>NC_092520.1:75387500-76587500 GCF_037038585.1 Patagioenas fasciata | reverse complement strand
TAAATGTCCTCAATGTTTATTTATGGCTCCCAGGCTGCTTCCTATCAAGCCTGCACATACCAATGCAATGTTTTCTTGAACATATTCCGTAAGTCTAATTTTTTTTTTTGCTTTTTACCAATTTCTACATCTGTCTATCTCAGCCTGCATCCTAACTGACTACCCTCCAGAAGCAACCAACAGCTTCCAGACCAGCATTTAATTCTTTGCTCTCCCTAATGAGAACTACAGCAGACTTTTACTTCAACCTGAATGTAATGTTTTCACAGTAGAAAATTACCATCTCTACACTTCAGGAGCATCAATGATGTTTCCTGATGACTGCATAAAACCTCTAGCATCTTTTCAAATTGAAATCCTTTCATAATAACTGTGTTTTGTATTTCCATATGCTACAGACTTGAGCAGAATCATCATTAAATCGTTAATTTAGTGGTGTCTGAAAGACCCCAGTAGTCACCTTCTGAAAGATTTTACCAGTAAACATAAGGATCAGTCTCTGCTCTGAAGAACTGAGTAACTGGAAAAACACAGTGGCATCTTTAATGCAGAGCATCACCTCTATGCCTTTACTCACTCAGTTTTTCCTTAAATGTTTGTAACCACACTGTTAAAAATTTCAAGTAATGTGACAAATCCCTGCAGGTTTCAGCAATGACAATAATATCAAATTTTTTCTCATCGATGGGAATTTCCATTTCCAGCTTGCTTGTTCCCCGATGTCTAGGACTGCTGTATAAGTAATAGGAAAATCTCTTTTCTTCAAAACTTCACCACAGCAGCTCAATTTGTTTGCACCATGCTGAGCTTGAGTTCGTATTGCATTTGCCTTCTTAGCACCTTCCCTTTGTGTCATTAGTCAAGCAACCGCCTGGCTGCTCCAGCTTGTCTCTGACAGAACGGAGTAGCTTTGAGATGGAGGCCATTCTGTTCATACGTGGTTGCACATATACATACATATATATATATATATATATATATATAAAAGACTGAAGGCAGCATTATGAAACCTCCAGCAACTCGACTACACACTGCAACCACTTTTTTTCCACTGACACCAGAACACTCTGTTTTTCCTACTCACCAGCTGGTGAGAAGTGTCAAGTGATAATGCCAGCAGATCGCAGGAGAAATCACTGCCTTCAAACACCAGACTTCATCAGCAGGAGGACAACTGCATCAACCCTGCTGCTGCTGGTCCTTGAAGATGCTTACACCTAGAGTACCCCCGTTTTCCTCTGTTCATTCCTCAGTAGCCAGTGAGAGATGAGAGAAAGGGTGTGCATAAACTTCTGAGTAATCAGCATCGCAACACAGGGTCTGCCGAATCAGATATCATCTGGGAACTTCTTCCTCAGCAGTAACACCTTGTGTGCCAAGGAACTGCACAGACCGACTAGCACTCCTCATCCTCCTCCTCATCCTCCTCTTCCTCCTCCTCTGTCACACTCACAGCCACTGTGCTGATCTGGCTGTTTGTCATCTCCTGTGTCAACACAGTGCTGGGACAAATCAGCAGCATGGGAAATTCTGCCACCTGATCTTGTCAGTTGAGAAAGTTTATATCCTCTTTACAGGAGATTGACATAAACTGAAATTTGATGACCACAGGGGAAAAAAAAATCTCTTGGTAGCTCTGAACTGGAAGTGGGTGATTATCAAACAGAAGCCAGTTCAATAAAGGCTCAATTTAAGAAAGCACTTGACAGTGTCGAGTCCTCTAGTCATGTCTCTGAAATGTTTTTTGTCTGGAAAAGGATGTAAATACAGGCAGTCTCCAGTATGTGTTGAGGTACTCTGAGGTAGCGACCTCAACTGTGTAAAAAAAAATGGTTGCCATACTGTAGAGGAAAATGACAACATAAAGCATTTCTCCAGGGCTGCCTGGCACTAATGACTTTAATACAGCAAGTTGAACAAACTGATGTGGCAGCAGTGACTGTGAAGGAGGACTTTTAACTTGCCTACAATAACTACCTTGCTAGGAGCTGAGTGTTTCAGTCAGTGTGATGGATGGTGAATAGGAGCCACAGCAAGGCCAGTGGAGGGAGGCAGTGTGGAAAGTGGATCTGGATGGGGCAGGGTGCAGGACACGACTGTAGGACAGCATCTCTGGCGGCACTACGGTGATGTGCACTTAATTCCTATAGCTTGCAGCAGAAAGCTTGGCTTCATGGGGAAGGATCTGCCAAATCAGGACTTGGAATGCAGAAGTAATACAGATGAAGGTGTGTGCATGAGCTGTCACTTTCCCCAAGAATTGTACATGTGGGTAATGGCTGGGGGGGTGCTGACAAGGGGCCCATGACCTCACATGAATCCAGAGCAGATTCAAGCTGTACAGGAGTGTAAGTATGAAATACTGTGATGATAGTATGGGTGGGTATCCTAACACTGCTTATACCACAGTTTTTCTTGTGCGTTAGCACAGTGACAGAAGAAGCAGCAGAGTGACAAGAAGCGGCACTTACAGAGCTGATGGAGGGCTGAAGGCAGAAACTCTCGCTTTGTGCCTCTGCATCCATCCCAGGCTGATGTTCCAGTGCCTGTAGGTCACCTCCTGCAATCAGTCTCAGTACTGTTCACCAGACTGAGCTGTACTTCCAATTATATTTATGGACCTATTAGCAAAACTGGTGATCTATTCATAGACAAGCCATGAACACAAGAAGAGAGTCAAACGCAGCCAATAAATTGCCTGCAAGAAGTAAACTGTGCCATCAGCAAAATTTTGTATTTCTGTTGTTCTCCTCTTTCTCTTAGATCGTTAATAAACATATTGAACATCTCTGGTCCTGATGCTGATCCCTGGAGCATCTTGCTATTAACCTCCTTTCATGCAGAGAATTGGACGTTTATTCCTTTCCTTTGTTTCTTACCTCTTATCTAGTTTTTAATCCATGTCAGGACTTCGCCTCCCACCCTACGGGTAACAAATTTCTTTAATAGCCTCTCGTGAAAGACTTTATCAAAAAGCTTTTGAAAAGTTTAAATAAATTATATCCCACACACACCCCTTCTCCTCAGCTCAGTATTTCATTAACTCTTCCCCAGGATCCTAATAGGCTAGAGAAGCCCAGGTTACACTTAACAGAAACTGGCAGACAGGTTTATCTCTATCATGTTAGAGACGTCTAGAAGCTTTCTAACTCTATCTTTAATGATTTTTTTCAGTGTTTTCTCCTCGTTCCAAGGTAAGGTGTTCACTTTCATAACCGGATCATCTTTACCTTCTTCATAAAACATGGTTACAATAATTGCTCCCCCCCCAGCCCCTCAGTCCCCACAGGGGTTTGTACTGTTTGAATGAGCCACTGCCTGCTTTGCTTATTAGCTCATCTACTCTGAAGTCCCATTTCTTGGGCATTTGCAGAGGCTTGCCATCCACTTGAAAGTTCACATCTTTATCTGCTGTTCTATCTTCTCATGATTCTGGCCTTTCTCAGCCTGGAACTTTCACAAACATCCAAGGCTTTGTCTCTCACCTCATTCTTTTCCTCACCTCCGCAGGTAGAAAAGCCCAGAGGAGAGAAATTAATTGTTTTCCATGAGGCTGGTCCCACTCTAGCCATGGATGAAGTAACAAGTGGCCTAAGACAGCAAGTGGTTGGGTTTGGTGAACTGGTATTGGCTCCTCTACCTTTTCAGCTACCAAAAGAGTTTGTGCTGTTGGCACCTCAGCCCTCCTGCTTCAGCATTTTTGGTTAGCCAGGCGGTCCTAAAGACAATATTAATGGCCATTATCCACTTGTCTGTCTTTGTAAGGCAGCAACTTTCAGCCACCTCATTTGAGACCTTGTGGGCAGAGCTCTGTTGGTGCTGGGCACACAAAACAACACACATACAGAGGGAGATCTGATTTCCACCAGTGTGACAGAAGTTGACATCCGTAAAGTACCTTTCTGCAGGGCAGGGGGATGTTTTGCTTCTCCCCACATACAGGCATGTCTCCTGCTGCAACGAGGTATTTTCAGTTCCAAAGTGCAAGCAAATCACCTGGCCCCCAGACAGAAAAACATGTGGTCAAGCTGTGGCTGTCACGAGAGAGGAAATCAGGCCTGCAGAATGTCCATTTGGTGTGACAGACACCAAGGTCTTTCTGCTGACCCTCACATCTGCTGCACACATGCCCAGCAGCAGCTTAGCATACTGCTCTGTAGTGTTAGGCCCAAAGGTTGGCTTCTGCAATGAATGATATCTACAGCTCTCCATTATGTGCAAGGACTGAATTTAAGCCTGGAGGACACTACAAGTTACAGCAGGCCCTGCAACACACCAAGGAATTAAAAGTACTTGCAAGGACAGCTAAGTATCTCGAGCCTGCCTGCATCCCACCAAACTAGGGCTCCTCTCTGTCCCTCCCACAGCCCTGCAGTCTGCTACTCACCTGGCACCTCCCAGGTGCTGTGTCTTCTACCTCAGAAGGCTGGTCTCCTACTGGGATCTCATATCTGAGCTGCTTTGGACTGGCAGCTACATGTTGCCACAGTGCAGATGTCCAAGCTGCTGCACATCAGCTGGTGCAAGACAATGCGCTCCTTGTGGGGGGCATTGGCTCCTGATTCATATCCTGGATCATTTTGTTTCTACACAAGTTACTTCTAACAAACTTTTTCCACAATGCTAAAATGTGATGCAATCTAAAGAAAAATGTTGATACTTTTGGAAAGTAGGCAACATTTGGTCTCCTCTTGGGCTCCCTAACCACAGTCAGTAGCCCTATCATGTCATTTTCATTTCGTTCATAGGCAAAACCCATCATCCTAAGCAGAAGTTGGAGTCACAAAGGAGACCAAGGAGCTTTGTGACAGGAATCTCCTCACGTCTTCACTCCTATGGAGCTGCAGTGTTGTCAGTCTGAGGAGGGTATTTTACTTGAATGGCTGAGGAAACTTTTTATGCACCCCGAATGCCTCCCTGGGGTGAGCCAGCTGACAGCTCACCATGCTTACGTCCTGTGCATTGTTATGAAGGCTGTCTCTGCGGGATGGCTCCTGTGCTGTGGGAGGGATGGCTCCCTACCCTGAGCTGTCCTTTGTAACCAGCTCTTGTCTTCTTACTCAGCAGAACTGCACCATTTTGCTCCCAGGGGGAAGTCAGGTGCCCACAGAGTTTGGTCATGGATTTGCCACAGTACGATTTGTTCAGCAAATCTCCTTATACCCTCCTTAATCTCCATTTTATATCTCCCCTGCTGCACTTTACAATCTCTTATATTACTATAATTTGGGCTGGATTTCCATATTTTACAAAATGCCTCACTAAATGACTATATCTTTCCCTTTATCCACGGTGTTACTTCTCAGCATTACTTCCCACCTATAGGGAGAATGTATATGCATCATATGGAAGTATGTTATGGCTGTAGTAAATGACCTCATATCATCTGGATGTTCCCCACTCTCCTGTGCACATCGAGTATAAATTGGTTTTAGAGATGCATCTACAGTGTTTCTTCCTGCAAGCCCTGAGGCCCCTCTCAAGCCAGACTAGCTTGTTCTACAACGGGGAGCTCTTGCACATCTTCTAATGAGGCCAGAGCATGGCCTCCAGGCCTTGGGTGCTTGAGCACATCCATCACCATGTTACCAGGCTTTGTTGCACCATAAACACTGTGTGAAGCAGCCAGGGAGTATAGACACCACAGGCAGCGATCACAAATTCCCTGGAGGCTGCTCTTCCGTCATGATCACAAATCCCCAGGATCCAGGACTCAGATCTTGTGCTGCTCCCGTGTTCTTTACGCCTTGAAATTTCACATATTTCTTGTTCCGTATGAGTCATTAGGAAGAGTTATTGACAAACAGGAGCTGTTCAAAGGAGAGCAACTGAAATGATCAAGGGAGTGGAGGAATTGATTTAGAAAGAAAGATTAAAAGGATAAAGTCTGGAGAGATCGGTTAAACAGCAACTACTGTGAGCACGATAACCTACACATACTTAAAAAGTGTTTCAGAAACAGGAAAATACTAGTAGCGTGATACATGGGGAGACAAGTGGAAACAGGCAGAAATTGAGAGTAACTTGAATTTTCCCTTTGAGATTAGCTTTCAGACAATAGGAAAGAAAATGTTCACTGTCACTACTCTAACCTGATGGCAGCATGTAATAAACCCAAACACTTTCAATTTTATAAACCCTGGGATGAAAAATACTAGTAAATGCAATATAATGTGAGATGTCCAGAGATGGCACTGGGTCAGGGAATAGTGTGGGCATCCTGATGAGGAAGGAGATTTGGGAGAAGCTGTGGACAAAGCATCAATTTTTCCAGAGTCCTGCACAACCCAGGGGAGTTCCCCTTAGACATTAGAGCTTGCCACGTACCTCTCCATGAGTCTGCTTTCCTCACTTTACAAGTGGAACAGCTTATGGATGAAACCAAAATTTCTCCTGTCAGGGACATGTGCATGGGTGAGGTTCTTGCAGTCCCCACACACCATCTGGTCCATGAGCTCTGATGTGCTACAGTCGTTTGTCAGTTTTAAACTTGACTGCATTGCATGCCAGAGTGTGCAGCTGAGCAAGCCTGACCAGATGCTTATCAAGTGTAAATTGGTGCAAATGTCTATTTTTATCAGCTGAGGCTGTGCACCACACACGGTGTGTCCATTGTACATTCAGGGACTCACAGAGTTGAAGGCTAAGGGGACTACTAGATCATCTGTTTTGACCTTCCAAGTATCAAAGGCCATTAATTTTCATCCAGTTACCTCTGGACTGAGCCTGATAATTTAAATTTGACTAAACCATAGTATGTGTTCAGCTAACAAGTAACTCTCTGAATTAGGTCTGTTGTTGATTTCAAGACATTCAAACATGTTTAATCCTCTCCTTCAGGTGGGAGTTTCTTGCTGTGGCTAATCACTTTTGCTCTTTCATAAAAGGCATGCAGCTTCCATTTGAACCTGACCTGCTGCTCCATCAGATGTTATATGCTACTGAAGTCACAGTTTGCTCATGCTAAAGCTACAATGTCCAATAATTTGTAATCATTTTTATGTTTGGTCAGTTTTTAGACAAAAAGATTTTGCAGTGTGCATTGAAAACAGTTCATTGTGAGAACCACACAGAGTATTTGATAGTCTCCAGGAAAATCATTGTATGTTAAAAGCATGTGTATATTCCTTGACTTAGATAAGATCAACTAATCAATCTACCTGTTCATCTGATCATAGTATCACGTTTACCTTAATATTTGAACACATCCCTGTGATACCAACAGCAACAGCAAAATCCCTAATGCAGTTATACTGTGGCATGCTAGTCTTTGGGAAAGTGTAATAGTTGCTCTGTTCACGTATTTCCTCAAATTTCTTCTTGTGGTTGTTGCAGGAGACAGTATATTGTGGCAGATGGACCTGTGGTCTGAACCAGCACAGCTGCTTTTATAAGAAAAACTATGCTTAGGAAAGGTTGTGGAAGAGTCTTGCTTGCTATCAGTTTTATCCTTTCAGCTACTAGGGATTTTGGGGCACAAACCCGAGACTGCATTTTGAGTTGCATTCTTCCAGTGGAAATGGTTTTTGATGGAGATGGTGAAAAGACCTGTAATAACACATTCAAAATGCACTTTCTGCAAATAGCATGCAACACTGACTTAAAATTTGCCGTGTCTACAAACATCTCTGCCAGTAAACTGATTTGTGAGGTTGCTCGTGGAAACACAGCAAAAAACAGGAGTGAACTCAGCAGAAAGGAATTAATTAAAATTCGAAGGAAGATTTGTGGGTCATTCCTCAGTATCTGCTAACAGATTTAAGGTAGCTTAGCAGAGAGCTGGTTTGGGTGTATGGTTTCACAACCCCAAGCAGTGCTATGCAAAGGTATCTTTGCTTGCGTGGCTGAGGGTAGCGTGAGAATCTGTCCCAGTGTTCACCAGAATCCCTGGGGTGACTTGTGGGCCAAAGACCATTTAAGGCTTCTGATTACAACACTTCTCTTGTTTGTTTAGGCAATTCCAGAGGCACACTGTTTCAGAGTGATCCAAGGACTGGAAAACAGAAACAAAACCAACAAGCTTCCTGTCTTTTTCCTCCTCTACTCTGCAGGGGGAAAAGCCTAATTAATTTATAGGGTGATTTGTTTGTTTAGACTTTTTCTGTGTGCTAATGAGTGGGTGTGTGGATGTGTTGTTGTGTTTTGCCCCCACGTGGGTGAATGTAAAAAGTTCATTGATGGAGGTCTGTGTTGGAAAACTGAGTTCTCCGTGGAGAGGGCAGGAGCTACTACAATGGTTCTCACTTTTCTTGGAAGGAATTCAATGCACCCAAACCCCAGAGAAATCCTGTCTCCAGCATACACAGATCTCATCCTCAGAGTCAATAGTTTGCTTGTTCCTGCATGGCGTAGTTGCTGTGGGTTTATGCAGAAAGGTGAATTTCTTCAGTGACCCAGACAAAACCTGTGTCAAGCACGGAGTATTGGGGCAGAGACCTTGAAGGTGACTCTATCTTCACTGGTGGCCAGTACAAACGAGGGAGCAGCAGGGTGATGTTCTCACAGTAATCGGTGTTGCTAGGGAGACCAGAGACTGTGTTTTGTCAACTGGAGCTTTTCCAGGATCCCGGTCTTCTTCACTACGTATTAGCTGCAATAATCAGTCACAAATGCCTGGATAACTGTGCTAAGACCTGTGTCTGATAGGATAGGACACCATCTTCTGGTAGGTTGCAACTGGAAGTGGGAGTGTTTTAATAATGTGGTTATCTGGGAGTTACACAGCGGTAAGGCATCCAAAGGGACTTCAAAGCTACAGAAGGACTTAACAATCCGGGGCTGATGTCCTCAGTGGCAGGTGGTACTATGGAAATACATAAGTGCTTTGAAATGTTTTGGTTCTTTTTGCAAGCATTAATTTGGTTTCCACTTTCTGTTTTCCCTGCATCAAAGGTTTCTTTAATGGAGGCACAGTGTACAGCACCTCATAACAAAATACACCATTCCCTGCCTATGGAGGCTTTTCCCCAAGCATAGCTGTTCTTGCAGTATAGCCCCAAAGCTGTTTGTGCTACTTAGGTTTGTTTAACTAAACAGGGACCACTTCTTCCCTGAATTTAGGCCTTCCCTCAAAATGAGTGCACTTTGATTTAAAAAAAAAAAAAAAAACAGAAAGAAAAGAAAAAAAGAAAAAGAAAAAATAAGGATTTATCCCAACAGTAGCATTTTGTTCCCAAATAACTAACTGAAAACCTGAAACACATGAACTGCAAACCGAAATTCCATATAAAAACATGGATCTAAGGTTGCAAGGGAAGGTTAATAGAATCTAGCTAAACAAAAATAATCACAAAAATATGTCTTTCCAGAATGTTATGCTTCTCTAAAAAAAAACCTTTCAAACCTATCAGTTACTAAAAGCATAGGAAATTCAAACTGAGTGTGAAGATATGAGAATCTCTAATAACGGTAAATACAGAATTGCACGGTGAAGCAACTTTAAGTCTGATTCCAGCAATGATTTGAGAAAAATCAGACATTCTGAGACTAACCTTGTCCATCCATTACCCACAGTGTCATCAGATCAATGGCCACAAAACTAGAATGCTTTATTCTCCATCACTCTGAGGTTGTGCTGACTCTGGTCCTTCTTTACAGCCATGCACACTCTACAGAAAAACACATATTTCACAAATTCCTCACCAGACAAATAACACATCGAAGCCATCACTCTGCACTTGTCATTCTGATTCTATTTACTCCAATTAAAAAAAAAAAAAAAAAAACTGTGAAACACAGGGTTAGCAGAAATTATTCTCCTCAGCTCCATTCCTTGCCTACGCTCTCCATGCAAAGGCCTTCATCAGAAAGACAGAGCCTGGCACTTTGGGAGGTGCTGGGCAGGGTGACAACTCCCATTGTATGGCATTCACCCAGTGCAGGCAGCTGCCTGCCAGCAGAGATGCCCGCCCTGGTCCCCAGCTTGCGCCTCCCTGCCTCAGCTCCAGCAGTCCCCACGCTGCCAAACTGGTGCTGCCTTTCACACTCCCTGCTGGCCCAGGGAACCTCTGCCTCATGTCACAGTGTGTTCTGCAGATGCTGTGTGAGTTTTGCAGTGGAGAGGATGCTTAAAGTGGGCACCGGTGTTGCTTTGAAACTTGTCTCTCTTAACAGATTGCTATTAAAGAATACATGAGTACCAGAACTATAGCACGTTTACACATTCATTGTGTCTGAACCTAACTTACTGCTATGTACCATTTATGCTGATATTTTTAGTGCCCTGCAATAACTACAGCTTCTCTCTCTCACGTACAGGCACTGAAACAGAGGGGTAGACAGTCAGAAGCTGGGAACATGGGCTTTGAGGCACCCAGAAGGTGCCTTGGGGTCAGAGGGATCTGATGTCTCCTTCCAAGCAGCTGTGTAGTGGCATTGCACGTAATGGAGGAAAGGCTGAGGGAGCTGGGTCTCTTTAGCTTGGAGAAGACTGAGGGGTGACCTCATTCATGTTTATAAATATGTAAAGGGTGAGTGTCACAAGGATGGAGCCAGGCTCTTCTCAGTGACAACCGATGATACGACAAGAGATAATGGGTACAAACTGGAACACAGAAGGTTCCACTTAAACATGAGAAGAAACTTTTTCACAGTGAGGGTGACAGAGCACTGGAACAGGCTGCCCAGGGAGGTTGTGGAGTCTCCTACTCTGGAGACATTCAAAACCCGCCTGGACACATTCCTGTGTAACCTCATCTAGGTGTTCCTGCTCCCGCAGGGGGATTGGACTAAATGACCTTTTGAGGTCCATTCCAGTCCCTAACATTCTGTGATTCTGTGAATGGAGAGCTCCCTGCTACAGACCTGAGCCAGCTCTGCAGGTGTCAGCAGCTAGAAACAGAGAACCAAGTCCAACATTGGACTTGACACATAAGACTGTGGCTGGATCCAAAAGACACAAAGCATTATTTCTTGGAGATCTCAAGCCAAACAGAACTGGAGTATCTGTTGGTTTAAACAAACCTCAGCCAAAGGAAGGCTGCAACACATCACAAATACAAAAGCACTAGCCTGTAGTTTGCTGTGAACAACATTTCATAGTAGAAAACACTTTTCTAATATTGCTGTCTTTCTGACTGAGTCCGATGATGTCACTGGTTGTTTTCTTCACAGCTCAGAAAGACTGCCATCAAAAAATAGCCAACTTTTCCCTCCTTTCTGTTGAAAGTCTCCATAACCTTGGTGTGAATTTATAGTCTGTCATTGCCTTTTGAGATGCCATATGTGCAAGAAAATAAGAGAGAGGGAGACACTTTTTTTCTGAAAATTATGCCACACTTAGCACTATTACAGCCCTGTGGACAATGTATATTATTTAAAGTAGTAAGAAGAGGTCTGGGGTGAAGGAAGACCTTGTGGCAAATATAAATGTCTCCTGTCCTTGAGGGCAAAGAAAAAAAATCTAAACCAAGCACCCACCCTCTGCTAATTAATGTAATGTAATGCATTCTAAGAGGAAGAAAGTTCTGAATTGTCTTTTAATTATTTCCCATGGATAAATCTTCTCTGACAGGAAAGATTCAGTAGTACCCAGTGAAGGGCAACTATTTCTAAGAGCAGGAATTCAATGCAAGCTTCTATTCAGGCTGAGGGTGACATTCTAACCGGGAGATTTGTAGAGAAACTACCATCACATATGAGTTTCTTGAGTCCATTTACTTTGGTTGACCCTAATGATTTGGTGTCACCTTGTGGATTTTGCTAGTCCTATCTTCTCTTTCTCAGAAAACAAAGTCCAAAACAACCTGCAAACATCTCTGCATCAGCTTATGCTCTTCCTCTGGCTATTAACTGTTGTTATTATTATTACTGGTATTAAAATAGAAGCCCCTTAGAAGCTCCTGTCAGGGACTGAAAAGGATAATGGCTCAAACATTGTGGCAAAAACAGTTTATGCAGCCATAGAAGATGGGACACTCAGGATAAGGTGATAAGGTGAATTGTGATTTACATACCAACGACAAGCTAAGGGGCCACAGACACAGGCCACTGGCTGACAGCAGGAGGTGGGAGACATGCCAGAGGGCACGGAGCTCCATCTTCTGATAGGCTCAGCATGGCAGAAAGGGAAAAGCTGAGACCTTTCAGGATGGCCCAAGACTTGTCAATCTTTCACAATCCACCCCCCTCCCAACACCGGCTTTTCTATCTTTTGCAATAACACCTCCAAAAAACACCAAAAATTACACAAGCAGGCAAGACAGAGGGCAAGTAAGGCCCACCTTGTGCAAGCACTGGCGGTGCCCACCCACCATTCTGAGGACCATTCTGCTCACCAGTCTTGCCACATGAACTGAACAAGACACCAGAGGACACCGCACATTACTGGATCTGAGACTATGAACTCCATCACACATAAAGTGGAGCCATTTGTTTCTCTTTTTTTTCTTTCCTATATTTCTACTTTTTTTGCTTTCCTTTTTATAAGTAACATAGTAACATAAGACTTACTTCCGACACCAAGTTATTTGCTAATTGGGCCAAGCTGCAAAATAAAAGCCTTTTGTTTATCGACCTTAAGTACTGTGTGTGCTGTTTTCCAACCAAGGGGACCCATGAACCTGAGTCACCTCTCTCCCCATTCACACCTCTGGGCAGGACGTGACAGTTGGTGGACTAGAACTCCACTGAACAAACAAAAGAAAAAGACAAGTTTCTTGAACTGTAACTTTAGGATTTATTTGCTAGCACCATTTGGACAAACAGCCCATGGCAAAGTGTCTCAGCCTTCACAGCTGCTGAAGCCGGATTGCTCTTCTGAGATCCATTGTTTTATGTCTGCAGATTGCATTACCCTGTGAGGAGTATCTGGCTGTGAGAGCTTGGGTGTGTGTGTGCTGGTGATCTGCCTCCTAACTCACCACCGCTTCATGCAGAATCAGTGATGACGGTGGCACCTTGCTGATGGCTGTATGCCAGGTTGTGTTGGTGCCAGAAGAGTCTTCAGCCATTAGCCAAACTCAGTTATTAGGAAAAGGCCAAGGACCATGTGGATACATCTGGAAATCTAAACCTGGGTAATGATGGGAAGAAGCAGGATATGTTGAACACTGCTGTTCCAGGCAGTCAAGCAAGGTATTTTAGTTGTACACAGCTCCTGAACTACAGGATACATACTGCTTCCCATGCTCCTTGATCCAGGAGCTCTGAACTGATAAAAGCAGCATTTGTGTGCATGGGACACATGGCCAAGTACAGATCTCTGCTGTGTGACAGGGCAGATGAGCTCCGAATCTGTGCTGCGATGGTGCCATCAGTTCTGGGTTAGCTTGTATGTTTTCTGTCTGTCTCACTCATTGTACAGCACACAGGTACATGATTAGGTGATCAGACCTTCAGTGTAGAGTGAAAATGGATGAAAAAATAAAAATGAAACCAAAATAAAAAATCATGACATGATGGTAAGTGTCTAATGCAAAATAATTGTAATCAGTAAGGGTAAGAATAATATTTAGTTCCTCTCACAATTCCCTGAAATGTTCTCAACTATCAACATTCCGGTAATACTTTACCTTGGTATCAGCATTACCAGCAAAATGCAGCTTTGAAAGAACATATTTTTCCAAGAATCTAAATGCTAATATAAATGGTCAAGTTACTATGACTCTTCTTCAGAGTCTTGGCAAGCAAGTATAGGTCAATTTTGACATTATTATTACCATTATTATTAATCATGGTAGCATTTACTGTAGCAAAACAATTGTGGATTTTCTCCCCAAAGTTTTATGATTTTTGTTTCTCTTTGTCTCTTTATTTTTTTTTTAAATTATTATTTTTAATTTTCATCTCAAAGAGATGCAAGTCCTCTAAAGAGACTCTAACCTACCAGTTTGTGACTTACTTTTAGACACTTTTGACAAAACCCTTAAAAATAATGCCCGGACAATCTGCTGAAAGCTACTGGAATAAAACCCAAAAGAGCTCCAGAAACAGTCACCCATGTCTACTTGTAAATATTAATATCTTTGTGGTTTATATTGTGCTCAATGCAGTAGGAAGTTAGCCCCAGTCCAGGGCTTTGAGGCGTTATCATTAAGACAGTAATGCACAAACAAATAAAATTAAGACGTGGAGGGGAAAGAAGCAGATGCAAGGGAACAGGAGGAGTAAAAAGTAACAGCAAGATGATTAATTCATGAAAAACTCAATAAGCAACCAGTTCATCTCCACTGCTAGGCTATTAGAAAATGAGATCATCAGTAGTGGTTCATTTTTTTAGGGTACTCTACTATGAGGTCATCCTCTCTTTGTGATGACAATTGACTAGTGATTTGTATTTAAGTACAGTATATATAGAAAGCAAGGGACATTTTTCCAAGTGGGTGCATGTATAAAGTGTAAATCAATCCATCCAGCTAAATATTAAATAAACATAACCAGGTCTGAAACAAACAGACCTGAGAAAGTTTCGCTCCCTGTATGAACACAGTTTGCATCATAGAATCATACAGAATCATAGAATAGTTTGGGTTGGAAGGGACCTTCAAAGCTCATCTAGTCCAGCCCCCTGCCATGAGCAGGGACATCTTCAACCAGATCAGGTTGCTCAGAGCCCTGTCCACCTTGGCCTTGAATGGGCATCTCCCACCTCTCTGGGCAACCCATTCCAGTGTTTCACCATCCTCATTGTAAAAGTTTTCCTCATGTCCAGCCTGAATCTCCCCTCCTTTAGTTTAAACCCTTGTTCTATTGCAACAGGCCCTGCTAAAAGTTTGATCCCATCTTTCTTATGGACCCCTTTTAAGCACTGAAAGGCCATAATAAGGTCTCCCAAAGCCGCCTCTTCTCCAGGCTGAACAACCCCAACTCTCTCAGCCTGTCCTCGTAGGAGACATGTTCTGTCCCTCTGATCATTTTTGTGGCCTCCTCTGGCCCCTCTCCAACAGGTCCATGTCTTTCCTGTATTGCGGGCTCCAGAACTGGACACAGGACTCCAGGTGGGGTCTCACCAGAGCAGAGGGGAAGAATCATCTCCCTCAGTCTGCTAGCCACACTCCTCTTGATGAAGTCCCACAATATGATTGGCCTTCTGGGCTGCAAGCACATATTGCCAGGTCATGTCCAATCTTTCATCCACCAGTACTCCCAAGTTTTTCTCTGCGAGGCTGGTCTCTATCCCTTCATCCCCCAGTCTGTATTGATACCAGAGGTTGCCCTGACCCAGGTGCAGGACCTTGCAGTTGGCCTTTTTGAACCTCATGAGGTTCACACGAGCCTACTTCTCAAGCTTGTCTAGGTGCCTCTGGATGGCATCCTCTCTCTCAGGACACTAGCTAGGCAATACCACGATTATTTGCAGGATCATAATGCAGTGGGCTGAGGCTGTGATTCCTATGTAGATAGTACTAGGTAGGCCTTTGTGGCAGCTTTTCACATACCTTTAAAAAAAGCTAAACACCTCATTAATTGCAGGTGTGGTAGGACTTCTTCCCAATATGCTAAAAGCTGCAGGAGCCCTTGTAAACCTCCAAGGAAGATGTTGGGTCTCATCTTCATCAGGTGGCTTTGTCTAGAGCATGGGATCAAAGCAACTCAGCTGGCAGGCCTCAGGACCCCAAAAGGCCTAACAGGAGCAGTCAGTTGGGTTTGCTTGATTTTGATACCTGTAGAAAGGTTTGTGGTGAGCTGCAAGGGTGGGTAAGCAATTGAGTTGGTTAGTGTGCTTAAGCCTCCTGCCCTTTGATCTCAAGAGCTAGCACAGTGTTTGGTTGTTATGTTAAGGGGTGGAAAGAACCAGCTTATCTTTCCTTAGCTGCTGTGATCTACAGAAATATGAAGGATCTAGCTTATAGCAGCTGTGTCAGATGCTTTCAGAAGTGCTTACAGGCTGGATTCTAAAAATTAGTTAGGGAAACAAAAGGGAAAGACACAAAAACATGGATTTCAGGTGCCAGGCTTGTGGAACATAAGCAAGGCATTTCAGGTCTCTCTGTCCTCTGTGGAATAAATCAAGCGCTTCAGAAAAATAACAACCTGCAACTTCCTGCCAGTCGCCCCAGAGAAACAAGGCATTCACCTCCCAAAGGTAGCATGTGGGGTGGGAAAGTCCTCTTGATTATCTGTGTGAAGAAATTGTGAGCCTGGTGTGAAAAATGCCAGTTTGCCTCCTCGCTCGCAGGGGATATGTATGTATGCACGTGCAAGTACAGTAAAGGTCATGAATTGTTGAGACCTGGAGGTGGTGGGGACAACCTCTGTGTTACAGCTGGCTTTGCCAAATAGCTGGGAGGAAGGTATTTCTATCTCATTGCACACATGCAGTATGTAACTACCGCTTCAGCCCCGTGGAAGAGGAATGAGGGGTGGACCCTGTATACCATTGCTGTAGCCTGAGATATGTGTATTGATTGAGAGAGCAGGTTTCTTCCATATATTCATAGAGGCTGCTTTAGCCTGAGCTGGGACTGAGAGACTGTGTCTCTCTTTCTCTGGTTATGATTTATGACTTCAATCCAATTTATGGCCATTTACAAGAATGCTGAACTGGCTGTAAATCAGTAAAAGACCATAAAATACTCATGAGAACTGCTGAAATCCATCTGAGTGAGCTTCCTTCCCTCCCAAGAGCAGCCAGCTGAGGGCAGGAAGATGCAGCCCTCCCATCAAGCCCTCTAGCAGTAGAGGCGAGTAGTGCTCACCTGAAGGAAAAGTTGAAGGCGAAGGAGACTTTGCTTTCTGAGAGCATACAGGAGTCAGATAAGGCATTGCCTGAGGAGCACAATGGTGATAGCAACAGCTCTCTAGGGCTTCCTCAGAAGAGCTTCACCAAAGCACAAGGCTGAGGTGAAATCTATATCTTCAGCTACCCAAGGGGATGCAGTGAATGAAGTCACCTTCAGTGATCTACAATTGTTTTCCAGTGGGTTAATGTTTTATTAAGTTACTGATTTTCGTGGGCAGTTCATGAGGAATAAACTTCCTGGCTTTTTCTTTTTTCTTACCAATTACTCCAATGACATATCTGTGTGGTGGGTTGGTTTGGCTGTCACAAGTTAGAATCACAGTCCTAAAGGATTTCATAAGGTAAGCCTTTGCCTGTTTATTTCACCTGAAGGTGTTCTCTTGCTCCTCAGCAAGGAGATCAGAGTGTAAGGAAGCCCTCTAAGGAAGGGGCCAGATTGTGCCAAATTGCATGCTTACCCCAGCAGCAAGGGATGCTGCAGTGTGCTATGGAGCCACTAGGATATATCCTTTTGGATTCAAATTGTATCTTTGCCTTGTTTGTGGTGCAGATTTCCCCACCACCACCCTAAAAATGCCTTAATTGCCAGGCAGCAGGTGGAATTTGGTGAGAAAATTTGCAAGTCTCCTTCCTTTTTACCCTACTGTAACATGATGATCAAGCAACACTGGAACACCACGCTAGAAGGCACTGGAGGGGTCAGCAGGTCCCATTCTACTCTTGATTTCTCTAGCAGCAATGACATTGTAGAGCAGGATCAGCAGAAAATAACCATAGCATCCAGAACTATCCCCCAAATTCTAACTCTGTAGCAGAGCACTTCCCAGTGCATGGTGATGTTCAGTTCTGTAACAAATGATCAAAAGCCAGAAACTCCAGAGTGCTAGAAGGAGACTAAACAACTCCAAGACTTGTCTGTTCTAAATTTCAAAGAAAGGAAAGCCGTTGTTAAATCTTCCACCTGCCCAGTGGGGATACCAGATTTTTGGGTGGAAGGGAAGCTGTGATGGTGTTCTGCTTCTCTTTGCTCCGGTGTCTTGGAGAGAAGACTAAGTGAATTCAGGTGCCTAAGAAGTGAAACTGAGAAGGGGGTATAATCTTGCTGTTCCAGAGCAGTGGGGTTTAAGTCATCGAGTTCACAGAATCACAGAATGTTAGGGATTGGAAGGGACCTCAAAAGATTATCTAGTCCAATCCCCCCATCAGAGCAGGAACACCTAGATGAGGCTACACAGGAATGTATCCAGATGAGTTTTGAATGTCTCCAGAGAAGGAGACTCCACAGCCTCCCTGGGCAGCCTGTTTCAGTGCTCTGTTACTCTCACTGTGAAGAAGTTTCTTCTCATATTTAAGTGGAACTTCCTATGCTCCCGTTTGTATCCATTGCCCCACATCCTTGTGACACTCACCCTTTACATATTTATAAACATAAATGAAGTCACCCCTCAGTCTCCTCTTCTCCAAGCTAAAGAGACTCAGGTCCCTCAGCCTTTCCTCATAAGGGAGATGCTCCACTCCCTTAATCATCTTCATGGCTCTGTGCTGGACCCTCTCAAGCAGTTCCCTGTCCTTCTTGAACTGAGGGGCCCAGAACTGGATACAATATTTCAGATACAGTCTCACCAGGGCAGAGTAGAGGGGTAGGAGAACCTCTCTCAACCTACTAACCACCCCTCTTCTAATACACCCCAGAATGCCATTGGCCTTCCTGGCCACAAGGGCACAGTGCTGGCTCATGGTCATCCTGCTGTCCACCAGGACCTCCAGGTCCCTTTCCCTTACACTGCTCTCCAACAGGTCATTCCCCAACTTATATTGGAACCTGGGGTTGTTCCTGCCCAAGTGGAAGACTCCACTCTTGCCCTTGTTATATGTCATTAAATTTTTCCCCGCCCAACCCTCCAGCCTGTCCAGGTCTCGCTGCATGGCAGCACAGCCTTCTGGTGTGTCAGCCACTCCTCCCAGCTTTGTGTCATCAGCAAACTTGCTGACAGTACGCTCTATTCCCTCATCCAAGTCATTCATTAATATATTGAATAGTACTGGTCCCAGTATTGACCCTTGAGGCACTCCACTAGATACAGCCCTCCAACTAAACTCTGCCCCATTGACCATGACTCTCTGGCTTCTTTTCTTCAGCCAGATCCCAGTCCACCTCACTACCCGATCGTCCAGACCACACTTCTTCAGTTTAGCTGTAAGGATGCTGTGGGAGACTGTGTCAAATGCCTTACTGAAGCCAAGGTAGACTACATCCACTGCTTTGCCATCATCTATCCAACTTGTTATGTCCTCATAAAAGGCTATGAGGTTGGTTAAGCACAACTTCCCCTTGGTGAAGACATGTTAACTGCTGTAATGACCCTTTTATCCTTCATATGCCTTGAGATGGCACCAAGGATAAGTTGTTCCATCACCCTTCCAGGGGTGAATGTGAGGTTGACCAGTCCATTGGTACCTGGGTCCTCCTTCTTGCCCTTTTTGAAGACTGGAGTGACATTTGCTTTCCTCCAGTCCTCAGGCATTTCTCCTGTTCCCCATGACTTAGCAAAGATGATGGAGAGTGGCCTAGCAATGACCTCAGACAGTTCCCTTAGCACCTACGAGTGCATCCCATCTGGACTCATGGATTTATGGATGTCCAGATTACTTAATTGCTCCCCAACCCAGTCCTCATCAACCAAGGCAAACTCCTCCATTGTCCTGCCTTCCTCTGGGGCCTCAGCAGTACGGGGCTCCTCAGGACAGCCTCCAACAGAGTAGACAGAGACAAAGAAGCCATTCAGTAACTCTGCCTTCTCTTTATCTTCTGTCACCAGGGCACCCATCTTGTTCATCAGTGGGACTACATTGCCTCTGGTCTTAGTTTTATCTGCCATGTATTTGAAAAAGCTCTTTCTGTTTTCCTTGACCCCTCTCACCAGGTTTAATTCTAAGGAGGCCTTAGCTTTCCAAGTTGCTTCCCTACATCCTCTGACAGCAGCCTTATATTCTTCCCAAGTGGCCAGCTCCTCCTTCCATGATCTGTAAACTCTCCTCTTCCACTTCAGCTTCCCCAGCAGTTCCCTGTTTAACCACACAGGTCTTCTGGCTCCCTACCTTGGCTTTCTTTGTGTTGGGATGCTCTGATCTTGAGCCTGGTAGAAGCACTCCCTGAATACTAACCAACTATCTTGGGCCCCTTTACCTTCAAGCAGTCTTGTCCATGGGATTTCCCCTAGGAATTGCTTGAAAAGGCCGAAGTTCGCCCTGCTAAAGTCCAAGGTTGTGATTCTACTAGGTATTCTGTTCCTGCCACATGAGATACTGAACTCTACCATCTCATGGTTGCTGCAACCAACGCAGCCCTCAACCTTTACTGCTTCAACCAGACCCTCCTTGTTAGTGAGGATGAGATCCAGCAGTGCACCTCTCCTAGTTGGCTCCCCCACCATTTTCATAAGGAAGTTATCGTCACTGCCCTGGAAAAACCTCCTGGACTGTGGCTGGCTGGCCGAGTAGTACTTCCAGTTAACATCAGGGTAGTTAAAATCCCCCACGACAACCAGTGCCTGTGACTGCGAGTCTGGGTTCACCTACTCAGTGTTTGAGAAGTCTCAGTATGGTAGCCAGCTGTGATAGCTTGTTTTGCTCTGGTTTCTGTAACACTGGAAGACAATAGAGAGGATATGAGTACCTAAGGTGCTCTGCTGGCTCAAACACAGAGGAAAAGTATAGAAAGGCCTCAGAAAATGCATAGTGGACATAGTCCTGCATACTCATCACCCACCCTCCTGGACTTTATTTGCACCATGTTAACTATGTGATGAGGATCTCCAGATGAGCAGACTATCTAACAAAGGATGCTTGGTAGGAAGAGCTAAGGAAGACAATATGTTTGTCAACCCCGATGCTCTATATGACACAGTACGACAGGGTAGCTCTGTGATAATTCCTGCCTCAAGTCCTGGGTGCTACGTTTGGACCAGAGCTCAGAATAATCGAGGTTTGATTTAAAGAAATCCCTGCAAGAAGGCCTCCCCACAAGCCTTGGCACACTGTCCCAGAAGGTAATTACCCTTGCTGTTAAACTTTGCTAGTCTGAATCTGCCTAGCAGCAGATTTGCTGCTGTCTTGCCCATCGTGCATGTGCCAAAGCGGCACGATGCTTCACCTGTGAGCTGGTGTTTCCAACCAGGCTGGCTCAGGAAGCCACTCACCTCTGGCATGCTGCTGCAGTTTGCCAAGAGTGATGAACCCTGGCCAGTGCTGTGTGTCTCTTCTTTCTTCTGTGCAATGCCTTGGGGAGAGATAAGCGATTGTGCTGTCTACGCACCGCCTGTGACCCTGTAGCAGCCCGAGAATCAAATCCAGGCTCCGCTCTACTTCACATTCAAAACAACAGCAGAAAATAACTTCCACTTTCCTCACTTCTGTGGGCTTGGGCTCATGAACAATGATAATGAGAAATTGCTATGGCCAAGTGGTGAGTGAGCAAGCCTGAAGAATGTCTCCCTTATCCCCCTGGCCAGCACAGGCTTAAAAAACAGTGCTGATCACCTGGCTGCTTTAGCAGGGTTAAATCCATGCCAGAAGTTCTGCTGAGAGTAAGGGGAAAGAGAGAGAAGATAACTTCCTATAAGCTATTGAAAAGATGGGAGGAACATACACATCTATCCTTTGTCCATCTAATGTAGGATGCGGGCCCTGGGTTGGTGCCCACTGTCCTGGACATCACTAACTGTTATGGGTGCAGAACTCCTGGAAATGGCGAGGCAGCTTAGGTCAACCTCTCCGAGATGTGCAGATTCTTACTTTTATGCTTTTGACTGGGCTCAGAGCCTCACAAGTGGAATTTTTGTTCTGCAAAAAAAGTTACGTGCAGCCTCTCCTGATGGTCTCAGTTTTGTGGTGAGGCAGTTCCAATGAGTTTGCAAGGTTCCACTTTTTTTTTTCCATCTAGTATTATGAGAACAAATATTCTCCACTTGAGTGAAATGCAGTTCCTAACAAGTTCTGCCGTGCTTAACTGTAGCTTCAAAATCAAGCCTCACATAAAATAGAAGTTTCTGCAAGCCAAAATGAGGTACAGTGGTATGCTGAAAGCTTCCTTGCTTCAGCTGCTTTACACAGATGTAGCTGATTCAAACATAATAAATAATTTGTTGTACAGGAAGGTATAAACACTTCTTTCTTCTCCCAGAGCTGAGCTGGCTGTGTAGGACAAGAAAAGTTACTTTGGTAAGTGAATGCACCAAGTCTGATTGTGATACATACACAGGAAACAGATTTGTTGAATGTGAAGAGGCAAACCTGCCATCTGATAGTAGCTGGGCAGGTGGTGACTGGTGATTACTGTTCCCCAGTAGCTGAGAATTATGCACATCCTATTATGTTTGTTAACCCATCTGTCCTGCTTTCCCCCCACATACTTTCATCTTGTTCTCATCTTTAAAGCTGTTAGCTCTTTCTGTAAGAGCTTGCCATTTAGTCTGCATTTGTACAACTAATACTGCTGAATTATGTCACCAGTGTGTCCCCAGGTATGTCCTATCTTTATGTATGTCCTTCTTGGACCTGACTGACTGTGAGCAAATATTCAGTCTTTGGAAGAGATTACGTTGCTCTCATGTTAGTTATACTGATTTGAGGAAGCCAGGATTGTTGCCCAGATGAGGGCAGTTTTGGAGTCACAGTTGCTCCTTGGGATCCAGGCTTTGGGCTTCAATGGAGATTTTTAAAGAGTAGATGTCTTTTCACACTGTTGGTGATGGGTGTGTAATGTGGGGGAGAACATGTGTGGGGAGCCATTCGTTTGGGATACGCTCAGGCAACCAGTTTTAGTTCTACTGAAAGCCAATGTTTAAGGTAACATATATTGACTATTTGTGGGCAACAGTAGCAGTATATGCTTATTCCAGTCTTTAGTGATTTCCAACAAGACTACGGCAGCAGACCTGCCAGAAAAACACGGATGTAGCCTTTTATCCCTCATTCTCTGGACACTTGAGGCGGTCAGTCAGGTCAATGTGGATATGGAGGCCCAGGAGTGAATAAGGTCAAGGCTTATTCAAAATGAAAGGGAAACAACCATGTAAGATGCAGGAAACTGTAAGGCCGAGGATTCAGCCAGAATCAAACAGGCCACCTCTGTGCACAGTGCCTAAGCCATTAGTGACCAGCAGGGAAGATCTCCTGAGGTTGGTTCAGACCTGGCATGGAGCAGATCGCAATTGGCTCAGCTGTGTACTGGTGCAGATGGCCGCAGCTGCTGTTGTATGAGGTTTCCCCAGACCACTGTTATTACCTGTTGCCAAATAGATGGGGGGTGAGGGAAGAAGGGCAGAAAGTGGTGTGGCTTTTCTAAGCCCTGGCCTTAATCCAAATTCACCCATTCATGATGTTGAAATTGGGAAATGGCACTCAAGGCAGTGCATGCAAATTGTCTGAAACAGGATCAGCTCTTTTCCATCCTGTTCTTTTGCTTTGATTTCCATGTTAGCTCTCATTTTTTAACTTGCCTGTGTTTTCCCTCAGTGTTTGACCTTTCCTCCCCAGACCCCTGGCCTTTTCTATTTGAGGCTGATAAGAGGGAACTCAGAGTTGATATGCAGGAATCCCTGGACACAGCTATTTTTTTTCATCAGTAGTTAATTTTCCACTTCTTTTATTTCCTTTGAGATTCAATACATCTACTTTCATGCTTCTGTGATTCAGTTTGTGGAGGAGACAGACAAGGAAATGCTGAATAAATCTCTTGCCTTCTCTCCCTCTCTCTCTCTTGATCCTTTACTCCCATCTTTGCATTGCTCCCTCTCCCTTTCTTCTTTCATAAACCAGTCTTCACACTGTGCTTGGCTTTTTTTGGTCCCTTGGACTCTGACTTAGGACAATTACAGATGCTGAGAGGTAAGTCAGAGATAGTCATGTTTCGTTGACTAGAAGTGTTGTGGCTCCAGCCCTCCCAGACTTCCACTGCGTGTGCTTTAGAAAGCTACCACATGGCTTCACGCAGAAGCTTTGTCAGTCCTGCACCGTCCAAGTTCCTGAGGAGTAAGCAGTGAAGGTTAGAGTGTTCTCCATAAATACCATCCATTTCAAGGCTTTAATCTTGATAACAAAAGAAAAAGTTTATTAGAGAGGAAAGGCTGTATACTGTGAAACAAAACTCCACCAGTAGGAAAATAGGAGGAGGGAGATGGGAGTGAAAGGGAGGGGCAGAAGAAGAGAAAATTATCAAAACGTCTCTCCCACAACATTAAGCTCAACCCTTTATGTTTAATTTATAGCCTTCTCATATGGCCTGTAATTGAGCAAATAAAGCTCCTTGGACTACTATGTCCCTACTGTGTCCCCTGCTGTTGTTTTTCTTGGTGCAGAGGTAAGCATTTTTTATTAGGAAATAGTCAGCTTAGTCTATTCTCCAGCATAGCAAACTGCCATCTCATTACTGATAGAGGGCTGCTAGCTAGCTTAATGCTGTTTTATACTAGTCTCGTGTTTGTAGCATCTGACTATGTTAAAATAGCTGAAGTCACAGGCTAACAGTACCTGTAATGTCTGAGGGGAACACATGGTGATTTCTGAGCAAGTGCCTAGTTGTGTGATTTTTAGGAGGCATGTCTGAGGGAGCACATATGGGCAAAGGACTGCCAAATGAGTTTCAAATTCGTCTGGGAGGAGAAGTCTGCTCAGCAGCCAGACAGGACTCAGACGCTGCATCCAAATAAAAGAAAGCAAATATAATTCAGATTATTAACAGAGCACAAGAGGATATAGGATTTCTTCACACATACACTAGAAAGTTTTTTGGATACAGTAGTCCAAATGTCCCTCTTCATATAATGAAGCCAATGTTGGCGAAGTCCACAGGGACAGTACAATATATGACAAGGATTAGCATTTGGGTTGTTTAAGGGCTGAAAACTTTCCTCACATTTCTCTGATTTATCTAGTGGTCAGATGGGCTAAAAGGTCAAAATGTAGTTGTTGAAGTGTTTGTCTTAAGCTAGCACAAACTTTGTTGCTCTTTTAAAACCTTAGAACAGAAATTGGTCTCAGTCACCAATTAAACACTGGTAGGAATATTCACAGCAGTTTCCAATCAACTCTAGTGGGATACAAATATTATGTATTACTGCATAAAGTTGTCTCTGGTCTGTAGTCTCCATCCTTAAGTCACTGTTTTCACCTAACTCAGGATATAAAGCCTCCTCCCAAGATCATCTCTCTCTAACAACAAAAAAATATTTCCCCAGTTTTGATTCCTTTGTGAACTGATCCACCTACAAAGAATAAGTCTGTACAGCTGATGTGATGCACAGGTGCCTTGCAATGTTTAATGCTATGCCTAAGTATCAGGGAGGTGTCTCATTACCCAACATCATGAGTCATTATTGGCTTGACTTGACTGTAGGAGCTCCCTGTTCCTAAAGAGAAAGAATCTTTAGTGTGGGTTGGTGAACAACCTTGGTAACTCAGAGGACCATACTGACCCCAAAAGGAGTAGCATAATGTCCAGCAATGGACTAAGTAGTTGCTTAAGGAGGCCCCAGGAGGAATTAATGCCCCATTTCTTTCCACTGCTGAAAAGTAGGAGATCCGTGGCATTTTTATTAGACTATGCAAACGTGACCTGAGCTCCAGGGAAAGGCATGTTCTATAAATCCAGGAAAAGATCAGTCAAGGAAACAAAATGTGTATATGTCTCAGAGGGGAGTCCTTGCTACGTGGTAAAGTGTCAGTTATCTTGAGCTGAGGATCTTCTGATGCAAGCTTGAGCCAAGAAACAACTAATTCACTTTGGCCTCCAAACAGACCTGGCAGAGTAGGGGATTATTTAGTGTTGTGACTGGGCCAAAAAGTTAGTGGAAACAGTTGGGTTTTAGCCAGAACAGAATTTTTTGTAACAGTGTTGCCAAAGCAAGGCATCTATGCCTTCCCCTTTGGTATAATCTTGGTCAAATCCAAAATGCCTTCTTTAATTCCCCTCAAAATGTCAGCTGCATTTTCCAGATAATGGCTATTAAAATGTTTTTGTTATGTAGAGCATCAGGAATTTGTACAGCATCAGGAATTTGTACAGCATCAGAACACAAAGATCCTTACTTATAGGAAGCGGGACCTAAATATCTGCTGAGCTTTACCAAAGAACATCTGTGTATATTTTAAATCAGATAGTTTGGCAGGAGATCAGTCATGATGGATGCCCCAAAGATGACTTATGGTCTTGAAAGCATCTTATTGTACTAGATGATCTCAGGAGATCTCTTCCAACCTCAAAGATCCTGCAGTTCTGTAATTAAGCCACTATTGGTGGCAGCTCAAACTGAGTAGCCAGCTTGGCATCTTGCAGACGAACCCTTCTTGTTCCAGGAGGGAGAGTGGGATAAAACCCACCTTTGATGGGTTCAGAGACCAAATAAATGGGTGCAAAGCTGGGCCATGCTTTCTGGTTGTCCTGTTGCCAAAAGGTAGGCAAGATTCTGTCTGCAACATAGACAGCAGCAAAATAAGAGAGCCACTTATAACTACATTTATTCTTCTAGCAGAGAGAAGATTTGGTAATCTCAGCTATCTCTAGACCAGAGAGCAGTCTTAGATGTGTCCAAAGCTTTGGCATGTCTAAAATCCCACCTGCAGTACCAGCTACATTGGTCTTGTATCCTTGCATCTGCTTCTGCCTGAAGTACAGATGGGAGTCTAAGATTTATTGATTGTATCCTAGATTAAATACAGAAATTTTTAAAAAGTAAATCCAAAATTCAGTTGATAAGCTACTTTTGTTCTATAGCTGAAGAAGATGTTTGTTCTACTGCATGCTTGTTTCTCCTGTAGCTAATGCCAGTCATTGAGAACTTTTGTTATTTGAATTTTCCATCTCTGTTTGCTGCATTTACTCTGAAGATGAGTTCATCTCTGGCTTGGGTGAAATTTAGTTCTCATTGCATTTGCAGGACAAAATCAATTCATATATATCTAATGGAAATTGATATCACTTGAGATTATGTGAGCTTCTTAAGAAGAGGTAGCAAAACCTGGACTGGCAAAATGGGGACCACTATGATTGGAATTAATGATGCCTCCATTCAGACACATCTGGGATATCTCAATATTAAATGAGTCCCAGAGATGAAAGAAATGCAAAAAATCAACTGCAAGATATCGTTGACAGTGACATATGGAAACTGAAAGTAAGCAAGTATAAGCTGACCAACCCTCCTAGGGTGTTAGGATTCTTTAAAAGCATTTAAAGGATGCGACACGTTAAAGAAATGTGCAGGCTTGATTAAGACTGTAGGAGTAACAAAAGGATGTTAGTTAGATTGGTTTAAGGACGTTAGAATAATGGGATGTAATTTCTATTGCTTAAGGATGTAGAAGAGAAAAATATTTACATAGTGTGGTTTAAGTCTGTAAAAGAAATAGGATGAAATTAAGCACGTGAAAAAATTAGGTGGTGGGAAAAGTTTCCCTTAACAAGTGTTGCAGGATGGTTTTCAAAAGGAAGAAATTATAGTAGCACCAGACCAATTCTCTCTGAACTGGATAAGTGATCAGGGAAGGTGTCTTAAGCTCCTGTGGCATCTTGCATGCAAAGGGGGAAACAGGAAAAAAAATGATAATTAATAGGCTTTGATTGGTTTATCCAGTATATATTTTCTACTTTAGTTTCTGATCTTTAAGAGTCTCCTGTGTGTAATGTTTTTTGTTACCACATATGGTATGTAGTTATGTGTAATGTTATGGGTAAGAAATCAAGCATACAAAAGCCTAGAAAGTTAAAAAAGTGATGATTTCTCGTGCAATAATAACTTAACTGTGTTTCAAATCTATCAAAGGCCTGTTGACAAATTGGAAAGGATTCAGATAAGAGCCCACTGGAATGATGCAAAGTTTGGAAATCTGCCTCAGAACAAAAGACCTAGGAAACTCAATCTATTTAGAGAAGACTAAGAATGATCATCACCACAGGCCCTGCTTACCTACTTAGGAAGAAGATTCCAGCAATTCTGGCAGAGAAAAGTTTGACAAGACCCAGTAGTCATAAGCTGAATTACACACAAAAAAAGGGTGGTGCAGGGAGACAAGTTAAGGCATTTTTAACGGTGAGGATAACTTTCCGTTGGGATGAAATAACTGAATAAAAGTACACTTTCCCATATACTAGATTTTCAAATCAAGGATGGCCTGCTGTCTAAAAGAGAGATTCTAGCTCAACGTCACTTTGATACAGAAATTTTTGGTTGAAATTCAATGGTCAATGCTAGAAAATGAGGCAAAATAATAATCTTTTCTTCTGGTCTTGATATATGAATTTCTGCTGCATATTGGGTACATCAGGAATAATATGGCTAGCTATAAAATTGGATTGTTTTCTCTTTTCTTGCAGAGGTTTGTGCCTGTTTTGTTCTCAGGGGTTACATGGAGACTACACACAAAAATGTGCTCTTCCCTGGAGTGCTCTTTCTAGCACACCACCACTTCCAGAACCTGACCTGAGCATTTTTCGCATTAAAAACCTCTGTTTGGTCTGAGTGCAAGGATGGACATCATCCTTGCTGTAACTGGAAGCCCATACTTGCAGGAATCCCAAGAACATGCCTGGAAACAGAAATGGTGATACAACTAAGGTCTGGGCTTTGAAGACTCTTCCACTGGCAACAGAGCAGCAGAACAAGACAAAGATGTCGTGATGTCTGGGAGGTGCTGTGCCTCAAGCACAAGGGAGATAGTTTTTACAAAACAGGCTGCTGCACATCCACAGAACGGCTGCTGCAGAGGGTAGGAAAGAAAGATGGTAAGAAAATGGGGGGTTTTGTGTGAGAGTAAACACAAGCACTTTTGTGGTGTTGTCCAGGTGAGCAAAGTCAGACAAGCAGAGTTGGAGTTGAGTTAGGGTACTGCAAAGGAAGGTTGTAGACTTTTGAGTGTTTGAGAAGTGATGCTGAGATACATTTTACATGAAGAACTACAAGGTTAAACGAATGAGTGGGGGAAAGTAGGAGGCTGTAGAAGAGTGTTAAGAAAATAATGTTTTTCTACACAGAACTCGTCACTGAATTTAAAACAGACTAGTCTCTCATTTCTCTCCCTTTATGTCCTCTGTGCTACAGAGGTCTCTAACACCTCAGCATTCCAAATGCAGCTCATGCACTAGGCCTTCAGAGGAAAGTGGTACTTTGCAAAATGATCTTCTGGTATTAAGGACCTGGCTTTCCTCTAGGTCTTTTACCTAGAGATTACTATTTTTTTTTTTTCTTGTTTTTTTCTTTTCGGGGTACTTAGCTTCCATCTCTCACTCAGATTATGAAGTTGACCTGCACTGGAGAAAGGCAGTTTGAGAAAAGACATCCAGTAGCAGAGCAAAAGTGAGAAGTCCGGACATGTGCCTACCAACAGGAGAAGAGGAAGACCACTTGTGAATGGAAGGCAAGTGCTTTCAACAAAGGTTGTGCTTCTTAAAAAATAAGCTTAATGGGACACATGATCCTTGCAGTCTTCCTCAGGGGCTAAAGTCTCAGGCTAAGAGAAAATAGAAATTACCTTTCCCTGTTTTGAATATGTCTCTATTGTGTGTTGGAATAAAAGGTTGAAATACAGTTTTCGCAGCAGCAGCCTGAGGCACTACAGGGGTTCATGGGAACAGTAGTTGGGGCATTATTTTTATTTCCTGCCTGCCATTCTGTCTGCTGATGCCTGCCGCGTAACTCCAAAGGCCAGCCGTTGGTGTTGCTCTTGAGCTGGAGTCTGATCAGTCTCTTTACTCTAATGGATAAGTCCTGGACCCATTTAGACTAGTTATAGCTAATGCTTTGGACCTATTCTCCATATGCACAGTGATTTCTGGAAGCTTCTATCATCCTGTGCTTTTTTTTTTCTTTTCTTTTTTTTTTTTTTTCCAGCAGAATCCTGAATTTCCTAACAGAAACCAGAACTGTCTGCCATGTTTATCCTTTTTGGCAGTGTTTTTAGCTCCTGGCCTGTAAGTTAATTCATAAGTATATGATCTCTTTATCCCAAGGCGATTTCTACCTTCCTTACAAGCTCTGTCTGCCGCAGAGGGACAGAATATGCCCAGCAGAAGCAGTTGAGCCAAGAAGAGTGCTATGATTCCTTCTCCCGCTTAGGAAAGAAATGAAAGATGAATGGTAGGGGTCCGGAGGAGGAGGCGGCAGGCTCTTTTTTTGTTAGCACAGAAGGACTGGGGTGTAGAACTAAGCTGCCAGTGCAAAAGCTGCTGCTTCTGGGTGATAAGACACCTAGTCAAAGTCAGCTGGGAGCGGCATCCTGGAGAACAAAGGCTTTTCTGATTTGGTGTGCTGAGAGTCATGGTGATGAAACAGCTGGCAGAGTTAATAACGAGCCCATGCCATCCCCAGCCAGAACCAACAGAGCTGTAAGAAGGGGATACTGGTGTGTGTGAGAAGTATAGGTCAGGGATGTCAAACTCATTTTCATCAGGGGCCACATCAGCCTCACAGTTGCCTTCAAAGGGCTGAATGTAATTTTAGGACTGTATGAATGTAACGTCTCCTACATGTAAATACTCGTACCTGCCCCTGGTGTAGGCACTTGTGGAAGGAAAATAGGTCTGGGAAGAGACTGTGTAGGACCTAATGGAGTAGAGAGCTGAGGGCAGGGAAGGTGAACTGAATATAGCTGGATGCAGTAAAGGGGAGGTGAGTGGGAGAGGAAGTACGTGGTAAGACAAGGTAAAACTTTACCACAAGTGTAGGTGATGTCATTGTAAAGGAAAAAAAAATGAAATGTTCCTTTAGCTGGGACTAAATATTTTCAATAAGGTATGGAGTTTCATTCCCTGCTTCCTTAGTTACTCATCGGTACCACCTCCACATGACTCTGTTTGACTCACAGAGCTCCTTTCCCTGTTGGTGAGGACACAAAAGAGGATCTCTGTTTCTCCTGCTCTTGTGCTGCTGTCACCTTCACTAGCTGGATCTCATTTGAGCACAGATATAGGACAGACCCTGAAAATGCTAATACTGCTGAGATACTCACCCATAGGCTCTCCTGCAGTGTAAAGTTCCCACCTGGGAAAGGAACGAGTGTTTCATGCCAAGTCTTTCCAATGTGGAAAAAAAGACTGGGGAAGGCTGAAATATGGAAGAATGAAAAGACAAACCCTCAGAGTCTGATCAAAGAGATAAATGTTCAGTCATTTCACTTCTACTCCTCAGCCACTGGCTGCCGTCCTACTCTCAGGAATGCAGCCAGTGACAGATTGTTGCTGGTATGATGTGTGACTGGACTATAAGAGCATCCTGTGTCACAACCCCTTGTCAGGAGACACTCATGTTCCTTAAGGTGTCTGCTCCAAAATTACTACCATTGGACCAAATCCTAAAGCCTTTATTCATTCAAAATTTTCAGCATCTTGCAATGATGTTTTGCTTGAGTAACAACTGCAGGATTTTGCCCATTCATCATCAGCTTAAGTAATTCTACAGAAATGACATTATTTTAGGGTTCTCGGCCCTGGCTTCCATACACCCCTACTAGAACTGTGATTTTAGCCACTCTTACAGAGGAGTCCTATTAGAGGCTAGTAAACTTGTGGAGGAGAAATCTCCATAAGAAAACAAGCTGCAGAGAATGGTGATGCTTTTTGCTCCCTTCCAGTGGTCAGGTAATCTATGAGGCAGTCAGGTAAATAGCAACTTGAACATAAATTTGAATGCATTTTTTCTTCTTTGCTTTTGACAGGAGTCCTTGTATTTACAGTATTAGATGAGTTTTCTGAATGCAGTTAGGTTAGAAGGAATCTGCAGTGCTTTCCTTAGCTGAATGGATGTGTAGCTTAAGTTCCTGAGTCAGCTGGAGGATTACTAAAGGAAGTAAGACAAGGACTTTGATAGCTCTGTATCCTGCCTTGAACAGAGGGCAACACTGACTATTTCAGCAGAAATTGCAAAGTGTAAGAACATGGAATAATCTACCAAAGAGACGATTGCTGCTTGACGGGTGAAAGAGTTATGTGAACGAGTAAAAATGTCATATCCTCTCTAAACTGAATGGGGGTGCTTCTACTGGTAGCATCTAATGCCCTTGTAATTTACTTGGTCCGTGGCTTCGTCTGCCTCAGCAGTGACTTCCACAGATAATACACTGAGAACTGCTGGGGTGGGGGGGAAATGTTGTTTTGTTTGGTTTGTTTTTTTCTGTGGTTTTTTTTTTTCATCAACTTAAAATCTTTTTGTAGTTGCAGGCTACTCAGAGTGGCACAGAATTTGTGGAAGATGAAGGCCGCAAAACACTATTTTTCTATAACTGCATTATTTTAGTCGTTAGCCTCCAGAAAAATTGAGAGATTGCTAGTTTTTTCTTTAGCTTTAATGGTTTAAGGTTTAGGGTAGAAGGTGGAGCCTCTGGCAGGGAAGCATCACTACTGTGTTGCAGCTGCATCCCACAATAGCTGCATTTGTGCAAGTAAGAAGTCTGTCAGCTCTCTACCTGTGCTGCAGCAAGAGAGCTGGCAACTGGGGAGGCCCGGTAAAGGAGGATCTTTCATATTATACTGATTTACTGCAAACTACCAGGATGCAACAGTAAACTCTTCCACTCTCTTCACATTACTCTTATTTATACTTAACATCCAATACTTTGGCTGTCATTCTTTAATCAAGATTTCTTTTAAACCTGTCTGAAGTGCTCGGGGGAAACCCTGGGTAAATATTGTTATTAGTTAAGTAATAAGACACAACAGGGTGTGAAATATTACCCTATAACTCATGCCTGCTCTATAACAGTATGTTGAGTGGCACAAGGCCAAATGGCTTTGTGTGTTATTTTTTTAGTTAAATTAAAAAGACACCAGCAAAGTGTCTGTGGCTGTTAAAACATGGCCATGGTGGTAGGGGGAAGAAAGGAGAAGTGTCATTTAATAAGGTGTGCTGTCAACTGCTCACTTTTTAATTTAGTGTATGGTGAAAAGTACTAAGTGGGGAGCTCTGGAGATAGGTGTCCTTCACTTATCTAAAGGACAGATTGGACAGAAGCAGCAGCAGCATGAGCTCCACCATCACTCTGTGGCAGTAGGCTTGCAAGTTCCACCTCTGGTGGGTTAAATGGGTCTGTTTGCAAAATCCCATTCAAATTTTAGTTACTTGATGTGAGCTGCCATTAACTGTGGCTTAATAGGTGCTTCCAGGACAATAAGTTGCCTTGGGGGCATCTGTCAAATTGCAAGACGATATAGGCTACCACTTAGGAAAATCACTAGATAGGTTTCTAGTGATGACCCGAGATTCCAGCCAGTTTCTTGGGACCAAACTCAGCCTCTGCATAAGTCAGATGGTGCTGTTTCATTTGTGCTCAAATGGCAGGGACAAGGCATCCTTAATGAGTAAGCGTGGAAGCTAATGATGTCACACACTAAAAGACGTGTCTTAACTGCTTTCTAACTTGTTGAGCATTAGGAGTTACATCTACAACTCTCTTTTCTAATTCAGCTTTATATACCACAGCATGCAATCTCAGCTGCACAGGATGGACGCTTTGGCTGGGATTGTCAGGGCTCCACTTTGGCTGCAGAGACGAACTGGCCTCCTCTGAGCTCTCGCTTATGTTTTAGTTTATAATGACCTTTTTATGAGGAAATGAGTCCTGATCTCTTGCTCTATTTAATAGTCCATTTGCTAGTGGCAGGAGTCTGTGTGTGTTTCTAGGTAGGGGCAAGTGCCTCTTGGGTTGGCTAAATTGGGTTGGCTTTTCAGGAACAAGCTCCTTGCACTGCAAGGAAAATGTTAAATTTTCCTATGATCATTTTTTATTTGGTTTGTACAGACAGCCGCTGTTGTGTCCCTTACCCAAGGCCCATTAGCTACCCAGCAGCTTCTGATTCAGACAGGCTAGAGATGTAGAGAACCATATACAAAGATGCTCATTAATCCTTATTTGCTTTCTCCCATAGGCATTTTCTTTACATGCCCAGCATTTCTCACATGCTGGACTCCCTGTGCAACAGGAGGCTTCCATTTGCTTTAAAGATCCAACCAGTTGAATGTAAAGCTTGCTGTGCTGCTTATTCTCTGATGAAGGTGGGGGCAGGGGCGGGGGGGAGAGAGGGGTATGTGTTGGAAATCCAGTGTAGTAGGACTAGAGAAGGGAAGAATCCTCTACTTTCCCTGTGCCCACAGAAAAATACTGCACATGAAGTCTGACAAAGTGCTTTCTCACTGTGGTTTGAGGCTGGGACAATTCCCAGAGCAACACCACATCCTTCACATGTGTTCACGTTTGTCTGTTGGCTTGCAGTTAGCACAGAGATATATCAATATTCCTGATGACAATAAATACAGCTATTAGGATGAGTCGAGAGCTTATCTTAATTGAGTAACAGATGAGCAGGCGTATGTTGCTGTTGAATCCATCAGCATTAACTGGGCAGAGGTAAGTTTGATCAATACTGACACTTGAGTGCATGGGTAGCCACTGGAAAATATTAATTTACAATCATGACCGGCACCTCTCATTAACCAGAAATGTGTTAACCCTAATTGGTTGAACAGGGCCCTGCTGTACTTCACTGTGCTGCTCACAGTCTTTCTTCCCGTGCCTGAGCCAGAGTTTTCTACTGATGGGAACTTGATGGTGCTCAAGTTTGTGCTTTGGGTGGCTAGGCTGGCAGCTGTACTGCAGCATCCATCAGGCCAGGAAGGTGTGCAATTCACATCCCCTTGCATATACAGCACATATGGCTGTGTAGACATGGGGATCTACATATTTGTCTGTTCATACCTTATGGCCAACTTGAATAGGAGTTAGGCTGAGTAGGAGCGACAGTGATTTATACCATCTGCAAGTCTATGCTACAGATTCATAAGCATTCATGCGCCTTTGTGTCTGTGTGTGCACTTGGGTGCCTGCATGCAGATACGGACGGAGTACACTTGTGGATAGCATCAGGTTGCCCTCAGAACTGTCAGGGTATGTAAACAACACTGCTCTTAATGGAAAAACTGTGTAAATGTGTGTGTGTATGGAATACTAACTTATGAGGGTGCGTGAAAAATGTTTCTTGTGCTATAACGTCAGTAATGGCAATTTGTTCTCTCTACCACAACAAAATCCTCACAGCAACCCATTCAAAGCAGCAGTCTTTGGTATGTTCCATAAATACACATAGTATATATACAAATATGAGCTGTGAGGGTTGCAATCATACTGTAATTAAGGTCCACACAAACACGAGCTGTGAGGGTTGGAATCATATTGTAATTAAGGTCCACACCTGACAGTAAGGGAAGCTGAATTTGCTGTCAGACTTTCGGTATCTGTGGAGATAAGGCTGCTATCCATGTCCACTAAGGAAAGAATGAGAAGTAATGAGCTTAAATTGCAACAAGAAGATCTAGGTTACACTTTAGGAATGACTTTCTAGCAGTAAGAATAGTCAAACACTGAAATGGATTGCCTGGGAAGGGTATTGCATCTCCTTTTTGAAGTTTTCTTTAACAAAAACAAACAAAAGCAAAAACAAACAAACAAACAAAAACAAACAAACAACAACAAAAAAAACAACAACAAAGAAGACAAAAGTTGCTGGATAAATGCCTGTTGGGACTAGTCAAAACCAGGAAAAGGTTTTTATGTCTTTTGGAATGCTCTGCATCTGTGTTTTCTTAGGACTTTAAGGGCACAGACGTGCCTCTGTTTCTTCACTTTAACACGGTTGGGTGTCAGAGCTGCTTATGCTTACTGCAGCCTAATTTGCTACAAACTTGCCTATAAACTCAGCTAGCGTTAATCTCTTTCCCCTGTTTTAATAATGGCCTTTGCCATTCATCATAACTTCTCTGCCCTTCTTTGATATTCTGGGAGTTGCAAGGAAAGATGCTGGGCAGAAGGAAGCAATCCCTGAGTCAAATGAGTTTCAAGATCAAGAAAGCTTTTTCTCGGTAAAACTTTCTTGTACTTGTGACTTCTCAACTACTTAATCTTTCTTTCTTGTTTTCTCGTAGTAGTGAGAGATGTTATGAAGCTTTTAGTAAAAATTCGATCCAAGTATATTAACAGATGAAAACATTCGATTCTTCCCCTGCTACCTCGACTCTTCTCCAGATGCTTTATTTTAGTGTGTTTCTGCTAATTTCCCAGTCCCTCCAGACTCCCCAGCATTTTTTCAGTCTTATTTGCCCTCCCATAAGCCAAATTATTTCATTTTGACACTCAGATATCTATATCATAATTACGTGATTTCCAAAGCATTTACCTTTAAAAGAAAAAAAAAAAACTATTACTTCTATATGATTTCACAGAATAGTAAACGGTTCTCTCCTCCTTTGTGTGTATCAAAAACTCTATGCCTTCACCTGAAGTAAAAAAACTAATTTAGCCTTTCTCTATACCATCAAAGAGGACACAATGAAGGAGTGCCTAAAACTCAGGGAATATGAAGAAGTGCAACAACCAGTAAAGCAACATATTCCAGGAGCTGATCATTTGTGTGTATGAATAATTCCAGTGAGACTGTCTGAAAGATTTATTATTTGGCAAAAAGATTAAATGAAAAGGAACAACTGTTGGCTTCTTTGAATGCTTCCATACTGAATGAGTATGGCACGTGGAGATTGAGAAACAAGGTCAGACTCTTTTATATCTAACTCTTATTGACCTGTATCTTGGATACTTGGTATTTATAATATTTGTAGCAACCCTGTTTCTTGTAGCATGTTTCATAGAAGCTCAAAGGGGCATTTTCTTACAGCTTTGTGTCAGAGACTTTCAGTTTGTTGAAATACAAGAACCAATTCGTTGGTTTTAAATGTAACTTCTGTTTGGAAGGAATTTTTGGTCTCAGTTGGCAATTTTTGATGAAAGAAGCCAACTGGACATGAGCATGGTGGCCAAAGGTTTAACCAAGGAAGCTGGAAGTCACATAAAAGCCCCATTCTGTTTTTTTTACCAATAACCATGGTTTTCCTCAGGTGCTTTATTTTTTTTGCTCAGTTGAAACTCCTTCTTAGTCTTGTCTGAGGGAGCCATTACACTTTGTACTATCTGTCCCCATAGTTGTCAAGTGGGGAAGAAGTTGGTTGTGCAGGATTGTTGGAGCAGTCACCTGAGATGTGGGAGATGGAAAATACAGAAACGAGAACTAGGACCACGCCAATCCTGCCCAATACCTACCTATTTGTTATGCTTTAATCTTGTTTTTGTTTTTGAAAAGGAATATTGACGGGTCTTGTTGGTGGCAATGATTCATTACTGACTGACTCAGAAGGCAAGCACTCTTACATATGCCTGCTGGGGAATTTATTCTAAGGTGTCTTCCCTGTTTGGATCTTGGAGCTCTGGAAGTGAAGACTTTCCCAGAACGTGCAAAAGCCATAAAGCCTGCTAAGAGAATTTGCTCAGCTTCACTCCACCAGCACCCTACTGACCATATCTGGACACCTTATGCTGTCCTAAGAGGTTTTGGTGGACAGTATACGTGAGAGAGCAGTGGTGGGAGGCAAGGTGTGAGTGTGGTGATGTGGATCTTCTGCAACTTTCTGGTATATGTTCTCACAAAATTGGATTTCTATACAGGAAATGTATAAATAACCTGCCACAACGACTGTCCACACCATTTCAGGGGCACTCCAGAGGTGCTTAAGGGTCTGGGAGTGATACGTGATATTTCTACTGTCTATGGGGCCACTCTCATGATGTCCCACACATGTTCTAAGACAAGCTAGGCAGCTTGAGAATTTGACCTAAGAGGTGCTGGCAGAAAGGACTAAGAATAATATTTATGTAGACACTGTGGCTTTGTCCTGAGCCTGCCCTGCCTCCAGCTATGTTATACGTGGTGTGAAATGAAAATTTTTTGGCAATCTGAGAAAATAGTGTAGAAATAGCATTTTCTGGCCAATTCTAGCCTGATGACCTATTTTTCAGAACAACATTTACTTCAGAGACAGTTAAAGCAGACAAGGCATTGGTATTTGGGATAGTGAGAAGGAAAGAGATAAAATCTCATGCAAACAAGCATTGGCAGTCAATGGAATTGTACTTCCTTTTCCAAGGGCTGGATCTGGCATCATGTCTTACAAGCTTTAAGAGATTTATTACCGTTTGATTTGATCTGTGACACAAGATTTATGGCCAGGCTGAAACTGCCCAGAAATAGTACTTCTCTCACTTTGTAACAGCACTCAATCTACTCAACAGAGAAATGCCCATTAAGTCAGGAATGTTCTGATGGTGGGCATCAGTCAAGCCAGGGAGCTCAACTATCTCTTGGTGGAGGTATAATCCTCAAAAAGAGACCCTGCGTCCACACAAGATGTCCAGCGAATGGGTCCCTGAAGGAGCTCCAGAGTGGGAGGAGTGTGATGTTCTCAGAGACAGACTGAAGCATGGCAAGGATGTTCACAGCTTTCTCTCCCAAGGAAATGCCATGGGATGGCAGGCCTCAGGAGGCAGGGGATTTGCCTTTTTGGCTCTTCCCATACACTTATTAACTGGTCACCTGAAAGGATTTACACTGGAAACGTCTGAGCTGCTCTTGCATTGGCCACACAGAGAACTGAAAGCTCTTCTCCAGTGAATACCACTCCTTTTTTCTAACATTCACTCCAGTTCCTCTCTACACAGGCTCAGAACTTTAATTCAGATATGATTCCCCCTATAACTGGCATTTCTGTATTTTATAATGCTTCTATTAGTGCTAGAGACAGAGAATTATGGGCATTGTATTGAGCAAGACCAGAAGCCCTTGTACACATCAGCCTTTCCAAAATAAACAGACCGCCCTCCTCTGTGATGCCCAGCCTTCTGTTCAAGGCAAAAATTGCCTTAATATGTGTGGTAAGAATCTAATGCGATCGACCTATTCTTTCTCATCTCTCCCCTGGGACTGGAGATACTCTGATAAAACCATGTAGTCACCTGTGAACATTTATCCAAGCCAAGGAGGTAAGTAATTTCCTCTAAACCAGATAGTGGGAGATATGGAATCTGACGTTTTGTTTTCTGACTGGTTTAGGCAGCTGCAGGATGTTGTCTGATGAGAGGGTAGGAGCCATGGCAGGTAAAGGACAGTGGAGCAGTTCTTCAACTCATGATGGTGTATAAAGGCTGTCTGATTTGGATTTTCTGAGCTGCTGTACTCTAAGTCCACCTGAGCTGAAGGCTGCATTTCCACTCACAACGTGGCTTAACTGAGTGGAGTTTGATTTCCTGAGTGCACAATACGAAGCACAAAGGTTACCACATCTGTTAAATCCCAGAAAGAAGGGAGAGGATGGAGTAGGTGGAGAGAGAAAGAAACTCCAATGCACACAGTTCATCTCCAGGGTGACAGAGAATAGGGAAAGGATCATAGAGGGCTTCAAAGCAATTTATTGCCTCTTCTTCATCATTACTGATGTTTCTGAGTACACAAGCAACAACTGCAACCAATCCAGCCACAGTGCTTTCCTTTTGTTGTTTTTCTGTTGGCTTCACCACTTCTTTCATTTGCCTCTTGGGTGATTTTTTTTTTCCACTATATTATTTTTTGTCACTTTGGATTGCCAGAGAACCCCTGGATTCTGTACAAGGTGACAGTTCCTGTGCAGGTAAGAAGAGTCAAACAGAACGACAGAAGCACAAAAAAAGAGGGCAGAGAAGCCCTCCAGAGCTGTAATTTCACTTTTTCTTGCCTGGTTGCAGGAGCAATATAAACAGAAGAAAAATGACAATAGACTGCTCCACATCTAATGGCATCAAATGGTTTGAATCTGACATTGATAGGGTACCTTGAGAAACCACCATCAGTTCTCTCAGTTCTTCCTTTCCCTCTGCCTTCCCTCTGGACTCCAAGCACAGGTCTGAAGATGCCACAGCAGGTAACTATTGCCCAGGAATGAAAGAGCAAATTCTCCCTCTCCATATATAGTCCTGGAATACTATCTGACAAGCACAAGAAAAATATGAGGCGAGTTAAAATTTCTGCTATATTGAATAACTAGCATAAGAACTAAAGCTTTTTCAGGTTACATATTCTGCATGACCTCCAGCAAGTGTGTAAACCTTTTGGAGAGTTCCCATATTTTCCAAGGTCAACTGAAGCACTGACTACATCAAGGAAGTTGGCACCAATGTAATTACATCAATACAGAGCACTTTTTCTCAATGTAGAAAGGGCCTTGTTGTCCTTTCAGGAATTAATCTTGCATATAGATCTTCCTGAAGGGAAAACAATGAATGAGACAAATGTGGAGTTTACAGACATAGTTTGTTTTCTTCTGTTTTGTGGAGAAACCTTTGAAGGTTTTGAAGAAGCTAGAAGACTAATTTTTTTTTCCACTCTTATGAGACTTCTATTTCTAAAAAGTGTTTTCCAAATGACATATAATTTTCCCCCAGAAGCATTTTCTTCTGACAAGTAATCTAGTCATGCTGAATTTCAGGAAGAAAAGATGTTTATTGACAAATTTAGACACAATTAAAAACAGGGATGTGAATGGAAATTCACTGTTCTACCTTGAACATTCTGACTCACCAGATGTGTAGGTTTTCTGTATTACCTGCTGTGTACAGAATATCTTGCTTGATGATTTTGCAGAGGTCATAACGAAGAAGAGGATTCAGAAACAGGAAGCGCTAGTGTCCGAGGCTGCTCTTTTTATAAATTTCAGCTTCACTTCTCCCCCAGGATTTACTGTCCAAATGGGAGGTGCAGCCAAGCTCTGGAACTGCCAGGAGTCTGCTGTCTCTTACAGTACTGGATGAGGAGTTGTCCTTCTCCTTTATCCACTTCAAACTTTATTACTCCACAAGCAGGATTCATCTCCATATTCAGCTATTTGAATGTGACTAATGCCTAGACTGACAAGCAGCACTAGCTAGGCTTTTGTTAAGTGACTATATTTTTGCTAATCCTCAAATCAGGATGTACTTGCATTCAGACAGCGTGAACCAGAGGATGATGAAACGTGTTATCATAGTCATTTTCTTGTAGGCAGGGTAGTACTGGCAATGAAGCAGTTCTCAATAGTAATGATATTACTCGACGTCCAAGTGGAGACCAGTGAAGGGTGGTATTCCTCAGGGGTCAGTATTGGGACCAGTGCTGTTTAACATCTTTGTCAGTGACACGGACAGTGGGATTGAGTGCACTCTCAGCAAGTATTCTGACAATACCAAGCTGTGTGGTGTGGTCAACATGCTGGAGGGAAGGGATGCCATCCAGAGGGACATTGACAGGCTTGAGAGGTGAGCCCATGTGAACCTCTTCAAGTTCAACAAGGCCAAGTGCAAGGTCCTGCACATGAGCTGGGGCAATCCCAAGCACAAATACAGGCTGGGTGGAGAATGGATTGAAAGCAACACTGAAGAGAAGGACTTGGGGGTGTTGGTAGATGAGAAGCTCAACGTGACCTGGCAATGTGCACTTGCAGCTCAGAAAGCCAACCTTATCCTGGACTGCATCAAAAGAAGTGTGACCAGCAGGTCAAGGGATGTGATTCTTTCCCTCTACTCCACTCTCCTGAGACTCTACCTGGAGTTCTGTGTTCTGCTTTGGTGCCATCAGCTTAAGAAGGACATGGACCTGTTGAAGCCAGTCCAGAGGAGGGTCAGGAAGATATCTGAGGTCTGGAGCAGCTCTCCTATGAGGACAGGCTGAAAGAGTTGTGGTTGTTCAGCCTGCAGAAGACAAGGCTCCAGGGCGACCTTATAGCAGCCTTCTGGTACCTAAGCGGGGCCTACAGGAAAGCTGTAAATGGACTCTTTACAAGGATATGTAGTGATAGGACAAGGGGTAATGGCTTTAAACTGAAAGACGGTAGATTTAGATTAGATATAAGGAAGAAATTCTTCACCGTGAGGGTGGTGAGTCACTGGAACAGGCTGCCAAGAGAAATTTTGGATGCCCCATCCCTGGAAGTGTTCAAGCCTAGGTTGGATGGGGCTCTGAGCAACCTGGTCTAGTGGAAGGTGTCCCTGCCCATGGTAGGGAGGGTGGAACTAGATGATCTTTAAGGTTCCTTCCAACCGAAACCACTGTATGATTCTGTGATAATTGGAATTTAAATATCAAGAGGCTGGAGGGTGTTTTTCCAACAATTCTAACAAGTGGTGTTGACTATGGTGAAAACAACATGATAAACTGTAATTACAGTTCCTAGAGAGTCTTCTCATGCACCTCTTGTTCACCGCCCATCTTGCAGCACACTATTAGTTCATCTTCACTTTGAGATGAGTTAATGAAGCTACACTCTTCCGAAAGAGCCTATTTTCAGTTGCATTCAAGTTGTTTGATGGTCTCTTGCTTCTTTTCTCAATAGCAACAGAACTAACTGAACACCATACTCCTAAATCTAATGACAATGACAGCTTCGGCTGGAGTTTTCTTTATGTGCCTGGGTAGACTCTTTGATGGTCATTCATATCTGTCAACTTGAATAACAGTACCAAAATATTCTCAAATAGTCCATTTGATTGGAGCAACCAAAGAGTACTATGTGCTAGGTGTTAGTCCAGGAGGGAGATCCACTGTGAGTCTTGCTTTTCTTAGCTGATCCCCAACTTAGTGTCTCTTGAAAGTATCAAGCCTATCCTGAGCTCAATGATACCTCAATAAACATCCTTGCTCTACAGAGTCAGTCATGAGACTGGACTGTCATTCATCTAGCTCATCTAAATGGCCCTTACAATAACTCCGTCTTTTTAGGAAAGGCTTTATTTTCCATTGTAGACTGCATATAAAGGGAACTTGAACCCACCTAAAGCAACTGTGCCGTTGCTACTTTGTTCCCCTCGTGCATATAACATTATGATTGTTTTTTCCTGCCTAATGTGGAATTTTCTGGGCCAACAAACCAATGAAGGATTTGGTTGATGTTAGTTATAGCAAATTTATGTCATGACAATGCTAGATTGTCCCTCCACTCATGAAAACATTACTGCTATCCGTCATGTTCTTAATCCCTCTGTTACTCCAAGTTTGGTAGGCGATGCAAAAAGATTACAAAGAATCTCTTTAGTGGAGGTATATAAGCTAGTTCCTGGCTAGATAGAGGCTGTTGGAGGTTTGCTTGCTTCCTTTGTGGTGATTCTGAAATTAGAGTGACTGAGCACCTTCTTCCTATCTCTGTGATCTCAGTGTGTAGGAGGGTGCCAAAGAAGATGATCTTCTGCAATTCAGTTTATCTCCTGCTAAAGCAGGCTATGTGCCAGCCAATCAGTTGTGTTGACACTATGAGATCACTTTGTGACAGCTACTTCACAGAGATAATGAAATGCTGGTAACCAATTAGATTTCACTGATAGTGACACCACAGAGTCTGTCCAAGAGGGAGACGGCACACACCCACAGCTTGACGATAATGATGTAATTGAAATGGCAAAGGTCATAGAGGTTACCGTAGTGTTGTGTTGTAGGTAGCTGCCCTATAAGAGAGTACTGACAGTCTTTGAAGGTCCCTGCCAACGCAAGCCATTCTACGTATGAAATTTACAAAGAGTTAATCTGCTCACAAACAATTTTCAGAAAATTAGGCAAGAAAAACAGGTTGCACAGCTGACATCTCTTCCCTCACAGGAGACAGAGGAGCAGCTATTCTGTCCACATCGTACTTGCTTTTACTGTGACAGAGAAGCCTGATCTATGCCATGTCCCTGTAAGGCAGGCTGGTAACTTTCTCTCGTGTGCTTCTCATAAAGATAGCAGGGCAATGAAAGCAGCTGCAAGCAGCACAATTTTTCTGGCCACTGAGAGAGCCCTGTGTGCAGAGTCACCTCACACGTACTCAGAGAACAGCCAAGCGTGGCCGCTCAGACTGGGTGTTCTAAATCATTCTAACCTTTCGCAATGTTTTAAGTTTGCTACTTTAAAAAAAGAAAAAAAAATCTATTTCATTTCTACCTCTGAATTTCTGTCTTTGCACACTGGTGTGCTCTTCACAGAAGCAGGGAGTATGCATGCGCACTCTGGGGACAGGTAATTTTCTCTAGAATAAAATGAAAAGTATTTTCCATAGTTTCTCTGGAACAGGGATGCAAAAATGCTGGTCTTCTGCCTTTGCTCTTCTCTTCCCATCCCTTTCTCTACAATGAGGAATGCCCCTTATCTTGTGATTAATCTTCATGATTCCAATGCTAGGTGAAGGTATTTCCAGTTATTTGTTCTTGGCTTGAGAAAGCCTGGAATTAACTGTTCAGATCAGGTCATCCGTCTAGAAATGCTTTTCTAAACTGTACTTGTGTTAAGTGCTTTGCATCCATCAACTGACATGGAAAAAGTTTCATATACTTCCTCATGTGCACATACACCACCTTTGCACTCTTCAGTGTTTCTGCATGCACAATTGACATCGGTGTAGTTGCACATAGGAATATGGATGATATAGGTGGTTGTCACTCCCCAAGACTTGCCCGAGCAAGTCTTTATCCTGGCTTCTGAAGTGGCACCAAAGCTGTTTTGCCTTCATCAGTCCTGGCAGGTAAATCATATTCACAGTGCTACAGCTGCACACACGGCTGACAATGGGGGATATTTTTCATAGTGTGGTGAAGGCAGGAGGCCTCCTGCTTCCCTGTAAATTGAATAGTACGTCTGTTTCAAATGATGAGACAAGCAAGTAGACACAGTGAAGTGGGGCGTGTGCTAGATGGAGATGCTGTTTGTGCTCAAGGTAGCCTGTGTGATGCTTCTACCTGCGAAGTCTCTCTTTTTGCTCTTTGCTGTCTGAAAGAGTTGTGACTTCAAGCCCATCACTTCTAGACCCTTGCCCTGTATTGTGTTTCTCCTCCGTGATATTTTGAAGTTTTACTTTTAAACTCAAAATTAAATTAATATTCTTTCTCCCACTGGTGGGGAAAGCATGAGTTCTGGGTTTGTATGGAGGTTTTGAAGACTTTGCTGGTTGTTTTGGGGACAAGGGCGAGTCCTGCCTCCTATTTTCATTTTGGGGCTGGAGTGACTCAGGGCATAGGCCCATGAGGCCATATATAGGATGGCTCAGCACAGAGTTGTGGTTACAGTCACCCTGCAGCCACACAGCATCAGCTTTAATGTCACAATTGCTTCATTCTTTATCCAAACAGCGTGTTGTGTTTTACAGGGCACATGCCTATCAGAGCTGAGTGAAGGGACATGTTTTCCTGGCTTTAACTGTGTCTCAGAATTTCACTGGAAAGTAGGTTTTTGAGCTGTACACTCACAAATCAGTGAGAGGCTGCCAGAGTCCCATTATCCAAGCAGAAAGGATGAGTGGACCTTGAGCTGCACTTTGTTCAGTCCTTGCAGATGCTGCAGTGCCTCCCAGTTATCCCTCACCTGTACCATATCTGTGTTCCCTATACCAAGCCCTTCCATATTGGATAAATCTGGCAGGCACACAGCAAGCTTGTGCAGGGCTGCTTACAACACAAGAAGCTCATGAGCTCAAACAAATCCTGTAAAGTAATGTATGCTTTTCCAGGCATATAATAAATGCAAGAAGCACTGTCAACAAATGGCCCATACTACTATACTGTTGTCAGACATAAGCCACTGGGGTCAGCACACAGGGGTGACTATGTGAGATCCTGCTTTAGATGTGAAGGCAGAATTCAGATTACAGTGGTTCCTGTTGGGGTGTTGAGACCTCTGAGATGCTACTGAGCTGTTGTTTCCATCACTGTCTGTGTACGGGGAAGTTGGAGGCAGACTCGGATCCAGTCTGTCCTCAGTCAGTGAGGGGCAGAGAGATGCAGAGATAGCTGGTCTCAAAGTGGGCTGAGGCAAGGGGGAAAGCAGAAGAAGCAAGAACAGGGAAGAGAGAGAAGCTGCCCTCTCCCCCCAAACTGGGGATGGAGGATAGCTGAGTAAAAGAAACTGTCAAGATAGTTACTGATAACAATTAATAATTTATTGTACATCAAATAGCTCTTTTCCTCATGGTTTCCAAAAGCTCTTTACAGACTATATATAGTGACTGCATTACAGTGTGGTATGTACTTTTCAGCAGCATGGTTTAGGAACAGCCCTGCTGCTGATGCACAGTGGAGGCCGGTCAGCCCAGAAGAACACTAGCAAAAGATTTGCACCCTCTTAGTCCTGCCTGCACGTTTCACTGTTAGAAAAAAAAAAAAAAAAAAAAAAAAGAGTGCACTGGAACAATCATTTGAGGAGTAGTGAGAAGGCAGAGCATTGTACAGGAGTTATTTCTTCCTGCTTATTAAGACAGGCTGTCCCAGCTAATTCAATTGCATAGACCTTGAGAGGAGGAGGATGGGGGCTGGAAGGAAACAAATGCATTTTAGAAAGCCTGTGATAATGACTTAAAATTGCTTTTCCTCATAATTGCGATTTTAAGAGCTGACATCTAGTGATAAGCCAAGTGATAGATGCTGGTGGCTCATAGAACATGGGGTCTTAAACAGTGACTGTTACACACTAATTCTTGCCTCTCCTTGGACTTGTTTAATTCAGAAAGGGGATGATGATGCTGCTTATGAAGCAGTTGGGGGAAGGCGAATTAGTGGAAGCAGCAAACGTGAGCACCGCAAAAGAACAAGTCAGCTGACAGACATGCTACAGTGCAATGTACCCTTTTCCCATTGCATCTGGATCTGTGCATCTCTGCCCCAAAATACCGCCTTCACCTCCAGGAGGGGATGCACACAGCAGGCATCCAAGAGCCCAGCTCAACACTACAGGACAGGAGGTGGAGAAGCATCTGCCTCACTGAAAAGTCTGCAGGGAGTGTAATGCTAGTAAGAAAGCAATTAAAAGAGCTGAGCAAACAAAAGATAAATAATGTAGTAGGAATTGGTGTAATGAACCTCCTTAGGAAAGCTGGCCCTTAGGCCAGCCTCAAGTTCCCCGAACCTGAGCAGGAGAAACCCCACCTCATACAACCACCCAGGGCATAAAGTCACTTTGGAGGAGCAATTAGGGAAGAAGCTGCTTACTCTGTTGCTCTTCGATCATATGCTGTTAAATCTAGGAGGAGATGGGAAAACCCCAGTAGATTGACTGAGGCTGCTTTTTGTAAGTGAAAGCTTACTTATGTAAATGTGTTTAAGAGGTGCCTTTTAGTGAAACTGTTTGCTACATTTCCTGCAAAGAGCTAATGGAAAACCTCCCCTTAGAGATCGCGCAGCTAGGGCTACATTATAGATTTCACCTGTGGATGCCTGAAACTCAGGTGGCCAGCTACAGAGATTATCTGCTCAGGGTACTGCCCTGCTTTTCCTGTTGATGGGTACAAATGCTCAACTTCAGGGGCCTTCCCATTTTCTGCTTGTTTTAATAGGTGTTGATAGACATGTGGTGCTTTGAATACATTTTGGATTGTATTTCTTGTCAAAAACAGTTGCAATGCTGAGTTCTTGGGATCTTCTTGTTTTTCTTTTCCTGCCTATCTTTATATTTGTAATTATAAAAATATTTCCATTCATAAGAAGGGCCTGACTTTGACATGGAGCCTGCAGTTACCATTAGCAATAAATGGTCCCCGTGGCTTTGTGCCAAAGGGAGCGAGAATCAACTGTTGATGGGGAAAGGTGCCTGAAAAATATGGCCTGTCTTGGAAACCTCACTTCAATTCTTGTTCAATTTGTGTTTGTGGGGGGAATGAGGAAATTTAAACTCCAGGCTGCAGTCCTCACAACAGCCTTGAGGTTTTACAAAGAAGGCATTGATTTCTCTCTGTCCTTGAGGTACATGAAGCCAACTGGAGTGGTTTGCTCCAGCTTTTCCTGGCAGGACTTGTGCCTGAGGAAGGGATGGGAAACATCTCTGGGTATTGGAAGGGAGGCTTTGGGATGCTGCAGTGAGGTGAAACAACAGCTTCTGTGTGATCCAGCTAGTGAAAAGGATGGCACAAAACCAGCTCATTCCCAGGACACTGTCCTCCTGAACAACTTGTGCCAGTTCTGTGCTTTTGAGCAGCTGCCCTCTGGAACTGGGCAGTCCCTTCTTTGCATGTTTCCTTAGCTTAATTACCTTTCGTTGTTGTTGTTTTGTTTTGATTTAGTTTGGTTTTTTTTGGTTTTTTTTTTTTCAGCACATTCAAACAGGTTTAAACTGTCAGCTTGGGTGTGTATTGAGATTTCTTGTACTGCGTAGCTAAAAAAATCCCCAAATAAAGTAAGGGGGTCTTTTTTCCAATAGGCACTGCCATTTGACTCTTTCACAGTGCTGATACCTCCCCCCCAGATCCTGATATATCCTAACACACATTGATGATAGTTTTCAGTGGGGTATGCAGATTAGGGTGGGGGTTCTTTGTCTTGCTCTACTCTCACTTTATTCCTGTTGTCCCTCTTGATCCCACTGTGGGGCTGAAATCTGTTTCTTGGTGAATTCTTCCCTCAGTGGAGGCAGCATCCCTTAGGCTGTGGTCTTCTGTACCACCTCATGGCACCACCCTCACTCACCTGTAGCCTGCAGGACCCCCATTGACACACCTTGTGGCATCTGCTATCTGTTCCCTTCCCAATGAAGGGAACATCTTTCAGAGGAGTGCCTTCCCCTTCGATGGAGCAGACAGTGCCCATAGGGCGGGGAGAGAGGAAATAGGGACAGACAAGAAGGAGGCTGTTTCAGTGGGGTAGGCAGTGCAAAGCAAGCTACTAGATGGATAGAACAGACGCTGTAACACTGCACTATGGCTGGTCTAGTGGTAGTGTTTGTGTCTACTGCAGCTGCATATAGCAACAAGGGGCATGTGGCTGTGGTGTCCAGATATTGCCTGCCAGTTCTTGAGCTTCTCTGTGTCTTGCGTGTGATGTGGGGATAAGGGTATTCTCTGAGCAAACTCAGAAGGGCTGTGAAACTTGTAGTGGGCTTAGATTCATAGGAAAACCCTGTTAAGTGGAACCTTGACAGCAAACCCCATTACTGGATTTTTTTTTCCCCTTGTGGTGCTCAGTATTTTCCATTGCTGGGGCTCCTGAGACTCTGCTCCTTGCCTTGGGGCCTCTGCTGCCAGTTCCATTGCTTGTTCCAGGCCTGCCCCTGGTCCTAGCTCTTGCCTTTCTCCTAGCACTCTGTCTTGATGGTCAGGTTGTCCTCCCCATGGTCCTTAGGGGTCTGGCTTTCCTTCAAGCAGTTGGACTGTTTAAGATAGTCTAAAACTCTGGACAGTTGGCTTATTCTCACTCTGTCTCTCCTTGGCCCCTGGGATCAGCTTGTCCCTTAATTTTCTTGTAACTGACAGAGATTTGACCCAGGCAGCAGCAATCCTGGGTATTTCTGTCTGCTCTCTACCAGCCATGCCTGGTATATTGTTTGTCAGTCACCCATGGCTTCTTATGCTTATGCATACTTGGGGGTCAAACAGGCATTTTCTCAGTTGAACAGTGTCAATTCCTAACTTTTGAGTGTTTGACCCTGTGACTTTGAACACTCTGTCAACAAATGTCTTGCTATCTCTTAAATCAACAAACAGAAAAAAGAAAACGTCACCATGTTGCAATTTAAACTTTTGTTTAGCAGAGCTTTAACCACTTCACAGACCTCTTCTTCTTAAGTAGCATTCACAGCATTCACAGTCTGTGGCTCAGCACTTCCAGGATTCGGGAACTTAGCTACAGACTTGTATAGGTAACTGTGACCAGGGATTTGTGTCTCTTGGGAGCTGCTCCAGGCTCTCGAGGAGTGTTCTGCAATGAGTTCTGCAACTCTTCTAACGTTAACTCTTCCTTAAATAAGACCTATTTAGTCCTAAATCTTCTCTACCATGTTTTTGCCCATCAGTCTTTCCATCACTAACTGTTTCTTTGTACCACTGCCATGCTCTTTACCCCATCGGTCCTTGTCCCTGTTGGACTTCTCATCCAAGTCCTAGACTCCTTGGTCAGCTGGAGTAAATTGTGCTTTCTCTGCCCCTTATGCTCATGTCCTTACATTGTACTAATTCTCTTGCCTATTTCCATTTCTGTCTTCTGACTATTCATCTCACCCTCCAGTCTCACACACTTCTTTCACACCAGTTTACAGCCCCAGTATCCCCTCACACTCCACATCCAACGTGATTCTTCATGCACAGTCTGTGGATTTTTATTTCATAGGCTACCATGACGGTAAATCTATCTGCATTTTTCTTGGTTGTATCAATGACACATTTCTGGCACGAAGCTCATTATTTTGCCACATTTCATGTTCTTGCTCCCCATTTAAGACCACTGGAACTTTTCCTGAAGAAGTTGCAACTTTCTCCCTGCTTCTCTATTGTTTCTCTCAAATAGCAGTTAAACTCTTGCAGATTAAATTGAAGATGAGGGTGGAAAAAAAGCCATCAAAACAAAAAACCCCAAAAAACAAAAAAACTCCAAACAAACAACAACAAACAACCAAACCACAAACACAAAACTCCCATCCGCCCAAAAAAAAACCCCACAAACAAACAAAACAAGCAAAAAAACCTCACACGACAAACCAATATTCATTGCAAATATTCATTTCTGTAGTTAAAGTATGGAAAGGTTCTAAGGAACTAAAGAAACTATGCATCAGACACTACATATACAGGCCTACCAGTAATAATTCTGCCACTGACTTTTTTTTGAGTGCATGATCTTTACAAGAGGCTGTGGTGGGATGGATTCTGTCCTAGAAGCAGATAATTCCAAACACTTTGAGATCCTTCTGGCCCATTGTCCTGACAGTAGAAACATGTTTCCCTGCAGTGATAAGGACGTGAGATACTGAGAGGGAAAATTCAGAATTTAGGGGAAGTGGGAGTGCTGGGTGGAAAGCATCCATTCAGAGAATTCAATCTCTTTGCTCCAGCCTCATCTTTGCTTCAAATCCCTGGCTTTTCTTCTTGTGTCTCCAAAGAAGACTTAATTTCTTGGTCCCCTATTCCTCCTGCCAATCCCTGTGAAACAGCCTGTGAGGGGCTGCGAGCAGCAGGGAAGTATGGGTCAGCAGCTCAGGTTCTCCATGTGGACCAGCCTCTTCTCCTTCATCCGTGCTCCTCACAGCTACACCATCTGCTTTCTCCAGAGGTTTGCTGCTTTCACACGCTCCTTTTATGTAGCCCTGAGCAGGGAGCTGGCAGGATGGGATGGTAAAGATGGTGGTGGCAGGAGGGGAGGGGGAAATGAGGAAGGAGGGAATAAATGGTGGGGGTCTAAAGTGAAAGGATCATTGCCTCTGATCTATTATGAATTCTCCAGAGAGACAGCCACTAGGCTGGAAAGTGAGTGATAGCCAAACCAGGTGAAGAATTGTTCTGTGTCCCTGATGTATTTTATCCTCGACAGGGATTTAGTTTCTTTAACTATCAAACTATTTCTCATGTATATATTACATAAGCTGTGAAAGATAAAGCACACACAGCATCAATCATATCTCCTGTCAGAATCTCTTTACCTCTTACCTTCTCTTTATTTTTTTCTTTTTATGCCCTCTACTCTTCCTTAAATTCTACTCAAAACAAGAGTATTCTTGTAGGAAGTTGACCAAAAAATGTAATTTAAAGACCATTTGATCACTCCACAATTCAGGAAAAATATTGAAAGGGCAGGCTGTGGTATTGTTTTGGAACTGAATACTGAAAAGAATGAGCACTGGTGTATGCTTTCCCCCTCCCCGTTTAAGAGAATTTCTTCCATATGAAACAGGTTTGTCTGGGATCCACAGAAATCCAGCACAGGGAAGGCAGACTACTAGTTCTTCAGGGTTACAATAACTGGTAATTCTCCAATAAACCTTCTTCAACTTTGAACAGAGGGTTGTTTTGTTGTTGTTGTGGGGTTTTTTTTGTTTGGTTGGTTTAGTTTGGTTTTTTTTTCAATTTTCACATTCACCAACACATATGACATCTGGAGCCACAGGCAGGATAGAATTAGGGTCCTGATGTGATCTTGCCTTAGCCGTACCTCTCCTATGAAGTACCCCAGTGAAGGAAATGGTCAGATACCTCTTTGTTAATGTTGCTGCCTTTGTGGTTCACAGATTAAAGAGGAAAGGAAAAAAAAAAAAGGCAACAAGACTTGTAGATAACCTTTTAATATCTAAATGCTTTTGCATTCAGCTACTTAGTACATATGCCTATGAGAATGTATGCAACAGAGGGTGCAACCATGGTGCTGTTCCCTGTACACCTTCGAACCAACTGCAATGTAATTGCAGATTATTTGAGATTCAATATGGCACTTCTAATGTGGTGAGAAGGAACAAAACAGCCCCATTCAATTTTTGGATCTCAATTTCAGAGATGCTGAGTATTCAGTGTACCATCTAAAATCAGCAAGAGTGATGACGCTCTGAGAACCAGGAAGGGCCTTGTATTTTTTCTTTTTTGATTTCACCTTAAATTAACCAGACATTTTTTTCTGTGATTCTTAACTCAGCCTTTTATTATGTTTGATAGAGTGAAAGAATGTTTTTTCCTCCCCTTGTATCTTGCACAATGGAGAACATAATGCCTTTGCTTTGAAGTCTTTGCTGTTATCCTGCCTACAAAGTCATGCCTCTCTTTTGGTTTCCAGTTTAATTAAATGCGTCTACATCGAACAAGAAAGCTGTCATGGAGAGCCTGAAATGCCCTCTTCCTCTTATGATAGTGTGCAGCCTCTGACCATTTTAGAGTAAGTTAACCTTGAACCAGTGCTTCCTAGATCCATCCTGTAGCATGCCTAGCCTGTTTTAAGAAGTGGGGAACGATTGCAGCTATTTTCTGGACTAAGGTCCTTTGCTATCAGTCTGATGTGACTGCCAGGTTGGTACAGCAACTCTTTGGTTTCCTGTCTACACTAGAAGAACTAGCTGACCTTACCCAACCTTAGCTGAAAGTGTTTTCTTCAGTCAGGTCTTGCAAGTAACAGTTGAGCATACTTAGATTACTTTGGACTAGATGTTCTTTGAAATTATGCTGGAGCTGTAGAAATTGAAGTCTTCTGAAGTCTTCTGAATAACAGAATGTTGTAATGGTTTTCTTCATCCACTTAGTTAAAGCAGCCATTTGTGTCTCCAGTATTTCTCAATGGAGTATTTTCTATGGCCACTTGCTGGACAGTGTCCAGGTGGCATAAGAAGGCTAATAAAGTGGAAGTATACTGGATCTTCCACAGGTCTGTGGTAGAAGCTGTTTGGTGTTTAATTCTGAAAGAAATATTTGTCTCACTAGAAAAAGTTGGGTTTGTCCCATTCAGTCTTGCATTATGCATGTGGACTGGCATGAGACATCAACCAAAGTCCACTTGGCAGCAATTTGCTGGAGGATATCTACTTGAATGATGTTTGTCAATAGAGCTACCTTGGAACTAATTTTAGCACACGGTTTATCTACTAGCATTGCATATTCTTAACAACTTATATTGATTACTAAACCCTAGTTTTCACCTCCTTGTAGTTAGAATGAGCCCAATTAGCCACATCCAGAATCGGACCTTTAGTGCTCACTGTTAAGATGCCAAAGATGGCTTCCGGCCATTTATTTCATCCCAGCCTCTTGAAGATGTGTGTCACATCATCCCTCTTAATGAGCTTGTTGCAAAGTTTTGAGAATTACAACTTGGATCCAACGCATGAGACAGTCCTCATAAATGCTTAGTCTATGTGAGTGCTGAAAGAAACGTTTAAGATCACTAGAACAATGACCTTTGCCCCAAGAAACATGGCTAATTTAAAAGTGACTATTTACAGCTTTCCGTTGCTAATTGTGCATTTGTTAGGACACCAAGCCTGGCATAGACTGAATACTCCTATTCCTCTTATTTAGGATAAGCTGTTCCATGTGTGCCACGGCAGGCAGGAAAACCACTCGTCGGTATTATGCCAGACAATAAGTCTGTGGTAATATGTTGATAAAGTGCTGACAAGGACCTTGTTCCCACAATTTTCTCTGTTGCTGTGAGATATCTTGCTTTGGAAGTAGGAAGAGAGTGGCTGTCCCATACTGCTTTAGCCATTATGAGCATAAGGTCTCATGTGTGAAGGTCTTACTTTGTTACGCCAGCTTTAGTCCTTCCCAGGCAGCAAGGCCATAGTGAGTTTTGTCTTGCACAAAGCCTCTTTGATTAATGAACAACAGACAATCAATTGCCATCAGTCACTGTAAAAAGGATAACGATATGAGTCTCACATGTGTTGACATCACAGGTCATTCCTACTGGTAACTTTCATTTAAATTGTACTAAAATATCTGTCAGTGCCAACATCCAGAAGACTCTGCTATGTACAATTTGTAAATATTGAACTTGGGAAACACATTGAAGCTTTTTCTAGTACTTGCCTTCTTTGTCTTAGGACATATCTTCAGATGTGACCAGTCAATATCAAGCAGTTTTTATTGAGGGTTAAAATCTGAACAAGGATGAGTACCTTTGAAAGAATTATGTGCTTATTTTGAAGAGTATCTGGATGCCAAGTTCCTCTGAAAACCTGGGTCACGGTGCCCTTGACTTTACTTGGTCCAGTTGGATGCGATGACCAAAGGGAGGAGTTCCTCCAGGCTCCTCACACTTAGTTACCGTATGACTTTTGATCATCACTCTTCCTTTGACAGTGCCCTGGAGTTTCTCTTTTGTCTGTATGCCACTATTGCAACCCTGTGCCTGGTCAATATGCATTTGCCTTGGAAGTACTAAATAAAGGCCTTGAGCAGCAATGGAGGCCTTGGATCTTGCTGTAAATTTTCAGGAAATTCTGGGCTTGTCACTCTGGTTTCTGTTACATCCCTGTTTGTCCAGCTCTATGATGCATTTTCACCAGAACTCATGTCAGCTGCTACAGTATAAAATCTATATAACAAAAAGAGTTCTGTCACTGGTGATGTACCCAAAATTATGAACTCTTCATTTCCTTTCCCCATCCCCATTTGCCATGATTCTTCTACAAATCCAGTTCCGCGACACTTGTCAAGTACTCACTATATAGCTAGTGATCTTAACCTCCAAATCAGGAAGTCACATCCAAACCACCAACTGGGAATAGTCCCTGGACCCTGTGAGTTCCCGCCCTGTGCCCAAGAATTGTTTAGGAGAAAGCTACTTGGGTTGGGTCCAAATCATGCCAGGAATTGCTCTAACCATAGAAAAACACAGGTTATGAGGTTCAAGTGCCTGGGAATGTTTCCTGACACTGTTATTTATTCAAATAGATGAAGCCATGATGTTCACATATCTTTTGATGTTGCCCTTGTGTTTATAGGAGCCCTTCAAGCAGAATGGGGTCTCTCTTATAACGATTTACCTTAGTGCTCATTAAGCATGGTCAGTACTTAATGTATTACGCTCAGATTCCCCTTAACATCTTTAGCTGCTATTTTCATTGGCACAGTAATACCAACTGCTTTCTGAAAGGTCAGGGCTTTTTCAGACAACAGTATCATTTGGATGCTTTCCTTATGTAACTGATATACTAGCTGGTCCTTTTAATGAATACTTAAATTTACTCGAAGATCGTAAACCTTGGTGAGCATCTTCAGTTTGGGTACATAATGACCAGTGTATTCAGTGGGATTTTCATCACAGTTATTAAATCAAAATCTTTCCATGCTAATGAACAACTTAGTACTGAGAAAGGCTCCCATAGCATCACCACAGTCCTAGGCAATGCAGTCACGTGCCTTTCACTTGTAATATAATCTGCAATATAACAGAGTTTGTTCTAGTGCAATAACTTTCCCCTCTCCTCTTCATTTTCATTTCCTTCTGTCACATGGCCCAGTGTTGCCATAATGGCAGTTACTGAGAAGACTGTTAATGACAAACAAAAGATGAGGAAAAAAAATCGCTTATTTCCAAGATTCACTGTTTTGTCTAATGGTTTTGTAGCACATTTTCTCTATGTGTGACTCAAGAGGTTAAGGAAGACAAGAATAACCTGAGCCATGGTAGGGACTATAGTTGGAAAATGAACCCCATTTATTCATGACCTGTCCCGTAATTCATCTGTGAAACAGTACTTCTACATTCTCCAACTGACATTATGCAGATCCAAGTGATCCCAGGAAAAGTTACTAAGAAAATATTATTTCATGAAGCTTAGGCTCACTCTTCTGTGTTCCACACCTGCATTGTGAAATGTGTACGAAACTTTTAGGTGCCAAAAACTGAAAAGGTTGAAAATCACTTTTCCATAATTGATAGCAATTACCAAGTAGACAAGCCCCACAGGCACAATGGATATTGTATAAGATCTCATCTTCCAGGGTTTGGAGCTAGAATTTAGATTAAGGCCCATCATCTTTTTCAGTAGTATCAGCCCAATTAGTCTAATGAGGAATTTTATTGTTTGTTTTACTATTGAATCAAAGGATTGGTATCTGGATTTTTTTTTTCTTTTTTTTTCCCCTTTTTTTTTTTTTTGAAATGGGGTAAGAGAGCTTGAAGGCTTTTTCTGATGGGATTTTTATAACCACCATGGAGATGAATGGTCAAGTGCCATGGAGCATTACGCTGATCATACGCTGTTTCCAAGGAAACTCGGGATGGAGTTTCTAGAAGCTCTTTGTGGAGAACAACAAAGCTACAGCCCGTCTCCGCCAGAAGGAAAGTCCCAGGTTAGGTTCGTGACTCAGCTGAAGAACTGCATGCATTACCTAAAAGCAGGGATGCAGGGGTAACTAACCAAGTGCGGAACATCACGTATTTGGTGTTTTGGGCCAAGCTGTGAGGAGCAAACAGCTATATGTAGCCTAGATTAGAAATGGAAGTTACCGCCCCTTAATTTTCTGGAGCGGGGATCTGCCGAGTGACGCAGGTCACTTCAGAAGAGTGGAGATCCATGGCAGACTGCTGCTGTCAGGACGGAGGCAGCCAGAGATGCTGCTCCTGTGAGCTGGGCGTGTGGCCTCTGTGGAGGGTGGTACTCAACAGCACAGTCTGTGGATCGCGGCCAAGAGAATGAAAAGCTGATTTAGCTGTATATTTGACTGCGTGGGCTACTGAAGGACAGCATTTAGCATTGTTTAAGGGGAGGCTGGGAAAAGGTTAGGCAGGATGCTTGTTGCTGCTGGTTTTTTATAATTTGAATAACACAAACACGCACACACAGAAGTACTGTTCTAAGCAAAAATGTAGCATTTTCTCAATTCTTTCCCCTTCCCCCACAAAATTAATGGCTTTACTAGTAGCTTCAATGAGAAATCTTTCAATCTGTCCTACAACATATTGGAATAATTACTGCAGTATAACTTCCCTTAGCATAGACACAGCAAAATCAGTAGAAAGGTACTTTATATTGTACAGGAACAAGGAATAAACTGTCGTAGTATAAGATGGGTTTATACAGGCATTAGCATCTCAATAGAAAGATAGAGATGATCCATGAATAATATTCTATAAATAAAACTGGTTTAGAGGATATTTGCCCGAAGGTCAAAGATACTGGTAGGATTATTATTTTTTGATTCTTTTCATGGCAAACTTCAGTCCAGAGGCCATCTTGTAAAATGTGTTTATGCTAGTCTATAAGCTTTAGGTGCCTCAGCATCACTGGTGGTAGCTGTTGGACAACAGCAATAAAAATCATATCTTCTTCGGAAATCATGCAAAAACATTTCAGGAATTACTTCAGAGCTGATGGAAAAAATCGAGGGCTAAGCACAGAATTCTGAAACTTCAAAAGCCAAATTTTGTTGCAAAAAAAAAGTATTTTTTTACCAAAGAAAGAAGTATCATTTTTCAGTCAAGATTTTTAACAAAAATTCTTATTGATATAGAATTTTCTAGTTAACAAAAAAGAGGGGTTTAGTACTTTTTAATTTATACTTTAAGAAAAAGTAATCATTGACCGTTTTGATAAAAGTCATAGATAGAAAATGCTAGTGGAAAGATAAAAAATGAACAGATTTTCCAATGACCTTTCCAGTTTAAAACAAAACAAAACCTTTCCCATGTCTTGTTTAAGAAACCAAACAACAAAGAAAAACCCTTTAAAGATCTACCTACTTTGAGATCACAAACCGATAGAGTAAAACTCATCCTTAAAATCCTGGCTTAGTGCCATTTACAGAGCACAGGTGTCATATGCTGCTAATGGAAAAATACACATTTCTTGAGAAAGCTGCTATGTTTTCATTGTATAGCTTCTAGGCAGATTTAAGGTCCAGCTGTTCCTGAAATATTTCAGTGCTGCAGTATAAAAGCCTGTCTAGATCCCATTAATAAGATCTCTATCTGGAATCTTGAGTTGCATGCTTTTTTTTCGCTAGTGGAAAGGTGCTTCTTGGTGTTGGCTGCTTTTGTGCCAGCTAAAAGCAACTGAGGATCCAAGCATATCCCTGAGCTGCAAATGCAGGATACAAGTGACAGGACATGCTTTATGTATGTCTGTCTCAACCTAGAAGCACAACACCCATCTAATTGGAGCCTCAGCCAGTCAGTTCTGGGCATATGCAGCCTCTGTTTGCTCTGCTGCTTAACTGAAGCATTGAACTCTCAGGAAATGACTTACAGTTTATCTCAAATTTATCTCCCTGCTCCTCATTGTGCACGTTTGTGTTTTGTTTCTTCAGACCTGTTTTAATGAGTATGTTTTCTAACTTTGCCTCCTTGGAACAGGCCCAACAATCATATTAAATGGTCTCTCCCTGCCTGTAAAAAGGGATTAGTGCCAAAAAGCACTCCTTGAACCTTATAACAACAACAAAAAAATAAACAACCACAACAAACAAACAAACCATAAACACCACGGTGAGAGTCAGGTCTCGTACTCCAGTTGGTTGCCAGCTCCTTGCATTCTGCTTCATCTTTTCTCTAAACTTTTATAGCCCCTAATCGTCTGTAAAGCATTGCATACCCCTATGGTGCTATATAAATGAAATAACCATTATGCTCTTGAATTAATTGGGTGTGTTTGCATACAGCAGTCTTACAAAATCCTTTCCTTTTTATAAGACCCTCTCATATGAGGCTGCAGGTCCAACTGTCACAGATAATTCAGTGTTAGATTGAAGGTGTATATGAGGAAACTTATTTTTTCCCTTATGAGCTCTTTATGGGGATAATATGTTTTACTTCATTAAAGGCATACATTAGGCAAATACTTTATCTTCTTCTCTTTCAATCCTTCCTCCTTTTTACTTATCAGTTTTACAGGTCTCTTTACAAAATCCAAAACAATATGGAGGTTTACATATTTCCATAAATAATAATTCTTCTTTTTTTTTAAATAGAGGAAAAAGAAACTTGTCTCCTCAAGATATGACAGGTATTTTTTACTCTCCTCAAGGGACTGTAGCACAGCATCCTTATCTGTTAATTTCTGGATAAAACCAGATATTTGTTCATTCAGTATTGCTGTTTGCCATGGTCGAGGCAGAAGTCAAACAGGCATATCAAACAAGTTGCACAGTCTTGGACTACAATGAGTGCCAACCCCTGAATTCCTCCTCTTCTTGAGAATATCCCTCATACCCATAGAAATTACTACAAACTGTGGCATCATTAGTCAGGTGTCCATGAGAAGGAACTTGATGCAGAAAGTCCCAGGGAATAGTTAGAATTGCTTTTTCCAAGAACTGGTTCAAACCCCTCACCCAACCAGCCCAGTGAAGACACAGAGTTCATTTAGATACACAGGGCAGTTTTACATGAAGGGCACTAGGATAATTCAGCCAGTAGCCCTCTCTGACTTTCCTTCCTTTGTGGAGAATGAAGCAGTGCTGTGTGCAAGCTCAACAGCTGCAAGCAGTCCTAGCTGCAGGTGGAGGAACCTGTTCAGCAAGTATCTGGAGAAATCACTTCTCAACTTTCTGGGCAGATCTTTAGGTATGGTTTACCATACCAAGAAGGCAACAGTGTTTGTGCCCTAGCACTTGGAGTCCTGACCTGAAAAATTTTCTTTTGTCCTAGCAAGAAGCTGTAGCTCTTATGACTCTTGGGAGTCATGACTCCTAAAGCAGCCAACTATGGATGGGTTTGCAAGAGAGCTCAGTGCAGTTCTGCACATGTTTCTTTTTGCCCTTCCCTCTTCCCAGTGATGTAGTGATCTGTGGCCCAAAGCTCATGCCAATAATGCACAAGTGACAAGGTAGATGTGCAAATGCCCTTGTGTTGCTTATTCAATTGTTGGCACAAGGACTTTATCCTCATTTTGAGGATTTACTGACAAGAAGAGCAGGCATCAGAAGTGCCCCTGCTGGTTTGGTACCAGGGCTCAGATAACATGGGTTCTGCTGCTAACTCTGGCAATCACCATGGGTAAGTTGCTCTATTTCCTTGTACCTAGATCTTGAGTTTTGCTAGCTGTTTATTTCATCCTTAGTAAATAAGAGGTTAATCTGGCCATGGGTCCTTTCTGGCACTAGAGCATGATAAAAGCTTTAGGGAAATGGGAGTGATCCCTTGTAACCAGGCTTCCTACAGGTCCCTTATGACACCTAATGATGACTATGATAAATAGCTTACAAGTGACTTTGACCATCTACAATTAATCAACACGTCCCATGATGTAAGATTATTGCTCGTTGGGGTGTAAGGTCACGGGCTTGCTCCTGAGAGCATTTCTGAATGAGCCTAATCCTGTTCTTACCACTTGGTTTCAAGAGTTCAGATGAGAAAAGAGTTACCTGTGAAGTGGGAGCTCTCTTTCACCCAAAGCAAGTGAGACTGACTTCTATGGGGGATATAGCACCCTGGGAATGTCAGGTGGTTGGAGCTACCAGCATGGCAATGATGTGAGTGTAGGCATCAACCAAACACAGCTGAGCTGTGGGACCAGAGCAGTTGGGACAGGCAGAGCAGCATGAGGAAACCCCAGACCACGGCCCTGCAGAATTCACTGGAAAGATGTCAGGGAGGTTTCAGCTCATGATCTCTAGAAAGGAACCAGAGGAAAGGAAATGTGGGAGTCCTCAACTAAGCTCAGAATCCACTTGAAAGACAACCTTAGAGACCCAAGGTAAAGACCACCTTAAGAGGGCACTGGCGTTGGTTACTCAGATCCTTCTTCTTTTCTTTTGAAGTTACGGACGGTTTTATTTATTTTTTTTCTATTTCCACTGTACAATTTTCTGTCTCCAAGTTCCCCACTCATCTGCCACTTGTCTGGGCAGCTGTCATCTAAATCTCTCCCTTCCCTGTCCCTGTCTTCACCAGCCTGACAGCTGAAGCTGCAGATGGTCTCTTTTCCTTGCCTTTCTCTACAAGACTATTTTCAGATAACACCCCTGCAAAATGTAAACAAGAAAGCCACAGAATAAGGGGCTGATGTACTGCTACCTTTCCCAAGATACCTGTGAACACAGAAACAAACCAAGCTGATCAGCGCAGAGGGCAGAAGAAAGACCAACCATATCTTCTGAATGTCATTTTGTAGAGTTAGAGGACCAGTTTCCCTTTACATGTATCTGTAGCGTAACAAAGATGCCGTAAGACACACGTTGGTGCCTGTTCTAGGGCATAGCATCCCTCATATGCCGAAGTCAGGCTGCAAAGTCTGTATGTGCCACCTAGGTTCTGGAGGGTCATGGAAACCTTATACGGTCCATTTGTTCTTAGCACCTTCATTAGAATCTCTATTATATTGATTACAGTCCTAGTCAGATCTTTGTGAAAAACAACAGAAGTTTTCATTTGCAGAGGTGTACACTAACTGCATAATTCTATCCAGGAGCTGTCTACGAAGGGTCAGAATTCTCCATTCAGACAGGCTCTATTTGGCAAAATAAAAGCATCTGGGAAGGAGGAAAAAGGGACCCTAAATCAGTTTCTAATATCATCAGAACATTCTTTTATCTTTTTTTTTTTTTTTAAATTCAACTTAAGCTCAGTTGATACTGAAGCAAAGTCCAGCACAATGCAATTTCCAGGTCTACTTTTCTGACAATAGCCTGATAAAGAACATTCTTATTAGGAACAGGAAACAAACATCCTGGAAGGAGGAGAGATGCACAAGTTAAACTGTAGCTATGCCTGCACTGCTATGAAACTAATCTTGAAATCAAAGCATGCATCACATTTGTGTCCTATCCCAGTGTCTTCCATTCAGAGGCCCAACTGGATACCTGCATACACACGCTTATTGACCCAGTGACACACCAAACGTGTTCAGGCAAATAGAATTCTGGGGACTCTGAAATATGTGCCTGGTCAACATCTGAGCTTGCATTTATAAGCCTGCAGTCTGCACCATAGAGAAGTTCGACCTTGGGGCAACTTCAGTCTATCTAAACAGAGTTTGAGTATTGAATAAATTTAGTGGCTAACTATGAAAATATCTGCTATGACATTCTTATGATTGTGACCACTGACAGCTTCATGGAAACACAAACACCTTCTGCATTTAGTAGCAAATCTATTCTGTTTAAGATAAAGGATGGACCTTTGAGCTTTTTGTATTCTAAGTGTCAAAGTACAAGGAATCCTCTTCCCATACAGCCCCAAAATATGCAATTTTTTTTCTTCATTGATTTCTCAAGTGAAGCTGTCATGGAGGTGGAATCACAGACAGCCAGATGTGGAGTCATTATTCAGTCTATTTGCCCCAGGATCCACTGGGAATGCGATGCAGCAGTCCCAGTTTTACAAGATACTGGCAAGCGATAACCTCTTCAGGGCACATAATAAAATAAGATTCTGCACTGATAGGGAAAAGTTCTACAGATTAAATGTGTGTTTATACACTTTGCAATTCCTTACTCACTTTGAAGATCTTAGTGGTTTTTCAGGATACTACTCAGTGTGGTCTATTTTCCCCATTTCAACCAATGAGAAAATAAAGCTTGATCCAAGCTCCCTTAGTGTCTAAACTGACCCATGAACCTTGTGACAGAGAAAGGACTTGGAATCTAGTTTCCACAATTTCTATGACCTCATGGGATTTCCACATTAGATGTAATACTGTTTTGAACATTTGGGCCTAGCAGCATTGTAGTAAAATCAAGTTTCTAAGTCAGTGGAAGTTGCATTTACCACTGGGTTGCCCTCCCTCTCTAAGATGCTAACCTCTGAGATTACCTATAATAGAAACATCTGCTAGCCTAATTAGGTCACAATGTTTATTTGCTTTGCTGTTGGTGGGAAACACTGTGGCACAGATGTCGTTCTTTTGGCAATAAAGTGCTTCTACTGGTGGAGGACACTGCTTGGAGAATAAACTCTGGGAGAAGCACACCTTAAGGATCTATTTTAGGGCTCTTGGTCAATACAAAAGTAGGTGATCTTAGAGAAAGCTATTGTGCTATCATATGCCACACTTTTGCCATTTGTAAAATAGTAATGCAATGAGCTCTTCATCTACAGGTGGACAGAAATGTACAAAACCTGGTTATATCTGTCGTTCTGAATGCCACTTGTGTATTATTATCATGGGCTCGGGCCATAGATTAATATGTTTCTGGGAAGGACGGAGGGCAGAGAGAAACACCACAGAACCCCTTGGTATGGTAGAAAGTGGTGATATAGAGAAAACCCCATTTTCTGGCTGAAGCAGCAGGCCTCAGGAGACAGTATCATGCCCAAGCTACAGAAAAGGTTTGTGTTTAATACAGTTGTTCTCCTTCTTCCCTATCATTAGGGGCAGTCATCATGGCTTCACCAAGGGGAAGTCGTGCTTGACCAACCTCATAGCCTTTTATGAGGACATAATGAGGTGGATGGATGATGGAAGAGCAGTGGATGTGGTCTACCTTGACTTCAGCAAAGCCTTTGACACAATCTCCCACAGCATCCTTACAGTTAAACTGAGGGAGTGCGGTCTGGATCATCAGGTAATGAGGTGGACTGTGAACTGGCTGAAGGGAAGAAGCCAGAGAGTCATGGTCAATTGGGCAGAGTCTAGTTGGAGGCCTGTATTTAGTGGAGTGCCTCAAGGGTCAGTACTGGGGCCTGTATTATTCAATATATTCATCAACGATTTGGACGAGGGAATAGAGTGCACTATCAGCAAGTTTGCTGATGACACCAGGCTGGGAGGAGTGGCTGACACACCAGAAGGCTGTGCTGCCATCCAGCGGGATCTGGACAGGCTGGAGAGTTGGGCGGGGAAAAATGTAATGACATATAACAAGGGAAAGGGTAGAGTATTGCATCTGGGCAGGAACAACCCCAGGTTCCAGTATAAGTTGGGGAATTACCTATTAGAGAGCAGTGTAGGGGAAAGGGACCTGGGGGTCCTGGTGGACAGCAGGATGACCATGAGCCAGCACTGTGCCCTTGTGGCCACGAAGGCCAATGGGATCCTGGGGTGTATTAGAAGTAGGGTGGTTAGTAGGTCGAGAGAGGTTCTCCTCCCCTTCTACTCCGCCTTGATGAGACCCCATCTAGAATATTGTGTCCAGTTCTGGGCCCCTCAGTTCAAGAAGGACAGGGAACTGCCTGAGAGAGTCCAGTGCAGAGCAACGAAGATGAATAAGGGAGTGGAGCATCTTCCTTATGAGGAAAGGCTGAGGGGGCTGGGTCTCTTTAGTTTGGAGGAGACTGAGGGGTGACCTTATTAATGTTTACAAATATATAAAGAGTGTCACGAGGATGGAGCCAGGTTCTTCTCGGTGACAACCAACAGTAGTACAAGGGGTAATGGGTTCAAACTGGAACACAAAAGGTTCCACTTAAATATGAGAAGAAACTTTGTCACAGTGAGGGTGACAGAACACTGGAACAGGCTGCCCAGGGGCATTGTGGAGTCTCCTACTCTGGAGACATTCAAAACCCGCCCGGATGCCTTCCTGTGTAACCTTATCTAGGTGTTCCTGCTCCGACAGGGGGATTGGACTAGATGATCTTTTGAGGTCCCTTCCAATCCCTAACATACTGTGATTCTGTGATTCCTCACCTACTATTGATACCTGGTCTGCAACTCCTTATTATAAGTAAGATTGGTGAGTTCTTTGGGGAAATGGAATCTCTTTTCCCCTACACTTGTGCAGCTTGTACAAGGGTATAAATAATAATGGTCATTAATGCTAATAATGTATTTTTTAACCTCCTGATCATCCTCTGTCTGATAAAATACCTGCAGGAGAGAAATTCTGCTTTGAAAACGAAGCTACTGGCAGAAACTATTAACATTGCAAAGGCTAGCAGAAGTCAGGTAATACTAAACTTAAAGCTCTCTCCTTGTGTTTTTCGTTAAGCGAGAGTCTGCAATTGCATTATAGTCTAATTTTTTTAAATAGTAGGTGGGCTGCAGGCTCTTCTCTGGTCAGTGTGCTAAGTGTTTGTCTTTCTTAGCATCTGGTGTGAATGGCTTGAAATAATTTCTCACCATCCTTGTGTAGAGCATCTGGCCCAAGAGATTTTGGTCTCAGTGAGGGCTCTGTACACACCTGCAGCACAACTGAGAAACAGTGGTAGGCGAAGCTACACATACACTCAATACAGAGCAAACAAGACAAAGGGCTACATTAGTGATTTTGCTGTTGAAGGGACCTGCATTAGGGGGCACTAAGTTTGGCGAGAGTCTTCCAGCTGCTTTTATGAGACTTGAGAGCAGGTCTTCAGTGATGTGTAAAAACGTATGGAGCTCTGCCTGCACGAAGATTTCTCTCTGCAGAGTATTGAAACCCAAACATTTTCATGTCACACAAAGTAAGTAGTATTTTCCAGAACCTGTGATCTGGCCAAATCATGTTTGCATGTTTTCTACACTTTGGGTCACGTCTTCACCACCATAGACTTGACTTGTCTCCAAGATGCAGTGATGTTGTTGCTAGGATGGGCTAAAGGCATAAATGAGGACAGATATGTAGGGAGAAGTACAGTTATCAGATATCATATAGTTAAAAGACTGGATATGATTTTGGGTATGCAAGCCCATATGCCTGGAAAGCTGGGTTTGTTTTGTTCTTTCAGCTATATTCTTTAGTTTAATAAAAGATATTGCCTCTTTCTACAAATCTTGCCTCACATTATTTGCCTTTCAACTCTATCCACAGTAATTTCTGCACTGGAACTGTTGAAAAAAGGCACAAATTGTTTCTTCCACTAATAATAAAGCACTCCCCCAATCCCAAGTATCTAAGACAGCTGAATTCTTGCTTGCTCAAGCTTTCAAAAATAAAAACAAAATCATAAAAATCAATCCTCGGGTAAGAGAACATGTCTGAAAAACATCAGCCTGGGAATTCATAATTTTAGGATGTTGTGAACGACTGCAAGGAGACTCTTGCAATGGGAATGCTCACACAACCCGAGCTTTCCAGACTGCTAAGCATGGACACCCCAGCACAAAAAATATTTCTGGATATCTTGCCAGTCTTCCATGTTTCTGTCCAGGAAATGTCACGCTATCCACATATGTGCAGGTCAGCCCTCATTGCAGCCAGTGAGACTGATGTCATTTGCCACCTATATCTCATTTGGGTACTAAGTACAGACTCGGCAGTTATTTGTTCGGGTCTTTCCTGTGTCAGACAGATCAGCTGGAGCTCAGTCACCCAGGCACAGTGGGCAAATGGCCACACTTCCTTCTCTTCCTTTGCCTAAAGAACAGAGGACACGTAGAGGGGAGCATATAGTACTCCTGTCTTGAAAGTCAACCCACAATATATCTAGCAAAGCCAACGAGCCTTAGCCTAAAGGTGGAAGTACCAACTGGGAAGAATGAGACTTGACTTCTTTGGACCGTGGGTCAGGAAGCCAGGCTGCAGTGTGCAGCAGAGGGTTAATGGAGGAAAGCACAAGGCCCTCAGCTATGACTAAAGACCCAAAAAGCAACAGCTGGGATAAAGGGCTGCTTCTGGGCAGAGCAAGGTATGTGCCAGGGGAGCTGGGTGCTATTTTGAGGACATGCCTTTGGTAGAGTGCTGCCTGGGGGAACAAGCCCTGAATCCCAGGAGGAGGTAAGAAAGGTCTGTGCTGCCAAGCTTTGGTGGAGATTTAAAGACGAGGGGGCTGCAAAAACACTGTCTTAAGAGATGTTCTGTAGTGTTGAGGGATTGCTTGTGCCTCTGCAGGGGCTAGTTAATGCTGGATGTGCCAAGGGTTTTGTGGTGTAAACAACTCTTCCTATGGTCTGTGAATTCCCTGCTGTTCACAAGAGCTGATCAAAATAATTTTTTTCCCCAGCTTGAAAGAGCTGACTCTTTTCCCACAGAAAACATGACAACTCAAAAAATTATCTGCCAAATTTTGTTTGGGTACTAGCCAATATTCTTTTTTGTGGTGTTGTTCACACTTGCAGATTTCCAACAAAATCTTGCAAATGTTCAGAGAGTGAAGGCCCTTTCAGCAGAACTTCGTGTGTGTGTTTCCCCAGAGGCTGGGTTCTGCCTGCCTGTGTTTCAGGCTTTCTCAGCATGGCCTGGGTGGGGCTCCCCTTGGAGAAGGAGTTGGCACCATGGATACAGCATGGGTAGACATGCTGGTAGCGTCTGTTGTTCCATTTATTTTATATTCTAATTATGCTACAATGCCAATGTGTGTATGTATGCTGCTGGCAAATGTGTTTTGTAAGATACCCTTTATGTGACCCAGCTTGAAGAGGATGTGGGTCTGCTACAGCTAATGTTAGAGAAACTTCCTCAGTGGTTCATGCTGTACCAGTTCATGCAACACATTTTTCTCCAAGGGCTCTCAGTTCAGTCCCCACTGCGTCATCACACGGTTATTGAAACTAAATGAGGACTGTTTCCATCTCTTCCCTCCTTCCACCACTCTTCAAGTGTTGCTGCTATCTCATTAGCTGGCTATTTCTGTGGATTTTCATCTTATGGAATTCCTCTATAGCCACACACTACCTTCCTCAGTTGCTGGCTTGGGATTTATTTGTTCAAAAAGGCCACTTTGAGCTTGGAATCTTGTAGAAACTCTGTTGGAAAAAATTTTCACTTGAAGCATCAAAAAGACACTCTGCTATCTTTGATGGGTTTCAAAGCAAGATTGTAGAGAGGAAGAGAGGTGGAATGAGGTGGGGGGCAGTAAGATGAAAAAAGAAGCTGAGAGAGGGAAAAGGAGGGAATATAGATGAAGAGTACGAAGTGGCATAAAGGAAAGGGCAGGTGAGAAGTGCAATTTGAGTGGGGCTGGCTCCTCTTGGATATCAGACTGAAGGCAAGTGAGAAGCATGAACAGTTTCCTCAGCATACATAAAGGAGCCTAATCAGGTGTGAGACTATTTATCATGGTCTTGATGCACAGTGCATCCCTTCTATGAGAATGCACATTTCTGGACACTGTGCAGTCCTTGACCTTGGATAGTGGTGGGTTTCACAGAACCATATGACAAATTAGTATTTCTTGCTGAGAGAACGTTTCCTTCCACTCCCTTTCCCAAGATCACATGCAGCACATGCCACAACACTCTTCTAAATCACACTGAAATGTGCTATTCATCAGAGATGCACTAGTCTCAAAGACATGCCATGAAACCCACAGATACAACACTCAATAAAACAAGTAGTAATACACGTATGTCAGAGACAGACATGCAGGACAGGACACTAAAACATCTAGAGGGAAAAAAAAAACCACTTCTGGGTAATGTATGGCTCTTGTCTCCTGCTGACTCTACCAAGCGCTCTCAGCTTTAAATTTCAGGACCACTCATTCTCTTATGTAAACCCTGCAAAATTTGCATGGCCAACTGTGTTTCCAATACTACTTCTATTAAAGTAAAAAACCCACTAAGCCTTTTGTTAATGCAAAATGACATTTGCACAGTTAAATAACAGTAATTTTAAAAAATTTGTAATGGAAAAGCTAAAAGTTCCTCCAACAACTCTAACATGCCTGCTTGAGACGTATTTTATGGTAGGTTCAGTATAAAAACTTTGAAGAGAAAATATTATTTGTGTGCTGCACAATCAAATTAATATTGATATTGTGTGAAGTGACTAAAGCTAAGATGAAATAGAAATTAAAGTGTGAGTGCTTAAATAGTTAATAGCACACAGCACATTTATTTATTAAAAAATGGACAAGCATCCATGCACAGTGCATCTAAATGCATCCACTTAGCCTTAATGAAATACTTCTACTATGCATTAAATTAGCCTGCTTTCAATCATTCAGAGCTTTAGCAGAATCCAACTTTTTTTTCTTTTTTTTTTTTCTTTTATATATATATATATATATATATATATACATACAGGGCTGTAGATGTACTCTTCAACAGCTAATATTTCTGTGGTTCATCTGGCTTTTGAATCCTGGGGTAAGTGGAAGAACTGCAATAATTTAAAACAAAAGTATTGAAGAACAAACACTATTGAATATTTTGGGTTTTCGCTGGTTGTTGGATTTTTTTGTTTGTTTTGGTTTTGTTTGTTTGGGGGTTTTTTTTGTTGCTGTTGTTGGTTTTGTTTGTTTTTTTTAATGTTTAGGGAGAGTTGGATGTAATTCTTGACTCTGGTTTTGCCCTCAAAATATGTAGGTAGATGAGGGATTTGGCCACATGAAAAGTGGACTCACCTTTGCTGGAGAGCATTCCCTGAGAGTTTCAGCCCACAGAATCTGATACTCCTGCTCATATTTAATCACTGAATGTCCCGAGTAACCCTGTTGGTATGACTCAGCATGAGCAAGGGAGCCAAAATCCAACCCTGAATGTTTCTGAAGGTTAGGAGTATGTCAAATAGGTTGTAAGAAGTAGCTGTTTCTCTTTTTAGTCATGCTGGCTTCTCCAGGGAAGCAGAAGATGCTGGTACCTTAGAGTTCTTCCTTCGCATCTTCTCTCCAGACTTGTAGCTACCATTGCCCATGTTAGATGGGAGCAGTACTGGGTTCAGCATCATCTCACACAATGTTTATCCCTATGCAATTTATGGAGCAGAGATACAATTCTGATGATGATTTTTTTTTGTTATTGTTATTATTATTTCAATACAATTTCTATTACATTAATGCTCAAATACTCCAAAGAGGACTAGACCAAACAGGTGACAGGATATTCAGTATCCAAAGTGTGGGATGGCCATGCAGTTGAGAGCTATAGATTATGGGATCATGCATAGGGTTTCAGCAGGTGTCTATAGGTAAAGTTGACTTTCAGTGGTTGTAGAATGATCTGATAGAAGAAGTGGTAAGGTTATGGTGCTCTGTAGGATTGTGTGTAAGGTAGGTGAGAGATGAGGTTATGCATGTGACTGTGGGTAGCTAGGTTGTTGGGATAGGTGTTTGATAGCAGATGAGCTTTGGGGCCATGTATGGGGCTGGGAAGAAGATTTGTGAAAGAGTATGTATGGATATAATGCTGTATAATATATCAGATCTGTATGTTGGGCTTTGAGGTAATGGATGATGAAGGTATAGGATGAATGAAAGGAGGGACGCTGAGCAAAGGAGCAGTCATAAGAGTCAGAAGTATACAGACCTGGTGTGGTATTAAGGTGCAGGCCTCGCTGATCCCTGAACCTGTGGTAGAGCTTGGTGTGGATTCCTACAACAAAAATCAAAAACTGCCTCCCACTCCAAGCCCACAAACTGATTGTCACCACCTGATTTTGGCACGCTAACTTCCAAACACATCCTGAGTGGCAAGTTAATTTTTGCTTGTGTTCTCTTTCACACCATGCTCTGTTGGTATCAGAGGTTGAAAAGCATTTAAAAGGGAAAACATGAAAAAGAAGCATGGTCCACCAGTTGACTGAAATCGTTTGACTTTAACACACTCGAATATTTTTGGTTTGATTTCCTTGGGAAATGAAGCCTAGCTGATTGTACATGTGTATCTGTTTGTCCATATGTTCTTCTTCCCAGTGATTTTTCAGTACAACCAATTTCAACCATATTTGAAAGAGGGCGAGAGGCTGAAAAGTAACTTGTTTCTGTATGTATCTTCAAAACTGATGGTTACACAGCCTCCATAGGGGAAAAAGCATGAATAATGCGGGTGGTACATGGCAGCAGCCACCCAGACCAAATGGTGACTGCATTTTGTGTTGCATCATAGTGTTAATTTTGTTCCACTAGGAAACAAGCACGTGTTTCTGGGCTAGTCACAGCATGCTGTTTCTTTTTCCGACAGGGAATGTCACAGGTGATATGATGGGATCTGGCTTTCATTACAGCAGGCTGAGGGGGGATTTTGGAGACACCACACAAGAACTCACAGGGAAGCAGGCTTCGTGCATTCTGTTCACAGAACAGCTTGTTGTACAGCAGTCTAATAAGAAATACTTTTGGAGGGGCACCACTACTGATGAGAATCCTACACGCTCACGTTAGTGTTCTGCATCCTCAGTATTTAAATTGGAGATTGGAACCTTTTAGCAGTGGCATCCTCATGGGCTGCCATAGTGACAACAATGAGGGGCCATGGGCTGGGTGGGCAACCCACCTGGGCTGCTACACTGCATCCCAGGTACTAGTCTCTCAAAAGTTGTGCAGTTGCTTTGCCTCCATGTCCCCAGCTGCAAAAGGACACCCTTTTGTGAAATGCCTGGGGAGTGACTGATTAAAAGCCCTGTGTGAATGTTAAGTAGTACTTTATTACTGCTGTTTCTCTCACCAGAAGCAATGATTTTAGGGGGCAATAGAGCTGCAGGAGCTAATTACTCCTTGGGAAAAAATGGTTCATGTTAGGTATGGTAGGAGGAACCCATATTTGAAAGGAGAGGGGTAGTGAAAGAAGCATTCTGTGAGCAAACAGTGGCTCTGAAGGCTGGATTTCCTGCACAGAAGGATTCCTTCTGGTCCCTCTGAAATTTCACAGAAGTCATGGGAGATCCAGCAAAGATGCTTGCTATTCATCCTGGAGGCCTGGGCAGCTCTGTAATTACAGTCAGTGTGTCTGAAACTCCCTCTGGTTCCTGTGTACTTCCCAGCAGTGAAACGAGTACCAGAGAGACCCTTGCTTCAGAATTTGTCAAGCTTAACTCTGCTGAGAAATCAAACCTGCCCCACCACAATGAGGAATATTCCTTTGCTGAATAACCTCCCCATATCAGCTGGACCTGGAGCTTTAGAGGCACCTGAGCCCAGCATGGCTCATAGACCTGTGATCCAAGAGATACATTTGCAGAGGAATGAGAGAACCATATTTCTATAGCATAACACGTATACATATATATAAAAATAAATGAGCTGGCTTGCAACACTAGGTGGCAGAGGTGGGATCTTTTCTGCTCTGAGCGCTGTCCTATAAGGCATTGCTTGTTTAAGTACAGTCGCATTTAGTTGGAGCTGCAGGAGAGAGACAGAGAGATTCTCTGTGTTTACAGCCAGCACGGGCTACGGCGAGCATCTAACCTGCCCCCCCTTTCTCCAGCACTTGAAGGGGAGAGTGCGAGGTTATTTGGGAATCTGGCCACCCTGGGTCAGCTTTTGCTGCGACTGGATTGGCAGAGCTGGCAAAACAGAGCCCAGGGGGACTGAAGGAGACACTGAATCCCATTTAATTTGAGAGAAGAAAAAAAAAAAGAAAGGAGAGAGAAGCGAAGAGACGGAGAAAAAGGCAGAGGAAGCGGAGTGAGTGAGAGAGAAGCATGAGGACCTACTGGCTGCACAGTATCTGGGTGCTGGGATTCTTCCTGTCCCTCTTCTCCTTGCAAGGTATGTGATGAGTTCTTTCTTGCAACCTCCTCAAACCCCTTCTGCTTGAATTGAGGCTGATGGACTGAGGACGGCCTGAAACATGGAGCTGGAAGCTGGAGCTTCCTCTTCCCCCACTTCCCCTCCAAACCTTCCCCCCTCCTCAGGAAATAAGCGAAGGAAAGATCGCTGCTGGTGAATCCTATGGTTAGAGGGCATTGCATGTGACTGCTGCTGTATTTATGCTTTTGCAGAGGGGAGTTAGGGGGGCACAGTAAGATATGCAAAGGAAAAGAAGGTAAAGGTGGGTGTCCCCTCCATCCAAAGCCACTGCTTCTCAGCACTTTGGGTCACAAGTACTGATGCTCCTGGATTCTTTACCTTCCTGAGGAGATCAGTGTTAAGTTTCTTTTTTTTTTTTTCCTGAATTAATTTTATTTTGGTTTTGCCCCAGAGAGAGGGACGTTAGAGGAACCTCTGTGCTGCTGGTCTGTCTGCGAAAACCCTATGTCCTTCCTCTCTACCAGAGAGGAAATAAAAAAAAAGAGAATGACAGAGGAAAGACAGGAGAAGGAAATTTGTTGGATATGGGTTTTTGCTCAGTGGAGAATTGCCAGCTGGGTTTCTTGCTTTAAGAGCCAAGTGTGAGTATGGAATTTAGTTTGAAGTGATGACAGGCATGCTAGCTGTTTTTGAGATGCTTTCTGTAAACAGGAGTTGAGGGTTAATGCCTCCCATGCTGTATGTATAAATACATGTCACACATGCACATATAATCATAGCCCTCCAAATCACAGCTTGTACATGATCCACGCTCACTCATACACACCAGTGGTCCTACACACACACATATATATACACACTTATGAATATAGCATGGAAGATGAATAAACTCACTCTGGCACATACAGTTCTAGCTCCTTAGCACATGCAATTCCTGGAGTGCCAGCCTGCCTCTCTCGCACTCACGTTCTCTCTTCCTCTTCCCACCCCCCCTACCTCCTTCAAGCCTTTTCTTGTGTTCTCTCTCCATCCTGCACACTAGCGTTCGTGGTTGCTTGCATATAAAAGTCGCTTGCCTACCCTGCTGCACCAGCCTCGTAAGCCTGCATGCATGCACACATACACACACACATAGGTGAATATATAAATAAAGAACATATATGCACTCTACCTGGCCTACTCCGTGCCTCACAGTCTTGCATTCACAGTGAGCTGCACACTTAGAGGGTATCTTGCTCTGGCTGTTTTCCATACACTCAGAGCTTTTTTTTCCTCACTCTCTTGTGCATACTGTAGTGTATGAGTGCTGTGTACGGGGAAATGCCCAGTCACAGCAAACTCACCTCCCCTTTTCTCCTGTTTCATACACTCTCTTGCATACACTCTCCTATTTTGTGTCTACTAAGCGAATTCCCATATTCGCTCTGTTATACACATGCTTGCTTTCACAGCCTCACACTTACCTGTCACCACTGCATGCACTCACTGCAAAATCCCTTGATTTTTTACCACCTTCTCACATTTACTGAGTGCTCCTTTTAGTACAGTCTCACTTCTTCTGTCTCTGGGTTGCGTACACACTCTTTTCACTGTCACATATTTTTGCTCAAACTTGCATTCTCTGGACTCTGGATTGTGAATCTGGCACCAGCACCTTCCAGCTGACTTCCTTGCTGTGAAGTCACTATTTCTGACAGGGAAGGAGGATTTTTTTCAGCACACAGGATGTATGTAGGGTGAGAGGAGAATCAGTACTTGTGTAGCTAATGTCAGCAATGAAGTTGCGTCGCTTAATGTGAACTTTGCTCTGGAGGAGTAGCTACAGACCCGTCAAAGGAGATGATCATTGGTGAATCACAATGACTCTAACATTGCCTATCTCTCTGATGCATGTTTCCTGACTTATAGTTGATGGTGCTTGCTCTGCGAAGTGTTTCCAAGCCGCAAGCCTTCCCTGAGTTGTGACCAGAGCATCCTGATGCTGGCACAACCAGGAGCTATTTCAGTCCTTTCTTATAGCTGTAGCTACTGGCATTTCACCTTCTGTTTTAGTGAGTTACTACTGCCACAGCCACATCTATTCTGATTTTGAAAGCATCACAGAAGGTCTTTTGAGGGCTGTCTTACCAGGTACCCTCTAAGAAGGCAAAGGCAACACAGTTGCCCTCCCTGTGTTTTGGGATGGGATGGGGCAGGGAGAGGGGAGTGTTGCAAACCTGGAGCTGCTTTCTCTACTGCTTCCAAACTTCAGATGTGGTATAAACCAGACCCAGTCCACTGCTGGATTTGGTTTTGTAGCAAGCAGTAATTTCCTTTCTCTGATCTGGAGGGTGAGAGGCCAGGGAAGCAGGAATATTTGGGCCACATAGGAGAAGCAGGGCACTTCACAAGCAAGCCTGAAAATACCTGAGGGAGGTAAAAAGATGCAGAAAAGTATTGTGCCCTTAAAAAAAAAAAAGAGAGAGAGAGAGAACCACAAAATGCTACCAACTACTTATTTCAAATTAACAAATTAATTGTTATTCACTGAAAGCTGTGGTAACAAGCCTTAAACACTTCTGTAACCCTGCTGAGCATGATTCTGTGGAGCTCTTACCTCAGGAAACTGCAGTAGTGGCTCTGACAGGCAGCAACCCCAGCTGGACCGGCTTCCAAGCCCTCTCTGAGCACATCCCTCCAGAGCCAGACAGCTCAGCCTGCACCTCTGTGAGCTATCCAAAACTTGTCCGTGCTTTCTCTCCCCCTTTTCCTTGCTGTCCACTTGGGGGTGTACCAGTGACCGCAGAAGCGGCTCATCATCTTTTTCTCTTCTTGCAAAGCCACCAAATGTGGGGGTGAAAGAGAGCGATGCCAGCCAAGCTGGGACTGAATAGCAGGTGGTGGGGGTGAAGGGAAGGGAGTGCAGCTGAGGCTGTGGCAGGAGACCTACGGGCTCCCGGTGCCAAGTGCCCAACACGGGCAGCATCCTCCAGTGCCAAGGCAAGGGAATATGCAATGGGTTGCTGGTGCTCCCCTCTGGGGCTCGAGGGCTTTGGCTCCTTCTTCCCTACTTTAGAGGCCCTGAGTCCTGCCCAGAGGATATTTGGTTTTTTTTCTGATCACTTTGCTTCCTTAATTTCATGATTCAGGATTCTTGTGTTTCCCTGCTGCTATGCTTCCAGTCCTCGTTCAGAGGCAGGTGGCTCGGAGGTGGGATGGATGTTCTTCCTGCATGGTGCTCTGGCCTTCCTGCCCTGGGGGTGAGCTGGATGAATAAAAGTACCCACACACCCCAGCACTGCTGGTGGGTGGGATTTTTCTAGTGGCATGCTGCAGCTTTTCCCTCAAATGGATTTGTGTCTTAGTACAGTGTGCCTTGTAGCTTCTCATAAAGATCAGACTCATGAATTGGACTTAAAAGCTGAATTTTTCTTTTCCTTTTTTTTTTCCGAGTCAAAAAGTGAATGTATGGGAATGGGGAGGAGAAGGAAATTATTTGGGTCTATGAAAAATTGCATTTTGATAATTAGAAGAATTTTGTGTTGATGTTTTCCCTTTTGCCTACTATTACTCTAACTTAGCTGTCAATTTGAAAAGTAATTTTCGTTTTCCCCCCTGAGCATTTTATTTTAAAAATGAATGCCTTGACAAATTATACATTTTCTTCAGCATTGCTTTACATTGAAAATTTTTCTAAACAAACTCTTTTCCTTGAGAAATAACAGCTGTTTCAAACCAGCAATTTGCTAAAAAATCCCAGCTTGTTTTAACAAATCTCCTCTACATCCCCACCTCATTGGTTAATTGCAGGAGATTTTGTGATTTAAAAAAAAAAAAAAAAGAAAAAAAAAATACCTCTACAACCAATTTAGTGAAGTAGCTGCTTTAGGAAAGGAAATGCAGAATGCGTCTGCATAGTACTGGCAGCATTTATTTATAATGTATTTTTTGAGCTGCTCAAAGCTGTTCATAAATGGAGAATGACTCTGATGAAAGAAATCACATAAACGCTTGGTTAAGTGGAGTAGGACACTTTAGGTTGGTATGCAGTAAAAATGCTATCTGTAAAGTCTCATGTTTTATAACATTACTAGGAAACGTGGGTGTGAAAAAGGATAGGATTGTTAAGTGAGGTTTGTGCAATCTGTATGGATGGAAGTGTGTACTCAAGTGTTTCTTCACTGATAAGGTGTACGTAACAGATGAGGAGAACAGAGGGAAGAGCAGGAATGTATGTTTATGCGAGTGGTGGCATTGTAGTGTATGGGTAACAGTGTGGGGTGATTCTGATGCACTTGGCTAACATTTAGATGCTGCTGACTGGAGAGAAAAAAACCAGACTTTTCCTGCTCTCCTGAATATACTTTTCTTTCTCTGTTTTCAGCTCTCTCTGTCAAATAAGGCAGGGGAAGCTCTCACAGGCTGGACTGTATTGATGAGGTAAACAACTCAGCTGCCTTGCTTTCCCCTAAATGATGAAGAGGTTCAATACTTACAACAAAACACTTTCGTTGTAGGCGTAAGACAGGGAAGAGTCAGAGAAGGTTCTTTATCTGCAAGCAGGGAGCATTAAAAAGATATCCCAAGTGTTTCTTCTAGTCCTATCCCAGGGATCACAGACGATTTGAGTCAATAATTAGTACACCAGTAAGGCCCCATTTCCCATAGCTGTTAAAATCCCAGCACTCAGCTACCTACTCAAAGGATTTGATTATAAGTAGAAATTCACTTCAACTTTTAGTCTTGGTGACCCCTTCTCACGCAAGAGTTTTACTAGTCTTGTAACAAATACCCTATTCCAAATGTTTGTGGGTGCTCCTTTTCAGCCTGCAAACACCCCTGCATGTGTTAGTGGTCTGAGGAGGAGACAAAGTCTTTAAGAGTTAGTCTTCACACCTTTTTTTTCACATACAAGCAATAGATCTCCTTCCAGTCAGGGTGAGGAATATGGCTGCTGTCATCCTAGGCTGATGGAGAGCCAATGCTTTAGAAGTTCATATCTTTAGCTGTGTTCCAGGAGTGCCTTCTGTCAGCTTTCAGGTACACCAAGGCCCTTGCCTTGCTGGTGGGGACTGTCCCTTTCCCTCAAAAGATTTACCTCGTGCGAGAGTGTTTTGCCTAGGAACGGGTTAAAGTAGTGATGTTAACACATGAGTCTAAATATGATGTAGCTAGCCCCTGCAGCAGCAGCTGGGTGCTCTGTGCGGTTCCATGGACAGGCTGGTGTGCCTGGGCAAGGCTGGTGGTGAGGAGCTGTAGCCCCGCTTATTGATCTGCGTGCTGTAAAGTGGAAACAGGTGGCAAAAGGTGATTACGAGTGAATGCAAGGGAAACCTCCTATTCTGGGCAGATCTGAATACCTGATGGGCTTCCTTATGGAAGAGAGCCAGCTGAGGTCATTGGCTGACAGAGGCTGTTAAAGGATGGAATAACCTGAGTGAAATCCATCGTGGTACCAGACAAAGGCATCCAGGAAGAGTCTGGGGAAAATCTTTCACGTGTCCCTTTGAATATATGGGCATGTGCTTTCCAAAAGATTGTCTCCTTTGCATGCAGGGTGGCTGCTGGGAGGTTGCTGAGTTTTGCTGTATGCAGTCCCTGGAGGAAGCATGAATCTTTGCCTTTTCAGTATCCCTTTTCCTTAAAGAAATGTATGCCATAGTTTTATGTACTGTTCAGGCTCAATCAGCAATGACTTTGACAGCCGATGTGCTTTTCCTGCTGTCATTTTATTTGGGATAAAATCAAAATACCAAGCACAGCACAGACCATTTTGTCCCACTCTAAGAAGAAGCAGATAAGGGCAAGATGGAGATTTGTGTGGGTGAGCGTGTGAGACACAGCCCTCTCCTGGTGTCAGGGAAGGGCAGAGGTCCCTGCAGACAGCATGGAAAGGGAAGAAGAAATGCTGGGAAATCATGTTTCTTACAGAAATGCGCAAGAAAAAAAAAATATATATATATAAAATCTGGGCTGGATTCTGTGCTATGCCGTGGCACTGTGGCGCTTTGGTTGGTGTCGGGTATCCTGTGAGCTCCCTCCAGCAGGTTGCCTGCCAACGGGGCAGCATTGCCCTGCTCAGCTGCATGGAAGGAGAGGCAATAGCATGGCAGGGGCTGCTGCTTTAATTTCTCTCAACCAAAGGTGTGTTCTTCCTAGCTAAGACTTGCAAAGCCTCACAATGAAGTGTTTTGCTGGCCATTTCTGTTGTCTTAAAGTTCATGGAAAAATTTTGCATGACTGCTCCCTGGGAGTAAAGGACCCTTTACGCTAGACCTGCCTAGTGTTCACCCATCAACATGCAACAGGATTTTACTCTGGTTGTCAGCTGTAGAGATACTGGACTTCAAAAGGTATCTCTGGAAGATTGTTTTGGGGGCAATACAAGGATATACATATTGAATTAAAGCAGGCTGGTGTGTTTTTTATGAGGGACAGTTTTGTTTTTTAAAAAAACAGCATCAGAAATGTAGACGTCAGAAAAAAGAGTTCTGCCTTAAAGCGAAGGTGAGTGTAATTGGAGCTTTGAGCTCACAGTCTGGGCTTTAGCAGTTCCTAAGTTCTCCGAAGATGGTTCATTCTTGAAACCTGCTCCCTTCCCTAAGGTCTGCTTCTATGTGACCTCATGGGTGCAAATTTCTTCATTTCTTTCAGGTTTGACAGAGCTCTCCCACAAAGAGGGTGGTCCTCTCCCTTTTTTGATGATGTGTTCTTGGCTTTTGGGAGGGGGAATGTGTGGCAAGCAGGTCATGAGCAGTGGGATGAGGGAGGGAGCAAGCAAGGAGACAAGTGGAAGGCTGTGGATTTTTCCAGCCGGGAAATCAATAGCATATCAGCACGCAGCCACTGGGATATGAGTATGAAATGTAAGTGTGTAATCACAGCTCCCTCCCCTCTGCCCCTTAGCACTTATATTGATGGTGAGTTGCAGACTGGAACCAATTAATCCTTACAACCTTCTAGGACAATAACTATTAATATTCTCCTGCATGCCCTCTGGCTGCTGCACCTGCGTGGAGCCTGGCTGTGCTTGGCCCTCAGCAGCTGACCCAAACCTACGTCGAAAGTGAGAACAAGGGTCTTTCTGACAGTGAACCTTGCAGCCCGTCCACTTGTGCAAGTGTCGATGAAGCTGGCTGTGTGGATATATACTTGAGTGTCTGACAATGGAGGGATTTGCAGGTGAGGATTTGCCTGCAGGAAGAAGGGGTTGTTTCAAGGGACATCCATGGGGTTTTTGATGTGTAAACATGTTTAGACTTGTGCCATTGTGGGTCCATCTGTTTGTGTGAGCACCTACTCTTTGCCATGTAAAACTACTTTCTTGTACAATGGGTTCACATGTATCACATCATTCAGTTTTATTTATGCCTGTATAAATGGCCTGTGCATGAAGGTATGACCAGAGGCCGTTTAATATCTATTCCTTGGCTTTTGAGAAGATGCACATGCAAACCAGAAGGTGATAGTGGAGAGATATACATATGTGTTCATGTATTTGCATGTAACAAAATGTGCAAGTTGTGTGTTAAAGATGCTTGTGCTGTGTTAACATATCTGGTTCAGAGTTGTATTTTGTGCAAGGGAGATACTATGAAATCTTAGTTCAGGAGGTGAATGCAGCATGATTACTGATAGAAATATCTGTACATGCTTTTAGAGTGACCATTACTCATAGCAGATTTGCATCCTATCTTGACATGGCAAGCAATTGTTGCAGTGAAACAGAATTGTTGCTGTGGCTTGGCTATCCCTCCTCATCTTTCTGTGATAGCCTCAGTGTAAGGTGACAACTTAGTCATGCTTCAGTCACCTGGGCATGAAATACAGTGTAGACAGTGGAAAGGACATGTTTGACTCCTGCACTTTCATGGCAGAGTTTCTGGGAGTAGAAGAAGAAAGAAGATAAAAGGAGACTTTCTTGCACATACAAGCTGCGCTATTTTAATTAGACTGATATATTCAAAAATAGTACAACCTATCTGAGCCAACCTTTCTTACGTAGTTCTGCTATTGTGTACTGTATCAGCAAAGGGTTCCTAGGCTGGATGCGATCTGAACCGGCAAACCAGCAAGTATGCACATTCGCTCTACCTGCATTAACACAGCCTTGCTCGTTCAACTATCTCAACAGCACAGATTCTGTCCAGCATAGCTGTGTTTTGTCAAGTCTCAGGTTTAGCTGGCTGAGTAAAAGTGGGATAGACCTGACTGCAGGCATGCTTCTGTGGGATGTTCTTCACCTCTTCTAGATCTTCTGTAGAGGGAAGGAAGCTATTTGTATGGAAGAGTCTTGGTGCTGTACAAGGGTTAGGGCTTTTACTAAAAATTTCTCAGTGATTCAAAGAAAAAGAAATCTTAATCATCCTAGCTGCAGTGATGCGAGAGCTGCCTGTAGTCTAGGCCTGCTAAGAGAGGGAAGATAGGAAATGGCAAGAGCGCTAAAGTGAGGATATAGAACATCTCTTCTGTTTCCATGTATTCTAGGCCCCTATTGGTGACTGGTTTCTGTATTATCTAGCAGCTACAGAGCCGCAACAGATTGGACTGCTAATAAAAAAAACCAAAAAAACCCAACAGGCTGCAGCATGAGGTAAATGAGCTGTGGCATTGCCCCAGAGGGACCTAGAGCTAAGGTCAGCCGTAAAAAGTCTTCCTCCTCTTCTGGTCTGCTGTGTACATAGAGAAAAGGGAGAAAAGGCCATTCTGACTGGCCTTGCTCTGTCTGTCCTGATAGAACGCTTTGTAGCAGTAGGTTTTTCTTCAGGCTTCAAGGGACCTTGTAAGGCCTCTGCTTTTAGCCTCTCCTCTTCTCCTGGTCAAGCTGAAGAGTTTCTGGTGTCTTTGCCTCCCCCTGCTGCTCCAAACAACCCAAGTGACCACAAAAAGCAAAACAAGACATTCCAAGGTGTCCTTGGTGCTGCAGTGTTGCTTGAGCTGCTGTGAAGGAAGAATGGCAGTGGGAAAGGTATGGGGGACACAGGAGACTTGAAGCCCTTGCTTTCTTTGCCACATAGCAGGGATCCTTAGAGTGCCAGCTTTGAAGCCCATGCAGACCTCAGGATGCTGTGTGAGAAAAGGCTTTGAAATTGTTACAGGGGGAGACTTAGGAGGACCTTGATCTTGAGGAACCCTTCCTATGGAGCTGCCACCTTTTCTTGATGCCTTGGCCACCCCATGCATGTCCTGAGAGCTGGCAGAAACCTTGACAGGTTTCTTACTGAACCCTGCCTGATGTTCCCCAGAAGTTTGTTGAAGCAAACCAAGAAGTTTTGCAAAGCATTTCTGCCTCACTGAAATGGCATTTTTCTAATAAGGAAAAAAAGGTGTTTTGTTGGAAAAATTCCAGCTTGGGTTTCAAGAATAGATTAAGGCACAAGTGTTTAAAGGCTTTTCTGAGATGTGTTATCTTCTGTCCTAAGATTACATCAAAGTCTCAACAGTCATCTAGAACAAAAAAGTTCTGAAAATTGTGGTCTTTATAGACATGAAGAAAAACTTGAAACTATAACCTGAGTGCAGCCAGTAGCTGGTGTCCGTATTGAGTCTGCCAACAACGGAGAGAACATTTTCAGGGATATATCATCCCATTTATTTCCCTGAGGTACTACGTTAGACCTTCTCCTGCTAATGCCTCTTTGCTGACTGTGTTGAAAATGCTTTCCCAGAGAGTGTGGTGGTCCTGGTCCTCTTGATCAAGGGTTAGATGCAGTTTTTCTGAGGTAAAATGCTCCAGGAAACCACTGTTGCCATGCTTGCCTCAGTGGCCCAGCAGAACTTTTTTCATAGGGTCTGCCACTGCTTGATGGGATTGGAACCTGGAGGGTGTGCACCATGTAGCAGGTTTTTAAGTTATACTGTGGATTGTGCTTCTGTTGGATAATGAGAATGTTTGTTCAGTTTGACTTGTGACCATTCCCGGACAGACTGGGAACTGTAAAACTGGAGAAAACAGTGAAACCAAAGTTGTAAAGGCTCTACAGAAGATCTACCCCTAGTTTTGTTTGGAAATGGATTTCCTTCAAAGAGGGCCAGTTGATGTCACTGGGGAGGAGGGAGTGTCTGTCATGAGAGATGCTCATCCCATAGCGATGCCATATCTGAACTGGAGGGTGAGAGTGCGCATGTGTCTGTGTGTGCATGGCATGTGCGGGGCCTGTGCTGTGATCACCAGAATTACTGTCTAGCCACATAACAAGCTGTTGTTGTTTACAGCGCTTGGTTCCGGGCACTTCAATTCCAGAAAGACGTAAACAAAATTAGAGGGAATTCAGAGGATTGCAAGGAGAATGATTAAGGGGCTGGAGGGACTGACTTATGAGGAATGCTTGCAAGAGCTAAATATATAGCTGTTTTGGCTAAATGACTAAAGAGGAGCTATGCTGATGATCTAGGCATACTGGGAAGGCGTGAAGAATTGTCTAGTGTGGACTGCGAGCTAGAAGTCTCTCACATGGTATAAAATTTGGAGGAGGGAAGGGAAAAAAATTGGCAGGAGAGAAAAATACTTAATGGAAGAGAGAGATTAGGTGGTGAAATGGCTTTGTTAAGAATTGTGGCGGAATTGCTGTCATTTGGGATATCTGAAGTTTGGCTGGGCAGAGCCCTGGAGAATAATCCATGCACTACAAGCTTGAAAAGGTCCCTCGAGAGACAGTCTAGATGCCTTAATAGATTTTTATGCTGTCATTAATTTCTGAATCACAGCTAATACTTCCAGTCTGACAAAGAACCATATTAGTTAAAGTATTTCTCTTTCTTGCCTTGTATTATTTCTGCTGTGATGCAGATACTGGGGCACGACAGGCTCATGAGGAAGTCTTCTGCTATATTAACAAATAAAATCCTGATTATCAACTTCTTAACTCAAAGACTTATTTTCATCTTTCATTTAGTGGGGTATTCATTCAGATTTGTGTGATAGGTGGGCAAAGGCAGCCTGCTGGACACCCAATAAGATGAAATCCCAGTATCTGTAACTTTGTCCTATAAGGTGTGCTAGGCTTTAAGAAGTTTCCCATTGCCACATATAATACATACATACCCTCTGCTCTTTCTTTGTCTTGCACATTTTCAAAATGGTAAACAAACAGTGGACTAGTCCCTTCAGGCTCAGATGCTCATGTGGCTGATGTTGTAGCATTCCTGGTATGTCACAAGAGCTGAGCCCTCCCAGGGTCATCTGTGAACTGTGGGAAGGAGGACCTATGAGGGAGGCAGAGGTGGAACAAAATGGTAGGAGATGATCAAGTTGATCAGTGGTGAGTGGGAATAAGCCAGCTGGCTTGCTCTTATCTTGCTTACAACAAAAAGTGAATAGTGAAAGCTGAATGGGTAATGTTGGCTGCTCAGTTTAACACTTTTTGGGGAAGAGAACAGACTGAATTGACAGCGAGTTTTGTAGTGGCTGCTGTGCTGGCTGGCACCGTGGACTTACAGAGGAAAAAGGTACTGCGGCTCAAGTGAAAGAGCCAGGATACATAATGGGGATTATCCAGATTGAAGATTATTAGTGCCATGGAAGCAGACCCAGAAAGAGTTTGTCATAGTTTATTAGCTCAGGTGCAGGACTATGCAAATTGCAGTCTGTTTCCTGAGCAGGAAGCAAGGAACACTATTTTGCATTGCATGCAGGCCAGACTGGTAAGTATTGCTGGATCTTTCCCAGTCTGTGCAGGTCCAGTTTGAGGATCTCAGCAGCCCAGCCCAGCAGTGCCAGGGAACAAGATGTAGAGACAGGTGAGTCTGGATGGAAATCAGTGCTGCTTAAACTGGACTTGCAACTAGTCTTGGTGGCTGTTGGCAATGGCATCTTTACCCCATGCTCCCTAGCAGAGTGGGAGAGCTCATTAGCTCAGATTTGGTGCAGTGAGAGTACAGCTGGGCTCTGGCTCTGAACCGGAGACAAGGAACATTGTAGTCTTGAATTATCTCCACTGAACTTCCTGATTTTTCATGTTATAGTCTCCTATTTAAGAAACATGTAAGTCCTGGAAATAATACCAAATCCTACCTTTACTTGGATAGAGTTAGTTGGCTTTATTTGTGCCAGAATGGGAAAACTCTGAGATGTGAGAAATTCAGTAGAGGGTAAAGACAGGGAGAAGATTGGAGACTCCAAAAGTGACAATCTGTATTGGCGGAGATGGGTTGCTGTTCGATGGTAGGATGCATGCTCATGAAGATGGAGAGCTTGAAATACAGGCCTGAAGACCAATGGACCACTGTTTTCTAGGTGTTATTTAGGCAACCTGTGTGCCCTCTAGTGGCCTAACTCATGGAGGGACTTAGATACTGCTGCTACATCAGTCAAAGGCAGTATTTCTTAAAAAGCTGCACTGTGTGTTTGGACCCTAAAGCATGAGGATTCTCAGTCCTGGCTCACTGCAGAGAGAGGAGTGAGGTGAGATATAATTTGTCTAGTAATTGCGTTTGTTGCATGCAGCAAATGGATTCGTTACAGCACCTTTTAATCATTGTTCTGTGGGATTTTGCTAATCTCATTCTAACCCCAGCAGAACGTTTGTCGCTTCGCACCCAGCAGTTGAATTAATGCACGATGCTGCTGCCTCCTTTAGATATGGGTGCAAAGGCTTAGCAGCAGGAGGCCTTGAAACAGATTCCTGTAACTGGCTGTACAGGATAGAGCTGTGGGTCAAACTCTAACTCTGAAAGGAGAGAGGAGGGACCCAGAATGCTACAAGAAAGAGGGCAGCTAGTGGGAAACTTGTGCTTGTATGTGCTGAACATTTGAAGAAAAATATAAGCATTTAAAAGACAAAATCTAAAATGACCTGGGCTTCCACTCTCTAAAATTCCCGGTCTAGGTATCTAACAGCAGCGCTATTTAATAGCAACCTTCACAGGAAGGGAGATTTTTCTCAAACAAGAAGTGAAGTTTTGGGGCTTTTCGTTTACTGCTATTCACATGTTTGAACAAAGGTTCAAAAGTGGATTGACACTCATTAATAATTACTTTTGTTAGTCACAGCTGGTCCTTTAAAAATAATCATGCAAATACACTAAAACAGAAACTTCTTGGGAAAATGTGGATGTTTAATGAAAACTGGTACAAGGAGGGATTTCTCATGAGCAGGATGGCCTTTCTGAAAGAAGCAGAGACAAATTCTAAGCCAGTGCAATATAAAAAAATCCAGGTCTCTATTTCTTCTCCAAAATAGATCAGGATCTGGAATTTGATTATCCCACAGTTCAGAGAGCACATTAATCCTTGGGCTCTCATCTGCATTGGAGAGGTCTCATTTTCCTCTCCAAGTCACAATTTCAGCCACCATACATGTCAGAGTTGGAGCTCTGTGACTTCTGTTATTCAGTGTGGAGCTTGCATTAATTGCTAGATAGGGTGCGAGCAAAATGGTCTACACCTGCCACACAGACACAGGAAAAAAGCTCAAGCTGCCAAAGGCACACAAGCTCCAGGTCTCTGTGCTTTGGTTCACGGCATGGAAGGGCAGGCTGTGGGACAGCCCCTGCTTGTCTCAGGGGATGGCTGGGAAGAGCTCGTTGGCTCTGTGAGCAGAAGTGGCAGCAGCAGGACACAACCCTTGCAGGTATTTCAGCAGGCAATAGTGGGGATGGAGCTGTGGCCGTAAAACAGAGCTCTCCGAATTCCTGAGCAAATCCCTGCGTATTGCCCTTGGCAGATTTGGAGGCAGGCAGCTCTGTTAAATTTGTAAAACCCACAGAGTGGTGTCTGCCCTGCAGCCTCAGTGAGTGTGGCCAATTCCTTCTTGGTCCTGATGTTGGCTTACTGGAGCTGCAAGGAAAGGAAAGGCATGGGTCTTTTCCTTCATCCCCTGAGTGAAACTTGAACCAAATGTAACAGTTTGTTTCCTGTTGCTCACCTTTGTGACTAAAACAAGGGACCAAATATGTGTTTGTAGCAAAGTGGAGTAACCCAACAGCTTCTATGACGTTTACCTCCTGCACTAAGGTCATATCAAGAATGTATGACCTAATTTTTGTTAGAAACCATGAATTCTGCATTGAAGTTAACATTCTGGTCTGTGGCCTTATTTGTTCTTGTGGGGTAGAAGGTTGCCTAACACCTCTTGAAAGTTTTTTGTTTTGTTGTTGTTTGTGTGTGTGTGTTTTGTTTTTCTTTTGGGGAGGTTTTTGTGTAGAAAAACAAGGAAGAAAGAAAAACAGCTGTGAGGGCTATTTGTTTGTTTTGAGTAGACCCAATGTGGAGTCCATAATCCAATTTCAGGGAGCAAAGGCTTCAGGCTGGGTTTACTCTGTGTCTCTTTAGGAGGCTGAAGATGTGCTGTTTGATTTAGCTGTCCTCTGTAGTACCTATTCCGACTTGAGTCTAAGAAAATTCTAAGCTTGTACATTTCTGTGAGGGGGGGGGGGGGAAAGGGGAATGAGTTGTAACGCACATATCTTTTGATCAAAGACCATTCTGTCTTACTGACTGAGAATAACTTTACCCTCCGCTTTTTGCCAGTGCTCTGAAATGCAGTTTTTTTCCTGTCTGGTTTGTTCCCATTGTCAAGGATACTCCAAATAGAGGATCTTCAATCCTCATTAGGATGATAGCAAATTTCTTATGGGATCTGATCTGGGTTTTAAAGATTGCATCTGGATAGCTAGGCACAATATTTACCTTGCAGAAACTATAGAACTGATAATGTGAGTGCAAGAAGCAAAGCATTTTTCCCGATTTTTCAGATTCAATAGTGTCTTGCAGCGCAGTCTGGCAGTTAGAAGAAACATTTTCTCATGTATAAACTTGGGCACCTTTGAGTTGCAAATGACTAAGAGACAATAAAACACACATTGCCACTTTCATGGGGACTCTTTAAAAGCTAGAACTGCACTTTCAATTAACTCTACCATATATGGCCAAAGTCGACACTGCATAAAACTTTGATAATTTCACATTTTAAAAATGTATCAGAAAGTCTCATTCGTACATCTTCACTGAAAATTTCATGAATTGCACATTTCCTGGTGTTAGATGTTCAATAAACTTAAATAATGCAGCAATTTACATCTAGAAGCTTTGCTTTAAAAATGAAGACTGGCTACTTATCTACTGGATTGAGAAGAGTTCTTTCTTTTTATGCCTTCACCAATTAGAATAGACATTTTTGTTCTTCTGAAGTTGTTGGAGATCTGTACTGGCCCAATAGTAGCAAAACCCTGACATCAGAAAGATATATGAGGTATCAGCATATAGCTGGACATAACAATATCCCTTTTGTTTGAGCTGGACGTTGCATCCTTGTTTGTTTCATGGGCATCATCATTGAATTTATTCAGAAATTTTCCAGAAAAAACTTTTCTGTATTTTAGTGTCTTCGCAGCTATTTGGGCAACTTGAGGGTAGAAGGCAGAGGAAGCTTGAATGAAGGAAGTTTGTGAAATCCAGAATGTTAGTCATTAGCACAGAGAGCTTCCTGTACAGGAGTAGTCAAGTTGCTGGAAACGTCTTCCTAGATGTTAAAGATCCAGGATAAGCTCCTAGTTTAGGAGGATGAAATTATTGAATCTGTCTGTTGATGCAGATGAGTTCCTGGAGTACCCTACTCATCTCAAGTGGTGTACTGTTTCCATACCCTGTCCTCAATTTGGTAAATGCTGGGTTTTGTCTTTATCTGACTGACCTCAGAGAATAACCTGGTGTGTGAAGAGGGAGACTTTAAACAAAGCTCTCTGGAGTTTTTCTCCCTTTCCGTAATCTTACTTCAAAGTTTTTCATTGTCACACCTAGTCTTCTCATCCTCCTACTCATGTCCCTACTGCAACCAAGCTGTGGGTATAAGCATGCTTGACCACACTCCTGCTTTTCCACAAATTATCTTTACGCTAAATTACTGATGAACATTAAGAAGGAAAAAATGGAGCCAAAGGTACCTGTGGCAGTCCTGGGACAGCACTTCTGCAGACAAGCATCTCTTCTTAAGGTGATCTGCTGGCCATGACCATGATGGTTAGTGAGAGGAAAATCTTTAAACCATTTCAAACATCCCAAGCAGTGCTTCTTATCAGGAGATAGCTTCCACTTCCTCCTGCAATGCTGCTCAGTGACCTCCATCATCAGTCGCACTTAAGAGTATAAAAAGATATGGTTCATACTATACCTTCATCTGCCAGCATGTTAACAAAAATAGGCTGGGCCCTGTTAATCCCAGCTGACCATGTGCAAACCCAAGGCTAAGATATTTGCCTAAGGTGATGAGCTAGGCCCATGGCAGAGCAGAACCTGGAGGACCCTTTCTCTGTCTGGCCCCTTGCACCAGCGCTCCTGTGCCAAGGGCAGGACTTCCCTAGTCTGGGTCTCGTTGGGCACTGAAATGGGCAATACTGGTTACAGAAAAGGTGAAGCAGAAAGATAGAAGGTGCAGGGAAGTGGTCAAGTAGAGGGAAGTTCCTTCGTGTCTGTAAAGAGATGTATGGAAGATGTCTGGGGGAAGGAACGGGGGTGCATTTGAGAGCGGTGTGGGGAGGAGGGAAACAAGAGTGCATCTGACAAGCTTTTGAAGCCCTGTTTGCTTAATAGGAACTCCTGCAAAGGCACAGGCTACACATAAGCCATCAAGAGAAGGTGGCTTCTCCCAGGGCCCTTGCAGCTGCACCAGGCTATGATAACAGAAATTAACTTCATCTCCTTTGTCTTGCAATCCGAGTGCCCCAGAATAGTAGTTAAGAAAACAGTGCTGTTTAATATTGTCTTTGATCGAGCAATCCGACGGGAGCCCAGGGCTTGTTCTGCTCGGCTTTGTTAGTTTCAGACCCTAAGGCAAAAAGCCGTTGCCTTCAAAGCCTAGGCAGGGCTGCATTAGGTGTGAAGTGCGCAGCAGAAATCCCAGTTTGTCAATTCAAATGGCACTCACCTAGCAGCAATGCCTGCATATTCAAATCTGCAGCAAAGTGTGGGAAGCAGGGCACGCACAGCTATCCTTTCTGGAAAGAGCATGTCTTGGGAGATGGCAAACAAGGCTGCACCCTCAAAAGACAGAAACAGAAACACTGCAGGGTGGATTTTTCCCATTATTATCCATTATTAATATGCTGGCTTTTTTGCATTTGCTGTCAGCTGGCCATCCAGTACATTTATAACCAGGCAGTCTTCAAAGTGTGTGCGGTAGGAGGACAGCATTGCTGGAGAAAGAGGCACTATATGTACACCTTGGCCAAGGCTTCCATTCTAGTCAGGCACAAGCACTGGAAGTCACCAAATCTCTGATTGACATAGCTAACGAGTCAGCTCTTGGAGATGCTCACTCACTTCTTCACAGCAAACGGTATGAAGGCGGTTACTGAAAAAGATGAATACTGGCGGGGAAGACTCTAAGAACCACAAGGTTAGAAATAGCTCATCTGTTTCTAGATGGGTGGTTACCTAGATGCACTCTAACCCATATGGACCCAAATGCAAAGACTAATGGTCTCTTTGCAGGCAATGCCAGAAGATGGGACTACCTGCTAAGCCAAGGTCTGGTGCATTTCTTTTGTTTAGTTTCTTTCATTGCTTGATTATGAGATTCACTCTACCTTATTGTCACATCCTGCCCAGAGGTATGAGTTAGGGGGAGAGGTAACTCAGGTTTTTGGGTCCCCTTGGTTGGAAAACAGTACACGCAATACTTAAGGTCCATAAACAAGAAAAGCAACACCTTTTATTTTGCAGCTCAGCCCAATTAGCAGATGATTCGTCAGCAGAAAGATTTACATTACTTAAGCCTAATTGGTGAACAGCTTAACAGCAGAAGGATTTACATAAAGGAGTTTGCGGCACACGTGGGGTTGTAAGCCTTATGTTATTATACTACTCACAGAGGGAGAAGCAAAGAAATTGGGATATAGGAAGGAAAGAAAGAAGAAAACAAAAAGAAAGGAAGAAAGGGAGGGATCCCACCGCCCTTACAGCTCCGCAGCATGGATGATGTGACTTGTAGTGTGGGTCCAGTGATGTGTGGCCTCCGCTGTCCCACAGCGAGGTTGCCGGGGTTTGTAGTCTGACATGCAGCGTCCTCAGGTGTCTGGTTCAGTTCCTGCGACAAGGCCAGTGGGCAGAGTGGTCCTCAGGATGGTTCTCTGCCAGTGCTGGTTTAGGTGAGACTTTTTATAGCCCTCTGCGTTGCCTGCTTGCATAATTTTTGGTCTTTTGCAGAGGTGTTACTGTGAAAGAAAAGTCTAGGGGGCTGATTGCGAAAGACAGAGAAGTCTCAGGCCATCTTGAAGGGTCTCAGCTTTTCTTTTTCTGCCATGCTGGGCCTATAAGAAGATGGAGCTCCGTGCCCTCTGGCATGTCCCCCACCTCCTGCTGTCAGCCAGTGGCCTGTGTCTGTGGCCCCTCAGCTTGTTGTTGGTACGTAATTCACAATTCACCTTATCACCTTATCCTGAGTGTCCCATCTCCTGCTACTAGGCCACAATGTTTGAGGTGTGATTCTTTTCAGTCTCTGATGTTTGTTTCCCCCTGTCTGTAAAACAGGGATGTGATCAACTTTCATTGTGTGGTTGGATGTGGCTCATGAGAGTTGTAAATAGGGCACTGATTCTTCTGAGCCCACTTGTCATTTTACTTCGGACTGGTGACCATGGTGCTTAACCTAAAGCTTTACATCTGTGTAAACTACACATAGGGTAGACTTGTTTATTAAATGTCCTGGAACCTGGTTTGTTACTTTCCACTTATTATGGAAATTGCGTGGTCCCATTGAAATAGAGGGGTACAGTACATGTAATGGTTTAGATATACAATTTATTGTAATAAAATTTGGGAAGTTGTAGGAGGTTTGGAAGCAAGTAGGTTAGTGATAATATTTCATATGACAAGGATTACACCTGCCATTACTGTAGTCAGGGTAAGATTTAGACAGGCTGCATAAACACCTCCAGGTATATGTTCTCTCAAATCTGACAGAAGCCAATTCATGTTTCAGTTTCCAGGACCAGGTGTTCCTGAGCATTGTCAGAAAGAAAAATAGAACAAAGATCTCTCTTCTGTCCCAGCAGTACTTGTCTGGAGGAGGTCTTGTCATGTGCAGTGATGCTCGACGATTCTTTCAAGCTTAGCATGCAACCAGAGTGACCAACTTGATCGTGTGCTCTCCTATATATGTTCTGAAGGATTAGGAAAAACTTTCGACAGCAGCTGGAGCTCTTCTGAGAGACTCTGGTTCATTGGTTGCCTCTTGACGTGATTGCTATTTCTCTGTGTTCCAATAAGACTTCCATTTTCTTCTCTGTACCATGTAAGGCAATGCAGTGATGGTGAGAAAACTTTGTTGATCAAACAGGCAAGAGGAACAAAAATGATGGCAAAAAGCTGTGTTGGTTAAAAGTAACTGAGAACTGCAGAGGAGAGATTTGCTTTGCTGTGATGAAATAACTTATGTTCCCTCTCTGATCCTGCTCAAAAAGGCAACCACAGTTTAAAAAAAAGCTCTAGTGACCCACAGCTTAGTGTTAAGAGACACAACTTCAGGGTCCCCATCTAGTTTTGTCCTTGATAAAAACTAGTCAAGTCTCAGCACTTCAGTGCCTTCCTCTGTTAAAGGAACTTAGAGATTTTTGGAAAATTTTAAGATGTTTCAGATAGTCAGACGCTGAAGATGTACAAAGAAGTTCAGATTATGAGTAATAGGAGAAAAGATTCAGTGTGTAACTTCTAGCTTCAGATATCAGAAAGAGCTCCTGAATGCAAAAGAGGTGGATAGGGGTCAAAGGAGGCTGGAAATTAAAATAAGCCAATATACTAAACTATATTTTAATTGAATTTTCAATATCTTCACCTTGGATATTATCATACCAGACATTAAACCTATACACATTATTCTGTAACCATATACTATCTATAATAAAAGCACCAACTATTAAAATAGGAGAGTATAAAAAGCTCCTTCAGTATGCCTCCGGAACTGTTCAGTACTGTTGCTTATGCAATATTTTCTACTTCTGAAAGCTTAGAAGCCTGGAATTAAGTAACAAAAAAGCCTTTTTAGGTTGGCAAGGCAATTCTTCCCCACTTGACCAGTACAAGCTCTTTCAGTACAATGACAGTTAAAATCAGCCCCCTCAAATCCATGCTGTTTAATTACAATGGAAAGCTACCGTATTTCAGAACGGAAAGACATGGGTTTGTTAAGATACTGGACTGATCCTCAGGAGACCTGAGCTTAATTCCTCCCTTTGCCACAGGCTTTCTTTAAGTCAGTCCATTAATCAGTTTATGCCTTAGCTTACCTGTCTATGCAATCAAAATGAAGACAAAGGAAATTTCAGCCCAAATTTCCCTCATGCATAAAAGACACTCCGTGTGTGATGGGTCTCAGTCTTCTCTTTGCCTTTTTATTATTGCTTGTTATAGAGGTGTCTTAGTTCTAGAAGGGGAGTTCTGCTGATCCAGGCTACATTTTTTTTCAGTGTTTCTCAAGCTCCACAGATAAATGTGGTACTATACTGATTTAAGCTGTGACAAAGTCTTTGCTATAAAAACTTGCAGAAGTTAAACCTATTGGATCATTCAATCCATCTTGTCAATTATCCTCACTTGTACCTTGTGGAGCAGAATGGTAGTCTATGAATAGTTAAGGATGTGATTGAATTTTCATTATGAGGCTAATCTTTGTTCCTTGATATTCAACGTAGACAATAAAGAACTGGTCAGTTTTAAGGATGGCTTTGCATTTTTGTATTGAATTTGAAGTCAACTGCATGATATTTTTCCTGGCTTTTACGTGTAAAAATACATGTCATATGCAATTTTATCTGTAAAAGTATTGATGGAAGTGTAAAGAATCTCTTTCCCACTTCTACATGTAGTAACAAGGGAAGGAGAGGCATGTTGTTTTCCTGGAATTGTTGGCTTAAAATTGACACAGGTGGACCAAAGATGAATAGACAAAGCTTTAATTTTAAAAGTTAGAGTCCTAAATAATGAGATCAAAATGGTTCATTGACTTTTTCCAGTGAGCAACTTCTAGAGGTGTAGGCTTTCATTAAAAAACACATGTAATGCTGTCTCTGTAGCACTGTCTCTATCCCTTTTGCCATATCAAGAGGGAACTTGTTCTAATCACAGATCTCTGGAGAGATCCGTCATTGGTGAAAGGGGAGAAGTTTCCACTAAATGTAAATTAGAGAGCTGATTGGAAATTGCTACTTTTGTAAATTGGCATTTTTCAAAGTTCCACAAGTCATGGATCCTTGCTTCAGGGGAGGCGAAAGGTGAGACAATTACCCTTCTGTTCTAACTTGCTATGGCCAGTAGATGAGCAAGAAGGATCGTAGCTTCTCTTGTTTTGCTCTTCTGTCATCAAACGGCATGACTGGACCATTCCTCTAGGGCCCTCCTGAAGCACTTACAACCTGCAGCAATGTGGAGCTGCAAATTGGCTGGGTCATAAGAGAGCAGAGATTGTGATATGTTTTTAGAGTGAGGCCGCGTATTGAACAACAGAGGAAAAGGACATGGGGAGAAAATCGTAAGGAAGGCTGAGGAGCTGGGCCCATTGTTGCCTTTTCCCTGGCTGGCCAGGTCTACATCTGTGGCTTACTGAATGCATTGCAGTTTATTGCAACAACCTTTTAAAAGCTTTGTTTTGCTCCATTCTTCCTTCTCTCACCTCTTACCTTTTTTTAGCTTTTGCATGATGTCTTGGTGAAACAAGGGTCCTTCAAAACCACCCTCATCTAGAGCTGGCATTTTCTTGTGTTTGCAATAGGCTGATGACACAATGCAGGAGTGAGGTTGCCACGTTTCTCCTGTATTTTCTAAGAAGCAGGAAAAATCTTCAGTGACAAACTACTCTTCTTATGTGTTGTGACAAAGACTGGAAGCAATTCTGTTTAGTCACTGAGCTCACCTTGACTTGTCTCATGCAAATGCCGTAATTCAGAAGTTCTTGAACAGTGGTCTGCAATACTGGCATTGCCTCTCGATCTATGTCATCTGTGGTGTTTTCAGCTAACTGATGGCAAAGGTGCAGGGTATTCCTAGGGGAACAAAAGGCAGGCTCCAAATTATCAGTTCAATAGTTCTGGAACTATGGTTTCTTTGCCAGGAACAAGGCTTCTGTATTACTCGTCTGCTGTGTAATTTGTGACTAATGGAACAACCACCACCAGTACATTAATTGCTATTGTAGTTGTATACAGAGCATTGTTCTCTCTGTGACAGACATATAAATTGTGTGCAACTATATTGTCCCTTCCAGACTAGCTCTCTCTAGAGTTAGGTGTCAATAATGAAATGCAGCTGTTCCTTGAGGATGGATAATGTTATCTCTAAGGGATTGTCTAGGCAGGAGCACAAGGGAAAGTTGATCTGAATTAAGTAACAAGGTGGGTTTCAAGTGGATTATGTAAACTGTATTAAACTGATGCATGCACACACACACTTGTTCAGAATTAAAAATGGCCTTCATTTGATTTCATTTAATTTACTTTTAAAGGGAATTAAACTAAATCGAATTAAAGCCACTTTAATGCTGGCTGAAAGTGTGACCAATAATTCTGCTGTGACCCATAGTAAAAGTTCAGTGTGTAATTTTCCAAAGAAGAGGACAAAGGTTCTCATGGCTTTCCTGGACATTGTGTTGAGTAAATGTGAAAGTTGCCTTAACTATCAATTTTAGCACTCTGAAACTTACTGAGAGTTTCATCCTTTTGTATTTTTTCCCCCTCTGGATCCCCTGTGTCACTAGCACAGGAGGCTAGTGAAAAGTGTATTTTTAGAAAAATATTTTTACTTAATTGTTGTAATGTGGGAAGGGTCATGTTCCCACCCTCAGCCCATTCCCCAGCCTGGAGAATTAACTCTTCCATGCAGTGAAATGGGAGCACAGAAAGTATAAGTAACTTCCCATGCAGAAACCCATCTCGACCTTCCTGTAGAATCCAACTTGAGATTTGCTGTGGTTGGCATCAATGCCTAGCTGCTGGGTGTCATTATGCAGATCCTCTCTGTATGAGGCTGGGAATTTGTGTGTTCACATTCTCTTCTTTGGATCCTCTTTCAGAGAGGAAACTTAGTTCTTACAGCTGTAGAAGAAACCTTTTACTCTTCCCAGTATTATTAAATGAGAGAGGATGGCCCATTTCATATAACTGTGGTTGGACATCTTTTTGGAAGCCTTACTGAGAACTGATGTTTTGTATTGGTGAAGATCTTCTCTTCGGAACTCCTGGCTTGGCTGCCCACTGGGTCATGCAGGCAGACAGTGAGTGTGGGATTCTCATTGCTGTGCAATGTGCCTGAACTGGGAGAACATGAGAAGAGTGGCTCTAGGGTGGGGAGGAGGAAAACCAAGCCCTGAGAACCGTTTTCAGTCTGTAGAGCTTTTCATGAAGTCACATTAAAATGAGCAGACAGGCCATGATTTTAAATGAAATAGACCTTTGGAGGCCTGGAGTTTTAATGTATAGTTGATAAATGGATTCTGTTCTTATTCATCCCACTATTGCATGATGAAGAAAGAGACCTTTTCTGTGAATTGACCTGTGTTTCTTTCAACTCTGCCTTTCTAGATAGAGCTGCAGTAAACTCCCAGTTCAGTGACTAGTTAATCCTGGCCAGGAGTTAGGAAGACCATTGGTATTGACAGCTAGGATTGCATTCATGAAGGAGAACGGTATTCAGCAAATTCAGTGAAGATTTCCGTTTATATTTCTTGTAACGTAGTTCTGCATTTCCTGAATGCAACACACTACACTTGTCTAAGTACTTAAATCTGCATGGCCTCTCTTCTGTTTATTAGAAATAGCAGAGCCAATTTTTATACACATCATGAACGGTATGTCAGAGGCTAATGAGAGCATGTATTTTCATTTTTTTTTTGCTTTCATGAGAAAGCCAATGTTTTCTTGAACACTAACAGATGCATTTTTCAATACTTAACGATAGAACCTCGGCTTAAAACGTCCAGGCATTGTTCAGGTTTCACTGGCAGCTGGAGGAACATACCTAGAATACAAGAGCCACCAATGTACAAGTACATAAAAACTGTGCTGCAACCTCAGCAGAGCACCTTGTGTGTTTGTTCCATATCTATGGGCTTGAACCCTTTTTTTTTCCAGAATTCACAGTTGAGGAGGTTTTAGTTCAACCCCCTCTCAGCATGTCTGTATTTCTGGCATCTCCTGTCTTCCAAGTATTTATTCTGTTGATGGTGTCACTGGTTGGTTTGTCATGGGGTTTGGATATAGTGTTTAGAGAACTGAGGAGGAAAAATGTAATCAAATGTCTGACACCCAAATATAGCAATAATGTTCTGTCATTTTGTACTTGGGCATCTTCAGTGAATGCTTATGGAAAACTGTGCTTGAGAGGTTTTCTTATGCCATATTAGTATGTTTTCACTCTGTCCAGGCATAGCTTTAGTTCTTAAAAAAATGCTGAAGTTAACGTTATGTTGCTCTGAGTGTTGGTGTGCTGCTTTTGTGGTTTTATTTGTTGGTATGGAGGTCGTTATTAAAAAGGCACTTTCTTACAGCTACTGACATCTTCCCGTATACCCTATGTGGTACAGAGAAGATTATTAACTTGTTTTAAATCAGATATTGCTGTGAGGTACTGCAATAAACATTGGCTTTTTAATGAGAATAATTTCATATCCTGATAAATGTGTGGCCAAATTTCTCTGCTTGTTCTCCAGCTATGAAAGTCTTGGAAATGTCCACTGTGATCCTATACTGGTTAATCTCTTACCCTACTCTGGCACACACAGCAAGTTCTTATTGTTTTAGGTAGACATCTGGGGCACAGGCATCCTGACTCATGAAGAGGAGGACATGCTAACACAAACACAATGCCAATGGTTGCACAAAGCTTATAGGATATAATTTGCTGCAGTCTGACATACTCATGGAAATCACCAAACATGCAGTCTTTTGTTTCCTGTTCTATAGTCCTGGGCCTTGAACCTCGTGGTTCTTCTACAGTGAACATCCTGTTACACAGGTTGAACCATACTGACTAATACTGAGATTGTTTTTAGAAGAGACACTCTATTTAGCCAGGGCAGAAAACATTCTGGTGAGTGAAATATGGAAGACTTCACCTTCCAAAGTGATTTAGGTATACACAGATACAAATATAATGAGATTCAATTTTTCTATATCCATTTAACTTCACTTGTGGATTTTTATTTATATTGCTTTAAACTTGGCTTTTTGTGCACTAGATTTGTAAGCTACTATTTAGGCATTTAAATAGTCTTTAGAAATCTGGGCTTTGGTCACTCAGGAGGGCAGAGCCCATTAGCTGTCGATGAAAGTTGGGCTCTGATGCATCTAAGTCATTTCTGAAAATGAGTCATCAGTCTGTAAAATGCATAGGCCATTATGCATGTGGTGAGAACTAGCTTGCAGAGACCACTGAGACAAAAGAGAGGAACACAAGGCAAAGGAGAGATGACAAGATGATGGAACCACTGACTTCTGGTTCACTGGCTTGAGTCTTGGTCTGAACTTTTCTAGAAAACTATTAAGAAAATAACATCTTTGTCTATAGCTTTCTCACTTCAGGGGAGCTCATGGCTAGGAGTGCTTGCCTTGCAGCATCCATGTGATGAGTGTGGACAAGATATCACAATGAAGCTGTAGTGACTGATTTAGCATGGTTATGACTAGTAGTGCTCTCTTGGTAATCTTTGTTTTGTGTTCATACATCCATAATTACAGTTCAAGTAAATGTTGAAGTTAAATGGAACTTAAAATTTGCTAGGCTAGAGTGTCAACTTCCATTACTAAGAAGGAAAGACTCATATACTGACCTTTTTGGTGCTTGTTAAAGGCATAAGTGGAGGTAATATGTTTCTACAGGGCCCTTTCTTCTGTGAGGATCTGATTTTCCCCACCACTTCCCCAGGGGTATTTCTCATCTTTTTCACACCACTTCCTATGTGTTCTCCCACACAGGACTGGACCCTCAAAAAAATTGAGTTTGCAAGGTTTGACAGGTTGTGGAAGGAAATGACTGAGGTCTTGGCTATTTTAATGCTTGGCTTCTATTGCATGTGAAGCAGTCTTGAATACTGCAGCTCATTTTACCTGCCTCTCTTTCTTAGCCTACTATGTCTGGAAGCAGATAGGTTTTAGAAAGTGGTTACTATATGAATGAAGAAGGCGAATTTTGTTCTATAGGTTGATCACAAGTCATTGTAGCAAATAAAATTGGATATTTGGCATTGGAGCTTCAATGACTTCTTGTACTTGGTGGCATGACTCACATGTTACTTGATGTCCTGACTGAGTAGAGACAGCTCTTGCAGTTGGGTGTGATGAAACAGCCCTGTGGACGGGACAGTAGCCGGATTGAGAGAGAACAAGAATGGAGAACCAGAGAGCTCACTGAACTGAGACCTTTCTCTTTGTAGGTCACACCAGCCTTGCCTGCAGCGTCATTCCTAGAAAAATCAGGCTACTGTAGGATTGATTGGCTGAGGCCACAGCTCAGATGTAATTTTCTCCTGTCGCATTCAGAAGAGTCCAAAGTAATTGATTTTGTGTGTATGCGTGCAGCTTGCATAGCCCAGCCATGGAGGGTGTGGCGGTGCCCTGCTCTGGCTCATTTAACTTGCATCTGACCCAGGGCTACGGCAAATTGGGGTTTGTCCCTTCACAGTGGAAAGCAGCTCCCATTTACAATATGCTGATTGCCTTACCAATCATCAGCATGCAATGGAGAGTCCTCACAGAAAACAGTCTTCCAAAGGGACTTTATTAGATGGCAGGGAGAGGCAAACAGCAAACCCAGAACATCATGCCAGTACAGGTTGTATTAATCTGCTTGTTTCTCTCTCCAACAAATATTTGGGTTCTCTCCACCCACACATTTTCACTACTAAAACTTTTGTAAATATCCATACGTATGCCCTGAGCCCAAGCAGATTATTTTGTTTTGATTTGAATCTAGCAGCTATGAACTGCATTGAATTGGTAGTGGTAGAAAATGCAAAAAGAGCGGCCACTCCAGTGTGCAGATACAGATTTGAAAGACAGATTGCTATGGCTTTACATGCTACCGCTCATCACCTGGGCTGCAGTAACTCCTCACTTTTAACCCATTCCATCACTCTTCTGACACATCTGTCAGAGAGGAGGGGTGTGTGGCTTGGAGTCAGAAGGTTCAGTTCCACCTCCTTCACCTACCACATGCTTCCTTGCAACCTTGGGTAGGCTGCTTTGCATTTTCCTGACCTCCACCATTTCATTACTAATGGGAAGATAATACCCAAGCATTTGTTCCACAAATACTGGATTCTTTATATATTGTGTGATCTCTGTAAATGCATTATGCCTATTAATAATTGTTAATGGAGGGAAGATCAATCCTGAGATCAACAGTCCTTCACGTTTTGACTAGCCCTTACATGAACTGGAAGCATAAATGCTCTGATCCATTTGAAAGATCAAAACTCAGCTGGGAGCACCAATTGTAGCAAAAGCAATGCATTATACATAGGGGAAAATTTTTATAGCCATACCATCTTGATTACAATATCACCCATTTTTATCTTGCTGTGTCTCTTTGTCTTTGCAAATTATGGATCCTTATGTAGCAACTGTCTCTTATTATGTATATGTATAACACTTAGTTCAGCTGAGATACTTAGCTGCAGATTTGCACATCCTCCCGAAGAGGGATGAGCAGACCTCAGCTTCTGGCTGTGATTGGAGTTCTAAGGATAGTATCCTCCTCTACAGCGGTGATTTTATACTATAGCCTATCCATGGCGGTACTCAAGCACTTATCTGTGTGACTATAGTGGTAGTGAAATGTGGCACAAGCTCTCACAGGCTGGTGGATGCAAGTATTTTTTTATTATTATTAATTTAGGGATTTCTTGTTGTTCAGTATGATCTCTTTCAGAGTCACTTCTCTTTTTTATTACTCTTTGATTGGCAAGATGAGTGTGTCAGTGTTATGAGTTTTTCAATTTTTGCAATAGGAAGACCTTTAATCCAGCCTTCCAGCAGGGAAATCAGTTGAAATTCCCAATGACATGTGAGTTCTGTCTGAAGGAAGGCCTTGTAGAACTGGGGCCCAATTATATTACTTGACATTTTACATAGTGGTATCAGAATGCTTGTCTAACAAATACAAGACAAAGCCTGACCAGAGACAGCTTGCAACTCAATAAAATTATAACATACACTGCAAGCCAATTACTTTACTGTTAAATTGCAGAGAGCAACAATGCACCAATGTACTGACTGCTGGTTTTGGGGTTTTGTGAGGGTTGTGTTTTTTTTTTTTTTTCCATTGGTCAGTTCTAGCCCAAAAGGTCCACTTTCCTGAAGAAAACCAATCAGTTCATGTTTCCAAATGTCTCTTTCAATTTAATTAGATTTGGCATGGGAAGCTTTTAGAGGTAATTGCCATTTGTGGGAAGTTGCATGGGTGAGATGTAGCTTCTGCTACTTCTCTCAGGCTAACATTTAAATAATAGTATTAATGGTTTCAAATCTATATTTCAGGCTTGCTCTTCATAGAAATCCCAAGCTAGCTAAAAAGAGAAAAGAGAGTTGTTGTTCTCAATGTTTTCCTCATTTGATTTCCCTTTTTTTTTTTCTTTTTTCTTTTCATCTCCAATGTAATGTTTAGTGACTGTACATTTAAAATGGGAATCTGGGGGAGACTGCAGAACTCTGCTCTTTGAAGGAGAGATGTTCATTGTGTTATGTCCACAAAATTGTCCTGTTTTTTCAGATTTTTTTTTTTCAGCATCTCTGCTGCAGTGTTTAGAGAATTACATTTTGTTGTGAAGAATATGGATATCTCTAACGGTACCATTTCCCCTAATCGTTGAGCTGAAAGGTCTGACAAGTGGGTACATTCATACCTTTACATTTGATGGCAATGTGCTGCCTCTTGAGTAAGTTCGCAGTTGAGAGACACTCGTGGGGTGAATCCTCTTTCAACCCCTCACCAACCAACAGGACCTATGCAAAGCAGTACATACGTTGCATCTTCTGCAGGCAGTTGGGGGAAAAAAAAAATACAAAAAACCAAGCAAGACATTTCCTACCAATGCTGGCAATACCATCAGCAGACGCCTTTGTCTTTAGGATGGAGAATCCCCTTGCCGTTTTCCTGGCTCTTGGCATCCCCTGCAAAAAGCAGACTTCAATTCCCAGCATGGGCAGAGCGGGGGCCTGTGACGAGCCCCTCAGTCCACAACCTGCCACGGAGCGGGTTGGCACCACAGCCGGTATCGATCTGCGCCTGAGAAATCGGCGGCCGTTGTATTATATAATTATTGATGTAGCTGGAAAATGCCACAGGCGAAGTGCAGCTCGCTATTTGTTATGCTGTATTGTATCTCTCGTCTGCGTCGGGCCTCTGTGTTTTGCCTCTTGTGTTCCCATTGCATGTTTATTTATACCGTGTGCCTTTTAGCTTTCATATTTCTCCTGCGAATCCAAGTTGGAAAAACCAGCTCTAGTTTTAGTTCTGGAGAAGAAGGGGTGGGCTGTGAAGGAAATGAATTCCTCCAGATGCTCCTGGAGGCCCGAAGCTGAATACAAAAGCCAGGGAAAAGGTGTGAGCCAGGGAAAAGGGGTTTGGGAAGCAGAAGGCCCTTTTTATCTCAGCAGGGCCCACAGGGACTGCCAGTCTTTTGATTAAAAACGTAGACTTTAGAAGCCACCGTAACATACAGCCTCATCCATCACACGGTTGGGACAAATGGGTTGAGACCTAACTTGCAGTAGCAATTAACTGAAGTCCAACTGAGTCCTCTCAAAGTCCTTTGGGATCATAGGTACTTGATTCTTGTGCATCCCTGGGAAGGTGTGAGGATGGCCCATCACAAGCTTCAGTTAAGGGCTAAAGCACTGCGTGGTGAAGCAGCATGTTCCCCAAAAGCCCAGGACTGAGCAGAGCTACCACATCAGCCCCAGGGAGGTGTCATGTACCGAGCCTCACTAATGAACTTCCCTTGACAAAATCACAAGGAGACACGGGTTACAGGATGGGTCTGAGGTGTCTTGGCAAAGGTGTAATTAGGATCATGGAAGTGGGAAAGTGGAGAGTAAAAGAGGGTAGCAGAGCCAGGTGTGGGGATGCCCAGCTGGGGACTTACAGGGCAAGAAATGGGGGGGCATCAGTAGAGCTGATGTTAAGGAGTCTGCAGCTGGAGTGATCTGTGTATGTGAGCACAAATGCGTTTTTATGTGGAAAGTTTCCAGGGCAGGAGTGAAGAATTAGACTTTTCCAGGCAGATTTGAGGTATCTGAAGGCAAATCCCATGTTGTGCCATAGTGTGTGTGCAGCATCAGCCCCCTCCTTGCCTGGTGCCAGGACAAGCTAGTACTCAATTCCACTGGAGCAGAAAGTTATTAGTCGAAATGTAAAGATAAAAGATTACAGCGTGCACGTTTAAATAACTGTACAGTCTCCAGGCATCTGCAGGGCACAATCCTGTACTAGTCAAGGGAAGATGGACCAGCTGAGGATGTTGGGATAACGGGGCTTTTTCATTATGAAGGATTGATTCATTTCCAGCACGTGCGATGAGTTACCAATCTGTGTGTGTATGGGACTGCCCTCTCCTGGAGGAAATATGCTCCACTCACCTCTTCCCCCCTGTTTGGTTGGCCTCCTCAGCCCTGCACTGCTTGTGCTGATGGTGAGAGTGCAGTGTGTGTCCAGGTACCTATTATGGGGAGTGTGTGCAGGAGGCTTAAAAAAAAATAAAATAAACCTTTTGGGACACCTGTCAACACTCTGCTTTCACCATCAAAGAAAAACTTTGTATTTTCTTAGTGTAGATAAGGTATAGATTGAATCCGTGGTCTATGTGATCTGCAGGAGCAGTCTTGACCTAATGCACTGTGTGCCAGAATCGTTGCATGGCCAAGAGCCGTGGGATGGCAGCTATCGGTAGTAGTATTTGTGCTGTACTTCAGTATGCTGGGGGGAAGCTGAGCTTTGGGAACAAGTTACTGCTGGAGTAGGAAGGATTCCTACTGCAAAACTGATTGTGTAGGGTCTGCTTCTGGGCAAAATATAAGCACTGTGCAGACTCATACTGGAGCAAAGTGCAAACTCTTTAGCTCAAAAGCAGCGGCCTGGCACAAAGGTGAGCCTAAGCTTCATTTCCCAACCAGAGGTAGCTGATGAAGAAAGGCAGAGGGACAGGTCCTGGCTAACATTTGTGCTTTACAAGGTGCAACTGCTGGAACTGCCTGGGTGCACAGACTGCTGCTACAAGTGCTCTGCCTCCAAAGGTGATACAGCTGTCACCTTGGAAGGGCAGTCAGACACAGACAGAATTTCCTTTTTGGTGCTGGTAGGTGCCCTCTGAGCACAGAAAGAACTTAGTTGATTCCCCAACCTGCAGTTACCATTGGGGTGATATTTTAAGTCAATGCTTTTATTGCTGTTCAGAGAGGGCCTATTTTTATATGACATAGCACCACAGCGCTCTACTACCTCTAGCTACAGGATAAAACACAGTGCCACCCCACACCTCTGAGCAGAGTGCTGCTGTAGGGAGGCACCAAGCAATCAGCAGAGATTCACCGAGGACTGCGATGCTGTAAAATAGCCTCTTGGCACAAGATACAGGGAGGCGCTTACCAAGGCGACAGGGAAACTATACATTTCTTTTTTCCAATCCATTAATCAAAGTGCCTGCAGTTCCCATTCCAGTGAGGCAGGTGAGACTCTAATAAATATTGAGCAGTGAAACTTGATCCATATCCAGGCTCTCACAGCATTTTCATAAATAAGAAGTTGCAAAACAATAAAATAAAACAGTTCACTTCCCAGCCGCTCCTCTGTGAGCTCTTGTTTGTGGTTGCAAGGCTGCACAGCTGGCAAGGCTGACTGGGCTTTGGCTGGGGATGAAGAGTGGGATAGCTGAGACTGGCTCTCTGGGAAGAGGGAGGTTTAACTCCTCCTTCCTCTATTGATAGATCATGTGTGACAGGGCCTGCAGCTGGATTATTCCCTGACGCTGCAGCTGTGGCAAGCAGTTTTCTTCACGCCCCCCTTGTACTGGCTTGATCTTATTACTGGTGATGGCCTTGAAGTCAGTACAGAGTTGGTTTCACATCTCACGGGAAGGCAAGTGGTGGAAGCTCTTCCCCAGTCCTGATGCTGCAGTCCTTGTTTACTGAGTAGCTCCATCAGTTTATGCAGGACTATTCAGATAAAGAAAAGCTCTCTTATATTGCCTTTTTTTTTTTTTCTCAAGTAAACCTTTAGCTAACATGACTTTTAGTTTTTATTTTCCCCTGTTTTTTAGCCTGGTTTCATACAGAAGCATAGCTTCTAATGAGGAGAGTGTCTGGCTGTCTTTCAGTCTTCTGTAATTACTGAACATCTTGCCTGATTTCAGCTAAATTGAAATCTCAAAGACATTTGTTCCTTACAGGGTGTTTTTTTGTGAAAACAGGAGGAAAAGGACCTTGTTAGTTCTGTAGTTGCATGAACTCAACTATATGTTTGGACAATGGAGACTCTATCCAGAAGAAAGTTTAACAGTGTCCAAGTAGTGAGAAAAGCCTCACTCAGATGTTATTCCCCACACAAATCCCTAAAAAATCAAAACCACCCACCAACCCACTACCTCCAAAGGAAACAAACAAATAAGTGAAAAACCACTCCAAATAATCCCCCACACAACACATACCAACCCTCTGAAAAACAACTGTCTCTAATTCCAGTGCTTACAGAAGAACTTGCTAGTACTGTACTGTTTAGGCTGCACTCCACTTCTTGCCAAGATGCCATTTACCATGTTAGGCCACTAATCCACCCGGGTCCATGTCATTCTTTACATTTTTGACTTTATGATTTAGAGAAAAGTGAAGAAAGTCCTACAGCACTTCTGTTCAGAGGTTCACTGGTGTGTATTGGGGTGGGAAGGTTGGGAGCAAGGAAGAAGAGAACAGTCTACTGAAAATCCACTTTGGTTCATGGAATCTCAGGATTTGATGGTTACTATTATCCCACTCTGCTAATCAATAAGCAAGCAAGCAAGCAAGGTCTTGATAAGCCAAGGGAGTCAGGGCTCTCGAGTATTGCAAGCGGACAGTGACACTAAAACTGTTTGTGCTGCATTTTTTTCAGTGGTAAATAGGGCAGAGTGATGCTTATTCGGCTTTTTATAAAGTACTTTGAGACTCCGGGATAAAATATGCTCTAGGAATCCAAAGTAGGGTTGTTGTTACTACTACCCTAGTAATAACATTAGCAGGCTTTCTGTTCCTTTTAAAAGACATCAATCATGATGCTCTCTTTTTTGTGGCAGATTCAACTTAACAGGTTGGTTTGTGTTCTCTCCTGCATTGATTCAAATTTACCATCTATTTTGCTTGCTTTTAATTCAGGCGTGTGGTTGGGGAGATAGAGGATTAAAGGCTTTTGGTTGGTTTGTTTTTGGTTTTTTTTTTTTTGGTCTTTCTGCAATATTGTTTTCAATATGACCAGAAGCAATTATTTTTGGCCAATCTCTGAGAAACTCCTACCCTTGCAGGCTCACTAATGTGCAGGGAATTAAAGATGTGTTTCCGAAACGTCCTGAAAGTTTTAAGACTTTTTCCTGAACCTCTTGAGTGTCACCTTTTTTAATATAGTACTTTCAAGATCTGTCACCAGGAGACAGACTCAAGGCGAGATTTGTGTGTCTCTTTTGTTCGGGTCTCTAGGCTGCCATTGGTGTCAGTGGAATTAGGTGCCTGGTAACTCTCGCATCTCTGGTTCTAGATGCCTTCCTACCTTGCAGAGGGTTTGGTGTGCGAGAGGATAAATACAAACCTGGGTTGAATGAAACTGTTGGTTCTCTCTGCTTCTACATATATGAGTTAAGGAGCCAGCCCCCAGTGTTTGCTGAAGTGCCATGGTCCAATTTGCTTTTGCGTAGCCTACAGCAATGTACACAATTGGGGATTTTCCCCGGCTTGCTTTAGTACAGTCTACATTTTCATACATTGTGCATTTGTAATAAGCATGTGTTGTTTGTTTAAGAACTTAAAGCCTATGCCAAAATTTTCTTTCCTTGGCTATAAATGTGTGGCCTAAGGGTAGTTTTATTCCAGTTATCAGTGAATAGGAGCATGTTTGTGTTTTCAGTGACCAATGTTTTGGCCTAGATCCAAGCTACATCTTCAGCTCATGCTATGTCACATTAGGTGCAGCCAGAGATAGGAAAGCCAGGTGCTTTAAGCCATCTTGCATTTTGCTGTGTCAAGAACTGGACTGTAATTAGTGCAATTGAAGTGTCGCAGTATCACAGTATCACAGTATGTTTGGGATTGGAAGGGACCTCAAAAGATCGTCTAGTCCAATCCCCCTGCTGGAGCAGGAACGCCTAGGTGAGGTCGCACAGGAATGTGTCCAGGCGGGCTTTGAATGTCTCCAGGGAAGGAGACTCCACAACCTCCCTGGGTAGCCTGTTCCAGTGCTCTGTTACCCTCACTGAGAAGAAGTTCTTTCTCAAATTTAAGTGGGACCTCTTGTGTTCCAGCTTGATCCCATTGCCCCTTGTCCTATCATTGTTTGCCACTGAGAAGAGCCTGACTCCATCCTCGTGGCACTCACCCTTTATATATTTATAAACATTAATAAGGTCACCCCTCAGTCTCCTCTTCTCCAAACTAAAGAGCCCCAGCTCCCTCAGCCTTTCTTTATAAGGGAGATGCTCCACTCCCTTAATCATCTTTGTTGCCCTACGCTGGACCCTCTCCAGCAGTTCCCTGTCCTTCTTGAACTGAGGGGCCCAGAACTGGACACAATATTCCAGACGGGGTCTCACCAGGGCGGAGTAGAGGGGAAGGAGGACCTCTCTCGATCTACTGACCACCCCCCTTGTAATACACCCAAGGATGCCATTAGCCTTCCTGGCCACAAGGGCACAGTGCTGGCTCATGGTGTGTCTGTAAATCAAATTGTCATTCTGGCCACTGATCCTGCCCTGCTAAAGGTGTAAGGGAGTAGGCTGGTAGAGGATTTGCTCTGTGGACTTCTGAAGTGAGAAAAGAATACTCAGCAGGTAGAAAGAAGGCTTTCATGGTTTTCTTTGCTTCAGCTTGTCCTGGAGTGATGTTTCTTTCTAACTTGAAATGGAGAGCAGTGCTGCATCTAGAAACTTCATCAGCTTGGAGAGAAGGAACATGATTACTCATTGTGGAGTCTGCCTGGACGGGGTGACTTGTGGCTCTGTGGATTGCTGCCTGCAGGGGAAATGAGTACCAAATCCCCTCTGGGGTGCTTCAATTCAGAGGACTTGCAGTGTTGCACTTTTCCTTTTGGAAAATGAAAGAGCAATCTCAGTTGCATGCTTCCCTCAGCACTCTAGGTTTCCCTTGGTGGTATCTTGTCCAAGTATTGACTAGGGTGAACATTGCTTATCTTGGGAAATCAATGAGATGACAGCCCAAGGTACTGCAGTAAGAAGACAGGCAAGGAGATATGTATCTACCTCTGACTTTTTTCTACCTCAATAAATATGTTTCCCTAATCCAATGGCATTGTAACAATATGCAGTAATTACTGTGGCTGCATCCATCTGCTTTGATTTAATCAGACAGATATTATATGTTAAGTATCAATTGATTATTAAAAGCATATTTGCTGATGCTTCCAAATCCACGTAATGATGCATAAACAGTTATTTACTGCACAGCTATTAAAACTCAGCAACTTGACTTGCTTTTTATAATCAGTATTTATTTAACATTCAATGACCATCCTATTCCATTAAAACTAAATGTGTTAACTGTGTTTTGGGCATTTAATTTTAAAGCTTTTCTTACCATAATATGAAGTGATTACAAAAAGCTGTTGTCTTAGCAGGCTTTTGATGCTAGGCAAACATATTTCAGAAGTCACATTTTGATAACCTGCCATGTTACTCAGGGTCATGATAGACAAATCATTATGATGCCTTTAGTAAAGTAGTGGTGTTTGAATTTTAAAATTACTGTGTGACCTTGTGTACTCTGAGAGGTTGAACACCCCAATTTATGTCTAGATCTTCTGGGACACAGGATATTGAGGCTTCCTTAAGCAAGAAGAGTCCAGCTTTCCTGTTAAAGGAAAGTAGATACTCTCTTTACCATGGGTCTTAGGATGTTTAATGCCATAGGTAGAGTTTTAAGAGGGACAATACTCTTGACTTTGTATTAGCCTACAGAAAAACTAGACTACTTAGGAAAACTGGGAGTAGTTCACAAACAAACTGTCTCTCCTTGTCTTCCTTCCTTTCTCATTGCAAGCTACGGAGCTCCGGCAAATAAGCTCTTAGTAGGCCCCTTGCTACTTGGATAGCAGGGGCAGAGAATCCTATAGAGGCTTGGTACTTCTCTGTGACTGTGAGCTTTGCAATATGTGGTGGTTGGCTGGGCACAGGTGTTGTGTTGTGCAGTAGTTGTGGTTGGTGTTCATGGCTAGTTGTGAAGCCATTGGGATGTTTCTCCATTCAGTTCCTGAAAGCCTCTTCCCTCTCTTTTCTTCACTCCCAGGCCTATAGCAGCTCAGGATATGTTTTCTTTCTTGCCAGAAGATAGTTGAAGGCTCCATGGTTGGGCATGTGTTCCATCTGTGTGCCCTTTCTGAAGTCGGCAGAGCTTTCTCAAAATTCCCTTACGCTTCGAAGCAACTAAATAAATATTTGCAGAGTTATTAAAGATTTATTGAAAACGTCATATATTTAAACCATCTTGTGAAAAAATAGATGACTGAATATTTATTATTTACATGTTAGGCATCCTCTACATATTTATTTATTCCTCCTTAATCCAATCTCTGTTTTATAAATATTGCAAAAGACCCGTCAATAATATAACACGCTTTCATTAATCCGGAGGAATAATTAGAAGACATTTAGGATAATATTGCTCTGTACAAATATTACACTAGCCTGGGAAGAGAGATGTCTTGAACAGCAGCTGTCATCTGTGTAGCTGGGGCATATCCGAACAAACCTCACTGTGTCAGATAGGGGCTGGCAAGCCCCTTGGATTCCTTCTGTGTGCTATGGTGTCTCCTCCGCTCCCAGGGGCAAGCCCTAGCCTTGAAAAGAGATCCTTGGAGTGACAAGCCTACTTCTCCAGGGGAGGACTGCAGCATTTAATCATTCTCTCGTGAAGCAAGACTGTGTCTCACTTGGGATCACTCTAGATTTGCATTTGACGTAGCAGCATGGGGAGGCAATGTATCTGTGCAGCTGTCTTGCAGGTTTCACAGAGCCCTTGCCCATGCTGACATGTCTACTGATCAGTGTTAAATTTTGCCCACGGCGCAGGTAATAATCTTAAGAATCTTGTTAGTGGGTGATAAATTATTGTGTTTTCAAAAATAACAACCTTCTATTTGTACTAATGTTTCAAGAGCATAGGGAACTATCATCAATAGCTGCTCTTTCCTTAATCTTTCCCTACCGTTGCCTCTGTTCAGAGGTTTCTGTCTCCAGTTATTGTGCTTGGAATCATAGTTCTCTAAAAAAAGAAAAGGGGTTGTACTCAGCTTTGTTCCTGCCCTAGTCCTTTTAAAACTATAGTTACAAGGCGAAACTAGCAGTCTGATTCCCTACATGGTATTCGTTAAGCCTTTGACGTTGTCAATGCTAAACTTTCACTGGAGGGGATTCTCCTGGCTTCCTCGCTGTCCTGTAGCACAGTCTCTTCAATGTCAGAAGTGCAGAAATATTTGAGCCCAAGTCTCATCTAGTCCAACCACCTGTGTCTGACACTTTGAAAGAAAATTGTAGTTGTGTGAAAAATGCTCACACCTCCACTATAAGATCATACACCTAGTTGAAAAGAGAACCTAATCCTTAGTGCAGATCAAGCTATGAAGTAAATGAGTTTTGGAGGAGCTGTTAGTTGATTATTATAGCCATGTTGGTTTGGTTTTTTTAAGTGAATAACCTGTGTGTGGCTAGATCTAAACAACCACTCTTGTGGAAAGACTGAATACCAGTATGCCTGTAATCTCAAAAAAAGATAAGATAGGGTGTCTTCGCATGTGCCTTACCGTGTTGTGCAAGAGCACCCCAGCTATTTTGGGAGCAGAATAACCACATGCGGAAAGACGTCCCATCAGATTACTTAGCTCCTCAGAGAAGCAGAGCACAGTAACCTGATCAGCACACCGTACTAATGTGTCCACAGTTCTTCTAGGACGTCCATTAAATCATTCTGTGTGGCACAGACATCTTCTTTCCTGTCCAGAGCCTAGGGCCAAGCAGCCCTTGCCTTTAGACAATGCAGACTACAAATCTTAATGAACCTGGTCTGAGCTCCAGCCCATATACAGAAATACTACTTACCTTTATGTTCCTAAGCCTGTAGCAGACAAACCACAGCATCCTTTGTGATTTTCAGTGGTCCTGTGCAGGATGCAATTTGATTGTTTTTTTGGTAGGGGGTAGAGGGTTGTGTGGTTCACTGGGATTTTTTGGGGACTTAGTTGACAAATGCAAAAGGAGACAGACCCAAAGATTGGGGCTGAAGGCATTGGCTGTAACATTTGGCTAGCATAAGCAGCCAGCCTGTCTTTTGCCTGAGGAAACAGAGTGAGACAGGGAGCACACAGACTTTATGTAAAACCCTAATAGGAATAGGACTTAGGGACATCTTATTCCCCTGGCACTGTTAAGCTCATTATTTCACCTCTCTATCTGTTATCCCCACAGCAGTTTTTCCTACCTCCTTGCTCAGAACCTTTAGAAGAACACCAACTCTAATTTTCAGTCATTATTTGCTATACATTATCTCATGTTCCCTGCTGAAGTCAGGGCTGGACTATTTTGGGCATTCTAACTATATAAAGAAGGAGCTAAGACACAGTGATTTGACCAATATCACATGTGATGTCTCCAGCAGAACTAGTAGTTCAACCTCAGTCTCCTAAGTATCTCCTGAGTTGCCAGGCAGAACCTCATCTTCCTTTGCTCTTTCATTTCAGTTTTAATAGATTTACAGCATTGAATCTACATTTCCCTCCAAAATGTGACTGCACAAATGTATAGTCAGAGAAGAAAGAACTAGGTGTACATCCTTGTGCTTGCTTTCAAAGTCCCTGTCTATTGGATTACCATTTGAGCTGCTTGTCAAATCTTTTGCCTGTGTGACTTGGGAAGTAACACCCAGCTGTCTTGTGTTTTCATGTCACCTTGCCTGGTAAGGTGCAGTCCCAGTTGGCCAGTACCTGGTCTTTTTATGGTTTCCCCTGCACACTTGTTATGGCAGATCAGACAGACGTAAAAAGGGAGCCATTAATTAGATTGAAGGAGAATCTCGAAGAGTCAGAAGGTTTGTGACGATAAGCTTAAAAGCACAATAAACTTTTCTCAAAGGAATGACAGGAAGTTTTGAGCTTGTACAGGAGTAAGTTAGGATTTAGCCTAGCTTAAGTGGGATGGAAGACAAACTGTGATTGCAGCAGGAGATGAACAAGGTTTGGAATACAGAATGGGAGAGTTTGATCTGAAGCTTATGGGGGAAACGTATTAAGCATACAAAAGAGCAGTGGGCACATGAGGACAACCTCCACAGAAGTACTGTAGAGAGATGGAATGGGAAAATGTGTGACTTCCTCCAAGGACAAAAGGCCAAACTACAGTTCCTAGTTTGGAAACAGTGAAGACTGTGGGTCGGTATCATAGTCCTAAAAGGTGCTTCGTGCTCTAATACAGCTCACAAAAGGCTTTTGCACTGGATGTCATAAGTCTTATAGATAGAAGGGTGGTTACTCCATTAGATGAGAACACGGCCCAACAGCATAGTCCCTTATCATGCTGAAAGCCCTTGGATCACACTCTCAAACTGGCACAATAAGAGTAGGAAGAGCAGCAGAGCAGGCTATCTTATTCCAGGAAATCATGTCAATCCTTCAGCCAGGGCATGGAAAAACTGTACTGACTCTGGATGCTATTAGAACATCCATCGTATCTTTTAAGCCTGGTCCCACACAAACCTCTCCATCATTCCTGTTTGTTTCCTCTGGCCATGTTGCAGCAGCCTGATGTCTACAGTGATGTCTACATTTCAGCCCACCCTGTGAGAGAATTGAGGTGGGTGCATCATGAGAGGTGGTGAATGACAGCATGGCAGCAGTGGAAGGATAAGAAAGGAAGGACATACAGGGTGTTTCAAAAAGATGGACCCAATTTCAGAGACACGGTGATTTCAAATTGGGTCCATCTTTTTGAAACACTCTGTATATGTGTGCGTATATATTTTTTTTTATTATTTTTTTTTCAGGAGTAGTTTGCAGCTGTCCAGTGTCTTTCCATGTGCTCTGCCTATAGGAAAAATAGAAATTTTGGCAGTAGAAACATGTTAATGAAAAATCTTCTCTTTTTTGTTTTTTTCTTTTCCCTCCCCTTCCTGTTCAAAATCACTGTGCAAAAGAAGGTTGCAGAGAGCTCTGGCCATCTCCCTGGCATGGTGGAGGGGCAAGCAGTAAAGCAGGAGAAAGTCTGCACAGAAAACGCATACCAGCATGAAGCAGAGGGGACTCTGTGGGCAGAGGTACACCGGCATTAGAGGCTGGAGAGAACACACGTTGGCATATTCAATGCATTGGCTTTTTTGGCAAACGGCTGAGCCTGTATTAATAAAATGTTCAGATAAAAATCAGAGTTTTATTAAAGTATGCTCACACAGCGGCAGTGCCCGGCCGCGCTCCTGGAACGTGAGCTGGAAGCTTGCCAGCCATGCTCAGGAGTGCTGCTTATCATACCTGATAAGAAGGTCCTGCTGCGCGGGAGAGTGCGAAAGAGAGCACAAGCGGAGGAGAAGAGGAGGAGGAGGGAAAGCTGGCAGCAGCCTGTCTGCTTCTTGGCCCAAGACTTGCTCTGAGTCCACTGGCCCGCAAGGCTTTGCCCCCTATATAAATCCAGAGCACGTTGAAGGAAAAGCACACAGAAGCTTCCAGGAGAGCAAACAAGGCCAAATGCTCTCGCGTCACCTCCTCTCTCCTTCCTCCGCTCCCCCCGTTCTCTCCCCGCTTGCTGTTCCACAGCAAACTCCCCGCCGTATTTTAGACAAGACCTTCTCTTTACTTTGTCTCTTCTGTGTCGGCTTGCTCTGTGCCAGATCTCAGAGCTAATTAAAAGGGGCACGGATGGGGCTTACATTTTTCCTTCAGTGGTGAGCTGTTGGCAGAGTTTCTGAGCTGCCAGGAGTGGGGACTGTGAAAAGCGAGTTGATACCAAGTGGGAAGCCAAAAACTACCCTAGCTTTTCTGAGCAGGGGAATGAATAGAGCAAAACGGTGAGTCCTTCAACAGATAACACACAGGCCTGCAAGTGCAGTGTGTATCTCAGAGCTTCCTTGCACACTCCGCTCAAACTTCGCATTGCATTTAACTGTTTCAGCCCATTCCTGCTGCTTCATAGTCACAGAATGTGCCTGTGATCCTCATCTTCTCTACTATGTTGTACTCCCTTATACCCTATGTGGTGAAACATGGCAAGGTCTGCTTTCTAAGAATACCAGGCTCTGCCAGTTTCCTAGCAAAAATGGATACAGTGGATTCCAAGCCAATGCTAGAGAATCGCTGGGTAAAGTAAATGTTGGGCTTGCTGTGTCACCAGCTTATCTCTATGGATTGCCCTTGATCAGACCTAGGACAGAAACTATAGAATACGACTTAGCAGGTTAGTCACAAAGCAGTGGCACTTGATTTTTCAGGCAGGGGAGGAGAAAGTTACTGTTGGGTTAACTCAAGAATTCAGGAAAATTGTAGATGATGGCCCTGATATTGGTATGAGCATGCTATTCTGCAATAATTTTCCTGGCGAGCTTCCAGTAATTCTTCTTAATGTGGTGTGGAAAAGAATAGTAGCCTTCAGACATCTTACTTAGGCTGCCCTTTTTGGTACAGTATTTTCCATTTTTAAAAACATGAAGTGCTGTTGATCCTTACTTTGTCTGTAAACTTAAGGCCTGTTGTGCCCCTGATTTCAAAGAACCTTAAGCTAATATGCTTAGATTTAGTATGAATTAAAAGAACTTCCAGCTTTGTTCAATGCCTCCAGCATGGCATAATGGCCACCTGGTACTAATTAACAATTCCCAGCTGTGTCTCCATCCTAGTACTGCATCTTGTGAGTCACCTGCACTGGATTATCTGGGAAGCTGTTCCTTCTGCTTCACTAATTCAAGTATCCCAGCTAGGGGTAGGGCATGGGGAAGACAGCATGGAAAGAGGCACAGGCTTTGCCTCAGCACAGAAACTGCTTTTAGCTCATCTGTTTAACATTAGCAAGGGCTGCACCGTCTGGGATAAATGATGCTGGTATTATTCTCCTTCCTCTTATCCCGCACCATTGTAAAATTCCAGGTGAATCGCTGACTTTTCTATCTCTGTCTTCTAGCATTCATGTTGTGTGTGTGCAAACAGAGTGACAGCTGTTAACATGCTTGGGATTACCATGTACCCACACCACTGCTCAGCGATTCTCTTCAAAGCTGGGCAACTTTCCAGTGCCTTATCTGCCTGCCTGCTGCATCTAGCCCCTTACCTCTCACTCTCTCCCCTCTGCTGCCCACCCCCTAAATGCGTTTGTGCTGACGGGCCCATCTTTCCTCATCCACAGACAGGAGATGTGATTAGAGGGAATCTAATTTGTTTGGAGCGCTCTGGCGACAGAAGAAAATTATTCTGCAGCAATATTTGCAAATGCATTCATCATGGAGTCCCTGGCAATCCGTCACCATGAGCTGATGACTTTGTGATCTTCATGAAGGTCTGATTAGAAGTGCTTTCTAATGATCAGCCCAACTTCCTATCCCACTCTTCCTGTTGTGCAACTAGATAAAAGGAAGGAATAGGATGGAGGCCAGTCATACATTGTCTATCCTTTGTGTCCCCCGAATCCAGGCTAGACATAGACCTTGTCAAATGACATTGAACTGCTACTACAGTCTGAGGTCCTTCAGTTCTCTGGTTTCCTACACATCCGACTGCCTCATAAAGAATCAGGTGTTTTGTGCTCATTATATTTGAATCTTCTGCCTTGCCCAGGGTGAGGAGCAGATTTGCATACAGTCTGGAGTGCCCTCTGCACCAGAAGTATGATCTTGGATACCTTCTGAACTTGGCAGTCTTGCAGACAGTAAAATTACACATACAGATCTTTCCCAACACCAGAGCTTGGTCCCAATCAAGAAATGCAATGGAGAAGGATCAGGATCTAGTGAACGGGAATAACAGTTTAGGTGGGGCTTTCATGGTGTAGCAGGCCCTCCCTGGCAGCACAGTCCTGAATGTGCATGGCCTTGTGGCTACTCTTGTATCCTGTAATCCATTGTACCAGTTCACAGACCTCCTTAGCCAGCTGTATTTGGGACAGGGATTACAGCATAGAAGAGAAGCTGGTATCTTGCACTGCAAAGACAGAGGCCCAAGGCCAGCCACAGGAGAGAAAAGAGAATGGGGCAGTTATATAAATTGTACCTTGGACATGTGAGGCTTGATGGATTAATCTGATGCTTGAAAGGGTTGAGGCTGTGGCATGCCCGTGTAGACCCTACCTATGCATCCATAACAAATGGCAGGTATGTATTTCTTGGTTTGTGTGCGGCATTTGTTTTGGTTAGTTTTTGGGTTTGTTTTTTTTTTTTAACTGAAATAATAGGCTTCATTATCAAGTGAAGTCATGTGGAAATGGCAGCCCAAACAAAGCAGGTATGAACACCAGGGCATGGTAGAGCTAAGAAACTGTCAGCTGTTCTTCTGGTGTACTGAGTAGCATATGCAGCATACATGAGCCTGGGCTTCCACTCGTGGCTATGTCTGTGGCTTGAAAAACTTGGGTATCCAGTTGTCTCTCAGACTTGTATTTTTGATCTGATGAACCCATAGCAGGCATCTTACTGTAGCCTCGTGTAATACTTTTCTATCAAGCCTGTATTTTGATGGGAAGGTATTCCGTTCCTAGGTGGTGAAGTGAGTCCCATGCAGCAGCAGGGCTGCATCATTCCCATGCTTCTACTGGCTTTGGGTACAGGTCATTGTGTTGGGGCACTTGTCTTCCTACTCTTCCTCTGCTCACCTGCACCATAGCAGCAGCTGATCTGGATTTATTAGATATGCAGACTTGCAAAATACAGCTTTCCACCATTTTGTGATCTGCTTCCCTTTTCTTCTTGTGGGTGCCCTTTGGCTTGGGAGGTCTGTGTGACATTTGCTTCCTCTACTGTCTTCCACTATGACTTGGCACTGTGATTATCTTCCTCCATCTGGCTCGCGAATGTGACTCAGGCTCCCTATTGTACTAATATGTGCCAGTGTATGGTTAGCATAGCAGTGCACTAATAGGCTCTGCTGCCAGACTGACTCGGTGTCACCCAAGGCATGCCCTCACTACTGCATCTTGTGCAACCCCCGCAGAGTTATCTTTGAAGGCTGATGTCTCTGCTTTACTGCTGTACACTGCTAAACCAGTTCAGTTTGGTTTAGTCTAACCTCTAAAAGTAAGTCTCTAATAAAAGTTTACCTTACTGTGTATTTCTTTATTATGTCAGGGACATAATAAAGTCCACCATAGGAAAGTGTGTGAATGTCATACTGCTTAGGCAACTGTTGTCCCCGATTGGTGGTAGGAAGGTCTCTCAAAGAAGCCACATTTTTATGCTTGTACTGAGGACTTTTGCCCCACCTAGGGTTTCTTTGGCTTTTAGCAGTATGGTGCAGCTAGGTATGGCTACCAAGGCCCATTGAGCTCAGCAGGTCCAGTGTTGTATGTGAGAATGGTTCTTTTATTTAACCTCATTACTACATGCATTCCTTGGGCCTGACTAGCTCAGAGTCCCAAGTACCAGGGAACTGATGAATATAAATATAAGTAGAAACAGTTTATCTGGCTATCATCTGGGGTAATAAAGAGTTTATTAGTGTTGCAGGATCATGTTGACTGATGGGAAAGAAATAAGATTTAGAAGGGAGTTGATGCTAAACCAGAGAGAAAGGGTTAGGCGCTGCAGTAAACCAGGTGGCCAGTAGGAGCTCTACCCTCTCCTTTTGCTATACTCACTATCTGGATGAAATGCTCCTTACATGTGTGGATTTGCAGTGGATTCAGTAGCAGCAACAGCCCCACAGCAACATTTACTGGCTTCTCCCTTTTGCAGGTTTGAGTTCAGCATTGTAGGTGCCACTTCTATTGTCAGAAGCTCTGATGTAAAACATAAAAATTAAGGTGCAATGAGGAAAGCTGCCAACTTGTTTGAACCATTAGGCACCCTTGAAGTTCCCAGGGAGACCCCAGCGGGCATTTTCTAATGCTTTATATGTTGCATATGCAGTCTTTTAGTGAAGTTATCCTGCAAGGCATATCTATTAAAGTTCTTCTAACAGAAGTATTAGTGCTTGATTTACTATGTGCTGCCTCCACATGCCTTCCAGGGAAAGGGAGCTAAGTACTAATCAGTTTTTCTCAGTGGAGATGGATAGAATACTTTTGGGTGGTGGATGTGCAATCAGGGCATAGGTTTTGGAAATGTCCTTCAAGAGACAGAACTTCTTGAACGCAGGCAGTGCGGTACACTGAACAGAAGAAACAAACTGAAAAAACCATGCTTGATCAGGACCATTCTAGGTAAGGTGTGAAGCCTCAGGTGACAAAGTGTGTAGAAGCAGGGCTAAGCATACGTATAGAAAGTAAGAATTAAATAGTCTAGCAATAATTCAGCAAATCAGTTTTCCACCCACTCAGTCCTTTGATGGCAAATATTTCTAGCCTTGTTATAATCACTCTGTGGATTTAATATGAAGAAGGATTGTGCAGTGGAGTAAACTTTCCTAAGAAGTTTGGAAGTTAGATGTTTCCTTAAGTCCTGAAGAGAAAGCCAGAGCAGAGGTGCTAATATTGCCATAGGCCTGGCAGTGAAGTAAATATATTTTAGGTTGGGATGTGGATCTTTGATCTTGAACAAACAGGACTTTTACCTTTCCTATGAAAAATGGCATTAGGGCACTGGATTGCAATGCAAGATTTGGGAGCCAGGTCCTCAGGCCTGAGCAGGGAGGAGAAGGATGCATTCCATCAGCAGGGTTTCTCCCTGTGCCCTAAGCATTTCATTTATTTGTGAAAGTACGGTTTGCTAGAGAGCTGTAAGGACTATCAAAGCCACATGTGTTAGATTACAAACTCTGGAAGAAAAAATGTTTGTTCTCACCACCATCAAAGGGCTGAGATTCTACTTGTATGCAGTTACTGACCCTCCCAATAAATTTTGCAACCTCCCTTGTGCCTTGATACACACTGTGGGAGAAGTAAAGTGTGGTCAGAGGCAGTGGGTCCAGTTCTTGTCAACTAGGAAGAGACTACAGCCCCTCTTCAGTTCCTTGACAGAAATTAAAGAGAGGATTTCCCAGCACCCTTCCTGCAGCTCATGCCTGCCCAATTAACAGCCAAGGCAGAGGAATGAATTTGTATATGTTGAAGTTTTTATGTGCAGAAAGTATTCCTGTAGGGCAAAAGAAATATAAGTATGTTGAAAATGATCTTTTCTGGGAGGGAGAACAACATCAGTTCTGCTGGGGGAAAAAATGGGTTTTCCAAGGGGAAATTTGAAACAAACATTTTAGTTCAAAAATGAACATTTTGATTGAAAAAATTCCAATTCTGTTTCTCAGGTTAAAAAAAAAAAAAGGAGAAACAAAATGATAGCTCAAGTGGAAATGTCACTTTGTCACCTATGCTTTTCCACTCCAAATAAAAAAAAAAAAAGGTAGGAATATGACATTTTAAAGCAAAACAGAAGAAAAAAAATGTCACTTTGAATCTTTTCCAAACTTCAGTAGGAAAACTGACAGCTTTTTGACAGAAAAGACTGTCTGAAATTATTTTTCAGCTGAATTTTTATGAAAGAATACTTCCCCCCCCCACCCCGCCGAAGACTTTCTGGAATAAGGAGGCACTGCAACTGCAACTTGGGAATTGGATGTGGTATAGGGACTGCACTGAGTTCTTTCAATATGATATCCTTCTGCAGATGAGGTTTTCTGCCACTCTCTTATATGAAAAAGGTGATGTGTACGGTGATATTCCTACTGAAATACTCTGTGTCTCTATATAGATAGCAATGGGCTACTGGTTGCTCGTCCATCCCTGGCACAGGAGGACAAGGAAGCAAATGAAAAGAAAGCTAGTGAATGAGGCTTGGTGAAATGCTTAGTTTCAGGTAGGCTGGTGTGTTTTGTTTTGATTTGCATTTCACAGAACTACAGACATGCTGGCTCGAAGGGACCAATAGAGGTCACGAAGTGTGGCCTCCTCTTCAAATACAGCTACTGCCCGCACCAGATCAGGTCACCATGGCTTTATCTAGCTGAGTCTTGACAACGTTGCAGGTCCTACAGCCTCGTTGGGTACCTGCTACACCCTCCCAGCTACAGAAAATTTTGCATGTATCGAGTCCGAATTTCTGCATTTCAAAAGAAAAAGGCGTAGTGGTAATAGCAGAAGCCTCATTGGAGCAAAAGATTCTCACACCTCCTAAACAAAATGTTTTTCCCAATATTTTTATTTCCTAGGAAAGCCTCTCATCTGAGCAAGTTTCTTTTCTGGCAAAAACTGTGAACTTGTGAAATTTTTCCTGAAAAGAAAGAAAGGTTTTGACAAGCTCTGACAATATGATGATTTTAGGCATAAGCATAATGGTATATACCAATCAGAAGCTGAAGGCGGACAAATTTGTACTAGAAATGAGGCAGAAGTTAAAAAGGATGATACCAGCTGGTCTGACTGGGTTTATGGTAGACAGTTCTTCAGCTGGAGTCTTTTAGTCAAAGCTGGGTACCTTTCTGAGAGATGACGTAATGCCAACAACTTTCCCCACTGAGTGCTGAAATTGCTGAGTGAGTTGCTTTCCAGCCCATGTTACCCTGGAGGTTATATTAGCCCAAATGACCCCTTCTGGCTTCAGATGTGGTTCCTGTAGCAATAACAAAAGACTTTAAGTGGCGATTGGGACACTATAAGTGCATACAGCAGTTCCTGCCCCCAAGGGTCGGCAATTTGGGATTGAATAACAGCTAATTTCAAACCTGCTTCTTGCTATCAAGGCCTGTGGGAAAAAAAAAAAAAAAAGGCCTGAGATGGGGATGGAGTTAAGGGGTGATAGCCACTGGAAAAAACTGAAAATGGTGAGTTTGAAAGAGAGCAGTAAAGTCAGAGAGGCATGGTGCTGCATGTGTCTGAGGGAACCAGGGAAGGAGACAGGAGGAGGCCAAAGCAGGAGGTGGGGGAGTGGAGAGTGATCCCTCAGAGGCTACATGGGGAGTGATGTTAATCAAAGCAAACACAAAAACCACAGCTGTATTGTCTCTGACATCTTTAGCTTCCTTGTGGGGTCTGGGATTTTTTTTTTCTTTTTACCTCACTCCTTCCCTTTCTTTTTTTTTTTTTCCCTTTTCTCTTTAACCTGTTGGTTTCTTTTTGTGTTTTTTTTGTTGTTGCTGTTGGGTTTTTTTGTTTGTTTTTGTTGTTGTTGTTGTTTTTGTTTTTCTGCAAGCAACTTCCAAAAGCCCAACATGGTTTAATGTGGGCTTAAGTGCCTTTGATTCATTGTCTGAAGCCAGGTTTGTGAGGGCCAGGGCTGTTTGCTTTACTATGGTTGTTTGCTTCCAATAAGCAAGTTCAGCAGCCTGTGGATATTTCTTTTTTAGTTCTGCATAGAGGATGTGTATCTCTGTCCTTACAAGATAAGAGAGAGACAAAAAGGAGACCCTGGGAAAGTGGACAAAGAGCAAATAAGCGAAAGGAAGAGGGGTCAGCAGAGAGACCTGGAGGATGGGTGTGAGAACGGTTGTAGGTAATGTGTTGGCTCATTGCTGTAGCAGATATACCCACAGCTACCTTGCAGGTCTCTCAGAAAGCTGGAATGTAGGAGCCACACTCAGACTAAAAACGAGGGAGGATGAAACTCTTGCCTGGGACTTGGGAGCTGGAGGTTGAGCTTCCTGCTCTTCTATGGGTCTTCTTGTGTTATCTTGAAAGAATTCCTTAATTTTGCTGTGCTTTGATCCCCATTCTGGCAATGAAAATGCTAAGCTAGAAAGGTGTTTCAGAAGGATAAACACTACAGGATATAAAGTGCTATGGTATCGCTCTAGGGCTGATAGACATGAACTTTCTTTTCTTCAGACATCAACCCTGGTGTCTGGAGTGAAATGTCCACCAGATGGAACTTGAGATTCTGCCGATCTTAGATGTTAAAGGTACTTTGACCAAACAGGTGAAGCCTGTGACCCACTGGCTAGCTGTGACTTGATAGAGCCTCAAAACAAATGTATGGCTTGTGTTACCAAGAAGAGAGAGACAGAGTGATGTCCCCTTGGGCTGGATGTGGGCACAGTTAATTATCTGAGAACCCACTAAAGTTTTCTAGTGACTTCTGATACAAAGCTCCTTCTTCTTCCTCCAAAACCTTTTCTGGAACTGCTTCCAAATCCTGCCCTGCTCTGAAGTCCAGCCTGCTGGAGGGTAATCAAACACAAGGTTTCCCACTTGGCCCATCCTGAACTCAGAACCCATTTCTGAAGTAAACTTGGATTTACAATGTCCTGTGCCTTCCTCTGCTTTTTCATAGAAGAACAAGTGTCAAAACAGATTAGCTAATAATGGTTCTGGTATCTGCTATCAGAAGTAGGCCACAAGCATCAGAACTACTTTATTTGAAATGAGAGGATTCTGTGTTACCAAAATTAGTCCAATATATTTGTGAGTAGGCAAGAGAATCAAGTTAGTAATATTTTTTCCTGGCAACCAATGACATAATAAGCCTAACAGTCCAGTGTTTTTCCCGCCTGCTCATTTGCTCTCTCTTTGGTTCAAGCCTGTGTTGCATTTATTGAGGCCTAAGGATTGCAGGCATTCATGGTGCGGTTGAACAAAACATGCTGTTATGGTATCCAACAAGCACTTAGATGGCCATCTCAGGAGCATCTAGCTTCCTCTGTTGCAGCCTGCGTTAGGTTTATAGACATACCCACCAGTGGGTGCCCGCTATATAAAGGCCACATAAGTTAGAGAAGCAGTTTAACGTATTTGCCAAGGTTATACTGTTTCATTTTGGCAGGGGTGGAGTATTTATCATTCCCTTTACTGCTCATCCACAAATAGAAGCTGTTGCATGTAAACCAGTGTAGTATTTTTAAGATGATGAAACACAGGTGTGGGTGCATGGGAAGAGGAGTGCACAGTAAGATACTAAGCCTGTAGGGTGGATGCGCCATGTAGTGTGAACAGGCAAGCAACTGCCTTGGTCCAGTGGGCAAGGACAACATACACTGTGGAGAATGGCCAGAGCTCACAGTGCCGTCTTTGAAAGAAACCCTGCATACATGATCTCTCAGGCCAGTAGGATTTGTTGGGTGGCAGAAGTGGTATGACTATCGGAGACAAGCGTGTCACGACGCAGTTCACTGGTGGAATTTCAATTATGGCTTCAAGGGTGCTACCCAGGGGTAACCTATTATCTTCTTTACATCTTTTACATGATGGCTAAAGCTGGATACTTTTGCTAAAGTAGTCTCTTTTTCAGTACTGCCCATGCTTGCTAACATGGGTGCTCCTGAGCTATGAGATAACAAAACAACAAGCTTGTAGAGCTCCCTCAGTGCCATGCTGGCAAGCTGAAAGCTTTGCTTGCGATAGAGGCATATGATTATTTTTCAAGGAGGGGTTTAGAAACAGTGCACTAACCAAAGCTGCTCATAAAATGACCTTTCTCATAGAATAATAACGCAAGGTAATGCACCTTCAGCTTCTTCCTGGGTCACAGATGAACCAACTGACTTTAAACATTAGGAGAAAGGCCAACTTGAAGTCTTTGTTAGTATATGCTAGCTGAACTCAATCAGAGCTAGACCATTTGCCCTGACAGTCAACAGCCAATAATGTGCTACTATGTGCACAAGGGACCAGCAACCCCTCTGTGATCCTTAGGTAATGATGTGTGTGTTATGTCTCTTCTCCAGCATCTTATTTTGCTACTTGCAGAGCAGACAAAAAAAAGCTTACCAATTTTCTTAGTGCAGACAAGGCCTAAGAGACCAAGCATTGTTTGTGAAAGGCTGTTCTCTGTAGAAGCTGTATCGATTCCTGGGGCAGAGGGAAGGGGAAGAAACAAAGCTTTTCCCTCTGAGAGTGAAATGACAATTGCCATTGAGAAATCCAGCAAATCTTGTCAGAACTCTGAACACAGGGGGCCAATTCATCCATCTCTTGTCTCCACCGAGCCCTGCAGATTGTATGAGCTTTTAGCCTCATCTGCCATATGAGAAAAGCCCCTTCCTGGGCTGGGACAATGCGACCCTGGGCAATCAGTACAGAGAGCACCTCCTGTCAGGAGAGTGGGAGGTCTGCAGAGAAATTGGAGGATGCAGAAAAATCAGGGAAGAAGGGACATTGATATAGCTCCCTCCAGAATGCTTGTAGGATGAGGGAGAGGCCCAAAGACAGTGTTTTCATTTCCCACTTCCCAAGAGCTCCTTTTTGCATGGAACTCCGAGATCTATTCCCCCATCAGGTAAAGGCAAGCAGCCATTGATTGGCAGCCAGATGGAGAAATGAAGGTGGATCAATGTGAATTGGATTTTTTTAACTTTAAATAAAATTTGTATCGGCATGAAGTTAATTAATAGAGAGCTGTCAGAGGGCTCCTTGGCACATCAGTGTGTTAGGAGGCAATGATACCCTTCGGGGAGGTGGTGGGAGGAGGCTGCAGGATAAGGGATTCAGCTAGCAGCAAGCTGAAATTTAAAAAGCAGGCCAGTCTTTCTCTTGGCCCTGTTTCAACATTTTTTTTCTATCCTTCCTTCCTTCGAGATTGCTTTATCTTTATTGATGTGCCTTACCTTTTTTTGCCTTTTGTTGTTTGCCATCTGAAATCTTCCCTTCCTAATGGAAATGTTCCTCTACTGACTTCATGTCTTGGCACAGCTGTTTCTAGTTTTGGTTACCTACTCCACTCACACTCTTTTCCAGTGAGAGGGGTGATGAGAAGTTGAACAACAGCAGTAAGGCATGAAAGAGGGTGGTGCAGGTACGTTGGCTATGAGGGGTCTTGTGTATCCTACAGCCCTAGGCTTGCCTCTGCATGTGGTCTAACACAAGGCTCAGCAGATTCAGGATGGGCCAGGGAAGGTGATGGAGTACAGGTTGCATTTTGAAGGGAAACAGCACATTAGTGACTCCCAGGCTTTTCTGTAAATAGCTTGTGGTAGACTTCAGTGTGTACAGGGACATGGGAATAACCCCAGCATCTCCTGACAGAGCTACATAAGGGCTTGAGGTGTGTGTTTATGGGGACATTTCTGTTGACTTGCCAACCAAAGAGTGGTGCCCTAAAGGGCCTGGTCCCATCTGATTTTTAATTAAACTTGCCCAACAGTAGTAAAATTTGGCCCTTCACAATGAAGTAGGTGGTGATTGGGAGCCCCGAGATGACGTACTCTGCATTGCAGGCCAGCCTGGTTCCTGCGGGGCTGGCTCATTACATCACTGATCAATGGCTATCCGATGCTGCCTCTAAGCAGAAACATGACAGAAAGGGAGAGAATGGAAACCAGATGCAGTTTCCATGGCAACATCCAAAAAAGAGGGAGAGTGACTAGGGGTGGAGAGAATTTAAAAAAAAAAAAAAGAGGAGACGCATATCAGTGAATGATCTTTGACGCTGACTTGCCCAGTGCAGGAAGATGCTGCTTTATTTACTATGTGCTATCTTCCGTGTGAGGAGTAGTGTGCAGGAGACTCTCTGAGATCCTGTTCCAGTCTCAGCACCTCTCTTTAGGCAGCAGAGACAGAATCAGTACGATGGTGTCTTCAGCACGCTCCAGCTTTGGGGCCTGAGCATCCCAGACAGGATGGAACAGGGTGAGACCTCCCAGTTACTCCAGTCCCGGCCTCTCACTGTGAAGAGTGCGTTAGGAAATGAGGTGGCAGCGGCAGGTGGGGGACATCTCGAGCTGCTCCAGGTCTAGCTGCTTGCAGAGGTGGGCATATCAGGTCTTGGGGCATGTTCCTGGGAAAGGAGGGCTCCCAGCTGCTGCTGCGGGCTGTGGAGGGCTGTACTCCTAGCCCTTCCCAGCAGGAGGCACAGGGGAAAATGGTATAATGGAGCTGGCTTTGTGAAAAGCTTTCATCTCCTCAGAAATTCTCCTTTCTGTGATTTCCATGCATGCCCACTTATCCCATTATCTGTGTCAGGAGGAAAACAGAATCATCAGCAGTCGTGATTTGTATCTCTAAAGATTTTCTTCTCTGTGCTTAGGCAAAATCCCCTCTTAACCACTTCTTGTCCTTGCCTTCATGGGTTAAAGCGTTTCGGTTCATGATTTTTCTTACATTCTTTCCTTACTTTAGAGCTCAATCCTGTTGCTGCCTCTTACGGCTGCTTTTCTTAGGCTCCCAGATATGACCTAACATGGAGTCCAATAATATGGTATACTTAGACCTGAATCAATAAAGCTTTTAGATGCCTAACTCCTTGCTTTGGTGCTTTACTCCTTCATATCTTCCCTGTGGAGCTGTAAAATTCCCATTTTCCAGAGTGGCACACTCAAGTAGGAGTTTGCTGATGCTAGCAGAGGAAGCTGTGAAAGAGCTGCAAATACTGTTCAGCAGCTACTGTGTCTGTTTTGAGAGCCTTATACTGTCTCCCCATGTGCCACAGGATACTAACCATTGCTGTGTAGGGATCTTACAGGACCTTCCTGTTACCCCATAGCAGTAGCTCTGATCTCTGCTGCTGGAGGTCACTCTTTCCTGCTCAAGCAGGACCTTCTGAGAAAAGTCCCACATTACATACAGTGTTGACTTCAAATACAAAATCTAGGCCATGTTACTCTCACATTTGGGGGGAATTCAAACTTAAGTCAGGTTTTACAGCTCAGCCATGGTCTGTAATGGCTTCTGTTGATGATGTCAGATGTCTGCTCCAAATCTGGGAGTTTGGGCCAGCTACGTGCCCTTTCATCTTCTGATGGGTTGGTTCATAGTGTTCACAGTAGCATGAGGCATGTGGTGTGTGACCTGAGATGTACTGAACTTGTAAAGATATGGCAGAAAGATTGGGCTCTTCTATTTATGGTGTTGCAGTGAGGTTCTTGCTTTGAAATGTGCAAGTTAAGAATAGGAAGGTATAAATAAAATGTATGCCGTGGTAACAGGATATGAATGTATTTGCAAAGATTAGATCAAAATCCAAGGTACCTGTAAGCCTGTGATCTCTAAGTCTATTCCTATTGGAAATAGGCTTTGCTTATAAAACTGATGCACTCAAGGACAGCAGCAAAGCACCAGCTTAGTATTTATTCTCAACAAACAATACTTTGGTAAGTTTTCTTTTCCTTCTTCATTTTTTTTAAAGCCTTCACCTCATGTTTAGAAGAGTGAAGATCCTTATCACTTCTTACTTGTTAGTGTCCCTGGTATTACCTGTAGCAGAAGTGGTCTCACTCAAAGTTGTGCTGTCTACCTGGGAAAGGGCTGCCCCTGTGGCTGGAGGTGTAGTTTGCTAGATGGTGCTACTATGCAATTATGCATTTCTTTTCTAATGAGATCGTTAGGAGTGCAGTGCTTGTCGCTGATTAGAAGTTCCTAGAATAGAACTTGCTATTTTCTCCTAATTACATTATATAACAGTGTAATTCACAAGGATAGTAGTTAAGACAAAGTATATGGATTTAGGAGATTGGTTTCTGGTACTGTTTTTTTAAGGCACTACCACAACCTTTTTGTATGACATTTGGGTAAGTCGCTTAATATTCTCTGCAGCCAAGATCCTCAAAAAGTAAATAGACACGTAGATCATTAAGTATCTAATTATCTTAGCGGATATGGACTTCTATTCCCTAGATGCCAAATGGGGGGATAACTTCAGAGATGCATGTAAAACCCTTTTGGATATCACAGTAAATATTAGAAAAGCCAGTAAATAATAGTGTGTATATTATAAATCTATTTTACAGGAGCTTGATCTACTGCCATAATACTGATGGTCCATGGAGAATGTTAAGTTCTTTATAGTTAAGAAAGAGCCAGTTCTAAGTTACAATCAAGTGGGCAGCTTGCTGAGTTTGGGGGATGCAAATACTGCATAAAATGGGATGAAGCTGCAACCATGTTCACACCTTTTTTTGTGTTGTAGCTGAAAATGATGTTTCCTATCTAAGCCTATGCATTTGAAGAACCAGACATATATATATATACATATTTTTATATAAGGGAGGTGTGTGTGTATGTGTGTATATATATATATATATATATATAAAAATCAATGTTACATTTCTCTATGTTCAGGTATTTTTATATACATATAAAATCTGGACAGTCTTTTGATACTAGCTGAGGTATTTGTTACAATAGAAAATGTGCCCAGTTAGTATGATAACATCAAGGTCGTTTGTTAATTACATGGCTTTATCAAAAATCTTGTTGAAAGTACTGACCTTCCAGTGACATCCACCTTAACCTGTATCCCCCTTAAGAGGAAATCATAGCAGTCTAAGGCCTTTGGTCAAAACCGTACTGCTTATTTAGGATGTAATAATTTTGCAATCAGAGCTGCTGTAACCTTGAACGTAAAGCAAGCTAGTAGAATTTACCTTCATCTGCTCAAAGAAGTGAACAATAAGTTAAGACTAATAGTAATAGTAAAAGCAACACACTAATGATTAGGAGTATAGGGCTCTAAAGGACCTGTTTGGGTCATCAAATCCAGTCTTCTGGTATTACTGGCAGTCACGTCGTAATCCTTTTCATAAGCTTTGAGACCATGGATGAATGTTGGCACACAGTTATAATAATCAACACTCCCTGCTCTGAAGGGCTTAACACCTGAACCCCCCTGTTGTAAACAGATGGATGACACCAAGAGGGGCCCAAGGACTAGAAAGGACAAAAGTGATGATAGGTAGGTCTGCTTAGCTGTGGTAATTGTGAGATGGAGGAGGTTACTTGCTAGCAACGTTATTCATAACCTACATATTGTGTCTCATGGGGCAGGTTTCTGAGAACAGGTTTTAGCAAATAAACTAGAAGGACAATATGGTGGCAACATTATCCATGGACTTCTATGGGTAGACAGGGACTGGTGAAAAACATCTTGGCTTGGTAATGCATTGTGCATTGTTTTTTCCAGAGCAAAATTATGACACCAAAGTTACGTCCTACCATTTAATTATCTGATGTAGGACATTACAGCATTGAATTATAGTTGGACATTTCAAAGATGTTTTCTTGACTGCTATCCACTTAGTGGCCTCTTGGGTGCCAGCTAACAACGTACTGTAATCAGTCCTACTTTCACAGTGGTTTTGCTTCAGTGGGAGTTGATCAGACCCATAAGGTATGTTCACCATCTCCAGACTGGATCATATCTCAGGATGCATGTCTGCAGCATTCCCACTAAAGTCTATAGACCCTCGCTGAATACGTCTTAGGGAAGAGTTTAGTCCAGAGTACCTTGATTTCTCTCGCATGAAGCCCTGACCCTCAGGACTCTATTGCTGTGCTGTACTTTCATTTTGCAAGCTAGTTGTTCCTCACTGAGCTTTCCTCATCTTGACTGGCCTGACCTGCTCGCTCTTCCTTTCAAAGGGTGTTAAATAATTAAATAAATGCCAGCAACGCTTCTACCTAACTATTGTTCTTAAGCACTAAATCACTCACACGCTAATTGAAACTTCCTCTTCCTTCTCTTTTCCTCCCCACCCCCAGTATGGTTTTTGCCTTCATTTGCTTTCATGAGTCTTTTTTCCCTGCCTTTTCTTTCACTTCGGGCATTCTCAGAGGGCACCTAAAGTTCTTTGGCTCTGCAGTTTTGAAATGTGCAATTTGGCAGCAGCATGAGCCTAGGATTGAATTAAATTAACTTGAGGCACTCTGAATTTTTTTTATTAAATTACTTATTTCAAAGTTACTACAGAACATTCCACTTATTAATTTTTTTTTTATTATTATTATTATTAAATGAAAGGAAGAAAGGGGAAAAAAAAAAGACATAAAACTCATGAAAAGTCTGGAGTCAGGACTTGTTTAGTTTTTAGGGTTTTGATCTTCCAGACTTCACTGTAGTTTTATAACAAGTTTCTCCATTTAGAGAGGATATGGAACCTCATGGATCTCCTCCACTTCTGGCATGTAGTCAATAGCACACTAGTTTAATGCTTGTAAGAATAGCCAAAGCTTATTTGAGCATCCCTATTATCTATTAACGATTCCTCAAATTCACGTGCTTGATTGTCATGGAAAGTACATATAGCAGTTCGGCAGGTATTTGTATTGTCAAAGAACCCAGAGGCACTACAAAATATAGCAGGTGTCTAGTCTTCAGTGCTACAGGTCAAAACACATGATTCTTAGAAAGGACTAACAGAGTTAAAGTGTTGGGAAAGAGTTTTCTGTGAGTGATTCTGTTATAGGAAGCCTGTGTTGATTGTCAGCACCTGGGTGGTGGCGGAGAAACATAGGATTTGGTGGGGTTTTTTCTCAGGTTGTCCATTTCCAAGTGCTCTGAATGGTCACAGGAGATGCACTTTTGAAAGTATTTTTGTAGGTCACTCCTACTCAACATGGTTTTGATCTTGGGTCCCCACTGACCTTTGTAATTGCAGAAGGGAATTGGGTTGTGGAGCAGTCCTGCTTTCTCCTTTACTGCCTTGTCAGAAAGGTGTTGAGATCCTGCATGTGAGTTACATTTTGAAACAAGTATTTGTAATCATCTTTGACAACCTTCTTAAGGCTGAAGATCTAAGGTCTCAGCTCTGCTGTGATTGTGTTGATGTTGTGATGCTTCACTTGTGATGGCACCAGCATTTCCAGGGCTCTGAAGAGGGGCTTGTCCTAAATACGATTGGGTAGTGGCTTTCCCTTGTGGTCAGGGAGTAAGTAGAAGATGGCTTGACCCAGAAAAAGGTGTTTGTAATGTTGTTTACTCTAGAAGCTGATAGCACAGAAGTAGAATATAACATTATTATGCTGCAGCAGAGAAAGTGCTAGAGATGCAACAGCTCACTGTGATTTTAAGTCATTGTTGGTGATTTTAAAAGGTGAGAGGAGACCCCTTTCCCCAGAGATGCACATGTCTGTCAGCAGGAGGAAGGTACAGGACGGGCTCACCTTTGGTTCTCACAGGGCCACAGTCAACTGAGGGCTCCCACATGAGGAGCACCATGTGCCCACACTGTTAGCCCTGGGCAAAAACAAGACATTGGTGCTGCTGGCAGCATGATCACAGCACTGGGTGCCTTGTGCCACCCATCTGCAGTGGTTCATGCGCTGGTGCAGTGCTGTCTGGAGGGGAGGGGCGGTGACTGCTCTGCTGAATGGGATGTGGAACACCAGTGGAAAAAGTTCATATGAAGATGGCTAGAACTATTGGGAGTTGCTGAGGGAAAAGGCTGTGCTGTAAGTAGCTAAGGAAAGAAAGACAAAAGAAGACTGGGGATTAGTGCCTTCTTCCTCTTTCTTGTTCTTTTTTCCATTCTGCGCCACCCCTTCTTTTCAGCTATTACTTCAAAGCCATTTTGGAAGCCAACCTCTGTGCCATTCGCTTTCTGATTACAAAGTTCTCATCAGCTTGATTTTATTTTCTTTCCCTACCCCACTAATGCTTTCTCCTGAAATGAACCAAAACTTCTGAACAAAATAAATATGAGTTGCCAGAAATGGGTGGATTTAGATTTTGTATATGTAACCCTATCTGTTTGTATCAATACCTGGTATTCTTTCTTATCAAGAGATGTTGTCTTTTGTAGGAGTTATTAAATTGGAGAAATGTGACTGTGGTTGTCCTTAAAGAGAAAATAACAAATGACCTGTTTCAGCTCCTGTTTCCCTTGGAAGTAGAAGGACATCTGTGTGTGCCTGTGTGAGAGCGGGAAAGGAGACTGACTGGCTTGAAAACACGTTCCTGGTTTGTTTACTATAATTGATGAGGAACAGTTTGACCCGGAGAATCAATCTTGTGTCTTGCTCCTGATAACTCCAAAGGACAGCAGAAATCAGAAATAAACCACTGAAGCAGATGGAGGGAGGAATAAAAAAGGGGCAAGAGTAGGAGAGGCAGGAGAGCAACAAGCATATACAGATTGTCTCAGCTCATTGCATTCCAGAAAATATGCAACAGTGCAAAACTACTGGATTTCCAAGAACATAGTGTGAGACTTGACCCTTGGGTTTTAATCTAAACTTATTTCAGAAAGCAAATGGGTTTCATTAACCACAGCTTATATGTGTTTTCTTTGTCCTTCTTAATTTTCCACTTTTTACTGGAATATTTTGAAGTGGTAAAGGTTTTAGTTGTGTTCGCTTTTGTTTTCTTACTACTCTTATGATTCTAGAAAAGGGAATGAATTATTGAATGTTTATTTCTTCACTACAGATACACTTTTGGTGGCATTATTTTGCTGTATCTTTCCTTTTTAGTCAGGCCAAGCTTTTCAAATCTTCCTGCTCAGAAGGTTTTATAAGGAGGAGGATAACGTGGTCAGAACTCTGCAGATGGTGGGAAAACCAATATAATCTTGGTATCAGGGACAGCTCTTGTCTTGGGGATAGCCATTCCCCGCAGAACTTTATAACCTTCAGTAAAATCCTCAGACATATTTCCCTCTTGTGCTAAGTGTGGACAGCATAAATGCTATCACCAAGTGTGGCACCACAACACACCAGAACAGAAAGCACACTGCACCTGTCCACTAGCCATCCAGTAGCCACTACAGTGCCTATCCCAAATTTTGCAGAGACAGGCATGCTGAGGGCAAAATGGGGAATGTTGGGAGAAAGGTGTAAAGTCTTTACGAGGTAACAGTCACTTTTTCTGTTTTCCCACATATAATGCCTAAGCAGTCTCTTTTTAGTAGTACTGTCGTGATAAAAAACAGCCCATACTGTTCTTGTTTTGTATGATGTTCTCTGAAATCTGTTGTGTTACATGCTTGCCTGTGCACATGGGTCTTCTGCTAAATTTTATATTGAAATCCTCACCAGCTAAGAAAAAATGGAGCTGCCACTCTATCAGATTGTATCATCTCCCTGTAGTTTTTCTGTGGCCCATGTAAGAAACTCTATTTTAGAAATGTTTTAGGTGGAGCATTAATTTTTGCTTTTCTGTGTCTGTGGGTTCAAACAGACTGCAAAATGTGGAGTGGCTACATCTCTAATGGATTGTCGGTTAGATCAGAAGGCAGAGTTAGTTCCTTCAAATGAAGTGAAAAAGGTTTGGGTTGGGACAAAGATTGATTGAGTATGGGAAGTTGAGAAACACCAGTGGAATATATTTATAAAGGTTTCCAGGGAACAGTAAAGAACAAAACAAAATCTACTTGAAGTAATATTTTGGAACCAGTCCTAGGAAAAGCAGGTTCGTGGGCAGAGTGCAGGGGAAGCAGTCAAAGATGTATAATGAAACATGCATTTGTTCTGTGTTGAGATTTTTTTACTTTGTTGCTTCAGTATCCCTTCTGGAACATGCTGTGTGGGAATATGCTGTTACTTTCTGCTAATTAAAACATCTGGTACTACTTTATAGAACTCTGGCCTTTAAAATAGTGGGAAGCAGGGTAGTGCATTTAATTTTGAATAGCTTGATTTGTTATCTGGTTTAAGCGTAGGAGCCTCCGTCCAGATTACTTGCTGCCCAGATTGATTCACAAAAAGAGATGGGTGAAAATGTTTCACATGTAAAGAGCTTATCAGGGAGAATGTATTTGAAGCCTGACCTTGAGTTAAAAAAAAGAACACTTTTTCAGACCCATTTCCCATTCAGTGGAGTTGAGATTTTTGTTGTTTCTTCTTGCTAACTTAAGCAACCTTCAGACTGGTCGATTCAGAGAATGGGAGACCTTCAAAAGCAGGGTGCTGTAGGAACTGGCATGCATACTTCCTCTGGATTGGTGTTGAATAAATAATCCACTGTAGTGTAAGAAGGTGCTGTAGTAGTGCTTTGAGCACAGTACTTTCTGTTGAGAAATAAAGCCAGGTGGGAAGTGGTTCCTTGCAAGTCTGTCCTGAACTTCTGCCCCATCTTAATAATAAGTTGGGTCTAGAGTAAAATCTTCCCCGAGGAGGTGTGTTGTGGTGAGCGGCAGCTGAGGAACTGAAGGGGCATTTATCTCCATAGTGGCAGCATTTGACTCTTTGTGGTTTCCACAAATCTCCTTTAAAGGCATTGATCGCGCCTGTCGGTGCGATTAGTGGAAGTGGTCATGCAGAACGTGTTTGTGAAAATGATTTTAAAAAATTCTTCCTGAATGTACCAAATCTTGTAAGGAATCTAACTATGTGGGGGAAAGGGAAAGGTCAGCTTTAAAGAAAAAGGGTTGACTTTCTTTTCAGCTGCTTTATTAGAGCAGTGTTTGGTTTTTTATTAAAGTGGGGACTTGTATTGGTGACTGCATCCAGCTTGTTCTGTGTAAAGGATGTGCAAACAGCTTTACCTGTCTGGACCAGCCTGCCAATGCCTCCCTTCATCTGCCCAGCAGCCCTCCTGGTATTTCGGTTCAGAGCTCCTCTGACACAGCTCTGTCAGTGCCTCAACTCTTGACCAGCAATGCTCCTCCTGCCTCTTCTCTATTCCAGTGCTGGTGTCAAACCCCACCTCCAGTCTGACCTTTTGAGCTTCAAAGCGGGAGGTAGATTTACTTGAAAACTTAAAACGCTTTCTGCGTTGTGCTTGTGTATGCGTTACAGAACACAGCAGGAAAACAGATCTTTTGCCCGGATGGCTAGAGCTAAGTAAAGTTGACCTTAATACAGAACTGTGCCAGATATCCTAAATTTAGTTCACTACAGATGCCCCCAGAGTGCTGTAGAAGACTGGCTTCCAGTACTGGGGGAGAGAGCTCTGCACTGATTACAAGGACCTGCAGGGTATGTCCAAAACACATGATGCTATGTGATATCAAAGACACATTCCTGTGTAGCCTCATCTAAGTGTTCCTGCTCCAGCAGGGGGATTTGACTAGATGATCTTTTGAGGTCCCTTCCAATCCCTAACATTCTGTGGTCCTTTAGCTTTCTCCAAGTGAGTGGCTATAACCATACGGCTGAGTGCAGTGCTGACCTTGGGTCCTGCAAATGGAAAAAAAAAGAAAAGGGGGGGGGAACAAAACCACCACCACCAAAACTGTTATCAAGGGGACCAACTGCGTACAGTACTGTTGCTAACACAGCTTTGCTCTTAACTAGTTTACAGATCCATCCATGATTGCATGTTGTGTGTTTACATACTGAGTATCGAAGGGTCTACGGTTTTACAAGGAGCCATAGCATGGAGAATTGGGGATGTTCTTGGGCATAGCATTGCCGTGTCTTCATGCTCTTCCTGCACGGCAAGTGCCAATAGGTGGCAGCGATAAACTTCACTCCCTGTTTCTGTAAATGGACAGGAAGAAAGAAATTGGGTAATGGAAAAGGGTGGTGCAGACAGGTGGTGTGATGGAAGATTAATTATCTTCCTTCAGTGTCACACGGAGAGCCCCCATGGGCCATGGGGATATGTTTGCTTTTTGCAAGCCGCAGCCCTTGTAAATAGCACGCTGCTGCCCTGCATAACACCAGGCTAATTCTGTTTGTCATTTTCAGACAGTCCTCCTCTGCCTTGTTGTTTGGGCCTCTAAAAAGTTGTGATGTGTCTGGGCCCACTGGGAAAACGGCTTTTTCAGTGTTGGGAGGGAAGGAGATGCGCTGCAAGGTTAAGGACAGCAAGGTGGTGGGAGTGCTGGGAAACAAGACACGGGCAGCTGCTTGGGAAGGTTTGCCACGGCCCCTCCGTGCTACGTGTGTGCCTTCTTCCACTCTCCTTGACCCTTTCCACTGCAAAATGGGTGCTCCTTATTCACTACTTTGAAGATGAATGAAGTTCAAAACTTTGTAGGCATATCACAGTTTTCTAGCACTGTGTTTCAGCAGGGTAAACTGGCCCAACCTGACCACTATGCTGCTGGGGTTAGAGTGATTCCAGTATTTGAGGTAGCTCGTTTACAGCTGATTTACCTGGGTCTTTATTCCATGCAGTAGTGATTTTTGTGTAGCATCAGGACAGAGTTGGTGGTACCCTGCATTGTCTGCTATGAGAAACTGTGCGTTTATGTGGGAGGAGGGGGAGAAAAATCCGATTTCCACTGGTTTCCTCCTGCCTTTTTGGCCAAGCCTTGCTGCAGTCTTGCGTAGGACTTTCTGAGGACCTGGACCCTCTCTGCTTCAAGGAATGCACCAGTGATTTTATCTTTCTCTACTAGTATCCCCAGCAACCATGCATAAGAAGGAGCAACTCCATTAGCCTGTGTATTTGCGGCTGAAAAATGTGTGATTCTTTTCCTGATCATCTGTTGCATGTCTTTACAAAATACCGCGTACTTGTCATGTGCCATCTGCAGGATGGCCCTTCTGGGAATACTTTGAAGCTCCAGTTGCTCAGCTATGGTGGAATATAATGTGTTTTTCTAGTTGATATGGCAGACTTGAACAAAGAAAGTATATACATCTAGGTCTGTTAAATTTAGTCCTAATCTTTGCATACGTTGAAACACCTTTCTACTAAGGACTTCCTTTTTTTCGGTGAATGGATCTACCCCAGCACCTGTGACTCCTCGTGGGGTGAATCTCCTGTTTGTGTCAATTTGCTTTAACTGCAGTCTGGTACGACTGGCTTGACTGTCTTTAAACTCGGCGCTACTAGTGATTTAAATGTGCTCACTGGGATTTGGCTAAAGGCCACAAAACTTACTTCACACAGAGACCACTGCAGAGTGGTCAGATGGCAATGGTAATGATTTTAATGTGCTGCCAGAATGCATGGGATTCAGTCTCATAACCTAGTGGCAAAAGGTTTTGTAAAGTAATGTCTTTATAGTAATGACTTTACAGCTCTATCTAAGTTAACCTCCTTTTTCAACACTGTGAGGATCATCCAAACCCCTTCTGCAAAGCCAAGCCCCAGTCCTTTGATGTTGCCACATGAAAAAGCCCCTTGGTTTAATTTTGTTTTCTGTGAGTTCTGTTGAAGTAGGAGGTTGCGCTCCTGCTTTCGATACCAAGTGGACTTGGAACATATTCCTGCTTGCCACAGACAGAGGTTCACACCATGCTATCCATGCTGAAAAACGACTCTACAATATTCTTGTCCATCTGCTAACTCTGCATATCCCGCTAGTGGCCTAATTCATCAAATAATTCGTTCCCATTTTGGATAATGTTCCTTTCACATAAGACTTCCAGGCCCAACTATATTTCTCAAATGCTTTTTGAACTTCTGTTCGCACCCTTTCCAGGAGTCCTCTGAGGGAGCTGAAGCCCTACAGAGAAAGAGTAAGAAGTCTTCAAGGAGGTGCAGTTCTGGCATTTTACATGCACTCCATGCCCTCAGCCAAGGGGAAGTAGAGCATTGTTAGCTAGAAAAACATGAGTAACAAAAACCATCCCATCATTGGCAGCAAAAAATCTGCTGAGCACCCACATAGAAGAACTAAAATCAAAGCTTTTTGAACAGAGCTTTCTACATCTCTCTGCCTCATTTCCTACTAGCTCAGTTTTCTGCATCTTGCCTTCCTCTATGTCCAGTCTTTCTTCTTGTTTTCCCCACTATACCCCCCTATCTGCCTTTAAATAAATGAATAAAATTTTGCACTAGATTTTTCCCTTTTTTTTTGGTCTCTCGTTTCTTGCTTCCTATCTCTAGTCTTTGGGCAGGATAAAGGCAATACTTACTAGCGTTAAAACCATGGGCAAGTGAATGCAACAAAATTCTTACCACCTGTCTCTGGTTCCTCTTCTTACCTTTCTGCTCAATATCCAGGTAAACCTCACTTAACATGAGCCCTGTTTTACCTCCATGCAGTGGGCCAGCAGAGGTGACTAGTATTAATTGGTGATACTATGTTAGGATCCCTTGTGCTGATCTTCTCCCCTACAGATTTCTTGCAAGGCAGTCATGTGGCAGAGATTGACAGTTTTATGTTGTTATTTTGCACTGGGACAAAGTTTATGCTTCTCTTCCTTAGTCCTGCCTAAACTTGGGTGTTTATCTGGAGATCTCAACTTGATCACAAAAGGTGATTTATTTCAGAAGAGTTCAGTGTTCATTAAATGCTAGCTAGGCAGCATGTTGGTGGCTGGAGAGTTAAGAGGCCTGGGGAGCTCAGCTGAGGTCCAGGAAAAAAAAAACACATTTCCTGTCTTTTTGGGGTAAGAGGATGTCACAAGCCAAGATGTACTGCTCAATCATCACTCAGAGGTGATGCCTCTGCCAGTGGTGGGCCTTGTTGAGTGCCCAGGCTCTCTGTGAAGGCTGTGCTGTGTTTGTACTGCATCACAGCTCGCCCTTGCAAAAGCTTTTTTAAGGGTCGGCTCCCACAAGGGGGACCTTAGTATGAAAAGAACAGGAATAAAGCTGGAGTGCTGAAGTCAAGTTTTCCTAATGTTACAATCCCCACAGGGTGATTCAGAAAAGTAGGTGTTCAATACCAGCCTCAATACTGAAAAAAAGGGGGAGAGATTTTAAATTTCCAGGCAATCTCTAAAGTCTTCCACTTTAACCTTGAGCGTGTGAGTGCTTTTACAAGTATGGACACTGTATCAGTTTGGGTCAGTTACCATCTCTGTCCTCTATATTTTAATGACAGGTAAATTGAGGTGCAGCATGTCTTGCTAATAGTATCTCAGTGCATGCATGCCATATCTAGGAATACAACCCACGTCTCCAGAGCCTTTCCTTTTAATCTGACTCACAGACAAAACTTTATTAGCGGATTAGGATCTGTGGTCTTCATATCTGATAGATTTGAGCTGAAGGACTTTTGGAGTCCAGGTTTTTCTTCAGTCTTTGCTCATGAAAACAACACAGCGAAATGTTATTTGCATACAGTGTCCTTGATCTGGGACTTATGTGAGGAGGGAGTGGGGAAGGAAGGGAGCGGCAGCAAGAGTAGCTGAGCAAAAGAAGGCAACATGAGAAAAAGGCATTGGAAGGAGAAGTAGAATCTGGAAGGGAGGGTGCTGGAGCAAGAGGCAAGGGGACACAGCGGGAGAAAGCAATCTGACGGAATGCGCAGAGGTTACAGGCCAGGGTGGCAGGGGCAGAAAGAGGTTGGGAAGTGAAGAACAGTGAGATATTTAATCTCCGAGTGGCTGCAGCTCTTTAGCCAGGTGGCTGGTGGGATAACTGTCAGGAAGCTGGCATTTACCTGGATGCTAATTCTTCTCTTCCTGCCAGTCTGGCAGGATGAGTGCCTGCTCTCCAGGTGAGATGAGATCATTTGAAAAGCCCCCCTGGCTGCTATTATGAGGAGCGACTGAATGCAGGCTCCCGTGTTGTGGCGTGCGATAAAGCGTGGTAGCTGGGAGGGGAGAGGGGGCTGGTGGCGGTGGGAGCGCTGGAGACAGACTGCTCATTTAGCGCTGCCAAGCTCTGCGTCTGATTAATTATGGAGCAGTTGATAAATAACATTGCGGAGATGCGTAAATCAGCAGGAAAGACGCAGGGAGCCGAGCGGAGCTGAGGGACTGGCACGGCTCGGGCAGCTCCACTGGGAGACTGGTTGTTCTTGGCACTCACGGTGCCGCGTTGGGTGGTGGCAGCTGGTGAGGGTGGCAGGCACGGGGGGTGGCAGTGAGAGGCGCGGGAACAGAGGGGCAGGCGTGCTGCTCCGGCCCACGTCACGGCTTTCCAGGGAACCGTCCAAGATACGTAGGTGGTCCCTGCTAATACCTCAAGGGAGAAAAAAAAACCTCTTTGTAGTCTCTGAGACATTAATCTGCCCAGTCCCTATAGAAAAGGAGGAATGCTGTCCTCCCGGCTGCACAGGCAAGATTTGGGGAGGCCAAGGCTTCTGCAGAGAAGGGCACTGAACCCAGCTGCCTTCTCCTCTCCCTTCTCTTTCCCAGTTGCAGACTTGTGCTTTAATCCCTGCACTCTCTCTTCTAGATCAGAAGGAAGCCCAATTTTTTGGAAGATGTCTGTGTAGTGCCATGCAGCACACTCTTTTACCGCTGAACACAAGGCTGCAACAGCTCATGGGTGGGTGCCCAGTGGAATGCACCTTTTGGCAAAGTTTATCCTGAGGGACATGTGTCCTGAGTTTGCCCACGTTTGGCCATCTCATTTTTATGTCCTTCACTCTAAACCTTTGGTGTCATCTGGTTTTATTTCTGCTTTCCCTTATCCTTTGCTGATACATGTAAAGTAACTTATGTCAAAACAGGAGGAGAAATGTAAACAACTAACAGCTATTCTGGGTCAGTGAATGCATGTGTAGATACTAGTTGAAACCTACCCAAGGACTGTTTCACATCTCAGGCCTAAAGATCAGGAAAGCCACCAATGCTTACACCAGAGAGCAAACATCTGGGTGGTGTACATACACCAATATTTTTATGTATATGAGTAAAATGAAACCAATGGTTGATTAGAGATTAGAGCAGGGAAGGAATGTAGCTGAGGTGATCATCCTGACCTCTGAGCAAGGAGAAGAAGTCCTTTTCAAAGAGGGCTGGAAAGGGGCAAGTATTAACTTCATATTAATTGTATAGTCTCTGCCAAGGTCTATATCTGAGGTGCAAGGAAGCAGTCAGATGATGTCCTGATGAAGTCAGCTGATGGTCTAATGCTATAAAGTAGGTCCATAACTTAATGCAGGTCTTCCGTTTCAAGCAGGGAAAGAGCTTGGAAAGGTTGGTGTGATGAAATAACATTTTTGAGAAGTGAGCATCGAATGAATCCTGCAGTTTTCTTGTACATAGTTACTTACTTCACAACCAAGATCTGTTTGCCAGAGCTCTATATGCAAGTGTACATTTGTGCCTATATATGTAAATGAGTGGGTACAGCCAGTGAAATCCCAGGATTATTGAAATGTGAAGCCATGCTGGAGTCACTACAGTGTAAAAGCAGAGTTTCAGGGTACTGGACCAAAGAAGCAGCAGAGGTGAAGTGGGACGCAGAGACCTCTTTCACCATCAGCAGAAAGTGAGGCAGTATTTTGAACTGAATGAACAGTGTAGAAGTAAACTGGCTTGAAAAGTTTATAAAATGTTAAATTACTGTTCCCACAGGGAAATTCAGTTTCATGGTACTGTGAAGAGCAGGAGAATACCGGCAGGAAGAAAATACACTTAGTTCTTCCACATGTGCTCTTTATCTGCTTCAGGAAAGTGTGGACGCAGGACGCTAAACAGAAGATGTCATGAACTAGGAAACAGTAGCTGCCTTTTTTTTTTCAGTGCAGATAATTAAATAGTTGGAAGAGCCTCAAAACAAGCAAATATCTTTCAGGAAAAGCAACCACATGGGGCTTCTCAGATTTTGGGTCTCCCTATCTTCTTATTCTACATATTTTCATATTTCAATTGATTGAATCCTTGAGCTATCCCTGAAACATGTGAAAGAAAAACTAGACTTCTAATTCAAAGAGGAACCAATTCCATTCTTGGTGCCAAGCTCGGTGCCAAAGATTTTGTAACAAAGCTGCATCATGAATTTTAGAGCTTGGCTGGAAGTAAAGCATCTGATCAGGACTATCCAATGCTCCAGAACCTTCTTTCACCCTGCCTTTCCCTCATTATACTGGGGCAAATCTGAGTGCATCCAGAGTTAGGGAAAGTTGCCATTATAAGTCTAACTCAAGACTCCAACTTGGGGACTTGAATAGTCTTAGAGTATTAGGAACTTCAGTACTCTGACAAATGGGAAAAAGAAAGAAAACTGCCCCCCATGAGTACCTATATTGTTATTACATTGCCCCTTTAAAGCCAACTTCAAAAAAAATCCTCTGTTGCGTATACTTACAACAACATATTCCAAAATCAGGATCCATCAATTAAGATTTTTCTGCTTAGGATTGAGCAGTGTCACAAGAGGTCTAACTACCCAACTATGCCAGCTTTTTACAAGTATCTGTAAATCTGGAAATGAAAAAAAAAGTCTGGCCTATCTAGTCTGAAAATCCCAAGTGAATAAAAAGTAAAAGAAATAACTCAGGTAAGACAAAAGCCACAAGTAATTTAAATCTGTGAAGTACGTTCTTCCCAATAATCTATTTTAAAGAGCTAATAGCACAGTGCAGAAAAAATGTTATAACAATCTAATGAGGTCCCATTAAGTTTCCCTTCCATTAAGTTCTTTTGGGTCCTATCTAGGCTAAGTAAAATAGGTAATTTAAAACAAAACCTGCTTCTTTAGTCTAAACATGCACTTTGTTAAGAAGGAGACTTGGGAGTTGATGTAGCCCGGGTTCTCTTACCTGCTCTGCCATTAAACTCTGAACCTTTGACTACAAAACTGCTCTCCTCTGTTCCATTACTTCCCAGGCTGTAACACTCAGATAATTATTTTCTCGCATCTGAGTGGGTAGTGGAAAGCATGATTCCTAGGGGAGAGCTTGGGATGTTATGAAAAAATAGGGGTGTTTGAGGGTCTTAAGGCTTTGGAGATACGTATACATATATATATTCATGTATGCATATGTGTGTGTGCGTGTATGTATTTGCCCCTCAAAACTGTACTGAGGACACTTAGAGTTTATAAGGGTTTGTTCCATGCTGGATGTCAAGTTATTAGATATTTATTTTTAATTTTCTTTCACTGGAGCAAGTGAAAGCACCAGGCATTGTGATTCTATTCACCAGCCACGTTACGGTCCTGGAGCATCCTGAACGGCAGCAGCTTTGACCCGTGCAAGCTTTCAGTCAGGGGAGGCTTATGGCTGGGGGAAGGTGGACAGACGGGCCTGCCTTCCCATCAGCCTGGTTGCTTTCCACCAGTTTTAATTACCAGCCTTTGCAAAGGTTCCTCTGGGAAAAAATTAGCCATCAGCTGCAACAGCAGCAGGTAAGACACCAGTTCACTCAAGATCTGTCAGCTAACTTTAGCCCCTGTCTTGCTGAGCCATCCTTTATTTAATCAGGGTCGGAGGAGCATCCGTGCCTGGCACTCCGCTCTGCAGGTGGGGAATGATTTACTGCCCTGCTATCAGAGAGCTCTTTAATCTTGTCTTTATGAACACTTAGCACCTACAAATCACCTGTTTGGCTTGAAATACGTCGCCTGCTTCATGCCCTGGTGCCCCGAAGGGGAGGATGTCAAAGGTACATCTTGTTTACACGACAGGCTGCTTTATGGAAATGGTCCTACTGCCTGCGTGGCAAACCCCACCCCAGCCCTTACCTCCCTCTCTCTCTTGCAGTGCTTGAAGAGCACGGTTTCATCTGTTGGAGACCCTCTTGAAGGTTTTCAGCCTGCTCAGCCCACGTCTTTACCTCTTCCATTCCTTTACCTAGTAAGGCAAGCAGGGAGTTTAATTTCTGTTCTGTGACCTTAACTCTCTGGGAGTTTTCCTGGTTGAAACCATGTTCCTCTAGATGCAAAAGGAAGATGAGAATAGCTCACAATCAGCATTTGACATTTCTACAGATGCATTTTATCCCAGGTGGCTTCAAACTGCTTTCTATTCAGCCATCCCACTAGGACAGTGCAGGCAGCTTTGGGGTAGAGTAGGATAACCATGACTGTTAGCTGTGCTGTATGTCAGTTTGGGACAAGAATTAAGGAGTTTAATTGAAGTGAGATGTGTAATTGAAACTGCAGGGGAAACTTTAGCATAGATGGCAATTATACAAATTAGGATGTCATGACACTCTAGCTCCGCTTTAAGAAATAAAAGACCTCTGATTTTAAAAAAGAACAACCAGAAAGAAAAACCCCAGGCTCTTAAATGACTAGACATGAGCAGCATTAGAAATCTTACTGGAAAGGCACATCTCCAGTGGCCTGGAGCCCCTCAGTACCACAAAGGGGCAAGCTTTCTTATAAGCGCAGAGAGCAGATATCTGCCACTTGATTCAGCAGAAAAAAATTCCTTGTACGTACTTTTGCTAAAGCTCCTTTCTTCCCTGCAAGCATGTGCTTACTGTCTGGAAAGGAAGAGCTGCCAGTCAGGCTTTCAAACGGAGGTGGACCTTGCACATCAGGGATGTCTGAGAACTGAGGCTAACCTCATGAGGCCTTAAAATGAAGGTGCAGAATCTTCCTTTAGGAAGATCTTCTGTGGCCTTTCTTGCATAAGTCACCTGTTGCACCCTCTCATCAGCCCTTGCTCATGCCACAGAGAAGATAGGAGCCTGGAATGCCCAAAAGCTTCCCACCTATCTCTCAACATGCATTGCTGAAAATGCTTTGATATGGATATTGGACAATCTCCTCAAGTTTAGAACTTTTTCCCCTACTTTCGAGAGTCGGGAATTAAGTTCCTTGAATAGAGTTGAGCCAGGCTTGCGGAAGGCAATAAGTATGGTCATGAGCCCTTTAGTCAGCGAGTTTTCCTCTCTCTGGCACCCGTCTCTTCCATAGACATGAATCTTGATGTTATTTTTAGTATGAAAAGATCAAATGGAGTTGGGGGAGGAGGGAGTGAAAGTGGCGCTGACAGTATAATGTGAGCCAACGTGCAGGCACTCTGCATCACAAAGAGATGAAGGATGGCATGTCGTACATCAGCAGGAACAATAAAGCATGATAGATTTCGTAACCTCAGCATCAATCCCATATGAGCTTGTCCAGTTCCTCCTGAAACAGCCAGGCTGAGGTAGCCTCAAAAGTTGCTATCTGCTTCTAGAGCCAGAAGCTTCTATCTCACAGATCTGTCAGGTTCAGAGATGCCCTTCACACTGTACCAGGACACTGACAGTGCAAGACGAGATACTACAGTCCAGGCCAGGATCATAGTTTCAGGTTCTTCCTCTGCCAAGAAGGCAGCTAAAGACTATAATTTCCAAACCTGAAAAGGTCTGAAGTTAGCTGGCAGCACTTATTTGAAGCCTAAACCCCACAATTTCTATTTGTTTAAAAGCCCAGGAAATCTTCAAGTTCATATTAGCCTTGGGACAAACTGCTGAGTGTTCCAAATTTATGAAAACCATTTAAAAAGGATTCTTAAAGTGTTTGGTACTTTAGGATTAGGTAGACTTGAAAGATCCCAGGCAGATCTGAATTTAGAATAAAACAAGCTTTCAAGTGAGGTTTGTTTCATCAACAGAAGAATAAGCCTTTAAAAAAAAAAAAGATCCAAATATTAGATGTATTAATGAAAAAAAAAAATGCTGAGGAACTGTGTAATGCTGCGATGTAGTGTATGAGTCAGAGGTACACCCCTAGACTGAGATGGCATTTGGAAATGAGGGAAGCTTTAATGTTTATTCTGTTCTGGTCACTGTCAAAGATAGGATAATGACTGGGCCATTATGCAGTCTGACCCTACACAGCAGCAGTGGTTCCATCTTTATCTAGATCTCTATTTATCTGGAGATGAATAAAAATAGTGTTTGAATGTCTAGACTAGCTTCAATAAAAATAACCATAATGGAACTTAATGGATGTTTTTATTGTGGAAAGTGCAGTTTGTTGTCTGTATTTCTTTGAAAAATGTTCTTCCCATCAACTTCAGTAGACCTTTCAGAAAGTCTTCACAATGGAAATGCCTCTTCAGTATCATTTCACCTTGCTAGACAACCAACCAGCCAGCATGTGTACGGCTGTCTGATCACTGCAGGCTTTTCTTTAGTTCTGCTCTGAACGCTCCATCTACAAGGTGGCAGAGGACACTTTATTCCATGCAGCTCCTCCTTTCCCTTTCTCAAAGCAGAGTAATTTTTCTTGTCTTTTTTTCCAGTTGTCAGTGAACCACTGTTCCTCTGTGGAGCATCTTCTGGTCCACTGGTGAATGGAGCATGTATTGATATTTCACACAGTTCTTGTCAGCTGAGAACCAAGACACATTTTCCACTTGCTTTCAGAAACATAAGTACTTCCTTGTACCCTGCATAGCTGCTTCATGTCTTTCTTTTTGCAACTTTTTAGTGTGAACTAAATTATAGCCCAGTTTGAGTAAGAAAGTTCTGAAGAAAACTCACCTGTAAGGTGCTAGGAAAGGATTTGGAGTGGTGAGAAAGTCAACGAGCGTAAGAGGATATATGGTGGTGGTGAACACTGAGAAAGGTTTTAAAAACCTTTGCAACTGGCCTATGTGTGCTCACACTGAAGTCAAAGATAAGCTAGTTCTGTGTGCTCTTGAATATCCTACATGTAAGACTCTACATCTCAGGCAAGGAAAGAGAGCATGGATTAGAAAGAGGGGATTTCAAGTGGACACCAAGGGGCTGATATGGTGACCCAATGCTGGGAACTAACATGTGCTGTCAGAAGCACATGTGTCTTGTTCTTTGAATTTGATTCCATTTTTGGTGTCTCTGCAGTTCTTGTCTCTAGTCAACTGGAGAAGCTGATTCAAAATGAGTTTATGCAGTGGTACTTAGTTTTGTTTGTACATTGCAGTTTGCTACAAATGTGGGATGACTGTTTATTTTCTGTTGATAAGTATGGAAAGATTGTTGACTACCTATGAAAATGAGTCCTAAAAGCTTATACACATCTTTGGCCAAACTGCTTACTCATTGAAAAAACACCCACAATCGTATAACAAAACAGCTTGATATTTGCTGTTTTGTTTAAAGCATCAGTTATCCAGGAAGGGGGCAGTGCAAATACCATGTGCCTTACATGACTAATGACCTACTGCATAAGATGGCATCATAAAAATGATAGGCTTGAAAGGATGTCAAGTTTTAGACCAGTCCAGCCACAGCGCTGAGTCAGCCTGCCATTTTGTGAACAGCTTCAGGCCCTTGCAGAGAGAGTGGGCAAGTGAAAGAGAAGAACAGATAAATGCTGCTGCATTTGTGGGACTTTTACTTCCTAGTGACATTTTACCTTTATAGTTTAAAAAAAAATAATCTAAAAGCTTGGCAGATTTTCTTTTGCCTATATGAAAAAACCCTAACCATAATAGAAGCAAACTGTCTTTATGCATGTCATAGATCAAAATGTGTTCACAGTAGGCTACCTGGTAAATAAATGATTGTGTGATTCTTTGAGAAATATGTTCGTATTTGTAAGCGGCATAAAAATGAAGAAGTGGCTAGGGTCCTGCTTACTTTTTCTGCTGCTGATGTTGGCAGACTCTTGCACTGGGGCAGTGAAAAAAATTAAGCAGTCCTGCAGTTTTTTAGCTGGCTGCAGGATGTTTTCCCAAGGAAGACATCAGAGTGAAGCCAGTGGTGCCTGCAGGCAGAGTGGTCGGGAAGTCACTGTGCTGATGGAGGAGGCACGCTGAGCCAGTCAGGCAGAACAACATTGACAGGGAAGTGAAAATAAGGTGGGAGCAACCTTTTCATGTTTAGCTTCTCCTGTCCTCTTGAAAGTTAGTACTTTCTGTATTGAGTTTTGCTGGGAACATATTAGGAGCTCTGGTTAGCTCAGCATCTTGTGACAGCTGTATGATTTTATTGGCCTTCTACTTTCTTGAGTTTGTGTTTCATTTCCAGAGTACAACTTGGTATGCTTCATGGCTCTGCTGAGAGGAGGACTAGGAGGATACCTTACACTGAAGAGCTGGTTTTTGTTTGTCAAGTCATGTACATTTTAAAAGATAATGTGAGTTGAGTAGCTCTAAAACAGGGAAGATGCTGCTTTGAGCATACTATGACTTCTTGTCACTCCTACTGTGACCCTTTCTGTGGTCACAGTTTTATGATGAACTCAGCTGTGACCAAATGCTGAAACATCTCTCAGATGGACTTGCTTTTGGGCTTTTTTTTAGTAAGAAGGAAGCTACAGTGATTGTTTCCTTTCTTCAAGAAAATTATGTCCACTTAAAATTATACACATTCTCTTTGCTTAAAATGGAGAAGTCCTGAGGGGACGAATCAACGTGTGCTAAGTAAATAATGTGCAATCAAAACTAGTAAATGAAGCTAGGAGCTGGCAGCAGTGGAGGAAACGGGGAATAGAAAATAAAAGATGAATCTGAAAAGCAGGCATTGGAGAGGGAAGTACCATGGAAGGCATGAGAAGCAGAAAAAAGGCATTCAAGCAAGTTATTCATATTATCATTTGGGACTTCCAGCAAAAATTCTTGCTTCTATCCAGTGTTCTTTTCCAGTAATCATGCATGGGTGGTGCAAAGAGAAGGAAGCAGAGAGCATGTGGGGAATCTGTAGGCTTCTTTCCCTACTTAAGTAACATCTGTGTCTTGCCTTTCATTCTCAGAGCACAGTGCTAGTTTTTTACCTGTCCTTTGCTGGGAAAATATTCCAGAAACCCTCTCCTGAGCCTGCTGCTGGGAAGGGCAAGGCTCCAGCAGACATCAGCAGAAGGAAGAAAGGACTCCTTTGTCATTGCTCCCAACAGTGTCTAAGAAGAACCCTGTGTCACTCCCCCAGCTTGCTGTTTGGAAGCAGTGTTAGGTGCTCGAGTCACTTGCTCGAGTAGCTTTCTGTTGTCATGCCTGGCTTCTCGCCACTGGTACAGATGGGCCCAGGTTTCCTGTAGTCCCATGTCGTATCTGCCATTTCTGTGCAGATGCCTTGGGCACCCCGGGGCATCCCAAATGTCACCAAACACCTACATTTAGGCAAGCGAAGAGAGCCGCAGGGAAATGTCCTCCTTGGCAGAATGTGGCCACAGATGCACTCAGTAAAAGGAGCAAAGCCATCTGGGCTGGTGATTTAATGGGGCCCTTTGCAGGATATTGCTGCTGGTGTGGAGGAAGGAAGGTGGCAAATGTCTGATGGGAAGGTGTGTTGAGCAGGAGGGAAGGGATGGATGTGGCAGCCAGGTTCCACATGGTGATTGTGTTGTTTGAGGATCAAAATAATACAGACTTCCAAGGATTGTGTCAATGCCATGACAGGGTTGATACTCTCTTAACTCTGCCTGTGACAGCTCCCACGTGCTGGCACGTAACACAACCAAGGCTACCTCAGTGCAAGCTGCTGGGCTACATATTCGTAGTTGTGGTGTGGAGCACAGCTAATGGTGTCATTGTTGTAGCACTCCAGAATAATTGGCACCACAAACCGGTCATTACTGAACCAGCCTGCTGTCTTATTGACGTCTCGTAGCAGTGGCTTGACAGCTAGGATATAATAGTACGTGTGCGTTGGGAAAGACGGGTGTCAGAAAAGTTTTCCATTAAATAGATGAGGAAATGGAGAGAAAAAGAAGGTCAGGACATTGATAGTAATGAAATTAGTGTGTGGCAGCAAGAGACCTTTAAATCCAAGTGTTGAAAAGGATAGAGGTGGAGAGCTGTTCTTTACCTGTGGTTGTTTTGTGAAACCATTGTGTCCTGTTAGGTCTTTGATACCTGGATTTGCATGGCCAAGACACGTCTCATAAACATCAGGAGCATTTTCTACTTTTGTTCTTCAGAAAGGAGATGTACAGATCAAGCATGCTTTTAAATTCTGAGTATACAGCGGACAAGTGTGGTCCTGTAGCCCTGCCAGTGTCCCTGACTCCAGTCTTCGGCACTACATGTTATCCTGTGCCAAGCTCCTTGCAGAGAGCTCTGCCTGTGCCTCTCATCGTAGCTCCACAGCCTTTCTATCCCGTGAGCCTCCAAGGAGCCAGTCCCTAACTTGCTGAAAGGTGAGCCAGATTAAAGATGGGAACTTGGAGCATTCCCTGCTGGAAGCATATCTTCCAGATACAGAAAAAGGAAATCCATCCAATATCTAATCAAAATTTTTTTTCTCTCTCTCTAAATGGTAGAGCAAGGGGGTTTTGATGATGATAGACTTCCTTTTGCCATGTATTTCAATGAGTAATCTTTCACAACTTTTCTTATTCCACTTACATGTTCTTCCTAAGGGCTCCAGATGACTTTTCAAAGCCTCTATGATTGAGGAAGTGGTTTAAAGGAGGGTGGTGGCAGGGGGGAAAGTTAAATCTGTTCATGAAAAATGGGATTCCGTGGTTAATGAAGCAAGTTTTAAAGAATTTTTTTCTATAAGCAAGCAATTAGAATGAAAGATTTCTGAGAAAATGATGGGTTTTTTTTTAATAAAGCTTATTTCTAAATTCATGTAGAAAGTATACATTTTCTGCCCTCTCTTTTTCTGTAGGGATTTTTTTTTTCTTTTCCAGTTAAGCTGCGAGAGATAGTGACACTTTCTCACTTTCAGAAAGATTTGCAGGCCATCTGTCCTTTTCTTTGGCACAGCCTCAAGGGGACAGCAGGGGAGGTGGGTTGAGGGACCAGGCTTCTCCTGAAGGGCCATGCCTCCAGCCTCCTTGGTTTTCCATGGGCCTGGGCACAGGAGTGGTGTGAAATGAGCAGCCAAAACAATCCTTCTTCCCTAAGTCACAGTCCTTCCCCACGGCACTGTTGCTCTCAGCTGATCAATTCCCCCCAGGAACCCTTCCCTGCATGAATGCTAATGGGAAGGGTACAGGCAACTGATTTATAATATTCTTGAAAATCCAAATAGATTGTTGTACTGATCAGAATTAATTACTCTCTTCAAGATTTTATGTTTCCAAGCTTCCTTTTTCCTCCATCCCCCCTCCCCTCCCTGCCAGCCAAGTCGTCCTCTTTTCCCTCTGGAGTCCTTCCACCTTGGCTACCGTCCAGCTCTCTACAATAAAGTCACATGCTAATCAATAACACTTTTATTGAGAGTGACAGACAGGAGCTAACTGCACCAAAACAGTAACAAGCTCAGCCAGTAGTAAATGCGTTCTCCTCAAATCCCAGCCCATGTCCTTTTCTTGCTGCCTCTTCGCCTTCCCTTCAATATCTGTCTCAGGCTTCTGCCCCTCCCTTCAGACCTCAAGACACAGTGTCGTTTAGATGACCCTGCCTAAAGTGATGGTCACCTCTCGGCCTGCTGACAGAAGGCATTTGGTCCCAGTTTCTTTGGCTCTGTCTGTGCTGCTTTAGTAAACTGGCGTATAGAGGGGCATGTAGCTATTCTTGTTTTGGCTGAACGCAAGTCTTCTTCTGGGGAGTAAGGCTGAACCATTGTGTCTACAGAGTCAGTCCCAAATTGGGTGTATCCCACAGCAGCATGTTGATTTCCCAGCACCCTGAAGTCTTGTGCTAATCCCGGATGCATCTGACAGTAAGGGTCCATGCAGAGTTCTGAACTGATGCAAATAAATGAGTCTATAACTGTACTTGAACTGAGATCATTGTGGGTGCAAGTGAGCCCACCTCATGGCAGGGCTCTGAAGCTCACTGCTTTGGCCAGGATAAGTGCTAGTGCTTCCTCGCTGAGCTTAAATAGGACCCTCACTTGCTTGGCTTCTGATTTGGTCCTGAAGCTACTCATGAGCAGGGGTGCTGGTCTGGGAAATGACTGACTTTCCTGCATCTGGAGATGCTCTGGCAGGGCAGAGGAGCAAAGCACTGAGAAGTAGCCTCTAATGTGTGTTTCCAGTGCAACTGACTCTCTCACTCCCCAGGGCAAGCCCTTGCTGCTCCAGCGTGCGTCTACACAGGCATAGTTGCTCTTGTTTGCCATGACTCATCCAAGAGTACATTAACGTAGGTCTAAGACAAACTGAGAGGCTAATGATTACCAGTCAGTGAGAAGATGGAAGCTATCATAAAAAAAAAAACGTTGCTTGCCAATGTTATAACTGCTTTCTTGATCCAGGCAAAGTTTAGTCAGAGGAGAGGATCAGAGTAACAGGACATAGGGGCAGGTGTCAAACTTTTTGATGTACCTGCAAGAATGACACATCAGGCTCTTCCATGACACCTACACAGCCCCTTGCTTTTCCAGAGATGTGGTCAGCTGGCTCTGTGCCTCATCACTATCACCGTTTCTGCTGAGAAGGGAGAGAAGTTTCACCTTCTGGTGCAAACTGTCCTCATCCACCTGGGCATGGCAGTCACCGCCACCTCTTGCCTTGCTCACTCACAAGCATCACTTTTGCCTTATCTGAAGTGGATGTTGGTCCCCGCCTTCCATTACATGCTGCCTGATATACCATCATAGTCCAGTGTGGGCATGCCAGTAGATCCGTAGTGTTGTGCTTGCCTACTATAATATAAAAATCAAAACAGAGCGCAAGTTAGCACAGCCAGCTTTGCATGCTTAGTAAACTGCATGCCCTCCCCCTACTGCCTGCTTACAGCGCATTTGACCTATGAACAGTCCTGCAAATCCTGGCTCAGGTGTGTTTTGAAGGAAGCAGGATTATCTGAGGGCTCCCAAAGGAAACCTCCAAGGCTGCAAAAGAATTCTAAGAACAGTAATAATAATTCTAATTCTTTTTAGTAATTATTTCTCCTGTCAGAAATATGAAAATCAAATATGTGTGATGTTAAAAAATTGTTTTTCGTTAGAAAGTTGTAATTTCTCTTATGGATGACTTCTCAAATGTTCTCTGTGACTTTCAGAAGAGTTGCTTCATTTCTGGCAGGACACTACCCTATAAAAATTGGGCCAAAAAAAAAAGAAAAAGAAAACGAAAAAAAAAGAAAATAAAAAGCCAGAAAAAAACAACAGTACAAAAGTTAAAAGAGACAGGACTGATAAGTTGAGGGGTTTTTTCAGTTTTAGAACGCATCAGCATATTTGGGGGTGTTGTAACAAACACAGATCAGGATCTTTGGCCTTCTAAAGGATGAGCTGACTTTCTGTATCCTTTACTGAGTTGGTAAATCATTTATTGTGATGTTCTGTTGTACAAAACACAGCAATAGAGCTTCATAAAATATGAATAGTACAAAATATTTTGGTTCTATTAACAACCTGTAACTGATGCACTTGAACTCTTTCTCATTTTCCTTTTTAATTTCTTTGTCTTGTAAAGTGAAGCTTGGTTTATGATTGCAAATAAAATTGAATTTGGTGGATCTCAATTTTATCATCTCAAAACCATAGTTTCACCTTCTGGCTCATATTTTATAGCCTCAATGTAAGGAAGGCTGAGGGCAGGAGGGAGAGGAACTGGGGGAGCTGCAGGAGGCTGAGGTGGAGGAGGGGGCACTGGCCGAATGGTAGCAAGGAAAGCCAGCTCCTGACTTGGGGGTGGAGGGCTTGATTAGGGTAAGGACTGAGGTATGCTGTCAATCACAGAACCATGTGACCAGTCTTGCTCAGAGCTGTTCTTGGCTCATGCTAGGGATATCGATCCCTGACTTCCACAAATCACTAAATCCTCCTTCAAATTAAAATAAGTGAATAAATAAGCAGAGGTGGGAATGCAGGAAGCAGTCCATTTCAAATTACTGTGCAGATCAGGAGCCAAGTGAGAAATCTGTGAGCCACTGAGATTAACCAGCAGGACCTAAAGAGCTTCCTTCCAATGAGAGTGGACCCAGCCCTCTGGTGATTTCCTATGGGAGAAGGCTTGCTACCTTACCCATTCAATCCCTTCTGTGACTGAGATTCAGAAATCCATTGTGCTGGATGTGGCTGCTGGCAAACGCCCAAACCACTTCTTCCTCTTTTCACTTTCCTCCCCATGAGGAGGAGAAACCTCAACTCTTCTTTTTATCTCTTGTATATGCTTCACTGGCTTCCCAGGGCCTGGGACATCTCAAGCCAGGGAATTATTTTTTTTGTTCTGTATATGGACCATAGAGATGGTGCAATGGTGGGGAAGACAGTGATCACTTGATCTTTCAAAGTAGACTTAAAATTTGTGGAGATTCCTTCAGCAGACTTTGCTTTGAAGGTCTCCCTCTGAAGTACAGTCCCTTACGGGTTAGGATGTGACATCTTTTTATAAGCATTCTCTGCAGAGAACTTGCAGTGCCTGTCCTTAGGCTGAGCTTCAGATGCAGCCTGAGAGGGATTTTTCAAGAGTTATCTCTGAGTTTCAGTTATTTTTTTTCCAAAGCAGTGGGCTAAGAAAGGGAAGGTAGGTCATTGTGGGGTAGAAAAATAGAACTAAGAGTAAATAGCCTTTTTTTTTTGTTCCCCCTGCTCCTGTCTTCCTTCAGTTTACCTACCAGGGAGTGGAGGACTGAAGCCAGATCATCCTAGCTTCGCTTCAGATTATCTCCACCATATACAGCTGTTGCTTGTCAATTGCCTGCATTGACTGCTTTAATTCTTAGAGGCTTAAGAAAATGGCCTTATGAATGGAAGAATAAAATGGTGCTTTCCTTCTGCTCTTACTAAAATAAAATGCAAACAGATGCCCCAGGAAGATGTGTGTTCCTCTGTACTTTCAGTCCCAAGACATCCTTTCCACAAGAAACTGAGTGGACACAGTGTGCAAGAAAAAGTACCAGGCTGAGCCCAACCAGCAAATTTGCCTCTCAGTGGTGCATATGGGAACAAATTGATGGGAGGGGATATACCAATGGCACTGTGGGAATGGGAGGGAACAGATAAATTACAACCCAGCATCACAGAAAAGCGCAATTACCATTGAGCTCCAATCTGCTGATCCCACTGCTTTACCTCTCCCTTGGCTTTCTGGACTGGAGGAAGAGTAAAATGATTCTCAGTCACCCATAAGTGTGCTGATACACCAGCCCTACACTTGCCCCTCAAGAACTGTACACCTGAACCTCCAGTTCTTCAGATGATTGCTCTTCTACTGTGCTTCTTCCCTTCTCCTTGTCCTGACATGAATTTTGTTTTGTTGTCCTGGGGGATCTGTGAGCAATTCTCTAGCCATCTCCCCTCAACAACTGAGTGATAGGCAGTTTTGTGGATCACTGAAAGCCCTTTGTCGTGCAATTTATTAGTCAAATCGCTCAGATTTTAATATTCTCCCACCAGCTCTAGCAGGGTATGTGTGCACACATGCGTGTGTGTGCATGTGAAAATCCTTGCCAACATGTCATCCTTTATTGAGCAAAATATTGACAGGTTTGGAGATGGAGAGAAGACAGGAAAGAACATTGTGTCTTTCTGGAGAATTAAAAAGCCTCTGCTTTCTGCATTTAGAGCCTTCCTTCATCTTATGTGTGCAGGCATGCACAAGCACCCCCCGCTACCTCTACAACCACTTCCTTGCATAGAGCCGGAGCCAAGGAGAGTATGTATTTCCTCATCATGGAACAAAATCTTTTTTAGAAAAATAATAAAACTTCATTAGAGTATTAATTCAAGGCTTTTATTTTTTATAGTCCCCCTTTTATCATTTTTATCGCTAGGTTTAAAAGGAGGAGATTCCCTACATTAGGGAGGCAGTGAGCTGTTTTACATGGAGTATCCAAGTGCCGTTTACTAGCATCAACTTTGGGACAGAGGCTGGTTGCTTTTGTGCCTGACTTGCTCTCAGTATCAAGTACCGCCTTGTGCTTTGCTTTGCTTTGGTGTCGTCTGAAGCTGCTTGTGTGCTGTGCATTAGCCCTGTATGTATCCTGTCTGTTGTGAGGAACTGGAAGTGGAGTATTTGTGAATTCCCACCTGTATAATGCTTGTTAATAGCTTCCTTCTGCACTTTCTACAACGGAGGCTGAAGCTTGGAGTAGTTGTGAGCCAGCATTTCCCCACCCTTCCCTATGCAGTGACTCTTGTAAGGTAGAAGTTACACATGTCAACATCTACCTAATAACAACATGTGAATTGTGCAGAGCCGTGAGCTCTCTGTGAGGGAGACATGACCTTCATTATAATGATACAGTTGACATTTTCCCTGTGACACTTATTGTAACATCATTGCTTCCTGTTGGCATCTGTGGGCTTATCAGGCAGCTTGTTCAAGCAATCTGGAGCTGTGATGAAACCAGGCAGGAGGGAGGAGGCTGAGATTTGAGGGAGAAGGATGGGGGTGGGAAAGAGGATTCTTGAGGTATCAAAACACACTGAATATATATCAATGTGAGCTAATCTAATCTTCTCCCCCATGTGCCTGTCTTCCTGTCTATGAATTCACAAGCGCCCCATGCTGCAGAACCCAGCATCCTTGCAGCTCGCTGCTTGCTATTGGCATTCCTGGTACTGGTGGCAGTGGCACTATCAGGAGCAGGAGCCCTGGCTTTCTGGGCAGTCAAACCCAGCAGAGAAGGAGGTCTTGGGGCCCTTGTTTCGTTTTTCAAACCCCTTGGAAGCAAGGCTGACTCAGGTACCCTGCATCTATCCAGAGGGCAATGTTACAGCATACTGAGTGGTTTTTGTATTTGGTTAATCCTGGCAATCAAGTCCACTTGTGAATGTTTGTGGGCTCTTCTGCTGAGATGTTGTAGCTGGCTAGGATTTGATTCATCTTGAGGGAAAATCAGGCCTCAGCGGGGTCAAAATTTAGAATCAAGTGTGCTGACCTAGCTCTGTCAGTCTTTCTGCCTTTTGCTTCCTCTCCCCCACCCCCCACCCCCCCGTGATTTTTTTCCGGTCTTTTAACAGAAGTCTTAAATTTATCCTCAGTGAGGAAGTCAGGTTTTGGGGTTGGTATTTATGCAGAAAACAACTACCTGTGGGCTACCTAATGGCTGCCCACATTGAGGCTTTGCATGTTAAGAGCTTCTGGTCACCTTTGGTGGGGGTTGGTAACAGCCAGCTTACTGTACAAAAGACAAGCTTTGTATCCTATTACGAATTCCCTGAGCATTTCAGTTTCTTGTTGAAACTCCTGAACTTAAGCCTTGGGTCCAAACCCTGTGTCTACACGTAGCGAGGCCATTGCAAAGTCATGCACTTTTGCTCCTAATCTGCAGTCTGTAAACATCAAATGCACCACCAACTCATTACGACTTAACTGATGCTACAATTTTTGTGTCAGGGCTGATGAGAGGCCTAAAATTAAAATTCTCAGCAGTTTCAGTGGGCAAGTAGGCACATGTATCTCCTGCCCTTTTTCTCTTCTCCAATCCACTCCTTCATGTTACTTTCGGGTACAGCTGTTGCCAGAGCAAAACAAGCCTTGCACACTGCATTTTACTTGTGACAGCATCCTTGACTGGTTAGCTGTGAGATGAGCAAAGTGGCTCCTTCATTTTTCATGGGAGTATAGGATTTGACGTACAAGATCAGACTCTGCCTTCCCTAATGGCCAAATATGTGATATTTCAGAGGAGCGCAATATCCTGCCAATGGAAAACATATTTATTGGTGCAGCCTGCTGCCAAGGGTTTTGAATTGAGCTGCTTGATGGGCAAGATGTGTGGTGAGAGCTGCTGCAACAAGTCAGGTCATGGTCTCAACACACCTTGGGATAACACTGCGGATGGGGGACTCCCTTCCTGAGCTCCATGGAGAGCACTCTGCTTCCTGAAGCATGAGATTCATTTGTTTCAGTAATTATTGTGACTCCCGCAGGTACATATGTCATGAGCAGGCATCATATATTTCAGGCATAAAATGGATTTTTGGGGGAAAAAAAATAAATAAAAAAATCTTACTCACTGTTCACCTGGCTTGATCCCCTCCTGTGGGAGGGAATCTCCCAAATTGCTAATATGTAGCTTTACAGGCTATGATATTTGTGTGTAGTGGAGGTGATGGGATCTTTCATTTCATCTGGAGGCCAAATAGTTCAGGATTATGAGTGATAAGTAGAGGTAAAACTCTCTGTTATTTTAGCATTAGATGGCACTTTGGACCTTTTAGCTTTAGTAGCACTGTATTCTGCCTCCACGGGAAAGGACACTTTGTTCCCTCATACCCAAAGAATATCCAGAGGTTTTCCCCGTGAATATCTTTAATGAGGAGAGGAGAACAGCATGAGAGAATTCAAAGTATAGCACAATAAAGCATTATCCATTTCAAATATACCCTTGCCACAGGTTCAACATTTGGACAGGGATTTTGGAAATTTTGCACTGTTGACGCTCACAATTTTAGGAGAAGTCCTTCTTAGTCCTTCCATATTTAATTTCAAGTTCAGCCATGTTATAGATGTGTAAGCAAGAAGACAAATTTTTCTCTTTAATTGTGGTTTGTTTGTTTTTTTTTTTTGTGGGGAAGAGAAGTGAGAAGGGCTTGAAGAAGGTTTTTTTACTATAATGCTGTGATGAAAAGCCTGAAAATATAACCTAAATGTAACAAGATGATTGGAAACTGAGACATCTAGAAAACTCATTTTCCTGTTTTTGGGAGGCTAGACTGAGGATTTTTGACTGCTTGAACTGCCAGTACAGGGAAACAAAGACAGAATATTTAGAAACAAAGACGCCTTGATTTCAGAGCTGTTTTATACAATTGAAATAAGACTTCACTCATCTTTCACTGTTCCCTCGAAGACTCACAGCAAGTGCGTTTCTCACAGCTAGTGAAGGCTGTATGTATCTCCCTTCATAGGGTGTTGGTATCTACGCAACTATCAGCGTGTTATATGACAGCCACATGCCTGCTACTCTGTGCTCAGCCTCTGGGTCTTAAATTTGTGACTGCTTCACCCCAGGCTTTCAGGACACGTGTCTAAGGTGACCTCTCCATCTCTTCCTGGCCCAAGTGCAGCCTGCAGCAATATTGCAGTGATGGGGTCAGGGAAGCAGACTGGCCTTCATGCTCCCAGAGGCATTGGCTCTAGGAGTTTTGCTTCCTCTTAGGGTTCATGGAGAGGAGGAGGATGGGCCAGGGTGGGAGAAAGGTTTTTCTCCTGTTCATTAGAGACCAAGGTTAAGCATTGTTAGTAATTATTCCTATATTATGGCTGCTGGTGACCTGTAGTATTCCAGAAGTGAGATTGTCAGCAGCAGTTCATGCCGCTGCTGGTTCCATGTTATCAGTCTGTAGCCTTGCAGACATTTCATATATGATATAGTCAGAGTATCCCTTAATAATCGCCTTGCAAAAGTGGAGCATTAGTGTTTTCTCAGTGAAAAGCCTGTCTGGAAATGCAGTCACGACTTCAGCTATAATGCTATGGGAATGATAACAGAGTCATACTTTGGGCAGAAAGTGGCTACAAATTAACCATATAATTGCAAATGGGCAAAGCAATTAAGGCAACCCATCCTACAGGCTGCATGGGCCTCAGTGCTTGTCATTGTCAGAGACACATCTACCCATGTAGTTCTCCTGGCTGAATGCGTATTAACAATCTCTCTGTTCTCTTCCTCAGTATCCATGGACAATTTTTCCTAGGCAAAGTGGTATCCACTGAGCTCTTTCCTGGCTCTTAGAACAATGCCTGAGAGCAGATCAGGACCCTTCCTCTTGTTACAGAAGAAAAAGTGGCACTGAGAAGCGTTCAGACAAAGCAGTGGAGAAACCTCCAAGCTTGCATTAAAAAAAGGTCGTTTTTCAGCCAGGACCTGGGCATGTTATCCTGAGCCTACTGCTGTACCAAGCCACCTATGTTGCTTTGGGAGGTGAGCTCACAGCTCCACATGCAGCATGCTCCACCCCAGCCTGCATGAAGCCAGCTCTGGGACCTCAGATACTGCACTGGCTGTACTTCTCCATGTAGGTGTGCGAAGTTTAGAGGGGCTGCAGAAAAGACACTGCACATCCCCTTGAATCTTTGTCCTGGGCTTTGAATGCAAAAGCCATCTGTTCTTCCTCCGCTCTTACTGAGAAGACCATTAGGGAAAGACGACTCCTCTCAGTGTAAGATCCTCTTTGATGGCTGGTGCTTTTTTCCAGACTTTGGCATCCCCTTGCCCAGCTTGGCCAGGGGATAATTTCCTCTGTTGTTCAGCTGGCTTGGTGTCTGCTTGCAGGACTTGGACATGGTGCTGTGAGCCTCAGTCATGGAAACACACAGGCCATGTACACATAGAAACCTGGTCTGCCAGGCTGAAGGAGTGTGGCCAGTTGGTCACATCCACTGTAGCGTCTGGCCACCAGCTGGGAGACATGACACCCAGAATGTTGCTCCATATGCTAAATGAATTGTGAATGATTATAAAACCTGTTTCTGTAAAGGCTTCGCCTTGCTTTTTGGAATAGCTGCTTGCTGTGTCCCTCTCAGAACTGACAAAGCTTTGCTTAGATAAGGCCAGTGACATGCAAAGGACAACTTATTATCAAATTAAATATGCTCTTTCCATATTTCTTTTAGTGAAGCGTAGGAGGGGCTTTACATTTCTTAGTCTCTACAGTTACTCTGAGGATGGGGCAGCAGAAGATGCTTCATCTCTAGTGAGCAAGTTTGTCCTGTGGTGACAAGCTCGAGGCAGGCCTTGGTGTGACTGGGCTTATCAGCTGACAAATGCTTAGCATGCCATGTACTCTGCTGTATGTATATGTAGGTGCGAAGTTAAACTTGCATAAGATCCAGGAGAGAAGAAAGAGGTATTTCAGGGTACTTGCAGACAGTTATCTGTGCATGTCTTTGATTTTATCTAGTAATTTCTTGAGGAAGAGCAATAATCAGCAGACTGTGTCTTTGATGGGACCTGTAGTACCTTGAAACTCCTCTGAAACTGCCAGAACTAGGATTTTGGTTATGTGTGCAAATCACAGGCCCATATGATGAAAACGGATAAACTCTCTGTCCTGATGCTGACCTGAGCAAAGGTTGCAGGAGTGTTTGAGTGAGATGGGAGCTCTAGATGTGTTCCCTAGTGCTCTTCTTGATTCACTGGGCAACATTGTACGTGTCAGCCTCCCTGCTTGGCATCTCTGTGGAAATGAGTGTATTGTTATCAATCGATTAAAGATTTTTAAGCTTCACAAGTAAAAATGTCAGAAAGGTGCTAAATGTTATGGATCTTTATTTCAAGTTTAGGGTCAGGATGATTTCTAATGAGGATTCTGTGCATTTATAAGCTTAAGCCTTGTAAAATGTACTTAGTGACAGAAAAAATGGTTGTTAAAATGCAATCATTGTATGGCCCAGATCTGACACTTCTGAATCCAAATCCACTGTGACACAAGATCCAGTCCAGGTTTCATGTGCCCATGTAGACTTTTCTTGGAATAAAATACATAATGGATCAAGCTGCCATATTAAATTTAGTTGTTCACTGTCACATCACCCAGTACACAGCCTGCTCCCTAAATCCCATACTAATCCAGTTGTCTGTATCTTCTTTGGTATAAAAGCACATTAGCCTCAAAAGAAGCAGCAGAGCCAGTATTCATAGAAAAAAAACAGTAACAACAGGGTTAATATCAAGCTCCAGTCCTAACCTGATATAGCTTTTATATGTCCTTAGCACCTCACCCTCAATACATATACTCTTGATGCTTCACTGGTAAGATGATGATTTGTGATTTGTCTTTATCCTCTCTCACACATTTTCTTTCATTTGTTTATGGTAACCCTGATGTGTAGTATAGTTTTAGCAGTGTTGATAATGTACCTTTTACCTGGAGTGAGTTTAATAGGATTTGACAGCGACAGGGGATGAGAAAATTCTGTGATTCTATTATTCATCCCATTTCTGCAGCAGTCTGAGTAAATTGTATACTATTAGGAGAAAACATATGTCTTGGAGGTTTCCTTTCTCTCTCTCCATCTTCATCCCCCCCTTATCATGTGCTCTCATCGTCAGGCTATGGGTATATCTTGTCATTAAAACCCTTTACAGGAGGAGAGGGAAGAGAGGGGCAGGAGGAAGACTGAGGAACCACTCAGATACCAAGTACAGTAAATCCATCTATTAAAGGACAGACCTTCTCCCAGAATGTTTATGGGCAACACTGCAAGCAAAACCAGAGTCCCCATGATTTGTCACTCATGTGACTTGTGAGTTTACCGTGTCTGACAGCTGGATCTGTGTCCTGAAAGGACAGCAAAGACCCATTGATGTTTTCACAACATCTATCTATGTCCAGGCAAGATTTTTCTACACTGCCCTCATATTATCCCTTGCCAGGTTGCTGTTACAGGGCCTGAACTTTTGGCCTATTTGAACTATACTCATTTCAGTTTTTTCCTAACCTTGGTTTGCTCCCTGACCATTGCTCTTCTTCCTGATCTCTGGGGTTCCTGCTCACACAGTACTGGGCACCACTGAAAGAGCCGGGGAGGCAAAGTCTCAGCATGATACTGGCCTCTTGGCTCTGATTCCATCATCATTGCAGTGCAGAAATATAACTGATCCCTCCAGTTAGGAAAGGTAAAATATCCTTTCTGAAGTCCTTCTCAGAAAGGTTAAGAAATTAATTTTGGATGAACATCCTTGCCCTCTGAGTAAGTCTTTGTATTAATGATCTCATGACGGATTGCTCCTTAAACTGGCCCTAGTGCAGGTCAGGACAGAGTGAGAATATTCTCTATTTAATGAGGCAGAGATCAGAGCCTCTAATATTTCATCATTTGTGCTCAGGGGAGGATGGGAGTTATGAGCTTGGAGAGCTGATGGCAGAAGGGGTCCTCATGAGCAGCTGCGATGGCAGCTCACTCACTGTGTGGCCCTTGGCCCCCAATACCAAATGGCAGAGGTTTCCAGCTTCCTCTTGGAAAAACTAACCTTTGTCGTTAAACTCATCTAAATGATTGAATTCAATGTTGGCAAAAGATCCAAGGCTAATAATCCTCAGGACAGAAGAGACTTCTTTAGCCTGCAGACAGGTGTAGCATGAAGAGCATAAATGCCAGTGGACAACCACAATCTACAGGGCCATGTGGAGCATTTAGCTTTGTTCCTCCCAGCAGCTTTTGCTGAGGAAGGGTGGGCAACCTAATACTCAGACACTAGTAAATTAGAAAGCCAACTTGCAGATCCAGTGGTTTACAAGTATCTTAATTTATTAATGAGTGGAGGCCATCTCGGTGTGTGTAAATATAGATTTTAAATCAGTTGACAAGAGGTACATAAACAATCAAACTTGTAGTGTAGTGCTGAGATGCTAATATTAAATCTATCTCTGACCTGAGTGCTACTTTTTACTGAGTGCTGTTTCCCTGGGAAGCAGTGATATACAGTGCTGTGCAAATCACTGGTGCCCTTAAACTGCAGCTCTGAAATATTTACACATCCAAAGTGTGTGTGTAAATTGGGAATATCACAACGTTCCCATGGGGTGACAGAGATTTGTAAATTTTGTTTTCTGCGTAGTCCTGCATTTCCCTGCTACTGACTGGGAGCCAGGACCCAAGAGCATAAATTCCACAAATAATTCTTGCAATACTTAGGGTAAGCCCAGCTCCTGCTCTTAGGTACTAGAAACAAATCTTGTCATGGTATCAAGGTTATGATTTGCCCTTTTGAAAGGGACTAGCAGTGTTTTTAAAGTAACAGCTCCTGGAGGCACACAAATAGCCATACAGGGTGCTCTTTCATGGTGGTAAGTAAGGCTAATGAAGGAAATATACCTTAAGAAAAGCAGCCTCTTCTTCCTTCCTAACTCATCATGGTTGACATAAAAACTTGGAGATGATGTATAGTTGAGCTCTGAACGTTGTGAGCATTCCTGATTTTTCCACTTCCCTCTACTCAGCCAGAATAAGAACTTCATTGCAAGACATTAAATCCGCAACTACTGACAAGTTTCCAACAATTCTTATAAATTACTCACCCATGGGTGGGGTTTGCATCTCAGGCAACTTCGCCCGTCCGCTGATGCGCTGCCGCGCTCTGGGCTTGGTGATCGATGGCTGGATGCTCTTCCTCAACACATGGATGACGCCATCCCGCGAGACACCCATGGGCGGCTCACGCCGCCGCCGCTAGATGTCGCTCCGCGCCGAGCCGTGGGGCCGGGCAGGGCCGGGCCTTGGTAAAGCGGAGCTAAAGCCGGGACTCGGGCTTCGCAGAAGGGGTGAGTGGGTGGGGTTTGATTAGGCCTGGGTTTGCTCAGGCTGGCCGATGTTTTCAGTTTCTGTTTTTTTATGTTATTATGAGTGATACACCTTCGTATTTAGCCAGGGTGCTGGGATACGGAAAGTAGTGACATGGTGTAGGGAGGGGAAAAACCCTATCAGCAACTGAGACAGGAACTATTTAAGGGATGGGAGGAATGTCCTATGAGGAACAGCTGAAGACTTTGGGCTTGTCTAGTTTGGAGAACAGGAGGTTGAGAGGCAACCTCATGCCTCTCTACAGCTTCCTGAGGAGGGGATGTGGAAAAGGAGGTGCTGAACTTTTCTCTCTGGGATCCAGTGACAGGACCTGTGGGAACGGTTCAAAGCTGCACCAGGGCGGGTTCTGACTGGACATGAAGAAGCCTTTCTTTACCAAGCTCAGACACTGGAACAGGCTTCCTGGAGAGGTGATCGATGCCCCAAGCCTGTCAGTGTTTAAGAGGCATTTGGATAATGCTCCTAGTAACCTAGGGTTGTTTAGTAACCAAGAGTTGTCAGGCATTGAAACAGGCTGCCCAGGGAAGAGGTGGAGTCACCACCTCTGGAAATGTTTAAAAGGCATTTAGATGAGGTTCTTAGGGACATGGTTTAGTGATAGAGTTAGGTTAGGTTATGGTTGGATTTGATGATTCTGAGGGTCTCTTCCAACCAAAATGATTGTATGATTCTATGCTTTAACTTGGTCAACCCTGATGTGATCAGGCACGTGCACTAGATGATCATTGTAGCTCCCTTCCAACTGAAATAGTCTATTATTCTATTCTGTTCTATCCTATAATGTTTCTTGGTTAATAGTAAACAGATTAAAAACAAAACAAAACCACACAAAAAACCAAAAAAACCCAAACAAACAACAACCAAAAAAAAAAACAACCCACAAACCAAACCCAACACAGACAAACACACACACAACCAACCAAACAAAAAAACTCAAACCAAATCAAAACAAAAAAACAACAACCAAGAGAAGATACTTGTACCAATTGTGGTGGTTGTTGTGTGATATATTTTATAAGAGAACCTTTGCCTTATTTCCTGGTTTTAACCAGTTTCCAACCTGGATAATTACATTTTGCCTAACCTCATACTCTCTCAGCCCTTGCAATTCTTCTTAATTTGCTGCCTTACACTATTGTTGCTTTTAACAGCTGCTATGTTCCATCACAGAGAAAGCTGCACTTCAGGGAAAGGCAAGCACTTGTCAAATAATATTAATTCAATAATTTGTATAGTGTTTTTTTCCCCCATATTTTGTAATAAATAATTCACCTCATATCATTTAATATTATTCATCTGGTTAACTGAGGTAGCCTAACAATTTTCAAATTTATTTGTCAAAAAAATGTTGAATTACTTTTGTCAGTGTTTTTTTAGAAATAAAGCCTGGATAAATAATCACAGTCCTTAGCTGCCCAGCCCATGCGGTCAGGGAAGTGGTTTAGATAGATCGATGATGAACAGTTTTGTACAATCAAACAAAGCAGATAAGAGAAAAGCAAAAAGAGCACAGCTGAAGCCCATTTTTTGAGATTTTGTACACTGTGAAATGTAAAATACAAGTGTCAACTCTGTTTGTTAGTTGATCAGTTCTTGCACACCAGAAACTGTGAGGCCGTCAGCTTGCCACTTGAATTTTTGAGCACAGGAACTGGAGAAACCCCAGTTGAAAATATGTGGCAGGAGCTGTTTGCTGTATCCCACATTCCTGAGACAGTTTGTGTGCCTCCAAAATACTCAAGCTTAAATTATGTATCTTTATATTCACTACAGGATTACTGAAATGGTTGTCTTCAAGATTGCTTTCATCTTGGCACACTTTGCATAAGATGAAGCCTGCTATAGGATAGGAATGTGTGTGCAGGTGGGAGGCATCATATGGATTACATGCAAGTTTTAAATAGTAAGGTGGTCTGTGTACAACCCTCTGAAATATTTGAGCTGGATCAGCTGGGGATAGTTACAAAGGCAAATTCTCCCTTTACCTCCTCCAGGCTACAGAAGAGCAAACTAAAAGGTATTGACATGTAAATTGAGATGATCTGAGCTGAAGGCTCTTGAGAGATGTGTTAAAATCATATCAAATCTTTTGGTGCTATTTGAAGAACTGCTTTTCCAAACCTACACAAATATTTGTGAATTTACTGTGCACTTTTTTTAATTGCTAATGGAGGCCTTTGATAGCTGCAAGACAGACATGCACTCTTCCCGGTTTGGTACAGGGTGAGTATTGGGAAAAATAGATGACTGGCAAAGAGTCCTTGATTCTAATCTGGGAGGCATCAAACTGCGTAATAGTGCATGTCCCACACTGTGAGTTGGTGGTCATTTCCTTCTCAGCAATTTTCTGGAGGCGATATGAAGGATTGTCAGTAGCTGTGGCATGATGCTGGGCTTTGGAAATGTTTGGTTTGACTATTTTTCCACAGGTAGACTCAGGAGCTGCCTCACTTTGTTCCTTAGCGTTGTGACAGGAATGCTCATACACTTTTCAGCATCAGGATGTTGCACATATCAAAGTAGTACCACTGGTTTCCTATTTAGATACTGCAGACATTAGGACTACATAGGTACTTTGACTATATTCTTAAAGTCTTTATGAAGCATTGATTGGCCAAGAAATGAGAAGCAGCAGGAAGCCACAGCTTTCAGACTTAGGAACGTGTAAGTCTTCCATACAGTTCATCTTGTGCTTTGCTGACATGATCTCACTTGCTAATGTTTTTTGCAGAGCATCCTATGTAACAACATAATTAGTGTAAATTACATTTTATTTTTAAATCATCCCCTTTCCTTCCTGATTTTTTTCATATCTAAATGTCAGATTTTATGGTAAACAGTGGCATGCTGCAGTGGCTGAACAGGAATACACTTGTGCAGGTAGAAATCTGCTGGGGGAGGTTCTGCAACTGAGTTGAACAGGAGCTCAGCTGGTTGAGGTCAATGTTCCTCTAAGGCAATGCATGTTGTGCTTCATTTTGTTTTCTTCTTGCATCCCAAGTCATCCTGCCATATCAGGTATTAAAGGCTTCAGATTATGAGTAGTACTGGTGAATTGCTAACACACATCCAGGTTTTACAGATCAAAGGTAAATGACAATGTTAGAGCACCAAACCTGTTCAAACATGGTATAGTAAAAATCCCCCTTCCTTAATATGGTAGAAATTACTTTGCACACAATACTTATCTTTCTCTGAAAGATGAAATTCAAAGCAGTCACAGCTCTGGGAAGGGATACTCTTAACTTTCCTCACCCATTATTTTTAATTTCTGGTCATTCCACTCTGCCTTACTAGCTCTCAATGGCATTAAGAAGTCTAATACACTTCTTAATTTGCTTTTTCTTGTTATTATAGTAAGATTTTTGGGAACAGGCACGGCTTCCTTATTGAACACATAGGCAAATCTGGCACCAAGATTTAGTTCCTGAGGCCCTCTTGTCAAAAAGAATAAAATTTAAAAAAAAAAAAAAAAAAAAAAAAAGGTTTGCCTGATTGGAAGCAGAAGATACTAGGAATTTCCAGAAACTGCACAAATCCCAGTCTGGTTTGGCAAAGCTTCAGAAATCCAAACACTTACCTAAATGGCATGTAACCACAATAATAAACTTATGGATGCTATTAGTTGTAACAGAATCTCATTGTACTCTTGAACATCCATGAGCTAAGACAACCCATCTGCATTGCAGACTAGAACTATCACAGTTACCAGTTTACACATTAGAAAATTGAGGCACATATAATGAGAGGAGATTTGCCAAACGTAACAGGCTTCTGCAGCTTAGTCTCACACTTTCTGCCTCTTGTTCATCTGAGCTGTTTAAAGTTTGCTCCTTACTTTTTTTCACTATATTGATCAGGACAGAATGAAAGCATGTTCCCAAAGCTAAGAGAAGTTGAGAAGACAATGAAGCATTTGGAAAGATGTAGACTCCCGAAATTGGATTCTGGGCATGTACTGCCAGGATGGAGGATTTTTATTTAATTTTATAGAAAAATGTTCAGGTTATTTTACACTGAGATGCAAAATCTCATTTGCAGCCAAGCCCCGGAGGGAGTAAAAGGAACTTGGAGAGCTCATAAAGACAAGTGTAATAGGATTAATAAGAAAAAGGCCTAAGACATAAGCCTTCATTGTACACATTTCTTGCTAAATTTTAGTATTGATGAAGGGTGAAATGCCAAGACTTAACCACACGCTCATGTCCTTGAGGCAGTAACAGAATATCAGTGTTCACATGGGCTTCTTCTGACACCATTTTAAGAGCAGCCATATGGGAACAGAGAGTAAAGGGAAAGGGGGAGAAAAGCTGGTCATGTATGGGTGCAGCTCTCCTAGCATGGCAAATAATTATCTGGTATTGAATTTTGCATGTGTCCTAAGTTGCTGTCCACACTCTTATGACCTAGCACTTGTGGGGAAGAGAGGTCAAAGGCTTGCACCAAAAAGCAGCCTTTCCTTGGCCACGATTAACCTACAGCTCCCCCTGAATTGCCTGCTTCAGTGCTCTACTTGGATTCCATCTCTGATGCAAGTTTTTGGTACCTCGTGCAGTTTTTACATGAGTTTGATGAAAAGGACACTGGAGAGAGGAAAGGTGAGCGGAGGAATTCCTATGGCTTTGTAAAAGAGATGAACACCATTGAGACAATCTTGAGAGGGCTTGGGCTGGGATTGTCCCTTCTCTATGAGAGGGCTCGAGGAGCAGTAACAGGTAGCAAAGCCTACTTGCTTACACTGGAGATCAAGTGAAACACAGGGTTTTTACCTTCATATCCCAACCCAGCTAGTGTTTCACAGTAGCAAGGTAATTATAGAGCACAGATTTGTTTAGAGGAACCAGACAAAGAGTTGAGGTATGAACACAGCAGATTATTGTCCAGTTTTCCTAGCACTGGGAGATGACATAACCACCCTGTGCCCACCCTTGTGAACTTAACTGTAGCACAAGCTGGTCTGTGGGAAGCTGATCCCTCTCCCTGTCCCAGCACCTGTATGTGGGATGGAGGATTTGTTGGAGAATGGATGTGGACCATGTGACAAATGAGAGGGATCTCAGTTGGATGCCCAGAGGATGGAGCAAGGGTTAGCATCCATCAACACTGATTAGATCTGGAGAGAGACACACAGGTCAAAGATAATTAATGGGTACTAAAGAGAGACACCATCATCACCTGGTGCCTTCAGTGCATCAGTTATCTCACAGCATCTCCAAGGTAGCTGATGAAGCTTTGCCTCTTTCTGACTGCTACCCAGAAGACCTCTGTGGCTGCACAGAACACTCAAGTGTTACAGCAATAAGTTCTTTGCTTACCTAGACTTTAGCAGAAAAAAAAATGAAAGAGAGAAGGAGAGATGGGGCCAGGCCCATCACATTTTCTTGTTTGCTTGCTTTACCCATCTGTCTGTCTGCTGCTGCCAGTGCCTGTGTGATGGGAGAAGGATGACTGCATCATTTCCATAGAGCTTGTTGTTTCAGCCACCTGATTTAGGGTGAAATTTGGTGGTGTTGCTGGGTGTTCAAACACTTGCCAGGTAGGTGCTGCAAAGAACATTTATTAAAATAGACAGATGGGCACTGGGGTAGGAAGCAGTCATTAGAATGCTTGAAATCAACCAACTGTGAAATAGAAAAATCAAAAAACTATATTTCTGGAACCTTTAGTACTAGCCTTCCAGTTTATGCCTGGCCCTTTTACCCCTTCTACACATACAGACCCATAAAGAGACAGCTACACATGAAAATGCCACAGCCATGTTTTAGTTTGTCTTTCCAGGTGCCTTAGTGTGGCCAAGATTTGGGGTGAATCCCAGAATGGCCCCCTGAGCCAAAACTTGTGCATGCAAAACCAAAGTGTAGCTTTGCTAGCAAATAAGCACCCAGGTCTCTTTGGGAGCTTGGGCACCTCAAACACAGGCAAGGTCTGGCCCAAATCTCCTTGAGTGCAGTAGGAGAAACACAACCCCTGACTGCTGGTAGGTAGGAGGTGAGATTCCTAATCGCTTGTCTAGATGCATTTGCAACTTATTCTGATCCCTTAACTGCTCTTTCTGTCTGCTCGTGTTCCTTTGGCATTGTGATCACTCTCCATTAGCTCTCTCAAGTAGTGGCATGAGATGCCAGTATAGATACTGTCAAAATCAAATGTCTTCACTCTGTTCCTTTTCTTTTTTTCCTAACTTAGCACTGGGAAAAACAAATGCATAGATTTGCCTTTTCATAAGGATGTATTGAGGAGGGAGTTCAAGGCTATTAAAAAAATAATACAGATATAGATATAGAGTCAGATCTATCAGATTATTCTTAGATATAAAAACATTGTGAATCAGTCACTGTCTTGAGATAAATTATCATGGTGTCAGTATTAGCAGTTTATTTTTGGTCTGTGTTAAATTCTCAGGGAATGAAGGGCAGTCCTCAGTACTGCTGCCTTCTTGTAGCTGTGATCTTGGCCCTGTCATCTCATGCAGGACCAGCTTGCAAGAACTCTGAATTTTCTTTGAGCTTTTATGATTCTAAATTTGACCTTGGTCTTACAGTATTTCTGCTTATCTGTCACTAACCCAAGGGGAATAAGGACAGTGTCAATGGGTGCTCAGGTATGACAGCAATGACTGGGACAGAATATTTATCTGCTACCTAGATGCATAGTAAGAACTTGTTTGCAAAGGGAACAGACCAACTCAGAAGACCTTTCTTAGTGCCTGTCTTTCATCATACTGATGTTAATGGCACCATCCCAAAGAAAACCCTAAAGTAGGACAAGAGATTTGTGCTTTGGCAGAGACTGTCTCTCCACTGTTTTCCCAGGGGAGGTCATCTGGGTCTGTATAAAGCCAGTACCAGATCTTTGTATCACTTCAAGGGAGTGGTGTTATGAACAGAGAATTTTGGTTTCTTTGCGTTTTACCTCTGCTCTGGGTGAAAGGAAATGACAGTCCTGGTCTCCAGATGGTGTCAACTGGTGTAATCAGCTGGGAGTGGGGCTTGTGAATGCAGGATCAGACATCCAAAGTCCTTTCTTTTTTCTATTTATTTTACAGTTCTTTGAGATCTTCTAAGGAAAGGTACTATAAAATATAAAGCATTAGTTAATATGTGTAAGTGCATATATTTGCCCTGTTTTTCTTAGTACTGCAGAGCGTCCTTTTCCTTTGGCTGATTTATAACCCCCACATTCGCAAGGTCATCTCCATTTGATTCTGCAGTGTTGCATTTTTAAATTATGCTAAAGCCTCCCCTTTATTGCCAGGATAAAACTAATACAAACCGAGCAGACCTTGACCAAAGGAGTAGCCCAATAAAACTATAAGTTGCCCACACCAGGCAAGTTACTAGGAAGCAATTTGCAAAGATCAGTGATGCTTTCAGTTCCTTTTTTTGGCCTCATTAGCACTGTGTATGGCCACCTACAAGGCTTAGAAAGCACGTTTCCCTCTTAAATATAGCTGCTTCCTTTCTTCCACCTCTCTCACCAAGCACCTTCGCTCTGACTCCTCTTGCACCCTGAACAAGTTCATCTGAGCCAAGAGATTTTTTTTTTCAGCTGAAGGCATTGCAGTTCACAGTATTGGTGTTCATAGGTAGACATAACAGTATGTATGGCAGCCTAGCATTACACAGTTGGATTTAACCATTAAGCTGCTTCCCTCCTGACAAACAAGGCACTTGCTTGCAACTTCATCTGAGGCTGACGGGAGTTCTTCCCTTTTCTTCAGGTCCCATCTGCAGCACCTCATGAGTTTCCAGCGATGAATATTGCTGTCTCTGTAAGCACAAGAATCTGAAGCAAGGCATATAAAAAGGATATCAAGCTACTGGAGAGTGTCCAGAGGAGGGCCGTGAAGCTGGTGAAGGGTTTGGAGGAGAAATCATATAAGGAGCATTTAAGTCACTGGGTTTGTTCAGTCTGGAGAAGAGGAGACTGAGGGGAGACCTCATCATGGTCTACAGCTTTCTCACAAGGGGAGGAGAAGGGGCAAGCACCGAACTCTTCCCTTTAGTGACCAACGACAGGACCCAAGGGAATGGCAGAAAGATGTGCCAGGGGAAGTTTAGTTTGGACATCGGGGAAAGGTTCTTCACTCAGAGGGTGGTGGAGCACTGGAACAGGCTCGCCAGGGAGGTGTCACGGCCCCAAGCCTGATAGTGTTCAAGAAGCAATTGGACAACACCCTCAGACACATGGGGTGAACTGTGGGGTTGTCCTATGCAGGGGCTGGAGTTGGACCTGATGATTCTTGTGGGTCCCTTCCAACTCAGGACATTCTATGATTCTATGTTTTTGCTGTTTAGCTGTGTTTTACTGGCGAGATCAGGGATTGAAAGAAGCCTATTCAAGTCTTGAGTAACTTTTAGTGAGGAAATGATGCGTCTCTTTTCCATTATTCCTGCCTCTCACAGTGACCCTAGAATGTAAGGCCAAGGACACAATTGCTCCAACTTCCTCGACTGTGAGTCATATTCTTTTGGCCAACATGTTTCTGTATTTCCATTGTCTCCCAAGGTGATAAGTACTGAAGAAAAGGAACAACCGACAAAAAGAAACTTTTTGCTTTTTTTGATCCTGCCATGATACAGAATTAACCAAGCATATAGGAGCATCATAGGAAGCTGTTGAGTAAGTGAACTTGGCCTAAAGTGAAAAGAATAAGGGACGAGCAACCTACTGCTTGCAATATGAGGCAACCTGTGTTCCTTTCAGAAATAAGATCAAACCAAAGTTTGGCTTCTGGAAACTTTGAGAGTCCTGAAAGAAGCCTGGGACCACACCCACACTTCTCTGACTGATGTCCATCACTAGCTCCTCTAGATTTAGATGGAGGCATTTAAAATGAAAACAAATCCATAAATGCTTGTTGTTAGGCTGTTTGAGGGATGCCAGCCCTCTCCCTTGAGGTGGGCCTTGGATGGGGGAGGCAAAGCCACCCTCTTCCCATTTAAAGCCCTCTCATCTCTACACTACTTTATGTTACTTTCAAGCTGGCTTTGGCTCTTCCCTCTTTTCTTTCTGTGTACCTCTGATGAGACAGCAGGCACCATTATGCAGTGGAGTAGAAAGCAGTCCTGAAGTGAGCAGACCAGGCACATTTTTCCCTAGAGGGTGATGGTGAAGGGAAATCTCTGCTTCTGCTGGGCTTCGTTTTGTGGTAACTGGTGCTCTGCCATCAACCTCGACCTCCAGCCAGGTTTATGCCTGCCAAAGACCAGACCCTTCATCTGTGTCTACACATGTAGGTCGCTTCATGCCGGTTCCTTTCCTGCTTTTCTTTGGTCCTGTGGGAGACAGAGGGGATGGGTCCATGTGATCTGGTCTTGCAATTTTCATGTGTTTACATTTCCACCTGCCTCACCAGTGTCCTTAATTCCCCTTTCTCCAACCTCCTGTGCTGCCTTTTCTCACTTTGCTACTTCTTCCCCACTGCCTCTCCTCTTCTGTGCCTTCATGTCCTGTCCCTCCCACCCCCGTCCACAGGCTTTCCTTTCTCCCATGCACTCCCCACTCACTGGTGTGCAATGTAGTCACTGTTGCATCAAGTTAGTCTATTAAGAGATCACGTTGTGTGGCTGTACTAGGTTGTTGGGCTTTCTTTTCCCTATTTAATATTATTTTTCAGCCTACATTTGTCACCTACATTTATTTGAAATTGCAGGATAATTTGTTTTTCTAATTTTCAAGATGTGAACTCCTGGTTCTGAGGAGGTCAGTGTTTCGGGTACCCAGTGCCAGCGAGCTGGGACTGCACACAGAGATTTGTGCTGTGTGAGGAAATACTTCATTAGACTTTTATTCCACTCTTGCTTCTTAACGCCTATGATTTTAATTAAAACCTGGAAAGTGAAGAATCCTCGGGTTGTATTAATGTTTTCATTTCCATTAGGACAGCGGAGTTTATAAACATGAGCTGAGTTTATAAATTAGACCTTGGACAAATATTAAGTGCACAGTGCAGCAAAGGCAGCTGAGAACTGCAGTGGAGCTGGCCCTATTTGTCTTTTTCCTTGGCTTGGTCTTGCTTTCCAGTGTCCTCCTCTTGGCACAAGGTTTTCTGTGCTGTTCAAGGGTTCCACCTTGGAGATTACGCTAATGGCTTGTTCCATGTCTTTCTGTGGATGCTCTCCTCATTCAGCAAAGCAGAAGAGAAGCAGATGTTTCGACCAGGGGCTTGCAAAACAACATGCAAAGGTGACTTTGGGTATAGGGATTTTGTGATGAGTAACATGAAAGGGAAAGAGATTGTACTGACCCAGTTCTCATCTGTGTGTGTACACAGAGTTACAGAAAGAGTCAGATCTAAATATAAATGACACTTACAGTCATCCACATCCAGAGTGTGCAAATATATTGCTGAGAAGATGCAGCCTCCTCCAGAGATGATGTGACAGTGCATACAGCTGTGTGCAGGCTGCACCAGGGGAGTGCAGGCAGGCAGTTCCTAGCAGGCACAGCCTGGCGCCAACGCTGATGCAGGGGGCCACAGACCCCATACAGCCTGACTGTACTCAGCCGTGCAAACTGCACACAGGCCATCACTGTGACACCAGTGACAACAACAACAAGCACTTGTGTGCTGTGCTCTGCTCAAGGACAGCAGAAAGGTTTGAAAAGACAATCATCAGCCACATTTTATGCAAGTGAAAGCGAAGCAAGGATAGTGAAGTGCCCAGACCCACACAGCTGTCTGCAGCAGAGCTGGGAGGAAAATCTGTATCTCCTGTGTAGGGATCCTGAGTTCCCACTCCAGTTCTCACAGGGAAAACTTCCCACTCCTACCTGAAATCATGTAACATCCTTGGAAATGGCAGTACTTTTTTCCTTGGCAGTGTAATAGTGCAGAATGGCTATGCTTATTTGCACCTCTGGCCTTTGGCTGCTGTACCTAAAAGCTGGTTAAAGATTGTCTTGTGGTAGCCATCAGAAGGGGCAGCTCAGGTGTGTCTATCCTGTGCGCAGTGCAGTATCATGCAGGGATGCTATCTGAGCTAATCAGTTCAGGCAACATGTGGCATGGAGGTACCCTCAGCTGCCTACACCCCATTAGCATTTGCTTTTTGGAGGATGGGTGTACATCTTCCATGCAAAAGTTTGGCTTCTCTTGAGTGTGCAGAAGGATGGAGCCTGTACTAAAACCATGCAGTCCCCCAAAGGATCTGCAGCAATGAGTTTGAAGGTGTTTTGTATGGTAACCTATGCATTAGGGTAAATATCTGTGCTCTGCAGTCTAAACCATCCAAGGGCAGTAGACCATCCTTTCAGACTTTGCTGACCTTGGTTTGGCACCATAACTGCTGAACTGTCTGAACTGGTTTGCAGGGTAGCACCTGGGATTCACAAACAGCTCTGTTTCCATCACGGACTGAGGTGGCACAGCAAGTGGAGGAAGGTGGGAAGAGAGACACTGTGCATGCCTGCCTCTCCCCTTCTCCCTCACATCACGACTGGATGTTTTGATAAGAGGATGGTGTTCAGGAGAAAGGAGGGGGGCGTGCTTGTTGTCAGCCTCTGTCTCCTTGAGCCCAGTAGGGCTGTTATTGAGATATCCTTCCAAGCAGCTTAAATAGAAACGTCTGGTGACAAAATGAAAACAAACAGGGAAGCCAAGGAGACTGGTGGGTGGGGGTTGCCTTCCCTCCTCCCTCCCCCCAGCCCACCCCCTGAAGGAGAGGAGAGACTTGCTGGTACTTCCAGCCCTGATAATACATCTGAGTCAGTGGAAGGGGTGGTGGCAGCGGAGGAGGAGAAGGAGAGGGTAGCTTCCTGGGCTATTTTTCAGGCTCTTTTGACACTGCTGAACCCATTAGAGGCCATTACTTAGGCTGCCTGACAACATGGGCTCTCGCTGTCTGTTTGGACTCAGAGTGTTCTGGGCAACTGCATCCCTGCGGAAAGAGGGGAGAGCTGAGGTCCATCAGTCAGGGTGATACCAGGAACTCCCCATTTGAAATTCCTGGTAGTGTGGCACTTGCTTCTGCTGCCACTGGTGCCACTGCTTAGGTTCAACGGGACACCAGCAGTGGTTCAGAAATATTGATTGTTTGCTTTCTCTTCGTCCCCTTCCTGCTACTTTCTTTCCCAATGTTTCCTTAGGAGGGTACAGATCACCTAATTTACAAAAACAGGGTCTTTGTGTCTTATTTAATCTCTGCTTAATACCAGTCCTTCTAACCCCCATGTGGCCCATGGGGGTTTTTCTGGTGAAAAAAGGTTTAGAAGGTGATAGATATCCACCAGCAACAAAATTTCTAGGCAAAAGCCCTACCCATCCCAGCATCCATTTAGGGAGTCAGTAAGTCACTGGCATGGCAATAACCCCTTGGGTTGAGGGTGTCAGGGGGTCTGGAAACCCTCTGAGAACGTGGCACGTGGGCTCCTTCCAAAAGGGCTCCTCCATGGGGCTCTTGTGGGGACTTCACGTTTTCAATGAGTGGGTGTATGTGGCGGCGGGGGGAGGAGGGGCTGGGGGCTGAATAGAAATGCCGTGGTAACACCGCACGTTAATGGCAACGCTTCTCCAAGAAATTTCTCTTGAGAGTTCCTCATTATGCAAACAAGTCTGGCAAATGATAATGTCTCCTGTACTTGCTTGGATTAATGTATGTAAATGGAAGAGCTGCTGCTCATTCCCAAAAGCAACATTCAGTTTCCCACACTGGAGCTAGCGCCTGGGCCAAGGGCAGTGCGTCACAGCGCACACGCAGACTGCAGTTTTCACCCCCTTCACCCAACACCAGTTGGCCCTTGCATTTTCTAAGATCACAAAGCTAAATGTTGCCTTCCTTTAAACATGTGTCCACGTTGAACATGAGACCGTGGCCCTCCATGTCCTGGGGTCAGTATAAGTCACTTGCATCCTGTCCAGGGCAGTGTCACAGGTCCTGGTGATCTGGTGGATAAACTAACAGAGTAGATCCTGGGTTTTGAGGATTTGATCCAGGCAATATATTGCTCCGCAGCCTTACAAGAATGCAGGGAGGTAGATGTGGGTGGTGGTTGACTTCTCAGTTACAGACTTGAATTTGATGTGGGAGTCACTTGTTATCATCTAAAGGGAGTTTTTTTTACCTCTGTGAAATGAGTTTGGTGCATTTTAAGTCTCTTTTCCTTTTGAGTTGTGAGTAATGTGGTTAACAGAGGCAAAAATCAAACAAACAAACAAACCCAAAAAACAGAAAAATCAGGTTGTTTGTTTTTTGTTTGCTTGGTTTTGGGTTTTTGTTGTTGTTGTTGTGTTTTTGTTGTTGTTTTTTCTTATAGTAATCTAGGTCAGGTCAGTCTGAGTTAGCTGAGCCTGGGGCTGACATCACCAAGTTTATCTTGTGGTAAAACCAAAGTACCCTATCAGTGCGATGTTTTTCCACTTGACATAACTTCTGACAGTTGCCATGAGGTTAAAAACACACTTTTGTTTTACTTTTTTTTTTCTTTTTTATTCTCCCCCCGCCCTGTTTTGAGAGCATACCCTGCCTATGACTTTCATTTGCTTGAACATGTATGCGTAGCAGAGTGCCATCAGGCCTGGCCTTGCCCAGCACCCTCAGCAGCAGTAAGGCAGGGCAGTGCTGGCTACCAACATCCGTGGCTTACCAGCCACTTGGCAAGTAGAAGCCTGGCCTCTCCAAGGTGCTCTGACAGCCGTCTTCCCTCAGCACCAAATAACTGCAAATTAATTAAGTGATTTCTGACTGCTAAAACTTGTGTGTGCAGCAGAGCATATCTGGGCTAAAGATCATTTGCTTGAAATGCAGGTGAACTGCTTTGCCAAGGATCCGGAGATGGCTAAAATTTTGAATTCGGAATTTTTTAGTGAAAAAAAAAATTCTCAATTTTTTTCCCTCCTCACTGTTATCAATAAAATGAAAGTGAAGGATTCTGAGTCAGAATTTTACCCATGAAAAAACATACTCATTTTTAGTAGGCTTGAACTTTTTAATTTCTTATTAGTTCCAAAACCCATGAAGCTAATTTTATTTCCTTTATTAGGTTGGGGGGGGGGGGATGACATTTTTTTCCCCTCTTCTCTAGACAGCTCAATTTAGAGAAAAGAGCAAAATACTACGTGACGGTGGCTTGCTTCTGACAAAGCAGAGTTAAATCATGGAAGATATGATCTATGTAGCACAGCCTGTAGCAAAGAACGGAGGCGTTTAACTTTCCTCTGGCTTTTCTAAGACAAAAGGAAAATGCATCTTAATGCTAAAACAGCTTGAAATTAAGCAGTTCAGGGCATTTCAAGAAATAAGACTGAAGCATTGGATGGTAGGAATATTAAAATTCTTTCTCTCTTTCCCACCCAGAAGGAAAACGCTATGAAATTTCCGTGAATAATTTTGAAATTTGTTTGCACTGTGAGGATTAGGTTCAAAATTGGTGTCATTTTGAATTCAGATGAGGGCTGACTTGTTAGGGAAATACAAAGCACGCGGAATGGTATGCTTGCAAAAGGGAGTGGTGCTCGCTCTCAGCCTTAAAGGAGGCACAGCCCGGGACATCGATGGTGAGCCCTTTGCCACCTGCTTGCCACTGGCTTGCTGGCCCTGAGTAGGAACCAATAGAGGGTGGCTCACTTAGAGGCTACATTGTCTATTTTTGACCTGCACTGAGAAGAAAAATATAATGCCTTGTATCCTAAAAACCATGCAGAAATGGATGTTTTACATCCTGATGGCAGTATCTGTTCTGCTTTGAATACAAGCTGCAGATTTCTTTTATCTCAGGGCGGGGTTGGAGGGGAGCTGGGAACGATGCTAGATTTGGAAACCCCTCACCTGCTTTCTTACTCATGGGATTGTGAAAGCTCTCAGAGATTGCAATTCTTCTTCAGCTCCAAAGAATCCCGTTGATATACGCTCCATATTATGATCATATATAAAGACTGATAAGGCATCTTTGAAAGAAAATCAGAGGGGAACGTGTTGCTGCGCGTGCTAAAGTAGCAGAAGTGTGAATGTCACGTTGAAACCTTACGTTTTGATATATAGCTGTAACAAAGGGGGTGAGGGGTCTGTCTGTATAAAGAACACCAGAAAATCTACTGCCTAATGATTTTTTAAAGAGAATATAAATCAAAATTGAGAAATTCAGAAGGCTTTTACACCTACTTAGTGGATTCTGTGTGCATTGAATGTTTGCTGCTATAAAACCCTACTCTACTCTGTCTTTGAAAGGTGACTGGGAACTAATAGCACCTTATCAGGGTTTTGCATGCGATAGCCCTAAGGTTTACCTTTGTAGTGTTTTAAAAAAAAAAAAGTCCTGCAAGAACTGTGGTCTCTGCTCCAGTAAAGGGTGAAAAGGAGATGCAAGAAATGAAAGTAATACGATTATACCTAATTGCTTTAGCATCCACTTAACTATTTTACATATGTGTCTTAGAACAAATGTTTGTGGAGTGTCTAGACTGGTGTTTACAAATGTGTTAGCTAACGCTGGCTAATTGGGGAGCAATTAACGTGAGTTAAAATGCTAGGAAGACTAGACAAAGCCGGAGCGTGCCTTGCCTTGTGCGCCTCTTCCTATCTCTGCCTTTATCCCACCAGGGAAACGGAGGAGAGGCTTGAATTGCAGTGTAGAGAGGCACGTTTCTCCCTGCAAGGGAAGGGGGAAAGCAGAGAAGAAAGGATCAGGAGCCCTCCCATCAGCATGCCTCACGGACTGTGGTGTTAGCCGCATGGAAATCACGCTGCTCCGGGAGCGTTGCCTGTTATTTCGCTTGCTCTGCTGCACCGTCAGCTTTGTTTAAGCTGTTCCTCTCCACCCGGGGCTTTCTGCAGGCACCCGGCCTCCTCTTGCTTTTCCTGTGCCTGCGCTGCGAGTGCCTGGTACAGCCTTTTTACCTGCCACTCCTCTGTGCCCCTTTCTGATTACAGTTAATTCTACTCCTGGAATCACAGAATCACAGAATGTTAGGGATTGGAAGGGACCTCAAAAGATCATCCAGTCCAATCCCTCTGCTGGAGCAGGAACACTTAGATGAGGCTACACAGGAAGGTGTCCAGGTGGGATTTAAATGTCTCCAGAGAAGAAGAACCCACAACCTCCCTGGGCAGCCTGTTCCAGTGCTCTGTCACCCTCACTGAGAAGAAGTTTCTTCTCAAATTTAAGTGGAACCTCTTGTGTTCCAGTTTGAACGCATTACCCCTTGTCTTACCATTGGTTGTCACCGAGAAGAGCCTGGCTCCATCCTCATGACACTCATCCTTTATATATTTGTAAACATTAATAAGTTCATCCCTCAGCCTCCTCCAAGCTGAAGAGTCCCAGCTCCCTCAGCCTTTCCTCACAAGGGAGATGCTCCACTCCCTTAATCATCTTTGTTGCCCTGCACTGGTCTCTCTCTCCAGCAGTTCCCTGTCCTTCTTGAACTGAGGGGCCCAGAACTGGACACAATATTCCAGATGAAGAAGTGTCAAGCTCATCAAAATAATCTACTTTCATAGTTACACTCAGATTATGCTCTTCACTGTCCTCAGTAACACTGCCCCTTTGCCACACTGCTGATTGTGGCTGTGCCTTTGCTTTTGTGTCCACAGGATGGAGTAGGTACCTACTTGGATTTTGGGAGGGCTGTTGTGCTGTGGGGAAGTGCCAGTTTGGAGGGGAATGAGGAATATTTGACTCACTGCCTTTCGCTCAAACCCATCGTGAATGTTGCCTTTGGAGGAGGTTTCCCAGTGGGAAAATAAAGGGAAATTGTCCACGCTGAGCAACAGCTGCTGCTGTTTCAGCAGTGCCATGAGTGGTTTCCCCGGCTCCCCTCAGCTCCTTTGGAACCATTTTTATTTGGTGGATGAATACTTCGGTGATTATCCCTCGAAAGTAGAGTTTGGGCCAGGATCTGGGGTTTGCCAGAGTGCCAGCACACTTGGCAGACCCACTCAACCATGATGTGGCTCCTCGAGGAGCTTTTTAGAGATGAGTATCTTTTGAGCTACCGTGGAAGTGTGTTGCAGGTGTGTGTATGTACCCAGGGGGAGGACTCATACTGCAGGCTCTTGGCTCTCTGTTTCTTTTTCCCTCAATACTTCCTACCCCTCTCATGTTGCAAATCACCACTGTAGGGCTTGTTCCTGCACAGTAGCATAGGAGTAATTCCCCAGATAAATCTGTGCCTTCCTAGGAGGCAGGTACCCAGTGCTTTCCTGGGACTGTGGGCAGTAAAAACTCTGTAAAGGGCAGAGCAAGAAGAGACAAATCATACATGGAGAGGATTTATGAGCATAGACACTAACCTTACTTGTTCTCTCTCTTTTTCTCCCCTATTGCACACACATATTTGGAAGTTAAACCCTTGAACTAATTGCAAAGCCACATGGACACATCTTTATATCTATAAAGAATAATAAAACCCCCATTCATTATGTACTCTGCAGTGTCTAACCTGCATTGCATCTAGTAATTCATTTGCCTGGGAATCAATCCAATATTAGAACAGCAAAAATAAAAAGGTTGGAAGAGATCTCCGGAGTCCATATTCTTTCTTGCAGACAGGATCAAAAATATCAATTGCAAACTGATGATCGGTTTCAAATAGCCATACACGTGTAAAATAGGGTCAGATCTGCCTACCAAATTAATGCACTTTTTCTCTAAATGTATATTTTTTTCCCAAAAATTTTCTTAGGAAGATTCAGTTGTGAGACATGAGAGATTTAAGTTTCTTATATCTTACAACAGCATAAGACTGGAAGCTAATAATCATGAAGATTTTCTCGTTTGGAAAGGGAGACTGAGAGTCCCCTACTGGGGCATGCAATATTCACTTCTAGGTCCTGTATTATCATATTCTGATTAAAGCTTCTGTACACATAAAAATGTGAAAACATTATGGAAATGGTATAATGTTCCAACACATTTTAGCATCCCAAAACTTGGAACATTTTGGAAATGTTTTACGTGCATTCATTTTGAGTCTTTCTGTCTTCCATATGTCCTTTGCAGAATTTTTGCAGTCCTCACAAGTTTTTGGAAACACATTAACAAATGGTTTTATCAAGGTCTCTTTGAAGTTATGGGGGACCCTTTCACCAACTCAGCAGTTTTTGCCAAAGATCCTGGGATTTTTTGGGTGGAAGACAACATGAAGTATGAGATGTTGATAATGACTGGAATAATTAGGAAAGCATTGAAAAACAGGACTTTTTTTTCTGCACTTGGGAGTTGTCCAAAAGAAATCTGCTTGTTGTCAGGAGAGCCCTAATAGTGCCTGTTGCAGGTACAGTCATTCTGAAGGTGGTATCAGCCATCAAACTGACTGTTGCGATCTAGTAGGAAGCGTGTCTGGGATTGCGCTCTTGTCATGGGTTGCAGACATCCAGCCTGTTCATCTGTACTGCTGATTTATTTTAAGTTCACTGCTTTGGGATGCTCCTGGTTTAAAGCACTTGTCAGCTCTAACAGAGGCAGCTTTGAAACCTACACTGGTTTCCTGGGAAAGAAATATGTTTTGTTCTAGTCAAGTTTTGCATTCCTTATTATAAAATTGGAAATGTAGTTACTAAAACAATGCAACCATATGTCGCATCTGTCTGTAGGTTTAGCTGTCACTGGTGGAAGTTTTTTGGCACTTTGTACTCAAACCAGACCTCACCTTGCACAAGTAATCTTCCATGGCAGAAGTGGTACCGTTTTTTTGTGTTCTCCTTTTATATGGATTATCCAAAATGAGTTTGGGATCTCCTCTGTTTTGTAACTGACTTTCCTGGGCTCACACATTATCTTTTTCTTTCTTCCTCAGCGTTTTTAAGGAGCTGGTCATATTACTTTTAGAAGCTTGTGAAGCTTTAGTTCTTTACATTTGTGTTGTCTTCTATTATAAAATGCATCAGCCCTGTGTTTGTCTGACTCCTGTCACTGGGCATATCTGCATTGAGAGGCAAGTTAATTGCAGGGGCACTTTCTCAAGTATCTCTTTCCTTGATGGCTGGTGTATGTTCTCTACGTTTGTTACAGTTTCTGTAAGCCATATCAGAAGAATTACTAATAAAACAGTATTTGTCGCAATCTCAGAAGTGGAATTGTGTTGCACCGCTTCTGTACAGTGCACATGCCATTTATCTGGCAGCTGGAGCACTTCAGATTTCCCCATGTTAGCAATTTTAGGAGGATATTTGGAAAGGGTAGAAGGATTCGTTATAGGTCCATATGCAGAGGAAAATTATATTCTGCTGCTAAGTGAAAAGTTTCTTTGAAATTTATTTGGAATGAGAGATGTGTAGTTTAAGTATTCACTTCCAAAACCTCCTCTAAAAAACTTGTCACAGCACTCCTTGAGTCTCTCTAGAAAATATTTTGATCACATTTTATTTTGTAAAAAGTAGAAATATTTATCTGCACATCATGGGCTTGAACAGGTGAAGTTGGCTGCCCAAGTGACCGGGAATCTGCTATGTGCCCCAGAGAGGGTGAGAGGAATTTTGAAACATCCATGCAGGAGCATTGTACACACACTGCTACTCCCAGTGGGTCTGAGTATGTGTAGTGGTGTCTTGTAGGACTTCCAGTGACTGCCATTACAGGTCCTGCTTTTCAAATATGCTCACTCCCAGCATGAGGAACTCTGTTTTGAAAACCTGGATGCTGAGTTTGCTGCCCGAATGGGATCTCAGTTCTTTTGAAAAAAATCTGTCTCCAGTTGTGAATGCTGCACTCTCCGAGAGTGCCAGCCAAATGTCTGCACCTGCTCCAGATACCAAGCTTGGAGTAACCCTGTTCTAGCATAAGTTTTTTACCTTATGCAGAGAGAAGGGGGGTTTCGTTTTCCATGCCCCGGCCATCATGTGAAGGGGGATGGTGTGTTGGAAAACAGTTATTTTCCTTTCTGGACCCATTCCAGAGCCCCAGCATGGCCTCACTGGTGCTGTGCTGCAGGAGGTGTTGCCCTTTGCAACACATGTGTGAGCCAGGTAGTTTGTGCCCAGGTCTGGTATTGGGTGTTGGCTGTGTATCTTCTCCTTTGATGATGTTTTCTGCCACGCCTTGTCTTTTATCTGTACTGCCACAGTTTTGCAAGTGGCATAGAAATTCCTGTGTAGATAGTGCAACATCAGGTGATTGAATGGGGGGAGACTTGTCACATATGTCCAGAAATGAGGCATAATCATCCCCGGTGCCTTTTCTCACTGATGCCAGCAATGTGATTTGAAAGAAAAGCTGGTTCCAGGTCCAAATACAGCCAAGGAAGTGAGATGCCTCATTGTTTCTGGGGATGGGGCTGTGAGCTCAAAGTGTCTGTGCATCTTCAGACTAGATTCCCCTGGGGAGATATGTACACTATCATTACCGAATCATTCAGTGTGCTGTTGAGCACATGGGAGCGTCAAACTTCTCAGTTAAATCTACTCATAACCATTGCAAAGCCATTTTGATGCCTATGACAGTTAAAACCTCTTACGGTGAAATCGTTTATTGCAGCCTAACATTCCACTACAGCAAGAGTAGGTGCTTCTAGTAATCCTTGAGAAAGATCAAATTGAAATGTAAAAGGTGTTTCTCATTGTGGCAATGGCTAAGTGCTTAACCATGTGAGGGTCCAAGGGAGCACTGCACCTCCATTTCAACAAGGACCACAAGAGGAAATCAGCAGAGATTCAGAAAATCACTGAAAGGGGAGTGGCCTCACAAATCAGTAGTTCTTTTCACTAGAAGGCTTGCATATGTACAAGCAGGCATGTTTGCAGGGATTGAATCTTGCAGTTGTTTTGCATGTCGACGCAAAGGCATGTGTAATGAGGCATCTTGCATTTTCTTGGTAAGAATTACATATGGGTTATCACACTCTGAGCTAAGTAGTCCTTCACCCTGAGCCTTCATTTTGGTTTTTTTTTTCTGTGTTATTTCTTCCTCAATTATGTATGTTTGGACTGACCCAAGCCATTCTTCTCTTCCCTTGGTGTTTATAGCTTTTATGCAGTGGTGCAGAGTCATTCATATTCACACCACACAAGTGTTGGAAAAGAAAAGGTATGAGTGTCCTTTCAGCTAGTAACATCTTGAGACCTGAATATCTTCATTAGAAAGGTCATGAAAAATGCTCTGGCATTCTGCTCTCATCCTGTGATTTACCTTCAAATTCCAGACTACCTAGATCACATACAGCTACACACGGGACATGCATTGAGGAAGTATCTAGGGACTGGTGCCTGGACTGGTCCCTGGAATTGTTCACCACTCAGTAGAGGCTGTTATAACCACTCACAGGCAAAGGGGAGGACAGGAAGGTACAGTCAGAGTGCTTTTGCTTGGCAAGTGTTGGACGGCATGGTTTCTCTGTGGACAAAATTCCATTTTCTAAGCAGCTCTAATCACAGACCTGCCTGATAACCCAGGTCACTCCTACAGGAGCTTGTGTTTGTGCTGCTGCTGCTTATGCTGTAGAGGAATATAGAGTTACAAAGGCCACTACCTCGATATGGGATTTGCGTCTCAAAACAGCTTTCAGTTGAGAAGGAAAGTTGTCAGATTCTTGGAGAAAAAGCCCTTAGCTCAGCACTTTCCAAACTTTTCTTCTTGATGCCCCATTTTCAGGGGCAGTGATCTTTCCTCCAAGATTTCAGACTTTTTTGTTGGAGTCAAGACCCCTATTTTGGGATCTGCTGCCTTAGCTTCTTACATTGGTGGGGTCATCCCCAGGGATGCTAGAAAGTAAATCCCTTACGGGCTGTATCATAAGCTGATCTGTTTAATCATGTGGAAAGAAAAGTTTTAACCTGTGCCACTGCACAGTTAGAAAGATACACTGTGAGGTGATCACTCTCACCGTGCTAAGCACTGGCACCACTACATGGCATGGTAGCCAATGGACTGGTGGTCCTGTTTACTTTCGTAACTCTGTAAACAATGCCTGTGAGGATTGTGAAAGGTCATTGTTTCGGGAGAGAGAGGAACTTTTCATGATGAGATGGCTAGAAGTAACCTGATGAGGGGATCTCATTCATCCCACTGCCAAAAGACCTGATCAGCTATGCTCAGGTGTTTCCTGAAATGTTTATCTAGCAAACTCTAAAACACCTTCAAATGGCAAGGTCTCTGCAACCCAAGGCAATCTTTTCTCGTGCTTAAATGTCCTTACCACTAGATCTCAGAAGTGACTTCTAACCCCTTTCTGCAATCCAACCCACACTTTCCTTGTTGTATTCACCATAGTTATACAGAACAAATTGTTCTCATTTTTTTTAATTTTATTTTTTCCGAAACCTTTGAATTTTTTGAAAACAGTTTTAGTGTCTTCTCTGTTAGATTGTCTTCTCTAAAGTAAACAGCCCCAATGCATTAAAGCTTCCTTAGAAATCGTGCTTTCTCAGCTTCTGGTTATTGTCATTGCCTTCCTCAGGTCTCTCCCCAGCAGGGCCACATTTTCCTCAGGATTCATTATCCCAAGGTGTACACAGTACTCTGGCTGATTCCCACCAATTTTTGCTAAAGCAGATTAGTTTCTGTGCTTTGCAGATTGCACCCTTGTACACATATGCAGTATTTGGTTTTTTTCTTACTAGCAAGGCAATGGTGATTCCCCTTGAGCTTTTGGTCTCCTGTTGCCTTTTCTACTGTAACCCCCTTTTCTGCCTCGTTGTTCATCCTGCATCAATGGAGCCTGTTATTCCTGCCAAAGTGCGATACCTTGCACACACCTATACAGTATTTTATTCTACTGTTTATCAGCTTGTGTTGTAAATATGATGAGATAATTTTTAATTCCATACCTATCTTCTGTGTGCACTCCTGCTCAGCTTCCTGTCATCTGCAAATTCAATAAACAGACTTTATACTGGTCATTAATGAAAATATTGAATATCACCAGACTGCAAACAGATCCCTGCAGAAACCCAGCTGGCGCATCCGTGCATTTTGACAGTGAACCATTGGTAACTACTTTCTGAGTACTGTTTTCCAAGAGGTTATGTAGCCATTGTATAGTGGGGTTGTGTAGCCATTCATCTAGACCACATTTTCTGAGCTTGCCTGTAAGAAACTCAGGAGAAAGGGCATCAGAAAGCTTACTAAGGTCAAGATATATGACTGAACTGTTTCTCTGTTGTCCAGAAGACCTGTTTCCCTTCTAGTGAAGAAAATTAGGTTGGTTTGACATTATTTTCCTTGACAAGTGCATGTTGCCTGTTAGTCATCTCCTTGTTATCTTGCAGGTGCTTAAAAGTAGTCTGGTTATTTGTCCCAGCTGGTTCCAGGGAACAAAAGCTAAGCTCTCTGCTTTATAATCCCCTGGTCCTCCCATTTTTCAAGGTACATGCCATGTTAGGCCATTTTTTTTCTTCTGTGAAGGCAGGTTTAGCCACTTGATTTTCCAGCTGATTGCAGGTGAAGGTTGAGGCAAAAATGTCAAATCCAGGCATGCTTGGTTGACAAACTTTGTACCCAAATAAGGTGATTGACCGCGCTGTCACCCCCACACCAGAACCGTGGCCTTCTCGCTTCTGGAGAAGCATTGTTACAAATCTAAAGTGGGAGGTTTCAGAAGTTTCCCTGCGCTGTAAATAAGATAAATTCTGCCTTTTTGGGGTGTATCAGAGCAGTGGATGTACATAGACAATCCCTGTACTGGCCAAATCACAAGTGCTGTAAACAAGTTAATCTGTGTTTACCCTTCAGCATTGCCTAGCACTGACCCAAGGAAGGACAAGGAAGAGAATCTGAATGGTATTTCTGTTCCGCTGTTTGGAGATAAAGTAGAACAGACAAGTACCTCCTGGTGTGTGTGTGAAGAACTAACTGTGTCTGTAACTGGCGCAAGCGTTTTTGTGTAGCTGTTTCTGGGCAAATAGGTTTTGACTGAGCCTGGGGGTTTGTTTTGGAAGATTTTAAAATATCCAGGGAGGAACCTTTCACTTACATTAATGAGAAGTCTTAATTTTGCTTAAAATGGCAAAGACAAGACAATTCAGGGTAGATTAGAGAAACAGATAAGCAAAGGACTGATAGAAGAGTCTTAGAAGCAGAGAAAGGCATGTGAGAGAGGTATTTGGGGTAAAATGGACAGAGTGAGCACAGGCGGAGTTGCTGATGAATGGGGTGAGGAAAAGAAGAAAAAGGCCAGCAGAAGAAACTGAAAAAATGGAAGAAAGGTAATTGTGCATTGATGTATTTCAAGGTTTTCAAGGACTTCGTCTAAATAAAGGAAAGCACAGAGGCTAGTAGGGAGAAGAGTGAGAAAAGACGGGGAGATAGCAGAGCATAAAAACTACCTGGAAAGTCTTTGCTTAGTGGCAGAATATGTACATTTCATGGGGTATTTATGGTCCGTGGCTCCTGTGCAAGCAGGGTGCTGCTCAGCATATCAGCTCATAATGCAACATGTATCTTGTATGGTAAAGGTGACACTTTCTAAGACATGAGCGTAACCAGAACATGTTCCTTTGGCAGAGCAGGAGAAGACAGATAACCCTTTAGCAGAGGTATTGCTCTTTAATCCCAGCACCACTTGCGTTGTCATTTTTCTAGGCAAGAGCTAGCCAGCACCTGTGTGGACCAAAACAGGGCCCTCGGGTCCATGTATGAGACGGACAACAAGCAGAAACTCGAGGGCCCTGAGCTGTGCAAGGCTGGGACCGCTGGACCAAGCTGGAAAGCAGTGCTCTCTAGGCACTGACATGGGGCAGGGGAAAGGCCCTCACTGGCTTTAAGGTGATGTTGAGTTTATGGCAGGACACAATCAATAGGAACAAAGCTGGATGACAGATGAATAGCCTGAGAATGGTTATCGTTGCAGTATGAAACTGTGTTGCATTGATTCCTGACGCTTGGGGATTAATCTGCCTTCAGGTACACCTGGCTTTTAAAAGTGCTCTGTTTACACTTTTTGCAACCTGAAATACAGTCAAGTGAACTGGATTCTTCTCCAAGTTGAGAGGCGTCCAACTCTGGAGTTTGGTTCAGCCAGCTAGAGGAAAACAGCCAGCTATCTGCAAACTCATGATTTTCACACAGACTCTCCCCTCAATACCTGTGAAGCTGCTGCTTCGTGCCTTTTGGCAGGAGCTCTTCACTTTCCCTTCTGAGTTCTCGGGTCTGGTGAAACATGGAGTAATGACTGAAGCCTCAGGACCCAACATGTGGGGAGAAAGACAAATCAAAATGTAACAAAGGGGCAGTGACCATTTTCAAAGAAGATGTAAGGGAAATTCATTCTGCCTAGACCATCCCAGCCAGCGTACAGCAGAGAGGACAGTTCGGAGGAAGAAGAGAAGCAGACACTGAAGGAGGGAGGTGCGATCTTGGGGAAAGATGGGAAGTCTGATGGAGTGAAATAGGACAGAGGTGTGCACTAAAAATAGAAGAGCAAGATGTTATTTCTGAGGCCTTTGTCCCAAGGGCCTTTAGTCATATCTCTACATGAGTAAGTGGAGAAGAGAGTTAGGAGGGATAGAGGACGAGACATTTTTGGAGGGGAAAAAGAGTGTTTTCACTAAATAAAGTGTACTGACAGGAACATATTTTGCCCTAAAGGTCATTTGTTAGCAGCAGACAGAGCACTATTGACTCCTACAGGCCTGCTGGATCTGCTGTTGGAGACAGCGTGGTGCAAGCAGCCAGGGTGAAAAGGAGAGGTGGGGAAGATGAACTACACTAGCTGGGCCTTTTACTCTGTTCCCACACTTCATCCTGATCTGTGCAGGACCTTGTCTGGCTGGTCCTGGTGTTGTCATCAACAAAAATGAAATGGGCGCCACACAGTGTAAATGAACGTTTCGCTTCAGACTTGCTGGCGTAATGCAAATGCCATGGAGATGGGAAACCACCTTAGCAGACCTGCAGGGATAATGCCATTGTTCTAACGCTCAGAAAACACCACTTACGGTCTGCCAAAAAAGGATGAAGCCGGTCCTCCAGGTGGCTGACAGGCAGTGTGAACTGTGATAGGAGGCTGTGAGCCTGCACCTAAGCCTGAACCAAGGGATCACCGCGCAGCTGCTCTGCCTTTCCCAGGGAAAGGTTAAGTTGCCTGGTGCAGGCTGTCACAGGCTGACGGTTTGACGTCGCCTGCTTATAGATCCCAGGCCTCAGCCAGGCCTCACCACTTTAACTTTCACTCTTAGTAAATCACAAAATGAAATGGAGTTTTCTTCCAAGTGACAAGTAAATCTTGGCCACTCTCTGGCTGCTGTACTGGTATCACTTAATTCTGTAATCCCTTTGCCCTCCATTCCTTGGTGCAGCGAGCACATGCTGGGAAGCATTGGAGTGACAAGTGATTTCTCTGCCTGACACCTCGACTGGGAGACTTGATTAAGTGAAAATATCTTTGCATTCTTTTTTTTTCTTTTTTTCTTTTTTTTTTTTTTTCAGGTGCAGAGAATAAAGTGCACCAAAGGAATCAGCTGGGGCTGGGAAACATAGAGATTCCCTGCTCTGCCACCTGCACTGCCTTTCAGACCTGTGCCCTTGCTGTGTTGCATATGCAGCTAGTTTTATGTGGGGATAAGGATTTGCCTTGCTATTTCCAACTTTACTCTGGCAGACTTTGAGAGGTTTTCTTCCAGGTCTAGTGTCTCAGCAGTGTTCCTTACAGTGGTACCTCCTGCCAGAACTAGAGACTTAGGTAATCGCATCTACTCACAAGGTGAGGAAGTGGCTCCTTCCACCCACTGCTGCCAGCTGCCAGCTTGGGTAGCTGGAGCAATTGGGAGCTTCCCCCATCAAGAAGGCTGTAAATCATTCCCTCCGGCATCTTTCACCCTGCCTTGAGTGACATTACTGCAGCTCTGGGGACTATTATTAGTATTCAGCGGTACACTTTTAAGCAAAACCTGAGAAAGGAATTAATCTGTCAATAGGAATAAATATCCTGGACAGTGATTTATGCAGATCCTGTACCCAGAGTGACTGTGTTCGTTTCAACTGCGTCTCTCAGCCTTGTTCCCAGAGCCAATACAAAAACTTGCATTTAAAGTAACATTACAGCTGGCTGAACATTTGTTCAACACCTAGGTCTATGCAAGCACTGCTATACTCGGGAGTCAAAGCCGAGGAGAAATGCATTTGTCTGTCACTTTTTACAAAGGTCAAACAGTAAGAGACACAGCCAGGGCAAAGGGTTCTGATTAGTTATCCTGGGCACACATCCTGGACTCTGGCATCCTGTACATGTAGCAGCCATAGCATGTTCTTATAACTGCACAAGTACTGTGCCATATCAGCGGATACATGCATGGAAAAGTATGTACAGCTGTGTAAATGTAGCAATGCATCTGTGGAAGGAGAAGACCACACTCTTCCTATATGGCAAGCACAACTATAAAATCCTTGCATCCAGTGAATGTATAGTTAAAAATACAACAGAGAGCTGTTCATTTGGGTGCACAGGGTCCTGAGAGGACATATGATGGCAACAGACTGGTCTGGTGGAAAAGCATGTTTGTGGGTCAGAAGACTTATGCTGCATTTCTCACTGTTCTCCTTATTTGTTGTGACACTTTATGTGAGCCACTTCACAGATCTGTTTGTTTTTCTTGGTGTCTACACTGAAGGCAATCGCAGCACCACCAATTCTGGAATTTTTTGTCATGTGTCTCAGTGATAATTTGTGCTTTACCAGATGCCTCTGCTTCTGAAAGTAAATTGTTCTCAACCTTTTGTGGCTTTGGTGGCAGAGCAAGACTTGAAAATATGTATGGCCTGCATCCATCCTTGAGGCTCATACAATGACAAAAAGAAGGGGGGGAAATGAACTTTTCTTATTTTTTTGAGATAATTTCTACTTTCTAGAAAATTAATTAATGATGTTTGCATGTTTCCAGGTTGGGAATGTTTATTGAAGTGCTGACAGGATTCCTCAGCCTTGTGTCTGTAGAATGCTGTGCATTGCTCCAGTGAAGGGTGTTCTCAGCTTTGCAGGCCATTGCATTGTAGCAGGAGGCTATCACAAGGGTATGCATGCAGTAATGCTCCCAGGTTCACAGTGAAGGCACACAGCTCAAAACCTACAAATGTATGTGTATTTATATAGAGAAAAGCACTTAGAAATCAAGAGGTTCAGGCACAGAATGTGTTCAAATATACCATCTGTGAACTGAATAGGAATCACAGAGAGAGAAAGGTACATTGAGACGTAGTTGTACTGTTGCATATGCTTCCAGGTGTGACCAGGGTTGGGAATAGAAGTGAAGCCCTCTAATTAAAAGAGCAACATCTCTCCATCTCAATGGATGCAAGTGTGAATTGCTCCCCCTGAGTCAGAACATCCCCGGAGATGTGCAGAGCAGCATGGTAGCAGTGGCAGCTGCACTGCCAAGGCTCCTGATTGAGTTCCACGGTCACTGGGCAAGGGGGTTTGACAGGAAAGAAACAAAACAAAAAACAAACAAGACAGGGCTTCTGAAGTCACAGTTCATTTCAGTTTTCATTATAAAACAAGAATACTATGCAAAGGGAGCGACTCTGTAATTTACATGGTTTAAAATCTTGGGATAGGTGCAGCCCCTGTACTTCCAGTGCTTTCAGGCCTGGTGTTCATAGTGCTGACTGTCCATGGCTGCTGGACCACAAACACGATTGCTACATGCGGGAAACCATCCGTCCCGCTCCTTCCTCCTACCTTCCTCTCACCGGTACACTGGTACACAATGAAAACCCACGCATTTGCTACCTGGCATCTTTTCCCACCCACTCTGCAGATGGGAAGAGAGAGACTTCAGCTGTTACCCGTTGTTTCTCATCTCTCAGACTGGCTGTATTCTGCAGCAAGCTTCTCTTAAAATTGTTGAGATTATTACTGTTGTATATTTTATACATACACACACGCGCGCGCACACACACGCATATGTATGTTTTTATATATATATATTCTTCGCTCTCCCTCTGCAGCTGAGATGCACCCGGGATTTATCTTTGTAATGAGAAAAGGGAGATAGGGAGAAGTAAGGGCATTTTTCTCTGACTTGGATTGTAAGTCATTTTGATATTCATTGTAAAAGATGCTTTTCAAATATTTAAATGTATGTGCGCTCACATATCAGTTCTTCAGGATGGATTGTATGCGACGTAATCACTGTTTTATATCTCTTGCGCTCTGTGATGTTCTCCTGTATCCATTCCTTTCAGTAGCTTCATCTGGGAGAGATGGGAAGATGGGGATCTGGAACTGGGATTACTTCCATAGCCTGTGCTCTGTCGTAATTTCTTTTTTGCAAGGCTGGAGAAGAAATGCACTCACTTTTTGCCAGGGCTCTCACCTTTTCCAGTACTACCATTTCTGGGGGGTGGAGCGGCCTTAAAGTAGCTGGGCCTTCCTGAAGCAAATGCTCTTATATCCTCACAGGAAAAGCTGAGCTGGGATTTTGCTTGATAATTAGCTCAATGTGCTTTGTAATTAGCTCAAACAAAGGGCATTTCTTTTGATGTGGGTGAAGTGCACAAATTTAGAGGTACCAGTGACACCCGTCCAGCTTTACCCTAGTGTGAAAATTTCTTCTTGTGACTTGGGGTGGGTGGATAAGACAGGGAAGGGTGGGTACGCCCGCTCCATCTTTGCATGGCTGGGGCTTGGGGCTGGCCACGCTGCATGCAAACTCTTCCTCCCCCTTCGTCCTTGGAAGGTCTGCTCCCTGTCAGGTGTGCCATCCCGCCATCTGCTCCCAGCACCAAGCAGCTGGTACGATTGCCGCAAACGTTGGCAGGAGCGGCCTTCCAGCCGCGTGAATGACAGCACGCACCGCTGCTTCCTTGGCATGGAGAGCAGCGCTTGTAGCTGGGAATTAGAGGCTTGTAAACCTGCCGGCTCAGGGATGAGGGGAACGGCTCTCAGCGGCACTCCCGAGGCGTGGGAATCTGCCTGAGCTCCTGCTGACACCGTCGCACCTGCACGAGTCCTGGCCAGCCGCAGGCCCGTGCCCATGGTGGGGTGCCAAGGCCGAGGCCTGGAGGCACTGAGGATGCTCCCTCCTCGTTCCCGCTCCCTCATTTGAGCAGAGGGCAAAGTGGTCCCAGCTACAAGTGTCAGGGCAGCCCTGCTCCTCGCCAGGCTGCTGCATACAGCAGCTGTGCGGCCTCTGCCTGTGGCACAGTCACAAGGAAGAGGGGAGCTGGGAGCAGAGTCCGAGAGGAGAGGAATTGTTTCTGAATATCAGCTCTCCCTGAGTTATGGGGGAGCATGGAGGGAAGTGGGGTAGGGTAGGAGGAAGGAGGACAGGTTTGGTGGAAGGATCCTAGCTGCCTTGTGCATCTGCTTTCAAAACAGTCAGTGCATGCTGCCCTGTTACCTGCAGGGCTTGGTAAGACAGTGCATGATCTGTCACTGGCTCACTGCTGGAGCCTCCAAACTTGAACGGCTCAAAAACCAGTACTGCATCCCAGCAGGGAGTAGAGGGAGAGGGAAGGTGCAGACCTTTTACACCAGCCAAAGGGAGACAAGAAGTTTCTTCATACAAAAAAAAACAAAAACAAAAACAAAAACAAAAACCTAAACAAACAAAAACATATCCATGCGCCCCTCCCCCCCCCAACAAACAAACAAACAATTTGCCAGGAACTCTAAATACAGAGCATCAAGAAGCACCATCAAATTTTTCTGATTTTTTAAAGTGGAGTTTGCACCACAGCCACTGTGTGAGTGTGGTTCACTGTCAGGACTCTACTAGTAGCTTGGACATCTGTCTGCTCTTCAGACTTCTCCATAGGGTAATCATTTAAAAACAGGGGGTTTTCTAATGTCCCATAGCAGGACAAGACTGAGGAATAACTTCTGGACTTTGAGTTCCGTCTGGCATGATGAAAATAGGCTGTAAATTTCAAATTTTGGAGTATGTTGTGACCTCTCAATTTCTGGGAACCACAAATGTGAAAGCTGGATCCACGTGTCAAATGATGTGCCATAGAATTTCAGAAGTATTTGCATGTAGAGTTCAGACTTATCCTTAGGTTTCTGGGAGATCCTCTCTTACCTGGTGAGGTACAACTTGCCCTGTGAGGTGTGTGTAAATCCTTTTTTAAACCTGCAAAGAAGCAGGCTTGGATGAATTATTCTGATTTTATGCCATGGCCAAAACAAACCATGGGTTACCGTCTCTGTCTTGGTGTTTCAAAGCTGATGTTCTGGGTTCTTCTCCCTCAGGGTGAATCACCAATGGGCATAGAAGAGGCAAACCTCCTACCCTTTTAAGTGGTTAGAGACTGGACCAAAGACAGGTGGCAGGGCTTAGAAAGGGTGGGAGGCCTGAGCTTCAGACTCCTGTTGCAGAAGAGGAAATGAACCTTTAAAGCTGTATATCCTAGGTGATGAGTCCAGCAACTCATTTAGTTTTTTGTCCCTTTGTGTCCAAGAATTTCATTGTGGGAATGGTCCCGCTGAAAGTTCAGGAAAGCTGATGACAATGAAAAATTGTGGCGTTTTTGTATGAGTTGGTATGTTTCCTCAGTGTTTCATCCTGATACTCCCAGACATTTCTGAGACTTAAATCTGTGCTCTTCTTGCTTTTGAGCTCTGTTCAAAGCCCCTTTGAAGGTCAAAGCTGGAACCCTGGCCCTCACTAATCCCTCCAAGTTGGTCTTCCTTGCTTCGAAAGCACCTTGAAAATGCAGGTGAAAAGGTGTGAAATAAGTTCTTTGCCCTCTTCTCTGCCCTCTGAAGAGGGGGCTTCACTTTCCAGAGTTGGAAGCTGCTCTTGTGTCTTAGCTATACCACTGCTCATCAGTGCAGAAGATCTGAAAGGATTGACAAATAGATTAATACCTGGCAGCTATGGCTGAAACTAGCTATCTCTGAACGGGCAATCATTTATCACTAAATTACTTTCTCTAAGCCAGGTAATTTCTGATCAACATGCACAAAAACAAAGCCACAGCAGTGATGTGATGTTAACCAGAGGCCATTCCTATTCCCTGGGCTAGTGCAGCAATGAATGCAGAGAGAATTGTCACTTGAAAGGTTTATGAAGCTTAATGAAAAGTGACATTGCAGGATGCTGGGGAGGGAGGGGTCCACAAGGCTAGGTCTAGTTTGTCTGGTGACGAGTGTCACATGTGGAAAGGACATATGACTGGAATAATTGCCACTCAGGAGCAAGCAGTACTGGCAGAGCTGGTGCTGGGAAAGTGTGGGAGAGCACTGGCTACAGAACAGGGACTCAAGTGCATGAAATGAGTCATAGCCTTGATTTTTGTTGAAACAGAAGTAGCTCCATACCATGAGTTTTTAGTGTAAAAAGGGTGATGAGAGGTGAAGTGTGCCTGAAGCAGAACCACAGAGCATGATATGTTTGGAACTGTTGGCCATACAGGGATTCAAATCCAAAAGTTTTGGCATGGCAGGACTTGATGTCATTTCTGTGTCTGTAGCAGACCAAAGCTTAGTCCAAGCCTTGTCGAAATCTGGGTCATTCCATTCCAACATGATAACTCCTGAAGAAGAAAGTCTTTTTCATTTGGTGAATTTTAAATGTGCTTTATGTTCTGAGGGATCTTTAAAATTCAGAGGAGTTAGAAGAGACTCCTCACCTCACAGAATAGGGCCTGGTAGAAAGAAGACGCAAAGGTATTTTTGCGTGTCAAGGAAAGTCATGGCCAAGTTCTTATAAGGGTACCTTGGCTAAAGCCATGCCAAGCACCTTCAACGAGACACGTTTGTAGTATATCTCTCTGGCCATGCAAGGTTAATTTTATTGTGCCTCACAGGGATTCTTTAATTGATGTGCACACGTACTTCTAGGCTGTGCATGAGTGTCAATGCAAAGTAAGATGCTCCCCATTAACCTGCTGAGCTTTCCCCCTCCATCTCTGCACCTCAGGGATTGCTGGCCAAGGCACCCTGGGCATCTCAGCAGATGCCTTTTCCCTGGTGCTCTATCCAGTATTTCTTAACTAATACCTGGGAAAAGAGGAGCTGGTAAGATCTGTAAGGTTTGTTTCTTGACAAATGTCCCATTTTCACAGGCAGTTGAACTGAACTGCAGCTTGTGCTCCATTCAAACATGTCAATAAACATTATTGCAAAGACGTACAAGCAATAATGGGAATGTATAAAACTCACCTTTATTGCTTCTTGCCATGAATTTACACACTGCTCTAAACAGCTTTTACTCCTCCAGGGGAAAGCCTTGGGATTTTGCCTTTACTGTCATGCTGATTTCCCCAGTTTATACCAGAGACCCTTGCTGCCTTCTCTGCCTCCTCACCACAAGTCCCAGGGATGGGAACACTGCAGCAAAGGTAAAAATACATGTCTGAAGTTGCAGTCAGGCTCACTTAAAAGCTGAAGAGGTGAAGTTGCCATTCTCTGGGATAAGCTCCTGTGTATGTTATTGCCCGTCTTTTGCTTGATCACACAATGCCAGGGAGTAAATTACATTCGACAGTGCAATGGAAGGGAACAGCTCAATTCCCCTCTAGCTGTAGCTTCAAAAGTGTGGCAGTTGTATTTCTACACGTAGGGATGGAGGCTGCCCACTGCACTCCTGCAACACTTTCACTGATTCCACTTAAGGTATTAAATGAACAAGGCACAGTCAAGCTCTTCATCAGTGGTTGGACACTATTTTTCCTGTAGTGGGAGGTGCTCAACAGTACTTTTTCAGCATGAAAGCTTCTTGGAGGGCACAGGGGTAAAACCCATTCCTGAGCTGTTCCGTAGCAGAAACAGGGTAAGAAGAAACACAGATGTGTGCAAAAGATTCCCAAACTGAGTTTCTTGGTAACTGGGAAGTGTGGATCAGGAAAACTAGCAACATGTGAATACAATATGCAAGCCTGAAGATCATTGCAGAAAAGGGATTGGTGGTTTTGCTACTACTCTAGAATGCCAGCAGCTTTGCTCTAGCCTAATAATTCCTTTCTTTCCCTTCCAGGGTTCAGCAACTGCCCCTTGCCTTGTACCTTGAGTAATAACTGCAGCAGGGACTGCAGTTTGACTTTGCACGGAACTCGGCACAATGGCTTCTTGGTCCCACCGTGTATTCTCCGTTTCCTTTATCAAAACCACCTGGTGCCCCAGCAGATCCGTGCTCGTACCAAAGCTCAGCACAAACACTGTTCTCTCACTGCTTTATCCCACTGTCCTCTGCCTTCTGCCTGGGGAGACTCTTCTGCTGGAGCACCAGTTCCCATGAGTGGACGAAGGGCTGCTGAATGTTAAAGGTCTGAGAAACGAAGGCTGCATGAAGCAGCTGCCTTCCCCACTCCCATCGCCTGGCTCACTCACGGTTCCTCTCTGCTTCCCGGACTCCGGCCAAGCTCTCCCAGCTTTCTGCCAGCAGGCGGGCTGTTAGTTCGGGACCGGCTGCTGCTTGTGGAGCTCTCGCCATGCTCTGCTGCCCCTGGCACTGATGCTCATGTGGCTCCAGGCGCTACCGCGCTTCCCAGCAGCACTGGCTCTGCCTGCCAGCGAGCAGGGCCCTAGCAGTATTTTAATGGCCTTAGCTCTCGGATGGCTGCTGCCCTCCTGCTTTCCCTGGCCACCTTTGGTGCCTGGGTGCTCTTGTGTGCTGGCCTGACTCTCTGTGGGGTCCCTGTCATCCTGTGACTCAGGCCCAGGGACTTGTAGGGCTTTAGGCCAACTGATCTACTGCAACAGGCTCTGAAATTCAGGACCTCAGCACCCTTCTTCCCAGCCAAGGTGCCACTTGTAGCTTGAAGCAACAAGGGTGAGCTTTGAGGCTGGCCTTGATGTGGCAACCGCGCCTCCTTGACTCATTGTTGGTACCTGAAAAAGTCAATGCCCCATCCTTCCCGGTCCATCTCTGTTCCTTCAGTGGTGTTCCTGCCTTGCTTCTTTTTCATCTCCCTTCTCTCACCCAAGATCTAATGGGGTTTTTTTGGTGGGGAAGAGGACAGCTGCCTCTAAGAAGTCAGCATGAAGTAATTTTTGTCCCACAGCACAGGGAGGGCTGAGGGAAATCTGCAGAGGCCCCATGAGGTGATATTTCTTGTGATTTTGATTTTAAGGCATGTTGACTCATATCTAGATACTGAAATTGCAATAATAATTTTGGTTTGATTGTCATTGGTGGGGCAGGGGTAAGGCATGGTGGGCTGAGCTACCGATGATGGTTGCATTTTCTCTGGCTAGCTAGACTGTTCCCTAAGTATTCTTAATTTAACTCTTGCCAAAAATAATTTTGCTTGTCTGTGGCTCCAGAAGTTCCTGCTTGTTATAGCCTGAGGAGAGAGCTCTCCACTTGGCTGCCCTTGCCTCTGCCTGCCACATGGGGAGGCAGGGTAGGATATTGTTGAGGATCATGCTCTCTCCTCAGCTAAGGAAAGAAGATTTTGTGTAGGGGAGAGAAATGAGCCAGCCAGCAGTTCTCAGCAAGGAGAGGGAGCTCAGCCCCCTGGCATCTTTGCTTTCTGTTTTCCCTCCCACTTGCTTTTACTCCAGCTTTTGGAGAGGAGAACAGGACTTGCCTGAACTGGCCTCTTGCTGGTGGAAGGAGTCTGTCTTCTTACATACTGTATTAGCAGTAGGCAAGGGAGATTATAGCATTGAAAACCACAAATAACCACAGCAAGTTTGTTGTTTAATTGCTTTTTAATTTTTTTTTATACATAATGTCATGATTGTCTCTACTTGCACAAGCCCAGTAGGCTGACTGTATTCTATTGGCTCCCAGCATCTTGAGTTTCAGGCCGTCTGGGCGTAACAGCTGTGAAACGGCTACATTGACCTAGTCAATGGGTGTAGGAGGTCTAAAAGTGTTACGCTCTCCAGTCTCATGAGGACTAGCTTTGTCTCAGTCTTCTGACGATCATGTCTTGAGTTTTTACGTAACCATACGAAAATCCTTGAGAATAGGTATGATAGCTAATAAAGGCAAGGCAATGGTTGAAGAAGATTCCATCAAGTGGATGAAGCCTCTGAAAATTTGTGGAAATAGGTGCAAAGTAACTGAGTTGACCCTTGCACTTTCTAGTGCTAGGAAAGAGATCACAATGAGAAAACAGGATAAGGCATGAAGCTCCTGTTTTCATGTCTTCAAAAACTTTGGATTCTCAAAGTGTTGTCAGATAAAAGCCAGTTCCTGTGACAGCTGAGAGTGGGTTGACACTTCTTTGCTAGCTGAAATCACAACATACATATAAAAAAGGCTAAGAAATTTCTCGTTCCCCAAGCAAATACGTTTTCTTTTGTTCCTATCAGCACTGTAGTTTGAAGTTCGGAAGATACTGAGAGAAGACCTGGAAGTGTAGACATTTTAATGTCCATGGCATGATAGATATCTAGACATGGGTCTCTGACCTTTCCTCTGCCTTTTCAACCTGTGTGTTACATGAGGTGGGAGAAATAGGAAGTAAATATATCTTACTTTTTTCTTCAAAAATTGATGTATAAGTGGTCATGCTAATCAAATATGCAACTGCTGGGTTAAGATATCTCACACTGTCAAAAACAAGCCAATCCTGCTTTGTTGAAGGTGCTGGCACTGGTAGTGCACTGCTCTTAGACTTAGCTTCCAAAGGTTGTGTTAAAAATTAGTCAGTGAAAAGATCATTGTGTTATTAATATACTGTGTACCCCTGGATCTATTTGATAAGATCCAGCACTTGCCTAACAAACAAGTTGGAAGGAGTGGAGGCACAGGCAGGGCTGGACATGGGTGCTGGGGAGGGTATTTGAAGAAGAGTGTAAGGACACGTCATGAAAGAGAACAGGCTGTGTAAAGGCAAAGTGAAGATAACTCAGAAAGAAAAAAATTAGGAAGCTATGTTGAAAGGAAGAGAAGGCGATGAGAGTGCAAGACCAAAGATGGAGGCTGGAGTAGAGGAAGAGCTTTATCTAAGGAGGGGGAAGGAGAAAAAAACTATATATGGAAGAAGAAAGCCAGACATCTAAGCAACGAGCTCATGAAAAAGACAGGATCAGTACCTGCAAAGGATCTCAGAGAGCCATGGGAGATGAATTAAACATGGTCCCAAGAGTACCAAAATCCCTGAGCAGCATAGAAAAATTAGTTTGTGAAAGAATTCCTGAGCTATGAGTGAAAGCCATGGCCAGATTTAAAGTCTTTGCATTTGTTTGTAAAGTGCTGTGCACACCTGTATAACTGCTGTACAAATAAAGTAGGCAGAGAAAAGGAAAAAGTAGGGAAGGTAGGGGGTAAAAGATAAATGTACACAAGAGAAAGAAGTGCATTTCTTTTTTTAAAGGGCAGAATTTTTTTTACGGGGAAGACACCAGTACCTTGCTATCAGATTGGCTGGGTTTTATTCCTGGCTCTAGCACAGACTGGCTTTGTGACCCCATGGAAGTCCCGTCACCTCTCTGACACTGTTGGTTTTTTCTTTTTTCATTTGTGCTGTGGGATGATGATAAAAACATGTTCCAAGTACAGGTGAGGAGGTTAAATATTCACAGCCCTCCTCCTCTCTCAGGTCGCTGTTAATGTTATCATCATCATAATCTTGTACAGGTGAGACAGTGCCACGTCCCTGCCTACAGAGCAAAAGATGTGCAGAGCAGCAAGAGGCTGCACCCTTCCCACTCCCGTCTTGCCATTAGACCTGAGGGTCTCAGCACCCTACTACTGCCTGGAGGGCAGCGGCACTGAGGACAGGGAGGGGTGTAGCCCACCAAGGTTGTCTGCAGGACCGTCTTACTCAGCTAAAGCTGCTGACAGCTATACTGCTATTTATTTATTTGGCTGCTGAGGACAGAAACAGCAGGAGATAATCATAAGAAAATCATAAAAAAGAGGAAAAACCAGCAGATAATATTCTGCAGAGGGATTTAACGGGGTGAAAAATTGTCTCTTGCCGAACTGTCTGTGACACTAAACACTGTCTCTGAGATCTTCACTCTTCCTCCTCAACAGAGGCTTAAAGAAAGCGACAGGCAAGGCTCTGAGCCAGTGTCTGGGGGCTTTGAAAATATGACAGGCAGGAGCCTGGGTTTTTCTCATCAGCATCTTTCAGTGGCATGGATGCAATCAGTCATTGCGGCTGTTTCTGAGCAGGACCATCTCCTCCTCCTGCCACAATGAGTTGAGGGGAGGACACTTGGGAAACGCCACTCTAGTTCTTATCCCCCAGTCTTTCAATTGAGATGAATTTTTCCCTGTGCTGCAGGAGCATGGTCAAATAGCTGGAAAGGCTGCAGGCAGCTTGCTGCTGCTTTAGGAGGCAGGAGTTTCAAAACTAATCCTGAGCTTACTGTGCCAATCCGGCATCGGCAAGATGGGACCTTCTTGAACAGAGGTGACAGCTGAGGTTTAGTTCGAACTGGGCTGATCCCTTCTGCTGAAGACATCAGATTCCCCCTGCCGTGTTGAAAGCTTCCTCTGGCAGGGAGAGGGGTTGAGGCTTGAGCAGTGCTGCTGCTGTGCCATTGTGATGTCATAGCGTGACGTGAACTTTATGGTATTGTGATGTATGAGAACAGGGTAGGGCGGCTGTCAGGGGCTGGCTAAGATAGGCAGGGTCCAACTCATTCTCTAGAGCTGGCTGCAGAGACTCAGTCACACGGTACAGAGTGCTGCTTTTAGAAGAAAGCAAAAAAACCCAACATTTTGTTCCACAGTACAGGAAACTGGACGGGAAAAGGTAGGCTGCCAGGCTTGGAAAATCTGTGTTTGCTTCTCATCTCTGTTACAGGCTGCAAGTTTGAGCTTGAGGTAGTAACTGAATCTTGTTTCCCTCTTTCAAATGGGCACAGTCCTTCTTTCTTGCCTCCCAGGAAGGCTGGTGAGTAGAAATATCACATGCAAGGTGCCCAGACAGGATGTTCCTGATGGAGGTCTTGTAAATGGCTGGTTAGATTTCCTGGGGAACAACCACAGATGTAAAAGCTCTCTGAGCTCCCATCTGACTGCTCCCTCCCCTTACAAGGTTGTTTCCTACACAGTGTTACTCCCTGTATATGTCTTAAGCAGTGAAATTTCTTTTAATAACCTTAATTGATCTTGCTGGATTAGAGAGGATCACACATCAGGCTGAGCATTGTGCCATAGTCCTGAATCAATTTACCATCTCACTCTCTAGTTCTTATCCATCCAGGTTTCTCTGAGGAAAACCCAATGTAAATGCAAAGCAGCTACTGGGCTCTGTAAGGCAGTCAAGTAATGAGGGGGAAATGTTTTTTCAGAGTGTAGTGGAGGCAGCATCTTCATGGGACAAACTCAAAAGACATAGCAGAAAGCTGGTAGGGGCTTGAATCTAGATTAAACCCCACATACAAACATCCCTCCTTTCTGGGAAGGTGTTCACTTGGAAATAAGTTGGCACGGTCACTACCAGTTAGATGGTTCAATATGGCATATCTGTTCCTCAGCACAGTTGTCTTGCAGGAGAAATGATGTAGGTGCTGGTTCCTTTGTCTCTCTGTGGAAGAGCAGAGGTTTAATTTAAACAAAGACCTGCTTCTGCTGCTAGGGGTTAAAGTGTGCCACCGAGGTCTACACCACTAAAGTAGCACTTTAATCAGTAAAGTAAGAGTGTAAAGGCACTGTAACTACATAAATCACAGTCATTTGTTGTTAAGGACTTGTTTCAGACATGAGGATGCAGGGAGATGTAGCAGCACAGCAACTTCTGAGCTCCCCATGCCTGTGAACAGGGAGGGGAAAACACCTGTTCAATTTTTGAGGGTTCAGCAAGAACAAAAATAGCTTGAAGACACCCCATGATCCTTATAGTCCTGCCTGAGGCTGGCATCAGTCTCTCAGCCAGCCATCAGGTGCAAGGGCTCTGTCCTCCCCTCTAGGACAAGGCAGTTCACTGAAAACACCTTCGTGGAGTAGGTTTGAACTCTGAGGTCTTGATATTCTAGCCATTAGACTGGACCCATATGTGTGGCAGGAAGAACATTATAAAGCAGTGCATTTCCAAACCGAAGTCAGTTTTCAATTCTCCACTAAAATACATGAGGTCTGTTGAATGTCCATCCTGCCCAAAAACGCTGGGCTATTTGTAATGCAAATCATTTTGTAAAGATGGAAATGGTTCTCTCAGTGATAATTGCTCTATAAAAGAACTAGATAGGATATAACTGAGAAAAAGTTTCTTCTCATGCCTATGGCGACTCAGTTCATTTTGGTATCTTTGATCAAGCAATTCAGTGACAAAGCTATTCAGCAAAATGACGTCCTTTCACTGAGATATTTTGCATGTACTCTGCAGCATCTCCAAACCCAGTATGTGCCGGCATTTGAACAAGCAATTCTCCGCTTCCTCCCAGCCAACTGTGCTGCCTCTAGACAGTTTTGGGGAAGCACAGAAAAATCCTTCCTGTTCAAAAGTCCTCAAGTGTTGACCAGCAGGAGGTCTGCTGCTGATAGACTCTCTTGGCAATGAAAGAGATCATAAATTACCCCAAATGACCTGCATTTGGGAAACATTATTTTCAGTATTAAAAAACAGAGGGCAGATCAGGACAGAAAGATCCCAGGAAGTCCTCAAGGAAACTTTTAGAAATACTGCAGCCAAACTCCCCCGGAGTTGCCAGTGTGACCCGTTGTTGCTGGGAAGCCTTGTTCTGGCCACTCTTTGTACCCTGGACATGCTCTGGCATTGCTAGTTACAGAGACAAACAGAAAAGGATGAGGGAACGCAGCAGGCTTGAGAACACTAGCTGTTTACATGGAAACAGCGGCATTTGGATCGGGAAGTATAGGGCCACCATACGGCTGCTTTCATAACAGGCTTCTCTGACAATAAGTGCCTCTGTCCTGCCATTGCCCCCCAGTTACAGCATCTCAGGTGTGCTAGCAGAATAGCTTTTGAGCTATTGAATTGTGGTCACAGTGTCACTATACTGCTGGCACAGGGACATGGTAGGTTTTTGTGGCAGGGCCAGTGCATCCCCATCTTGTTGGAGTGTGCTTCTCCTTCCAGCTGTACTAAGGCCATGCTCGTCAAGGCTGCCACTGCTTCATTTACCCGTGTGATGCACCAAAGTGGGGAAGGCACAGAGAGCTTGCTTGTGGAGTTTCCTCATTCTTATCAGTTCCTTATAGACCCTTTTATTCCTGTCACTTGTCTTTTCCAACCCCCCACCCACTGGCCTGCTCTTGGGGCTCAGCTGGGAGGGATCTCGTGAGCAGTTTGGGCAGGATGGTTGTGTGATGTGCCTGTCTGCAGCAGAATGCAAGGTGAGCATCGGGAGCAGCTCGGGACTACATATTAGCCGCAACAAAAGCAAAGGCAGCAAGCTATGGCAGTAGTTGGAAGGGCTTATCGCTTTCCACTTTATTTCCATGTGGGAGGGTAAATATCAGCTGCTGCTGACAGGGCTTCCATTTTGATTTTGACCAAATGAAAGTGAATACTTTTTAATGGAGAATTTTCTTGACCAGGTTAACAACTTCCTCCTACTTCTCTGCTCTCAGCACCAAGCTGTCAACCCATTAGTCCCTTCCTCTCCGTCCCACCCCCATCACAAGTGTGACTCACCTTATCAAACAACTATTGCAAGGGCCTGTTTCACAGTCACTCAATGTCCAAGCAGGCTGAGCATCTGCAGCTCCTGCCATGTCAGAGTTTCAAACTGCAATTTCTGTCTCCCAAAACTTAGCATCAGTGCAAGGCACCAAGAGGTGCGAGTCACTGCAGAAAAGACACATTCACAGTGATTCATCCATGTTTACACTGACAGCACTAGCAAAAAAAAAAAAAAAAAGATTTCCTGGCTGTCGACTACATAGATTAATATTTTTGCCTATACCATTTGGCTCTTTGTCTCTAACATGCATATAGCAAATGTGACAGTGACAGTCAAGAGGACAAGGATTTCCTCATTAAGGGGTGGAAGGCAGAAAGGAGGCAGGATCCAGCATGCCTCTGAGTTCTCAGAGCCATCAAAGCCCATTTTGGGATGGAGAAACAGGTCTGAGTTTGTCAGAGCAAGGCTGTAGTGGGGATCAGAGGCTGCCCTTGGTGGCCTGTCACCAGTGACTGATTCTTGCTTTCTCTCACCTGTGTCTCAAACTTCATCTCTCACAGCTGATGCCTTCTCCTCTCTATATTCCCTTCACACGCCAGCACACAGCGGCAAGCAGAGAGGCAGAAAGTGAGCGTGAGAGCTGGCAGGGAGTCAATATATTTCAGTGTTTTATTACTACGAAGCTGAAGTAGCATTTAGTTGGTTAGGCTCCGCACAGAGTGAGCAGTCTAAAGTGACTCAGATATCAGGGCCAACGATTAAAGGCACAACAAAAAATCCATGAATTAATTAGCAGGTCAATGGTGGTTGAGTAGTTATTGCTGAATTACAAGGTTTGCATGCAAGGGACAGGATTGATCACTGGTATTTTCCAGCTACTCTGGCTGTGTTTTAGAGATGTGGGTCAGTAGGGGTAGGTTCCCATTGATGGGGTGACTGCAAAGCAGGTCAAGAAAGGTAGGGGAAGAGACTGTCTGGGGTTTATCACCCCCTTCTTGTGCAAGGATGCACATTTTCCCATTTAACAGAGGTTCAGAATTAATTGATAACATCTGCCAGGCAGCTCTGTTCCTGCCTCAGCTCTGCGAAGCCTTGAGGGGCTGACAAGTGGGTGAGAGAGCAGAGGCAGAGCAGGACCAGGGTATGGGATGGATGACATGGTGGGCATCCATGGAGGTGTCCCCTCTTAGCACTAGGGGAAAAGGGTCTGTCTGGAGTGAAAGCGTATTGTGCCCAAAGACAGGGTTTTGAACAAAGGGCGAAAGGATACCAAGACACACACACACACCACTTGTTGTGAAATACCGGAACATTTTGTAGAAGAAGGTATATATACACAGAGCACCATTTCAACAACGGCACACAAAGGACTTGGAAACAGAGAAATGCAAGGAGCTTCTTTCCAGCAAGGAGTGTCCTGGGAAACAATCTCTTCTCGTTTGGGGAAGAGGCACAAAGACAGTATTACCTGTTGTGTGGCTGAAAGGAAAATACTGTTTGCTCACCACCACAATCATTAGCAGCTCTGCAGTGATGGCAGCTGGGATTGATCAGAAAGAAAAAATTACCCCTGAGGTCTCCCACATAAATGCAAAGCAGGCAGTGATGGGGGAGAGAAGAAAGGGAAAAGGAGAGGGATGCGGCTTGATGGATACAGTACTTGGGGACTCCGTGCTCCCCGTGTTGGGAACTCACCAGATTGCGCTAATGTGCATAATAATCAAGCTGTCAGAGCCCTCGCTCCAGCTCTGCTCGGAGGCAGGCAGCTCCGAGAACATTTTATCTCATTTCCAAATGACTTTTTATGCCCAGTAAAATGCTGTTTTCATATCAATTAATAATTCAGCTAATAACACAATTAAGGAATCTGCGTTTTGCTGGGAGCCATTTGGAGGAGACAACAGGGAAGGGGCAGGCATGGCACTAGGGAGGGAGGCTTTGGGCTGATGCTATGCTGCACTTGTGGGTTGCTGTTCCTGCGCAGAGATATCCAGTAATTAAATGTGTAAGTTGGGGAAGCCAAGAGTTACAGGTCCTGTGTCTCCCTGTGTGACAGAGGCACTACGTATCTGCTGGCAAATCACTTAACCACTCTTTGAGCTTAAGTTTTCTTCAGAAGAGGAAGGCTTGTGCTACTTTTGTAGTGTTCTGCAAAGGAAACGTACTGCTGAATGTTATGGTGTTGCTGTTGCACAGATCAGGTCTTACTTATGCAAAGATATGTGCCATGCTAGGGCTTTGCAGAAAGAAAATACCAAGGCTTAGTGGGTCAGCTAGGATTTACTGTCTTATGCATACCAGCAGAAATCTTGGTACATTCAGAACCATCTATTTTTATCCTGATTATGAGCGTCCGAGGATGAGGCCTACTCTATAGAGCATATATTGGTTGAGAGTACGATTATGATTAATTTGAAAGTGATACATTTATACAGGTGCAAATCTCGCTATGAGCAAAGCAATCTCTTTGCAAATGTGCTGTGAATGTGTATTAATCTATTTCTTTCTTTCCCCATAGTGTGCAAGCCTGGCTGCACCTCCTCTAGGGGATTCTGTGATAGTAGCTATATTCCATTACAGTTCAAATAATGCAGCCCGTGGTGGTAGGCAAAGCTTGTACGGGATATTTAAGTGCTTCTCTGTGCTATCCAGGACTGGTAGAATTGAGCAGGAGTAAATGCGATGCACAGTTTCCGAACATGAAAATGCTGATCTGACTTTGTTCAAAATAAAGCTGGAGGAAGGCTCCTCCTTTCTCAGGACTGGACCATCAGTATAGTCACTTTACACCCTTCTCTGGGAATTCAACTTAGCTTTCAGAGGCAGGTTAACTCTTGAGAATAAATAAGCAGTCTTTATTTAGTTATTTATTGCTTTCAAAGACTGAGTCCTGGTTGATTGATTGCTGATCCTGGCTCCAGACCTATAAATCAGCATTTGAGAAAGTAGCACATCCTAGCCACACTCTAAGTGAAGATGAAACTGGTCTGAAAGAAAGGCCGAGTACTGCCTCAGACCTGCTTAACTTCCTTTCATCTTATCTAAGACCCCCCCTTTATGTCCTCCCTCTGGCTTATTCAGGTGGTAGCTCTTTGCAGGACGGTCATGTGTTTTTTTACATCTGTGTTGTCTTGCACACAAAGGTACCATGTCTTCATGAAAATTTTGAAATGCAGGGATGGCAGGAATGTCAAGAGATCATCTGTTCCCTCCTTCCATCCCATGGCACAGCCTACTTTGCCTAACCAAGATTATGAAGGCCTTTCATTGCAGCCATAGTTCAGATCAGACATGATAGAACCATGAGGCAGGATGACCCAATCCATCCCTTCCATAGCAAGGAGATCCTTTCCTTTCCTGCTGCAGTTTATTTTGGTAGACTTCAAGTCTTTCTGTACCCTGCTGTTCACAGCCAGAATAATTTGTGCCCTTCTCTGTGGTTAATGTTGTTCTGGAGCCTCTTTTTTTTTTTTCTTTTTAAATAGAACAAGATGTTGATGAAAACACCTGCTCAGTTTTGCTTTTCCTAATGAATACTCTGTTTAACATTAAATGGCACCACAGAACAGTTGCAGCAGAGGAGATAGTGGCCATGTGCTAAGAGAGCTATCATAGATCACTTCTGTTCCTGAACATGTCAGGAATCTCCTAACGAGGTGCTGAGATGTGGGAATCACCTGGGAAATAAAGATAAGCAGCATCTGTATGTTTCAGGGAAATCCACTAACCATATTTCTCTCTCTCTTTCTGTCTCTCTTTGTCTTCTAGGTAAGTGAAACTTTGGTTTTCCTATGCAAAAAGTACCAGTTGACTGGGCTGTGATGAACTGAGAAGGTGATGTGTGCCTTGGCTCAAAGGCCACAGAGAGGAGTGTCCAGCCTCAGGTGTTCCTGGCTCTTCCGTTTGTTTGTAAGTCTTTGCTAGAAAAACTTGTTGGAAAAACAGACGACTTGTGACTGTGTGATCCAGTGATCGGGATGATTAACCAGCATTGCTTTATACCCTGTCAGTAAGTCATTACCTGTGTCAGTGCTTATAACATACATATGCGTATCATTGTCCTGGGCTAATGGAATGTCATCTGCGATGAAAAGTGTGTCTAATCTTTTTTTATTGGCACCTCTCCCCTCCCACAGTCTGGTTTATAATGAGATTATTGAGCACTACCAATGCATCTTTTCTTTAGCTTGGGTGCCAAGAAGGCCGCGCCACTGTTGGAACAGGCACTGGTGCCATTTCTGTCATGCGGTGACTGTAAGTGCCCCCCTGTACAGCCACCACACAAGGTGCACGGGAAGAGCAGGCTCAAGCAAGCGTGTTCGTATCTGCCAAGCTGATTCCCCTTTCAGACACCACGTTCTTGTGGTGCATGAACTGAGTCTGACAAGGATTTTTGAAAGTATTTTTATTGCTTTTTTTTTTTAACTTAGCACTGAAGTCCTGATGGCCACATTTGAAATTGAGATTTATGACTGTATGGAGTTAGCATACAGCAGGCTGTAGTTTATCCTTCCACTTTCAAGCATCTTATGGTTACATCTATACCATATAGTTTGTTATGTACTGAACCAATACAGCTGTCCAGGGAATAGCTTTGGGTTTGTGCATTTGGCTTCCGGGATCATACAAATACTGTATAATTCAGAGTTGCTCCTTCTCTTTTTAAATCCACAGACATTATGTGGTAGACCACATAATGCTGGTCTGGGAGACCAGCAAACAACACACTTGGAAATCCAAGTATGAGTGAATAAGAGACTTTCATGTGCAGGTGTAAGTTCTAGTCATACAGAAACAACAATAGATTTCATGTGTTAGTTTAATTCTCTTCTCTCAACTTTTCACAGCAGGAGACAGTATTGAACAACTAATATTAATATACACCATTTGTAGGGTGTGTGTGTGTATGTGCTTCTGCTTATAATTGCAGTGTTGTGGTACTGGTTATTTGGGAAAGTTCTCCAAATTATTTGTACCATCTTAGTGGGTTTAGCTGGGGAAAGATCTGCTAATGGTTCTGGCTATGTCCAAAATAGGAAGTTTATGATAATGTGGCGTTTCCCAAGCATAGTCATCATTGCTTAGCATGTCTGCTGGGATATTCCTGCTACCTCTGTAGAGGAATTCTGTTGGATACCTGAGATTCTGTTCCAAAACAAGAAAATAAATGAGAAAATATTTCTTCGTGCAGACCAGCTGGAATAATAAGGGTTTGAGAAGCTCTGTGGGGACTGAATGAGTTTGAGATACAGACTTGAACTACTCAGCTAAGTTAAAGACAGTAAGGAACAGAAGAGGAGAACACATAGGTTTCATATTTTGTATTACCATGATGCTTACTATCTTGACTCTACCAGTTCTGCAGCTTTAGTATGACTGTTTTGTACTGTGAAGACAGTTCATTTTATTGTATTATCTGGGGCAGATATTACCCAGGAAACAGTTTGTGAGGTTTGTGCCTATTACCTATGTCCTACAGGCTGTGTGGGCGGAGGAAGCTGTCTTTCTGTAACACCTGTGTTACTGGACTGTGCATGCCAAGTCTTTGGACATGTCTCTGTATCAAGAAGTTTCACCCGGCCACCTTATCTGAAACAGTCACCTGTGTGGCTCTTTGTGGTCTTGCTTAGTCCCTTTGGATTGACTTTACCACAAAGAACATTATTGCTGGTATAAAGCTTAAGTTTCCCTCTGATGTGCTTCGGGATGTATACCACAAGAACAAATGTGAAAAATCAAAAGTAGATAATGTAGTATTTTAGCTGAGCTCAATACGGTTTTCAACCCAGAAACTGACAGACCAAAACCTAGCATCCCCACCTTCCTGACATTTTAATGTATTCAGATCCCTGTTGCACATTGTAGCTGTGACAGACCATTCCAGGCCAGAGATACCCTGTGCAGCGACATCGCTGAAAAGCTGTGTAATTAGTTCAGCAGCCACAGAGCCAGAAAGAATCATTTTCTGCCTGCGTCCAAGTGCGGAGTTCAGTGAAGAAATTCCTTTGCATTTGTTGCAGCCAAGTCCTATTGCATAACCAAGACCTTAACATCCAAGTGGGTATAAAGATTTCTGCTTCACTTCTGGCCTAAAATTAAAAAAAAAACAAAACAAAAACAAAAACAAAGAAACTTTTATTTGTTCCACAGCTGGAAGAGCCAAAACAGGACTTGACAGACTCGTGACACATGGGCCCTGGGAATGCAGATCTTTCCTCTGCATCTCTTCCTACAGTCCACCATGCATTTTCTCAGTAACAAAAGCAGTGTCAACCACCCTCTTCCTGCGTTCCCAGCTGTACCAGCACACCAGTCTGCTGAGCACATCCAAAACCTTTCTGTAGCAAATACCCCTCTTTGCTCATTTTTGCTTTGTGACTTTTTAGCCACATCAGTTCTCTCATCTGAATCACGCCATAGATTTGCTGTCACACCCTAGAGGTAGTACGAATAGGGGCAATGATAAGTGATGAGGGAAAAGGGCTGTCATAGGGTTGGGAACATCTTACATCAGAGTCAATTTTAATTACTGGGGTTTTTTTAATACCCATTTTTCTTTTCCATCATAGTTCCTGCTGTCCTTGGATATAATCATATCATTAGTCCAAAGTGACTCAAACATCACAAGGTTTTAAAAACATAAATAGATGTGGGATTCTTTTTATTTAATATCCCATTCTCCAGAATCTCGGTGGTTAGGAATTTATCTGAAAGGCTTAACTAAGTTTCTATCTTAGTCACATGACTCAAAGAGATGGCACTTTTAAGAAAACCATAAAGCTGTGGTGAAATTAAATAAATCAGTCAAGCTGCCATTTGTTCAAACAGCATCCTTTTATGGACACTGGGGAGTAAGGAAGAAGTCTTTGCCCGAACAGGATTACAAAAGAAATTATCATATCGTTTATGGCAGCCTCCTTATCATTATCATTAGAGCTAATGCCATCATCATTTTCCCCAGTGAAAGCAGGGCCTCTGGGGCCTCTCTGCTTCCTGACAGTGGAGACACCCGTGTGCATATTAATATGCAGCTCTGCTTATGCTAATGGCAGCTATTTGTAACATTAATATTTTCTTCCACCATAAAAAAATAACAACAATAATAATAATGCTTTGTCTTGAGGATTTGAGCTCTAATGTGCTTTGCAGGAATGGAAGGAGAAGAGAAAAGCCTCTGACCTAATTTTTGTATCCTTGAGGGGAAGACCAAATCTGCAGATGGCATAGGTGCTGAAATGCTTGCCCTCTGCACAAGCAGTGTGAAGGACAGCAGGGAGACTGGTCTAATTCATGCACAAAGCAAATGGCAACATCATTAATGGTGATTGCTCCAAATTCCTGCTGGAAGTCCCTCTTTGGGCTGAATCAGCAGCAGGGCTGTGCTCCTTGGGGTCAGCCCTCTCACCTGCTCTGGAACTGCTGAGCAACACACAGGTGCTTGCTCTGGGAGATGGAAAGCCAGGGGGAGCAACCACTTGTGTTTGAGTGCTCCTCTGATGGCTTCAAGACCAGTCTTATTGACCTTGCAGTTAGCAAGCCTAAAAGTATGCCCCCGGGGCATGCTCTCGGTGCCTGGATGTCCTGGTGTGGTGTGGCATTAGCCATGGATCTAGGGGCCGGCCTCCCTTTGCTCTGAAGAGCAGATCCATGAAGAACAGCCTAGAGGTTTTTTTACTACCCATCCTTGCAATAAACCTTCATCACTATTTTTGTTCTTTTGACACCATCCCATGCAAAACAAAAAATTCAGCTCTAAGCCCTTTTCAGTATTATTTACCGTAGTGACTGCAGCTGACAGTTACTGTCGCCGCCCAACGTGATCCTGCTGTGTGAGGTGCTGTGCAGGTACTGATCAGGAAGGCTGGGCTTTTTTCAAAGGGCTTGCAGTTTTATAAGCTCCTAAAGCTTTTGGATTTAGATTGCTGAGAGAACCTCTTTTATTTTCAAGCTCCAGTGTCTCCTATGGCATTTGCCCACACGTTCAGATAATGTAAACAGGGAACATAAAGTGCAGAAGGAAAACAAAATACAGCATTTAAAACTTGTCAGGTTTGCTACCTGGCTCCAAGTCGGCAGCGATCTGTTCGGTGCCATTGGGGCAGTGGGGCAATGTCTGCCCGTTCTGCAGGAACGGTGTTGAACAGCATGTTGTTAATGTTTGGTTGTTTGACGCTAGTAAGTAAAGAAATTTTAGAAGTTAAAGATTTTTGCAGGATGGCAGAGTCAAAACCTTTAAAAATGTCTGTAATTAGTTACTCTGGGAGCATGTGATGATATTTAATAAGCCCCACAGTGATCATTTTAGTAGCCTTTCCCAATGCCTGACAAATACTGAACATGGCATACTTAATGTTATTTTAATTATCAACTTTTTAAAGAAAATGTCAGTGTTCCAGTAGCCTGAGGTCTTTTTGGGAGTAGTGGGGGAAACTGTTTCTTGTTGTCAGAAGAAAGAGAAGGAGATGCTATTTTTCTGTGTGAAACTGTATGACTTGGTTGAGAACCTGTCTTTTCTTACATCTTGTTTTTTTTGTAGTGTCTGAAGCTCCTCTTTCTTGTACTGCAATGGTTTATTTCTGTATTAAGTGCTTACAGTGGTATTTACTATTTTACTTTTTGACTTGAGGGAAAAGAGAAAGAGATCACACCATTTGTTGAGTCCATATATTACAAGAGTTGCTGAGAAGAGAACTACAAGAAAAAAGCAAACAAACAAAAAAACAGCCCAAAGATTACTTTCCATTTGAAGCCGGTGTTCAGAGACGTTCCTTCTTGATACCAGGTGTCTGGCTGCCCCAAAACATGAGACTGACTTCCAACTTGCCATGTACCTCAGAAATGGCCAACACTGTCCTCCCCAACATACACCCCACAGTTCTCAACTACCTGCGCTTTTTATTACTTGCTTCTAGGTTCAAGACATTTGGGTCAAGCTAAAGATTAAAATTTCACGCTTTTCAATAACCCCCCCCCTAGGGGTTAATAACATTCTTATTTTTAAAAAGCAAGCTGAAATTCTCTTGAGGCTTCATGAGAGCTGAATCTTTAAGCAAGTAACAAACTGGATGACTTGTGTTCAAATCATGCAGTTTAGGAGTGCTTTCTTAAAGCTTAAAATAAACTGAAAAGTACACATTTTTTTAAAATACTCTGATGCAAATAATGCTAAATCTAAAAATGCCTGTAACTGTTCTACTCTGAAGTTTACAGTCTTCTTGTATCACCACCTCTAGTGCATGAAAACCTATGAGTGAACCTGACAGGAGGTGGAACACGGATTTGACTTTTTTTTTGTTGCTAGCACATTAATCTGGGAACTATAACACTGAGCCCATTGGAGCTTTGTTGTTCTTAAGAAGGAAACAAGTTGGCCTCCATAGTGGATTCAAATCCCAAAAGTAAACAAAGACCGTATCTAGAGAGGAATAACTGGAGTGTTCCATGGCCTTTCACGAACATTAGTTAAAGGTGCTGTTGGCAGCATAGGAAGCAAGTGTTTCATAGGATACTTTTGCAAAAGAAAGTGGTTTCAGCTTTCCTTTAAAAAGATGGTTCTACACTAAATCCTACTGTTTAACATCCTTTTGTCAATTTACTGTTGCTGCATTGACTCTAGCACAACTGCTCCAGTTTTAAACTTTATGATATAATAAGTAGAATCATCTCCCAAGGTTCTTAACTGGTCAGTTCTCCTCTAGGAAAGGTCGATTATGGTTGTAGTAGAAACACACCAAGAATGATTCAAGGGTTGTTTAAAGTAGCCTCTGTGGTGTACTAATCTTAATGAAAGAAAAATGTCTCCTCTCATGGCAAGGAACAGAGAGCTGAATCTGCTGTATGCAGGCAGCTCCATGAGCAGATTTGGTTAGCGAACTCTCTTGGTTTTGCTGCACAGCTCTGTCTTGAATAGATGGAGATATAAGGTCCATTTCTGTGTTCTCTAAGCCTGCATTGGCAGGATTTCCTAAATACCTGTGGAGAGGTACAAGGTATTTGTCAAGTGCAGTGGCATGAAAGAGATGTCGTGGAAAATTATAGCACTGGTGTTACCTGTGAGTAACGCACATTGAATTTCTTCTATAGGCTACTGGGTGCCTTTATGATGCAAAGAAAAATGGTACTAAAGGGAATATCTGAGTTCACTGGGAAAAATTGCCATTACCTGTCTAGAACTTACTCAAAACTCACTAGCAATAGAGCAATGTTGTGACTCATGCCAAAAGATGGTGTGGGGAGAAGTTGGTTCAGAATGTATGTGGGAAGGAGCAGTACACTTGCAGTGTCAAAGAGGAAGTGCAAGTTTATTGGGGAGGTTAATCCTCTGTCTATTTGTTCTTGTGAAGGCCTCTCTGGTTTGTTAGCTGGCAGGAGATGATAGCCTCATCCTGTTTATTTGGTCCCTACATTTTGCAGAGTCTGAGCTGCATGAAACACTTGCCCTTATTTTCAGCCTAGGCTCTTGCATAATCATGAAGTAATCAACTAAGCCATAATGTCGAAGTCATTCATAGGAACCGATATGGTTATCACACATGATACATTTGTAGGTGTATATAAGCTCAAGTAGCATCCTTTCTCAATAAGCCCTGAAGAAGTTTTCCATCCTCTGTTGATTTCTCCTTGTTTTGGCACAGCAAACACATGGTACAAAGCTCATGAGAGACTCTTTGCTTTTATTTGTGCACCAGAGGCAGCTAGGATAGGTAAGATCCCCAGCTTAGATCTTTTGGTTCAAACAAATGCGAGGTTTAGTGCTCTGTCCCTCCACCATACATATCAGCTCTGCAAGCATCTGTTGCCCCCTCATGACATGAGCTCCCAGACTGGAGCTCATTTGACTCTAAGGTTAATTTTCTTTAGCCACTGGCAGGCTGATTTAAGTATCAGCTCATTATGATGGCATTCTAATTAAAGCCCCACGATAGCCTTTGACCCAGCAAAATGACTTGGGAGAGGCGAAGCAAATAGGGTGATAAGCTTAGATACTGGCACACAGGAGGAAATATATCCTGCCTGATGTTTGTGGGTGTCAACTTCAGCATTATCAGATTGTCCTCTGGGAAGGACTGGTTATTAGTATTTATCTTCCTAAGACAAATGCAGCAGCACTGATTCCTTTTGCTTCAAAGGGAGTTGCACCTCCTACTTGCCAGGAATGGATTTAGTCCTCTGCCTTCATTTTCAAGGTGTATTTTGTGTAGTTTCTCTTTCAGAAGAGTTAATCACTTCCCCTTCTGTGTGGAAGATCAAGTCTTTACTGGGTTGCAGGAATTTCTTCAAGCCTGTGTAGGCACAAGAGCTGATAAAATAGGTATTACTATAGTACATGCGTGTCTGCATCCACACCCTAGAATATTTATTTCTTTTGTGTCCCATGTGACACAGCCTTTGAAAAAAAAAATGGAGCAGCCATCCTGGGTCTAAATATGTTAGACTCTCACACAGCACTAGCATTATCCAAAGCAGATCGTCTCAACAAAGCTATTAGGAAGATATACGAACACAACAAATCCTAGCTAGGAGTACTGTCTGCCAAATCACTTTTGCCAGTTCTTCTTGTTCACCTTGAACCACGCCATTCCCTTTGCTCCTTATTAGGGCTTCCTAGTTTTCTGTCTCCCCATTTCTTTCCCTCTCCTGTCCTTTAAGAGCTTTTATTTGCATTTTTCCCACATCCCCCTAGGATGGAGAAGTATTAGGCTTGCAATAACAGAGTAAAGGAATCCTAGTATTTTATTATTGACAGTAAAGAAGCCTGGAGGACACAATTCTCTTGAATTGAAAGCAGTGGCAATCCAATGGTATCCCTTTCCTAAACTGACCATACCTGATACATCTTGAGGATGTCCCTGGGTACACTCAGTCTACGGCTGGAACTCTGGGAGATAGATCATGATATTTTGTTGACTGGGGAGGTAAGTTTGTCCTCTATGGAAAAGATGGGGAAACAGAACAGAGGGCAAAGGTTTATGCACGGCATAATAGCGAGTCAACGGCAGAGTGTACTAGAACTTCAATATCTGCGGTTATACTTCAGACTTGACCCAAGGTTCACTGAAATCATTTAACCTTTGCTGAGAGTCAGATCTGGTTAATATTTTTGTCTGCAGGCAAAGTTGTTATCCTCAGAAAATACTACTTAATTGAAACAGAAACCTTGGGTGGAATTGTCCTCACTTGAACAAGATTTTGCCAGGAAGAGTTTCACATTTCCAGGTTTAAGTGCCTAGCCAAGCCAGAGAGGTCACAGTGAAATAGCCAGGAACCTGGGAGCCAAGTTATCCAGCTGGGACTGGGGATAGGGGGAAAGAGCCCTATGAGGAAGTCATCCTTCTGAATCAAATAGAGCAGAAGCTGGAAGACAAAAGGCTGATGTTCCAGAGGAGTGACTCTAATGAGGGTGATGTTTTGCTTTTGCATTTGGAGAAGAATGGGGAGCAGGGAAGATCATTATCTTATTGTGGTCTTGGTTCAGTCTGGATGCAGAATGGGAATGATTTCTTAACAAGTAATGCAGGATGGAAGAGTAGTTTTCTGCCTACCCCTTCGGAGGACAAACATTCAGGCTGTCCAGATCTGGTCTGCAAGAAGCTATATAGAGCAGGACCGATTTTCAGAGGGAAGAGATGAGAAGTTAACTTCTCATAATAATGAGATACTGAAGTAGTGTTCCCAGCTAGCATATAATCTTATAATTATTGGTTTTGTGTGTGTGTAGTATCCTGTCTTTCTTCCTCTCCTCTATATGCATGCAGACATGCACTCTTTCCTATCTCCATCATCTTTAACTAAATTAGAGTGAAATACTTCATTACAGAGACTTTCAGCCAGGAGTGTGGGCCCCAGGGAGTTTATTTTCATACAAATGTATTATGCACAAGGTTGATCTGATCACAGACAATTTGAACTATCTTTGCACCCCCAGGAAAATTCCTTTCATAAATGTAAATTATGTGACACTCCAAAGAACAGAAAACAAGACAGAAAGGGAGAAGAGAAGAAAGAAAGACTCTCTGAGCTGATTGAAAGGAGATTATGGGCAGCTGTGGAGATGCTGGGTCTCGAGCGCAGGACATGAGCTGTCAGGGCTTTTTTGCTTGCCCTCTTCCTCCTCTTGCAGTGTAACCTTCCCATTGAACAGCAAGCTGTTGCAAGGTGCTGGAGGGGGAAGAGCAATGCATTAAGTACAGTTTGAGATTATAATAACTGTTTCTATGGCAACAAGAAAATGCCCTCCATGGCTTCTGTTTGTGTTTTGAGCAAGGAGGCATTAAGTGAAGGTTTGTAAACACAAGGAAGCGGGAAGAGATGCAAGCAGGAGGTTTTGTGGTACTTTGCCCTTGATGTTGGCTCACCTGGGACACACATCTTCTGGTGTGCTGGGCTTTCTTCAGCCTTGTTTCAGCAGCCAGTTGTGAATTTGCTTTTGGACTTTTCCTGGGGCATGAGAGAAAGAAAGAAAGCAAAAGAGTTTGCTTTTCCAGGTTGTTCATTACTGACCTGCTCAAAAGTTGATATCTGTAGGACTGAGTAATGTGTTCTTTCCACAATGGGATGTGGGACTGAGCTCAGCTTGCTTCTCCATTGGACTTCCCCATCCTGCACCACCAGAGGAAGCCCCATCCTGACCCTGCAGGGATCTCCCTGGTAGAAGTAGTACGTGTGGAGGGTGAGTTAATCCCCACTTTCACAGAATATAAATCTTCCACTCACAGAAATTCACTGGGCAGAAAGATGCACTGTAAATGAAACCACTTCAGCTTCCCCTCTCCAACACTGCACAGAGAGACCCATCTATTATTAAAAACCCTATTAGTCGTGGTAAGATTGTACCACTCCCTCTCACTGTAACTGCTGAACGTTGTCTAATTGGCTTTTATTACTACACCATCCCTGGGAACATGTGGAGCTCAAATGCACATTTGCTAAGACATCTGTGTTCCCTCATCATTGTTGGGGATGCTTTTAGACCATTTAAGGTTTTATCAGGAGGATTAGAAAAATAGAGCAAGAGAGGTGAGGAGAGGCGATGGTTCCTAGGCTGGGGACAATGTGGAGGATGAAGACAACAAACGGGAGGACCAAGTGGCATAGCTTGGCTGGCCTCTCCAGCAGTTTTTCTGCTGGACAACATGCTTCTCTGGTCCCTCCAGCAGACAGCTCCTCCAGCTGTCCCATTCCTGAAGAGAAACATGTTCACTGGGCTCCTAAGCCACTTCAGGTACTCAGCAGCTAGTCCAGCTTCATATTCCCTAGCAATTGCACACTGACATGCGCACCTTCACCTGTTGCTGTTCTGGCACCACCAACCCATTGGCCTCTGCCCTGTGGTCCCACTTACCCTCTGTACACACCCTTGAATGCAGAGCAGAGTCCTCTCACCCAGGAAAATAGTGAGAAGTGGAGTTTAGTGAGAGGACAGGACAGAATGTGTCCATCAGGTCTAGTGCATGACCAGATGAGTATACTGTCCAGCAACCTATTGACATGCAACTGGTCCCTTCTGTCCCCTTACCCCCATATTTTACCATGCCTTTTCCTCCACAAATTATCTTGGTCCCTCTCTTTCCCTGCCTTTGGTCTTTCCCTGAAATATCCCATAAATCCTGGACAATCCCCAAATGCTCTTCTTCTGAATCTCATAACATGTCCCATATTTGCTAGGCAGTAACCTATGGATTAATGGCCCTGTCCCCTGCCATGCACATCCACAACAGAAGCGGTTTCTCTTGCTGGCTCGTTGCCCTCTGCTCTGCTGCCTTAGTGTTTGCTCAGCTCTGTCTGGATGTGTGAGGCTTGCACAGAGAGATGCACCAGTTCTGTGACTGATGATATTTGGGTAACGGGTTGTCACACAAATTCAAAGGAGTTTCAGTGCTGGTAAGATCTGCAAGTCCTCCCAAGCAGCATAGGCGTGTCTCTTTTTGAAAGGAGTGGATGTTAGAGAACTGAACCTGGTGAGGAATTTCTGGTGAGAAAGAGAGAAGGAAGGAAGGAAGGAAGGAAGGAAGGAAGGAAGGAAGGAAGGAAGGAAGGAAGGAAGGAAGGAAGGAAGGAAGGAAGGAAGGAAGGAAGGAAGGAAGGAAGGAAGGAAGGAAGGAAGGAAGGAAGGAAGGAAGGAAGGAAGGAAGGAAGGAAGGAAGGAAGGAAGGAAGGAAGGAAGGAAGGAAGGAATTCTGTTCCTTTAATCTCTTAACTACTTTTACACATTTTAGGCCCAGAGTCCTTAGGAACTGGTAAAGATAAGAGTTCTTGTGAAGTGTGATGTGACTGCCTTTCGCATGTGAGCTGCCTAACCAGGAAAGAGGAGCAATCAGATACATTATACTCTGCATGGGCATTAAACAAGCTTTAAAGCAGCATCACCGCCTGCTCGATTCAGCCAAGGCATCCTGGTTTTTGTGTAATTTGTAATGGACGGGTTGGTATGTGTTCTCAGTTTCATTCATTTCACAGGCATTGCCACTGCCGACAAAGCAGAGAGTGGCTTAGCTAGTGCTTCCAGTTGTTCAAGCAGGGCAGCTTAACTCTGTGTTTTGGTAGTTTTACAGTGTCCGGGAACAGCCATTCACATGTTAGCGAGAGAAAAAGCCTGTTTTTCAGGCATTAACACCCAGCAAGGCATTCAGGGTCTTGCCACACGCGCAGTGAAAAGGCTCTGTCCTGCCTTTGTGTGGGCTGGCCGGGCACACTCACACCAGGAACTCTGGCAGGTTTCCTCTGTCGTTTTTTTTGCCCCTCTCCCTTCATGGAGTCTCCTGCTGAGTGTACTAAGTAAACAGGTTTCTCCCTTTCCTGTCTGGAAGGGACTGTTCCAGCCTGCTCCTCTCCGCCTGTCAGCATTTCACTTCAGCGAACAGAGGATGTTATTCTTCCCGCAGTGCCAGTCGTGCTAATGGGATCCGTTTAAAGCGAACTCCACTGTAATTTCATTTTCCTTAGGGAGCGGGGGGGAAAGTGCTTTCTCCTCAGAGCTACATCCCTGCTACTCACTTTACATCTCTCTTGCAGAGTCTGCAGCATGCTAATTTCTCTCCCAGATCACTGGAAAATGCTGGGAGCTGAGGGGCCCTGAAGGAGCCCTTGCGGATGCAGTGCTGCTGTGCAGCACCCAACACAGGCTAAATCCCATGTCCTCTCCATGGGGTGACCTCAGCCAAAGCCCTTCCTGGTGTTCAGCCTGTGATAGCTGAACCGTGCAGCCTACAGTGGCCTGCACCTTGCATTCAGCTGGAAACCACCCAGTACAAAAGCTTGTGGTCTATTTCTTTAATGAGAGCATGTTGCCCAGCATTTCGCACAAAAGCACTGCCATTTGGGTTGGGTTTTGTAGTTTCTTGCTCCAGTGCTGACATTTACTGTCTCAAATCACTTCAGAGCCTCCCACAGCAGTGAACATCCCCTTCCCCACACAGTGTTGCTGCAGTTGCAGTGGCTGAGATGCACATCAGCTCTCAGGGCAGAAAAGCGAGGGAACTGATGGCAGGACTTTTTCCCAAGGGCCCCATAGCCCTGTAATTCAGTTCCCCCTCAGTATGAAAGTCCTCCATGTGTCGACCTTCAGGGTATGCAGAGAAACTTGTCTGCTTGCTGGGGCATCCAGGGCTGTCTGGGATGGGTGGGCAGCCAGGGGAGGGAGTTGTTGTTTTTCTGTCGAAATAGTTGATGTTTTTCTGTTGTGTGGGTTGAGATATTTTGCTGGATTTGCTTTTAGTTTGCTATGTTGTTGTTTGTTGAATGGCTTGGAGGTTTCTATATAACATTGAAATGGCTGGGGCCTGCAAGGGGTGCTTTTATTCTTGGCATTCAAAAAGAAATCAGGATAGATGAGATATTTTCTTGTAATTAAAGATCACACCTAAACCAAATGCTTTAGACCTCAGTCTCCTCCTGTTCCCCCACTTCCCACCTTTCTTCCCCTCCTACACACATGAAAAGTTCAACTGTTTGGGAATGCAGCTGAGAATTTCCTACTGTCTAATAAGGGTAAACTAAATACCTTCCCCTCCCTCTTGAAAAAAGAAGAAAAAAACAACCCACCATGTGAAACATGTTCGTGGTACTTGGTGTCTGTTCTGTAGCTGGCACTCCTCTCTAGCTATGGTGTAGGTTATTTCTGCATTACCCCAAACAGACAGTTCCCTTGCTCAGAGGTCAAGGTCGGTGCAATGATTGCCAAGTCCTTTTTGTTGGCAGTTCCCCGTGGGGAGTGATATTAGCCTGCACGCCTCTCCTGCTCCTACTCCCTACAGCCTGTTATTAAACAAGGACAAGTGGGTAGCTTGTCTGTGTCTGTGTGTGAGAGCGCGACTCTGTCACCTGATGCATACAGATGGCTTATTAACCAATTAATTCATAGGACTAAATTGGTTAAATCAAACTAAATGACACCCAATTGCTGTACAAGGGTAGAAATGGATTGGAATAAGTGTTTCTTAAATGCCAGCCTCGTTGAGCAAAGGAATGAGTAGTGGAGGGAGGAGGGGGGCTCATGGAGAACCGGGGAAGACAGCAGACACTGGCAGCAGGAGCAGAGCTGTCCAGGGCATCATGTTCTGGGGAAGGAAGTGGCTCGGTTCGTGCTACCAAGAAATCGAATCAGTCTTTCTGCTGATGACACTTTAGGGCTGGGAATGCCTCTGGAGAGGGAGTCCCAGCCACTGCCTTTGCTCTGTGGCCTACAGAAGAGGAGGTGGCTTCTCGGGTCCCAGGCTTTGGTTGGAACCTGAACTTCCACTATTGTTCATTCATCTCAGGAGGGAGGGTTTAATTTTTCAGAAGGGCAATCTACCTCCTCGTTTTGTCTGAAGCCCCTGGGGATGTTCATCATCCTGAAAACTGTGGTTCTTGTTCCTTTCTCTAACCAGGCCCCAAGGTCTGGGTAGAAAAACTACATACAGCTGTAATGTCACTGTCTTCCTCACCTGCAACAATATCAACAGTTGCTTAGGAATGCTCCTCTGTAAGAGTTCCCTTGGTGGCATTAGCTGTTGCGGGGCGGGGGGGGGGGGGTGGCATGGGTTGACCTTGACTGGCTGTCAAGTGACCATCAAGCTGCTCTATCACTGCTGCTCCTCAACAGGACAGGGGAAGTCCACTTACCAATTACTGTGATGAGCAACACAGCCTAGACTTGGTGAAATTCGATCAATTTATTGCCAATTAATATCAGTATAAGAAATAAGAACAAAACCACCTTCCCCAACTCCTCCCTTCTTTCTAGGCACAATTTCACTCCCAACTCTTCTACCTCCCCCACCAGGCAGTGCAGGAGCATGGGGAATGGGGGTTGTGGTCAGTCCATAATGCGTAGTCTGTGCTATTTCTTCCTCTTCATGCTCTTCCCCTGTGCCAGCATGGGGAAGACAGTTCTCCACAAACTGCTCTAAACTGGTCCAGTGTGAGTCTCCCATGCCGGCAGCTCCTGTCAGAAAACTTGCTTCTGTGTGGGCTTTTCTCCCCAGCCAGGAGCCTGTTTCAGCATGGGCTATCCATGGGCTACATCTTCCTTCAGGTCATGTGTGGATATTTGGTTAACTAACTGTGGTCCTCCATGGGCTGCAGAGGGACAACCTGCAGCACCATGGTCTTCATCACAGGCTGCAGGGGAATCTCTGTTCTGAAATATGTTACTGCAGAGGCACTTTCAATGTCACTGATGGGCTCAGCTTTGGCCAGTGGCAGGCCTGTCTTGAAATGGCTTGTCCTGGCTCTAACATGGAGACAACTTATGGTGTCATCTCACAGAAGCCACCTTTCCAACCCTCTTTGCTCCTCAACTTTGCTACAAAAACCCAATAGAGTGTGTTACGGGAATCTTTGTTTTTCTTTGTAGGAGAGCTTGCAGTTTCCTTTTCCACAACAAGTGGTTTGCTCTGCATTTTGATGTAGATGATGGACTTTATGGGATTGACTGGATTGCTGGGAGTGGGATATGTAAGAGCCATAACCTGATTTAGAGTAGTGGAGGGAATACACCAGAAAGAATACAAAAGACAGAGTTGCGCATCAGAATCTACTCTGATGGCGTTTTGTTTGAATGTTTTCCCTGCCTCAAGATTAGACCTCATATCACCATATAAAAGCTTTGGTTGCCTGTACCACTGTTTTGCTTGAGTTGATAACCAGAGTGAGGTTTCCTAGCTGCTCCCCTTGGCAGGAGCTTCATCTGGCTAGTCATGACCACAGGGAAAGGTTTGTGGCTCCCCTTAAGGTGTAGAGAGCTGGTCCATGTGGGAATACAGGAGGCACCGAGGTACAAGTCTTTCCATGAGGCAGAGGTATCTACCATAGCTTGTGAACAGCTTATGGCAGTTTCCTGCTAACAGTGTCTGTGTTCAGCATGGCCCAGGGCAGACTTGTGTGTTCATTTTCCGCCTTTTGGTCCCTGGGTCAGTTCTGTGTCCCCCAGGCAGCTCTGGAAAACCGTGCTCATGCACTTGAGGGCATAAAGCACAAGGGCATGGCCCTGGCTCAACCTCAGCAGAAGGGCAAGAGCCATTGCCTGTGAAGGTGCCAGGAAGCAAGACATGCTTCTGGGACTGGGACACCTGCTGCCTTGTGGTGGGCAGGTGCCTGAGGTTAGCTTTGGGTTGGTACTGTTTGAGGAGCAGCTGGACTTGCTCTATGTGGGGTAGGAGCGGTCTTTCTACAGTGGAGGACACTCTGCCATGTAGAACAGCAGCACTGACAGTGCTTGCAGCAGAAGAAAGGAATGAACCCTCCAGTGTGGAGCAGGAGTGAATGCTGTGTTTTATTGGTTACCACCATAGTAAGCTGGAGAAAAGAATGACAGTATGCCTTAGCAAATCCTGCAAAATCACATGCGCTCACAGCACACACCAATCTCCAATACATTGCAAGAATCAAAACTTCACAGCCCAGAATGCATGCACATACGTGCATGCACACAGAGCACATGCCAAAAGCATGTGCACAGGTCTGGCACCTCCATGTGTACAGCATTAACAAATTATACATAGACATAGGCTGAAACATATGTGTACATGGAGCACAGCCCATTCAAACTGAAACCTGTGCATACACACAACTGCCAAGAACATATTCACCAGCACCCTAATACTAGCTGTGGTTAACCACCAAGCAAACACATGCCTGACTATTATGTCAGTGTTAAAATTGCTCTTCTTCAGTTGCTGCAGCAAGATAAAGTCTCCAAAGCCCGTCATGCTGCAGCATCTTTTTCAAGGCTGCAGTATACGGAGTGCGTATAAAATATTGAATCATTTAGGGGATGTTCATCTTTTCTTTCTTTTTATTTTTAGGAAAGAAAAATAGGATTTACACTCTGTCCAGTGGCAGAGTAAATGTTTTATGTGCTGGAGCCATGACCACTGCTCTGGAGTATTTGATGCATGTATACTGTGGTATTTTTTTTTTCCTTCCCCCCCCTCCCTTTTTTTTTTTCCCCTTGGCATTATCATGCTACTGAAAAGGGTCAAACCAACCATTTGGAAGGGTCATTTTTTTTATTCTTAGTACAGAGTGTACTACAAGAGCTGTAAACCAAGCTTTGCCACCCTCTCGTTAGCATTTGTCCTAGAAAGATCCCTCACTTTCTCTTGGCTTTAATAGCCCTTGGTGTCCCTGCAGAAGCAGGATGAGGAAGGGATGCTTTCACTGATTCCAGAGGTGGAGTAGAAAGATGCGTGTAGTTTCTAGCCAATGAGAAATGGACTGAGGCCAGATTTAGCAGTACACCCAGCAACAGGTGGGACCCCTGAAGTCTTCTGCATTGTATTGCACTTTTCCTCCCTTCATCCTTTTACCCCACGTACCTGTTTCCTGGAGGCCCTAATCATGCACGCTGGTTAACTGGCTAATTATATTGCTTCACAGGCTGCGTGTTGTGCTGCTTTAGCTGGCAGCAACTTTTTACAGTTTCATCATGTTCCTTTTAGGGGAGGGGGTTGGCCTGTGGCTAAGGGCAGGTCGTCAGTTCAGGTTCGGCACTGTGCCGTGGTCAGGGTGTGCACGGATCACATCCCCTTCCCATCCTTCGGTTTCCTTATCCCTTCTGAGGCAATAACAGTGCTGATTCATCTCAGAAGGAGCTAGAAAGGCTTATTCATTAGTATTAGAAAGTGCTTTGAGGTCTACAGTAGACAGATAAGCCACTGCCATCCTCTGAGCTATTTTCCCCTCACCGTGCCATTTATAATAATCTGGACTGTCTCAAGGTCTGAAGCAGAAGTGGGTTGATCTCAGCTCAGTTTTTTTTTTTACCTTTTATTATAACAGCTCTGCCAGTTCGAAGTCCTTGCATGGACATGGAGAACATATTCTTTTGTTGTTTCCGTTGTCCAGAACAGAGCTGTTCTAGACACAAAGCAGTAGCCCAGGGTAACAAAAGAAGACAAAAATTTAATTAAGAAGAAAGAAAAGAATTCTGTTTTATTGCAAAAGTAGAAGGGCTGAGGACCCTACTGATGTTTGTCAGTGTACCTAGGTAGGTCTGTTATTGCCAGTCTGAGAGAAACCTCAAAAGATTTTTAAGTTCATATAAGCAACCAAAAGTTCTTATGATTCTGTGAATCATAAGATAATCCTAGGGTCTTTGGCCCGTGATGCTTCCATCACATTCAGAGATGTAGGTAGGACTCCTGTACAATCACTTTTCCTCAAGCCATTCTTCATTTGCATCAATGAGTCTAAGTTGGCAGCACTCACATGTGAAGAAATGAGTGTCAGGTTCGGAGATGCCTTTGCCATTAAGTTGTATAGTGTAGATCATCTTAGATCTCTTTACCTGCAGGTTGAGTGGGATGAGGTGAATTGAGGGGGGTCCAAGCAAATGTGAGGAAATCTGGTATGTGGATATCTTGATAATCTCCTTCCTTCCCCTGTCCTAGGGAGGGGAAAATCTTTTGGGGAAGGAGTATCAGATTCAGCCCTAGGGGAAAATGCTGTTTCTCCAGATTTCCTACATCTCCTTGGGAAACTTGAGAAGAAGAAGAAGTTGGAAAACTGGAGTATTGAAGAGGAAGTCAAGGTCCAGTGAGTCCTGAGACCAGTCACCTCCTGTTAATCTATTCTGAATTCCCATCACTCCTGCAAGTGAGTTCCCTGAGATGACAAGAAGCATTCAAAGTGCCTCACTGAGAACAGATCTCTTGGGCCAGGAGCATCCTTTAATTCTGGATGTTGTGGTGCAAGAAGAAAAAACAAAATCCCTTTTACTGGCATTTCTATCATTGTCTTTGAACGATGTAGCAGGACTCGGGTATATAATCATGTCCAGACGATGAGAGGTACATTCAGAGCAAATATGTATCTAAATGTTCATCCCCTTATTTTGAGTATTTATTTAGTTGTTTTACTTGTCACTTTTGTATGAACTTTAGCAAACTAGGTGTTTTGGCATTAAACACAAAAGTTTGCACTGAAATGGTGGAGGGAGCCATCTTTTTTATGCTAACCAACCTATTTTGGTCTGAAAATGTCTTTCAGCAGTATTTCACAGCTGTGAGGAGAGTATTTAAGGGGAAAAAAAAAAAAAGATATAAGTATGTATCATTTTTGATCCAGTCAAAGATAAAGAAATTCTGACTTTCCATTTTATTGGGAATTGCTTACTCTAGTGCTGACTCGCTTTGCAATAGTTTTGGAGCACATCGTATTTTCTCAAAGCACCAGATGACTCCAGGGATGGATACAAAATTTCAGTCACAAGGAAGAGGAGCGAGACTGCTGTGCATCTGAGATGTGGGAGGCCCAGATGCTGCTCTCTGCAGTGCCACGCACTTCTTCTGTGACCTTGGCGAAAGCGCATGGCATTTCTGCAGCTGGATTTCCCATTTGTGAGCTGGAGAGGAGACAACTAATGTATTAGTGATTTTGTGAGTGACAGTGAAATGGACGTCGGGGTTGTAGGCAGGGCTGAGCTGAGGCCTTGAGAAACTGCCATGGCAAAGGTTCATTCCTGTCTTCTGGAGGCTTGGTGATCTGTATTTACATTGTCAGTCTTCTGTTCAGCAAATGAGTGAGTCTCGTAACTCATAGCTGAGGCCAGGAACACCATCGTCCTCACTGCACTCCTGGGAAATGGAAGGGCTGCGTGGGGTGGCAAGGTCTTGGAGGAGACACTGGAGTGAAACGTGAGAAATTAACGGCTCCCACCTTGCTTTCAGATGGCTACAGCATGCTGCTAACCGCCCTTTCTGACCTCCTCTCAGTGGCTTACCTGGGGATGTATATCTGTGTAACAAACCTGGCTGTGTGTTGCAGTAGTGGCACTTTTATGGGAAGCACCTCTCCCGAAGTAGATGGGGATAGCTGCAGTTTTGGGAAGGGGCCCTGGTGTGCTGTCTTCACACAAGTCGCTGAGCTTCCCAATGTGGATTTTTAACTTGGGCTTGTTGGCAGCGTCATTTCCACTAGAGAGGTTTTAAACACTGCTTGTCTTGGGGAACGTCAGGCAGTGTTTAATGAGGAATGAAAGAAGCAGGGTGTATTGTGTGTATTGTGCTTTTGGGGCAACAGAATATCCCTATAGGAGCTTTGAGTAGCAGCAGCAGAGATGGGTGCCAAGCTATCAGTCCCAGTGCTCAGCTTTTGACTGTGCAGGACAGAGGAGGGTAAGGAACAACATCCCGTCCATTGCTGCAGTGCAAAGACTGCGGGGAAGGAGAGGGGGTTGCAGTTCCCCATCACCTGGCTACGACCCACAAGAGAGATGTAGTAACCATCCACGCTATGAATACAGAATCAGAAAGTATGCCAGGACTATTTCAGATACAGTTCAATTTTTTTGCAGTCTGTACTTCTTCGTAAGGCCACAATGTTGCCCCTTCATCCCCACCCGTCCTTGTCCCTCTTGCCAGCAAACACTGGAGCAGAGTGTGGCAGCTGGCATGAGCTCTGCCCTGCTCACTTCCCTCCTCCTCTCCCTGCCAGTTTCGTCCTTCCTTGCACACTGCTGTTGAGTTCTTTAGGATCTGTCTTTTGCCTTGTCTGCCTACCCAGCAGAGCACAGTGAGGGCCTGCCCCCTGTTAAGATCTGAGTGGGTCGTGATGGTTTCTGCCTCCATCTCCACCAGGTCTGTGGGCTGTGGTGGCATTTCATCGGCCATGTACAGAGGCATTGTTGCCCATTGCTAGTGTTGTCACCTGGAGTCCTCACCTGGAGCTGCTCCTGCTGGGTTGATCTGCCATGGATTTGTTGGTTTGTTTGTTTGCGCTGATAATGGAAATGTCTTAGTACCTGCCAATTATGAAAAAAAGAGGCAGCAGTAATCTCCTCTATCTTTCTTTTTTCCTATCTCTCTCCATTTTTTCTCTCCTCTCCCCTGGGACAGAAGTAAATAAAATGCTTGATAAAATTTAGGCTTTATGTGTGTGAGAGAGATACTTATTGTGGTGAGCTGGGTTGAAGAAATGAGATTTGCATAGATATGGATAGATCAAAAAAAAAAGAAAGAGATTGGGAGAAGAATGCTTGAATACTGAATAACTGAAAATGTATGGAGCCAAATCTGCGCCTGCAAAAACTCTCTGGACTTCAGCAGAGCTATATTCACTTGCACTAACTCTGTATATAGCTCTGTGTTTTGCTTTTAAACCATATTACTCATTTTGTCTGTTAACTCCCCAGGTGTCTCATTTGAGGTTATTCTTTCTCATTAGGGTGTGAGAAGAGAGAATTAGTGTTTGCTGTCCTCTAGGTGCTTCCCTACTGCAGAGATCCTGTGGTGCTTAGCAGGGTGACGGTGGGGCAATATTCTCCTAGAGACTTTCAACAAGTAAAACACCCATTGCCTCTGACAACTAGAACTTGAGGAAGCCCTGAGGAGCAGTCATGGCATCAGGACACTACCTGGGCTGCAAACAAATAGCAGGAAATCCCTGGAGTTCTCACTTTCACAATTGTCCTAATCTCTGGAGGGACTGAGCCAGAGACCTGTGTCAAAGATTCAGACTCAGTCCAGGTAGCTTCCTCTTTGTGCCAGTACCTGAATTTTTGATTTTACCTAGGAGCATCATGACAGACTTTGCTAGAAGCTGAAAAGATTGTGAGAAAAGTTCTTCTGCAGGGCATTTCTCTTCTTCTGTGTTGCAGGCAGTACTGCATTGGCTGGGAGGTCTGGGCATGGAGGTTTAGGTTGGATCTGGTACTCATTTGATGCAGAAGCCCAGCTCTCATGATAGTTGGTAGCAGATACGTCAGAGAAAAGGAGCAAGGTGACATATTTTGGTGATCTGACCCGATGCTAAGCATCATTCCTAGCCAGGAGAGTGAGGGGGAGGCTTACTTTCTGAAGATTTAATGTGTCTTTAATAATGTTGCTGTCATTCATTGTCATAATTCTGAATATTGTGATGTGTCTTCATCTAGCCCTTCAGGAATATTGTGAGAGTCTTCGTTTCAATTATTTCCTTTAGCTTCCAGTCCCACAGTCTAATAATATAACATGTGGAGGGAAAGAAAAAAAAAAGAAGAAAAAAAATGTATTCCAGCACCTTTGAATTCAGCTTTTCATTTGGCTGAATACCTTCTTAATCCTTGTTTCCTAAGCTTGGACAATACTCTTAGCTGATGAAGAAAGGTAGCTACCTACTTTTCAAGTGCACATGGGGCACATGGGCTTTGGACAGTCAGTGGAAAGCAGATGTGTGATCTCTCCAGTACATCCTCAAACCTGAGAATTACACACATGGGGACATTTCTTCCACCTGACTGTCAATGCTTCGTGGCCACACCTTTGGTACCCATACCCAAACAGAAAGCAGGTTTGTTCCAGCTTAACCCATATCTGGGTGCCCCATTTGCAGTCTTTCCACATGATAAATGGGCTAATTAAATTACAGGGCAGAAAGGGAAAAGAAAAAAGAAGGAGGGGGCAAGGGATAAGGAGACTGGATCAATTGACAAATTGAAATGTCATTTCCCAGCCTGCAGCTGGGCGCTACAGCTTCTCTTCACTTTCCCTCTCCATCTTTTTTCTTCTTAGACTTTTGGGTTTTTTTGATTTGGTTATAAAAGCCAGGACATAATTGAAACTGGCGTCAGAATCAAACAGCATGACCTTGCCAGGTTTCTTCCAGTCCTGCCACACCATGCGCACTGGCTGAGGGAAATAAAAGAGGAGGGGGGAGCAAGGGCACCAGCACAGGGAGTCCCCTGACAACTCAACTGCTTGCATGCTTGTATTTGAAGGGCTTCTCTTTTGTGCATCTCTTATTTATTTAATTTTTATCCAAGGCAGCCGAAGTTCTTTGGGGACCTGGGGCACAACAGCAGAGCACACCGGCAGTTTTTTCTTAGAAGTCATGTGTAAATCTGCTGAGGGAACTGAGGGACACAGTCTGCCAGCTTGTGAGAGTAATGCCAACTTGAAGGAGCTGGCAAAACAGGGGCCTCGATGTCTTGACCTTCTTGGCCTGGCTGGAGCTAGAAGGAGCAGTCTCTTATTTCCAGACTCAAGACACATGGCTCTGCCCATGCTCCCCACTTCTGCCTTGCAGCAGCACTCCTTCCAGATGACTGAGCCAAGAAAACTCATGTCATCTGTGAACTGGGCATTTGCTGGAGCTCAGATCTCCCCAGAAGAAAGTTTTGTGCACTGGTTGTCTATGGCTTGTCTGCATGAATGCAGGTCTTGTGCTTAGCAGGGCTGGTTGCCGCAGCGTGCCCCAGGCTGGGTCCTCAATGGTCTTTTCACAGGGGCCTGGATGCTCATCTTTCCCCGCTAGCCCTTTTATTTGGCAAGAAGTCTGGCAGGCAGGGAGGTGTGGTGCATTTTCAGGGGTCTCCAAATTCCTAAGGGGAAGTGGTTCAGAGTGGCCATGTGCAATGGGAAGCATCCTGGCCTCAAGCGTAGAGATACTGCTGCCTGGGATGCAGTGCCCCTTGGGTCAGGCTAAACAGAGCCCTAGCACACTCCAGGTTTGGAAATGTGAGGATCTTATTGTGAGAGATGGTTAAAGTGTGAGCTCAAGGCACATAAACCAGCAAGGAATAAACCTCCACTCAATCGGTCCCATCTTTGGTGCCCTCACACGCAGCCAGGTCTGTGGTGCTAGCTTTCACAAGCTGGAGCAGGGAGCGATGATGTAAACAAGACAACGGTGCAGGAATGCCACAGGACCTGGAGGGAGAAGTCAACAAGCTTATTTACAGGCCACTGAGAAGCTGAGTTTGGAGTAAACAGTGTAGGGTAGGATTAGTATAATCTATATAATAATATCCCTGTGTCCCTATATAAGCCTTTATTTCTTTGTTCTGATATAAATGAAATATAGAAAACATAAGCAAATGGAGCTCCCATAGGAGAAAAGATGGAGAAATTTGAGTCAGCAGAAGCAGAGCAGGATGGTTTATGCAGGCCTTGGTACTGCCTTGTTGAAGACAGTGATTTGTGAGCTTGTGGAGGTGACTATTACAGTTTAATTCAGTTGCTTCTTTGCAGACTTAAGGAAAATTCCAATGTGATACTTTTGGTACATGGTGTGATAGCGTTTTCTTTGGTAATAATTGGAACATGATGCTGTGTTCATTCACAGTAGTAGCAACATTTGTATGAACTTCAGATGGATCAGAATTGGGCCCTTCAGTGAACAAAACCATCTTTAAACTGCTATGTACTTTTCCCTGCTAATGCTGCTTTGTTGTGGTTTGCATTTTTTGTAGTTAGCATAAATTCTTCAATATGCCTTTTCTGTTTCCAGACAGCTCTCAGCTTCAGATCCTCAGGTGCTTAATGAAGGTTTGGGCTGTGCACCAAACGCTCTCCTGTATAAACACTTACAGAATTAAGTTTTATTCTGCTGAAGGAGCTCTCTCTGAAGTCAAATAACACCCTCCAACCATTAATATCAATGTAATTAGTGAGATTTCACTCTGTGCAACATGCTACCCCTGCACGGAGGATTTGGTATTTAATAATGCAAACCATATTTTTTTGAGCATTAGATCAAATCTGTCAATGAGTATGCTTTGGCTGCACTTAATGCCACTTCAACATCCCCTCTCTGCACATATTTGACCGATTTCATTTTACAACCAAAAAAAAAAAAAAAGAAAGAAAGAAAGAATGAAGTTTGGCACTGTGGAAATATTTATATATGTGGAATTTTAGAAATTCCACTGAGAATATTCAACTTAGTAGGATTTGTGCATTCGTCCAACCTTAGCAATTGTCAATGAGAATCAGTCTTGAAGTCCCTTGGGCCCTGATTTGACCTATTAGAATAAGCAGCATCAGATTTTTTAGTTGGAAGGTAAGGGAACTGCTGCCGTTGGCAGGTAACATCACATATTTATCAATAATAATGATTAGTTTATTCCCTAAGGCATGAGGTAATATAGTCCATGTCATCAGCACTGGTACTTTATATTTGGATGTTTTGGTTCCCCATGTAAATGTGTAATTCCTTGCTTCATTTTACTAAACTCGTGGCTTTAATGTAATGTGGCAGTGAGTTCCCTTGCCTAGGTTCAGTGTTCTGTTAAAAAAAATATTTCTCTAGTAAATTTGTAATCACCACCTTTCAGCTTCATTAACTGCTCATTTTTTCTTGCATTATAAAAAAAAGAGAAAACAGTAGCTCTTTACCTCAATTCTCTGTATTATTCACTATTTTATAGACTGTTATCACGCCTCTTCTTATTTGTCTTCTCTGATACAAACTGCCCCCCCTTTTCATTCCTGCTTCATGTATGCATTTTTCCACTCCTGTTATCATTCTTGCCACCTTTCTAAAGAGGAAGCTGAAACAATACATCGTGACTTATCTGGCCACTAGTCAAACCATCTGGAATTTCAGACTTCACCTTAGAGGGGGAAAAATTGGGGGGAAAAAATCCATCAAATAAATTGGAAAAACAAATACATTTATTGAACTCACCATCTGGTAGTGCACATTCCACTGGCAGAACAACAACAACAACAAAAAACCAACAAAAAAAAAAAGCTAAATTCAAGAAATCAATTATTCATTGTGAATTATTCACTAGCTTCTATTCCAAACACTGTCAAGATGTGTTTGTTTATTTTTATTTGGAGTTTAAAAAAATCCATGGCAACATTACTGTTTGTCTTACTGTTCAAGCACAAAGTGCAGACCTGCACTTCTATACTGAATGCCTTTACTTAATCAAAGAAAAGCAACACAACAAGAAAGAACAAAAACAAAGTTCTCAGAACATAAACTAGCATGTGTCTATAAAAGTGCCATTTCACTGTGCCTTAGAAAACGGTAGGTGTTCCTGGTGACCAGACTATTTTAGAAATACAAACATGTAAATTGCAGGAAGGGAGAAACCGTACTTGTTATATCTGTATTATGATAGCACTTGATGCAGAGATGGTTTGCACCAGAGCTAAAAGAAACACACATTGCAAGCAGTTCTTCTGGGGCACCTGTTTGCTTGCATTTGCCTTTTAGTGGGAACTGAACCACATGGGTTGCTTTTTTACTGAAAAGACCTTAATTAACTGGGGCAACTACAGGTGAGGTGTTAGTTGCAATACCAAACTGGGGAGGAGAGGATGGGAAGAAGCAAGAGTTTGAGCAGGTGATGTGGGAATACCATGGATAGGAGAGGGTTGGGAGCATCCTCAGTGGAGGTGATGGGAAGCTGCCACATGCCTGGGCAGCATCACTGCAGTGGTGGCTGCCACAGGCTCAAGCTCTTGACTGTGTTGGTTTCTCTTTGTGGCTCCACTTGTGCCACAGGACTGCAGTGGGGATCTAAACATGGTCCAAGACAATGGAAATTTGTGATCTGCACTCTAGTTTGCAACTTTTTGTGGAATAAGGCAGTTTGGGGATCTGGGAGAGTTGGGAAGCTCTGTGTAGCTGGTGGTGAGATCTGGGGAGTCAACAGAAGGGACAAGGCAAGAGCTGGTCATCCACAGCCCCTGGCCCAGCTGCTCTGTTGGAAAGAACAGCAACAAAGGAGCTATTCTCTCTTCCTCCTAGTTTTTCATCCTGACTTAGTTACACTTAACAACTAATTAAGCCCCTAATTGAATATTGGCTGAAGTGCAGTCAGATAAGTTGTTTGTATTAAGAAATCAAAAGAAATAAAAGTACACTGTGACTTATACTTTGTATTGATTGCAGTCTCCTCCAGTATAAGGTGCTAGGTGGTCTTAGAAGGAAAACATTTGGGGCAAGCAGAGCATTTTTCCATATATTTACACAGTGCCATGCACACAGCCTGGCTCCTTTGGCTCCTATTGCATTTGCAGACCAACAGTAGCACTAAGGTGTGCAAACATCCTTTTGCAGGTGCTAATCTTGGCATCCTGCTGCAGGATTTATGTTACCTCACATGACATGTTCAGTTCTGACTTCATGGGGATGTTGCAGCAGAAAGTCCTGATGCCTTCACCCAGGAATGAAATTATGTTATTCAATGAGATATTTCCAGAAATAGGGGAGGCACAAGCTCTCATTTGGGCACATGATTTATTCTACAAAATTTTCCTCCTATATTTTCATGTCTAAAAAAAAAAAAGAAAAGCAGAACTCTACTTGCTTTCAGATGCAATTTTTATGCCCCTTGATCAGTGTCTGGCTGGTCATCAATTTTATGCCTGCAATTAAATTGCAGACACAAAATGTTCCACCATTAAGCCATGGACAAAAATGCTGCTGTCCCAAATTGCATTGGGAGAAGTAGTAAGGATTCTTATTGATAAAGCAATACTCCTATTTTGAATGCTTCCTACCTTTATAAAACTATGGCCCAGATTTCAGGAGCTAAGGTTAGAATATTCAAAAGTGTGGCGTTTCCCATCTGCTCATGTCCTCAGCTACCAGGGTGCTGTGGTGAACAGTTTACTCTGCTAGACATCTCTACTGCTTCTTGTGTCACTAATGCAAATGTATATTCAAAAAAAAAAAGGAGAGACAGAGAGAAAGAGATATTGAAATTGAAAACATACAAGATTAAAAACAAAACACCAAAAAGCTCAGGACAAAAAAAAGATTAGGGACCTTTTTTTTTTTTTTCTCCTTAGGAAAACAACTTTTCTCTTTAATCTTCTGATTTGCCTGGCTTCAGTCCAAACATTGTTCCTCTTTGACTCTACCTGTTGTGGCTTTTTTGTTCTTCATCCCTGTCCTCATGTGCCCGTCCCCGCTTTCCTGCCACAGGTTTGCTTGGGCAAGGTTGTGGAGATGTGATGAATGTTGGCAGGGTGGTGAGGGGCTGGAGATGGAGCCTTGGTGCACGGGTGCTGCTCTCTGAGCAACAATGCATGTGGAGGAGGCAGGATCAATGCTCACCCATCCTTTACAGGGGTTGATGCTTCTCCCAGCAAGAAGTTGCCTGGAGCATAGTCCAGAAGAAAGAGCTTTGTGACATTAGGGATGGTGGCAGGAGATGGAGATGTTAGTGCAGGTCAGAGGAGTTTGAGCAGAAAGTAAGAGTGGGGAGCAGCTGAGGGAAGAGAGCCAGAGGAGGTACCAAGTATGTGTATCCACATGGTCCTGTGTCCTCAAGGATGGAGGATCAGAAAGGGCATAACCTGGATCAGTGCAGAATATGGGACTGCTCAGTTTTGGTTTGGGAAGGGGAGTGTGTAAAGGTTATTGACTTTGTGAGTCTGTAGCTAATAGATACTCAAGATCATTCCACACTTCATAACCAGAAATCAGAATCAGGTTGTATAAACTAGGGCACACAGATGATTTTGACACCCAATAGCAAGGAGTTCAGAAGAAGATGCATTTGCAAGGGAAGGTTCCCGTTTGTTGGGGATTTTTTGGGAGAGGAGCTTAAAATTAATGCCAGCAATGCACAAGGCTGCCAGTATTTTTCAGCAACATTGTTCTCTAAGATACAGGGGAGTTTTGTTGGCCTTTACAAATGATTTATTCCAACAGTTATTGTATGTTCAACAATAAATTAAGTTAAAATAGGCTAATAACACATATTCACTGATGCTTTAACAGCTTAGTAATGGATAGGAATTTCCTCTCCGACCTCACTCTCCTTCTCAAGTAAATAGAGGGTGGTATGTAAGCCAGGTAGAGATGGGATCCTCAAACAGAAAGGATAGGTAGACCAGGAGAGTGAGCAGTCTGAAGCAAATGCCTCTCTAATTACTGATGTGTGAAGATGGAGGACTGAGATCACTGGGGGCTTCTGTGTTAGCGACAATACAAAGTTTTCTCCCAGCAAATAACATGTACAATGAGAAACTGTACTTTCAGCACTTTGAATCAGTCTGGAAATCTTAAACCCACAGCCCAAAAGTTGTTGTGGCATTTCACAGGTTTCATGGCTCTCACTGCATGTCCAAGACACCCCTTCCTCACCATGCTGCCATGCCTCAGGCAGAGCTGTCCTCATTATTTAGTGCAAGGCTGCATCAGGGCTCTGTTACCTGGAGATCTTTGTGCTGCTTGCTCAGCTTGGAGGGTGTGAAGGACACCAAGAGGTTATGTAGTTCATCCCTGTGCCCCAAGTCAGAGGCAGCTAAACTGATGTTATTCTAAACAACCCCATCTCCTCCTCTGTCTGGATAACTGAGGGGATGCAAACAGCAACTATCCTGTACTTTCACTTTATTAAGGCTTTTGACACTCTCATGGCATCTCCATAAGCACATTGGAGAAGGTCAGCTGAAATACTAAAGGGTGGTTGCAACATCTGTTGTGCTCAGATGGGAGTTAGTGATGGTTCTTTGTCAAAGTGTTAGATTCGTGGAGTGGCAGGGCTCAGCCTTACGTCAGTCATTGCTCAGTATTTACTTTCATGAGCAGGATGACAGGATAGCAAAGAAGCTTTTATTTTTAATGTTTGTAGGATTGCAAGCATGCTTTTGGACAGGGCTAGTACAAAATGCATGAAATGCCTGAAAAAGTTGTGCCTGAAATTCAGGAATAATGTGTGCAAGGGACTGAACTTTGTCAGGGATAAGGCAGTGTGTATATATGGGCCAGGGAATGGCAGGTTGGCAAACAATCCTGTGGAAGAACATGTTGGACTCACTGTGTAATGTGAACTCAGAAAGTGCTAAGCTGGAGCAGAGGTATACTTGATTATTCTCATCCTTTCCCTTCCCCCTACAGCAGCCAGGACATTGGGTGACACCTCCTGGCCTGCCTCCCTAGCATCCTTGGAGTCTGGACCTCAGTCTCTGCTATAGCCAGACAATCATGGGCATAGAGAGGGGACAGTGAGTTACAGAAGGTTGGCTGCAGTGATTCTGGGCTGCATCAGGAAGTCCCAGTTCTTCTCCTGCCCAGTTTCATGTCAACTCAGGAGGTTGGGAACCCCAGTGCCACTAGTGCACCTGCTGTATCAGGAAAAAAGGGAGCTAAACAGGTGGAAGAATCGCGCAGAAGACAGCAGATCAAACCAACACGCTGTAAAACTGACCCGCTGAAGCACAGTGACACTGCAGGGGCTGCTTCTCCATCAGCAATGGATGAGAGAGAAGCATCCCCAGCGCAGTGGCTGCTGCATCCACTGGGCCAAGTCCTGCCGAGGCAGCACAGACAAAAGCCAATTCCTAGCGCCGAGGGGCTGAAAGCCATCCTCCCGTCACCGTCTCCTCCCCTCTCCTGCTACCTCCACTCACTCACTTGCTGCATCCTATCTTCTGGTAAACAACGTGGTATCTGTTTTCTTAAAAGGCATTAGGGGTTCATTGTTAGACCTGGAAGGATAATTCACAATGATTCACTCGTGCTCTGTAGTTTTGCATTGTCTATTACAAATGCCTGTGAGCCAAGGACAGTTGCCTTGACTTTACTCAAGAAATGATTGTTTGCTTACTTCTATAGCTCTTTTTGTGTTTGTGCTTTCCTTTTTTTCCTTCTCTTTTTACGTTTTTGTTTTTTTTTTTTAAACAAATCAGTTGAGCGGCAAGGATCAGAGGTTTGCTATTGGATCTGCTTTAGCTGTGATAGATCACACTTTCTTGCCTTGTTTACCTGATTCACTGAGGCTATCTCCTCTAGCCAGAGGGAGTTATGAAGAAACCAGTGGCCTTCACTCTCTCTGGAAGAGAGAATCAATTTATGAAAAGAGAATAGATAAGAACTAGACCACTTGGAGCATGTTTAAAGCTTTTTTCCCCTCCAACCTTGTCCTGAAGCATTACTCATAGGAAATGCTGGCAGTTGTACAGCTTTTTGGCTGAGTGGGAGTTTAAAGGTAATCTGTGCATGTGTAATTGCATACAGTAATTGTGTGTGCATGAACATTTTACCCAGAGTTGGGCATCTGCAACTGGCATCTTTGATTGCTTTGGAGGCAGGATTGCAGCAAGAGATTTTAGGATCTCCTCCTTTTTCCTGTGACAAGCGGCGTCTGGTCCAATATAAAGTACAACTTCCGATGCAAATACATGGATGTGTTTGAGCTTCTTCTTTGCTCTCTGCCATTACCGGTGTGTGGGTTGGCAAGATGGAAGTGGCTTCCCGCCAGTATTTAATGGGAGAAGCTCCCAGTTGCTGAACGTGTGTGCAGAAAGCAAATGCAAAAGAGAAGGGGTTTTGATGGTCAGAGCAACCATCTTTTAACTGGGGAAAATTCTCGTGTAATGCAGATTCTATAACTTTCCAGACTCTGGTTATGACACATTTTAAAATCCATACTGCTGTGAAGTAGAAATTATAGCCAATTAAACAAGACTACCAAACAGAGTCTGTCCCCAAATTTTCCCTTTTTGTATTTGTTGAACTGCACAATTATTTTAAATTGAGTGTTGCATATTCATAAACCACGTTTCAAACCACCCAGTCTTCTGGTTTATGTATCTAGTTGGAATATTAGCATATATTTCAGTAGCTCATTTCATTTCATTGATCCCAAAGTTCCTTACAGAAGATGTCTGTGAAATTCGTATCGGTAACAAAGTGCAGTCTCCTCTATGCTGGAATAAAACAGGTGTTTAACAGAGTGAGAGTTTCCTCCTACCACATCAGCTAAACCAACATAGGGCTGTCGCTGCTTTCAACAGGAATGGCTCCACAGGTTGCTGTACAAATATAACGTACAGCAGCGGGATTATAGCACAACCACAATGCTAGCAAATTTCTTGCTTAGATCAATATTAAGTCCCGGCTTTGAGAGTGACCTTAGAGCCTAAGGGTTAGTCCAGGTGGGCAGATTGTGCAGGTGTAATGAGAGATGTGGATTTTAGCAGCAGTAGTTGCAGTGGCAGATTGGGGTCACACTCTCTCTGTTAGCAAAACCACTCCAGAAGGAGCTCAAGTGAACCAGGCCATTCTTGAGAGAGGATGAGTTATACAGAGAGTTTAACGGGTGCAGGTGTATTTTCTCAAAATCACACCTTACGTGTGAATGGTAAAACTTTCCCATGCAGGCAAACCCAAAGACCCACTCAGGTAAATGAAGGTTATAAAATGCCTGTCACTTTTTAAAACCTACCACAGGGGTCAGTAGCTCTAGGAAGGGACGCTTCAGAGCTGCACCCAGCACATCCCTCTCTGGTACCTCCTAGGACTCTGTGGTGGCACCAATGCGTTTCTCAGTCACTAACACTGTTATTTGCAGTTTCTCCCATCCAAACAGTGACAGTTCATTTCTCAGCTCTGCTTAGCTTGTCAGATCTGTTGAGGGGTGGTATGGCTGTTCAGGCACAGTTACTGAAAAAAGGGAAAGAGAAAGCTCTTTAATTTCTATCATCTTTCATTCTGATGACATTTATCAAATTTCCTGTGTCTGACAAGTTCAGCTCAGATGTGCTCCTCTGCCTTCCCACAAGTGCCCCCTCTGATGGGCAGGGAGGATGAGCCAACAGGCAGTCATGCTTGGAGAAAAGGAGGAGTTGGATAAGGGAGGAAGAGGAAGGAGAACAGAAAGATGCACTAAAATTAAAATAAAATAAAAAGACAAAAAAAAAAAACAAACAAACCAAAAAACAACAAACCCAAACCAACCACCCAAAGCCTACAAAAAGTGGAAAGTGAGAGAGGAAGAGAAAGAGACAGAAAAAGAAACTAGTTGAGATTGTATGAAAGGCTTTTTATGCCCCCACACTGCAGTCTGCAGTCTTTAAAATATCTGAAAAAAAAAAAAGTGGTGTCTTTACTGTAGTGTCTGTCAATGTCCTTGTCACACAGTTAATTCTGTATTATACAGACTTCTTCATTTCCTGTTACTTTTTTTTCCCCTCAATCACTGTCTTTTCTATGTGCCTAGAAGAGGTGTTTTTTTTTTAAATCCCTTCCTTCCCCAGTCCTGGGTCTAGAAGGGCTGCAAAAGGTTTCTTCCATTTCTGAGATAGAGGGACATCCCCAGTACATCATGCCCACTCACTCTCTCTTTCTTAGGCTAGATCAGAGGATGACCCAGGAGAAAAAAGGCAACATGTGACCTGATCTGAATTGATCTTTTTGCCTTCTTACAGTCTGAGATGGTGGTGCTGGGAGAACTGAAAGTGGTCTCTGCCTCCCGCAGAGGGGGATGTTGATTAACTGCCTGCCCTAAGGGGGGTCATTTGGGGAAAGCCATTCAGTAGGGAAAGAGGTGATACCTACAGCATGGGCACATCAGTGACCTCTTGGCTATTTTGAAATATTTTTTTTCCCAGGCCTGTGACACTCGATAGCTTGATACATATCAGGCAGCAGTAGAGTGTGCTACAGGGTGCTAGCACTATCATGTCAGGGGCTCCATTTGGGAGCCATCTCTTTTTTCAAAACCATTGCAACTCAAGCAGGCTCAGCTCTGCCATTGGCCCTGTGCACACCAGCTTTCACCGGCTGGTAGAGGCAGTGGCTGATATCTGTCACCTTGTTTCTGAGAGAGAAACAGATCACAGCTGCCCCCATCCTGATCTCCAGTCCCCACAGAGTGTGCAAAGTCTCATGCTAAGATGAAGCCATGTATACTGCGAAGTTTAGGCTGTGCTGGCCACATAATTGTGTACAAAAGAAGTGACTGAAAAATCTGCTGTAATGAGCATGACCTGACTGAACAGAGCTGTGCTTGCTAATGACATTGATGAGTTTTGCTTGTGGATAGCAATGAGCCACATATTTTAACTCCCAGGAGTACAAATGGTCCTTCAGATGCTGTTTGGTTTCTCTTTCTGCTAGGCTGGCTGAGGTACATGCTTTTTTCTCTGTCATGCATTTAGCTTCTCGGTGTGTCAGAAGGAAAGCTCCAAGGGGATGCTGCATGCTGGATTGTAGCATCTGCCATCTTCTCAAAAGGATGTGTTACATAGTCTTAATGGTTTTCAGGCATAGGTCTGGGCACTCTGTGGCTAAAGGAATGTCATGGTGGTGATAGCAGCCCTCAAAGTTCAGAGGTTGGTTGAAGCACTGCCAAGTATCAGGGAGTTTTCAGTATTTATCAAGGCATTTTTTGGATCTGAAAATCAGCAGAGAACACGCTTTCCTTGGAGATTTCCAGTAGCACTTGTATTAGTCAGAAAAACAACTTATCTATGTGGCTTAAAACTGTAGAGATGTTTGAGAATTAGTGGATGGAAATCATGAAAGGCAGAAGCAAGTAAATTCATTATTGGCCTCATGTTTGGAGCACGAAGCTTCTCAAGTGGTTGGTTCTTTCTTCACCTGAATCACCCTGGTAATTTGGAAATGTCTCAATGGCTACAGATACATCTTCTTTGACACTTACTATCAGACATGGATGGGACGAGTTGTGGCAATGGGACAGCTGACACAGAGAGTGAACTGGATAACTCAACCCAGGTATCTGTTTCGGGCTAGACATGACATAAATGGAAAAAGCCAAAGATACAGTCATCCATCGAGTGCCTGCGCTTATAGATATCTGCTCAAACATGCAAAATTTCTCTCTTGATAGCGTTTCTGTTGAATGTTAGTGTCCATCTGCAAGGAGATTACATATTCAGCATCTGTCTACCCATCCATCAGCATTAGGTTTCTTAAGGCACCCATCAATGTGGAGTTTCAGCATCTGTCTTACTTGCCACTTGCTCTCTGCTTTCTGCACCTTTCTCAGCAGAAAATTCCCTTCCTAGTGTGGGCACTTGCTGTTTTCTCTTTCAGTTTGAGTAGAAGTTAACTAGTTCTCTGGCATGGATATTTTTTCTTCCTTCTCTCTGTAGCTTTTCTTGAATGTAAAATAAAAGGCACGTTGAGACATTTAGCCTTGCTACTGGAATATACAAGCCTGAGTTGCAGTTCATCACCATTTCCATAGGACAGCCCACTTCTGCAAATACTCAGGGTACTGGCAGCATGTCAGAATCCTGACTTGCAGAGCTTCCCAGTTTGAACATTGTACTTGTCGTTAAGAAACATGTTTTCATTATTCAAAAATATTAAAAGAGCCATCCCAGTATGTGGAAAAATGGCTGACCTGGACACCAAAGCACATGTATAAGTGAACATCTTTTAATTGCCAAACCAGTAGCCATGCAGTCAGGTAGAAAACTCCATTGCTGAATCTAACCAGGACTTGTTACCTACAGAGACTAAACTGCTCTGTATGGAAGCTGAGGGCCATTAGCTGTGGACGATCGGAGGGGAGTATAATGACAAGTCCTCAAGGCCAAAGTGCTCAGCTGCTCCACTCTTGCAGATGTTGGACACTCTGCAAGACCTGACCTTCACTCTTAACTTGAGCTTCACCCCTGGCATGTGGATAATCAAGAGGCTGGACTAACTGGGATAGAAAATTGTGGTAAACACTGTACAGGGAGTTTCAAATCTCTGCTGATGAAGGCTGCAGGTTCTGTAAATAGCATAAGCCACATAGTTTTGACTCCTTTTTCTTCTTGTCATTAAAAAGAAGAAAAGTAGAATCTGAATGCAGTGTATACTCTGTCCCTAACTGAAGCACTAGCTTATTGTGTCTTGTAATAACACTTAGAAACCCTGATGTCATTATTAGCAATGTACAAAGATATATCAAAGAATTAATCTCATCCTCAGAAAGCTTGTGATCTAAGGTCCAGATCCTGCAAAGCCTTAAGAATATGTTTAGCGGTATGTTGCAATTATTACTGATAATAATTGCATTATGGAACATACAGTTCCCAGATATCAGTCAGGAACCCAGGCTACTGGGCCCACTAATGATACACAGTATAGACAGTCCCAGAACCAGTAAGTTTACAGTCAAAATGTTGAGCATTGACCCTCTGTGGGATTTCTCACAGTGCATACAAATTTAGTGCCTGTGTAAGGCTTTGCAGACACTAGACATAAAATAGGGGAAAAGATAAGAAATAGATACAACAAAGATATAGGTGGAAGCATAAGGTAACAATGTAATGTAATATTAAGAATATAAATCTAAGATAGAATTGAGAATATTCCAAGAGCTTGGGTTTTTTCTGCACCATTAACTTGATCTCATTGCACAGCAGAATATATATAGATTCTCTGTTCTTATTTTACCTGTGAAATGTACAATTTCATATATAATGTGTGATAAATAGGATGTACAATGGGCTAGAATCAATGGTGCAGGAGAAACTTTAACATATGGAATGGCTTGGCTTCTAAGTGCTTGATTTCTCAGTCTTAATGTTTTAGCAATGCTGAATTTTTTGTACTGTAGGTATATTTGTATGCATGTGCCCTTCTGGAGAACTGGGTGAAGCAGAAGCCAAATTCAGCCATGTAGTAGTGGCATGTCTTTAACAAGAAAGACCTAATGAGCTCGTTGCAAAGCCCATCTGTCTGACAAGATATTTTTTGAGTGCTAGTGCAGCTGGTGTGGAATTCTCTCTAATGGGAATAGGTGGGTAGGTGGATAATTTTTACATGGGAGAGCTGTATCTGTGGAGGAAGAGAAAATGGTCTTGCATTAGTTTTGGTTTTGTTTTGTTGTCCTGTTTGTTAATAGCTGGACTTCCCTGAAGTTCTTTTCCTATTTCAAAATTGAGATAAATAAAGAAAAATGCCCTTTTTCCCCCCCCATAACCTTAGGAATAAACCTGACTGACTCTGTAGAATGACAGAGATTTTCTCCTGTGGAGTGGGGAGTACTGGGGTTTAGAACGTGTTGTTTTAGACAGATATCTGTTTGGACAGAGTGAAAAACCTGAAGATGATAAATGGCCTGTATTTGCACATTTCCCAACTGAAATACTAGCGTTACTGGAGGCCCATTTCCCAAATCTGATCTGAAAGACATGCTTCATACTTATGTGTCTTCCTACTGCTTTTATACCATCATAAAGACTTTAGTATCCTATCAAGATATATTAACATTTTTCCTTGAGCTGGGATGGTCTGAACGTGGTTTATTTTCCAAAACTCATCATGCCTTCTCTTGGTAACAAAGAAGTTCCATATATCCTCACTTTCAGTGCTCTTAGAAGCTCAGGGCGTGAAGGAGGCTTGATGTGACAGACGAATAGGTAAGGACTCAGATGAAGTCTATGAAAATAGAGCAACAGGCTCTCAGTGAAAAGTCATTTTTACCACTAGTGCCCTTTCCCAGTGTGATGACCACAGCTCAGTTTTTGCCGTCTCCTTCCTTATGGAAGGAAAGACAGAGTGACAAGAATATAAAAGGGCAGAAGGTAACAGATGATACATGGAAGCATTATGTATGAACATAAACATAAATATGTGATGGAAAACATCCCATAGCCCCAGCCAATTTTTCCCCTCCTTCCTTCTTTCACTTTCAAATCAGATAAATTAATATTTTATTTTCATGCAGCTGTAGGGGAGACATATATTATTGAAGGGATAGTGTTTTCCCAGAGTCCCTCTCCGTTCCCTGGCTTTCTGTGCCAGAAAAAAAGCAAGTTTAAAAAGAAAAATAAACAATGACTTTTAGGGTTGGAGTCATGGTAGTGCCAAGAGTTCCATCCAAACATTTGAGGAAGGACTCTCTGCAAGGTTAAATTTATGCCTTGAGTCCTACTTGTCTTTACTGGGACACTCAGTATGGCTTCCATGAGACAAGTACATCAAGTTTGGTGTTTAGTAAGTTGTACAGATGTCCAAGGTCTGAATATGATCAGAAGGATGCCATCTTGCTCACAGCCCTGCCTGCAGTTCTAGGTGCTACATCCCTGTATGTTTCAAGTTCCCTGTCAAAAAGCAATGCTTCCTTGCTTGTGTAGCATGCTGTAAAATTCATGTGTGAAAAGCTCTAAGGAAATAAATGTATTGTAGCATGACAGTCTCGGGCATAGCAAAATTTGCTGCTGTTTTGTTTTCTGGAACAGACCTGAGTGTTTCTCATCCAGGGAATCAGGAAGATTTCAGATGCACCAAATTCAAATTAATACAGCAGAGATATTCCTGGTTTCAGTTTCACAGAGAGGACAGGGTGATACTAGAAGTTTTGGATCCACACTTGGATTCCCTAAACAGGACACCTTGCATGAAATCTGGTCAGAATCCCCAAATAAAGGGTAGTGATTGGTCCTGTTAAAAACAGTACTCTGAACCACTTCTTAACCAGTCAAGGCACAAAGGTGCTGATGAGTCAGTCTGTAATTTCTTGTTCAAAATGGCATCTGAAAACAGATGAGTTTTAATTGAGAAAATATGTGGCCCCTCCAGACTAGGGATAAGAGGGTATGAGCAATCCTGTTTTTCTGTCGTCTCTTTGTGAATATCTGAATATGATACAGCAGAGATTTAATGCTTTGACCCAGAGATAACACATGAGTTTTGTCGTGTTTGTTTCTGGCGTTTCAGATGCCAATGTGGATTTTTCTGGAGGGTCTCCTGCATGCTGCAAATGTCTTTTAGAAAAAAGCTGGGGAAAATAAACTGATCCTACAGGCTGATCTAAAAGATATTCCTTTCTGGCTTTTGCTGACAGCAGAAGGGAATGTATTTGAGAGTGAGGGCACTGAATGCAGCATGGCCATCTGCCTGATCCTCCCAGGAGCTCAGTGAGAAGCTTTAATATCTCCTGGTGTGCTGTGAGGCATTTACGAAGTCTTGTGCAAAAATATTACTTTCAATGTAGCAAAGGTGTTGGCACTGTCTAGAAACATGGAACATTGCTGTCCAGGAAAATCACACAAGAAAAGGTGCCCTGCGTTGTCTTAAGCCCTACCTCACCTCTCCCTTCTTCCCCCAGGGCTGCCCCACAACCCCATCACCCCTCTGCTTGCTTCATATCTGAGAAGGCTTACGCAGCTGTAGGGGAGCTTTGTACCCTCCTCTGCCTCCTCCCTCTTCCCAGACACACACAGAAAGAAAATTCAATTAAGCAAGTGATTTGCTGTTGTGTTTAAGTTACAATAGTAGTAATCACACCAATTATAGAAATCAGGTTGGCAATCATGGACCCTGCCCTCTGGGTTGCTATTAACTTCATTTCACTGTGTGATTTCCCTCCGCCCTGTTGAAATTGGTGAATGTCACCTGTGTATACCCTTGCTCCTCCAGGATGTAATAGCATCTTTAAAACCTAACAACCAATTGCTGCCTGCACACATGTAGTCAGATTTATCCCTACCTCTTCTCTATTACAATAACAAGTGGGTAGTAGATGTAGTCAAATGCTGTTGCAGTATTCTCCCTCTGCTGTCCCTCTCCTTCCTCAGCAAGAAATAGTTTGAATCTTAAGCAGTAGTTTGAATTTCTTAGTGGAAATATTTCCCAGGCCCACGGGAAAAACAGCTACACAACTGCCTAGGATCTTTTTTCTTCCATTTTACTTTTTCTTTTTTTTTTTTTTCCTTTCTCAGTCGTATCTTCATTTCTACTTGGGTGGATTTTCTTTCATTATTAGATCTGTACAACAAGGAACACCATTAAAGATGATGACAGATGTCTTCCTCTGTTCCTCCTCTCTCATCTGCAATATTATCAATGGAAATCCTTTCACAGCCGAAACATCACTTTGTTGCAGCAAAACTTTACCTGTGATTTTTTTTTTCCCTTCTGTTGCTCTTGTGAGTGTAAGCAGATTTCTTGTTTGATTCCTCTTATTACCTCCTACTCCAGCTCTAAAGGCAAAGCAATGCAAGATTTGTCTAGAACTTTTGGAGAAAGAAACTGTCGGTCCAGTTTCTTTGGTTCAAGAAGGAGATAATACCTCTTTCTGCCATTAAATGCTGAGACACTATTTCAAATGTGGCCCCTAGCTGTGGGATGCAGTGGCTCTTCCAAATACCCAGATAGCCTCCAAAACCAGAAACACTCAAATCACTGTCTCCTTTCAGTAGAACTGGTCATTGCTCATTGTACAGATGTATGAATTCAGGGTGAAATTAGGTTGTGACATGTGGAGGGAATGAGATGAGGTGATGAATGAGATTAATCTCACACTATTTTAAAAAGGTTTTGAGATCTTTGAATAGAAGTGCCAGTGAAAGAGGAAACAGAATTATGGTTGCTCCTGTTGATACTGGTCTCTCATTTCTGCTTTGCTGTCTCCCAGGGCTGGGAGATCTGCTTACATCTCAGGGCCAAACTGAACTCCAGCATTAAGAGATTAGGGAGCTCCATTGAGTCACAGAATGGTTTGGTTTCAATGGGACCTTGAAAGATCATCCCATTCCAACCACCCTGCCGTGGAGAGGGACATCTTCCACTAGATCAGGTTGCTTAAAGCCACATCCAGCCTGACCTTGAACACTTCCAGAGAGGGGGCATCCACAACTTCTCTGGGCAACCTGTCTCACTGCCATCATAGTAAAGGATTTATTTCACATGTCCTGTCTAAATCTATCCTCATTTAGTTTAAAACTGTTGCCCCTTGTCCTGTTACTACAGGCCCTGGTAAAAAAGTCCCTCTTCATCTTTCCTATGAGCCCCCTTTATATATTGAAAAACCACAGTAAGGTCTTGCTGGAGTGTTGTCTTCTGCAGCCTGAACAACCCTAGCTCTCTCAGCCTTTCTTCATGGCAGATGTTTTCTAGATCACTGATCATTTTTGTGGCATCCTCTGGACACGCTCTAACAGGCCCATGTCTTTCCTGTGCTGGGGACCCCAGAGATGGATGCAGTACTCCAGGTGGGGTCTCATGAGAACAGACTAGAGGGGGCAAATCACCTCCCTTGGCCTACTGGTCACACTCCTTTTGATGCAGCCCAGGATACAATTGGTTTTCTGGGCTGCAAGCGCACACTGCCGACTCATATTTCATTTTTCATCCACCAGTATCCCCAAGTCCTTCTCCACGGGGCTGTCCCAAATCAGTTCCTTCCCCAATCTCTATTCATGTTGGGTATTTCCCCAACCCAGCTGTAGGACCTTGCACTTGCTCTCGTTGAACTCTATGAGGTTCAAACAGGCCCACTCCTCAAGCCTGTCAAGTTGCTTCTGGATGACATCCCTCAGCTGCTGTCATCTACAAACTTGCTGAAGGTGCACTCAGTCCCACTATGTCATTGATAAAGATATTGAACAGTACCAGTCCCAGTATGGACTCTTGAGGGGCACCACTTGTTATTCATTTCCTTTATGGACATTGAGCCATTGACTGACACTCTTTGGATTCAGCCACCCAGACAATTCCTTATCCATTTGATACTCCAGTGATCAAACCCATATCTCTCCAGTTTATCAACAAGGATATTGGGTGGCACCATGTCAAATGCATTACTTCACCCACCTTTTCTGCTGCACCACTGCTCCTCATGCCTCCTTCTGTTGTACTCCTGCCTTTCCCACAGTCACTGTGTCTGAGTCAGGCATTGTTCAATCATTCATAGCATTTGCTACAGTCCAGAAAAGGGCCATTAGGAGGATGTTAATTTAGATGCTTGTTCAAAAGTCACATTAGCCTCTCACATCCCTGTCTTTTTGGGATCACTGTTTTTCCTGTGGTTGGTCTGCTGTATTATCTACACTTTCCACAAGAGAGGTGGCGAGCCATCTGGATTTGGTGTGCAGCCAAACCTGGTCAGATTGTCCACAGAATTAAGATAGAGCAGCCACGTACTGGGAGTATCAAGCCCTTTAACAGGTATGAGAGCAGCTCTGGAGTGTCATTTTCCCAACATACTGTGCCTGGTAAATTGGGCAGCACTGAAGCATTTAAGGGATTCTCTTTGTTATGTCTGTCATCTACTGCCTGTCCCAGGCTACAGCTCTCTAAACAAGCTCATTACAAATTTTTGATGTGCTTGGCTCAGTGTGTCCTCACAGCAAAGTCAGGACTTGACCAGTCACCAGAGTAACTTTGGGCTTTGATGTGGTGCTGAGTGCGTGCATGTCATGCTGTAACCACGCTGCCTTGAACTGCTGTTCTGGTAAGGCCCTGCCTCTTACCTAGCATGGCTGTCAGAGAGGCTTAGTGACACATCTTGTCAAGTAGGGGAGGATCCTGTTTAACCAAAGGAGTATCTTGAGAGGTGACCAGTGCAGAAATAGTAAATCACAGACTAGAAGCTCAAGCAAATTAAATTACTGTTCCCATGTTCTGCTTTCCCTTGGTAAGGTGGAATTCTCCATCAGTTTATTGTTATTAGCCCATACTAAGAGAGCACCTTTGGATGCCCCAGGGTGTGCTGGCACTGGCAGAGGAGAACAGCCACCAGAACACAGATTCATCCCTGGGCTGGCACCACTTTCCTGCAGCTGGTGGTGAGGTGGCCGCTTTCCATGGGTGCCTTGGCTTGATGTCCTGTGCTGCGGCACGGACTGTGGCATTACCTCTTGCAGTGAGCTAAGTGCCTGCACGGCTGGGGCTGGGGCTGGGGCTGTTGTGCACTGAAGTTTGACAGCAGTGTTGGGCCAGGTGCCTGGCTGTGCTCTCAAACATCCCTGGGGCAGGCACAGGCCATATAATCATACAGACTGGCTGGTGTAATCATACAGAAGGGAACAGATGGGGAAGGGAAATGGCAGCATTTCAGGATGTGCGGGTGTTACTTGCCATGGTGCTGCTTTCAGTTGGCTGCACAGCAAGGTTTTGCTGGTCTTCCTGCCACTTTGGCTGGCCCATGGGCTCAGGGACCTTCCCAGCCCCCCAGCAGGCCAGGGAGCGGGGGGACATTGTGTACTATCCAGACCCCTGGAGCTTTCATTCCTGTGTGTTTTCCCATCCTGACTCCCGGCCACATGTAAATCTCCCCATGCTCTTCACCTGCCAGAGCCCTGGGCGGTGAAGGATCAGGTGGCAGGTAAAGTAATCAATCTGGAGGGCTTTTAGCAGCACGTCCTGCCATCATTTGACAGCGCATCTCTGTCAAGGAGACTGTGTCTTTCCTTGATCAATAAATCAATCTGTCCTTTTGTACCTTTGTACACCAGCATGTCAGTCATTTCATGCCATGGACAATGAAGAGCTGGCACGTAAGTGGCATGGTAAATACTGCCTTCCGCCAAAACCCCTCAGGAGTGACACAAAGTCCAGGGCCCATGAGGGATCTCTGCCCATGTCCAGGTAGCAGGGCATGGTGCTGATCCACATCCCATTACTGGCCTGGATTGCTGGGTGGCATCTGTTGTTTGGGACAGGTCATCTGTCAGGATGTATCCATGATGTGCCTGAATGTTTCCCTGAGAAGCCTTGGGCTCATATCCATGTAAGCTACAGGACTTCATTTTCCTCAGGTGTCACCAAGGCAAACATCTCTCCTTGCACCCTCCGCAATGATGCTCTGCCAGCACACCCCCTGGCATCCCTTGACTGCTCTCTTCCACATGCTAGAAAAGTGCCAGTGCTGTTGGAGAGAAAGAAGTATGATCTCCTCTGGGCAGTTGCTGATGGAGGTACAGGGTACTCTGCTAGGTCAGTACCAAATGTGGGCTGAGGTTTGCTGGATGGGGCCTCTTGCTGCTGTTTAGGGTCTGGTGCTGCACCCTGGGTGAAAGCTGCACACAGGGTGGGCTGAGCTGCCCCTGCCTGCCTGCTAAGGTTTCTAGAGACATCGCTTGTGTCAGCCTCAATCTCCTATTTATCTCCTCTTGTTCCTGCTGTCACAACTCTTTCCAACAAATGCAGAGTGAAGAGAGTGGTAACGTTGGGCAAAGAGAGACTGACAAACAGCTGGGGCCTCAGACCTGTGTTGTGAATGATGCCTGTGCACTGTGACATGTTTGCTTGTTTTATTGAGGACTGGACTGAGGGTCACCAAAGTCAGTTTGCTTAGGAATATCAGTCTGTTATATCAAAGTGAAGGGCTGCATTTGTTTTAGCATCTCTTCTGCAATACTGAGATGTGATTACATGAGACTAGAAAGCAACTCGTTTGGGTGTTTCATGCTAATTTAGGGCATCTCCCTTGGTTGTTTTTTAGCTCCAGGCTCTTTTTGGCAAACAGCTTTGCTTTCACCCAGCACTTTTTGCTCTAAGATCCCCACTTGCAAGTCCAGGGTGTACTAAAGGGAATCCCGGTGGTTGGATGCCATAAAAATGCCTCAGCTTGGGAATTCCTCAGACTAGTTTAAAAATATTTGGAAACATTGAAACCAGGATGTGGAGACACTGGAGGTTTCCCACTGGAGTCACAAGGAATCACTGCAACACATCAGAGACATCCTGGAGGCAGCACCAAACTGCAACACATGCTATCCTGTCCCCTACCTTTATGCTTTAACAACAAGATCAGCCTTCCTCTCTAGACACATCTAATTGTATCCTTAGGCTATCATGACTATAACTACACTGCTACTCTAATTAGGCTTACAGTTCAACATCTTTCTTAATTTCTCCTTTCTTTAATTTCTTTGAAGTGTTTTAGACAGCCATCCTAACATAACCAGTCTTTCATCACCTAGCATCCTTCATCTCTCCCTCCCTTTCCCTTGGACGCAGCTGCGGTGCGTCAAGCCTCTGTTGCAGTTCTTCTACAGCCAATGGCTGGTACAGCATCTCCTTCCATTCAGGCGACAGGAGAGCTGCAAACAGGGCAACAAGGGTCCTGTCCTCACCCCTCTGTGAAGTTCAGGAGGGCTTGGTGTGCCACACTGCAACTGCTGCAAAATTCCTGGATAACCCTGGATTTGTTCCACTCTTAATTGTTCTTACTTCTTTTTGGAGGTCAGGCCCTGCCATCCGTTGCCAGCTCCTCAGAGGATTTAGAGACAAATGGGGACTAACAGCTTAAAATGTTCTTGCCTCAGAAAAAGTGACTTGATAAAAATAGCCTTTCCCTCCTCTGTTGCTCTAATTCCTGTGTGACTCCAGGTCACTTTTCCTCGCTCTCAGACAGAAAAAAAGGTTTTTGCCATCTCTTCCTCCTGTTTACCACAGAGGTCCAGGAAAGAGACGTGCAGTTTCTCAGCACGATAGCTAACTAAGGTCTAAATGAAAAAGGAAGGTTTTTTTCCTTGGTAATGAGGGGAAAAAAGCATCCCCCAAACCACCAGTTTAATCCATAGATCCTTTCTGATATCTGCATAGTTGTGAATAAGACTAAAGAGTGACTAGCAACTTAATCCCTTCAGTAGGGCACAGCAGGAATCACAGATTTGTGATAAACACAGTTGTATGTATCTATTTACAAGGAACTTAGGAAATTATCCTTAAACATTTTGGCCAACAAGACACTTGCCAAGTCTTTACGATGTAAGCATGCTGGCCTCAGACATAGAGTGGTGCTGTGCCACATACTGCCCACCCCTATAATGCCAGCATGCAGGCTGGTCTGTGGGGCAAGGAAAATAATGCCAGTACCAGCCCAGTACCTTTTCTTTCCCTCTTTAGGTCTCCTGAGGGGAGAATACAACTCTTCCCCTGTAGGGTTTTCCAGTTGTAAGATATAAAATGTTTTGCCTTCTCTGGCTGCTATAATTGCTGTGAATGGATGTTTTACACAGAGACTGCTCTCTGCTCAAGGAACCCTTTTAAAGGGAGGAAAAATTCAGATCATCAGAAATGGGCTGCAGACCACATTAGCGAAGTGTGCAAAATCTCTCTGCTCCAGCCCATCCCATGTGCAAGAAACAAAAAAGCCCTCAGGTCAGCTCTCTGTTAAGCTTGAACACACACACACACACACACACATCTCTTCTTATGCACACATCTGCATACAGAGTGTGTGTCATGGGGCGATGCCATCGGGATCTGGGCGCAAAAGCATAAAAGTCCTTCATTTCCAACAAAAGAGACTGATCTTGCTCTGTGCCTTTCTCCTCCCTGCCTCCAGCTCCTCCATCCAGGCTTGTTAAGGTACCTTAATGCAAGGGCTCCCAGCCACAGTATAGGCTTGTGAAGGAGAAGGCTCCATGGCAGGGATGATTTAGGGCCTTCCCAGCTTGCCGTGTTGGCAATTCCATCTAGCAGCATCTCTGTCAACATCTTTCCTGCCCAACCTGAGAGCTTCAAGAGGGCGTTGTCCCAAGGCACAGGCAGAAATATGCCCTGGAGTCATAAAATCATAGAATGTACTGAGTCGGAAGGGACCGATAAGGATCATCGAGTCCAACTCCTGTCTCTGCATATGACAACCCCTCTGTCACCCTGATCAGAACCTCAGAGCTGCTAGAGAGAGAAGGAGAGATCACAGCCAGGTTTTCCCATGGACTGGTGACTGGTTGGCCCCCAGGGGCTGACATTTGGTGGGTGCTGCAGACTGGAGATCTTGGAACTGAGACCTTGCCTATCAGCAATCATTCAAGACTCCACAGCAGATCTGCTATTTCTAGAAGTTATGACCCTGATGTAAGGTGGGTCATTGGTTCCTCACCTGCTCTCCTAGGTGGTGGTGTGGCTGCTGCGCAGCTGCGGTCGGCGGTCCCCGGAGGTGACCACACTTTGCTGGCAGCTGAGCAGAAAGCAATCCCACTGCTACTGTAAGTAGCAGCCCCTGAAACATCCTGTGTTGCATGGGGATGGGGCTACAGCTCAGGAACTGGAGATAAGAATAATAATTTCTCACATTCCTTGCCATGCCACAGGTGTAAAAGAAGTAGTGAAGCCAGGCTGGGGCTTAGGGAGGTACCCGTTTTCCATTCCTTCCTCCCACTGCCCTCCTCAAACACAAAATCTAGAAACCAGGGAAGCAAAATCTCTTTCCTGGTCAACAATGTGAGTCTGCTAGCTGAGGGGCTTTAAGGGCAGCTGCCAGCTACAGTAAGACTTACAGGAAATTCACAGGAGTTGGCTGTAGGCACGTCAGATGATGTAAGGAGAAGGGACTCACTGATGTATACAGAAATAGAAGTCACCAAGCCAGCTGAGGAAGAGAGGAAAAAATGTTGCTTACTTGCAGGAAAAAAAAAGAGGGGGGTGTGGTGTGCGTAATACTGTTTGAGAGGAATTGCCTGCTTTCTTATGCCTTTCCTATTCCCATTTTTCCAGGCTTTCTTAATTGGCAGAAGTCACCCCACAGCATCCCTAGATTACCAGCTCACAAGGGAATTGAAACTCCACATGGCCCTGAGAAGTGATGGTGTCCACTGCACTGGGGCTTTCCTAAAGGTGAAAGCTGACCCCAGAAATAGCATGGAGAAGGATTGAAAGCAACACATGATCATTTGGAAAGTTGCTGTGCTCTCTGTGTCCCAAAAACACTTTTGCTGTTTCCTGTCCCAAATCTTGTAGATGGATGGGCCCATCTGGGGGCCACTGCCCAGCACTGAGTGCAGCGGGACTCTGCCACCCTGTCTCAAACCACAGAACGTGCAAGATGAAGGAAAATCTGACCCTAAATGTCCACTGCATGGAAGTAAGCCAATCATCCCTGTTGCCCCATTTCTCTCACCCATTCTTTGGGACATTTCTTGCAGTTCTCTCAGCTTTTCTGCTGCTCTCAGCACTGATGGCCACCTTAGCAATAGTTATGCAGCAACTTAGTATTCAGGCTCAGCCTGGCATTGCCCACAGCATCCACCTGCAAAGCCTCATCTGGCTATCTGTCGGCTGGTGACCCCTTGTCCTAGGCCACTCCAAGTCCATGGAGGTGAGTGGGATGGGTTAGATGATGTGGCCTGGTCCCTGCCCCAGGCTGCGAGGCTATTGTGTCTTGGGGTGCAGATCAGGGGAACACCCCAGGCCAGGCTGCAGGCTGCCCTGTCAGCCACCCCTTCTGAGGGGTGTGAAAGTGCCCCCTCCACAGGGGCAGCCAGGCCGGCTGAAGGCTGTAAAAGGGATCGAGGCTGAAGGGATGACAGGGTGAGAGGAAGCAAGGGAAGCAAAAGCAGGGAAGAAGCTCTGACTGCAGATGGATTTTGCCCCCTTCTGTCAGCATCCTGCAACAGACCCGAGCTGCTGCTGTGGGCCGGCTCTGCGTTCCGAGCCTGGTGCTTTTGGCTGTACAGATGCTATTGCAGCCACTGGCAGCTCCCCCAGCCTCTTGCTGGTCAAAGGCAGGGAGGCCAGATATTTTGACCGAAGCCTCCGGGGTGCTCAGCTTTAAAGCCAGACGATTGTGTCATAAACAAGGGTATTTTATTTTCAGGTCAGAATATAGCAGGCTGGGGGAGGAAAGCTGGTGGGGGTGTGGGATGGAGTGAATATTTGCAGGAGCAAGGGAGTCACATAGCTGAGGGGTGACTGTCAGTGGCTGAGCAGACCTTGGAAGACGGAAAGATGCTTTTGCCCACAGATTCACTTGTGAAACTCTGCTGCTGCCTTAAACACTGTCAGTACCTGAGTACTGGCTTCACAGGAACATGGAAACAGGATGCTCCCACAGGCCCAGTCTTCTGGTAGATAGCAGGAAGAGTGTGGAGTCTCTAAAGTAACATCTGTGATAGCACTGACCTCCTACCCTATCCCCTTGTATCTCATAGGCAAGCAAAGTTGCTGCCAGGTGATAGCCATGCAAAATTATGAGCTAGGACTCATCCTAGCATGTTCATCAAAATAACTGTTAGATGCGGGGGGGAGGATCTCAGGAAAGCTGGTAGGGTGGAAAGAGGTGTGCCATAGGGTTGCTTATATATGTCCTGTGCAGCAGAGGATGGGGAGCTGTGCAGTCAATCTTTTCTTTTTTAATTTTTTTTTTTTATTCTGGAGAGAAGTCGTGGTGTCATATAATGAAGTGAGCTTGTGCAAAAGGACTGGAAATGTTATACCACCTTCTCTGGAACTGATCCGCCCTTGTAACTGATTTCTCAAGCCATGGAGGCAAGCTCATCACAGCCACATGCACCTTCCAAAGCATGTGAGGACTCTGTGCCAAAACCAACACAGTGGCAGAGCCTCTGAAGAGGTCAGAACAGGTTAACTCCAAAATGTCTGTAGGGAGGCAAGGTAGAACGTGTTCCACTCCTGGTTTCTGCACAGATTTATTTGGAGAAGGATGGATACAGATGCTGTGGCTGATCAGATTGCTTGGGATGCTTGATGGAAGAGGGGTTTAGAGCACTAGAGTGTAGCTAAAGAGGAGTGCTGGGAGAAGAGGGAACCTGGGGTGGACCTCAGTGCTAGGCAGTTTTCCAGGTATGTGACATCTCCTCACCAGCCTGCCTGGATGATTCTTGCATTCCTATGACCTGGGTTCCAGAGGCACGCAACAGTTTTTCTTCTGTCATTTTGCCGTTCAGCTTTAGTTCTGGGCTTCAGTCAGAAGGTTTTAGTCACCTTATAAATAGTCCCTCTCAGCCCATTGTGACTTCTGTGTGAGCTTGGTGTATGCTGCAAAGCAGCTACATAACAGGTAGCTGCATTTCCAAAGCAACTCTGATGCACACAAGCTCAGCAGCATTTCAGATCCTCCTCATGGATGTGCACTTCACAAACATAATATATGAGAGCCCAGAGAACCCCCCAAGGTACAGTAAGTCCAGCAATCTTTTTTTCCCAGTCATTGTCCAGTCATTGTTTTGATATCAGTCTGACCAAAAAGAGAATCCAAGACATAGACCTAGGAGGAGTCATGTTGAGAGTCATGTTGACCCCTTTGCTTCCATCCCAGCTGAAAATCAGGTCTGCTGGGCAAAACTGCTTCTTTTCAGCCACTGTCATGAAGGTTTTGTCTCTGGAATGGTCCTGAGCTCACTCCAGGGCCAGGCTGGCATTAGCTGAAGTGAGGTGGAAATCTGTTCCATACCTTTACAGCCTTCATTCCCACAGCAATGTTGTATACCAGCTAATCACCATTGTAGAATCACAATGTCATTCCTTGAAAATAGGTGGTGTGTGAGATGATTCTGCCTGATAGGGAGGGGTTTGGTACATCCAGGAAAAAGATACGGAAGCACACCCCAGCATTCCTTTCAGTCCGATCGCAGACTTGTATCTAGGTGTCACAGATAGCATCTTCCAGCCCATCACTCTTTTCCTCCCATTAGTCTGCATTTATATATGATCTTCACCTGTTCTTGTATCATTCCCAGGTCTCCCTGGGTCGTTTATTAATTTTCTGCATCTTCCTGCTCTATAAATACATGAGATACAGGCCACTGGGAAAAGCACCTAGCCTTCTGTATGCAGATTGTGTCCACACCAAGCCCAGCAAATTCCAGTCGAACCCTAGCAATTAACATCTCTCCAGCTCAGCCAGGCTGGAAGAAAACAGCCATCTCCAGCACATCGACTTTGCTTTTCCTGGAAAGTGAGAGGTGCTTCCAGCACAGGTTTCAATGTGCTAGAGCACTTTGCTGTAAGACCTGGGAGAGTAGAAGATGCCTGCAGCCTTCTGCCCTCCTGCTAGATGGCCTCACGCTTTATCTGATGCCTGGATCTGGGGAACACCAGCATCCAGGGACTTAAATCTCCCTGCCTGCCAGGGCTGGGAGCTGGTACATCCTGATGACCTTGCCAGGAAAGCCTGTTGTGGCTGCCGTATTTTTTTTCCCCAAGCAGCTGAGTGTGGCACCTGTGACTCTGGGAGGGAAAGCTGGACAGGTTTTTGAAGTGCTAATGATGATTAGTTTGTCTAAGCCAGCGCAAACTATCAATGGGTTTGAAATGTTAATCAGGAGAAGGGCCTAGTTCTGAAGAGCTACAGAATGAGAAATGAATGGGGAAGTGGGGGGGAGAAGGGAAAACAAGGGCTGGAGGAGGAAGAGATGCCTAAGTGAGGATTTGACACAAGTATTTTCAGCTGCTCAGCTCTTTGCTCTCTGAGTGGGACAGATGCCTTCCTCTTCTGCATGCCTGAAATACCTCTCTTCGAAATCAAAGTGTTTCTGTGAGCAATGAATTTCAGTGCCTAAATAGGAAAAGCCTCCTTGAGGATTGCACCCCAGATCCTCCTCCGCTCCACCTGAGGAGTGATGCTGCACCCTTCCCCCATGTCTCCCCATCAAATGCCCTTTTACCCCTATGCTGTCATCTGCCACTTGCTTGATTTGTATGTTGGTGTGCATATACCCTAGCACAGCCCTGGAAGATACTTGCACACACCTGATTTCAGACAAACCACTGCCATGCAGGCTGCACTTTCCTGTAGAGTGTGTGGATGGATAGATTCTGATAAACACTATAAATACGTGCACTGTAAAAAATGTTTGCAGATGTACTTCTCTCTCTCCTCTCTTCCTTTTGCAGATACCTGTGCACCTCCACGTGTTTATCTCATGTTTGCACTTGCTATGGATGCCTGTACTATCTTACACTCACACTGACATATAGGAAGATCATCCTCAGAGTACCTTGCCATGCTATACTGGCACTTTCAGGTCCTGGATTTACTTAGAACAGCATTGCTGCTCACACACCTCTCCTGCAAGTAAACAGCAAATGGGAGTAGATGTATGTGATGATGTCTCCTCATCACACCATATGTGGGTCATGTGTAGATGTCACACTCTGTTTCTGCTCAGACTTTGCCAGGAGCTCCTGCTCTACTCTTCGGGATGGTCTTTGGGGCCCCTGGAATAGGAAACATAATGAAACACAATTGACAAAAAGACAAAAAAAAAAAAAAAAAGGACAAGAGAAATAAAGAGAAACACGTCATTTCATAGCTCTCTAAGCACAGACATGCCTAACTTCCTGCTTAAGGATCTGAGCTGTACAGCTCACCCAATTAATCAGCAACATAAGAACTGACATACCAGGCAGAACCAAGGATCTGTCTAGCTGCCTTTCCCCCATATGTTTCTAGCAGTGACCTATAGCAGATGCCAGGAGAAAAATGTAAGAGTGGTATAAGTATATAATGATACTGCTCTGTTACAGTCTCTGAGCTGCCAGTGTTTTACAGCACAGGGACTTCCTGAGACAGCTGTGTTTGCTCTGTGCTTGGTAGTTCCTTGTGAATTTGTCTCATGGCTCTTTGGGTTCCTGCAGTGTCCTGTGGCAGTGAGTTCCACAGCTGAACCCTACTCCACATGCTTTAGTTTGCATTTGCTCATCACCTGTCCACTTCACTGGATTCCCATTGTTTCTACTGGAAGAGATGGTGAAAGATCTTTCTTACTCACTTTATACATGATCTTTCTTACTCACTTTATACATGATCTTTCTTATTCACTTGATACATGACGCTCATGGGTTTGTGTTTCGATGTCACATTTCTTCTCAGTCATCTATACCATGGCCTGAAGAAACTTAATATTTTTTGCTGTGTGAGGAAACGCCCAAACAAGTACAAGCATGAGGATGCAGTCCAAAGTTCCTTAGCTCTTGCATGTCCCAGAGGTAACCTTTCCTTGGAACTAGTACTAGAAATCAACCTGGGTATGACTCCTCAGAGCTTCATATTCATGTCTAAACCAGCACTTTTCTGCCTGCCTTTTATATACTAGAGATATTATTATCCTGTATCTAACCCTCCACTGAAAAGGCTTTCGAAGAACATGTGCTCAGTACATTTCCTGCATTCTTAGTAATTTTCCTGACTCAGGCCCTTGAGCTGTCCTCTCTGCACCAGCCAGCAGCCCCCTTCAGAGCACTGCACTCCTCAGAGGAGGCTGACACCTCTCACAAACCCATCAGAATTAATGCAAGCTGGGAGACTGTGGCCTGTCCTCAAAGTCAGTCCTGGGATGTGCAAGAGTGCATATGTGCTTCTATGGAAGAGATAAACGGGAGCTTCTTATCAAAGCAGCTGGCAAGAGCCATGGCCTTGGTGCAGTCAGGTAATTACTTGGATCCCTGGCATCTCAGGATTGCCACCTTCTACAGCCATCCGTTTGCAAAGGAGAGTTTCTGCAGTAAGCTGCACAACGTAATCGCATCAGTGGCCATTAGGATTAGCTCTGATCTTTACGAGGCAAAACCTGTTTGAAGTAAGCAGCTCAGAAAAGATGGAGAGAGCAACAGAGCTCCCATCTTGGAAACTGATGTGGAGATAAGGAATTCCACTAAAGGGCAATATAGATGTGAAAGCAATAATGATAATTAATCTTCTTAATCAAGTAATCTTTTCACAGCAAGCAGAGCTTTTAGTGAATTTAGCCCCATGTGTTACTCTCTAACACACATACCATTTCAGTCAACGGAAAGACACCTTTTCCTTTAGTAGGCTTTGGATCACACACTCGTACGAATGAGGTGGATATCTCGTTTTGATGTAGCTGTCATTCCTAAGTGTTTACTGAATGGTTGGCAGGTATGTGCTTCTGTGAGATTTGCCCATCAGTGGCTTGCCATGATTTTTTGTTCAGGTACTGTCTGCTCATCTTATGTGACCAGCACTAGGACTTGCATAGCTCTGCTTTTTCTCCCTGATGAGGTGGCTGTCAGGTTTTCCAGAGAGCCAAGCAGAATCTTCCAGTGCAGATAGTTTAGCTGATACACAGTCAGCACAACAGTACTCCTGACTTTGTTTCTCTCCCCGGGGACGGTCTTGCAAACCAAAGCCATTTGTGTTAATGTTCGCAGCAAGCGAATAAAATGGGCCACGAACACCATCAAAACAAATCTGCTGTTTATATTTGAATGACTGTTTGGTCATGCTCTAATAGCAATAATCATCAGCAGTAGCAGCGGGGAGCCAGCATGTGCGTTAACTGCACTACGTTTTCATTTGACATGAGTAATTGTAACATTCAGAGAAGTTGTTCTAATAGTCACGATACACTTGTTGGCCCACAAGGTGAGAAGTGGTGGAAGGCCAAATTAAGGTAGTTTGCCTGACCCTCACTAACAAACTGCCTCACTCTCAGCCTGTACTTTGATTTGTGCTGATTATTTTTCAACTATATTTAAGGCACATTGGCAATTTCCTCTTCTGCACGAGTACATCTAATGATTGGAGATGAGACCAGCCAGGAGTTGGTGTCTGGGTGCTGGATGCAATGGCTGGATCTGGTTTATAGCTCTTCACCTCTGTTCTCAAACTAGATGAATCCCACCTCCCCTCACCCCATATCAAGCTATTCCCGTGTTTTGTAGAGGAAAGGCAAGAATCAATTATATTAAGCAAAGAAGTTTCTCAGCTAATAAATGGATCAGCTCAGTCTCCAATCCCATAATGCTATAGCAGGTCGCTTTACATCTTGCCCCCACCTAAAAGTTGAGATAGGGGCTACTGACTGTGTCACGGGGGGTTTAGACAGGGATCTGAGGTCCACCAAGTTTGGAGTGAGAGTTGCCACCTCTTACAATGAGAGGCTCAGGATGAAGACTGAGCACTGAGTCTCCGTTTCAAACCCATCTCTACTCAGTGCTGACATGTTTTCTTTCTTATTATCAAATTAAAACAAACAGTTGAAAACTGGGGAGCACACCACAGGGGTCTTTGCATACCTACACCAAGGTGCGTGTAGGCCACACCGGTCTCTGCCTCCATCCCCTCCGTCCAGCCTCCCGCTGCTTCTGGCCAACGTGCCACTCCATCACCCCGGGGTGACCTCCCCGCTCAGCACCCCGCGGTGTTTGCTCACGTTCACAGCAGGGTCTAAACGAAATAGAATGAGGCTCCGATTACAGTTTTAACGAGGATGAAAATCCCGATTCCCATCTCGTGCTGAGTTCCCAGCTGTAGGAATTTATCAAATTGTTACAGCCGGGCGGATGCCTGCTCCTGGCTCTGCATGTCCTCTCCCGGGCTGCGCCTGCCTGGCTGTGCTGCAGACAGCCGACTGCTCTTCGCTCCGCCGGGCCAGGCTGCTTTCTCACACAACAGCGAGCAGTCATTTTGTTCATTCACCTGCTCACATTAGTGTGGTATAATGATTTCCTAATTGCTTCCATTAAGCACATCCCCAAACAGCTACCTGTCCACCTGCTAGACTGCACCAAGGTTCTTGTGGGACACAGAACGGAGCTCTGGAAAGCCCCTCGCACAGTGTTTCTGAGGATCCAGCTCTTGTTTCCAGTCAAGGACGAAGCTAGACCCTTAATGCAATATTTGCCCAAATCTTAGCTAGGTTCTGTACAGGACCAAGACCATGGCTAGCCCCAGCCAGCATGTCTTCCCTCCAGCTCTGCCCTGTGGCAGTCCAGACCTGCTCAAAGCATCCTCATGCTCAGCGGGCCTGAAATGTATCCTGCACCTATACAGCCTCTACCTGCCATCAGACCAGTTTGGCCTGAGTGGTTCCTCTGCTCTTCCTCTGCTTTCCTCATGGGCTGAGCCTGTGTGCTCTCAGCTCTTGTCAGTCTTTCCTGCCTTCCTCTATCTTCCATGCCTTTTGTCTCATGTGTTTCTTCCACGTGGTTCATAAGGTTCGCCAAGTCTGTCTCACATGAGCCCAGTGCAAAGCAGCCTCACATCAGCCTAAGCCTGCTGGACCCTGGCACAGAGGAGAAAGGAGGAGGAAAGAAAAAAGATAAGTGAAATGAAGAAGGAAAATGCAGTTGGGAGTCAGCACAGGTGCTTTCTATATAGGGCCAGGCAGCATTTTCAGACAGCAGCAGCACGTGGCGAACATCACTTTGCATATGAAAATCTAGTTAAGCTAACGAGGTCCTTAATTAGGGCTTTTATTATCTTTTAATTCTTTGCTTAAAGGAAAGTGATTACAAAGCTCATCTTTATGATACAGCAAACTAATCTTTCATTTCTGCAGTATTTCCTTTCCTTCTCTTGCCAAGATAATGAGGAAAGGGAGAGAGAGCGAAAAGATGGGAAAGGGCGTGCAGAGATGGAAACAAAGCTGTGAGAAGGAGGCTACAAAGCAGAGCATTTGAACTTGTGTGCTCTTGCCATAGCATTTCAATGCAGATCAGAAAAAGCATCAGGAACCTGTGACTCAGTAACAGGGGATGAGTGGATGAGAGAAACAAAACATTAAAAACTCAGTGGCACAGAAGGAAGCGGTGAGCTGTGGCTTCTTGCTGCAGGATCTGCACACCTCTGTCCTCAGCACATGGTTTGCTGCCCATCAGTGCTGCCAGCAGTGCAACTCACCAATTTGCTCACTTGGCCACACCAAGCAGCTCAGCTTGCTCAGTGCATTACAGTCCTATAGGATGACTTGTGGAAGGGACTTCCCTAAAGGGCCCACAGATATCAAAGCAGAGTAGTTGGGGCTGTAGGGCTCTTGTCTGCTCTTCTCCTAGGTGCCACAAAACTGCACACCATATAAAACTGAATGATGGATAGAGCTGATTAGAAACAACCACACGCTGAAAAGCTCTGCCAGGGCAGTACCATCCAGCCGTGCAACTGCCATCCCCAGCTTTCCCACCACAGGGCTCCCCATACCAGCTCTCCCAGTGTATTTCAGTCCTAATGATCGGTACCCTTTATGTCCTTACAGGCTTCCTACAGATCTGGCAGTTTTATTCTGACATACCATTCCTGGGCTCCACGTAGAGAGGAACTAATCCACTCTATCTTGACTTATTGCACATCTTGTTATCACAGTCCTGGGAGTCTGACAGATACCACATTTTCTGTCTTCTGTGTTATGGACATTTGCTGAAAGCTGCTAAATTCATGGTTTTTGTGAATGCTGCCAACTTTAAACTTTGGTTGCTGCTTCCCTCCACTTACCTCTAGAGGCATGATACGTTATGGCCTGAAGCCACTTCACCTAATATTAAGGTGGTGATAGGTCTCTCCAGTCTAAGGGGTGTAAGGTGGGGTCAGCTGCCTGAAAATGGGAAGCTCGAGAACTTTCTGATGGGAACTCCATGGAGGCAAGTTCTGTGAGTCAGGATTGATCGGGTGCTCTGCCGCAGCGTGCCGCTCCCTATGCGGATGGAGGAGTAATCCTTTGCAGAGTGCATCAAAATGAGGTGCTGATGATGTGCTGGCATTACAGATCATATGATATTTGCCATAAAAGTAGGGATGTTAACATCAATGTCTTGGCTAAATTCCAAAACAGATTGTTGCATGCTTCTTTCTGAATTCCTCCTCATTGCAATTAAAACTTCTTCCCCTTTCTCCTTTATTTCAGATTGCTTCAGCACTGCAATACAGTTGCTGAATCCCACACCACAGATAGCTGCATTGTTGATGTGATTTTTACTGTATGTGTTTTGATTATATCAGAAAACACAGTTCACTGAATATAAATGTTTTTTTTCATTGCCATGATAGCAATGTTTGGCATGCACTTTTAAATCCAATTACAATCCAAATGAAAATAAAGGAAATTTTTAAACCTTCAACTTTCAGCTATGAATATAGCTGTGCATTAGACACCGGGCATCAAACAGCAATTTGTGCCTTTGAAATTTTCTTCCCTGGTAAAAGAACATCAGCTTTATCTATGAAGTTGTAGATGAAGCCAAAGACAAATGGACTGATTTTGTGAGGTGCTTACTGTCTGCAATTCCAATTCAAGCTAATGCTTAGTTTCTGTGAAAATTAGGCAAAATATTTTTTACAACCACTTCAAAGTGCTTTGTAGTCTCTTTTCTCGATATCTTTCATATTTATCTGGATTGAAGGAAGTTTAGAGGAGCAAATAAAATTACTAGCACTTCTTTGTCAACCTGGCGATAGTTTCTGTCTGTTCTGCTTAGAAATCTCAGTCTAAATAGGTAAGAGATGCACGTATTATGGCTTTTCAGAAAACATCATTATGATATTTTTAAGCTGCTGGATTAGTGTCACTGTTTTTAACTGTTTATTTCCTTGTTCATATTAATCTCTCCGATACCAGGTAGCTTAATTTTCCAGCAATTCCTTAAGGACATATTGACACTAGTTAGAATTTGAATGAATAATGGAATACAGTTTATAATCTTCATAAATCTCTGTAGATCTAATTTATATTGTAAGGTAGACATCCGACTGTTGCATTTATTTTATCTGGAACCCCAGTTAAGCCATCTTTGCCCATCCTCGGACCACAGTTGTTTTTAAGACCACAGGTATTTTATGTACTGGGTCGACATTTCTTCCTGGTTTCCTGCAATACTTGCCAAAGTCTTTCTTTCTGTTAACTTCCCTGTACCCAAATTAAAACATCATCCATTAAAAGTCTGTCACCTCGTAATCCCTCAAAGATCTGTGCAATTACTCTTTGTAGTACCTCGGGAGCAGAACTTGTACCAAATGGCCTTTACTTAAATTCAGTGTATCATATCTAAATAGTGTATTAAAAATCACTGGCTTAGAGACTGAGCTTTTTTTTCCTTCCAGAAATGTATGTACTATACCTAATATTTGGAACATTTTTGTTTTTCTGCTATGATCTTAGCTGTCCTTTTCTTTAGTGATTTTGATAATATGCTATACAGACTTTATTACTTCATTTCGGTGATGTGAATCAATACACATCCATAACATATTTGACTTCTCAGTTACAACCACGTAATTCTTTCAAACTCTAAATTGTTCTTCTGTACCAATCAGTGCTTGCTTTTTCTTCTATTATGAGATTTCAGTTTTCGTACTCATTAGGGAGAACAGTACCATTTTCTAAGTGGGCATCACATGGGAATGACTAGTTTATCAAAGTGGTATTTGGAGACGTGAGGATTTGTGATTCTGTAGTGGTTCCAACACACATCACTTTTTACTGACTTGGGCTATGTCATTTTCAAGTCCCAGTATTTTCCCTGGAACACGTTGCAGTTACCCAATTTAAAAGAATACAGCCGTGCCATTAACGTTTAGCTGTGATTGCCTGTCTGAGCCATTTATTTTGCACTCTCTGTGCCTACAAAAATATATATGCTGTTACCTCTCTGTTCTCTAAATGTGCAGACTCTCTTGGTGGTGTTTTTTGTTGGTTTTTTTCATTTGTTTGTTTGGTTGGTTGGTTGTTTTTTTTGTTTCTTGGTTTGGTTTTCTTTGGTCTTTGCATTTGTAGTGTATTTGGCCAAAATCTGGGGTCTGTCTGGGCTTGTGTACTCAACCACATCATGTGGCCAGGGGGCTGTTATTATGAGAGGAACTTCTATTTCTCTTCTGGTTTGTTTTTCAGATTCCCTTCATCTCCAGCTTTCTCTTTTTGAAATGATGCAACATGGATACTCATTCTTCACTGAGTCATACAGAAATCAACTGTGCATTTCACTGCCTTTTAAAAGGTCTCTGTTTCTGGGTTAAGATTACCTAGCCTCTTCTTCAGAGGGCCTGAGTCCATCTGGGGCCTGATCCAGCACCCCCAAAAGGCTATCGAGTCATTCTAGTCACCTTCAATGGGCTTTAGATAAGGCTTCGGTCATTTTGTCTTGAGGCTATGAATTTCTCTTTCATTTAAGGGTTGCGAAGCTCTTCAGATTTATGTGACTGAGCTTAAATTTCTATCCAGTCCCCAATGCATCAGCCAGATCACATTACCCATGGTTGCAGTGTTTTTAAATGATCACATTTTGTACAGTAGCAGCTTCTCCCTCTGATTTTCAGAGCTTGAGCCAAATCCTCCCCAGTTACTTCTCCTCCCATGCAAAAGCAGTGCACGCCAACAAACACCACTGAGCCCACTGTGTGGATGGTACTGCAGATTTTAAGCGACTCCTCTGCATCTTATTGGGACTGGGCAACTGTTCAAACTCTTCCTGATGCTCTCTTTTCTGTTAAGATTTCTTGTCAATTCAAAGAATTTGGCGGAAATAAACACTCCTGTTCAGCTGTAGCTTGTGTCAGGGTTTACTGGACACTAAGGAAGAGAGGCACGATGCTCTTAGGAAAAGGTAGATTGCTCTTATGCATAGGATGCTGGAAACATCTAAGTGACAACTGGGCATGCTCAGAGTTTTAATACACGTTAACTAAGTGGTCCATTTTGGGCTACTATAATGCCTCCTCAGCTCCAAAAGCTAGACCTGAAACTAAACATCTCCAGGGTTAGATGAAGTATCAAGCCTGGGATTGGTCCAAGCCTGGCCATAGGCCATAAAGATATAACATCTTTGGATGAGAAACGGGGCAAAAAGATGAAAATTGCAAGCTAGCTTTCCTGGCTGCATGAAAGAGAGAAGATGAAACACAGGAAAAAAGAATTAACTATGAGGCATCCATCAAAGTCCTTCTCGAGGTGAATAATTACACTCTGTTAATTACACATAGTACCATAGCTTGGCTTTCATGATATATGTCAGGTTTTATTGCTCTTGTTGTCAGTTTCTGGATGTCATAACTCTGCTCCCCAGCAGCCTGTCATCAGAAAGAGCTATGGTAAATGAATTCCATAAAAAAGCCTTTGCTAATGTTTGTTTCTCCAGAAACAGCAGTGCATTAGGGTAGCTGCAGCTCCTGTACCAACCTCTCCCTGCAGAACGATGCTCAGAGTTGGTTTACTTCAGCACTAGGATGAAACCCGTAGCCTGAGTAATTCTTGCTACAGCAGGCAGGGGGACGTTTCTTCATGCAGGATTTATCCTGCAGCCTCTAATCTCAGTCACAAACCTGACAGGCCACCACTGCTCCCCAACAGGTTACCCCTGGCTCTCCTATCCCCACAGAGCACCTTGTGCAAATATGTCTGCCTGCAGCTGCACTAGCAGGATTTGAGAGGTCTTCTTGCTACGGTGTGGGATCCTACAGTCTTCCCTCTCCCTGCATGCTGGCCAGGCTTATTTTCACTACTCCATTCATTTTTCTTTCAGAAACATTACTTGGGTGACTTTTGTTTATGATTATGGAATCACAGAAATAAACAATGAAAAAATGTATGTGCTTATAAAAGTCCTGTCAGCTTGAACTTATCCAGTCAGGGAGAATTACCAGTATTATTTGACTTTCTTTTGTCATACCAAGTGATTTGCTAGCCAGTGTTTGAAGAGCATATGAATTCGTGAAAGAGTTATGGTTGGATGTTGTGATTTAACTTATTCAAATAGAAATGTGTGAGGATGCTGTCGTTTTGTCCCTTTCTTTGCCAAAAATAAATACATTTCATTTCATATTTGAATTTTTTAATTTACTCTAGTCATGGGGAAAAGTTTTATGTTTAGTCCATGGACTGACATACGTTCTCATCAATTTTGTTTTGAATGCATTTGCATAAGGAACAAATTAATCAAAAATGTCTATGTGCCAAAATTTCACAATGAAAAGTTGCCAAATTTTTGCTGCAAATAATTTGTCCAGCTCTGGTGACTGAGATGAGTAAGAAAGAGCAAAAATTCTTGCCATAGGTTTCTGTCTCTTGTTCTTCTGTGGTCTTGGTCATGGTTAGTATCTGCAGATATGAAAGTATTCACTGTACTGATGCATGTAATACCCCTGTAAAACAACAGTGTTATCTTCTTTTTCATGGGAGGCTCAGAAACTCAAGAGAGGGGTCAAACCACCCAAATTAGATACCTGGTGTAGGATGGGATGCAATGCTCTCTGGACCTGTGATCTTTCTCTCTAGTCTATAATGGGAGCTTATGATAGAAGTCTATCTCATAGGTAAGATGTTAGATTAGATGTGGTGGTGGGTGAGGTGTCCATGGCTACAGAGGAAATCTCTGGCAGAGGAGGGAAATGGAACTACTTCAGGGATCCCAGGCAAGTGACAGGACCTTCTTTCTTCTGTGTTGTTTCATCCATCCTTCCCTCTCACAGATTCCAAAATACATATGTGCTGATGCAAGCCAGCTAGCACTTCAGGTAGAACAGCACCTGTATCCCAAGCAAGCAGAAAAATAAGCACTCTGAGCACAGCAGAGATGCACCAATATAGAGAATTAAAGCCAAGAAGCATCACAACTTTCTGAAGGAAGTCTGACATGACACTGGTCTTGCTGAGCAGGTCTTGAGCAGGGGGTTGGACTAGAGACCTCAGGAGGTCCATTTCCACCTGTGTATTTCCCTAAATTTCTGACCCCCTGTTTGTTCTCTGATCTGGTCCCAGATTGTCCAGTCTCTGAAGTTCAGCTGTTGCACAGATGAGGTGCTATAGCTGTTTCCCACAAACCACATGTTTCAAGTACTAAGTATCACTATAGCCTTTACTAGGTGGTTGCGAAACCTTGAAGCCAGCTATGTAGATCCTGATTAATTACCCCTAATGCACCAATATGGAGACATACTGGAAACATACCAGAGCACCAAAGAGAAAGGTTAGGGAACAGTTGCACTTTGGGTACTCAGGGAGGCTTGCAAGTAGGTGCCAGCAGCCTTCAGAGTCGATCTTGCTGGTAGGTTGGGGCTGGGCATAGCAGCTCAGATGCTTCCCTTTCTACAAGGGGCTGTCCAGAAGCACAGGAGGATTGCACAGGGCAGGGCATTGCTAAAAATGGAGTCCATGGCTCTGACTTAAAACTCAGGCCTGTTCTCCTGAGGATGCCTTCAGGATGAATCGTGGTCCCAGGGACAATCTCTGCTACCATCTAAAGTAGTTTTTCTACTAGTATGTCATTCTGTAAGGTATATTTATCCTTAAGACTCCTGAGTAAACTGCTTTAGTAGAATTTGCCATCTTGGTTGTCAAGATGTTGGAAAGATTTTGCTATAGAAGATCAGTGGCATTTGGAGATGACTGAAAAAAAAAGCTTCAAATATAAGTGATCTTAATGAAGCCCTTACGAAGATATTTGTGTATTTATTGTTAGCACTCCCTGTGAAAATTTGGTGTGGAGAGGAGTGATTTAATTCAATTTACTTCAAGATTGTGCTTAAAAGTATTCCCTTAAGATTTCGGCACATTTCTTAACCCACCAACATATCTGAAGACAGTCTGCACAATGGAAATCTGAGACCTCACATTCAAGTTAAATCCCACACAGTCTCTCTTGTTTTACCTAAATCAGCTTATGCTTTCTCTCTACGAGTATGTTACCCAGATGCTTGGGGCTTTATTAGTGTGAGTGTTAACAGGCTTTAAGTCGCAATAAAAGTTTTAGGTTTTTTCTGATAAATAATGTCTTTGAATTGATGCTAATATAACCCTTGCAACGACAGTCTCTCTCTGAAGCTCAGAAGGCAAAGTTCTGGTGATTTCATCTTGCAGAGTAGTGGCAGGGAACACACATTTCAGGAAATACACCTAAAGCATTACTTCTTTTTTTTGATTGAGTCTCTCAAACATCATTTTTAGTGGCAAGCAAGGTTGATGCCAGCATTCAAAGTGCTTTTACCTGAACACTTTCAGATAGACTTAAAAATAGAACTGAAAGGGTCCTAAAAACTTCACGAGTCCATCTCTCTGCCTTGAAGCAGTCACCTGTACATCTGTCACTCCTGCCATACAAATTGTTTTGAAAGCTGTCCAGTAATGGAAAATCCACACCCTCCCTAAGCAGACCGGTAGTACTTTACCATGCTTACCAATAGAGTTTTCATTCTGCTTGACAGTTAGCATGTTATCTTTCTGAAATTCAAGCCAGTTACACCTTGCTCTGTCTGAAGTGGACATGAACAACAAATTATTCTGTTCTCTTTTGCAAACATTATTTTATATACATGAAGATTCTTATCATGCCTCCTCCAGTCTTCCCTTCTGCTGACTGATTAGCCCAACTTCTTCAATTTACCCCTGAAAGAGGTGTTTTATAGGCTTAGAACTGTTCTTGTTTGCCCTCCTCTAGGATTTCTCTTCTTGGGTCTGTATCTTAAAGTGTAACGTCCGAAACAGGACACAGTATTCCAGCTGAAGCCACTCAATACTTGGTAGAGTGGAAAGATCATATCATGTGTCCAGATTCCTATGTCTACCTGATATTTGCCTTTTTCACAATACTATAATGCTGCTGATATAAGTCCAGCTGACAAATCGCTACATTCTGCCCACCTCAGATTATTTTCTTTCTGAAGAACTTCTGACTAATTAGTTGTTCCCTTATCTTGAGTCCATGCAGTTGTTTATTCTTGTTAAAGGCTTTAATTGATCTTTGTTAAATTAATTCAGTTTTTAAGTGCTTCTCCATGTTGTAAAAATCCTTCTAAATCCTAATCTCAGCTTTCGGCATTCTTGCAGTCTTCCTAGCAAGGTATCATCTGCATGATTTATAAGCCAGATTTATACCCCACACCAGGTTGAGGACAATGTTCAGCATATTTGTCTAGGGAGAGACCTATGGGGAATCTCACTCAGTGCAGCTTCCCTTTTTGACAGAAACCACTGAGAGCTGCCCTCTGAGTAAGGCTATGCCACTGGTTTTACACCTACCCTTGAGTAGTTACTAGTCCATGTTTTCTGAGATTGCTGAAGAGAATATCACAGGCACTGGTGTCACAAATCCTACTAAGAGTCAAGATATATGGCATCTATTGCTTGTCACCTTTGCCCAAGGCCCATTACCTGTCACACAAAGAAATTAAATTGGCTTGACACAATTTCTTTCTGACAATTCAACAGGGTCTGTTACTCATCTCTGCGTACTTATCCTTTTAGCTTCTTACATATAGTTCGATTATTTGTTTCAATATTTTTTCTTGGGATGGAAGTTAAACTGAGTGGTCTGTAATTCTCTAGCATAATTTTTTAAAGCTAGACATCATGTTTCCCCTTTCAAGACTTCTAAAATCTTTTCTGTTTTCTATTATTCATGTTCTCCATGAACTGAAATTGCTTCAGCCAGTTCTCCAGGTGTTCAAAGGAAGAAGTTCCTTGGGACCAGACAGCTTGAAAACATATTCTTCTGGGTTTTTTCTGGGCTTTCATGGCTTGAGCTTTCATGCCATTAACATTAATAGCATAGTGTTAGACACCTGCATTTGACCTTCTTAATGAACTGGCCTCTGGAAATTATTCAGCCTTTGGACTAAGGGTGTCAAACTTGTTTTCACTGGGGGCCACATCAGCCTCACAATTGCCTTCAAAGGGACTAATGTAATTTTAGGACTGAATAAATGTAGGAGTAGTTACATTTATACACTCCTAAAATTACCTTTGGCCCTTTGAAAGCAACTGCAAGGCTGATGTGGCCCAACTGAAAATGATTTTGACACCCCTGCTTTAGACTGTCATCTGTCCCTTTCCATTAACACTTTTCTTTCTGTTTTTCTCAATGCTAGTGAACAAAGGGGAAGATCTCTTATTACTTTTTGACTGCATCCCTGCATCCTTATACCCCCACCTTAGTAGCCTGGTCTACAGTCTGTCTGCTCCCTTTGTATCAGTTCAGGAAAGTGCTCACAATTTGGTTTGGTTGGTTTCCTCTTTCCTTCTGTCCTGCCTTCCCATCTGCTGCAATATTGAACACTCTGCATTGGGTCTCTCAGTATTGTTTCATGGAGGAATTGCCAGCTTTCCTTGCCTCCTTTCTCCTTTAGCCTTACTTCCCACGAGAGCCTTCCTATCTGTTTCTGTGTGCATTGCAGTGTGCTTCATTGAAGCTCCTTGTTTTTATATGCCTGTTTTACTTCTTACTCTTTGCATGGGGTTTTAACCCTATCATTCCTTGTTCACTCTCACCGAAGTCACCTTCTGCTTGCATAATCCCCATTTCCAGGTATTAAGAAAAATTGCATCACCAAAAAGATTCTTTGGGACTGCAGCTCTTTCTCCTCTAGAACTTTTGCTGCCATAATGGTGTTTCCCTTTAACTTCTTCCTTCTCCTTGTCTCTCCCCGAGTCGATGTACATACATCAACAACATTTGTAAGTGCTGTCTGAGCTGCAAAGGCAGACGATTGGAGCTGCTGCGTAACTGCCCTTCTCCCACTGGGTCACTGGTTAGCAGTTTTGTTTACTTGGGCATTTGAATTCCTTTGGGCTTGCCTCACATTGCATGAACTTCATGGATGCTTTGCGTTTGTTTTTTCTCATTTAATGCTCATTGAAGTTGAACAGCCCACTTCTTGCAGCTCTGCTCTGATTTACGTATCAGTACCAGTAACAACCTGATTGTGTTATTTTCTTGTGTTAAATCCGGTCACTCCTACAGTTGATATAGGTCCACATTAAGATCTCTTCTCTAACAGAAGTGGCTTCTCAAGTGTCTTCACTTTTACGTTTTTCTTTTGATTTCTTTTTTGAATATCCATTTCTATTGCCACAACTGTGCAAAAGGAGTAAATTGAAAATGCACAAAGTCTAACCAATGTCTGTTTTTGTTTCCATGCTGTTGTATATGGAAACTCTTTTTACATTCCAACCTTAAAGTTACTTGTGTTACAATGCAAATTTTAATGTGTTTCCTTCTGTAAAATAATTTGTTGTTTGTAGTTTTCTGCATATGGAGAATAATTGGTGCAAGGGCTATGGTGAATGAATTCTTCCAAGAGAATTTATTCTGAATCGACTGTAGCTATTCTGTAGTTAAAGTTTCAACTGGAGTTTACCTGATTTTGAACAGATGTTTGCCTTATGAGATAGATAAACAAAGGAATAAAACCCTCCCCAGAAGACAGACCGTGTGAAGCCTCAACTAAGGGGTTTTTACCTAGTATGAAATGCACAGGATTCACTGAGTCCCTGCCTATAGCTACGTAAGATAGAAGTTTTTCAGAGGACAAAATGTCCTTTCATTCACTTTGTCAGTTTATAGCACACACACCCAAAAAAAAAAAAAAAACAACAAAAAAACCCAACCAAAACAAAAGACAGATTGAAACTACTTTAGTAGACTCATCTTGTTGAAATTTAATACACAAGAGCACTCAAAATTAGTTGATTGAACTCTAATTTTAAAAGTCACTGACATTATAAAAAAATGTCAGAGGACATGTCATCAGAAACAGGCTTAAAATAGGATGCCAGATGACTGCTGAAGACCTAATTATTTTTTTTCCTCTTTCTATTCTTAATTTGTTTAGCAGTTTGCAAATACTGAAACTACAAAGCAATTGTCAAAGAGGATTTATTGGCAGGAATTCCCTCCCCACTTCCTGCCCCCTGCACACTCAGATGACCTGCATATAAATGGTAATACAACAAGCAAACAAAAACCCTTTTCAGGAGGAGCTGAACTGAACCCCAAGAAGGAAAATTAACTCAACCACCAGTTCTCTCTCTTCACTTTGAATTCCATCATCCTTTGTTCAGGACACTGTTTTTAGTAGGAACAATTTAATGTTGATGACTTTCTTGTCTGACGCTGATAAGAATTAAGTCTGTCAGAAATGCTCCATGTTGATACAGACAGACCAAGGAGACCCATTGTTTCATTTTCTGTTTCAGAAACATGCCCTTAGTTTGTAGCTGATCACTCACTTTGGATTTCATTAAAACATGTTTTTTGTAGTAAAAAGGTAAATGGAAATGCCCTGTGCTGATTTGGAGAACCAGTCATGAATTGTGGCCAGTGTTCAGAAGCTGTAACAAATGCATTGGTGTCAGAAGGAAAGCTCATTAAGTCTTGGTGTGTCTCCTTCAAATGGGAACAACTTGAGATTGGGGGCAAGAGGAGGGCAGACAGACAGCCACACATAGCTGATTAATGTTTTCTTCAGAGAAGGAAAAGGAAAAGTTGAAATATCTTCTGCCAGAAGGACAGAGATCTCAGGAATTAATACCAAGTCATGCTGCACAACCTAGAACACTCAGATTGCAGATCCTGCCTGTCCCATCCCTGGACAACTGAGCTTCTCAAGAAGCAGATCCTGAATAACTGCAGTTTGTGGTCTGGCGTTCTAAGCCACAGTGAAATTCACGACCATTTATCTTAAAATTCCAGGCTGCAAAGCACAGAGTTGTAGGAGCTTCTCAAGTATGAGCATCTCAAGTCTCTCTGCATTAGGACAGAGGCAGGACATTTTAAGTCAACACGATGGCTGTCATCCTTACTTGTGAACGGGAGCCTTCAGGGAGGTTGAAGAACCAGAAGAAGCTTGGTCACAGGGAAGAACAAAAATTCATGTTTTAATAATGGAAGGATGTGTTTTAATTGTGAAACCAGGTAGCAGGAGAAAATTCAGCTGCTCAAAGGAAAAAAGCAGTTGTGTTTCCTGTTTATGATCTAGGACCCTTGGGTACTTAGCAGACTAATCCCAAAAATGTCTCCAGGTGATGAGGAAACAGAGTCAGAATACAATTGTAAATGCTTTGTAGTATTCTTACATATTTTTCAGTTTCTCATGCCAGCCAAATTAAAGAACAAATAATTGGGGAAACCTCAGCAGAGACTGTAAGTTTTCTCTAGGATGTATTTCTGGAAGGGTGAATGGCAATTTCCAGCCTTCCCTTGCAGTTCTGAGGTCTGAGGGAATGGTGGGCTTGAGCTTTGTACGAGTTTGGTGCCGGAGCCAGCACCAGAGTCTGAGCTGCTCCTGGGGGCTTGGATCAGCTGCACTGCAGTGGGGCACAGGGGTGACACGGAGCGGGAGGCAGAGGAAAAGCGTAAGTGTGCCGGGGGGACTAGGGAAGACACCGTGCAGCAAGCCTGTTCAGATCAAGGGGAGCTGGATTGCACATGGGCCCAGCACGTGAGGCACAAATATAGCAGCCTGGTGAGTGCCCAGCTGGGGCGAGCTTTATTTTGCTTTTTAAAGGAATGCTGTCAATTCCTATTTGGCTGACAAATTTCTGCTTTGTTTAAAAAGGAAAAAAAAACAAAAAGGTGGTGGTTGTTTGTTTTGGTTTGTTTTTTCTGTTTCTTTTTTTTTCTCATACAAGCCAAGAGCAAATAATTCCCATTAAGTAGCTCATTTTTGTAAAAGTTCCAGCACAAAGGGTTGTTTTAAAACAAAAACTGCTCCCCTGTCACCTGATACTAAAATTCACTGTAGAGCAAAAGGAAAGAGGCTGCATTGATTTTCATTGTCCAAGCTGAGAGGAGTGCAAAAGGCTAACAGGGAGAGGGTAAAAGATGAGACATATTTGAGAATACTCCCCCTGACAATAATCGGAGTTGTTTGCAGTATGAATAAGGGAATGTGTTCCTTTAAAAAACATTGTTGCTTTTTAAGTGGCTAGTTCTGCTGTAAACAAATCTTGGAAAGCGCCTGTGGAATTAGATGTATTTCAATTAAGGAACTCAAAGGAAATAGGTTTTTACCTACAGCAGAGTATGGAAATGAGGGTGGGAACGTAAAGCATTTTACAAAGGAAGATGTAAGTTCCTTTGAGTAAACAGGGAAGGAACAGCTGTGAAATGTTGCTAGCAGAAATTAAATGTTGTGGCCAAGGGTTTGTTTCTCTTTTTGACTGTTTGCTAAGGCTTAATTGTTCAGGTACCAACAATCAATCAATCTTCAAGTGTAAAGAAAGGGTCGGACTGTCCATTTCATCAAACCAGACCAGTACATTACTTACATGCCAGATTAAATTGTCCAGAGGAGGGCAGGATGTCAAAATGTCATGCTTTCCATGGATTTGTTTTCCTGTAGATGATGATTTTTTGAATGTCTGGTAGTGGTTGTTAGAAGTGCATCTTTCAGAAATGGGTAGTTGATGCCCATGAGGCAGGGAAAATTAAGGGTATTTTGGAACATGCAGCAACACAGTGTTAAGTCAGCTCTTATTTTACCAGGCCTCATACAGCAAGATGGATTTGCTTTCCTTTTCCCATATTTATTTGCTGAATGTTAGATGTCCAGAAGGGAGGTCTAAGTGCAGCAGCCACATATTTCTGTATCCATATGCATACGTAAGTTGTATAAAGTTTGTGAGTTCTTACTAGGATCAGAAGAACTACGTGTGACTCAAGATACACGTGTACGTAACTATTTACAGATGCAAGTCACAGTAATCGTTAAATTAATGAAGCCTGTGCAAGGTTTCATTTCTTTATGTGGGGCCCATATTTCTACTGGTACTCTGTGCAGGCTAATTCATGAGCAGCTTAAGGACCCTGTTTGCCCCCATCATCTTTCCACTCTGGATACCTTTGGATTTCTGCCCATTGACTTTGCTGCTTCCTTGTCCTGCCCTGTACACTTGCGGCTTGGGCAACTGAAGTAGCTCCCTATTTCTTACAGGAATCTTCTCTGTGTATGGGAGTGAATTGCTAAAAAACAGTGTCTGCAAGGCTTACAGAGCACCTGGACAGATATGTCGCTCTTTGCCACATTATGTTCTCTGTTACAGCAGATGCACTTGATTTCTTTCTAATGATATTTTAAAAGATTTGTTAATTGGCCACCTACAGAAATTTGAAAATGGCAATCAATATGGAAAAATGGAAGATTTACAACTTGCAGAGATGATTTTTTCATTTTTTTTCCTTTTTTGGGGAAGGCTTGGTAGTTTTGCAGGAGCAAACTAAATGGCTGGATTGCATTTTGTATTGAATCCAGTGCAAACATAAGGTTTATGCAAATAGCAAAAATACTAGGTTCCACATATAATTGGGGCCAAGACTTTAACCTCTAGAAATAAAAAACAGAGCCGAAGTAATGGAAAGTCTAATCTGCTTTAGTACGGCATAGGAAGATTTTTGTGTTTTCTGTATGCAGTAGTTTGCTACTTCCAGAGCAAGTGGAAAGTGATGACTTTCCGTGTCATAAGTGGAAAAGAGTCTTCTAGTTTTTAAGAGATTTTGGTTTTGTCTAAAACCAGAAAAACTCCTTGATCATGTGATTTCAGCTTTTGGGAGGTTTTCCAGCTAACATTGGCTACAGAATGCCAACTACATACACGCTTGCTTAGGTTAACACAGCTAAATGCATTGGTTATTTTGACTTTCTTACTTGCACATTATTTTCTGCAACTGCTGCCTATGCATATGTTTTCAAAGAGATTTAAATTTTGAATCATTTGAGGAGATGAAAAAAACCCTTGTTTTTTGGAGGGGGGGGGGGTGTTTTCTCAAGTGAAAGAAGCTAAGGAAACATTTAGTCTGGCAAACATTCAGTCTGGCATTGGCTAACTCTTTGAATTACAGGTCCAAATTCTTCAAACTGTAGTGAGGAGGAGGGAAGGGGGAAAACCAATCTTTTTTGCTTCAATACCAAACCCTGCAATTACTAGCTGAAGTTAGAGAAATGTGTATGAAGAGTTATTTAAGTTAAAGCTGAGAGTGGAGGAAACTGATTACAACCTCAACTGTGAAGAGACTCCAGGCCCTCCATAACAAAACTGCAACTCTTCAAGTTTCTTGCCCTTCCAGACCTGCCACTTTAATCACCTATGACCAATGCATGCAGAATGAGGTAGAGGGTGTTCAGAAGTCTCAAGTCTCCATCCTCAGTTGCCTCAGATGTGTCAACTTCTGAAAATGTTGCCTTTGAATTTTCTCTAAATCCTCTTGCTTTATGGCAAAGAGAAAGGGGGAGAACAGCTTTCTTGGTTGAGGACAGTAGGGAGTATTTAAAGGCAAAAAAGCTGGAGCCCTTCTGGACCCTTCCCCTGTTAATGCTGCAGATGTGACTTCTTGCTTCAGCTTTAAGGGATGGGGTCTCTCCTGGGGTGACCATCCCTCTTGCGGTCATGACCATGAGTCTGTGCTAGGACCCTGGTCCTTAGCGTCTTGGGTTGGTGTTTTAGCTCTGGTGCTGTTCTGTCTATGAGGGCATCTGGTCACATTGGTCCCAGGTGTTGTTACCAGCCAGCAAATACAGGGACAAGAGAGGGAGCTGCCAAGGTGATCTCCCAGCCCTGGACTTGCAGCAGCTGGGAGGTGGTGATGGAGGGAAGGTGCTTGGAGCAGAGGCAAGCAGAAACAGCCTTTACTGCAGCATTGCAGGGCAAAGAAAACAGATTTGATGAGATTTGACTCTAGGCAGTTTGCAGGTGGGGACTGTTTACCCTGATGCAGCTGAGGAGCTGTATGTGGTGAACACAGTGGGTATACAGTGTCTCTTCTTGCAGATTCCTCATGTCCAGCAGCAGGAGTGCTGGAGGAACAGGAGAGGTGGGCCTGTTGGCCATCTGATCATCAGGGAATCCACCTCAGAGGCAATTCAACAAAATGGTGCCCTGCAAAGAAAGCATTAGATGACTTTATGTAATGTTATGTTTTCTCTGACATCCACATTTGGATGTTGATTCTCTCCCTTTGCCTTCTCTCTTGTTGTCTATTAACAGAATAAAACTACTTCATGGACTAACCCTAGGCTGGGCAATGGTTCCCCCTCTAGTGTGGTTGTGACCAACCCAAGGGAAGGGTTTTACTGTGTTAACTCTGCTGTGTGAGCTGCAGTGCTGAGGAGGACAGGTGCTCCTATCAGTCAGCCTGGGGAAACAATGTGATTTTGTTACAGGATTTTAGGGTGGAATTTTTTTTATTACATGTACCTATTTTTATTTTGTATGGCCTCATGGTCACTTGTATCGGTACAACAGAACAGAAGCAAACAGCATTCAGACAAAAGGACAGGGGTGATGGAAGGCTCTTACTCTGACTTCATAGCTTAAGAAAATGTACCTCGGAACCCAGATCTTGGTCTTTGAGACTTTGAGAGCCCAGTAACTCAGAGGTAGCCACCAGTTCCTCATTTTTTCAGGCATGAGCAACACAGAAGATATTAAAGCAATAACAACAGCTGTCAGAATATAGCCTTTTTAGTGGTGTATTAGAAAGGAAGTTTGGCCTGTGTCCGTCTCAGCTGAGAATGCATCAGCAAATCCTGGGAAAGACGAAGAAATGAGTGTGCGGCACTGTCTGTTCCCTAGTTTGCTGTAAACCATATGTCTGTCTGTAGCATACACAGATACTGAGTAGGTGATTAGGTGACTCAGATATTCAGTTGGCCAGATATTATGATTACCAGCGCTACCCAGTCATGTAGGCTCTGCCAAATAACTTTCAGGCACTTAGCACCTGTGGATGCTGTCCCTGTCAGCATGCCAGAACTGACTGCCATCTGAATAACAGCAGCTCCAACCCCTTGGTGTTGTCCGTGTGTCTTGCTGAGCCAAGCTTAATGCACACAGGAATTGTTTTACCTTACAAATGAAGCAGAGCCCCTCTGCTTGGTATTGCTGTGTGTTCCTGTACTATACAGCAGTGCAGACAATGAGAAAGAAACAATTTCTCATTGAACTACAGGTAACACAAATGCAATTAGCTGTGTTGGTATTTGGCCAGCAAAAATACAGTAACATTCTTGGAAGCCATAGAGTTAATGATGTTAAATCTTCACGAGCGGCCAAAGTCTGTTCTGTCCTACCACTTTCTTTTTGCCTGTCTTAATGTATAACTTCCTACCTTTGAATTGGAGGTAATTAAGCTGGACTCCTCCGTGCGGAAATGTCACACTTACCACCTATGGGCTTCCTATCTACAGCTTTAAAAGGAATTATTCTTCCTGCAGCTCCTGCTGCTCCTGTGTTCCACTCCTATTAACCTCATGGCCACAAAGAACAGACTCTCCTGTGTTTCATTAGATCTAGTTTCTAAAGAGATGCAACCAGGAACCAAAGGAAAATATTCAGAGAGGAGATTTGACTTCTTTTGCCTGTGGGTTGAGGTGAGGATTGGGAAAGAATCCTTCCAGCTCTCGTGGTCCCCTCTGACCTGGTCCTTTTGCGGGATCCTGTCACAGCCATGTTTTCCTGGTTTGTCTCTCAGCAAGGAAGCAATTGCAGGTGTGCCTGTTTGCCATCATTCAGTCTCACATTTCAAAGCAACCCTGATTTGATACTGTCATAAAGCTGGAAAGTATTTTCACCCAGATAGGGACCTGGATCTCAGAAGGCTTTGCAGCATAGCAGTGCATTTCTTTGTGGTTATATCTTAATTACAATTTGAGGGCACCCTATGTGGTGACACTGGACAGCACAGACAGCGCTAATTTGTGAATACAGGTTGTGCAGCTGAGCTAGAGAAAATATTACATCCATTTGAGGAAGAGAATCCATCAAGACACAGTGTAATACATTGTACATTCAGATCCCTTCACCCATTGCAGCACTTTGCTGGTGCTTCTGCATAGCTCTGTGCCTACTCTGCAAGAGGTGCAGATGTGCTGTGGTGGAGCTGCAAAAGCATTGGATCCACAGTGGATACCAGCAGGAGACTGATTAGATGTGGTGACATGGCCAGATATTCCAACTCATGCAGTGACTGTACCTTCTGAGTGCAGCACAGACACCCCTGGCCTGACCTTTTTGATTTTGAGAAAAGATAAGTGTTGTTAGAGAGAGGAAAGAAAGGCATGTGTAAATGGAAGCTGGTTTTTAGGCCACTAGAAGTTGAAGGTTCTTCTGGATGTGTTCACACAAGTTAGATTTTCATCTCACTTATGCTGGCTACAGCCATTTATGCTTGTATTGAGTATATAAGTCATTACCAAATCAGCAAGAGATTGGTAGCTGCTTTGCCCAGATTGAGAAATTATAGTTCAGGATGCCAGGTGATAAAGAACCGTGCCCAAAGCATTCAGGAAAGAGCCTGTCTGCTCTCGTCTCATGGGTTATGTGTCTGGAGGGACAGGAACAGCATTTCCCGTGGCAGGGCACAGAGCACAAAAAATCAAATACTTGAGAGCTGACTGTTCTCATCTGCCAGCCCAGACTATGCAACCGGGCACTACTGAGAACTTCAGAAGACCTCACCTCACTCCCAAGGGAGATTAAACTATAACTGCATGGCTCAAATTCTGGCATGGAGCTTGTTTCCACAATTCTTTCCCCCATAGTTCGAGTAGGGGGAGATCTGGGCTTCCTGTGTCAGGCTAGGATGGCCACAAGAGCATCTCCTCTCCACTCAGTTCTGCTGCATGCCCTGTGGTGGGAGAGCAGCTGCCCAGCGTTCCCCACCTACCTGGGGCCAGCTCAGCAGCTTGCTTCTTCTACCACACCTGCACTGGGGGAGCACCGCTCTTGGTATGTAAAGCAGAGGCATGAGGAGCGCTGTTTGGTTTCCTGCCTTCTGATGTTAAAAGCTTCTTCCCTGGAACATGTTTTCCCTTCCCTGAGGGCCCTTTTCTCATCAATCGAGAACAGGAGTTACAAAGACACACAACTGATTTTTAGATCTTAATAATAAACAGTTAGCAAGGCTTTGGTATGTACTGTGCTCAGGAGCCCTGGGATAGACAGAGATACTGCTTTTCATCACCAATTCCACAAGATAATGAAGTCAGTCTGAGGACATGTGACCTTTCTGGTTTGCTTGGAGAGTCCTGGCAGTAGGGGACAACCAGCAGAGGCATCTCCAGCCCAAAAAGCTTCTCCCCCATGCTCAGGGGAGGACTGCCACTTGTCTGCCTCTGTCTTTTTCTGTGTGATAGAGGTGGCTGGAGTCGTTGTGGGTGTGGGACATGATAGACCCTAGAAGGATGATGTGAGGCGATCAGGAAGGTGACATCCATGCCGCTGCAGTTCTGCATTGCTTGGTGTGGCTTCTCTGTGCTGTTAGTACAGGCACACAACCAGCCCCAGGTTTCCTACTTCTTATGCTGAGATCCCTGACTATTAGAATCTGTGAATTGCTTCCTCTTCCTCCAGGCTGAGTCTGCCCCAGATGGCATAAGTTATGTGGCTCTGACAGAAGTGGGATTTTCCCTTGTAGTCACACTCTTGTCATGAGCAGGGAATACGGCTGGGGGTTCATCACACTCAGCGTATACGTCTTCATCTGTTTCCCCAGCCAGCTGTGAACAGTCACTGTCAGTGACAAGCTGTGGATAAGTTGTTCATCACAGGAGACCCAGTATGTGTGTGGGGTGAATGCCTGTCCTCTGACCTTCAGGGACCTGAGGAAGAAGGAATTCGGTGAGAGGTCTGAGGTGGACTGGTGGCTGGGCAAGGAAGAGTTTTAGCAGTAATAATTTATGTGGAGAGGAGCAGACTGAGGCAGCAGTTGTGAGGATCTAAGAAAGGAATTTGATGATCAAGGTTCGGGAAGAGAGACTGCTGTTTTGTTAGAGACTAAGAAAACAAGGATGAGGCTATTTTTAGGATCATCATGTCCAGGCAAGTGGATGACAGTTGTACTTCACAGCAGAATTTCTGATGCTGAAGTGCAAATGCTGCTGAGCCTGTACTGCCAGCCTAATGAGCAGAGGAACATGATGAGCCAACTACAGTAAAACAGGGATTTAAATAGCATGGTTCACAAGGGATTTGAATGGAAAAGAGGAGATGTGCAAGAGTGGATGACAGAAAGAGAGTATCTTTTTGGGTAAGCTCTCTGTTCAGTTTTCCCCATAGAGGGCATCAGTGCCATGATCATGTGGAAGGGGAGGTAAGAGGTGATGTTGGTTTGGTGGTTTCTGTCCGTAAAGATGAGCTCAAGCCCTGTGCTTGCCCTGTTTGAGAGCTGCCTAATCAAAGCTGGTGGGAAAGGCACTGGTCCTGTTTGTTTTGTCTGAGCAGCAGCTCTAGAGCTGCCATTTCTTCTGTTTATCATACTCTGCCATGGCTAGCCTGTCTGGGGTGGACATTCAATCCTACTTCCACTGGAAGGAAAAACAGAGTTTTGGAGACTTGGATTTCTTCTCCTTGCAGTTTTCCCCCCACATTCTCCATCCGCTGCTTTGGATTACAAAAGGTAGTGAAGACAAAAGAAAAAAAACAAAGTCTAAAAAGCCCACCATATCTATTTAAATGTAATGCCCCCACTCCCCTAATCTGAACTTTGTAAAGACTGTGCAGAAAATCATAGTTGTGTCAGTCAGGGTAAGCCCTGCAAGGTGAGTTCAGCTCCGGAAACTCTTAAGATGGAGGGACTGCATTACGGTCCTGCCTCCCAAAGGGATGTGCTGGTAAATTGCGTGGTAATTGTGTTTGTTATCTGCAGCGTGTTGATTCATTACATTAGGTACAGGTAACAGGCGACTGCAGCTTAACCTTGTCATGTAGGATGCTCTGCAAGCCTTTCCCCCCTTCCCCTGGCCCAGCTGTCAGCATACATGGCTGCAGGCGTCCTCTGCAGTAGAACTGCATCAGCCCTGCTCACTGCTGGCTCTTGGGTTTCAGAAGGTACGTTCTGAAATGCGACGTGGATGGCTGGTGTATCCAGACTCACTGAATTCACAAGCAGGCAGTGGGAAAGAGCTGTGTGTCAGACCAAGTTTATCAAAAGCCTGACCCGAAGGGAGAGGTATATGTTGAATGAGCGGCTTAGCCATAAGGGGTTGTTTCTCCACTGACTACAGACTGGCAAGCCAAACTTTGGGTCCTTTGAGATGCCAGTGAATAGCCATCCAGTTTCATATTTAAGCACTTTGATGAATATCCTGGTCTGCTGAGTCCCCTTGCTGCTGTCAGATGGGATCCCAAGGCTTGTCAACATGACTGATCGCAGCGTTACGTCTCTCTCTCTGCGTATGAGTAAGAGGCCCCATGCTCATTTGGATGAGCTTCACTGCACAGCCCCGCCTGAGTGATGGTGTGGCCGGGAAGGCCGGCTGAGAAGCTGGGTCGCTAGCTTGGGAGCACTGAAGCTGTCAGATGACTCAGCACTCACCCCCTGTGGTGGTGAGAGCAGCAGGACAGTGCCTGTGGGGCATCAGGGTTCAGGCAGTTGTCACCAGAGAAGAGTAGGGCTGGTCTTGGCCCTTCTCCCTCAGTGCCAGGCAACCCAGTGGGACCAGGCAGCATGGCAGTGACACAGGTCACGGTACAATTCCTATAGCCATGTGAGGACTCAGTATCATCCTGTGGTTCCTGTGAAGAGAGTACCACGACCATTGTTGATGGCTGTTGTGGGCAAAAAAGGACCAAGTCTTCCCTCACCAGTTGAATGAATATCCTGCATCTTGTGGCCATGAGGCTTTCCCCTCTCCTGCTTTGTGTGCCAAATCTCTTGGGTTGGCCCCATACATAGGATTTGCAATGTTTTTAACTGAGTTGGTGGAGTCTCTCAGTTTGGGTTGGGCGATGTTGCCTGCACACACCAAACTGGCACCAGAACGTCTTTAATCCTAAGATAGGCAAGGAGTCAAATCAAATTTAGCACAGAAAATAAGTTAAAGTGCTATATGTTGGTTATGCGCCAATATTCAAAGGACTTGCGTGTTGGTAAAGGCCATATCCAGGCATGCGTGGTGGGACACCGCTATTTGTTACCATTGCGGTGGCACTGAGGTCTGAGGCACTTTCACCAGCCTTTCAACATCAGCTGCGACCCTTGCTGAGGTGTTAGTCCTGTCACATCTGCAGTTGAAAGTGATTCAGATGGGATTTTTTCCCCCAGACCATGGCTGCTGGGGCATTGGGATGATTCTCCATTGTAGGGGCAAGATCCAAGACATTCAAAGGCCAGTGTCACACCTGACAGCTTTCTCAAGCTCAAAATAATAAGGACATTTTCTGTACCAACTCCAAAATACGAACCTTTTCGTAAAGGAGACTCCATCGGGAGTGCGAACGAGGCTGTAGCTCATATTTAATAATGCTACTTTTAAAAATAAATCATGTTTTATGGATCTAAACTTAGCCTCTCCAGATAAGCGAGTCCAGGGGCTGCTGGTGATTAATATGCAGCACCAGAGCGTGGCCCAGCAGGGCCCTGATTAATAGCGATGACATCATGACTTTTAAACATTCTGTTAATGCTGGCCCCGGTGACAAATGAGGACGCGCAGCATCGCTTCCCATGGCATTTGCGTCGCCGGAGTGAAGGCTGGGAGCGGCTCTCTTTTGCCTCCCCTGGGCCGGGCTGGGGGAGCCTGTGCTGCTTGCCGGGCTGACCTCCATCGGCCCCCTGTGCTATGCCGGTCCCCTCCTCCCCATTCAGAGTCTTGCGTGATTGCCAAGTCTCCAGAGGTGTGCCAGGGCTTTTTAGGCACTTCATCCACCTGCAGCATTCTCTGTCACTCTACCTAGGGGGCTGGTACTTTGCACCCCTGACAGAGCATGTGTCTCTTGCAGGCATCAGGCCTGCTGGGCATCGTCAGGCACCAGCTCTGTGTCAATCTCTGCTTCTCCCCTTCAGATGCAGGAATTAATTAATATGTGTGGGCACTTGCTGTGCTGGACAGGAAGAAAGGAGTGGCATGGTTGTGTACCATCTCACACTGTGCAATTGTGTGACCTCCTGGTCTTTGGCATCTACAGCTGAGCTCCCGCGTTGCAGTGCGGCATGTTGCATGAGTGCATGTACCGTCCCGTAGTACCCGGTGGGCAGCAGCTCCCCAGATTCACTCTGTGCCTGCAGGCTGTGAGCAGCCTGATTGCTTCTGCTTTGCTGCTTTTCTGGCATCTTACAGGTAGAAGACTTGAACCAGAATGCTGGCCTTGATCTCCATGGATGCTCTCAAAATCTCTGGCTACATTGGTGTGTGGGTGTAAGGTTTTGGGATCTGTATCTACTTTCTGTTAACGGGCTTTAGCTGGACCTGTCCAGTGTCTGGAGAGCAATCTAGTAGACCAGATTGCTAGTGCTTTAGGATCCTGCTGAGAAGATTTCTCAGCTGTCTAAGATTTTGTTAAGATATTTTGCCTGGTTTCCAAATATATTCTCCTAACCATCCAACCAGCACCTCTGAGAAAGAGGTTGTTTGAAACACTCAGCCTCTATTCAAATTATAAAACCCCATGAATCCAGATTGTATTTTGGGATCAAAAAGTAAACTCGGGAGGGTCTTTGACAGTTTGGGCTTTACAATATGATTTCTCCTTTGCAGTGATCTCTGTGCCACACTAATGTGTAGCTTGGGGACCAAGTATGTGAGAAGCTCTGAACTGTCAAACAACTGCGGGAGACTCATTGGTTGTGCGGGGATAGAGGCTCTGCCAGGCACTGCCTCATAGCCTCATAGTCGTTAAAAGTTTCACAAAAAGCTGGTGGCTGGAGACAGTTATGTTAAAGTTATATTTCTTCTACTGCTGTCTCTTTGAACCTTCCTGTATCAAATGACTGCACTGCATTTTTAAGAGCTTTTTATTGTTGAGTACCAGGTTGCTTTGGACTTGCTCAGTACGTGAGGAAGGTTTCTCCTATTCCTAAACCCCTCCCTCTAAAACCCAAGACATCTATCTGTAATGCTGTGTGGTATAGAGCATGTTTTATGATCTTAAATGCCTGAGAATATAAAAAGTGTTATAAATATATAACCTCTGAGCTACTGAGCTACTGCGCATCAGCCGGGGAGATGCCCCCCTCTCCTCCAGCATGACTAGGAGAAAGCAGACATGCTCTCTGTCAGAGAAATCTCTGCTTGGTGGCATCATCTGCTCTGCAGTGCTTCACCCTTGCAGCAAAGCCTCTCACCCCTTCTCCAATCAGCCTCGTTCATGCACTTTCAAAGTCTTTGCCACCCCACCTATAATGTGTGCTCCTTGTGCAGTGATAAAGCACATCTTGGTGTGAAGGCAGTGTGGATGGGATCAGGGGCATCTATTTTTGTGTCTCAGCTACAGACTCGTGTGTACTTGGTTTCTCTGTGTTTCAGCTTGCTCCTCAGCATCAGGGACAAATTGGTATTTGTCATAAGCTCTTTTGATCCTTGAAGGAAATGAAGAGCCATTTAATATTTTTAGAGTAATAATAATGGAGGAAAAGGGACATATTCTGGTATCCGAGAGCAGCAGGTATTTGTTTAAGAGCATACTTTAGAAAAATAGCAAAAAGGACCTTTAATCTCAGAATTTCAAGGCACCTTGTAAACTAGAAACACTGATTTTCTTTCTTCTTGTTATTTCTTTTGGGCATTTTACTGCTATAAAATAGAGCACCGTTCCTACCCTGATGATCTTGCAGCAAGAACAGACCAGTATTACAGAGAACTGAGGCTAAGTGCGAGTGAGATTTGGGTGACAAACGCAATAGGGCCTGCGCTGGTAATGGGTGGTTTATGTTCATGATATCTCACCCATGGGGACATGCATTTTGGAGAAGTCAGCCTCATGCACACCTGTGAAAAAGAAATTTATCCTGCCTTGGGGAAGCTGAGTAGTGGGGCATGTAAATGAAAATGAGATTGGTCACTCAATAAATTTCTCTTTGAGAAATGTAGCTTTTGACCTGACAAGGAGGTGAGTGGGTGGGTGTTGTTCTATCATAGTGGGGACAAGCAGCAGTCAAGGGAGTTTTCCTTTGGCTCCAGTAGCTAAAGATTTCCTACTAGAATCCAAAGGAAGGGGGTTCTAGATTTGCCTCCTTAAGTGTATGCCTGCTGTGTCACCTCTATACTGATAACATCATGCCTCCTTATCTTTTTTCTCTTTTCTTTTTCTTTTTTTTTCAGTTTCTATAAAATAAGCACTGAAAACCAATTTCAGCTGTTCTGAAATTTTGGGTTCCTTTGTTTCTCTGCGTTTCTATTGGATTATGTCCCTGACATTACTGCCAAGAAGTTAAATAATACATCTAGAGATGGAGGAAACTGAATAATGCAGCTCTGCAGCTTATAGCTTTTCTAGTGCTGTGCCAGAGAGCTTTTTGAGTGAAAATTGTGACTGGCAGGCAAATTTAGACAAAAATGTTTTGGAAATTATTTTTTTCTCTTTTCTTTTTTTATCTGATAAGGACCAAAATGTGCTGCTGAAAGCTGTAATGTTCACAGCAAAATAACTACAGAGATTCAGAAGAAGGAAATGCAGATAAGTAGGAAACCTGTTTGCTTGACAAGCACCTGTGGTTGCAGACCATGTGTTATTCAAAACGCATGGGCTGTGCCACTCCATAGCAAAGGAGCTGGACATTGCTGACTCAGATGGAGCTTTTGCAAGATCAAATGATGAAGAAAATTCAGACTGAGCCTCAGGACTGATGGAGGACTGCCTCAGCACCCATGGAAAGCGTGGAGAGACTTCCACTGTTCCATATGGATTTTGACAGCTAGACCAAACCAAATTTGGCAACTCCAGCTCCGGCCCCTTGCCCTCAGTTTGCAAGTCCAGCAACCTTCGCCCAGTTTGCTCTTCTCTGCAGCACCCCATTTTGCAGTAAATGCCAGGGCCTGGGTTTAGACTGTCTGTGCTTTGACTTGTACTCCCTCTGTTCCTGGATGGTAGGCAGAGTCAAGGGCAATGGGGTTTGGACCTTGGGTGCCTCAGGTTACTGTGTGGCAGCCTGGATATTCTCCTGAATGTTTCGTCATCCATGAGTCCCCTCGTTACTGGCTACTGCACCATCCCCAAGCTTGTTTGGGAAAGTATTCGCCAAGCCTCAGTCAGATCAGCCGGGTGAACTCTTCCTCCCTCTTTTGCCTATGGGAGGAGAAAGAGCTAATAAAATTCTCTCCAAAACAAACCAAACAGAAGCCATTATTTTGTATCCAGGCCTTGCTGAGTAATAATGATCTGCCTTTAACCACCCACTCGTGCCTCTGCTTATCCCCTTGCTTCCTCATGACCTTCACTCATTGTTTCCTGTTGAATTGAGCTTGTATATTCCTGACACACAGGGGCTGCATCTTCATTCATTTGTGGTAAATGCCTAAGACACTCAGGGCACTTGAAATTAAATAATCAGCCGTGAAACAAAAGACCCCAAATGAGCACACGGTCACATTGTCTGTTTTATTTGCAGATAAGTTCTGTCTAAAAGCCAGCAATGTGTGATGCGTTTTGTTGCTTTTTTAGTTTAAAGCAGAGGTTTTGTACATTATTAGAAGCCCTGTCCTCGCAGTCCATGATGTAATGACAGCAAGAGATGAGGAGCTGGGATATCTCCTGTTTTTTAGGGAATAGAGAGGTGTGGAGCGGGGACTCTGCATTCAAGCAAAATGTCCTGTGCTTTTGTGCCTCTTGAGGTTGGGTGCTCATGTCAGGTTGAGGGTGGCATGTGTGTGTGTGTGTGTGAGGGAGGGAGGGAAGGGAAGATATAAAAGTTTTAGTGCTTTATGTTGGATCCATGTGGCATGGGTCAGTGGGGGTGCGAGATGTGCTAGACTCTGGAGGGCAGCGTATCTTTGCTGGAGATGAGAGAAAAGCCAATGGGTTTTGTGGTGGTGCTTGATGCTCTGAGAAGCCAATATTGTACTATTAGGTGCATGAAAAATATGTAAAGCTGTGAGAGATACAGGTATACATTTGGACCCAGGATAGATTCAGAGGGGCCTTATATCGCAGAAGAATCCCCTCTCTCTTTCCTTCTTTTGAATTTTTGGGAAACGGCCCTGGAAAGATGCATTTTCTACCCCTGCTGAAGAAAAGCCATCTGAGAACAGCCCCATGCAGCACCCTGACCACAGCTAGGACATCTTCAAGACGGAAATGTGTAGCAGCACAGTGGATTCCTCTCATTTTATTCCTTTTCTTGGGAGCAGATAAATACATTTGATTTAAAATTTTGAAAAGAGGGGAAGCATTTTGCGTTTGCATGCGTGCGCCTAAATCTCCCCTTGGATCACTGTAAGCGGCTGCTGGGCGTGTGCAGCTGGAAGATAACACACTCATCTCCTCTGCTGAGGGCAGGCGGCGGCAGCTGGGCCGGCAAGCCCAGATTATCTGCTATGAGCACGCCGCTTCCCGTGCCTCTCCTCTCTTCTTGTCTGGCTCCAGACAATTCCATTTGAAACCCTTTACCTACAAACTCGCAGCTGTAATTTAGTCCACCAGCCCTCTTGAGCCTGAGGGGTCTGGCTGTAGAGCAGGGGGTGGTCCCATGAGGTGGCGATGGGCAGAACGAATTAACCAAGCCTGACAGCTAGAGTGAGGTCTGTCAGTATCCGTCAGTCCCCAAAACACTTCCTTGTTTGTGTGGAGCAGCACTCAGGTTGCCGGTTACCTGCCAGAAATGGCAGCCACGGGTTGTTCTTCCCTTTGGTCATTCGCCACTCCTGGGAGATTTGTGGAAGCCCTTCAGGAGGTCTGTGAGCGTTGCCCAGGATGCTCGCTGTGTCAGGGTGGCACACCTGAACAGAAACCACAGCTGTGCTTTTTTTCACAGGAGAAACTTGGAAACACCTGTTTGTGAGTAGCAAGTTTTCCAAGGCTGTCTGAGGGGTTTACATGGACATCTCCCATTCATTTACTTAGAAATTGCAACAAAAAGGACTCTGACTATGGACAGAGCATAGGAGGAGTGGCTTTCTTGCTTCCTACCCACATAAAAACCTTTTGGTCTTCTTTGGGGGAGTGCAGCTCCAGCCTGCTTTTCTGTTTATTAAGGTTTTCTTGTTTGTCTCCATGGGGCAGTTGGTGCTACTTCTGGTATTACTGTTGATTGTTATTTGAATATCAAAGGGGCTTGGTGAGTCCCAGCGCCTTCGTCCTGTTTCAGGCTGTTCAGGTTGTTAAATATCTTCTCAGTCACTTGGCATGGAGTAACACCTTTTCAAGTGGAGAAGTGGTCAATCTGCTTCAGCTCTGGTCTTAGTACAGTCACCTCTACCCACAGAAATCATTATACCTACAATGCACAAGAAAACATTAATAAACAGAAAAGCAGGCTGGAGCTGTACTCCCCCAAAGAAGACCAGAAGGTTTTTATGCGGGTAGGAAGCAAGAAAGCCACTCCTCCTATGCTCTGTCCATAGTCAGAGTCCTTTTTGTTGCAATTTCTAAGTAAATGAATGGGAGATGTCCATGTAAACCCCTCAGGCAGCCTTGGAAATCTCAGCTGCAATCCACAAAAATGTCAGTTTATTCTTTTTGCCAGCATTTATAACTGTGAGTTGGTTTTGGTTTTGTTTTTTTAAATAAAGAAAAAAGAAAAGCAAAGGGAAAGAGAAAGGAAAAAAAAGAGGAGAGAGTGTGGGAGGGAGAAAAGGAAAGAAAGGAAGGAGGGAGAAGAAAGGGAGGAAGAAAGAGAAAGAAAGAGGAAGGAAGGAAAGAGCGGACCGCACTAGGAGAATATTAAGGTTTGTTAAGGTACAGAGAAGTCCTGAAGTCAAGGAACCTTGCCTCACTCATTCTGTGTGCTGCATAAGTTATGAAGAAAAGTGAGTGACATAAGATATCTTGTTATTTAAGGAATAAGATGAAGGCTCTGTCATGCTGACTGGTACAATGTAGTTCTAGCATTTCCTTGCATTAGCATGCTTGTGCAGCTATCATATTTTCAGTGTATCACTTTAATGTTTTTTTTTCCTTCTTCTTCAATGAATTTTGTAAAGTGGGTCCTTTATTAGAAACGATTTTATGTATTTTGTAACTTCTTGTGAAAAACTGCTGTATAATTCTCACTTTTAGCAAAGCACCACCCTGAGATGGTGAATGACTTTGAGAACAGCTGGTGTTGGAAGGGACCTCTTGAGACCATCTAGTTTGATCCCGTTGCCCAAGCAGGTGAGCTCAGTCAGATTGCCCAGGACCATGTCCAGTTGAACTTTGAGTATCTCCATACACGGAGACTCCACATCCTGCCTGGACAACTGTCGTGTCCCACCCAGAGGTCTGAATGTGGGGAGAGGTGACTCAAGTTTGTGGGTCCACTTGGCTGGACAACAGTATACACTGTTATACACTGTTTGTTATACATTTAAGGTCCGTAAACAAGAAAAGCAACACCTTTTATTTTGCAGCTCAGCCCAATTAGCTGATGATTCTGCGGCAGAAAGATTTACATTACTTAAGCCTAATTGGTGAACAGTTTAACAGCAAAAGGATTTACATAAAGGAGTTTGCGGCACACGTGGGGTTGTAAGCCTTATGTTATTATACTACTCACAGAGGGAGAGGCAAAGAAATAGGGACATAGTGAAGGAAAAGAGAAGGAAAGAAAGAAGAAAAAGAAAGGAAGAAAGTGAAGGATCCCACCGCCCTTACAGCTCCGCAGCATGGATGATGGGACTTGTAGTGTGGGTCCAGTGATGTGTGGCCTCCGCTGTCCCACAGCGAGGTTGCCGGGGTTTGTAGTCTGACGTGCAGCGTCCTCAGGTTCAGTTCCTGCGATGAGGCCGGTGGGCAGAGTGGTCCTCAGGATGGTGGGTTCCCTGCCTGTGCTGGTTTAGGTGAGACTTTTCATAGCCCTCTGCATTGCCTGCTTGAATAATTTTTGTTCTTTTGCGGAATTGTTATTGCAAAAGATAGAGAAGTCTGGGGGTGATTGCGAAAGAGACGAGTCTCAGGCCATCTTGAAAGGTCTCAGCTTTTCTTTTTCTGCCATGCTGGGCCCATCAGAAAATGGAGCTCCGTGCCCTCCGGCACATCCCCCACCTCCTGCTGTCAGCCAGCGGCCTGTGTCTGTGGTCCCTCAGCTTGTTGTTGGTATGTAAATTGCAGTTCACCTAATATCCTGAGTGTCCCATCACCTGCTACTAGGTCACAATGTTTGAGGTGTGATTCTTTTCAGTCTCTGACAATGTGCCATCTCTGGTAGCTGGAGGAATTGGTTTTGCTACAGTGTTTGAGACATAATTCTTTTCCATCTCTGACAACAACCTGTTCCAGTGTTTGACTACCCTCAGAGTTAAAAAAGTGTTTTCCTATGCTCAGGTAGAATTTCTTGGAATTTAGTTGATGCCTTTAAATAAAGGAGGCACTGCTCCATAGCTCCACCTTCCTGATTCCTTGTGAGAGGAGTGGAAGAAATAGCTGTATCCTTGTAATGAAAGGTGAGAAGACAACCCAGAAGGATTCCTTTACACACTTATTTTAGCTTAGAAAAGTGATGGGAGAGACCATCTGGAGAAAGTAGAAACTATTTTGAATGGGTAGAACATGGCTTCATCTGAAAAATTTTGATCCACAGTTAGCTTTTGAGTATCTTAAAGCTTGTGGTGTAATCAGAGCTTTGCAGTTCATTTGTAATGAAGACAAACAGATGCCAGATGTAAAAATTTATTCCTGGATCTGGGCTCAGAGTTTTTATCCTCTACAACTTTTCAGAAGTTTTGATTCAGATTTTATTTCTGTTCTTCCCCTTTCCTTCTCTAGCCAAGATGAAATGCCTAAGCTTTGATTTGGGGTCTGTGAGAACTCTAGAAAGGAGAGGGTGAATATACATACCTCTTAGAACTGCCATCTCCCTGTATGCCCTGGGGTGTTGCACCAAGCATTAAATCAGTGTTCTTCAGCTACCTGGGGTTGCTGGTAAAAATTACCAAGTGGAGGACATGGATCAAAATAACATGGTGGCCCAAAAAGACCCAAAGAGCTTGAGAGAAGGTGCTTCAGCCCTGGTTCCTGAACATGCAGAGTGTCGTCTGCAGGAAAGCAACCACAGATGTCACCTCGCTCTTCTGAGGTTTCACAGCTCTGAGCCTAATCTCACAGGTTGATAGGCACCTCTTGAAAGATGATGAGGATCCTCAGTTCCCACTCAGTGTGGTGTGGAGAGGAATCTGCTTTGGTGGGGATCACTGGGGTGGATGCTGCTCAGGAGGAATTGCTGGGTTTCGGTGTGGTGCACTGCAGGGAAAGATCTGAGCCTCTTGAGACCTTGTTCAAACTGAGCCTCTAAGCAGAATGATTGCCCATCAATAAGGAAGACACCATAGAGAACCACTGCCTGGTTCTTGACAGAGTGATGGGATATTCGTGACAGTATAATAGGATTTTGGTGAAATGCAATATTTTATTCTCATTACTGGAATACAGCAGGGGCCCTTTAAGTCAGAAAAATTGATTTTACAATAGGGTTTGTTAGAACCCTCCAGTCCCACAATCAGTGTAAATGGGCAAATATCATTCTCTTTAAATCCGGTTTCCTGAGGCACAGCTGTGCTGGACACACACTGGAGAGGCAGCAAGAAGACCCCTGTGCACCATTAATGCGGAGAAAACCAGACAAATTCTTCATGCACAGAAAGACCTCTGAGGGGAAGGCTGAGAGAACCAGGCATGAATGGGCCAAATTGCACCCTCACCCCTGGTGTAGTGCCATTGAAGTCTGGAGAAGAGAAGGCAGAGGGAGCTGTGAGGCTTGCCTGACAATAAATGAAGGAATATGTTGCAGAGAGGAGAGCAAGACCAATTATTCTCACTAGCCAACAGGGAAAGCACAGGGAATATTTAGGTCAAGCATTAGGAGAAACTTTCTAGTGGGTGAGTTATTAATCAGCTCAGGCAAGACACACATTGGAAAACCAGCCCTGAACTTGTAGGCTGGGAAAAAAATGAGCATTGTTTGTCTGGAAGAACAGGGAATTGGGGATGTTGGGGTGTGGGGCTTAAGTCCTGTCCCTGACTCTGACACTGAGTCATAGCAGTCCTGTGGAGGGTTATGATTTGCAGAGCCTGCAGGCAAATCTGAGCTATCTATAGCCTAAATAGGTCCGATACCAAATAACAGACATGGATGTGTAAAGACATGAGTAATATGAATGTTGGTAGCTACTCAGCCATTGGCTCACAAAACTGCTATGTCAGGTACGCTTGCCTAGATTTGGGGTTGTATCCACTGAAAGAATACTTGTGTCATCTGTGTTGCTGAGCAGAAGGCATTTATTTCTCTGTTAACTGATAACTAGGTGGAAAAATTGTAAAAATGAAGAAAAAAAAAATCCTTAGGAACATTCTAAGTGACTGAAAACCTGTTTTTCATCTCTGGAAAATCTAAGATTTCAAAATTTATGTCACTTGACCTGAGGAAAGATAGTGAGAAAAGTTATAATATTGGAAGCATTCTCTAAAAATGCTTTCCTTAAACCTCACTGAAGCATTTGACTTCCGCTTTGTGTTACATTCATATAATGCAAAAGCAACTTTTTTTCAGCCTTATCCAAATGAGATGCTGTCGCAAAAATTGTCCTTGAAGATTTCAGCACAACTGATATTTTCCTGCAAAACATGCTGTTTCTGTTCAACTTGAATTTTCTCCCAGAAAATGTTCCTTTCAAAAATCTGTGGCCAGTACTAATTACCATTATGCAGCTGCTGTTGCTGCAGTAGATACCTTAAAACATAGCCGCTGGGAATGGTAGTTTGTAGCCTGTACCTCATGACACCAAAAGACATAGCAAAAACAGCCCTTAGCTGCGACTGAGATGGACTTGGGGATATTGCGTTTCCTCAGCTGACAGTTGCAACTAGTGCAGCCTTATCTCTTGCTCTCACAATGAGACCATACCTGTTTTCATAATTGGGATACAAGGAGGGTAAGCATCCCGATGCACAGGCACACTTACCAGCACTGTGGCGGAGAGGGATACTAAGGTTTCCTTTGAGAGCCCTGTGGTTACCTGTTTCTATGTTTCAAATGACTCCCCAAAGCCAGCTTTCCTGGTGTTGAGTTTGCTTGTGGTTTCGATCATACATGCAAAGCTACTTGTCTTGGAAAGGTGGTACACTATGGAAATAAACACCAATTTGTACTCCTAGCAGGAGGTCAGACTGGGGATCCGAAGGTCTGTGATTTCAAGCCAGGCTGATGACAAAGCTTAGACACATGCACACCCCAAGTCTTTCTTATGTTGGGTGCATGTGAAGATGAGTAAATAGCATAAATGTTCCCTGTCATATGTACACACACGTTTTTTTCCTCCCTCTCAACCCTTAGATGGTTGTGTTCCTGGATTTCATTTATCAGTATACAAGCAAGATCTCTTTCTACTCAATAAAACACATCACAACAAAATGAGCTCTCGCCTTCTCTCCTCCTCTCTCACACATACAATCACAGAGATGTTACACAGCTGCAATCCCTGTGAACAGACCAACATGGGTGTCATTTAATAGGTACACTTAGGTGTAGCCCAGTTTCTCTGGAGGAACTACAGTCACCAGGCTGTAAAATCAAAAGCTGGCCAAAGTGACAGCCATGCAACTGCAGGGCGCATAGTCACTAGCTGGGAGCCTGATGAAAAAGTTCAGAGAGAGATTTGTTTGGACACAGGAAGCCTGCATCTTTCCAGGCTGTTTGACCCTGTCAGGAAGGTCACTTAAAAAGCCACTTGACAGGTAGCATCATGGCCTCATTAGTTCATGCTAGGGCATGTTGGTGTGCTTCGTGGTGACATTGTTGTGTCCCCAGCACTGCCTGGGAGATGCAATGAAGTGGAAAGTGGAAGCAAAGTGAGAGAGTCTCAGCTACATAGCAATGTGTTTTCCATCCCTGCTGGTTTCTGCTTTCCCTGGGTGTATGGGCAGTGAGAGCAGCAACTAACACAGACTGCAGAGATGGAAATGGCCTAAGAGATCCATCCAGCCCCTCTCCAGGCAGGTGTAGTGCTTTTATTTGAGCATCACACTGTTAGGATTGCCTGAAGTGACATTAAGTGGATTCATAGGCACAGCTGAGCCTGACACCACAGCAAGCCCCAGCATGTTGCGGTGCTGTTATTTGGTCTAATGAGGGGAATAAATACACCTGGAAGTAGGGAATCCTCTCTTATCCTGGGGATTTGACTGGATGGAAGTGAAGCTTTGTCTGCCCATTTCCACGAAGGAGACAGAGGGTGATTTTTAGTCCCTTCAGTGGATGGTGATACTTGTGCCCTGTCGCCTCCCAGTCGCCTCTATCCTTCATTACCCTCCCATCTCCTCCCACTGTCCCCTCCCTGTATTGCCACCCAGTCTCCTAATAGCTACTGCACCAGCACACCACGGCTGCAATAACAAACACCGCCTCGTTTCAGCATGATGAATGAAGAGTTTTAATGAAACTGGCCTAAGCCGTTCCTGGCAAGCTGCCTGTTTTTTGTTTGTTTTAAGCAGGGGTGATCCATCACCCTCCCGACTTCTCTCCGTCGCAGCATCCCCAATCAATGCACTGCGCCAGCCTCCCTCCTGTATCCCTCGCTAGCAATCTGGTCCCTGGCTCCCCACAGGTACCTTGTCTCACCGTGACCCCAACCCTCTTCCAGATTGGCTCCCCACGATGGAGATTTTGGTTGGGCATCTCAGTTAATAGTTATGGCTGCGGGTTGGCAAGGTGCTCAGGGCTGTGCTGATGAGGATTCCATCTCTCTGTTCCTCTTCAGTTGACAGTGCTCACGCACACACATACACACATATTGCTCACTAATAGTACAGTTGAATGTCTGGTGGGTATTAATTACCCTTGCAGTCTGCTGTTTCATTAGGGTCTCCTGTCTCTCCTGGGACAGGCTGTAAATCAAAGTGTGACTCACAGCTTTCAGAATCGGCAAATATAAACAAGCAAGCCCAGAAGAGGGGAAGAAATAAAGCAGAGATCCACCCAGCCTCTTGGGAGGGGAAAGAAGAAAAAAAAAAGGAAAAAGAAAAGCAATCTTAAAAGCAGGAAGCACTTTAATCAACTGAGCGAGTGCCAGCCCCCAGCCTAGCACACCAAAGGCATTAGGGAAGGAGGGTAAGCGAGGTCCATGTATGCATTGCTCTGTCTTCTTGTGCAGTTTTTCATTATTATAGGGCAAGGAGAAGGAACCATGTTGGTTTTTTATTTCTTTGACGGAATTAAGCTGACGGGTATATGTGTGAGTGGTGGAATGAGGCAGGACAGAGGAAGGGAGCAAGCCAATTCAAATACAGACATCAGTGTAAAATTAAATGCGGGACTCCTGGAAGAAAAACCTAGAGAGCAATGTCCATGTAGCTTGCTTTTCTAACCTTTCTCCAGCTGTCCTTAGTACTTAGGCTTTTCAGAGCAGCTTGATGAGTTGTGCTGAATAAATGCCACTTTTAAGCATTTCTCCGAATGTCTGACAATTTTGCCTCAGAGAATAACCTGCTGAAGTTTATTTCTATCTGAGAAGTACCTGGGGAGAGGAATTTGGTTTCTTTAAGTGCATGATGGAACAAAAGATGGGGTGCATAAGAGGCAAACAGAAGAATCCACGAGAGTTAGCAGAATGCATCTGAAAAAACCCGTTAACCAGAATTTTCAAAGGAAACTCTGGAAAAGCTTCCAGATAAAAGCGCTTGTGGGTCTTTTCATCTATGAAAGCCATTTTATGTGGCCAGATTCTCATGACTTTCATAAGTATGATGAACAATAAAATTTGGAGCACTGTTGCTCTTAGTGTTAACTCAGATGTTTTGGGAATGGGGAGGTGACATATGCATATCCTTGCTGTTTACTACTCCCAGTTTTTTTGTTGAAGGGGTTTCAGAGAAGAATCAAGACCTTGCAAAGGCCATGAAGGGATTTATATTTTTCCCCTGCCTTTGATGCTGAATTGCTTTGCAACCTGTTCGGATACAGAGCATTCAAAATGAAGCTTTCACTGTGCAAGGCTATACCCAAGTTTGCAGTTTGCTTCAAAATGGGGTAGGAGAGAATGCACTTGGACAAAGGCTCTAGAGGAGAAGTCCTCTCTTTTAAAAATGTCTTGAAATTTCTGATGTTTCAGAACAACAGATCAGACATTTGACCAAAAAAATTGCCTGGACGGGCTGACTGTGAAGCAGAGGGTTGCACAGGGGTATCCATTCCAAATCTGCCCAACATTTCCACTCTTGCTGCTGTACAACTTTCCAAGCTTCAGCTTGTTATGAAGGAAGAAAACTTTTAGTCTTTTCTTGCCTACCTATTATCTCATCCCATGATGATGAAGCCTGCTGGGGGGTTGAGGTAACCTTGGAAGCCCAATAGGGACATATAGATGTTCTTCTTCTGCCTTTTCAGTTAGGAAAACATGCCTGCACCTTGTTGAATGCATTCAAAATCCCACATGGTTGATCCAAGCTTGTTCTTTTAATTCCAGGTTTTGTTCATACAAAGAAATCATATCCTGTTCAGCTTGCTAACTGAAGTGGCCCCATTTTTTTGTAGGAACCTGGCAGCAGAGGGACCCTTTGTAGAGGACCTGGAATGTCTCTTTTGTATTTGTGGGTATTTCTTTTCAGCTGTGCTTCACTTGCTGTGAAAATAACAGCTGACCTTGAACAGTACTGTATGGGCCTATATTCCACCAGTTAGGCCTTTGAAATCAGGGTACCCCTCAAATCTAAATAACTCTTTTACTACCTCCTCTTCCTGAACCTTGGTCAATTTTCCTTGAAAACAGAGCTTAAACTAAATGTACCAAGATACCTCATTACCAGGAGTACAAGCAGGGATTCAGTTAGTCGACTGTTACATTGCACAGGGAGATAGAAAAAGCATATGGAGCCTAAACTATCTAATCTAATCTCATCTCACTGTGTCTATATAATCTGGGTAAATGGCTAATCTATCACAAAGAGATAATAATAATTAAGGCTGCAACCAGGTTCCATTAGCAAAATTGATGTGTCTTGATCCCTATTGGGTTTACTTTGAAAGCAAAAGGGAATTTTTTTTCACATATAGCTTGAAGAAAATTAGTTAAAGTGGGCTTTTGAGTTACAAGGCATTAACAAATTAACCCAAATTTGAAATTTTGGGTTCATACCTATCATTTGTTTTCTCATCTTCTAGCTAAACATAGCTTTATCACCGTCCTGTATTCCAGATTTGCATGCAGTGAAAACCTCTTGAGAATTCGCTGCTGGATGTATTAGCGGAAAATAGGTTGTAAATCAGCAGAATCATTAACTCTTCTTTTATGGAAGAGCAGTGATTGCTCTGTACTCTGGGAAGAGGTGTTCTGCCACCTATTAGCCCCTTATATTCCAAAGAGAATATAAACATTTTTCAGGATGCCTAAGGAGGTTTTATTTTATACAGATCCCTTTGAGTATTTGCTGTTGTGGTGGTGGTAGTGGCAGAGTAGCCCAGATTTTTTAATCTTTATTTGCAAAACGCTGGTGTTTAACACTGAAAACTCAGGATGAGGAGGTTTATGAGTGTGGGAAGGTAGAGGGATGCTTGCAACTGACACTTGAGGTGTGTTTCTTTGGTTTTGATTTACTTACACAGCTTTCTACACAAGAAAACATCTTCATGACTTGTTGATATCCTCCTATCTCTGGTGCTGGCTTTGGGGCATAAGCTACAAACAGTTCAAGTTGGAGGAAGCAGGTACCTATTCAAGCCAGCCCAAGTTTTGGCCTAATGCTTCTACGGAGTTCTCTGAACATCCTCTATCGGGAGAGCCACGGATGTCTAAATTATGGCAGCCTCCTGTTTGGCTTCTTCTGAACAATCTTGCAATACAACATCGGCATGGCAACAGGATACTCTGACAGCTCTCTTTTCTGCACTTACCAGCCCTTTTCCCTATCCAGCCAACATCTTTCCAGCAGGACAAGGAGGAGAGGCCGTACAGTGCCAGGGTGAGCATCTCTGCCTGGGATCTGCCCTAGGACACATTTTCCCTGTGGCTCTCCTGCAGCTACAGAGCAGATTGCCAGGATCAAAGCTGAATCTCACTGATAGCAATAGATTTGATGGGACCAGCTGCATCATCAAGTCTGGTCTCTTTAAATCATGCAAAATCTTTAATTTAGAAAGATCCACAGAAAAGGAAAGGAAAGGAAAAGAAAGGAAAAGAAAAGAAAAGAAAAGAAAAGAAAAGAAAAGAAAAGAAAAGAAAAGAAAAGAAAAGAAAAGAAAAGAAAAGAAAAGAAAAGAAAAGAAAAGAAAAGAAAAGAAAAGAAAAGAAAAGAAAAGAAAAGAAACACAAAAACAAAAAAAACCACACACAACTAATCCAGAGATTCTTATGCAGACCACAAAGCATTTCTTAAAAGCCTATAGTGCCCATAGGAAGGATAGATTTTGTTTAAGTGTGGGGTAAAAACCTCCATGCAAAACAGTGGTTAGTAAGCTCTGCTCTATAATAAAGAATTTCTTGAAAGATGTTGGACTAGTTGCCAGGGTAAATGGTGAAGCATTACCTTCTGTTGGATGTGGGTGAGTGTAACGGAGAAATCTCAGCAGATGAGGGTTTCATTTGCACAAACAGTGGCTTTTAACTACAGGGCTCTGGTCTGCCAGTTGGTACATGTAGGAATCCCCTGTTGTCTGAGGAAATATGCTATATAATATTTTATGGATGTCCATTTACTGAAGAGGATTTATAACCTGGGGGGAGTTCAAATATTTACCTTAGGACCCACAGGTAGAAATGCTTGGCAGATTCTGTATGTCTCCCCACCATAGTGTGTGGTCAGTACCTCATGGATAAGAAAAAGGGTTTGTCTTGCTATGAGCAATTAGCTGTCAGCTAGGTGTAGGGGTCTGCACCCAAGGATGTCACGTGTCTGGTAACTACAGCTTGGTTTGGTCTCCGGTGTTGGTGAGACAGTGATTTCATGTTTGTGAAGAGTTAGGCAGGCACTTAAACTGGTCATGGGTAGTACAGCCAGAATTCAGGCAGTGAGCTGGTACTCTTCCTCTGTGCCTCCTGGCTCCTGCCATATTCCTTGACTTATTCAAAAAAGCAGCTGGTCTAAGCCACTCTTCTGAACTCAGAAAATACTCAGTGCCCAAGGGGGATGGGGGTTGCTCTGTAAGAATTTATTTTGTTTTTTTAACTCCAGTGTTGTGATGGTTATGGAAGCAAGGAGCTGAAAGCAAAGGCTGGAGTCAGATAATCCATAGTTGGCAGCCTTATGAAACCTCTCCAAATGAGTGGATCTCTGTTTTGACCAATATCCAGCCCAGGGCTGCCCACACCAGCTCCGCTAATGCCCCCTCCTACTCCTCAGCCCAGGCCTCCCCTCATTGTCTCTGCCAGTGTGGCACCTCTGACTGCTGCATTCCTGGTCTGTCCTGCAACTCCCTTGGTTTTGCAGGGGTTGAACTTTTCTTTCCAGGTTACACATGGTGATGACCCTTTCTCTGTGCAGATGACAGCAGACTACACGCCCTGTTCCTTGCTGCCCTAAGCCTCAGAGCCTTGGAAATAAATATTGAAGAGTATAGCAGAGCAAAAATCACTCCAATTGTATTGAAAGCTCCAGTAATCTGGACGTGCAGCCTAGGAACTATGGAAGGATTTCTAAGTCGCTTCCTTGCTTCTATCTTTCTTCCCTTTGTTCTCTCCTGTTTCCACCCTATCCCATATGGTATCTGTCAGATACTATACTCCTAACCCCAGAACTCTTAATAAGGCAGAGATAAAAGTGTTCCTTTATTAATAATTGTGAAAAATGTTGTGTGTGGAGTTCAGAACCAGGAGAGTAAAAGAAAGACAGTAATTAGCTTGTTTCTGTATCTCTGCTCACTGAGGCATTTTGGATTCAGTGAGAAAATTCTTGACAGATTTTCTTTTCTTTTTGTTTCCCCCCTTCCACCTCCCCTTTCCTTCTTTTATTTTGAAGTATCATGCAAAGTTCTTGGGTTTGGGTTTTCTTTTTTTTAATGATAAATTCTATAATCCATGTACATTTTTTTTCTTCCCTCTGACTTGTCAGAGATATCAGCTCACAACATATCCCTTCATTTGCCTGTTTTTCTAGGTAGTTCTGCATTTGGTCTCCTAGAAGGAAGTAAACATGCCAATTTTCCATTGACTAGCAATGTTTAAGAAGAGATGCTTTCATTATAGAGGTCCAGAAAACCATTGTTCACCAACTTTGTTTATCCGTTTGTGGGGGACAAGGGAAGGGAATTTAATATTCCTCATTTGTCATTTTTTGTATCTTGTACTAAAACGTGCTGGAAGGACAAGGCAAATAGTTTTCATCTATGTTTCCCTCAAGTTCTCCCCAGAGGAGCAGTGCTTGCTCCCTCACCCAAATGCATGCCATCTTCCTTCACGGAAAGGAATTCTCAAGCAGGATATAAACAACCAAATTGCCAGCAATGAGCTCCAAGCCCTTGCTCCCAAGTACTATGTTTTTTAGCTCTTCTGAAATGCATGCCAGGGCTCCTTCTCAGTTGCTTGAGCTGCACATGAGGGCTTAACAGCCTTGAACAAGGGTGGGAGAGCTGTGCCCTATGAGGAGTCGTGCAAACGTTCTCTAACAAGTGGTACATTGGAGGAGATCATAGTGTGCTACATATGGAGCAGCAAAGCCTCCCCTGCTTATAGAGAAAACCTTTAGGACAGCAGCAGCCCTCTGCTTTCAAGAGCCTTTGAGCTCAGCTGTGCTTCTGTAGCAGCCAGAGACCCCGGTGGTGACCAGGGACCTGTCAGGCTTGGCACCACAGAGGACAGGAGCTTGGAACAGCCCTTGTTGGTGTCTCTGTTGACCCAAACAAAAGACAGAAATAGGCTGGTGAAAGGTCTTCCTTGGAGGCATCTGCTGCATGTAGGACTGAGAAACACATCTTTTGAGTCAAGGCCCAGGGGCCTTACAGCTACCAAGGCCTGTCTCTGAGTCTCCATATGTGTCTGCTGTGGAAATAGCATTTGCTTCCTTAAGTTTTATGGGCAGAAGGAAACTAAGAGGATGTCAAATAGAAAAAGGACATTAAATCAGTGTAGCTTTGGACCATGTTTTCTTTTATTGTGGAATGGATCAAAGTGACAAGGCAGAGTTCAAGTTCATGGGTAAAAAAGGGGAGTAAGACATCACTTCTGATGCCTTCAGTAACTGAGAAGTCCTTCTCACCTAAGTTTGGAGCTCTTCTTCAGGAGTTTCTTCTTGCTGCAGGGTACATTTTGTTGCTTTGCATTAAGAACCAAAGGCCAAAACCAGCATGGGATAGGTGTGATAGATCCTTCCCATTTTGAAAAACATTTTACAGTAGACAGTAGTAGAACAAAACCAAACAAGTACTTAAAGGCAGTAAAAGATTATTTGGACTGTACTTTTTTTCCTGCAGAAACCAGGCAGCTCTGAAAGCATCCAACTTGTATTGTCTGCCAATGCTCCCCATTCTAGAACAGGGTCACTGGTGTAAAACAGGTTAATTTCTGTCCAGTAACTGAAAATGCTAGATCTTAAAAAAAAAAAAAAAAAAAAAAAAAAAAAGCTTGTTCTTTATATCAATTCTTAGTGCATTAATTAAAAGCTCCTATGAGACAACAAGGATGAGTGGGATGCAATAAAGATGCTAAGAAAGAATAAGAACATTATTATAACGAAAGCAGATTAATGGGGCTTCACATAGTGGTGCTAATGGATGTTTTTGAACTTAGAAAGGAAGCGATGAGACAATTGAGTAATGAATTTTGCCATCAAAAAATCACAGCTGAGCCAACATCACCATATAAAAAGGGAACTGATTTATTGATTATAATGGAAAAGACTAATAGATGGATTTAGTAAAGACACAACACTGTTGTTTTTTTTTTTCTTAAAAGGCTACTCATTTATATATCTCTCCCCAAAGTGGAGGAGTAGTAATTACATCCTTTGTTTATAAAGATCTTGAATGTACACAACATTAGCACCAAGCGTGGGGTATATGAATGGAAGGCTTAAATAAAAACCACAAATGTTGAGGAGGCAACAGGGTAGACATAGACTGCCAGAGCACTGCTGCCTTAGTGCAAGAGTCTAACTGCAAAGCAGAGGGGACCAGGGATGGTGGGGACAGCTTTGCAGCGTGTTAATTTGATGGTGTATGGATCGATCCCTTGTTCTCAGTGCTGGAACCTCAGCTGAAAAAAATGCTTGCCAGACTGGCCACGCTGTCTCAGAAGACAGGGGGCTGAGAGCTAGTGACAGAATAATGATGTGCCTGGGAGGATTCTCATGCAAAGAGGAAGTTCTTTGAAAGTTTGGGACTGATAGAGCTTGTATGTTCTGAAGATGGGGTATGTAAAAGTTTGCATGCTCGTGAGAGAGAGCCTTAGCTTTCAGAGGAGAGAACAAGGAGATGTTTGGTGACACTACAAGATGAAAAAAAGGGAGTATTTTTTTTCCTGTAACAGACAGATTGGCTATAGGAATCATTGTCATGTAACATCATCAATAACTTGCTTTCAGTAAGGCTCAAAAATAAAAAAAAAAAAAAGATCCAGTAGTCATTGTGAGTATCCAGAGTTGTCTTAATCAAAGAAAAATACATTCTGGAAAGGAGAGCTAGCTATGTGCAGTCAGTAAGGTTTAAGGCTTCTCTAGGTCTCAAAACCCAGGACAAAGCCTAATATAGAGAGACAAGCTGTTCCACATCTGTCTGTGTTGTGTACTTGTACCTTCCCTGAATCACCTGGTACTGACTGCTGTCATGAACAGGGTAGGGGACTGGATAAACACCATGGCAAATACAGTCTGGCACTTACCATGCTGCTCAGTGGAACCTCTTCTCTAGCTTCCTCAGCAGTGGGTCAAGGAGTGGGTGTGCAAAAAATGGGTTGAGAAATCAGCTTGCATAATGACCATGGCTTAACGTTTTACCTGTGATGAGCCTCAGCTCTCAGTTGCACTAGAGTGCAACCTACTGCACCCTGCTGCATTCTGCACACAGCCTTTTAGGGACTAATTATCATCTCATCCTGAAATTACTTTAACCACCGGAGGGAGGGAGATGGCATCTGCTTAACATCTGCACAGCGGCAGGCTGCTCATGAGCTCAAGACATGCGACACAGATGAAAACATCCAGTTGGAAGTGTAAGGAGTGATAGCTGTAGCTGGCCATGACTGCAGCATAAGTGCGCCTCTTGGGCACTGAGCTGTGTGCCAGCATGACTTTGGATATATTTTCTAGCAGCGAGGGCCCAGTTACATGCTTTGGGAGACATTCCACAACCTGCTGCTGTATCTTGCTGTCAGCAAGTTTTTCTCAGGTTCAGTCTACATTTGCCTTTTTCCCTTTGTCATATTCATATTGATATCCTGTCTCCTATTCACAACCAGGCATATTTGACCCTTTCATTCTTTGACTGGTCTGATTATCCGATTGTTTTGTTGCTCCGCTTTTGTTCATTTTTGTCAATATATTTTGCATAATGAGGTGCTCAGGAGTGAAGATAGTGTCCTGCATGTGCTCATGTGAGAGCTCTACACAGAGAACAGTGATTACCTCCTTACCCCAAGCAACTCCACACAGATGAGAAAAATGGGCTGTGGGAAGGTTACAGGGTGATTAAAGTCTCTGTCTTTAGACACAAGGTGGGAGAGCAAAGAGGGTTGTGATGGACATCTGCTCTTGGCAGAGATTTTTCAAGTCTTGCTTTTCACTGAGGTAAGCTTTTAGGCCATCAGGGCCCACAAAATACCTACTGTCCACACCACAGGTGGTAAAACACACCAGTCCTCTATCATAAATGATGGCTGAATCTGCAAAGGTTTGGAAGTTTTGTGGACTACAGCCCCTCCAAACACATGGTACTTTAATCCTGAATCTTACCCAACATTACTGAGCCCAAACACTCTCTTTTAAGGCCTTTTATGAAATAGTGAGCTTCATGATGATGTCAATGTCATGAATCATCACGTGCAATGTAGAAAGTCCGCAAAGATGAAGCCATGGAGGAAAACAGAGAATCGTTCAGTGAACTAGTGCACTCATTCATTTCAAACAGGATTTGCATTGGTTCAAAGTTGGACTTCCTCTCTTTAGAGAAATCTGATCTGTTCAAATATCAGCATTTCCAATGAAAAGGAAAACTGGGGAATGAGGATAATGTGCTACCCTGGGCTTGGGGACTCTTGGCTGTGACATGGAGAGGTCTGGGGAAAATCTGGTCTACCGTGGACCTCTTTGGGTATCCTGATGCCTTGAGCAGAGACAAATCAAGCTCCAGGTATAGCTGCAGTTTAGTTGCTTCACAGCATAAGTCCAGGAGTGGGACTGGAGAGGAATGGAATGCCATCATCTGTTTCAGTATAACATATGACAGGATCATATTGATGATAATTGCATATGGCCACCCATGGGCACATCCAGGTACCCCAGTTCTTTCTGCTGTTCTTAGTAATTCAGAATGCTTGATTTTGCTGTGATTATCCGTCTGTCAAAATCAGAGTTGAAAACCCATTGGTTTGAATGGGTGTGATAGGTGAAAGTCATCTTTCTCTGAAAAAAAATCAGCCTTGCTGCTATCTGTGAGTTTACTGTATGCAAGCTATGAAGCAGGGTTGGTCTTTCAAGCAGGGATTGAAGCAAAATGTGAGGCATGTTAGTTGTTGGGGTGGGGGACACACTACTGGCTTCCACTTCGGTAAAGCAAATGAGTGCTGCATCTGTTGTGGGATCAAATCTGGGTCTTGCTGAGGTTGTTGGGAATGCTGCTGTGGAGTTATACCAGATCTCTTTCTGCTGTAGATGAGAATGGAGAGTTGCAGTACCAAAATCCACCCCTGGCTGCCATTCTGGAGTAGTGCTGCTGATTATAGTCGGAATTACTCAGGGTTTGCAGTGCTGCAACTGAGAAAAGAATTTGACGGTTAATCTCCAGCACTATTGAGCTGGCACCTCTCACCAGACCTACGTTTAGTTGACATTTACAATGGTAAAGCAAATGAGGCAGGGTTCTCCAAACCTTGAATCCCATTGAGCGCTGATTGATCTTGAATGCTGGCAATCCTGTTTCCTCTAAACACAAATAAGCCTGTATATGAATGTGAGAAGAGTTTTTCTTCCTGTTCTTAAGGAATGCAACACAAGTCATATTTTATAACACAGGAATGATATAAGGTCTCCCTCCAGCTGTTTCTGTATATGGCACTCTACCCTTGCTTTGGGAGCTGTTTAAGTATCCAGTGCAATATCTATCCAATGTGTTTTACATCTGGACTGAAAGGTGCTAGATGCTGGGGCTTTCACTGGTATTTGTCACAGGCTGGTTGCTGACTGGAATGAAAGTCAGATCCCTGCAGTGCAGGGCTGGACAGTGAATGGTTGTTTGTCAAGTAAGCAGAAGGTACAATGCCATGATAGGAGAGGCACAAGAGAGCCCCTTGGTGCTTGGAGAGACACTCCTGGTGTGTGGGGACAGCCTTACATGCCAACCAGGGCTGAGACCAATTGACACCACCAATCCTGGACCCAAATGACAGGGAGTTAATGCTCTGCAAGCTGATTATTGCAAACATTGTGCCTTAACGGTTTACCTCTGTTTCATGGACCCAGCTGACAGCTCAATAGATTTCAGGTAGGTTTACTAGTGGGGTAATACCTGTTTTTCAGCCATGGTTGAGAAAGCTGAATGCAAGTGGAACTGGTTGTGGCATGCTGTCTGCTATTGCAGGGGATAATGGGAAAAAGGCTGGGAATCAAGAAAAGATGACAAATGAAAATGTAGAGAGTAATAGAGCTGCAAGATGGGAGAGACAGCAATTAATCAGGATTTTCACACGAACAGGAATAGCAGGAGGGGCTTTTGCTTAGGATGAGGGTGCATTAGTGGGACTGCGGAGGGGCCAGGCTTTGGATGGAGTGAGGTTGTACAGCACAGCTGAGATCCCTGAGCAGAGCACTGCAAGTGTCCCTGCGAGAGGACAGGAATAGCAGGGGGTGCTGCTGAGGGATTGCCAGAACTGGGTGCGAAGAGGCCCAGACTGGCACAGTGTGGAGGCCAGCTGGTCAGGAACAGAATGTACGTGGGTGTGGGAGCTGCTTCTATCGTATTTCGGCAGTTCTCCTGTCTTAACGAGAATGAAATATCAGTTGTAAAAAGAATAGAAAAGCAATTATCTGGATTGTGAGACTTCCACGGGCAGCAGTCCTGAGCCTCTCCCTGCAATAAAACCTGCCAGAAGAAACTGGAACAAGCTGTAGCCATTCCCAGCTATTCCTCCAGCACAGCCCCAGCTATATTGTCCGAGAGACTCGACAAAGTCTCCAAGGGATTTTGTTATTGCTATTGATTTTACATGGGAGATTCTTAGATACTGGGGTAATGGTTCAGCAGCACAAAACCTTACAATAAAGGGATCCACAGAGTGATTCTCACCTGTGCTGCTATAGCTATGGGCAACTCCAGTGTCTTTCCACCAGCCACTTAGCACCTCTTGGTGGGAGAAGCTAAGAAGGGAATAGCCTCTTTGCTCTGTTCAAGGGATAGGAAGAAAGTAGAATTCAGTTTCTTCCTTATTAACAACATGCTATGCACAGCACAAAACAGCCTAATGTATACATTTAGAATGCACTGCAGAGCTATTTCTTTTTTTTTTTTTTAAAAAAAAGCACACTACACTTTTATAATAATAATAAAAATGCAATTTATATACAGTATCTTCATATCCCAAATATTTATAAACATAGTTATCTCTGGTCGACTGATTCCAGGAAGTTTGCCAGCACATCAAAGCGATGACATTTTACATCTCATATTCTTTTTGTTGTGAGGAATGAGATGCTTCTCTATTTCTTAACTGATTTTTCAGATTTTCTTTTAAGACTGGTGCAATCAGGGTAAAACCCTGCATTTTCCAGAACAGACAGGAAATTCCATGAGACTTAATAAACACCATGCTCGGCTTGACGTTGCAGCAGGTTATTGAAAAGAAATACTATTGACCATTAGTCTGCCACACAGACACATCTATAAGTTGCTGTCATTGGCAATAAGCCCACAGACATGTTACAGATGACTTTCTCAGAGCCTGGCTTCTAGTCTCACAACCCATAGAGCTGAAGTCCTGTCTGTTCATCCTGCCCTCAGGTTCTGAAGTAGTATGGAGCAAACGAGTAGCCAGTGGTCCCATGGTAGAGTATGTCATGGTGCAGCCTTCAGGTCAGGCTGTTAGGTATAGAAATGGCATGCTTTTGTTCTGGTATCTGATTGCAGATGTAAACTGGGGACCCTTTGAAATGATTGTCCCTTCATTGTCATGTCTTTTCACAAAGACCTGATGTGTTGTGTTTGTTATGCATTTTACCTGGGACTTGTTCTCCCTGTGAAATTCATAAAGGAAATGCTATGGCATTCTTGGGTGCTCTACTGGATATTGTCTCCAGATGTTTTTAAAGTCCATCTTCTAATCCAACCCCCAAGAGGCTTTTCAGAAACTAAAGCGAGCAATGAAAGGCAGCTGCATAATATCTCAAATGACCTACTCAGTCCTTCCTTTCTTGATTTTTTTCCCCAAGTAGGTTATCCATTTGCAACTAAAATCATAGTGCCAAAGGCATTTTTTTCATTGTGTAGAAACCATTCATGCACATCACTTTTAACAACAGGGGGGCAGACCTGTTGAGAGCTTCTCTGACTGGTCTTCTAAGTGGAGGCTTTAAATGAGGATGAGAGAGTGATGGTTGCAGTACATATGGTCCCAGAAAACAAAAGAGCATGATGAAATGGATACAGGCTGCGTGGATTTGAATAGTATTTGGGCTTGGGGACAGCAAGAGGATGTCCTAATTTTCACAGTGTTCGGTCCACCGTCAGAGTACCATCAAATGAGGCTTCTTGCAGTGTGGGAAGTGATATCGTCACCTTCCTCATTCTTCACTCCTTCAGATACTCTTCATTACAGTTGATCTAGCTTACCTTTTAAAGCAACTATTAATGTTGGAATGCCCACTAGGCAAGGACCTCATATAATACATTAAATAGGTGGGTGGGTGTGTGCATGCACATGTGTGTTTTTCTTTCTCTGTGTGTAACAAAATCTTTCAGGAGGGTAAAGCAGGAGGTATTTAGGAAGCAAATGGTATTCAGCAAAGAAAATAAAGCCAGTCCACAACCTTTCATTACTGGACATGGCATTAGTGGGAGGCAGGAAGGTGGGTTAATGCTGTCCAGGTTCCAAAGCCACAAAGTATTGGAGGAAGCTCCAGTAAGAGTGATGAAAATGCTGATAGGTTTGGAAAGTATAGCTCAAATGATAAGATTAAGGAGGCTGGTATATATTCATTGAGGAGGAAAGATGTGTGAAGGGAGATGTAATCACTGCCTGCGAATCCATAAAGAGATGCTACTGAGAGGATGGGGATCCATTTTTCTCAGTGGTTGGTACAAACAAGCCGAAGACATAATGGTCCTGGGGTGCAACAGGGAACAGTTAGTTAAAAAATATGAGGGAAAACTTTATAACTCTAGGAACAGTTGGGTGACAGAGCAGGCTGCCAAGGCAGGCTGTAGAGGCACCAGCACCAGAGATATTCAAGCAGAGATGAGTCACCCATCTGTCAAGGATGGTTTAGGTGTAATCAGACCTACCACAATGTGCAGCAATGGCCTGGATGATGCACCAGAGCTCTTTTCTCACCCAAATGAGTCTGTGATTTGTCATTTGTGCCTAATTCAGTGTGTGGTACTGTGTGTACGAGTGTTTGCATTCGATTCCTAATGTTTCCGTGCACATCTGCAGCTCAGATGTCTCCTGGCCTGTACCATCAGTTAGTCCAAACACTTTTTCTCTCTTTCTTTCTTGTCCATTTGCATACCCTCAGTCTGTTTCTCTTAAGTTTCTACATTTATTTCTTCTTTGCTGTCCCTGTATTTCAATGTGATCTCTGCTCTCTTTATGTCTTCATTTAATATATATTTCTGTATGCTTTCATGCTGAGGTACCTGTGCCTGGGCATGTGCACACACACCCTTCTCCATGCTCCCTGCACTCTCATCTTCCTGTCTGTCCCACAGTGAGACCTGCAGATAGAGAAGGACAGGCAGGAGGAGGAATTTTCTTTCCAAAATCAGAACTGCTGGGAATCAGCCAGTTCAGGTTTGAAAGCCTTAGAGATGTACTCACATCAGTTTGTGACTCTGGTAATATACGAGGCATATGGTGCCAGACAAGAGGTGGGGCATTAACACTGCTGTACGGTTTCCAGATGCGCTTCATATCTGATAATCCAGGGCCCTGCACAGGACAGGTTTGAGAGGGCCTGCATCCCTCCTTGTGACTTACTTTGCACCCCATTTCTCTGCAAACCCCACACAAAAGCTGAGCGAGCCATCACAGCTGTCTGACAGACAACACAAATAACTCGCTGACAGTGACAAAAACCTTGCTGATGGTGATGTGCTGCATCTTCCCAAACTTGCAGCAATGTTGGGAGTGCTTTATTAAATTAATATGTCTTAAGTACTCATTCTGACTGCCAGGTGAATTTTAGAAGGCAAAACCAGGAAAGGTTTCCTCCTCCAGCAATGAGTGTGCTTGGACGGTCACCAAAGCCAAGTGACATGTACTAGCTATTATTCTGACAGAGAGGATCATTAAGGTGCTTTTATTTTGAGTGTATGAGTGTGTGCGCATGTGTGTACAAGAATCTGTGTATTGTCTGAATTTATTTTGTAAAATAAATTAGATTACCCAAGGATATGTCAGCTCTATATCACTTGCAGTTTTCAAATCAACATCAGATGTCTTTCTAAAAGTCTTTTGTTGCTTCATTCAAAAGTTTTTGGGTTAGAAATGTATGATGTATTATGACTGAAATGTAAAGCCTGCATCACTCAGGGAGAAGCCCTAGGTGATCTAAGTTCTTCCTTTCTAATCTTAAATATCAGTGAAATGATGCATTGTATCAAGAAACTGTTGAACTTCTGTGTGCTTAAGTCTGATTGTACGTGGAACCTTTCAGGGAAACAAAGGAGCCTGTGGTAAATACACTAATAATGATAATGAATGTGCATGTTTACTCCAGAGTCATCTGGCACTACCTTATAATGGCTACTCTGAAATTACTTCCCAAAATTACAACTAAACTTTTGGTCTTACTGATAGCCTCCTGCAGGTATGTGTTACCCTGTTTCATTATCTGGCTACATAGAAGTTTTCACATAACACAATATTACTCTCATTTTTTTTTAATTTAACCTTAACTGCTGTTGTGCAGCATCTTTCGTGCTTATGTGCTTTTCCATGTATGGCAGATAAACGGAAGCTATGAAAGTAATTTGTACCAAAAAAAAAGCATAGTAAATCGTGTTAGACAATATGCTACAGATCAAGAACAGCAACAAAAGTAATAGTGAAGATGTGCTGGCACATAGGAGGGTTTATAATTAAATTGCAGCATTAGTAATTTCATTGTTGGTGTTTCTTTAATATATCTTATGATAAATGCTCTATTACTGCTTAAAATAATTACTTTGTACTTGAAAACATGTATATATTTTACTGTCATCTGATGGAAAAAATCTCACTTTTCAATTTACTTGTACTTGTCCATTTAGAAATATATTGATAACTTTCAGATCAGTAGTTTTGTAGGATAAATTCTTTACTCAAACTCTCACTTACTAAAAAAAGAATTTAACAGTAGTTTAAAGAAAGCAGATTGATTACTGAGAGAAGGTAATATTTGAACTTTATTAAGACAGTTGAAAATAAATCACATGCAAACTACAAAATAGTTAGATTGATACGTAAGAGACCTAGTCAAACAAATCATCAGTTATCGTCATAAAAACTATACACTGTTAATACAAGTCTGTATGCATATTTCTCAAAGAAACAGCTTTGGAGATAGTAGCATAATGAATTACTGTGCAGAGGTGTATCTGTCTGCAGCAGAGAAAATCTATCTTATTTTAAATGTGCATGGGTGCTGAGAAAATTATTAACGTACAGACCTGGCACCAAGGAGAATATGGCATGGAAAAAACCTTAAAAGTCATTTGCTGTGATGCACCAAGTACTAACAACACCCAGTAAAACAGAATTACGGGAGAGGTAGAGGAAGATGGTGTGCTTAGCAGGAGTTCAGAAGCTTTAAGGGTTTTGCCCTCAGTTGCTAAAATTGTATAGGTCAATTAGGACAATTATATCTTTCTCATTAATAGTGTCTTTTGATAAAAGAGAAGCAGTGACAAAGAACAGTGGCAAGGAGTGACAAGAAATTTGGATGCTATTTCTGTCTTATCCCAGATAGAGACTAACTCTGTGCCAAGCTGATTCCTGGTACAAAGGAGAAAAGCAGACCTTCAACCTCCTTCCCATCTTCTAGTGCTCTGTTACATGCCCTTGTGTGGCCACACTCATCTGAGCCTCATTTGTTAGGACTGCTAGCCCCTGACTTGCTGAGTGACTCAGGGGCGTATCATGGATTGTGATCAAACAATCAAACGTGCTGCTGGATCCCAGCAGTAACCTTTCTGCACAGGATCTTGGCAAATTCTGGAGAGATCAGAGCGTTCTCTACTACAAGCTGGAGGGAGGTAACATCCTAATTAAAGTAACAAGGAAACAAATCAAATGACCACAGAATGTGAGTTTGGAAACCCTCAAGCTCAAATATACCACCCTGCTCATTAATATTTTATTTTTATTCTATTTGTTTTATTCTCTTTGAGTGGGACTCTCATATGAGGGATGATATCTTGACTTGTATTACGGATCATGCTTGAAGGACTCAAGTCCTGTTCAGGACCCTGTCTTCCCAGATTTTGGGTAGGACCTAATATGAAACAGGCCTTGCTTTGAACACATGAGAAAGACACAACTCCTTTTGTAGGTGAAGAATCAAGGCCCAGAAGGAAGAGCCCTTACTCAAGACCATACAGGAGATAAGTCAGAACTGATATCTCAACTGACAGGCTGCTCCATTGCCCTATGAAAATCCTAGAAGTGAATTTTTTATTTAATACTAGAGGAGTAGAAGATCAGTCTGGCTGTCTCCCTGTCCAACTCAAGAGGTTTCTCTAAAGCAGGCTGCTTGGTGGTTTGTCCAGATACTTTGTCTAGATGCTTCCAATAAAGGACTCTGTTTTACCATGTTGTACAATAACTGAGTTGCTAGGGTGGTCTGAAATAGAGAGGAAATGTCTACCCAGAGCTCTCATTCCTAGGAGTTGGTATGGTGATACAAATCGGAGAGCAGGTGCTCCAGACACTTTCTGGAAAAGCTGGCCACCAGTTTGACACCCACGTGCTCCTGCCGGCTGTTCAGCCCACTGGGATTGCTGCTGCCAATAATCCCATCAGAGGTACTGCTCCCAGCTGAATGATTTGGAGGATGTCAGTCTGATTCTGCATTCAAACTCCATCACTTCAAGATGAACCAAGAAGCTGAAGTGACCTATTAGCTCAGCCAGCAATCTTTGTATTTTTCTGATTATGTTTTATATATTTCTTTACCCTTTGTTCAATTATGGCAGGATCCCTTTCTTCTTGTCCGCTCGTGTTCCTTCTCAGTGCTAAGTGCCAGCTGTCACTGCCTACTGGATAATTACCATTTTGCAAACAGTGTTTAGGGAAATGTCATCAGTTTCGGAATATGTGGTTGTCAGAGCTTATTTGAGGGGCTTTCCTATGTTAACTACCTCTTCTCTTTTCAGGCAGGAGGGCAAGGGAGGGGAAGGAAGCCAGGAGATCAGTCTTGTCTCCAGGCATTTGAAGAAAAATTGCATTTCATCTTTTTTGCATTTTGACTGTCAATGCTTATTCCTTCCCCCACCCCCTCTCCCAGTTTATGCACTCATCTCACTTTTTCTTTATGACAGGCTGCTCTGTCCGCCTCTGCAGCTCCAGTGGCCTGCAAGTGACTGGTGGCAGCAGGGAAGATAGAGCTGCTTATCATGGGGGGTTACTAATGGGAAGGAGGGCATATTCTCAGAAATAGTCATGGCCCGTCATTACTGTAATATGCTACTTAAAGCTATATAGGTTGGCCTGAGGTTAAGCAGGGGATCTGGGGGAAAAAAAAAAAAAGCTTATACTCTGATTGCCTTACTGCAAGAAGCAGGAGCATGAATACAGCCAAGGAGGGTCGAAGCCCAGATGTTGCTGAGAGAGGCTGAAATTCTGGATATCAAAGCCAGACTACAGAGAGGGATGGCATTAGGCCTTCTGCTAAGACATGACTTTTCCAGGGCACAAACCATAGGGAGGGTCCTGTCTGGGAGGGCAGCAGGGGAGAAGGCACAATGGCCACAGCATTTGATTGTGGTTTAATTTGCCTTTACTAAGAAAGGTAATGAGAGATGCATAAAAATAATTATATTCACCTGGAGGGGCTAGTTCAAACTTGAGATCTGTCATTTAAAGAAGATTCTTCCCCTTAGCAACAACTGGTAGCAGTTTCTTAATAATTTCTGCAGAGCCTCAGTCAGCAGAAGCCAGCATGAAAATCAGGGCTGCTGTACTAGTAGGTCAAGATGTGTGAGGGTGGCACAGTAGTGCTCACATCCCTAAAGAATGGATTTCCCCAAAGTGTCAATATTTTGGCTTTCTGAGGATTTTTGCCAGCTATCGACTTTGGGGACACTAAAAGAGATGACAGGAAATGCTTCTCAGGCACAGCCACCTCTCTGAACTTTTTGCCCTGGTCTGAACAAGGGGGGTGGGGTAGAGGAGGGTCCCAAGGGGAGTTATCTCAGACTCAGTTGCAGCCTGGGACACTCTGACAGAGGAAGGTGCCTTGAGCTCTATCAGAGTCTGAGGAGTAACGTCATTTGTGAGGCTATAGAAGCTCATGTGAAGCTTTCAGGGAAACAGCTGAGCCATGCCCAAGCTGGTTGTGTAGGCTTCCCCGTTACCGTCATGGCTGGATTTCCTCACTAGGCCACTCGGATGGCTCTCAGGCACGAGGCAGCTGATCCCTTGCGTTTTATGTTACTGGATGGTGTTAGTACTGTTAGAAGTGTCATGACAGAGAAGAGTTTCTACGGCAAGGCTAAATACCACTGCAAAGAATAGAGACCTCAGTGCAGCTGCAATTCGTGATCTCTGACTGTTGCAGTGTTGCAATTCAATGATAAAGAAGCTAACATGTGGTGGGTTCAAGGGGTTTGATATGCATCCAGTCAATGTCTGTCCCATGTCTTCAGCTTTCCTTTTGGTCCTGAATACGCTCATGAGCTGCAGCCTCTCTCCGCCTCAGCAGGCATGCAGACGGACATCACTCCCACAGGCTCCTCTTGGTCTGTGCCACCTGCCACAAGCCAAGAGAGAAGCAGCCATCCCTTATCTGCAGAGCCCTCTTCCTTATTTTTTCCCCTTGCCCCTCATTTTCCATACTGGGCCTGATCTTGTTGCTATGGTGATGCACAGGAGATGTGTCTGACTTGATGCAGGCTGCTTCTTGGAGGCTGAGAAAAACAGTGCTTCTGTTCATCGCATGGGTCTGACTCAGGGCTGTGGGGAGGAGAGGAGGGAAAGTGTCCTGTGTAAGGAGACAGATCTGCGGGAGATGAATCTGTGGTTCCCAGAGCTGGCACGAAAGCAATTGTGAGATCAATGCGATACCTGCTGAGCTGTCAATCTGAAGCGCCCAGCTTCAGGAAACACTCACAGGATAGAAAATATCTCTAGGAGATTTAAAGATCATTGTGATATTCACACACCAGGTCATGCTTCCTTGCAAAGGCCTCTTAAGTGGAGTCGATGAATGCACACAAGCCCTTCTAGTAGGGGGATGTGGATGGTCTGGCACTATGCCTCCTCCATGGCCTTATCACCATGCAGATAGGAAGGGGTAGGCAGCAAGGTGCTTTGGAAGAGTGTGCTGTCAGCAGTTCACAGAATCACAGAATCACAGAGTCACAGAATTGTTGGAGTTGGAAGGGACCTCTGGAGATCATCTAGTCCAACCCACCTGCTAAAGCAGGTTCACCCAGAGCAGCTCACACAGGAATGTGTCCAGGTGGGTTTTGAATGTCTCCAGAGAAGGAGACTCCACAACCTCTCTGGGCAGCCTGTTCCAGTGCTCTGGCACCTTCAAAGTAAGAAGTTTCTCCTCATATTCAGATGGAACCTCCTATGTTCCAGTCTGAGGCTGTTGCCACTCATTCTGTCATTGGGCACCACTGAAAAAAGTCTGGTCCCATTCTCTTGATACCCGCCCTTGAGATATTTATAAGCATTGATGAGATCCTCTCTCAGCCTTCTCCTCCCCAGGCTGAATAGACCCAGCTCTCTCAGTCTCTCCTCATAAGAAAGATGCTCCAGTTGCTTTCCTTAGAGCTTGTTCTGTGTTGGTTTGGGTCAGGATCCCTTTCAGCATCACTTACACTATAGGAATCACATGGCTGATGGTCAGCAAACAACATGGCAGGCAAGCAGGGAGGCAGCAGTCAGCCTTGGTGTATCTGGAGGCTTTGAGTGAGTCAACATGTGGCCAGTTGCTTCCAGGGGTAGCAGCACCCTGGACCACCAGCTTCCCATTTTCTCTCTCCAAGTGCCCTCTCACAACTTCTACCCATGGCTCTTCCTGAACTAGCTGTGTGGGAAAGGGATGATGGACTTGGACATGGAAAGAGTATCAGGGAAAAGAGGGAAGAAGGGGCAAAACTCCTCAAATCTCTTATAGGAAGGAGCTGACTTCTAATACCTTGTTTTTTTCCTCATCTGTCCTGTGAAAAGGATGTGTTGTAGCAAACCACCTGCCCATGCCTTCTCTTTTTCAGCCCCTTCGTTGTTTGTTAAGCTCGTTAAAGGTGAATAGGGGCTCAAAGCATGTGACAAGAAGGGAAAATCTTGGACCCCTAGAAATCACTGTTTAGCACTGTCATGCAGCCTTTTCTCTCAATGGCCAGATTGGGGAGTGCACCTGCCTCTTCTTCAGTGAAGCAGACAACTTGCTCCAGTAGGTTACTCAGAAAAATACGAAGTGCTTTCAAAATCATGTCTTATTTTGAAAAGTATAATGTCAGCCTGCTGTTCACAGTCAACATGTAATGAAACACGTTCATTAGCCATTTGGGTCATCACTTCTCATGCTTTTCCATGTTTGAGCTGCTTAGCAGCAGATTGCAAGACATTTTTCTAGCCATCCTTCCCAGCCCTCTGAAAGTGATAAGCAATATGTTGTGTACGGTTAGTATCATGATTATAAATGACCACCATACCACATGCTACCCAAATTTAACATGTGCAGACAGTTCTGTCACTGGCAGCTACTCCATTCCTTAATAGCTGTCCCCAGACGGAAACTGCTTTTAAGGAATACAATGGCTGCTGTCTCCTCCTGTTGAACTGGGTATGAGGCAAGGCTGTCCTACTGCAGTGAAATTTGCTTCTCACTTCCTTGTCCCAACACCGCTTGCTAAATTGTTTCAGTGGCATCACCATGCACAGTGAGGTATTGTGATTCCTTTTTTAGGTATTGGTATCCTGAAAGATTCAAATTGCTTTGTGTGCCGTTACCTTCCAGCACACTTCTACCCAGCATGCCATTTAAGTCCTTGCCTGGGTAGTGTCAAAGCACCCTGCTGACCTGAATGCAGTCTTCTCTGACTTGCCGAGACAGGGAGGAGTTAATAACTAGAAGTCCTGGCTGGAAACTGAGCCTGGTAAGGTCAGGCAGGTTGTTCAAGGTCAAAGCATGAAGTCTGTGGCAGACCTAAGAGCTAAGTCTGTGCCTGACATTTCCCAACCCAGAATCTTAGCCACAGAACTGTGCTTCCTTCCTTTGGAAGCAGGTTTTTTCCATAATTTTTTTCTCTAGTTTCCTTCTCTCTCTGCTGATTTTTACTCACTTAGCCCACAGAGCAATTGTGGTCCTGTTTACTTGAGAGATGCTATACAAAATACAGTTGCATTGTATTTCATTTCATCCACAAGCTGGCATTCTCCAAAGGAGGCCAGTTGCCGATGAGGACAAATGACCAACAAAGCAAAGGGCAGGAGTGTTCAGCACTTTCTTGAATTTGATCTACTTCTTCCTTTAACATACACACATACAGAGCCAAACCAAACTATTTTACTTCATGGAAAGGGGCTTAGAGTTATATCTTAAGTACAGTGCAAGCAGAGTCATTATCTAATGAAAGGAGGCTTATTGACTCCCTCCTCTCAATTTAAGGCCGCCGTTTCTCCCCTATCTTTCAAGGGTAAAGCTATTAAACAAAACCTGAAACAAATCCAGGCCATGTCTATCAAGAAAATTGCCATGCTAGACAGGTTAGAAAGTCCTGCATTTGTGCTGAGAGGGCTGGGGTATCTCCATAACTTTGTATGATGCTGTGGTAGTCTGAGTCTGAAAAATCAAAATACCCACCTTGGTGTTTGATGGTGACCTCGTTACTCCAGCCAGGACCACAGAGTTTGAATCAGAAGGAAGGTTGGACTGTGCGAGTTGTCAGTGTACTTTGAGCTGATCACTTATGCAGACAGCTCTTTCCTATGTTGGCTGTTCTGTCAAAACCGCTTTTCTCACTGTCTGAGCTGTTCTTTCTCTAAGCTGGCATTTTTTTATGTGAGCACATTTTTGGATCAGATAAAAATACAAATGGAAACACCATTTCTGGTCTTTCACTCTCTCTGTCATATGCGCAGCTCTGATCTCCCTCTGTATCTGTCTACTCTGTGTCCCTCTTGGTTTCTCAGTGGCCCTTTTCTTACCCCTCATCATCTTCCTCTCTCCTCTCCTTTTTCCTTTGCCTGCCACTTTGTCTCTAGTGCACACCAAAATGAACTGCTGTCCAATTCTCCCACCTTTCTTACTTTTCTCTTGTTCTTCGCAGCATGTCTCCTTCCTGTGCGACACAAAGGCCCCCTAAAATAAGATCACAAGGCAGGAGACAGCAGTTCTTGATGGTGAGCTGTGCAAGAAATATCAAGTCACTAAAGGCAGTGTGAGCACTGGAGATGAGGTGCTGGGGGTTGGAGAAAGAGCCTGAGGAGACTTCATGGATGGAGATTAGCATTTAACAGTGCCTTTCAACAGTACAGTGTGAGCATGTCTGTCTGTCTGTCTAGAGACAGACGAGGTAAAGACCTCAGATGTGGTGCCTGCTGGAGATACTGCTGTTGAAGGACCCACGTAGACCCATCTCCAGAGCCATGCCCTCAGTGTATTTACTGGGGTTGTAGGATAGGTCAGAGGTGACCCCAGAAGGTTACGTAGCCCAACCTCCTACTCATCACAGGCACATTTAGATCATGGCCTTCTACTGTTGGGATGCAGTAGGGCACGTAGACCTGTGCTTACAGTGGGCTACCTCTGTACCAGCACCAAGAGGACAAGCACTGAAGCATGCTTGGGTGAGGCTGCAGAGTGGGAGCTCCAGGCTGCTCTTTTGAAGTCGGCTTCTGGCCTCCCACCCAAGCCCAAGAAGGGACTTTGAAGCAGGAGGAGGAAACTTAGTCTCTTCTTTGGGATTTCCCTTGAATTGGGGTGTGCATGTGCCCCCACTTGCTCAGGGGGGGAATGTGCAGGTAGCTCACATGCAGCATCATGCCCCTCTCTGCTGAAGACGCGTGGCTGCTGCTTCCATCAGTTGCTCCCGCAGCAGCCAGCCATGAGCTGAAATCCCACTGCTGTCTCCTGTCAGTATTGTCTGTCTTCTTCAGCACAGCTTATTACAGGTGCAGCCAGGCTAATTAGTCAGACTGGGAGGTCTGTTTCCATAGCACCAAAGAGTGGAATGCCAGGCAGAGCTGGAGTGGTGTAGACTGAAGGTATCGGAGCGGTGCTGGGTAAGGTCAGAGGCTCTGACATACTCCATGCCCTGTTTCCTCGGCTCTCCGCTGTTCTGGTTGTGATTGCTGTTGAAAATGTTAACAAAAGCACAACCAACCAACCAAACAAACAAAAAAATAAAAACAACAAAAACCCACAACCTTCCCTGCTTCCATTCTTAAAAAAAATATAAACTCAAAACAACTTGTTTCTAAGGTCAAGGTCTATTGGCCTCCAGGTCAGGATAAACTTAACACAGGTGGGCTCTGTTGTTATATGGATATGTTCACTTCTACCACTGGTTGCTTAATCAGAAATGTTTTTCCTCAAACTACAGTTTCAGGCTCACACCCTTCTCATGGTCTTCTTTTCCCAAAGCCTCACGTTCACCTCTGAGTCTCTGCTCTCAGTGGATGAACTGTCTCTTTATCGGCCATATATGACATTTTTCTGTTTTTGTTGTCCTTCCCCAAACTTGTCTTCCTCCTCCTTCCTTTCCTCTCACCTTGCTGAGCCTTTGACTCTGACTTGCCCTCTTTGGAGCATATGACATACTTCTCTGCTGTTTTTACAGAAAGTCCAGAACCCAGTTACCTAATCAGTTTCAGTTGTTACACAAACTAATTGTGAAGTAGCTACATTTCTTCCCCAGGACAGGAAAAGCAGGCAGGTTTCAGGGTATAGTCTGGGGCTTGAATTACAAGGGCCTGAACAGACTACCCAAAATTTTCTGCATGTGAACAGGGGCAAAAGAGCAAGAACATAACATGAAGTTGTAATGCAAGTCATTGAAAGCAGCCTGGCAGCCCAGCTGAAGTTGACAGCTTGGGGCACAGGGGTTCAGCCCTGCGTGTCGCAGAGGCACAAACAGACAGACCGCACTTCAAAGTGTTGCATTCACATACCTGTCTGACTAGCAAATGCTATCTGGACTAAAAGTGAACTACCCTGGATCACAGCAATGGATCAACATTTGTGACAGTCCCCTGGAAACTAACACTCCTGTAAACAGCTCATACTCTTTTGAGTCCTTCTGAGAGGATCCTTATAAGAAACATGGAGATCAGTTCCTATATTGTGGAGGTACAAGGTACCCTTTTGGCAAAAATTCTGCTTTCAAGGTTCAGGAGTAAGTAGAGGAGACCTGCCTGCCTGTCCCTGCCTCCCTTTCTCCCTCTCTGCCTCCTTCCCGCCTTCCCAGGATGCCAAGGCTTACCTTCCTCATCCTTCATTCATACCACAGAGACAGACTAAGTTAAAGTTGCTTTGTTGTCGTACATGCTTTACATGAGGATGGACAGCAGTGCTGAAGTAGCATGGTGTGTAATAGCTCTGGTTTGTGTGCAAGGCTGGACCAATGGAATTGTATCTTCTCTGCCTTACTCCTTCAAGTTCAGGGGCAAAATGCTTGACCAAATTGGTGTTGCTTAATGGTTAGGCCCAGGAGGAGGAGTGCTCACATGTACTCAGCTTACAAGATGGCTGTAAATCAAGGTCAGCATAGAGATTTGTTGATTCAATACTACAGTTGTATCAAACAAGTTCACTTTGTACCTGGAAAGTGTTTCTGGTTGTAGTAGTATTGCACAAGGGAGAAGCAAGACATGCCCAAGACCCAACTGAATTCTCCACATAGCTCATATTTCATATTTATTATAGATAAAATCTTCAGAGGTGTCCAACACTGAATTTTTTCTTCAGCTAATAATCCTACTGAAGCTGAGGGGAATACACATGTGTCAAAGCTGAATCACATATGTTTGTACTGAAATGCATATATAGTATGCACTGTATGTATTGAAAAATGTGTATGCACAATATCCAGTGTCACAGGGCTTACTGGTGCATTATGTGCAAGTATCCCTTTATGATCAGTCTAGGTGCAGATGTGTCCACTGTCTCTCTGTGAAAGCTGCCATTTTACTTTGCACTCTTCTCTATTGGGAAATGTAGCCTGCAAAGAATTCGACAGGTTTTAAATGAAGCTTTCCGAGCTGTTCACAAATGTGAATGAATTAAACCTCACAACTCGTCTGTGCAATACAGGAGATATCCTCACCTCATTCCAAAAGGCAGCCACCTGTGGAAGGCAGCAGCTGTTTAATAGTGCATGGTAACATTTTACAACTGCTGGGTACAACAAGTGATGACAGAAAATATCCAGATTAAACTTGTGGGAATTAGGCCCAGAGAACATAATTACTCAAATTAAAATGTGTGTAGTTTAAGTTAACGCCTATGCAATGTGCAAACTACCACTGGTTCCTTAATGAACTCTTCTGGTTAGAGTTAAGGCTGTGCAGATATATTTCTCTTCAGTTTCTAAAACAAAACATCTGGAGATAGAAAAATTGGCGTGCATTGAACCAAATTCTCTTTGTGTTGGTTAGTTTCACTCTTGTTAGGTTGCTCTGCTTTTTCATATAGGAAGGAAAAAAAAAAGATGGAAAACATCATTTCACTTGACACAAATTATTTCGTTTGGCCAAAAGCAAAACCTTTCAGAGTAGCAACTTGTGAGAAAAGGCCAGGGAAGGCTAGCTTCACAGAGCTGCTCTTATTGCTGCAAATGTAAAAGGTAGTACCACCAGCAATACACCAACTCCTCAGGGTATTCACCTTGCTGTCAGTGGACTGAGCTGCCAATATTCTTCTGCCTACCCAGAGACGCTGAGTCCAGCACTGCCAGCCTTGGAGAGTTATAAGAATTAAAGTGCAAGGAAATATTGTTATGTCTATAGGGCAGAAAGACTTCCCCACAGAGCAGGAAAAAGAGCATGCCATAGTTGAGCCCTTCAGCCAGTCCTACCATTTTAAAGGAATACATTGTTGGAAGGAATTTATACTTGGCTGAACCAAGCTTCTTTCTTAGTTGGCAATGAAGGTATTTGTCCAGCAAAGGCTGAAATTTTCACTCTTAATGGAACTGAATGGCTAATTTAGAAGGAAATCAAAGCAAAACAGACTCGTTCCATCTCAGCATTTTTTGTCTGGTTTAACTTACCGTGTGGAACCATTTCAATAAGCTGCATTATCAGCTGAGATTTCTTTTTCCCTTCTTTTTGGTTGCTGCCCAAAAGCTAGGCAAATGCATATCCAGTTTCATTTAAATTCACACTCTCATGGTTAGAAATTCACAGTATTACTTTCTCCTTCAATGCCAGGCTTGCGGAGGCCTCCTTATGATGAAAGACCTTATTAGAGTTAGCGCTCTGCATCAAGGAGAGACAATCAATTCCTTTTGGAGATTTAATTTTAATCATCTGGACTGGCTTCTGTCACCCCATCTTCCATAAAACTTTCACCGTTGCCTAGTCCTTGGTATTAGTCTTCTGTGGATGGCAGGCTTCAGTGCTTGTCCCAGTAATCGGAAACAGGAGGTTACATTAGTCCCAGGTTGTGTTGCACACAGCAATTCTATTTGCAGAGCCTGTTTGCTGCACGGTTAACGGCTGCTTCAAACAGCGCACAAGTAATTTCCCAATGACATATCTCCTCTCCGTCTGCAGCTATTTTAAACTTGGTTTGCCACATGTGGTGTGGCCGTGACTCTGGAGGGAGTAATTCCCCCCAAGCCCTCCCCTTCCAGAGCCAACGTGCTGTCGCGCTGAGCTGAATGCTGAATGTTGAACTCTTTCAACAGACGAACTTCAGGCCAATTATTATTCAAAGAATAGTTTTAGTAGCTCATAAAACTAAACTAGCAACCCACCATTTCCAGATAATTTCTATGCAGAAAAAAGAGAAAACATTCATCCCATGAGCCATAGTGAAATTAGTCTCAAAGTTCTTGTGCTCAGGGAGAAATTCAGAGCAGGCACAGAGAACATTACCACACTGACTTCTGTGAAATTCTTTCCATTTCTGTTAGGAATCGTTTTTGTCCTTTAACCTGCAGACTCTAGGGCTGCTAGGAGATATGTGAGCAAAACTGAGAGTATCCTGCACATTCCCACTGTCATGCAATCTGGGCCCATATCCCTCTGCTACTGCCATTTTTCAGCAGCATGACTGATTTATATCATGGTGGGCTGAAGGGAATCAGACTCTTTTGCTTTGGCCATTCTCCAAATATGCCTTTTAGGAGCACTCTTCTTATTTGCATTCCTAACATTGACTTTAGTGTTGGGACTCAGCATATCCACTCTTGAGGTTTCTTTGGCTCTAAAGCCAGATGTGACTTTGGGGTTGACCTTTCCTTCGAACATGATCCAACTAGAACTTCAGATCTAAATGGTAGTGCGTGGTATAGCTCTGAATTTCTAATCATGGGCCCCCACCTACATCTTTATGCAGAGCTCAACATAGTCTTAATTCTTGTCACTTGTCTACTTACTGCGTCCTTGCTCCTGCTATATGATAGGTATATTGGGACTGGGAGACTCTCTCAGCTAATGGAAATTGTTCGAATCTTTTCCTTTGGGTTGTTCCCCTGTGATCTCTGTGCCCAGGATTTAAAACTGGGAATGCTTTCTGCTTCATCTGTCCACTTCTCCCTTTCACCTTCTCCCTCACTGCTCAGTCCATTCTTGTTCTCTGATACTTAACATCTCTATCAGGTTGGCACAGAGTAGCCTCCATGTTGGTATTATAAACCCGACCATACTTTCCACTATTGGACTGACCTAGTTCTCTAGGCAAAACCTACTGTTTTATTTTCAGTAGTCCTTATCAATAAAGACTATTTTTATCTCGTTCAAAAGAAATCGCACTGAGATTATTGGGAACCTGCAAGGAAGCAGCCGTGCACTGACAAGAAGCTTAAGAATGCTTGAATGAAAATACTCACCTTGATCAATGCTTGATCAAAGACTTGATGATTGCTGAATTCATAGCTGCCACTCCACTTCTGTGTGCACAGCACTGTAACAAATGAGTGGTAAAATAAAAAAGTACATGGGATTTAATAGCTGTCAAAAGAATCTCAGCAGAAGTGAGGTTTACCTGGTAAATGACTATTCATTAATCATAACCAAAAGAAATAAAGGTCAGGAGTAGGCATAGCTCAGTGATAAGGCCATGGGCAGACACAGACAGATCTACCAGCAGCTTCTGCTCAAACAGGCCTTTTTCAGTTGTTACCAATACGAGTTTTCACATCATTGTATCCAGTGCCTGGGCAATAATAGAATTTTTTGTTGGAAGAGCTGGCTGGAAGTGTCTGAGTTACTTGGTAACTTTTGTTGTACTTTATATTATTTTCGTTGGAAGATGTTAATTCATTAAAGCTGAGGCTATATTTAGGTAAGCATACCATCAGCTGGAAAATTTTTCATTCTAGTGTTTGGGAGTATCACATATCAAGAAATTAGTACCCACTTAAGATGTGGGAGACACAATTCAGATCCTGTACTGCCACAGTTGGAGAAGTGATGTAGATTTGGCTTTCTCACACACAGATAGGAGTGAGAACCACCTCTCTGTCCTGGAATTGGCCTCTCTTTTTAGTTTCCTATGGAAATAGGTGTGAAATAGATAGTTCTGAAATTTTAGGTTTTTTTGCACGTGTAAAGGACAGGAATGTTGGTGGTTTGTTTTGTGTGTGTTTGTAGTGGGGTTTTTTGGTGTTTTTTTGTTTGGTTGGGTTTTGTGTGTGTGTGTGTTTGTGGGGTTTGTTTGTTTGTTTGTTTGTTTTCCCACTGCCTTTCGCATTTTTTATGGCCAGTTATTTGCTAAAAAGCTGAATCAAGAAGTTGTCATTAAAGGGAAGGCTCAGGCAAAGCAGCACAGCAGCCCACGAGTATCCCAAGAGCTCTCAGAAAAATGGGCAGGTTTACAGCTGTGGGTGGCTTAAACCCCAAGCTCAATGACATGATTGTTTTGCCAAGGCTAAAGAAAAGTGAGCTCAGAGGGAACAGTAACTCATTACGGAGTGGAGGCAGGGGGCCAGTCTGCGGCTGTGCCCCTGAGAACAAGGAGAGACACGCACAGACACATGGGCGGCACACGCAAGCGTGCAGACACCTGCCTTTGATGTTTCTTTATATCTCTCTTTTGAAGTTCCTGAATCCTGGAGCAATATCCTTAGGTCCTTTTTCCTTTTTACTGAATGGAAGGCCTTCAAGGCTTGGATTCTAGAAACAAGAAGTGAAAAAGATCTATCACGTCTTTACTAAGCCTTGCTTATCTTTTAAATTTGCTTTTAATTTGAATTTTCTTTTAATAATAATACAGGCATCCTGTTGACAGTTTCAAAATACTGACACTGGATAAAGTTTCCAGAAAAATTCTTAATGGTAAGAAAATTCCAATCTTGAAAAAGAAAAAAAAAAAATGAAAGCCACATTTTTCTTTTTCCTTTCTTTCATCCATTACTTCAGATGGAGCCTTTATAACCCAAGTGCATTTTGCAAAGAGATTGTCTGCTTCACCATAAAATATTATATCTGTGTACTGTTTAGCAAATCTGCACAAATGCTTAGGGCAACAAATGAAGATGGAAAATGTGCACTGGGAACGGATGGAGCTGTGATGGGCCATTGCACACTCCCTATAGTCATCACAGCTGTTCTTCCATCAGCCTCACCACTTGGTGGTGGAGAGGACTTTTAAGGAGTAGTTTTAAGGAGTAACAAACCCCCTAGTCCACACGGCCCTCAAAATCCACTTCAGTGTATCAGTAAAATCCCACACAGTTACCAGACTGCCCTGCAGTCTGCCTATGAACAACCATTTGCTTCTTTAACTTCTGCGTTTCTGCATTTGTCTCTGGAAGTTTCTGGTTCTAGCCCTTTGTGTCAATAAAAATACTTGTTTTCAAGGTTATTGACCCCACTAGAATTTGCCCAACCTGAAGTTAGAGAAAATGCTACTGAGACTTTTAATAAGTGTAAGAAATGGAACACATTTCTGGACATGTTCAAGATAAGCAGCCTCTACCAGGAGAATCATCTTTCTGTTGTGCCAGGACAATGATTAAACAGTGCCTGCAATGTATAGGGTTTTTCAAAAAGTCTGTCATTTCTGCAATGAGGAAATGTTTCCTGTTACTTAGGAAATAGCACCCCCACTTGGATCATCGTCTGGGAAGTTGTGTCTTTCCATTCCTAGTGCCCATTCCCCTGAACTGTGACCATGTGTGAGGCTTCCTCTCCAGGTCTTCTACTTATGCTGGCCAAAGCACAGATGTGGTAAGGGAGTTGTGCAAGCATGACCTTAAGTAGGCCTGCTCATTGTGCATGTCTTTCCCTCAGTCGGGAGTACTTGTACGTGCCCGTATTTATATTCCATTAGGTTTTCCCCTTCAAGTTTGGGATCAGTCATACTTGATCCTCAGACTCTTGTTAGCAGAGCTGCTTCTCTCATGGACTTGCTGGTACTTTGCTGAAGGCAACACCACATGATCTTTCAGCTCCCTCTATTCAGCTCTCATCCCCCTCCTTGCTCATCTTTTATTTCAGCACTGTGCACATTCCTCCTTTTTTAAAGGACCTCAATGCTTTAATGCCAACTCTGTCCCAAACAAGTCTAACATGAACTCTAGTAAATATAGTTGTAAATATTTGAGGTTAGAACTTGTGTAGAGTTTGTTCAATATGCCAGAAATTTGCAGCAGACCCATAACTCACTTGTTCCCCACAGTAAATCGTTTCTAATCCTTAGCATTATAAATATTGTTCCCTCTCATGCAGCTTTCCCACTGAAGTCTTGGAAATGTATTCACCTTCCCTTCATCTACTTTAAAAGTTTGTGTTGGAGAAGATCTAGATTTGCAACACTGAGAAGTGAAGATGTGTCTCTAGATAAACACAGAGTATGCCCTGTCAGAGCAGGCTGACCTCGCCTTGTGTGGCACCGGGAACTGACAGCTGCCATCTCACCTTTCTTCTCCATCCCGCTTCAGTCCTAGCAGAGTAGAGGTTTGTCAGGATATAGTACCACCAGCTGACAATTCACCTAGCAAAGTTTGGTTTGAGAGGGTATTGCCTGGTTACCTTTGGCAGCTTGTATTATCCATCCAAGCCACTCCACGAGCTCTTTTCCTTCACTGATTTTGAGACAGGAGCTAGAAGGATTCAAGTCTGTCCAAACCAACCTAAGACTTCCTAGCATTGCAATTTCTGTGAAATTATCTTTACTTTTTTTAAGAAAAAGACTGGTGGGGAAATAGGACTTATTTAGTTGCAGCTATATTTCCAATTTGGTCCAATTTCTGTGGCTTCAAAGGCTGTAAGGATGGATTTTCAACTTTCTGCCAGAGGAAATCAGTGGATGGGAAGTAGTGAAAGAAGAATAAAGGAGAAGATTCCTTTCTTCAGGAAAGAGTTGTACTGTGCCTAGAAAACAGTTTCAGGCTGGTTGTTTTCTAAATCGCTGTGCAAAATGATCAGGATAATTTTGGTTATATAAATGCGCGCCTTTTTTTTTTTTTTATGACATCTTTGAAAGGTTATACTCAGATACATGTTTTAGAATAAGTCAGAGAAGCACAAGACAGAGCACAAGCAGAGGCAGACAGCACAGGCAGCAAGTGAGAGCACATGCGAAGAAAGTGCAAAGGTCCTGATCTTTTTCTGCTAAATCTGTGCCAGAAAGGAAAGTTGCAGAGAGACAGACAGATGGAGCCATGTCAGAGACCCGACAAGAGCTATGAGCTACAGGCCTGATGGAGGGAAAATGCAACACAACGTAAAGTAGAATTCTATATGCATTGTTGGAAGTGAAATATATTTTTCCTCCTTCTAACCCTTTTAAGCCTTTAATCTTAATCCTATTCATCATCATTAACTTCAGCAATTGGCCAAAATATTTAAATGAGGTGAAATGAAAAGATTTAAGAGTCTAGTGAACTCTCATCAAATCACAGAAGAATAATCTCCAAAGATTAAGAAAGCTGCAGTGACCCAACCTGTGAGGAATGAGAGGAGGAGGAGGGAGAAGGGGGCTTCTGAGATGAAAAGAAGTGAGCAATTAGATCCCTTTACTAACAGTATTGAGTCTTTTTCCCCTTCACAATAGCCAAGTGCAGAAAAAATTACAGAAGATGAATTAAGAGTTTAAATCCAGTAAAAGGAAAGAAAAAAGAGCAGGTAATATTTTAATAAGACTTAAATGAGTCTTTCAAAGGGACTGGAGAGCTCTTGGAGCTGCATCTCTCCCCATTTCTGGGTGTAAAATAGGCTTTTAGCTATCCTGTACTATGAAGTGCTTTGATGTTTATTCCACAAGGCCTGATTTTTGTGCCTGCCGCCATTTGCTGCTTGTGTGTGTGTGTGTGTGTGTGTGTGTGTGTGTGTGTGTGTGTGTGTGTGTGTGTGTGTCTCCTATGTACATTCCCCTGAGGCGCCCATTGTAACTTGGTTTCAGTTACGCTTTAGTTAATGGGCACTTAAAATAAAGTGGTACCCATTTCGCTTTAATTTCGTGAAAGGGGTAAAGGCTGTTTCCTTTCCATTTCCAGATGAAAGGAGCAGAGCTGCAGCTCCATAACGAACCTCAAATGAATTGGAGAGCTGATAAATTTAACGATCTCATCAGCATATATGTGCCTGTGAGTGTGTTTTTCTATGCACACACAGACAGTATCTAAAACTGGAACTTGAGTGAGATATTACCTACAGGTAACAGTTTTGAACGGTGAAATGGAGCAGGTTGATTTTTGCAGAGCTGCGTTTTGGACCTTTGTTGTGCAGTAGCGATTGCCATGCAGTTGCCCTGTGTCCCTTCTGAAGAAGATGGGACAGCCCAAGATGAGGGCTGCCCCTCAGCCCTCTTAGTGTCATCATAGTGCTCCTGTTCTATACACCTGAATTCTCCTGCTGTTTCGCCAGCAAATAGGGAAGCTACTGTAAGGTCTGATGTGCCTGCTAGCCCCACGTGGGTTTCTTGGAGACTCTGAGACATTTTATATGGAGACTGTTATCAGGCCACTTAATTGTGCCCTTGAATTTCTGCTGCATTGAGACTCTCCTGTAGGACACAGAAGAGTCACATTTCTTTCTCTTTCCATGTTTGCAAAAGCGTCGATGGATATGCAGTAGGTTGCAAAACTCTGTAAACACCAGCTGGGTTGTCAGAGGGCTGTATTGTTGTACAGAAGGTGCGTGGATGCTCAAACTCCCTTCTACAGATATTGGTAGTTCTGGGGAGATCCAGCCCCAGGGAGATGTCATATTTGTGTGTGCTCTGCTATTTCCAGTAGATGGTCCGACTCCTCTATAGTTTAACGTAGGGCCACTTCTGCAGTGACTCCTGATTTTTCTCCTCCATATAGCTTGGGCTATAATACCAAAAGCAAGATGGGTACACAGTGTTGGAAAATACTGGCATTCCTAGTAACTCCCTGTCTTGCCCTCATGGTAGCAACGCAAGTAATGTGTAGACCTTGCTGTATGGAAAGTGACTTGTGAAATAGGTTAATTTTTGGAAAACTGTGTTACAGCTCTCAATTATGCATTTGCAGTTTTTGGATTTTCTCATGGAAATAATACCTTAGGTTGAACCTATCCCATAGAGCTTAAGGGCAGCCCTTCCTTCCACTGCCTTTTGATGGCAGTGTCAGAGCAGGACTTGATGTGAGTTCCTGGAGGAGAAGCTCAGCTTGACTTGGGAGAATTTTGCATGGTCTGCATGTAAAAACTTACCAGTCTGTGGCATCTGTGCAATCCATATCTTCATTCCCACTGTCCTGCCCTCCAAACAACCCACATCCTCATATCTACTTAAAATCTATTTTCAGAATCCACTGTGCTTTCAGAAGGATAAAGTGGTAAGGACTGTCTGCAGAACTGCCACAAGAGCTTCCCCCTGCTCCTCCCTGAAGACTGTGGCACTCATTTCTCCATCGTCTGGCCTGTTTTATCCTAGTGCTGATCACCAACTCCATCGCAGCAAACTGGAGCCTCTGGCTTCTCCTACCTATCTATACAGCAGGCCACCACAGGGTAAAATATCACCTCTGTCAGCACCGACATCCATCACTTTAATGAACAGCAAAAATCAATCTCTAATTGACAAAAACATTTTTAATCAAAGTATGAGGCATTTGGAGCACAGAAGCAGCCTTTCATCTTCTGTCAGTGTTTTCCTTTACAAGCGGAAGCGGCATAGGTTTACAGCTGGCCAAAGAGGGCAAGTGGTATCTGTGAAGGAAATTGGGGACAATACTTCCAGGTGATATCATTAGAAGAAATCTAATGCTCTAATCATACTCTACCAAAGCTTTAGTTTTAGTTTGTGGATCCATGAAGAGTTTACAGCAATGGTAGGCAGAGAGTGGGAACAACATAGGTTTTAAATGAATGTAAGCTCTCTAAGACATAGCTTAGGGCATGAATTCTTTTTCCTTCTTTTAACATGCACCAAACTCCTAGGCTCAATCTATATTGGGCATTTACCATTGATTGCCTGCTAATGAGTGCACTGTGCTGCCCATCATAGTAAACACGCAGGTGAAGAAGCTCAATTTAGCAGCACTGGTGTGTGTCATAGCCTTTAGGGATATTGCCCATGTATACCTGGGTTTTTTCTTAGGGCAGCTCTGCTGGTGGTGAAGACAGGAGAAGTGGCAGTCATTGTAAGACCAGTTGCTTATAAGCTTGTAAATAACTGTGAATAACATATGAGTAAGAGAAACTACCTGCCAGCAGCACTGAAGTATTCTTGTTCCTCTGATTAGGAAGTCTCTCAAAGATTTGTAAGGTTACTCTGGGCAGCTTGATATCCTTGCCAGTGTTTATGAGCTATAAAGGGTGAGGGAAGGTTATTAGAGCACCATCTGGGTATTTGGGCCCTTTTGCCATTTCTTTCAAGAAGGGATTATCACAAATTGTCTTTATAGATGTCTGGCATCATTTTGATAGGTTGGCATCGCTGCCTGTACTTGCAAGGGAAAAGGTATGGAGAAGCACAACGCTAGTGACGCTGCCATAGCACCTTTGCCACTGCTTGAGAGGGAAGCAGTTTGGAAGACGCAGCAATATTTGGCACAGTGGAGACCCACTGGCAGCTCTGCCTTTCTTGTGAGAGAAGCAGTAGGGAGCTGCACAAGTGCCTGGTGCTGCTGGGGAAAATTGGCACACCTTGCTGGATTTAGGAAGGGAGTGATGGCGAGGGAGAGTGAAGCCTTGCCCATCAGAGTTGCCAGTGTTTGCAAGGGAATTGGTCCAGAGGGCTGCAGCGGTACCCTAGCACCATCTGGCCACTCTGGCACTCTGGCTGGTGTTTGCAAGGTTGGCTTTGGATACCGTCTTTTTCTGATCAAAGGCCAGCATTTTGGATGCAAGCCTGGAGTGTGTGTTACATAAATAGTTTGCTCTCCTGTCCAAATGGCTCCAACAGCTGCAGAATCTTAAGAGCTTCAGAGGAACTTCACATTGTGGCCCCTCATGGAGAAATGACACCTCCAAGTTTACTGACCAGTGGGGTATTAACTCATCCTGTCCTCTTTGTGTCTTGGCCAGAAAGGGTTTGTTTCGAGAAGAATGGCCCCTTATTTTTTCTGGTTTTGAATAGAAGGAGAAGGAGCCAGTGGAATTCCCTGGCATTCACCACAGCTGCACTCTGGAGACATAAGCTCTGTGTGTTGATGTTCAGCTGGAAGGAGGCTAGTGTGGCTTACTCTGATGACTTCTAAATGTTTCAAAGTAGATAATGATATTTGCCCATGTGTTTTGTCTGTTCAACAGCAAAATACAGCATGCTAGAATTTTCAGCTTTCCTGGGCTGCTCAGGCTTTCCTGGCCTATGAGGATTCCATGTCATCCCAGAGCTTCAATGTGTGACCGCAGAGAAAGAGATGACTTTGGCACAGCAGCCTGTAACAGCAGCAAGTGGGATGAGGTCTGGAGTGGGGCAGAAGAGCAGGGATTTGTCATTGCCGGTGGATATGAGACATGCATCACAAAGGGAGATGGGGAATGAGGCAGAGAGGTACCGCAGATCTGCAGAGACCATGACTTCAAAACACGCTTCACTGAGCCCTGTGTATACAGCATGTGCAGAATGGCTGTGAGAAGGTGTGAGGAGAACGCTAGCTGATGGGTCACCTTGCCTAGTGTACAGACCTTTACCTCCTTCAGTGAATGAAGGTAGAACTGTGAATCACAGCAGGTGTGGAGATGCCAGGAAGTGTAGGGGAAAGCAGAATGAAACACGTTATTAGTCTCTTCTCCCAGACATACTTGCTTCTGCTGCCCATGTCTCTGCCCTCAAGACCACTTTGGTGGGGTTTGTTTTTACACTGGCTGAGCTAGTGTGAGTGCTGTCATTCGCTAAATATGCAGAGCGCCTGGCAAGGTTACGGGATCCTCCTGCTGCAAGTCATTCCTAGGCTATGTTGGAATATATGGATGTCCTTCACTTATGAAGATGGATGAGTTCTCTAGATTGCAGGTTCCCCATGTGTCATGCCAGATGTCACACTCGGACCTGAAATATGGTGAAGGAAGAGGAGGGTAGGAGTGAGCTCTGATTTAGGCAGAACCTCTTTAGATAATTTTTCCTTCAAAAGTGAAATGGAAAGCCACTGTATACCAGAATTGCTTGCCAGTTTGAATCCAGCCCAGCTCAGTTATGTCAGAAGCTGCTACCATGCAGCAATCTATGGGATACAAAATGAGCTGGTCGATTCCATCCTCTTTTGGTGGACAGGCATTCACATCAGAAAAGCCAGCATTTCAAATTGACCTTCTTGTTGGCAAACTCTGCAGAGAGGCTGTGGACTGAATGGAACACTGAGAGTGACCTAATCTGTTGCCTTTAGACCAGAGTATCTCCACGCTGGGATCCAGAAGAGTCAGTGAGGCTGATCATGAGGTTAAACATTTGTAAGGATCATAATATGTCTTGGGAACACCTGCTCCCAGCACTGTCTATGGACTAAGCCTGGTTTTCAGAATATATGGAAGCTGTGAAAAATTTCAGTTCATTGGCTCCAATACTGAGATTTTAGAAACACCGAGGTCTGTTCCTTTTTTTTTTCCATATTTAATAACTTGGCATTTGCCAGAGGAAGATGAAGAACCCTTCTATAACCAGAAATCTTACATTTCTTGTTCTCCACTTTTCCTTACATAATAGACTGGATGCCCGAGAGATTTATAAACTTTAAGTTTATGTGTGGGTATGCGCATATGTGCATGCGTGTTTCTGGTGACAACTATGGTAGCCATATCAATCCTCTCTCTGTACTAATGCAGCTCCCTCTTGGCCAGTTTGACTAACAAAAATTTACCAACCAAGCAACAGAGCGAAGCGAACATATTAAGAAAAGCAGCATCAAATGCAGCCTTGCGAAGAGCCATTGGCATCGTTCATCCCACAACAATCTGCACCATACGCCTCTTCCCTGTGAGGCCAGAGACAGCCTTTCCCAGCCTGCAGCCCTTCCATAATATTAAATGTAATGGCTTGCTTTCTGCTCCACAGCAGCAGATAGGAATTCTGTCTTAGACTTCTCTTTAGAAAATTTCTCTCCCTTAAAAATTTGGGATTTTACTTTGTAAAAAAATTATGCTAAGCTTGAAAAATATCTGTCATGTCCAGACTGTTTGCTGTTCCTTCCAGAACAGGATAGTCCCTGGTGTTGCTTCCAGATGAATGAATGATGCTCTCCAGTTTAAGGTGGAGTTACCAATATATCACAGAATCACGGAATGTTAGGGATTGGAAGGGACTTCAAAAGATCATCTAGTCCAATCCCCCTGCCGAAGCAGGAACACCTAGATGAGGTTACACAGGAAGGTGTCCAGGCAGGTTTTGAATGTCTCCAGAGCAGGAGACTCCACAACCTCCCTGGGCAGCCTGTTCCAGTGCTCTGTCACCCTCACTGAGAAGAAGTTTCTTCTCAAATTTAAGTGGAACCTCTTGTGTTCCAGTTTGAACCCATCACCCCTCTTCCTACCGTTGGTTGTCACTGAGAAGAGCCTGGCTCCATCCTGGAAACATACGTAACTACCAGATAGACTGAGATCTTTTCTGTTGTTTGAGCTGAATATCATTTCAGCCTGTCACTCCTTATCATATCCCCTTTAATCATGCAAAATATTTCCTCTCCTTCTCTCTTTCATCATGTTTGTAGACTTATCATTTTTCCCTTTAGCCTTCATTTGGTTGCAATATTCACATTGAATTATATATTCTCTATACAAGTAGGGAAATTATCACCACAGGATGTCAGGGAGGCCAGTAGTTCGAATGACTTCAAAAAGGGATTAGGGAGTGCATGGAAGAATCCATCAAGGGTTATTAAACTCAGATATGTATGTAAACATTGGCTCAGGAAGTCCCTAAACTATATGTTGCTGTATGGTGGGAGAATATACTAGGGAAAAACATTGCTGTATTTTTTCATGGTTTTTATACCCTTTCTTAGGGTATTTGCTTCTGACCAGTGTCAGAGATGGACTGGGAGCTAGCAGGATCTCTTGACCTAACACCACTGGTTTTATATTCAGAAGAAATTTGGGGTGGGATACTTTATGAAATTATACATGAAACACATTACTCTATTGTTATTATTATTACACAATATAACTTTAAGATCCGTACCCTGACACCCTGAGATTTATAGCATTGTAGAGTCTTCCTGGAGTTCTCCATGGATCTTCTTGATTTTACAGACTGCAATTATTCTTGCTTCTTAGCGGTTTGGCATAAGTGCTTAAAACAATTAATCTTCAAACAAGGCCTTTTTGGTTAGAGGCTGTACAAATCTGAATTAAAACAATCTGGATGTATTAGATCTATGTTTTCCTGGTTGCATCTCAGTTGTTATCCAAGTTAGAAATCTCAGGGGAATGGGGAGAAGGAACGATTGTGAGGGAAATTTTTATGGTCTTAAAATGCACTGCAGAGCTATCCTTTTCCTTCTCATGCTCTTGACTTGTTTTATACAGAATTAGTTATGACAGTATCCTGAAGATGCACATTCCTACTTTGGTTTTTACCATTAGAAATACTGAGATTTCAGTGCAGAAAAACCAGACTCAATCTCCCCCCTCCATTGTGCCCTCTTTCCCCTAATCCATTCTCTCAGTAAAAATAAAAATAAAAAATCAAGGAATATATAACAGAGTGTGAAGAACCATACTTCCTCCTTTCTCTGTTTACTTCTGTTGACCTAATGAGATTTTTGACCCTGGACTTCCCAAGCTGGAAGAAGCTGTTGCTCTGGTTTCAGCCTGTTGCTCACCACCCTGCACGTTCTCTCCCCTCTCATCCCTTTGTGAATATGAGCTTTGTGATTTGGTGCTCCATTTTGCCATGGGTACCATACAATCGACAGCTGGTGGAGAAGGGGTTAAAAATCTGGGGTGTTAGTCAGTGAGGAATTACCCTGGTGTGACTGGGAACTGGTAGGAAGTTGTGATACTGGTTTTATGCCATCTTGTTCATACTCAAAAAAACGAAGGTGTAACTTAGATACATCCATAACCTATTATTTTAACCTGAAATACAACATCAAGGGCACAGGGAAATGCATGTGAATTAGGTGTGTGCGTAATAACAGCAGTGCTAGTACCCTGGTGCCACTGTAAATTAAGACTGACTGAGTTGGTCCATGGGTGTATTTTGCCCCTCTATTCTTCTCTTTTCTTCTCTCTGTGAGCTTGAAACGATGAGCCCAGACCGTCAGTATTTTCCTACCCATGGAACTGAGAGAATAACTCCATAGCCATCTACAATTTTGGGTCTGCCTTTATGTATCATAAAAACACCGAAAAAAGTACACAAGCACAACTTTGTTTGTTTTGGAAGCATTTTGCTTTTCAGTTCACGTTTAATGAAGTAATTACAGTGAAATACTCTCAAAATTCAAGACCTAATTAAAGCAAAGAATAAAACCTCAATTGATCCATTACTTAGATTGGTGAGAAGTGAGCATAAAGAAGCAATGAAAAAGTACATTATGGGAGGAAAGAGAAACGCTCCCTGTTAGAGAATACTGATGGGAGGAAGACCTTGGGAGGATAACAGCCATTCAAAGATGCACCTAAATTATTTACCAAGGGGTCATCTTCAAACAAAGAAGAATGGGCAAAAGCAAACGTATCAGTCAAAAGGATACTTTTCTTTGACAAACACAGGTGTTGCTGAATGTGTTTGAATCAGAAACTGCCTAGCCCTACTTTTGCAGAGTAGCCCCCAAACTGCAAAGTAAGAAAAGAGCTCCTGACTCACCAGTGAAGTTTTTCTGTCTCTGAATAAGCATAACTTGGCTTACAATCTGAGCTGCTGCCTGCTTCTGCTTCTTATGACTGCAAGGTAAGACAGCAGTCTCAGGTCCTGCTTTGCAGATCACATGGAGGTGTTAACAAGAAGGATTTATGGTGTCAGGAGCTTGGCTATGATCACACAGGGTGTGTGTCAGTCAGCTCTTGGGATGCAGCAAGCCGTACTAGTCATCATTTGCCCCCTTCTCAGTGGTGGCTGTCCAGGAGGAGCTGAGCCATAGGGCACCCAGACCATCCTGCTTTGATGACTCCAAACAGGATGTTTCATTTTCAATAGGCTCTGTAAATCTGCTGGCAAAGCTTTTAACCAATTTAATTTCCCTGCTCTTCTTTAGCAGTTCCTGTAAAAAAAAGTAGAATGACAAAAATTTTCTCTTTACATTAAGGTGGTTTTAAGCTCTAAAAACTGACATGTTCTGGTTAGGTCGTTTGGTTTTATGAAGACCAGCCAAACTATAATAAAGAATTTTGTTATTCTGAATTTCCCAGGTGTCAACACTGACTGATTCAAAAGTCATCCCATATTATCTTACTTACTAAGGCATTTCTATTGTTCCCTGGAGTGCTATGTTAAAGTCTTAAGTAACTGCCCTCCCGGGTCCAACATCCCTCCACCTCCCTTGTTATTCCTATTGCGTTTACACCTGAATGATACTATAAGGGGCAGTAGCTGTGAGTACTCAACACTTCCAAAATTCATTTCTCTGCATCATGTGCCTAATTTCAGGTGAACACTTTTCAAACCACTGCCCTTTTTGTTTACACTTAGGTAGGAGAACAATGCTTGCCAGGTATCTCGAGGAATAGCCTCCTCCAAACAAATGCCTCAGACTGGAATTCAAGTCATTTTTACTTGAATTTCTCTTTTGGGAGAGTAAAACTGCAAGAAAGTTACAGTCAGATGTGTATGTGTAGTGTTGGAGTTTAGTCAGTGAGTAAATCTCTTCTGCCCTTCCTCTGCAGAGCTTTGCCAAGGGACAAAGCAATTACAGCTCTGTGCATAGATGAAGTCCCAAACTGCTTGAGATGGTTTCTGCCATACATCAATACATGAAATAGATTGCCAGTTCCCTCTGTGAAAGGCACAGTACTCAGGTTGTGTTTCCTTAATGCCACTTGGGGAGGCGAAGTGGCCCTGAGTTACTCCCTGTAGCAGGTTATAGCAGAAATCCTACGATTTAATCCTTGTAATGCCAAACCACTAGTAATTGTTTAGAGTGAGAACAGGAGAAAGTCTGCCTCCTCCAGCCAGCTGTAGATGCTTCAGGTCAAGAAGTTGTTTCTCACATTTTTGCTTAGTAAATATGCCTTTAGAAATGTGCATGAAAAGCAGAATAAACACCATCCTTAAATCTGTTTTGTGAAAATGGACTGTTACGGTCTCAGCTGGGATTGTATCTGAATGCATACAGAATAATATAGGGTAATAAATGCTGACTACATGGCAGCTTTTGTGTCTATTTCGACAGCTCTCAAAGTAGTATCCCCAAATTCCTCCAAAATCAAAATGTTCCATTTTCCTGTTTTTTAAAAAAAATGTAATTCTTGGGTTTGTGTCAGTTGGAAGCAACTTTTCTTTAAAATAAAACCTCTAATCATTTTTAATTAAAGGCTTGAAATAGAAAAAATTATTTGGTTTAGTTTGAAACAAAACTTTTGCTGATGTTCCAAAATCACCAGCAAACTGAAACATCAGCCATGAGTGCACGCTGTTTAACTGTATCAGTGTAACTAAGGACAAATGACATTCAACCCTCTGCCAGCAGCAGTGGTTAAACTCCGTAATTGTTTCTTTTATTGTCCCCTTTTGCAAAGATTTTAAATCCCTTGTTACGCAATTAACTCCTCTTTTCTGTTAAAGGCCCTTGTCTCTCTTGACAGGCTCTCTGATTATAAAATGTCTGCTGCAAACTCGGAGTGGCAGCAGGTTCGAGGATAGGAAATCTGCTTCCTCCAGTCATTACCTGAGCAGATTGAAGTGTCTCTGAGCTGTAATGGACAGAGGAGGAGGGTGGGTAGCCACAGCTTCTACAAGCACCAGGATTCCCAGTTAGAGTCCTCCAGCTCTGGTTTCTTCACCTTTTCAAATTCCTTCCCTCCTTCCCCTGAAATTGCATTTTCTGGATGAGGATGGGACAGGTGACACTGGCAGAGGGAGCAGTTTTTTCAGCATCAGGCAGGTGAGGAAGCTGGATCAGCTCTTTCTTGTTGCTGGTGGCAGTTTTCCCTCTGCTCACTTCTATCTGAGAAATAAGGCACTTGCTCTGCTTTTCATTGTCAGCCATGAAATCAGCTACCATTTCAGAGCACCTCTCAGTAGTTTCCAAATGCCTTTGACGCATTTTGCCTAAACAGGAGACTGCTGAGAATAGCTGCTAAATCTTTAAATCTGGTTTCACACTTAGTCGTCTTTGTGACTTGAAGTTTGTTGTTAGCATAGCTAGTGTTCCAGGTCACTGAGAGCCTGGGATTAATACCCAGAGTCTTGGTATTAATATGAGAGACTAGCAGTTTTATTGAGCCTCTCCACCCTGGCTGGGGATCTAAACTAACAAATTCTCTGAAGACTTGCCCTGTTGTGCTCCATGTCTTTTGTAAGGCATGGCCTGGGGGCTGAGGGGATGAAGGGCTTGAGGGGAGGACCATGTCTTTCCCTGAGGCCTTCTGATGGATCAGGGAGAAATGTAGAGTCAGGATGTTACCACACCATGCTTTCTTTCTTGGTAGGAGACTAGCAAAACTTTCCATCAGGATGGGGCAAAGGTCCTTGTTTCCACTGAGTAATACAAACACACTGGCCTGCTGCTAGTGTCTAAAGACTCTTGATTCTCATTTCTACCTGCTTTCCATCCTCCTTGCAGCTTAATGAAACCATTCACTCAACTGGCGTTTCTCCCTCCTCCCGTTCATCTCCATCTGTCCGCTCCAGGTGGCAGATCATCTGGATGATAGTGTACCTTCAGTATCATGGCCCGTGCATCAATGACAGTTCCTATGCACAGCTTCTGTTGAATGTGTTACAGATTAATTATTCTGAGTTTTGGAAAACACCCAGTTAAGATGGGCAGGAAAAGAACTGTTTTGATTTCACCAACTACTTAACAACTCTAACAGTATGTGACACTCTAAGGAGAACTTTTTGCATGCACGTTTGGATACAGATTTATTTGATGAGCGAGCGTATCTCCCTAAACACTTTACAAGATGCAAATGACAGTTGTGTATTATGTGGCAGACTATCTGACCAACTGCAACCACCTTCTGCATCTTCTCGAATGACATGGGCTCTGAAATCAGGTCAGTTAGCAGTATTTGGTGTAAAATACAAGGGCTCAAATTATCCAGTGGGAACAGCAAATGAAATGTTTCCAGAGATAGCAAATACTTGTAACACTCGTTTTCTAAAGAACAACATTCTCCTTGCATATCTGAAGACTTCTTGGTTCCCTCTGTCTGGCTGATGCTTTGTCAGATAAACACTACTGTCACTCAGCAGTTTCCAGATTCTTTTCTCACCTTTTGTCTCTTTTCCCTACAGCTGTGTCACTAAAGCAGCTCGCTTGAATGCCATCTCATTCTTCAAGTGTCCTGTTGGAGAACACACCAAACATGATTATAAAGCCCAGTTTGAAACCAGTATTGATTCTGCTGTTGCATTTAAGTCTAGGCTTCATGCCTTCTTTTGATCTTGCCCCAGCAAGAGAGACTAGGTGTATCAAGGCTTCCTTGCTTCTTCTAGGTTGCAATCCCTAGGTGCTGTATGGAGTGGAACAGTATTTCCCATTCCCTTCACTTTTGTTTTTTGCCATAGCTGCAGTTGTTGCTGCTGCTCATTGCCACAGTTTGATTCATCCTGCCAAAAGCTCCATCTTTGGTCCAGCTCTTAAAGCCATCTTTGTCCTGCAGAACTTATTACCTCATTGGCTTTGGTAGGCCAGAAGCCTCAAAGCTAGATGATTACCAAATTTTGTCAGAAGTTACTGTCCTTCCAGGGCTTTTTGATATTCAGATGATGCTACCCCTTCCTTGGCTACTGTTGGTTTACAGTGGGCTTGGCTTTTATTTTTTCACAGTGGGAAGAAGTTAGAGACCTGCCAGAAGATCTTTTTGATGCCCCTCAGCATCTCTCTCCTTAGATGCTGTGTCCTTACCCACCAGCTCTGCTGGCATCTTTCCTTAAGAAAATTTCCTTTATTTTACCCTAGCTTTTGAGTATCTTCGTTTTTCACCCCCTTGCACCTCTCCGAGACCTTACAACATGTCTTTAAATCTCTCCTGGTCTCTCTCAAATCTGAGCTTAGGGTAGGTTCCTACAGCGCTATGCTGTCCTTCACTTGTGTTCACGCCTGGTCATTCATGAGTTTGCCATATCTGCAGACCTTCAAGCCACTCAGGGGTGCTAGAGAACTGTGTGCAAGGTAGTGCTCCCCCAGCACACATCCTGCTTGTGTCTGGAGCACATCGCTGAGCTGCTCAGTCACTGGAAGAGCCAAAGCACTCCACACCACCGGCTTGTGAAGGTTTGTCTGCAGCTTCTGCTCTCTCCAACTCCGCTGGCAAAGTGTGTGGGGAGGAGGGTGGAAAGAAAGGATTATATTCATTACAATATTAAATAAATCAGGTGGAATTAGTTCTGAGTAGAAAGCAGCAGCTGGCTTTCGCAATGTTGTGACAGGCTCCACCAATTATGCAATGCAAATAGAAACTGCCTGACTTCCACAACTCCTAGGCCATGACAAGCCTGGGAAGACTGTTTGGCAACTTCTTTTGAGTAAATCTGTCTTCTGCTTGATCCTCTTGCCTCCACTGGAGAGCAGCTGCTCTTCAAGCCTGATCTCCATCAAAGCTGTAACAACAGGGTCTTCCAGACTCCTCCGTACACCCTTACGGCCCAACACCAGGAGCAAAGAAGAACTTGATTAACTTTATTCTTATTAATATAGTGGGCTATTGATTTTAACTGGTAGCTGTGCTGTGGTAGTTTTTTAATGCTTAGAGCAGCAAAATGAGGCCATGATACCAACACCATGGTGCTTGCCCTAATTACACTGCAAGGTTAATTTGCTGAGGCTGTGCGGGTGTGTGTGCCTGATAGATTGATTCCTTTGTATTATATGAGCTAAGGGAGGACACTGAGTTTCATATGTATATGGGGGAGGGTGAACAATTAGATGGAGGAGATCTCTTGCTCTGGTAGCATAGACAGGTCAAGGTTATGATGAAATGAAATTATAGCTGAAACACAAAGGGTAAAAACGCTGCTAAGAGACACCAAGATGGATGAGTATAAAAGCTCTTGAGGAGGAAATGGATTCTTTGAATTCAAGTGATAATGGACTTGTAGGGTGTTCAACCTTGACATGAGAACATGGAGAGAATGGTACTGTATGTTTGCATGGAGATGCACAGAGGAAAATTGATTTTAATCTTGTTTGGCAGAGTGTGGCTGTAACTGGAAGTTTAGAAGATTACAGTCCAGGGTCAAGAGCTACAATATGGAGCTCTGTACAGTGGACACAGGTTTCTTCAGACAGCAACCTGGAACTTCAGCTATTACACTAGAAATACTAGACAATGATGTACGTCTAGATCACAGCTGATCAGAATCCTCAGCAGAACTTATTTTCCTTATTCCAAAAATCATCATACTTAACGATGTAGGGAGCTCCTGTTACAAGGATACTGTCTTGCTAACCTTTAAGAAAATGAGACATCGCTGTTTGCTGTAGAAGAGACTAATCGCCAGGCAGAGATGTTATTGAGCATATCTAACAGACATCAGAGATATCTCAGCAGAGCACATCTTAGCTGAGCAAGGAAGAAAGTAGCAGAATAACTGTGAAAAGATAAGGTGGTGGTTCCAAATACACGTGTAAATCTAGAGCCAGAAAATGAGGATAACTGGAAATAATGCAGTGACACCTGTTTCCTAGGAGTAACCAGGTGAGCATATACACCTCACACTGATGTCCTTATGTCTTGCCAAAAGAGCAAGTACATGATTATCAGTGAAATGTCAGCCTGGGAAACTCTGCCCCAGTGACAACAGGGAGTAATGCCATAGATCTGAGTGTGTGTCCATAGGTTTTGTTCTAGCCAGAGCTTAGGAGCTCAGTATAGATACTTTCAATCTTCCATGGAAAGCTTAGCTTAGAGCAGAAGACTGCTGATGAGTTAGCAGGGGGAGCTCTTGTTTTGCCTTTACCATAACCTCTTCCCCTGTACAATGTCCCTTACCTTGATTTCAGACATAAATCTGACATACTGCCTGCTTAAAGGTACCATAGGCAAACGCCCTTGGGTAGTTACATTCTGCCTCCTTAACTTCTCCATCAGCTGTGGTATGGAACATTTTTTGTTTGTTTGTTTGTTTGAGGTTTTTTGTTTGGATTTTTTGGTTTGGTTTGGTTTGGTTTGGTTTGGTTTGGTTTGGTTTGGTTGGTGGGTTGGTTTGTTGTTATTTTTGTGTTTTGTGGTGGTGGTGGTGGTGTTTTGTTTTGTTTTGTTTTGTTTTCCTGTGGCCAGGAGCAGGCAGTACAAGATGTCTAGTGGATAAAAGGTTTATGTTGGATTTGGTACCATCTAGTATGTTACATGATGTGGAATTTCAAAACAAACTCAGGATTCCATGAAACTGACTGGGAAGGCTACATCCCCCAAAGAACTGCCCTAGCTGTGGCAATGATCTCTCACCCAGGCCATGTCAATCAGAGGATGGAAATAAAAATGTCTTTTGCCTTGCATTAATTTAGAGACAGTTTGTGGAAAGGATCTGAGTGAGGTGAGTGGGAGGATGAAAACTTCCCTGGTGCATTTTGTGACTTAATAAAAAGAAACCCCTTATGTTTTTGAAACTCTATTAAAAGAAATGTACTTAGGTAGAAGAACAGTATGAAGAAGGAGAGTAACAGTTTCAGCAAGGTGAATCAGAAAAAAAAAGTCTTTGGCCAACTCTAGGGAGTGGAGCTGGGAGCTGAGGGAAACAAATAGCATTGCAGTATGTGAAGCCAATGAAGCCAGCTTGATATATAGTTATTTGGAGCAGCCAGTTACCTTATTCTGAGTGTCAGAGGAGGCTGCAAAGGAAATGGTGTACCCCTGCAGACCCAGTGTCAGAAAGAAGCAGGTTTTTGCTGTTATGCAGATGCTAACGTGCTCCATTGGGCTAGCAGTGTGGCAGAGGCAGACTGTATAAGATGTATTTCCTAAGAATGCTGTGAAAATTGCCCCCCAGTTGTAGAGGAAGTGACCTGAGCTTTGAGGACCACTGGTTGACAAATATGTGTAACCCAGTGCCCTCCCCTCTGCTCAGCTTGGGACTGAGGAAGACAATTGGAGTCTCTAAAAGAAAAGCGGCATTTAAAAAGCGATGTGGCATTTATTGCACAGGAGAAGAAAGAGAGGAAGATTGCTGCTCTGTGCTCCCAATAACAAAGGCAAATTTTAGACATAAACAGTGGAAAAGGGAAAGCAAAGAGACTAACATCTGAGAGGACTAGTGGCAGTGAATAAGGGTGGGAAGAGAAGAAATCTGAAATGCTGAAGATGAAATGTGCTTTATATTTGTGGAAAGGTGGGAACCGTGGCAAACTTTAACCTGGTGCTTATGGTTTATTATATATTTTCCCCTTGACCCCTGGAGAATACACAAATAAAATCAATTAATGGACCTTGAAGAAGAATCACTTTAAACTGTTCAATTAAACCCCGCAATGCAGAGAACAGAAAGGAGAGGGGAAAAAAAAAAAAAAAAAGGAAAAAAAAACCCACACCAAAAAACCCCAACAATAAATACGTTTTAAAAAATGGACTTGTCTGAGGCGCCTGGGCCCCGACATGCACCATTACTGACGGATCGAATCACACTTCCATTAACACCATAATCTTATAGACTCCACAGGCCGTAAAAAAGGGATTTACTTTAATCAGGTTTGGTTAGGTCTGAATTTGAAAAGTGCTACAAGTGAAATAAAACACGACCTCGTCCCCCCTTTGATTTTCTTTCTTCTCACTCTGGCTCTCTAATTTACAATTTGCCAGCCGCCCGCGGTTCATTTCTAATGGCTGCGATCCGCTGGTGTATGTCGCACTCTCTCCCTTGTCGTGGCGGAAATGATTAGGGAGAACATGGACCTTTCATTTCCGTCCCCACCTCCTGCTTCCCTGGAAAAACACGCAGGCTGCAGCGTTTCCCTTCACAGAGGCCTTAGTCCTCCGTCCGTGTGTGTCCTACACTGTTTCCCTGGCCACTCTGGGGCTGATATTTGGTCACTCGGGCTGTGGCCAGGGAAGGGGTTGGGGAGGAGAGGGAGGCACAGGCTAGAGATGAGGGGTATACCTGTCAATTTCTAAGCATGAGTGTTGACGGCTGAGGAGACCAGGAAGCCACAAGGTGTCAAACTAATGGTTTTTATTGCTCTTACCATCTCATTTTTGTTTGCCTCTGCTCCACGTTTCAGCCTGACCAATTTATCATATGGTACCAACTAACTGTCCTGCTACTTTTTCAATTCATCTCCTGTCCAGGGCAAATCCAACACACTCTTATGCAAAGGACAGAGCTATCAATTGTGTTTACTTCTGCTGCCCTGACCATCTTTCTATCCTTTGTGCTGTTTACGGAGGTGTCTTAGTGGAATGGTTGCCAGCCATAAAGGCGATTAACTTCATTTTTGGTCAGCCTGCAGTCTTCTACTGGGTTATATTGTACTTCTCTAGAAGTCACATTTCTGACTGTGGCAATGTAGGTACCCAGGTGGCAGCACTGAGGAACTGTAGATCACAAGGTCACCTTGGGCTGGCACCTGTAGGAACAGAAATAAAACAAAACAAAGAACAGTCAGTTGGAATAGCTGCTGTTGCCCATGCCAATGTGCTTTGCACTGACCTCTGACAGTCTCCCACGTGCTACTGTATAGCTGACAAGCTTGGTGGGAAATATGTTGGCTAACAGTTCTAGGTGCAGTGCAACAAAATTAACTCATAGCGTCTGTGCAGGAGTCTGCTAGGTCACCCGTGCCCTAAGAGTTGCTTTTTGATAGCTGCATGCTGACAGGTATATTTTGGTTCCCAGCATGGTGCCTGTGGAAAATCATCTGGCTTTCTCATAGAGTTGCAACTCCCTGAAATTTGCCCTCATTTACCTTACATTACCTCTTTCTGCCCTGACACACAACCCACATACGTGACTGAAGATGTAAACTGCTTGTTTTTAGGTGGAAAACCATACAGCTCTAGAAAGGCATACAACCAGACTGGACTTATTCCTCAGGATTTTAATGATAAAGTTTTTAAGGTAAAACAAACAAACAAAAATAGTCAGGACAACAGTTTAAGCATTGCATGGGAGTTCTGTTTGCTTAGCCATGCTTGACTTCCCAAGAGCTGGCAAATGGGGGAAACATGATTCCTTATTCTGGTTGAGAAAAGCTGGTACTGGAGAGCTGTACCAGAGGGATCGCTCTTCTAGGTTCGTAGTGTTTGATGGCTCCTAATGCAAAGGTGAAAGAATACGCTCAATAAGGAAGGAAATCTGCCAGAGTGCTTTGTAAAAATAGGTTCAAGCTGCAAAATTTACAGTCCTCCTAAAAGCAGGGAAAGGGTTTTGAAGTTGTTCCAGTACAACCAGACATAAAGTATGTCAGATGAGAGAGGGAAAGAGAGTACAGTGAGAGGAAAGGGAAGAAGTGAAGGGAAATGCAGGGAAGGAGAGTGTGATATGGAAGAAAGGAATACTGGCAAAGAGTAATTTCAATTTAAGATGAGATGCTGAATGGGAAAGAGACTGTTCTATGGGCATTACAGGCTTTTGTGTGTGTACCTGCAATGGCAGAGAGAGAGAAGGGAGAGAAACTTAAGGGAGAGAAGAAAAAAAATGAGTCTGAATGAGAGTTTGGTCATGGGAAGGCAAGGCTAATGTTAGCAACTGATAATAAAGGCAGGCAAAGGGGAAAAAAAAAGGCATAAAATTCACTTTAAAATCTCTCCAAGTTTAAAAGCTCCCCAGAGGCTTTGTAATAGAAAAGGGCTTTTAAGTGCTATTTTTTTCCCCTGTTTTTCCTTTGGGGATGTCTCCAAGGGATGATTTATTGTCGAATGTATTTAAAGTGACAAGGCCAATTTTGGCGAGCTCGCTGTAGCAGTGCCAGCAGCACTTTTCCTGGCTCTGCAGAACATACCCTCTGCTGATGGCTCTTTGACGTGGAGCTGTACCGCTGAGCCCTGGCTGCAGAGCAAGCCAAGGCAGAGAGATGCCCTTGAAGAGCAGGCTGGTGGGGAGGAAACATCCTGGTGCATTCCTGGTGTGGCTGGTGGAAGTGAAAAAAGTGGGTGTAATGATGGAAGGAGAAGGTGCTTAGAAGTTAACTCCAATTCCTGGGCCCAAGAAGAATGGTTTTCAGGTGCCCTCTGAAGAAAGAGCTCGGTCTCCATTCCCTTTCCATGCTACCTTCTGCTATGGCAGCTGGCCCTGTAGGTGTACCACAACCCTGGGTTCTGCTGAGCTGTCTGCAGGCCAGTTTGGGCTGTTCTTAATCACTGATGACTCCTGAGGTGTTACCTGCTCTGGGTCTCTTTCTGTGGAGGCTTGCCACTACAACTACAGCTGTGTTCTCTTCATGCCACTACAGCTGCTGCAAGCAATAAGCCTCACCTTCTCAAGGAGAATTTTAAGAACAATCTCAGGGCTAAGGATTTTTTTTTAATATTGAGCCTGTATTTACTTTTGCTCTATTACGCTTACATTTATACTCCTTAATACAATTCCTCTGCCTTCTTGGTATTTAAACACTTGTAGATGGTTAATCTTACCTCTTGCCAAGCAATACATATTTAATTATTTTAATCTCTTCTCATATGTCAGTGCTTTCAGACCCCTTAATCATTTCTTTTTCTGCTGCTCTTCTCTGCATTCCCTGTGCTCATCAACATCTTTTGTAAATGCATGTTGCCCAGAACTGAGGGCAGTATTCCAAGTGCTACCCTGCCAGATCTGTACACAAGGCCAGTTCCTCCTTGCTTTCTGACATGATTTCTCTGCAGATGAAGCACAGCATTATGTTAACTTTTTTTTTTTTTTTTTTTGCTACTATAGAGCATTGCAGATCTGTAATTTAACTTGCTGTCCACTGTCTTCCACAGCCCTTATTTGATTTTTCCAAATTTCTAAATCTACCTCTCTTTCAACCTCCTGGTTTCCATTTATTTTCCTTCATATGTACTAACCTGGATTATTCTAACCTGATTCTCATGGAAGAAGCTATTCATGTTTCTGTAGTCGTTATTTCTTTATCCTCTGCTTCCTGCAATTCCTTGTGCTTATTTGCTTACTCCTTCCCTGCAACTGTGCCCCTTGCTCACAAATGGTCAACAGCCAGGCAGCTGTGTCTTGTCTCTGTAGAAGCCTGGGAGAATCTCCTTGACCTAAAAAGCAGCAGCAACCTCATGCTCAGCTTGGCCGTGTGAATGCCGACTGTGCCAGTCAGCTTTGCATGTCCTAAGTACTGTGCAATGATTCCTCTTATAATCAGTCTGAGCATCACTGCTTCTCCCAATCGCCCCCTGCACTTAATTGACCAATAGAGCTAGACATATGGAGGATCGAATCACAAACCCAAATCAGCAGTTGTCAGAGGAGATTAATTCAAACAGGAAACTACAAAACACTTTGATTTTTTTCTTTCTTTTATTTTTATTTCTCCTCAAGCTCCAATGGAAGAAATTATTATTAATATCCCCAGCTGTATGCTCAGGCAGATGGCAGTGGCTCTGATGCACTCTCTCTCCCCAACTTTCCATGTGATTTCTGTAGTATTTAAGTGACACTATGAAATTACTGAGGGAGGGAAACAAAGAGGAAGCTGCATTCACACTGCCTAACTCAAAGTATCTAAGTTAGATTAGCCAGTGCTAAAAGGACAGGCTGTCTTAATTCACTGTGCAGTCAATGCAGAAAGACAGGCACTCTGAATTGCTCTCTGGAGGTACTTCTCACTGCTAACTCCAAAGAGGTGAACATCATAAGTCAGGTGCACATATCTTACCTCTTTCAGCTGCATTATCCTCTATGTTGTGCTGAGGGATCTTCAGCTCTGAAGCACATCCACTGGGGATGCTGTGTCTGACTGTAGGTCACAGCCATGCTGAGATCAAGGCTCCCTCATGTTAGCCACTGCATGCTCCTGTGTCAAGAGAGGGCCTTTTCCCACCCTCATGGCCTAAACAGGCAACAAAGAGGCACCACAGCGTAAGGATGACAGCAAGGCAAAGCAAGGCAGCCTACTGTATAGAGCACTTAACTGGGACTTTGGAGGAGCAATGCATTGCATTGCAACAACACATCATCAGTAGGGTAAAACTAACCTGTCTCACGATGGTCTAAGCCAACTCATATTCCCTATTGGTGAGTGAACTACCTACCGCTTGGTGAATTCTGCCTCACAATGATAGGAAGAGCCGACATCAAAGGATCAAAAAGCGACGTCCCTATGAACGCTTGGCTGCCACAAGGCAGTTATCCCTGTGGTAACTATTTACAGGAAGTTTCCATCCACACTGAGCTCACCTTAGGAATGCAGTGCAATGCTCTCCACTACCTCCAGGCATGGAGTGCACATCACACCTGCACGCCTGCTTGAGGGGAGGAGTCAGTTGGAAGCTGGGATAGCCGTGATTGGTTACTCTCATTACACCCACCTGTGTTTCGGGTGGGGTGGCTGCTGAATGTACTGGGTATAACAAAGGAAGGGAAGCACCACTATAAAAAGCTGAGATCAGCCCTTTTAGAGGTTTTGGTTTCCTTTTTTTTCATTTTCTTTTTGTTCCTGCTGCAAGCCTGTGATACCATCCATGAGGTCTGCATTTGACCACCAAGCTGCAGCTGAAGATGGTTTTATTTCTCAGTAGATGGTGCAGAAGGGGAAGGCACTTCTTAGGAGTTGTCTACCTGGTGAGGAAAACATGGAGATAAAACCCCTTACAGGAGCCTGTAAAGGGGACAGGGCAGTTGCCAGGGGAGCAGCACTGTGCTCTTGCAGGTCTGGAGCTGACTTGAAGGGCAGAGCATGAAGACTGGGGTTAAACCATCAGTTTTCAACCTGGCAAAACAAGGACGGATTTCCCTAGCCACTGTTGTGGGACCAGAAGACTTGGATCTGCCCTGTGAGGGCCAAGCAGGGCATCTGTGGGATGGAGGGACTTGACCCTGCCTGCGATGTCCCCATGGTAGGGTAAGACTCCAGCCCACAATATGTGCCTTTGCTGATGTGAGGCTCCATCCTGGAGGAAACAGTTTGGACTGGTCACTCACCCTACTGGGTTCTTGATTAAATGTTATCAGCAAAGGGGAAGAGAGTCGAGGTCTTTGTGCTGAAACCTTCTGCTTGATACCTAGTGGTGATATTTGCTATTTTCCATTCTTTCCCCCTTCAAAAAATTAAAAAGTGTGAAGATGCATGAGGATTGGAATAGAAAACATTGACAATCTTATCATACTACTGTATAAATCAATAGTATGCGCTTGCCTGGAATAATACTGATGGCTGTATTCTGTGAAAGTTATAGTAGATTGAGGTGGGATTTGAAACTCTGAGAATGTCCTTTTTTTAAAAAAAAGAGGTCTAGACAAGCTATGGGCTGCTTCAGGAAGTACTGTGTGAAGTCCGACAGCCTGTGTTATGCTAGGGGTGAGGAAAGAGCATCAAAATGGTCTGAATCTGTGAATATTTGGGTTAAGCAGTGAACTCAAATGCAGCCCTGGAGTTGGAGAAGGGGCTTCAATGGGATACTTGCAGCCTGCTACTGGTGTATGTGGAAGAGAATACCAAAGGTAAGTAACTGGTGCAGAACAGTGCTGTGCGAATATGTGTGGGGAAAGTAATTCTTAGTTTGACTGGACAAAAAAAAAAAAAAAAAAAGAAAATTTGTAAATTGAAACCTGGACATGCATATCTAGGTTGTGAGATTAAAAAAGGTCAGGAGAAGGTGGGATTTCCTTACTCAGAAGTGTATTACTTTGTCTGGGATGATTTGCTGAGGATGGAAAATGTGAGGCTTATGTGCAGCTGGAGTCTAGTGGTAACTAACCTTCTCTTGTGAAAGGTATGAGCTGAGATCTTCCTAGGTAGCATCACTTCTCTGAGTTTACTACACAAGTCTTGGCACAGGTGAAAAAGATGTAAACTGGCCTCTTCTTGGTAAGATCAGCCTTCTTGCTGCCCCCGCTACTCTCTTAAGCAGCATCTAGTGTACCTCAGGAAACTTTGATGGTATTTTTATAGTGATTCTGAGGGTCAGCAAAGCCTTACCTCTTGCAGGGGTTGCTGACTTGTGCACACACAGGCATTGGGCAAACCCTGGCATGGAACAGAGACTATTGGATCAAATGTTCAGTCCATTGTTTCCTGAGAAGCTAACAGTTGCTTGAAATGAAGAAATACATATGCACACTCCTCTTAACTAGGGCAGCAGAAATTGCTGCCACCAGAGATCGCTCGGGTTGTCAAGTGAGTGGGATTAGAGATGGCCGAGGAATTTGAGAATAAATGCAGCTCTGTTGTGCAGGATAAAAGGACATGGTGATCAATATATCTTAGAGCTTCAGGGCTTAGGCAAGCAGCATCTGACAGGATTAGGAAGAAACTTTTTTAACATGGACTAGTCGTCCTGTAATTGCCTGCCTGGGAAGCTCACACATCCTTTTCTGATACCCTAGCAAAGCCGGCCACCTGAGACATTCAGCTACTGCAGCAAGACCTCTGTGAAGAAAGTACTTGTGTCTTGCAGTTCCTGTGTGCTATAGTTGTTAAGAGACAATGATGCAATGAAGCTTGAATTTGTGGAAGCAGAGAGGCTGCTGCACCATGAATCCCACCTAAAGAGGGTGGAAAGGAGTAGCTGGAAATCTGGAGGGGTGGCAGTACTATGACGGAGGGCCAAGCCCGTGCTTGGGGGATGGATGGTTGCAGATGTAAAGCTTGTGGGTGGGTGAGGAAACTTGCCAGCTGCTTCCCAGAGCTGTGCAGGTGTGTGTGGGCTCATTATGTGCTGTGGCTGTCGTCATTAACACAGTGGCAGATGTTGAGGGATGTGACTGTTGTAGGGATGGGAGAGGGCAAACCTGGAGCTGAGGACTTTGGAGTTGGGCCTTGCTGTAAATGTGGTAGTACCTTCAGGTATATGCAGAAGGCAGGTGTGTGCCTTGTGGTTCTCCCCTTTTTCTCCATGTTGTAACTTCTAAACTCAATGTTTACTCTTTCTTCTCCCACCTGAACTCTCCCTATTGTAACATCAGAAGGTAGTAAGTCCTAAGAAACCTGTGTAGGTCAGTGACATTTAGTAGCTATGAAGATAGTCTAGGCTTCTCACCCAGTGCTGGAACACAAAGGCTTGAGAGTTAGTGAGTTTGCCTCTGTTTCCATAGGATGTAGCTCATGTGTGATCCTTGGCCTGGATGGGATTTTGCAGCTCCTGTGCACCCAAGTCCTCTATAGTGGTGTTTACACGCAAGGAGAAGTGTCCTCTGTGTTCTGATTGCCTCTTTTGTGGTGGAATTAATAAACAACACACAGTAGCATGCTCTATAAAGGACACCGCACTTCTGTGACCTCCTGTTTCTTGTGCTGTTTTACTCTTCCTGACAACTGAGACACCCACCCACCCTGTACTCCTGCTCTATTTAGCATGAAGGCCAAGTAAGTACCAGGATTACAATGGCAGAAAGGCAGGGGCACTTCTGCTACAGCTCTGCCTCTCGGGATTCAGTGCAAGCCCTCTGTAGGAACAGGGACTAGGCAGAGGCTAGGTTTGTTTGGCCCGATAAAATCAAGACACAGCAGGGATGCAGTTGACTTCTGTAAATATGCTGAGCAAAATAGAGCAGGAATGGAAAAGGGCTATTTAAACTGAAGAACAGTATTGGCCCAGGAAAAAAGCAGGGGATGAATTAGCTTGCAACTAGATTGTAAGATTATAAATTAAAAAGTTTTCTTACTGAGTAGTGAGCTTCTGAAGAGGCAGGTCTGCTAAAATTGTTTGGAGTAAATACTCATAGTAAGTCTTAAAATTATTAAGTTGTGAGGGGAATTACTTAGGTCACTGATGACAGCGTGGCCTTGGGTGACTTCAGTTCCATCTAATGTGTCAGAATAAGCCTGTAAAAGATACTGGGTTGTTTGTATTTCTCACCTCTGGGAATAACTAGTGTCTAATAAGGATGTAGGTGAAATATTCTTGCAGCTATTTTGGGCTGTCTCAGGCCTTTGACAATCAGTGCTGTTGGGTTTTAGAGCCTGCCTGAATGTACTCCTTCATTTGAATTCCTCTACTTAAGTATCAGCATTTCCATTTCACAGATAAAGAAATTGAGACAGAAAGGTAAAATGACTTGCTTAATGTGCACACAGTAGGATCAGGACTAGCACCCTGAATGCTCAGTGCTGGCTACATCTGCCAGTTTATACTCTCACTTCTGTGCAGAAGGTCTGCAGCAAACCTCTCTGCTGAAACCTGGTGAGCTGCAGGCTTTCTGGCAGTTCTCTGAGATGTAAACATGTTGCTTCATAGAAGTTTTTAAGGTTATGGAATCTGGTATTTTTGGGTTTTATATCTTACAAAGCAGACAATAAAGAAAATGTACCAACTACTCTGCAACTTTATCTAATCCCAGTACACGCACATTGCGCTTACCACAATAACTGCTGGAAACAGGTCTTTCTGTTCATTCTGATGCTGAAAAACCTGATGATTGCTAGAGTAAAGGTTAATCAGAGTTGTACAACCTGGCAGGTTGGAGAAGAGGAAGCATGCCCATCCTGTTCCTCTCTGCCTAGCTAACAGTCACAGGTCCTTCTGGTACCACTTTCCAATTGCTATAAACTGACCAGCTGCTGCTGTTCCCAATTAGCAAACTGTGAGAGCGCAAGGGCTGTACTTAAATACAGATTGGTATTTTCCTGTTTGCATAATTGAAGCAAGCATGGTTTAGGATGTCATCTGTACTGATGCTTGTCATTACTACCTGCTGTGTGTTAGTAGGGCAGTCACATTGCTACTGAAATACAGGAAGGAGGGAAATCAAAACATTTACGGTCTTTGTGCATGTTCCTTTATATTTTCTCCCTGGTCATGGTAGCTCTAGGTCCTGCCAGCCATTTCAGGCAGTGGGCCCTTTAAGAAAAAGTGATTCCTGTAAATAAGTATCTGAGTATAGGAAAATAGAGAATTTTGGTTGCATTTGTCTGAGGGAGAAAATGTAGTGTGAGGCCAGCTCCTCATTAAATCCCTCAGAGTTCATCCAGGAAAAAGTCCTGGGGGTGTCTCTGCTGTGGAGTAAGCTTTACTTGGCATTCACACTTTCTCAACCATTGAAAGCTGCCCAGCCATGAGAAGCAAAACTGTAGGAAAAAGGTTTTCATTAGCTCTGTGGCTGACAGAGCTACTTGTATAATTTCATGTTTCTGATTTGAGAATGTGTGTGTATTAAGCACTTAACATTCCTCTTCTCTTACATATAGTAATTTGAATCACATATACTTATTCTTCCGCTGTTTGTTTTTGCATAAGTAATTCTGACATAAGCTCTGGGTTATTTGATAAATATTTGCCTGATCGTGAAATTCATACTATCACCCTTCACTTACAGAATATGGTGGCTCCACTTAACCTGTTCAGCTTTTGGGGGCTGCATGTCTATCAGTCTGTCTTCTTATAAGTATGAACAGTATTTGTTTTACATAGCTCCATATTGCACATAACATTTGGCAGTAGGGAAGTCTTGCATGACAATTTTGCTACATATGCACATAAGAGGGGCTGGGAAGTAAAGTCTAGAAGAGGGACGATATTGTTGACTGACTGGCTTGGTAATAGAGATGCTCTTTTGTAGTAATACAGATACTCTAGGTAGTAGAGGTACTCTTTTGTGACCCAAAAGGGCAAGTTAAAGCAAGGATTAAGGTTCGAGGCACTGGGCTGCAACTCAAGAGAGCAGTTTTAAGCTGTCCTGCAGACTGAGTGATTGTGGATAGTTTATAGGATTTTTCTCATTCACCTTCTGTGAAGGTGTGTAACACCACCATCCCGTATCACGTGTATTTATAGGGTTACGTGATCTGGGCAGGACGTATCTGCCCTGTGTTTGTACAGCTTGGCATAAAACTGAGTACTAAGGCTGGTGAAGCTCATTGCTACAATGAAACAAATGGTGATAGGTTTTGTAATGTGACATGGAGCAACCTCCCAATTTTGGGGATTGGTGGGTTGATGAGTGGTGTGAGACAGTCACACCAAAAAAGAGAGAATAGATCAGAAATGGTTATAAGACAACATTCTTTTAATTGGAAAGCAGGACTGCCAGGATTTTTAAGGATTTGATGGACATGGCAGCTTAGCACTTGTAAACCTTCCACTTTACATACAGTATTTTGATTGCTTAACTGATCTTTTTACAGGGAGCAAATGTTTAGTGGCACTGGTCATTTGGGGAGTCTAAGATGTGAGTCTCACTTCTCTTGTCCAGCTGCAAAGTAGGCTTAAGATTCAGAATAAGGAACTTAATTACTTAGTGTTTCAGGATGGAGCTTAAAGAATAAAGGAGAGGGTGGGTGAGTGGGTCTCTCCTGGATGGTGAAGCAGGATATTAATTTGGGAAGAAAGGCCAGTTTGTCACCTGCAGCCCATGTAATATTACTTGTTGTCAAGGTGCTCCCTGTTAGCAGGAGGGACTCAGCAATGACAAGCGCAGCCTTTTATTTCCAGAGGATTCAAAATTTAATTATTTTGTCGCTGTCTCAGGTAAAATTGCTTCAGGCATGACGAACGCCCGGGACTCGCGTGTGCCAGGGAAGTGGCTGCTCAACCTGAAGTGATGACACTCCATTGAGCTGTCGGTGTTTGGTGCGGTCCCAGCAGCGGTGTGCCTGCGGTGACCAACACTGGCAAGGCTTTTGTGCGCTTGTCAGAAGCAGCAGCTGTAACTCTGCTTAAGCTTGTGCTCCTGATTCCTTCTGGGAGCTTTTGGCAGCTTAATAGGGGTTCTGCTTTCAGCATTTGGCCTCTGGTTTTGAGGTGTGCTTGCAGACATGCTGCTTGAGACACTTTAGGACTAGATGATTCTCCTACCAGTCTGACTGCTCTGAACACATGGCTAAAAAAACGTGGTCATTATCAGTGCTCTGTCACAGTTATAAAATGCTATGTCAACATCAAATACTCAGGCAAAAACTTCCATGTAAACAGTGCTTATGGGCACCCGACAAAACCGCTTGGTCATAACTGCTTCTGTTTCCATCCCTCATGACAAAACAAAACTATAATTTCCTCTGGGTTCCAGTTCAGCCCAGTCCTGGCAAGATGAAGTTGTCTATGGACTCAGGCTCTCTCAAGTTACCACATGTCAGCAAATGAATAGCACCTTTTGGTCTCTACCACCTTACTTGCATGGCCTCCCTTTGCAGTGAGGGCTAAGCTGAGTGAAATTGCTTCCTGTAGAGCCTTCTGAATTCCCCAGTGTAAGACACTCCATAGTATGAACTCAAACCTTAATAGACACACAAATCCACAGGAGCGAGTTGTTTTAAGTGCCCCAAGGGCAGGCAAAGTTTCAGCTGGTGCTTTCTCTTCCTTATGAACCAAAGTCAATCAATCATGAGATGCAAATCTGTAGAAAATGAGGCTTCATTAGTTCTGCTGCTCGGAGCACTCCCTTGGGGTTTTGTTGGTGTGGTTTTTTTTCTTTTTTTTTTTTTTCCTTCATGTTAAATTACATGTTGTAGAGCTGCTTGTTCCTAATGTGGTCAGGTATGTCTGAAGAAGTGTTTCAGAGGGGCAACCTTCATCCCTTCCCATCCTTCTAGAGTCATTCAGAGAGATTTCTGCAATTGTTATTAAAAAGGGAGGGACAGTATGGTTCCTCTTCTATTTATAAGCATCGTCTGAAGGACAAGAACTTGCAACCTTGTGTAATGCTACCTGGTCAAGGAAGGGAGTTGCTTATTAATGATGTGTCCCCCCAGGGGTACTTTGATCTAACTTATTGGAGAAGCATGGGGATAACAAATAGAAATGAGGCAATGGCTACAGGTGTCTTAGCTCAGGCCTTTGCCTGCTGCCTTCAAGGGCTCTGTCAAATGAAGATGATGCTATGTGAAAGACAATGATTTATTTTGCCAGTCTGGTGACTTGGAATGTCCAAAACCCTCAACAGCATTTGCAAACCCTCTCTGAAACACCAACAAATCTTTTATGAATGAAAGAAATGTACTATGGTAGCCAGACGTTGGAGCTAATAAACAGTAATAAGGTTTTTGTAATGAATTTTAAAGCTATTTCTGCATATGAAACCCTGTATGGAAATTATACTGAATATTTAATAAGCTATAAGTACATATAGTTCTTTTCCACCTGTATCTACATTTTCTGAAATATTCTCGACTGCTGAAAGCCACTGATATAAGGAGATTGTTGATGTTTGTTTACTTTTTTATTTTTTTGGTCCTACAGCACCAAGGGAGCGGTAAGAAGGTCTGCAGAGGCCTTATAAAAAAGTCATGGTTGATCTTGGCCTGGTCTGAATTTGGAATATTGATGTAGTTCCACCGCCAGCTAAACATGACTGGAGTTCTGAGCCCTGAGATGCTTAAGCAGATAGGTGTTTAGTTGTTACAGAAATGAGATGTTTCCAGTAAGAGCAAATAATTAAAATCAATAGTGTCTTACTGTGTTTCTCTCCTGATATAGATTGAAAGGGAGATGAAAGATTTAAAAATAAAAAAAAAGAAGGTTTTTGGATACCAAAGCTAGAGCCCTTGATTGGTGTACCTTATTCATACAAGAGCTGCTCAGAGGGCACATCTGCTTAGGCCCATCTGTGTATGCCCTGGCATATAGTCTAAGTTTTTATTTGAGCACAGATACACACTCTCTTCACCTTTCTGTCCTCCCAGAATTCATTTCTCTTTCTGAGCCTTCGTTTTTCTGTGGCCAAAGTTACTGTGTCTTACCCCAGTCCATCTGGAAACTGCCTCCTGTAGTATCCATCTCTCAGTGGGTGACTGTGATTGCAATCAGCTACTCCCAGGCCACTTCACCATAGCCTGATGAGAGTGAAGAGTACTTCAGGCATGCAGCCCTCTGCCTTGCTGCTAGCTTTGCAGAACTGCTGTGAGTTACAATACTTGCATGCGTGATTCTGCGCGCCTGCTGGACAATGGTAAGAGGAGAGCAGCGGCTACATCCCTGGCTGCCTGGACTGGAAGTCATTTGTCTGTCCTCCTGTGCCTGAGACATGAGGACCTATTTACGTGGCCTATTTAAATTTTGCAGACAGCTCACATTTCAGTGTTTTCCGTGGAACCAGCAAATCTCAGTGTTTTTAGCCAATTTATCAGAGTGTGTTTTCCCCATCGGGGACAGCATGATATCTAGTCCCAGTGGGAATCCACTGGTAGTGCTGCTTGTGTTTCGTATGAGAAAGTGCTTGCTGTGGTAGCTGCCAGATGCCAATAGTTGTTCCAAGGTCTCTTGCTGGTGCTGCTAGATATGCCACATCTGCCTGCATCTGATGGAGCTTACTAGCCCAGGTTTCTGATATTGGACACTATGAAGCCACCCTGGTTCATGGCTCCCTGTGACTTGTGTAGTCCTCAGTATTGGAAGCCTGAACATATCCAAGATGAATGCAGCTGTTCAGTCCCCACCTGTCCTATTTTCTTGTATCCTTCTCAACCATTGTCTCATTTATCTGTTCCTTAGTTGGTTTTCTGAATGCCAGGAGAAGCGTGATGAGCTATAAGAGGATCTTTTCTAGGCAAAAAGCAAATTCAGAATATGCATGCATGAGGCTGATATCCTCGAAGGCAACTGGAGTATGAATGATCTCTAAACCATCAGATTATTGGAAGTTCATGCCCTATCAGAAATTAGCCAGATCCCTCTGAAACATTAAAGAACTCAAAGCATTGTCCTTCACTTCAATATGAGCACCACCTCCATACTAACGTCTCCAGAGTTCCAGTTGTGGTCTTGCTCTGTTAAATTCACATTTACCAGTCAAGGAGCTGTTGTCAGTACTCCTCTCATGCATGAGTGATTTTTCCTTGATATACAACAAATGTTTGTATTTATGTTCTTTTGGATTTACTAATTGAGCTGACCACAAAGTTTCCATTGAAAAATGTGTTCCTGTTGCCTTCACACCTACAGAGTGGGCTGGATTCCTGGAACTTCTGTCTCCCAACATGCTGTGGTCTCTTCTTGTTCAAGTGATGGTGTATTGCTGGTCAAAATGCCATGTTACATTGGGGACACAAACTGGAGATAGATTATCTGGTGTAGAGAGGACAATGAGAAAGAAACTTACTAAATGCCCCTTGGGTAAACACAGTAACTTCTTGGAGCATGGCTGTTTTGTGGGAGGGAAGGAGGAACTGATTCAAGAAGTTGAAACAAGGCATTTGATTCAATAAGGTGTAAACATTTAACTTTTTTTTTTTCAGAAGTGTTAGATAACATATCATACCAACTCAAAGTTCCCTTTTTATAAAAGATTTCTGAGTTTTCATCAGATCTAAAAAGAGAAATAGATAATAAAATAGTGGAATTTGGTAGAGAAGTATTTGTTTTGGTTTTTTGTTTTGTTTGTTTTGGTTTTTTTTTGTTTTGTTTTGTTTTTGTTATTTGTCATCTCCTAGGCCTAGACTAGTTCTATTCTGTGTGAGAGGGGGAATAATTTTACAGGTGTGCTGTCGCACTCTGAGCAGCTGTACACAAAAACTAAAGAGAGCACTGGTGGCAAGGCTGCTGAATTCCCTAAGTGTGACCTATGCCAGTGAACATGGGCTGGAAATGTGGCTTCTGCAAAGACTTGTTGCACCACAAGAGAGAGGTAGGTGCTGCCTATGGGACCTGCTGTTAGACTGGGCAAACTTCCAAAATGAAAAGAGAAGAAAGGCCGTGTGGTGGGAGTGCTAGAGTTTGGGATCTTTGTCTTCAGGGCCATGAGCAGGTTTTATGGGGAATTCAAATCTCAAGGGGTCCAAGGAAGTGATGGTTGCTCATGACTTTCATCTCTGCCTACTGTTCTCTTCTCTTTAGTGAGAAGAACAGTGTTTCCTTCTTCCTTCCTCACCTGAGATAATTTCTGTAGTAGTCATTTAATGCTTGAGAAGGCATTGAAGTCAACACTGATGAGGGCTGTAAAAGCAGTAAACCAACTAGGAAATTATATGCTGTAACAACTGTGTAACTGTATGATATTTATGCATTCTGATTACTCAAATGTTACTTGGCTCTTTGTTTTGTGAGTGAGTGATTAGATGATAAACTTTACATGCAAAAAGTTCAGCATCTGCAGACACTCTACAACTGCTATATCTTAACACTGGAGGAGAGGAGAAATATGTTGAGGGGCTGTGCCAGCGAGGTAGAGGGAACTCAGCTCTGATCTAGAAGATACAGGACCTGGGTTCTGCTCATTCAGGTTTCTGCTGTGGTTGTAAACACTTCCCCATAGCCCTTGATTTTCCCCAGTGACAATGGCATTTGCTAAATGTCCTATAAGGAGCAGTTCTGCCTCTGGGAGATGAATTAGTTAATATGTGTGGGTGACAGTTTCTATACTTCTGTTTTCCTCTTGGGCAGCTCAATCCATAAATGAGAGGCAGGTTTCCTCTGGGGAAGAGAGGAAAGAAGGGTGGTGATTGGAGCAGGAGCCTAGTGTGAGCCCATGGTTGGACATTCATGTCTCCAGTCTTTTATCTTCAGAGCTATTTCTGTCATGCATGTGTATGTTTTTTAATCCAGTGAGCAAAATACAAGTGTGATGTAAAAGGAAGGAGCCTGATGGCAATTGATCAGCCAAATTGGATGCAGTTGCAGCCTAAAGATTTGACAGAAAATGTCAGTCATCAATGAGCCCTCCCAAAATGACAATTATATGCTTCTTGCCCCATACTGCTGCAGAGATCTCAATGGCCAGCTATAGATTTCTTTTTATTTTTGTCATGTCTGTGCAGCCTGGTTCTCTATCTGGTTTCAAAATGCAAATTTTACTTATCCTGCTGTTGCTGCCTCTGCAAAGGTTACTTTCCCGAGTATATGCAGATGATATTGCAGGTGCTTTCTGCAAAGGTCTATGGATGAGACTCCAGTAATGGCTCAGTTTCAATTCTGGCTGCACAGAATGAGTCTGCCTTATTGGAGGAGTTTTCGTACTGGTCTCAGCATCTCAAATGTGATTACAGTTGTGGATTTCTTTGTCTTTATTTTTTTCAGAGAAATTTGTGAACGCTTCACCAGACGCCTACACAGCCTTGATACCAATCATGCAGGGTGAGCTGTAGGAAAATCAATGCATCACTTGTCTTGGCAGTTCTAAAAAGAAGACAGATACTGAAGTTAGAAATATATTAGCTGTGGGTGTATGTCTCTTTCTCAAGGTGCTGCAGAGTTCTGGTGAAACAGTGTATCTACCTCAGGGTACAGTTGCTTTGCTACAGATCCAAGTTTAAAGTGCCCTGTGCCTGAACTGTCCTCTGATACCCATCATTGCTCAATATTTGACCCCGGTTTTGAGAATTGTCATTATAAGCTTCAGTTTTGTATGGGTGGTTGGTGTTTGTTTGGTTGGGTTTTTTTTGTCATATTTCTGTCTGCCCAGCTGTCAGCTATTAGGAATGGAGACAGATACAGCAATGTCAATGTTCCAGTCTGACAAAAAAATATGCTTATTAGACTTGGAAGGATGAGAAGGTAATGGGCCAGAAGTAGATGAAAATGGCCTAGGGTTAGGTTGGCTTAGATTAACACAGAACAATGAGGAGATTGTTACATCTTCTGCTACCTGGTAACCACCAAGGGTCAGTGTCTAAGGTGACGAGTGGCTGATGTCCAGTACACTCTGCTCGTCTTCCCCGCAGTCCCCCCTCCAACAATTCAGAACTGCTGACTTCAGATGGTTTGAAGTCCCAGCTGCAGGTAAAACAATATCTATCTTGTTTCATTCTGCATTTCCAGTGTTGATATGACTATTAATGTTTATCCTTGTGCTTTGATCCTCTCCTCCGGAAACAAGAGAAATCAGAGTTCCCTGTAAAAGTGGGCAGAGTTGACACTGTTTTTTTTTTTCATTTCTGATATCTTCTGCAGTTTTGTCCTGTTGGGGTTTTACTTTTGAAAGCACCACAAACCTGAATGATCAGAAGTTAGGCAACAAGTATGTTGGGCAGAAACTCAAGTTTAAATATTTAGGCTTTGAGATTAAAACTCATCCAAGTGACAGTTCAGACTCAGTTCTTGTTTGAGAATGAGTGTAAGGTTTACTTGTGTGCTTTTTTTTTCTTTTTAATTGCTTTAGATTAATATTTCATCCAGATCAGTGTCTCTCAAACTGCTCAAAACATTTTGCATGTTTCTGTGTAGTTTGCCATCTCTGTCCATCTTTTAGCTTTGATTTTACATATGAATATTAAATCCTTCGAGCAGAAACTGTTCCTCTTATGTTTGTGTGCAACACCTAATACAGTGGGATCCTGCCTGTGATGGCTTCCTATGCTCTGCACTAATTCACTCTATGCTGTCATCACTGAACAGTAAGGCAAGCATGTCCTTGCCCCTCAGTAAAACACAAAGGCAGTAGCTTTTGGCAGCAGTGATGCTTGCTCAGTAAAGCTGGATGTGAGCGGGACAGCTTGAAAAGAATGGATGTATGGTGTGAGGGTGCAGACACGTTTTATCTGGAAGCAGCCTTCATCTCTGCCTAGTTCAAAGGGTTGCACGTTGTATACCCAAGTGTGTTTGTCTCTGCTGCCCTTTCATTGCTATCAAGGGCTGGCAGTGGTACCTGCCGTGTTGCTCTCCCTGGGAAATGTCAACGAAAGCAATTCTACTCTTATACTGATTTGCTCCAGCTAAAAAATGTCAGGAAAGTGTTCCTTGCCATCAAAGCTTGCCTTTGTAAGAGGACCTGGCTGGTGAGTAGAGAAGTCAAAGATTACTGATATGGAGCGATCAATTGAAGAACTGTAATTCAATCAAATGGTTCTGCTGGTATCATAAACCACGAGAGCAGAGCTCAGTCCGTTTAGAGATCATCAGAGCCCTGTGACAGAGTTAATACAGACTCTGTGATCGATCGAATGCTCTTTGCCTTACCTTCTTTTAACTTTCCTTCTTGCTCTCTGCTTTTCCATCTCTCCTGTTTGTCCTCTCTTCCACCACCCTCACATGCTATCTGCTATTCCATTCCCTCCTCTTTTGCCAGCCACCTCCTGCTCCCAGTTCCTGTTCGTCTCCTCACTCCTGTGAGCCCAGCCTGATGTATACATGACAGATGTATAACAAGGTTGGCAGATGCTTTGCTGTAAATGAAGTATGCTGTTTCTGGCAGAGTGTATTTTCTTTTCATTTTGGGACATCAAGAATTCAGGTTGGGGGGGGTTCAAGAATACAGATCAGCTTTTTTTTTTTTCTTTTGAGAAACTTATGTTTTCTGTGTGTGTGTGTCTGTGTTATTTCATTAGAACCATAAAGGGAATATCTGCCCAGGTGATAGGCTCATAAACACTATTAATGCCATTTAGGTATTCATGTATTTTTCATGAGGTGAACACATGGCTGTAGACAGCAGGCACATGCAATATATGCAGTGGCATAAAAATTTTAATTTACTGGCGGACAGCATGTCTTATGACTGGCAAGGGGTGTTTGGCCTTTTTCTTTTATTTTATTCTTAATCAGAGCTTTTATTACTTGACATTTTGGGTTGACTAGCTGCACCTGCTGTCTAACATGATTGTGCAGGTAGCGCATGTGGTCACTTTGTGAAATGGCCATGTGCATGTGTGCCTCCAGCTGCGCTGAGCCACTTCCCTGGGGAATCGGGTAGCTGAGTATGCACCAGCACGAAGTGGGACATGTCAGCTGTGGCTGGGTGTTACTGTGAGGACAAGTTGACCAGTGTGTGAGAATTGTTACCTATTCCCATGAGTGAGCAGAGTGAGGAGGAGATGCCTTTTTATGGTTGTGATTGGGCACTCAGTGAAGGCCAGGGTGTAGAACCTGGGATCTGGTTTTGGTTACAGGAAAAAAAAAGGGAAATGACCAGATCTAAGTGTTCAGTAAAACCTTAGCTGTAACAGAAGACATCTTCTTATAGTTCAGGTCCCTATTAAGTGCATTTTTGGATGCAAAGTCACCCTGATGTACCTTTGTCATTTGGCTTAGGTTTTTTGCTGCTGTTTCGTTTTTCTCTTTCCATTTCTCGATGCGTGGCAGGAAAGCCCAGCTCTTTCTCTGTCTGTGGGTGGTACGTATTCATCAGCCTAGCTCGCCAGATCAGAACAATCAGCAATTGACCGTATGTTGAAAACAGACACGCTCATTAATTTTAGGAGCCAATGTTCACTAACCAAAATGGCTCATAAACTACCCCAGGGGAGCAGGAGGAGATTGGAATTTCAAGCCCTGATGCTGTCACAGCTGAGGGGCTGCTGACCCCTTTCTCATCTCGGCCCTTCAGTGATTATCTGGGAGCTCACACACAGTAAACATGGGCTCTCTTCCTCCTCTTTGTGTCCCTTTGTGGTGCTAATTAGGAGGGGTAAGCCATAGTTTCCTTCCCAGTAAGCTAGGGCATGAAAGCACAGGTCCATAGCCTGCTGGAAGTTGAACTGCTCTTTTTGGGATATAGGGAGCAACTGTCCTCTAGATCTTCTCTAAATTAAGCCACAATCCAGTTAGATCCATGGTGCAGTCCCCTGGGGCAACAAACTACAGTCACTGCTGAAGTGAGAATATCAAGCCACAGCCACCTCAACTTGTTGAAGCTATTCTGGTAGCTTTGAGTTAGAGATCTCTTTGGTGTTCCTAGCACTGAAGACTTCTCCCACCCCCACACACTTCAGAACTTCTGTTCACTTTCAAGTTTTTTTTCTTTTTTTTTTCTGCTTTTGTTAAAATAATTTCTCTTCCTTCAAGCCTTTCAAAGCACTTCTGTGGCTTCTCAGTCACACAAAGAAGGCTTTATGGGTTGAATTCCTAGCTGTATGCCTTGTATACCTAGCTATTTCATGTTTCATATAGTATAAGCGAGATTTTTAGCAGTGACTAGTGATTATTGGCTATTCCATGAAGCTGTTTGCCCACCCTGACACTCCTTAAAGAAACTTAATTATCAGAAAGTGGTGAGCTCTAATTCATTAAAGATGAGATCACTTTTAGCTCTTTCAAGGCAGACTTTGAAAAATATACATATGAGAGTGGGGAGAGAGAGGAGACAAAAATCACGAATAACCTGGCCATCTTTAAAAATTGCACAGCTATTTAAAGTAGGGGGCTGTGTTTTAACCTCCAGGATAAGAATAAGCATTATGCTGTGATTTGAGGTGTGTATTTTGATGTGCGAGACTGGCTTGTATATCTGTATGAGAAGTTTGGTGAGTAAATGGAGGCTGCACTGTCATGGTCTGGTAGGTGTGTGTATGTGCATGCAGAGAAAAGGGGCACTGTCAAGTGCTATCTGTGCATTTTTTTAATAGTCAGTAGAAGCAATTAGTGGTAATGAAATTGTATTGGAAACAGTCATGGTATCATGTATTCTGTCCCTACTACAGGAAAGCAGATTTGTGTGTGTGACTGGTGAAATATTCTGCCTTTTCCTGTATTGCCTGTCAACCGGGGTGTACATCTCTTCTGAAATATACAGTTAGAATGAGCATCTGAGCAGTATCTAATGAGATCAAGTGTGTGTCTGTGTGGAGCTGGAGAGCTGTCGGCATTTATGGCAACAAAAGGAATTGGTCATTAGAGGACTTCATCACGCACTTCTGTTTCTCTCTCTCCTATTTCAGAAAAAGAAGAGAAACAGCTTTTTTTATTAGCGTTTTTCCTTGGATCTCCTTCTTTCAGTAAAATAAATTCCTGCAGAAATAACTTTTCCTCTTATTTTCAGAACTAAATAAGGTGAGGAGAAAATGCTGCTGGGAGATTTGTGACAAACTGGTGAAAAGAGTGCATAAAGTTAAAACAGTTTCCCAGAGCTTTGTGTTAGATGCTCACCTAATATGAGAACCTCAGAAAACTGAAGGCTTCCATGATTATTGGAGCACATCTCTTGAAAATACTGAATTTTTAAAAATTACTCAAAAATGTTAAGACTAAAATGGAAAACTGAGAACGTCAAGAGCTTAACAAAAATATGTTTGGGAGAATTCACCGATTTCACCGATCAGTGGATTTGTCAGAGGAGCAAGAGAAAGTAAACCAAACTTTGTAAAGTTGCGTGCAATCATAGTCTGTCTTGAACAAACCACTTCTTTCTCTGGTATCATTCACTTGACTGCATAGTCAGCAGCAATAATATGCATGGAGGGTGAAAAATCATGACAGCTTTGGAAGCATTCTGTCTTTATTTAAATTTGACCATATTTGAGCCTGTTGTTATTCACTAAACTTCAAAAGTCTGTAATACTAAGTCAAATTCACATACTTGTTGTTATAGTGAAAATTTAAACGACTTTTAGAAGTTGCCTGGCAAACTCAGCTTCCTGTTCATGTCCCTGAATTGCTGATAAGCAGATCATCATCATTTCTTTCCCTCCCTCAATTTATTTGCTATTTGAGATTATTCAAAGAATTTCTGTGAATAATTTTGGTCTCACTAATTTGTGAACAATTTGTTTGATATTCAGTTTGAGTGCTGTGTGTAAGATCTGGCTGGACACAATAAGCCATGTGCTCCTTCTTCCTGCTTCCTAATTGGATAATTAGAGTGCAGTCATGGGCGTGACACAAGAGATTTCCAGAAATTCTAAAGAATATTCAGTGTTCATCACTATTTACAGCTGCAGCAATTTCTTTTATGGCAGCAAACTTGCTTCCGAGGATATCACTAAGCAAAAAGAAGATGCAGCAGTGTTGAAAACAAGTGTCACACTTGGGAGGTCAAAAGATCATTTTCAGTCCTGAGGAGGATGTTCTCTTCACCTTCTTTCCAGTCTTACGACAGGCAAGCGGAGAGGAGTAACTTTCTCCATTTAAAGAACAGGAAGAGCTTTATTTCATGCTCTGTCCAGGCTCATTGCAACCCCCAGCCCTACACAAGATGAGCTCTGCACATTGCGTTACCAGTCCTTTGTTTCTTCTTTGTATAAAGGTGTGCTTAATGCCTCAAAAACAGGAATGAAAATCCACAGACACACAGCACCAGGGTGGTTTCCTGCCTCTCTGGGTCAATGTGTAACCCCACTGGCAGTGATCAAGCCTCAGCTGACTCTGTGTGCTTGATGCCTTATTAATGAATATTGGAATCACTCCGCTTCCTTATTTGGTCATCTTTGAGTGGGAACTTAGTATTTTCTTGCTAGGGATGTTAGGACTCAGGGTTCAGCTTGCCTTTGAAGATGAGGCCATAGGGAGTCCCCAAGTTGTGTTCCATAGCAAAGGCATCTGTCCCACTAGGATGAAAGTTAACTTTGCCCTTGGAAACATCTGTGGCCTCATGCAGGCAGTAATCGTATTTGTCTGTTGTTTCTGTTGTTTTGATCCCTGACAGTTTAGCTGTATGGTACCGTGGAGGGAGGCGGATTGTTGGCTGGCACCAAATGTAGCATTGTAAATGAGACCAGACCCCTGTTATGTATGGCGGTACTAGAATGTACTAGGATACATTCATCAACCATGCACTTTCTTTTGCTTTTCCTCATCCTCCTCTACCGCCTATGCATATTGATCAGACTGTCATTGAGCTGTCCCCAGTGACAACCAGGTCTCTTCCCTGAGTGGTCACAACTAATCCTGGCTGCAGCTGTCAGCATGCTAACAGTTCAAACTGTGTTTTCTACTGTATTACCTCCCATTTGTCAACAGGGGATTGATCTGCTGTTACACTGTGGGTGCACCCAGCTTGATCAGAGACCTCAGAAGAGTTCCGTTCTACAATCTAAACTAGATGGATCTTAGTACTTTTGAAACATTTTTCACCTTATTACTTTTACAAATAATTAGCACATACAGGAAAAACGTCTGATATAATGTACTACCCTGCACTTCAGGCATAATGGAAGTGTTTGGTGTTTACTCTCTCTTGCTGATTTCTGATTAAGTGTTAGTACCTTATGCATCTAAAAGACCCTTAGATTTTGTTTTGATTGCTGTTTTAAGAATGTGAACTGGATGATATTCTGGTCACTGGTATACATTAGCTTGTTGATAATTACTTTCATTTTAACTTGTCTGAAATAATGGGAAACCAATTTTCAATTCTCCTTGTAACCTAGAACTGACAGTTTCAAGAAACACTTAAACTAAAATTGCTTCTTTTAACTTTATTCTTCCTGTGGATAGTCAGGTAGCTTTACATTAGACTTCTTTTGCTTTTTGATTTCCTTCATCATTGTTGAATATGCACTTTTTTAACAGAAAGCTTGTATTATAACTTTGAAATATGTTTTTAGCTTGGTATTTTTTGTCAAGACAGATGCTGAACTAATACTCTCTGCCTGCAGTGATGTCATGTCACTGGGTGCTGTGGGAGTTGAGTCTATTGCTATTCTAATGGACTGTGCATCAGAAGACCAGTGTCTTTACTGCCATAACTCTACTGAAGCCATTGGAGTTATGCTAGAAGAAAAGCTGGCCCCAGTCTATCCTTCTTGAATACTTTATAGCCAGGTAATACAATATCCTGTTGGTTTCCCTTTTTGCCATTTCTCCACATTTTGCTGTCAGAAATGCCTGTTGAGTTATGATCCCATCCTTTTACTAGGAATTCTGTGCTGCTTCTCAATTTGGTACAATAACTAGCCTTCCATATGTCTTATTTCTGACACTGTGCCTTTTAGTCCTGTAATAAAAGGAAACTTAGGAAACCATATTGTGTGTGTCTTGGTTCCTGTTTGTTTTGCTTCATTCACTGTTTGAACACATTGGCTGATTTCAATGAGAGCTGTCAAAATTAGGTGATTAAAAGATTTTTATCAACTTCTTTAAGAAAACAGCTATATAGGTATTTGAAATGATGCCACAGAGAAAAGCTGCAAAGTGAGTTCTGCTGGTTTGGGTGGCACAGTTTTGGCAGGAGAAAATGCAGCCCCGGTGAAAGCTTCAGTCACTACTTTTACCCAGGACCAAACAGACTTTCAAGAAGGTGGGCTTGATGCAGTCCTGTTGCACACAGTTTAATGTTCTTACTGTGCAGTTCTGTAAGTCTTCTGGAAATGGCATCCATGAAGCTCACTGTCTTCCTCCTACTGATGAGATGTAATTTCTGTCATACCCTGCAGCTTTTTTCATCCACAGTTCCCAAATTTTTGTCTGCTGTGAATGCCTATAACATCTCAGTCTTTCCTCATGCTAGGTAACTGCAACAAGCTCCCTAACCCTAATGTGTTCTCGTAGTGGGTGTCAAAACTGCTTTGGTAAAGGTGGAATTGCCTCATTTCAGTATGAACACAATCTTCCTGCAGAATTGGTTATTGTTTTTCTTGTGCCTGTGATGGCCTTTTTTACGTAGTCGTTTGCACATTGCTACTTCAAAAATGGTCCTGCTCCAGCTGTACAATGAGGGTTATCAGAGGCATTGCAATCCTAAACTCTTTTGCTAAGTCTGGTATTAGTCCATTTTCTCCTGTCTTGCTATATATATAATGAGACAACTAAATACAAACCTGCAGGTTTCACCACTCACCAGTGAGTTGCCTAGGTGTTTAGAAATTAACAGCTCTGACATTAGGAAGTCAAAGAATCAGATGGTTTTCATGTTTACCATAAACACAGCTTCCCGTATTTCTGAAGATCAAAGATTCTGACAACCTTTTTTTCTTTTATCTGTGTGAGAGGGAAAACTAGCCAAATCTCACTGTTGGAATCCAAATCCCAGCTATAGGGTTTGTCATGTCTGTCTTCCCCCCTATTTTTTATTCATTACCACCTGGAATATTGGAGGGATTGGCTTTGAGATGTTGAACCATCATCTCAATAATATCCCAATAAGCTGCCTCTATAAATAATTCTGTCTCTCTACTAGTTCAGCAACTCAGGCCTTGGCAAGAAATGCAAGATGTCTTAGTTTACCCTGCCAGGTGGCCCTGAAAGGAAATTTCTAGATATAAGTGATGCTCATTTTGACTCAGCACTGGGGTAGCTGCAAAGGACTTATCTCTGACCTTAATTTTCAGAGAGTGCTGATGGAGGAATGGAAGATGAGCAAAACAGGGAGCTCAAAAAATGACAGTAGATCAAGTGAAGACTAGGTAAAATGATGTGCCTGAAGGGAGAAGGGGGAGAGAGAGAGAGGAAGAGGTAAAAAGCATGAAGAAGCAAAGATAAATGAAAGCAGGGAGGGAGGAGGTAGTGAGGAAGAGCCCTGTTTTCATCTGTTTTCAACACTGCAGCAAGTCAGAGGAGGTTTGGGTTAATGGGGTGTCTGGGTGAAGGCTTAGCCTGCTCAACAAATGGAGGAGAGAAATAAAAGACACTATCAAAGGGAACAAGAAAAGTAAAAGAGAGGAAAGTAAGAGGGACTGTAATTCATGGGCAGGGAGACAGGAGAAGATAAAGTTCTAGGAAGACTGCAGTAAAGGGATGTTGGAGCAATAGAGGGAGAGGGATAAGGGCAGGGCATGAATAAAATGATGGAAAATAGAAAAGGGGGCAGAAGAGCTTATGACAACTTAGAACAGCTTGAAAAAGGTCATGCATGCCCTCTGGGCTCCTAGCCACACAAGATCCAGAGAAGACTGTCATGGTGGATAAACAAGGGATGGTAGGATTGAATACAATTTATAACTTGCTTGTCATCTGGCATGGGAATGGAAATGAATATCCCATCCCTGTGGGGTTGTCAGGGCGCTGAGGAAGTGGCCTCTGGATTTCTCTTGGCTGTCAAGTGAGAGGAAAGGTGCCAAATACTTGCACGCATATTTCTCTCCAGCTGGGTGGTACTGGAAGGGTTTGTAAAGGAAGAGAACGAATCTCTTCAAGAATACAGAGCTTGTTGCACTGAAATGCATGCTTTTGTGCTGCCATATCCACTGGCCCATGAAAAGTGATAGAAAACAGAATATTCTTGTAACTCTGCACTTAGGTGATGTTGTCTGTGGTTTGGGTAGTTTATTAATTGACCTCTTTAAGGGCAAGTGACTTACATTGTGTCTGAGCGTGAGAGCCTACAAACTCTGATAAAGGTTTTAAGATGAAGAATCAGTCTGTGAGCCACCTCTCGTGTCAGGTCCTCTCTCTGGTTCCTTAAAAGCTTCACAGATGGCTCCTCAGGGGAAGGTATATTAAGTACTAATCTTCCGTTTAAGAACAGGAGACTTCAGAGAGATACAGCGCTACTCTTCAAGATGCCACACTGCAACAGCTAGACATACTCTTAGATAAAATTAAGGATGGAGAGGATGGTAAACCTTTGTGAGGGTGTTCATCTGCAGTCCTTGCCGCCAGCCCAGTGGAAGGTTGTTAGCAGGTTGAGAACCCACCCTGAGGGCAAGGGTTGGTTTTACTGGATAAAAAAGCATAATGTAGCATTTACACAAACTGTGCTTCCTCTTGAATCGTGCTCCTCTTCCCTGATAGGTTTCATTCAACTTCATTAGACCTACATTACTAGGGAATGGCAGAGAGGTCGGGAGCAGGCACGGGGTTTTGGAACTGCCGTGAAACTTTAAATGCAACATGCAAATGGGATTTGTGCTTTCAGTAAACTAGGACAATTTTCCCTTCCCTTCCCCTGATGTCATCAGGAATACAGCTTTCATTACTTCCAGTTTTGGTGGAGTAGAGAAGGAGATACAGTTTTGGGAAGGAAATGGATTCAGAAGTTACTAGATATCGCAGTGCTGTTTCTGTTATTGAATGTCTGTCTGCTTCTGGGATGCTGGCAATCCTTTTACTCTCACAGCAAGCCCTTCATGCTGATTATCCATATGGACACTTTGAATTTGAAAAACAGCTGAGTGGAGAGGTTTGAAAAAGGGAGATCTGTTTCTCAGTATTCTTGGGGCTCTGTTGGCAACCTGTGGTTATCTGTGGGTCAGACTTTCGACATCCATAACTCCCTCTCAAATGGGGGCAAAGAATGGCCAGTGGTCCTCTGGGATGTATAGCAGTCCTCCAGAGAAGGAAGGGAGCTCCTGCTGAGACCCAGCTTTGCAGGGAAAAAAAACTGGAATGCAGTTGAGCTTTGGCAGAATAAAACACCTTTGAATGTTTCTCAGCCTAAGAGGTGTTTTAAAGAATAGCGGTAACAGACTGCTTTGCCATGTTTGTATGACTAATGAGTACCCAGCTGAGAGATGAGGCTTTAACTCTTCCTGCTGTCTCTTATCTTTGGGGAGGATTTGGGGAAAGCAGGCAACTGAGTCCTGAGAGTCTGATCAGCCACCTACAGGGTGAAGGAATTTCTGTGGTACATATGTGTACCCATGCCTCAAGAGACTTCTGTGTCTGTGTAGGCACAAAACCCTACCCATACCAAGAACATAAATATGATCTTCCCTTCTGTAGTAATGAGTTCTCATTTTGAAAAATCTCTGGGTTCTCCCTATAGAAGGGAGAAGGCAAGCAGCATCACCTGTCTGACAAGGTTGTTATCACTTTTCACTGATGCCTGAGGGACTTTGCAAGTGATTTCTGCCCAGTTCCCTGTACTTGCCAGGCTAGGTGGGAAATGACAGGCTACCAAGTTCACATGCTGTCTCTTATTTCTAGAAGCACGTACTTTTTCAGCTTACTGTCTGAACACCTGGCATGTTTTCTAATGGCTCCCATTCCATCAGTAAGCTCTCTGCCCTACTATGTGCTTCAGGGTTTTACACTGGTGTCTTCCTTCTGGAACTGGGAGAAAGCGAGGAGCAAAAAAGTTACCTAGTCTGAAACTTTAGGGACAGGGTTTTTTCCTAGCCAGGAGGAAAAAAACAAAACAAAACAGAGAAGATGCCATCTCTTCCTTCAATGGCTTGTGAATAGACTGTGTAGGATTTGAATTTTCACTGGTGGATTCCCTAGTGCTCTCTATGTGCTTGCATTCACCTGCCCCTGCCTCCGTTTATAGTCTGAACTATGAATCTTCTGTCCTATTTTGATGCTCATGATGCCCTGAGGAACTGAGGGGGGTGCCTGTTGTCCTCACTTCATGGATGGGGAACAAAGGTATAGACTAATGCCACGACCTTTGCTTTTCCTGTATGAGCTGACTCCCAAATCTGGAACCCATGTCTCTTGCATCTTGTCCTGACAGTCACAGTAGATGGCCCTTTATTTTGACCTGTTTCCTCCATGAAATCATAACAGATAATGAGGCAATAACAGGCATATAGTAGGTGATCCATTTCCCTCTGCCAACAGTCAGTGGTGTTGTGTTCCTTAAAGCAGGATGGTTATAACTGCACAGTCCCCGTTTAAAGCTATAAGAAGTTGCAAAGCTACAAGCTACCCCCGCCAGCCTCACAAGAGCAGTTGACAGTTATTTAACCTTTAGTGACAGGTGACATACTTCAAAGACAAATGATGCTTTGTGGGTAATGGTTTATTTGTTTCTCGAACAGCAAGCTGTAAATTCACTCATTTATGGAAGCCACATTTCTTGCCTATTGTTCAAGTGTTGCTCAAAAGTGCTGTTCTGTTATCAGCTTGGATGTCAAATACTCACAGCTCTGTCAATTTGATGTCATGTGTGGAAGGAACTAAGGTGGTGTACAAGTGTATTTGCATTTTGAGGGAGTATGTGTTGAATGAGCTGGAGAAGGAGGCAGGGAGGGAAGAGGGCCCAAATTTTAGATGGTCCTTTGCTCCTTCCTGACAAAATTGCAAGTATGCTACCTCTACCTGCTTTTTTTGGATGCTGGTGTCTTTGTTTCATGGACCATGACACCCACTTCTCCACAAACCGTGGGGTATGAGAGATGAGTACCAAAATCTATGGCCGTAAGTCCAGCAGTTGCAAACCAGCGTGGGATCACTGACAATGAGTGGAGGCCGTTGCCTTTTCCTTAAACCAGTCTGCAGGGTTGCAGGGGTGGCTGCATGTGTGCTGGTGCACTGAAATGTGTCTTGCAAGTGTTTTGTTTTCAGTAGCTTCATTAATATGAAGGTATAATGTGTTTAAGGGTGTTCATTCAAACAACCACATGGGTTCATCCTCATTTTAAAAGACTATGTGAGAAGCCAGGGGCAGATTTTCAACTGGGTTATCCTATTTTTCTTATCTCTGTTTCTGAGGCTATTCCTAACTGAAGGAAAATTTCCAAACCCATAGAGATGCTTTTGCAAATTTTCATCTCTTTTCAGCTTCTCTCTTAAATAGTTCTTGTGTCTCCCGTAATGCTGCTGAATTTCCTCCTTCCCTTTGCTATGATGCCTTAATGCTTTTATTCAGTACATGGAGGAGCTGTATTTCTCAGTGCTCAAACCAGTCTTTAATTTTTCAAGCATATCTGGATGTGCAAATGACCATTTGAATGTGAAAAATGAGCGCACCCACAACTCTGCAACTACCCATAAATATCTGGAAGTACAAAATTGGAGGCTGCAGTATGCAATTTAGTACACTGTCTTTGTGCCCTGTTCTCTTCAATTTGTTGTTGGTGAGGCACGCACCTACATGTAAAGCTGAAGTTGTACACGCATTTTCACTCTAAATGCTAAATTTCAAATGGAGCTGGATAAGATTTTAGTTGCATACTTCATTTAGCAAAAATGAGTATTCTGTTTGACCCAAGTGATTTGTGAAGTATTTTAGCCTCAACCCCTCTTCCCTCAAATTGAAGAATCAGAATTTTCTGCTTCAATTTTTTAAGAAAATAAACATTTTTACCTCAAAATACTTTGACATTTTTATTGACATCTCATTCTCCTAATTATTCTAAGAAAACAAGGGAGGGGCAAGGATGAAATGACATTGACTAAAAGCATTTGTGGGTATCTATGGTGGAGCATCTTGGCAAGAAAATTCAGTGTTTCAGATAAACTGTAAATAAAAGATATTTCTCTTTGGGAGAAAAAAAAATATCGATTAAAGCTGAATAATTCATTCCCAGTCAACACATCTTGTAGATAAAACAGGTTGCTTAGGTGCAAGGGCAACCACATGTGATCTGCACAGACCAGCTTAGGTTTGACAGGACTTAATACCTCTGATGCCATACAAATGCAGCTAGGTTGGCTCCAAGCCTGGACTGGTCCCAGGCATTCAGGCAGCTCTCCATCCAAGATAATAAACTTTCCTGGGACAGAAGACAAAGGATGCAGAAAAATCTGAGCTATCTCACACATATCCACTTAAGTATGGAAGCAGTAATACTGTTGGTATTGTCTTCTCTGCAGGATCTAGCTCCCTGTAACCGTGCTCAGCAGATTACTGATTGCACTTAGACTGCTCTGCTTTAAGGTGCTTGCAGTTTTTAAGATGGAAACTGAGCATCCCTGTCTGGTTCTGAACAGGGTTTGCAGTGGGGAAACTGATAAATGCTCCCCAACTCCACCATCACATCTAAAAATGACAATAATCTTTGCATTTACAGCTGTTTAAAAACTTGTCATTTACTGTTTGATTTGCAAGTGGATTTAGTTTTCAAATGTTTTAAGGTGCACAGAAATGATGATTTGCCTGGTATTTAAGCTACTGGGAAAAATGTGCCCATGAATCTTGGCAGTACAATGCCAGCATAAACAACAGTAGAACCTTGGCTAGTCCTGGGCACTTGTTTACCAAAGCTGTGGTGAACCTTCTCTGCGCAGCTGTTTGTCCAGCGTTTTAGTAGACCTTGAAAATACTCATGCAAAGATGAAATGAAATGGGAGTTGCGTGTACTTGTCTCATGCAAGAAAGGAAAGGTATGTTTTCCTGTTTTGCCAAATCTCCCTCCACAATTAAAGTGGCTCAAAGAGTTGAGTAGAGGCTCCTGGACAGAGAGGTCTGGACCTGCTAATGAATATTGTGTCCTTCTGGGCACATGGCATCCTCTGTGTCTCCAAGTCTCTCTCAGTCTTGATCTACCCTGAGCAGCTCACAGGCTGTTTCCAGGCAGGGAGTCTCTACGTGTGGAGTGGTTGCCACAACAGGACCTTATCTGTGGCTAATGGGTTATTGTAACATAAATAACAATATCTTGTTTTCCTGAGTAATTGTGTACTTCAGACCTTCATCCTGCAAGAGAACCACCAACCATGCACAGTAAGACTGGGGTCAAATCTTGTGTGTTTGCTGCCTGTCTGCCCCAGCCCTACCCCACTGTGTAATCACATTAATTCATTGCATCGTGTGGCCTTTATGCTATTAACTCTGTGTGAGGTGTAGCTGCACTTATGCATTTAGTTTATAAATAATGATGAAGAGGTGAGAGCAGAAGCAGTGGGAGATTCTGCCCAGTCAATTGCTTTAAAGCAGGAGGTGGGCAACCCAACCCTCCCTTCTCCCTTTTTCTGAACAGCTTTTTACAAAAGTACAACTTAAAGTCAATTGAAACAATCACAAACTCAAGTTGAAATTGTGACAAGATCTTTGTGGGGCTGGGCATGAAGAAGTGAAAGAACTAATTTCAAGGAAGTAGAAAGGTGATCAAGGTAAAACTTTGAGGGTTTATTTTAAAAAGTCAGAAAGGAATGAAAACTTTATTTTTGTAAGTGTTAGAAATCCTAAAAGAGAGCAATCTATTCCCAGTGCAACACTTCAGTTTATTCAGACAAATTACTTTGGGGGCTTCATCTGTTTATTTTTGCTTTTTAACTTGGAGAAGACTCTTTTTTTGTATGCCTTTTAAGGGCAACCTAAAAATAACTTTTATTTTGATTTGCTAGCAAACCAAAAAATCAATTATTTCCACAGCACTAAATTGCCCATTTATAAAAGACAAATGCTCTCTTGCTGTCTGTCAATGTGTTGCTCATGAAGGAATTTTTTTGTTTATCCACTTTTATTTTTTAAAAAGTCAATGGAATTAAACACAAAACACATGGATTAAAGTAACAGTGAAATTAAATGCACAGAAGTCAGGAAATACCAGAATTACAATACAGCCCTTAAATGCTCACAAGCTGTTCTTATTGCAGGATTTCTGCCTTGTTCAGTGACAGGCATAGTGTATGATAAATAAGATGGAAGGCCACACAATGTATAATGAGAGTAAAAAGAAATATTGAATAGCTGCTCATTCAGCAAGTCCCAGACATCCCATGGACTGAATGTGGTGGGGGCTGGGGTATAAAAAAGGATGTAACAAAGCTGCATCAAAATGTGCTTGCACAGGAGACTGTGGTTACGAATATGAGGGAAGGTGTTACATTGACGTTTTCTGACTGTGCTTCACTCTGACAAAAAAAAATATACATATAATTTTTTTAATTAAAATCAATCTTAAATTACTTATTACAACTAGTTTAAATGACTGTGAGCACTCTTGGGAATATCTGAATCAAATCATGATGCAAAACAAGGTCACGATCCTGCCAGTTGCTCTGTGTGGGAAAGCCATGGAAGTCAACAAGGGCTCTATGTGGTCCCAAGTACCTGTGTGCACGGAACAAATAGGCAGATTTGCTGGAGCAGACATCATACAGCATAGTCTTCCTTCAACACCATTTGCCAAACTTACAGCCTCTGCAAGAACTAAACTAGGTTTCTTGATGCGTTCTTTTGTAGAGTGTTATAGAACAGTCATATAAAGCAAGATGACAAATCTCAGAGGGCTCCTATGCTGTGCTGAGTAATGCTACAATTTCCCAGTAACTTGGTAGCAGAAAGAAAAGAAGTGTAACATTTGTCAGTGTTTCAGTAAAAAGCGAGATGTATTTGCAGCTTGATCTTGGGGTGCTGAACAGCACAGATCTTGCACACCAAGTTCCAGCATCTGTGGTTAGGCAGACACCACGGCAGGCTGCAAACTAGTGAAGATGCACATCTGACAGTCACTGCAATAGTGTACATGGAATATTCTTGCGAGTGTGGCTGGCCTGCCTTCCACCATATCTGTTGAGTTATACTCAACAGCACAGAGCATATTTATCAACCTTTCCCCCTTCTCTATTTGCCAAAGCTGCATTGGAAAGATGGCTAACTTGGTGCTTATGTATGAAGATCATTATCTTTTTAAGTTTGGTTTGACCACTGTAGAATAGGAATAACAACAACAACAGCAAAAAAAAAAAAAAAAAAAAACAACAAAACCACACAAACAAAAAAACCAAAAAAACAACTATGAAGTTTTGATTCACTAGAGAAGACTGTCCAGTTTATAGCATCTATACTTTAGCTTCTTCATTAGATGCATTGCATTTTCTTTTGTGGTTTACAACCATATGCACCACATAGAGGAAATTCCAGGACTCTTTTAAAGAGCATGCAAGTCAACCAGTAGAAGTTGCTGACCCATCCTGTACTTGCTGTAACCTCTGGAATGCATTGTCTGCAGTTAATAAATAGCATGCCTCAAAGTGTAGTAAGTAACCTTATGCAAGGAAAATTTGCAAAACCTACAGCACATGTCCCTTTCCCACCTCTTCTGTCTTCCAAGATGGAAAAAATGATTATTTTTCCTGTGACTTAATTAGAGCGAATTATTTCTCTCCATCATCTTCTAGATACCAAAAGAATACCGCTGACAAAATGGTCAGACTCATGACAGTAAGCATTGATTGAGTGTAAAGAGGCTATGTATTGACATCTTGGAATCTGGAAGTTTCACCTGTAGACTACAAATGCCACAGCATTATACTTACCTGTGCAACTTTTTCTATAGTGCCATTATATCATCCTTTTGTTGCAGAAATACTTATATACTGAGCATCAGACCCATCAAAGACAAGACTGTCTTTCTAATGTTGATTACTAGAAAGGGATTTATGCTCTTATATTATAAGACTGGATCTTCCCTTGGGGGTCTTTACAAATTTACAGCTTGCAGAGACTTGGAGTGAAGATGCTCCAGCTAGGAGATGCTTTCTAATACCTTGCTACCAGCAGTAGACTGGGGGTGTGCCTCTTCCTAGTGCATGTGCCTGCCATTTACCTTCTACATGCTCTGGTGCTTGGTAGGTCCCTTCACAAGTTCATTTAAGTCAGAACCCAGTACATAAAAGCACTGTTTTTTTTTTTCAGGTTGGTTAGTGAGCAAAATTGGTTGTTTGAAAGGTAGGTCCAGCAAGCCCTTGAGCTGGTGCAAGGAAGGACTCAGAGCTGTACGGCTAAGAGCAGGGGTAAAGAGAGAAGTGGGGAGCAAGTCTTCCCTCTTTGGGCTCAGCAACTTGCTGGATCTGCTTGGCTGCTCGTGGAATAATGCTTTCAGATGAAAGGTCTTACAAAGCCATTACTGAAATTTGTACTCACATTTGTTAAAGTTTTTCCAAGTTCTTACACTACCCACCTGTGCAATTTAATTTAGCAGTCAGTTGGCAAAATGCCCTACATGCTTTTTTTGCCAGATAGTGGTTGGTTACAGGATTGTTAGTGCTTCCTCCCCCAACTTCTTCTTAGTGGATCCTTGAGGTTTAATGCTAATTTGGAGCCCTTGTAAACAGAATGGTGTACAAACACTTGCTAAAAGGTGCACATTTGAAATCCCTTGGCAGATGCTTCTGGATTTTTAACTCTCAGACCTAAATTTTACGGACTTTAAAGTTACTTAATTCTGCTTGTCTGGACTTTAAAATAATAGTAATGAATGCCATTCCACAGTGCTCTGTAGTGGTTAAGTAACTTTTGCCATATTCTTTCAGAATATAATTACTGTTGGATACTGGCCAAATCTAGAAAATTTCAGCTCTGAAGATGAAAATTTTGGCAAGTTATGAGTGGCTGAAAACAGAGAAATTTGTTTGCATTCTTAATTGTAGCAGATGTTGCTGCTATTGCCCTGCATTCCAGACAGCATGCTGCGGAAGTAGGGGATACTGCGCTGGCAAGAGACCTTATACTGCTGCTTGTTTCTTCTTCTTGCCCTCAGACACAGGTTAGGAAAGCACAGAACATGTTCTAAACTTTTCCTCCTGGCAGTGGCTTCTTGGTGGCAGCAAGCATGTTTTCAAACACTTGTGTTTCCTCCCAGGTGTGTATGTGCCTCCCTTCACCTCCTTTAGCCTGGTGTTGAAAACTGGAGTAGCAAGAATATAACAAGCTGCTCAGGGAATGGGGGCCTGAGAGTTCTGGAAGTGTGTCTCATCCTGAGCAATGTTGTAATGGTGAATGTCAACTATAGAGAGCTATGTGCTGTTGGAAAGGCCAGCAGAAGTCAAATGAGATGACCCAGAGCATATAAAATGGCACTACACAACTCAGGTAAAGTATCTAATCACCATCCTATATGTTTACACTGTCAAAGATGGGCTTGAGGCTATTAACGTATGGTCTTGCCACTGTTCCTCTTCATGCAGTTTTGATTTTTCTGAAACTTTGAAGTTTGACAGTAAAGTAGAATATATTGCAGTGGGCATTGTTGTTTGGTTTTTTTGGTTGGTTGGTTGTTTTAGGTTTTTTTATTAAAACCTGTTACTACTAGCACCAGCTTTTCCAAGCAAGAAGTGCCAAAGGGACGAGCCTGTCCTGTCCTGTGGCATTGCTGAAGTCCTGAGTCCCTTCCCACCATTGGAGGTGCTTGGGCCAGGTTGTATTAACTGGGAGAAAACAGTAGAGTGAATGCGAGGTGAGGTAACAGGGCTGTGGTCATTAGCAACTCCTGTGCATCTTGGGCTTTTCGACAAACTGATGTAAGGGAAGAGACCTCATTCAGGGGTGTGAGCTTGTGAGAATCCAGTTTCCATAACAACTCACTTCAGGTCTTCTCTTCATGTTCCAACATTATCTTTTTGTGTTGCTTCTAGAGCTTGACTTGCCATAACAACGCAATGCATTTCAACAGCAGTTACCTCCTTTCCAGGAGCTGGAGCACCTATTGTTTTCTGAGGAGATGACTTATTCATCACAAAGATAACACAGGAAATGGGACACAAATCCACAATATCTCTATCTGTCTTTCTAGCCTTCTCAGTATTTGGTATTGTTTCATCTCCCAAAAATGGGCACCTTCTGTCTTTAGCTAAACTGTGTGTGTAACCTGGGATGCTCATTATTTGCACCCCTGTTCTGACTGGAGTTACCTAAAAGAGTCACTCCTGTAACCCTGTGGTCCTGACCGCCTCCTGCTGCCACATTCTCCTTGCTTTCAGCACTGCCCTGCCCTTTGACACAGGATAGTCAGGACTGAATCAGTACATTTCAGTATCTTCTATTAAATCCTTCCCCTCTGAGCAAGCTAGGGCTTCCCAAGGCAGATGAGGAGTACCAGGCTTGCTCCTATCTCAGCCCTTTGGAGTAAGTGGGTGTCAGTAGTGGTAAAGGTGCGGTACCTGATTGCTGGAATCTCCTTTAAAGGGCTATTAAAAGCTGTCATAGGTTTCAGTAGTCTGGAGGCCACACTGGTTTGTGTGCAGAAATGCTACAAAACTTGTGAGTACCTCACTGGTGGTGACAAATGTCATGAGCGTCTCTGCTAGCTGGGAAAAGAGAAACCTGCAGAAATGGCTGCACATATATTCTGCTGCTGGTGATGTGGCACAGTGCATTCAGTGAAGATCCATATTCTTGACTACTTACTTCCCTTTAAAATGCTGATATAGCTTGAGGAAAATATCAGTTTCTTCCTGCTGTGACTCCCTTCTTGTTGGGTATTGAATAATCAGAAGTAAACAGGCTTTTTTTTTTTTTTCTTCCATAGCGAGTTTCATAGTTACAGACCAGTTGGCAATCCTTTGCATCAGAGTTCAGCTGTGTGCTGGAGCACACTTCTGATGATCCTTCCTTCCCTAATTTTGCAGACAAAACGTTGTTAGGAGGCAGAGAGGCTCTTGGAGGGAAGGTTTACAAAGCACAGTCAGCCTGGAAATTGTGACTATCTGTGACAACTGTTGTCTCTCTGAGGGCTGAGGGCCAGCACCGCAGCACTACCACAGACAAGGGTGGCCCTGGGGAGCAGCTTGAGTTTGCAGCCTCTCTCAACAAGAAGAGTTGTTTCCCTTTCACACTACTATTCCTCCTCCCTGAAGAAAATTCCCCCGGGCTTAGTGAAAAAACAATGCATGGGCTAGGGCAAGGGCCAGAAAAGCATCCAAATCTTCAGCTCCCATCTATTGTCCCTGTATCCTGTCTTTTCGGTTCACTCTGTTTTCAGTGTTTGTCACTAGGGAAGCTTGAATGCATAAAGGAGAGCCATGAACAAGACTGGCATTGAAGTAATAAATTTAACTCTGAAATAAATGATACCTGTGGGTAATAGGTTTGAAATTGCTATGTTCCTTGGTAACAGGATATAATTACAAGTACCACAAGATCTGCAGGGCAAAGGTGCAATTATCCCCCTTATGTCTAAGTTTTCAGTGAAAGCATTACCACAATGTTGCCACAATTCAGTGGCACGAAAGAGGAAGCTTGTTGAGAGATAACACTAGTTCAGCAAATGTTTCTTTGTAAGCAGTCCATACTGCTCCCTTTCCCCCGCTCCCCCCTCCAACCCCAATCTTGAAAATGCACCATATACTAGGATAAAAGTCCCCACAGCTACAATGCACCACAGTTGCTGTGGGGTTACCAAAGTGTTCCCTTAGTAACTACCAGGGAATGAGCAATGGCGGGCAGGTCATCATTGGTGTTGCGGTGTGGTTCTGCAGTAATTAAAGGCTACTGAATGATATTTCTCCACTGTAACCATGTGGGGGGGTGAGTGTGGTGTGTGTGTGCCTTTGTGTCACTGTGTAGTTGCACAGTAATTACTGAGTAATGACAGATAGCGTTACTGTGTTACACCAGGCTGCTAATTGTGTTCCCTTGCACAGCGTTGTTGATTAGAAGGAAATGTCCTAATTGTTGCTACCTCTAGCATTGGGGTTTAATTGTATACGACTCCCTTGCTCCACGGCAATGATAGGTGGGTGGTTATTGTGCCAAGATCCACAGACTGGGGAGCCTGGGTAGCTGCCGAGGCTCAGGAGGTGTTGGGCCAGGTACTCAGCTGATGAGTGGGGAATTGCCTGACTTGGGTGCTGTGCAGGGTAATACCCATCTAGGGGGTTCACCTGTGTTTCTAGTGTAGTACTGTCTGTTTATCTGCTCAGTGTCATTTGGACATTGACCAGTAACCTGGCTTTGGCAAGTATGTTTTTTTCATGTGCAAGATTCCTCCCTAAAGGATAACTCCTGCATTTTCTGCTCTATTTCACTTTCACTTACACATTTACCTATGTAATGGCTGACAGGTCTGTGGCTGGCACAGCTGTCAAGTCTGCTAGAGCAGTATGTTCATACACTGTGATTTGAGCTCATTTCGGATATGCCTGTATGACACACGGTTGTGTCTGTTGTTTTTCTTGAAGACATGAATTTGTCTATGTATGCTCTAAATGGACTGAAAGCCATGTGGACGTTTCCAGTGTCATCTGAGTTGAGCTAGACAGTCCTTGCGGGGCGTGTGACTTGAGGCACAGCATCATCATGGTTACAGGAGACTTTTCTGAAGTTGTATTGCTGGCAGGGAAACATACCATGAAGGTGTACTCAAACGTAGCCAGCCTGGCCTAAAGCTGGCTATAGTCAGAGCTCAAGGCAACCTATGTGATCAGGTATCCTATGTGCAGTACCCAAACGCAGGGGTATCTACGCAAACTGCGGTTGTTCTTCATGGGTAGATATGCCCAACAGTTTTCCTCTTCCTTCACACCAAACAGTGAGCTCCATTCTCAGTGGTGAAAGCCAAAAGAAAAATTTTGGTGGCATTTGACAGTCTCTTTATATTGGATTTCTTGTACTTCCTGTGCAACAAAAGTAGGATTGGCTGATATACTGGGTGCGATGTAGTGATAGAAAACCAAAGAAAACAGCAGCACCACCTGAATAAAGGAAGAAGGATTTTAATGTCCATTCTAGTCCTTCATAGAGCAGCATAATGAGAACCAGGATGGTAACTTTCCTCCCACATCCTTGCTTATCATACTAAATTCTGCTATGCATTGCTAGTGTGTTTGTAGGGAAATGCTGGTTGTGACTTTCCCTCGGAGGATATTGAGATCTGGCAGTTTTTGAAGAGGAGGTATTAGACTGGAACATGCAGTGAGCTGGTTTCTTATAGCTATGAGGACTTGGTGAAACCATGAGAAATAAGGTCACAAGCTGCAGTGCAGATCTCTATAGGACCAGTGTAGCTCTTCTTCTATGTGTAAGTATTCTTCTTCTGCGTGGGAGTATTTGAGAGGAAAAATCTCCAGTTACAAAGCCACACGGAGAGCTACTTGTCACATCCAAGCCCTTCTCTCCTTTTTGAGGCTGCTGCAGTGCTGCCAGATTTTCTTTTCCCGTGTGTGAGTCTGGCTGTCTCTGTTTCTGGGAGTGATGGTGGTTTCTTTCTTTCTTTTCTTTCTTTTTTATTAAAAAATGTAACATTTGGGTCTTTGAAATTGAAATGGATTTCAGTCTTCCTTATATTAATTATTGATAAATGGAGCCTGAGAGACGGAGATGAAGCCTGGCATGATTAAAGACAGACAGTTTTTAATTTTATGTCTCTCACAGTGATGGAGGAATCCAGTTTAATAGGAGTCATTTATTAAAAGGGACTTAATCACAAGCGTGCAACTAATCGGGAGCGAGATAGCAGGGGAAGTGTGTGTGGGGGAGAAGTACGCACTGGGGCAGAGGGGGACAGCCTGTTGGGGTAGGGGATGATACTGCAGTGTACAGAGGCACTCTTCGAGTCCCAGCACGTGTGGAGACCGCACGTGGAAACCACACAGCCTGTGTGCAAAGGCAAGGGAGCTGCAATTTGCAAAAAAGAAGGAACGGTGAAGCTGCTGAACTGGGGACTGGCTGATGATGGCTCTTATCTCAGCAACATTAAGGTGGCCCTGCCATTAACCAAGACCCTCTGCCCTGCATGAATCCAGAGTCGGAATCACAATACTCTCCTCCAAAGCATTTCTAAGGCTAATTAAAAGGCAAGACATAGAAGATGGGTAAAGACATACAAAGAGATGATATTTTCTTCTGGATGTGGGAGGAACAATGTTCCTCTCCCTGTCAAGCTTGCTGAAAACTATGTAGGCAGGTGGTATGTTTTGTATAGTCTTTGCTGGTGGTGATGTTGCTTTAAGAACAGTACTACATGTGGCCTGCAGCGATGAGGCCCTGGTTTACCCTTCCCCAGCCGAGCACTGCCTACTGTCTAGTAGGTAGTAAGGAAGCTTTAAAAATATTTACTCCTCAGGTTGTGTGTTTTTCTCAGAGAACCGACTAAAATCAGCAATCTAGAGTCCCTTTGACAGTGTGTTCCATGCTGTGAGCTTAGTGGGGGGGACCATGTGTGGTTACTTCACCCAGCAGCATCAACTACTGCTGCTCTGAGCTGCAGATGCTATGGGTAATTGTACCAGGGTCCAGGAGTTCTGATACAGAATTGATTCCTGCATTTTCATTTCAACTTCACTTTACTACTACTTCTGTCAGGGGTATTGCTAAATTTATAATTCATGGCTGTGCAAATCTGACTTTCTGTTTACTTTGTTTAGCATACTCTAGAATGGGGATGCAGCAGTACTGTGAAACCATGGTGGGGGAAGGAGGAGGGCACACAGAAACAAGAACAAACAAACAAAACCCAGACCAAACCAAACAAACAAAGACACCACACACCCCCCAAAATGATAGGTAGCTCCTTGTCAGGTGAAGCCATGGAATTTGGGGACTTTAGGGGCTGAGACAAGTTGTAGTTTCTGGTAAGAGACCATGAGCTGAGGGGAAGGACCAGTGGGGACATTCTCCTCTGGCAACAAATTTAAGGAGGCTTCTAGTTTGGTGTCCATCCCTCTGTTCCTTTCTATCTACTATGCTCACGTGGAGTTCGTATGGTAATTTATGCTTTTATTAAGGTGTTTGAGCTGCTTGAGAGGTTTTGAGCCTTCATTGTCCCTTTTGTTTCCCCTGATGAGGGGCTGCTTTTGCTCTCTACATTTTTTTTTTTCCTTAATAAAAAGAGCTCTGATTTGGACTGCTTTTTCAAACTGGGAAAAGAGATTGGAGAGAAAAAGAAAGTTCCTACCCCCTGTACTTTGGTATTGAAATAAGTACAATGATTTTCAAAGTAATGAATGTTGCTCCTTCCAGGCATGTTAAAAAAGCCTAGTCCTTCATGAACCTACCCTTTATAGCTGCCAGCATATTTGCTTTTTCTCTTGGGGAAGGTTCTTGAACCACTCTTCCACACCTGTTAGGATATAGTTTCTCAGGTCTTCTGTAGTATTTGTTTGTTCAGGAAGCAAACACTGTTACATCTCAGCAGGATAGCTGTTTATACCCAAGGTAAGAGAAAGTGTCTTGCTCTGTTCTTTTCCCTTCATCATCCTTCCTCTCTCTTTGTTCCTTGATCCTGCCTTAGTTGCAAGTAAGTTAGAAACTGCAAAGTTAGATACTGCAAAGCAGTAGTTGGGGAAGATGAAAAGCCCACACCTAACGATCAAACGCCAGGTCCTCAGAACCACTCTTTTAGGTAGACTCCTGACCAGACTGCCTGAGACCTTCATGGAAGGCTGGTCTGGCTGAGAGGGTAGAGGTTTAGTATCAGTCATACTGTCTTTTGAATGTAATAAAGACTTCAGCTATTTCCCTAGGGCACTAATGCAAAAGATTATAAAGCTGCTCTATAATTTTTGTCTATTCAGAATTTAAACTACCATCAATCAGCTCAAGTTTTTACTGTCAAATAGGATAATGTAGCCAACTGTATTATTAGAAAGAGATGTGTTTCTGAAGCAGTGAATGTCTGTGGGTGCATCTGAATAGCACTTAACTAGATATGCAATCTCTCATCGGCAGTGCTATTAAAAGAGCTTCAGCTTGTGGAGGTGGACTCTAACTTAGGGAAGCTGTGCTGAGGGATACAGCCATCAACTACTTCACTTGCAGCCCGAATATTTGGGATGGAGAATAATCGAGGAGAAAGGATTGAGTATCACCCAATCTCTGAAAATATCTTTTCCACTGTATCTGCATGAAATGGGTTCAGTGGCTGGAGAACCTTGGTTGGAAGGTGGTACAGGAAAGATCTGTTTAGCTGTACCCGATGGTCACTCCCAATGCAGCATACCTGTTTGGTTTTGCTGTCTCTAAAATTGCATTTTGTGATGAGGCAAGGTGCTGGAATGACCACCATAAAGGTGGATATCTCCATGCAGATAGACAGCAACAGCCTGGGTAGCTGGACAGCAAGATTTCTGCCAACTGCAGCATAATCCTTGAAGGAGGTTTTTCCTCAGATTGGAAAGTGGCTACCTGGAGGGGTCCCAGCCTCTCTGGGGTGGAGATGTGATAGGGAAAAACAAAGTAAACACAGGAGGAGATGTGAGGGTGCATGAGATGGCAGGAGTGAGCACGAAAGCAGATGCAGGAGGAGGCACATGGAAGGGGACATTGTCAGGGCTGGGGCTGAAGATGGTTCTTGGAGTGAGGCACTCCGTGCTGGGGAAATGCCTTGGCAAAGAAGATGCTGCAGCCCATGGGTGACCCACAATGGAACAGGGATACCCCAAAGGGACTACAGCCTGTGGAGAACCTAGGCTGGAGAAGAGGAAACAAGCAAAATGGAAGGAGCAGAGAAAGAAAACAGTAAGAAATAAGGAGCAACATCAAGAAATCATGTAATGACCCAGTCTCCTACGCAGTCTATCACCTTGCCCAAGGGTCTTGCAGGGACTGTGATGTGTGTTTGAAACAAGGGAAGTAAAGACTGACTGGCTTGCAGGGGAAGATGTGTTGCACTGAAGCTGAGCTTGGGGAACTGGGAAGAAAGAGGTTTACTGAAGTGTTTGTTTGTTTGTCATCTTTACTTTCCAATGCCTGAATCAGTAAATAAAAGTTTATGTTAATTGACAATAAATCAAATTAAGTGAAATTCCCAAAGTCAAAACTCTTTTGTCCATAATGCTTTGAAACTTGCTCTTGCCAAGTGTCTCTCCTTTGAGGTTATTTATTATCCCCTTTACCTCATGATTTGCCTAAATTTTAATAAGCAATAAGGTAGATTTTTTCATTTTCAGAAGGCTTTATAACATTATTTCTCTCTAGAAAGTGGTGGATGCTCCAAACAGGCTCCGATTATTATTTTTTCCCCCAAATCATATCAAAACCAGCCTGCAAAGCTAGCACTGGGGAATAGCTGAGAAAAGGTTTATTGGGCTCCTTCACTTTGGTGCTTCTTATCTAATTAAAATATTAACTTGATTGCCCGTGAATTCTCATAATGCCTTTATACAACAGTGTCCAGGGGACAAAAAGCAGGTCTCATTATGTCATGTACTGGGAAGTGACTTTAAGATAGTGACTGTACTCATCATGCGTTATAGTATAATGAGAAGAGGTACCTGTATTGATCTCTTAACAGTGAAAGCACAAAGAGTCGTATAAATGATGTGTGCATTGTTTCATGTCACTGAAATGCAGCCACCTCTGGTGAACTACTGACGCAGGTGCAGATTTGGGGTAACAAAGAATACTGAGAATATGACAAAGTGACAGCGTTGATGCACTCTGGCCTCCATGCTGGTCTCTTCCATACAGCATTCCATCCTGACCCAAGGTTTTCCATCACATCTGAATTGTGCTCAGGGCCAGGCCTGATTCTGATATCAGGCTAAGGGTGAAGGGAGGATTATAGAGACAGCTGCTCCTTTTAGTTTTGTGTCTTTCTACCAGCAAGGACCAAAGAGATATCAGCTTTACATTTGAATTCACTTGGTTGCTTTCTAAGGCTTTTGTTTTACTGTCATAAAATTCTCCAGTTGGGTTCAGTCCTTTTCTCCCATTGAAGTCAGCAGCCTGCTCCTGCACCAGTGAGAAGAGGGATTGGAGGCACCATAGAATATGCCCCTTTGTTTTGTTTTGGAGTTTTTGTTTTTCTTTCTAAAAGCTCTGAATAGACAGATTCATTCCTAACTATTATAGTAATAATGACCTTTACACCAAAAAACAAAAAAAAAAGGCCATAAGAGTCTCCAGCCAAGACATTTTGGGACCCCTGGTGCTGTATGCCAAGTGAGTAGCCAAAAAAATCACATCTATAAATGTAATTGGCTGCAGCAACAAAAAGAGAGAGCTAGAAGGAAGAAAGGAGAAGTCAGCAGGTCAGATAGTGAGGTTGCAGGCTTTCATATCTAAATGGCCTCCCAATGTACCATTTTGCTCCTAATGCCACAGGATTAGGAGAGGAACATAATTGAGGTTTTATCAAATGTGCAAGTGAACAACACAGCCCATCCCCCTCCTGTCCCCTCCTTGTTCAGCTTAAATTGTAAAGGACTTTAAGGATTTGGGAAGCCAGATTTAGCAGCTGAAAGTCACTCACTCACTCCCTCTTCCATCCCCCTTCCCATTGCCTTCTTCATTTCCTATTTCTATTTCTTTCAGTAATTAACCTTTTGAATAATCTTCCTTGCATAGCTGGCTAAGCCGCTCTTCTATTTCTCTGTTGTTGAGTGTCCCTAAGACAAAAGATGGAACAAGTGTCTTGATGAGTGACTGACAGGAAGAGCTATCTGGAAAGCAAAGAGTTTAGCAGGAGCAAGGTGTGGTGGGGGGAAGAGGGTTTTGTGTCTTCTGGCAATGTGAAGGAGAAAGTGGTGGAAGTTGTGCTTTAGGATTTTGGTTTGTTCCAGTGCTGCTTTTCGTGGGTGGTTATGCTCTTATGTTTTACAGAATGAGGGCCAAATCTGTTGCAACCTGACTGGAGTGGGTAGGATTTTCAGCTGTGTAAGCAGAGGAAGGTTTTGTCCACCTCATTTCCTGCAAAGGGGGAACTGGTATTTTTCCATCACTGTTCATTTTGTATTCTCTCCTGTTAATCATTCTCCCTCTTTTTTTTTTTTTTTTTTTCTTTCTCTGTCAGCTACTTCCAGTTATTACCAGTCCACTCCATTTGTAAGAGAGCAGGGTAAACTGTTGGTAGGCAGCAATACATTACCAAAATGTATTCTCACACTTCTGTTCAGTAAGTTATCTGGGAGCAGACTGATTTTTATACTAATTTGTTCATTGTTCTCAGTTGTTAGATAAATAGTTTGCGACTAAATTTTAGCCTCTGGTTTATTCAAGAATGTGTTTTTCTGAGTATCTTCTCCTAATTTCCCATGCCATCTGATGGATCATTGATGCCATGTGACATTATTCCTGTTCCTGCATCAGTGAGTCTAAGCTCCCTACAACAAGCTGCATCCCTTCGCCTGTTCACAAATTATCTCTGAATATTTAAAAATAAATACTCAATGATTCTGGTATGCGTGGAGGATTATTCAAAAATACCTTCAAGGTCACTTTTGAGGAGAATGTGTACATGGAGATATGACTGTGTTCAGGGTGTGCACAAATATTTTGATGCTATCTGCTTTTCCATCTCTGTGAATAACTATCTGTGTATACAATTTTCTTACAATTCACTGGAAAAAAAAAGATCCTGAACTTGTCTTTGAAATGAACCACCCAATCTTGCTCCTTCAGGCTGAAGGAGTTGGGGTTGTTCAGCCTGGAGAAGAGAAGGCTCCAGGGAGACCATATAGCAACCTTCCAGTCCCTAAAAGGGAACTACAAGAAAGCTGGAGAGGGACTTTTTACAAGGGCATCCAGTGATAGGGCAAGAAGTAATAGCTTTAAAGTGAAAGAGGGCAGATTTAGATTAGAGATAAAGAAGAAAATCTTCACTATGAAGGTGGTGAGTCACTGGAACAGGTTTCGCAGAAAATTTGTGGTTGTCCCATCCCTGGAAGTGTTCAAGGCCAGGTTGGATGGGGCTTTGAGCAACCTGGTTGAGTGGAAGGTGTCCCTGCCCAAGGCAGGGTGATTGGAACTAGATAATCTTTAATGTCCCTCCCAACCCAAACTATTCTGTGATTGTTGCTGGAGACACTTGGGTTTCCCCTCCCTTAAATGAGTTTCATCCTGTAGAGGTGGGTGGTTCTGGTTGCATGGCGAATATGCTGTAAAATGAAACTGCGTTGATGACTGGAGAAACCAGAAAGATTGTGGGAATCCTGGGTGAATGTTATTTGGGAATAGCCACCTTATTGACCCCACTAGCAGTGATCACATCCATACAGCTTGAACCTGTACACAAAGCCACTGAGCTGGTACAATGTCTTTGCAGTACCTCCTGTGCAAATGAATAGGGACTGTTCATTTGTAGCTGGAAGTCCTCATGTTGACAAGCCTGCTCAGATGTCTGTAAGCAAGGATCAAAGCTTGCTGTTATGGATCTATATACCACAGAAGTGATGTTCCCTCTCTGAATAATCTCTTTAGTGCAATTTTATACTCCTTTCTGCTCAGGGCTATTGACATCAATGGATGTTCAATGGGGCTCACCTGTAAATAAGATGATTTTTTTCTTAAGGAAAATGAATAAATTTATTCTAGGAGCATTTTGTTGTACTTCAATATGAGCTTTTGTTTTCTCTGTTTTGCTCAGACATATTAGTGAAGCCATAATAAGATACAAAATATCCATCTTCATGGAGTGACATTAGTATTTGTAGGCTTTCTGAGCAGCAGCTGAAACCCAAGCTCAGCACAGCTCTTTGTGGCACCCAGTGGCATCACTGTCTGAAGAACAACGGTGGCGATTCACTGAATGTGAGGATGGGCTTGGGAAGGGAGTCTAATTGATTGCATGATAAATGAAAGTCAGTTACAGTGGCAGGCCAGGAGAGGGCCTGAGTGGGGAGCCCAATGATGAAAACTCATAAGAAATATAATGGATGCATCTTGAAACTCCTTTGAGCATAGCCATCTTTGGGTTTCTGTTCATACAGTCACCTGGCACCGTGGATCCTTGGCCTATAAAAGCAGTTCCTGTGTACCACAAAGAACTGCATGGTTAATAATGATGAAGAGATGGATCTTGCAAAACTCCTGCTATTTTTTCCGCATGCAAAATAACCCTGGGAAATAAGCCCCCTTCACATTTTAGAGCCAATTCAGAACTAATTTATTGTATTTATTTTTTAATTGCTCCCTTATGACAGCTAACACAAGTATTCCACATAATCCTTAAGATTTGTCTGGTGCTCTCACAGCCAAATATGAGAGTAGTATTATTTTCCTGCTCCCCAGGTGATCATCATCTGATGTGCTCATCTTAAATGAGAACATAAATTCCTTGGGGCAGGAAATTAAACTTTTGTTTTGAGCCTACCTGTAAGTGTGATTAAAATAACCCTTGTTCTTAGTGTCATGTGGTAAGTTGTTGCTTTCTGATTCAGGAGGCTGTCACTGCAAGGAACTAGATCTGCTTTTCTTGGTGTTCTGTCAAGACGTTTGTCGTATGTCTGAACTTGAATTGTTGAAGACTTTCTGTTCTTGTATTTGCTCATTTCATGATTTTGCCTTTTTTTCTTTTTTTTCTCCTTAGGTAAGTCTTTGTGCTTTCTAATCCTCTCCTGATTGTCCTTGAAGTAATGGTAAGTTCTTTAATTTTATTTGAATACTCTTACAGTGACATCACTGGGTAACTTGTATTGGCAACCAAACTGTCACTGTTGTGTGCCTGCCTGTGATAAAGGTGGGGTGGAGGGGCTGGAATAGAGATGACTTACTGGTCACGTACAGCTTGTTCTGAGTCCTAGTCAATGTTAAAGATGTTAATAGTAGCTGTGGTAAATACCAGTATCTCACTGTAACTGATTAGCATCTATCAAGTTATGCCCAAGTACTGGAGCATCTTGTAATCCAAGTGGTATCAGCTACTGCTTTTATGACTACTAGAGGAGGCAACAAGCAATATGTGTTCTGGAGTTGAAGGGGTGGTTATTTGTCTGGGGGAGGGCGGGTGTTGATATGATCCTGACATGGCAATGATTTTTTTTTTATAGTTGTGGTGAAATGTATAGGTTGCAAAACATTAAGAAACTGTTGTTGGTTGGCAAGGAAGAGGTGGTATGTTCATATGGGATAGGATATTAGTGGATTTGTTGGGTTTCCAAAGAAGGTTTTGTGTTCCTCAGAAAAATAATACATACCAAATTACAGCCGTCCTTTACTGTGACAACTGAGTACTGCTGAAAGTCTGGTAAGTTAGAGTAAAATGGCAGGACCAAAATGCAGTCTGAACTGCAAACACACATCATGTTCAGGTCAGCCTATTGACCGCAAATGGATGTTGGAAGGTAGGGCACAGGTATCTCTGCTAGTGTTAGAGATATATATATATATGGTCTGAGATGGGTAAGTCGGCTGTTTCTGTAGAAGAAACTTTTGATCCATGTCTTGAGCCTTGTTCAGACTAAAATAACCAGTGTGGGGCATTTTCAGAGTTGCCTACTATTTTTTTGAGTGAAATTCTTCATTTTACGAGTAAACCTCAATAGATTGCCTCTCATTGTCTGCCTTATGTGATAAAATGCACAAATGGAATACGTCTAAAATGTTTGTGATGTACTCAGAATAAATAAAAAGTTAAATTTGCAGAATTAATAGATTACTTTCCATGGTCAGCTACTCTACTGGAGACTCTCTCCCTCACCAACCATTTCACATATATCAATTAAAGTGCTTAATTTCTGACCAAATATTCAAATTGCTAACCTAACAACCAAGAATTGTCACCTGGCATACTGGCAATGGCAACATGTTTGTAATTCAGGCATGGTCTGACAACATGATTATGGCCTCATAATAATTTTTTAAAGCCTTATGAAAAAAAATATCCATCTTTTACTCAGGTAGGCACTTCATGTAGTGGTTGAAGAGAGTAGGTGGGAACTTGCATAATCCAGATCCTGTACAAAAATACGTGGTTTTGTGTTTTACATAAAGTGGGTAGTTCATAAAGTCTAGGTTAGGTCTGGTGCTGAAATCAACAGCAATTCTTTATTTTTTAAAAAATCAGTATCTTTCTGCATTGTTACATGGTCCATAATCCACATGCATACAGAAAGGAGTAAACAAAACTGAACCAAGTTAGTAATCTATCCTAGTATTTCAAGCTTCATTAGAATCAGAAGGTTAGAGACATTGTTTTCAATATGGCATAGGACAAAACTATGTTGTGTGACAGTAAAGGGAGAGTAAATCAAAGTGCCTAAAATGACATTAAAGACTAGGGACAAAACTCTCAAAAGCACCTCAGCTGCTCAGGAGTCTGCCTTCCTGAAAATCAAAAGACTCAGAGATTTGAGGTCTTTTTGAAAATGAGACCTGTTTTTTGAAAGCTACTTTTTAAAACATGCCCTTTGCATTTAAAAACTTGTTCATTCCAGACCTGTTGAAGAGGCTTATGAAAACTGTTTTGATTGCTCTGATGTTCAGCGGTACTGTTGTTTGTTAGTGCTTGTACAGAGTCCACTGATCAAGGGAAGCACCTTCTGGGCAACTTGTATGGGGTGAGTTTGCCACACAGCCAAATGTTGTGGGATGGTTCTTACTACAGCGCAGGACGTGTGGAAACCTCTGGATTATCTGATCCAGCTCTCATTCCTGTGTAATATTGCTTTCATAAATTTGCAGTGTGATTGGGGTGGCTTTCCCCTAAAACTGGAGGTCTCTGTCTAATCTCACTGCTCAGAACGTTTAAAAGCCTTTTTTAAATTCTCAGTCTACGTGTATTCATGACCAGTTAACATCCATATGTTCTTATGTCAGCATGATCTCTTAGTTTAAAGAGCTCTTTTTCCTCCCTGGTGCTTACCCATCTGATGAATTTATAGTCTGTAATTGTGTACCCCTTCATCTGTTGCTACCTTTTTTTCTCTGGTCTTCCTGTGTGTTCACACAGGGAACAGAGCGAAGGGTCTCCAAGAGATCTCCTGAGCTGATGCAATAATGTCTTGACAAGATATTGGGCAGCCATGACACAGCTGAACAAATCTTTACCTCAAACAGCCTGATGTATTGAGTTTACGTGGGAGAACAGGGCTGTAAAAATTGCAACCCTGTGCTGCTACAACAGTGCTAAACTGGCCAGATGGATGTCAACCCAGCAATATAAGGGCTCCCAGACCTACACAGTGATGTCTGATGGCATATTTAGTGCCAGTGCTCAGATGGACTTTGCTGCAATGTTTCTTGAACACAGCTGCTAGTCTGTGAGTTTTCTTTATTAATGAATCACAAAGAGGCACTGGGAATGGATGTATAGTTCTAAGTGATTGCTCTACAAATATATTTTTTTTTTCTTTTTGGCTTTTAAATTACCTGCTTAGTATCTTAGCGTGCTTAAGGGCCATTTATGCTTCTGGAAATCTCCCTCATAAAGTAGCTCTTGGTCACCATTTCAAGGGTGAGTTTTGTTTGGGGGGGTTCTGTAGATGCCCAGCCAGAGCCTGTCAGTCACTTTACGACCATGTATTGGCATCTGATGTGAAGACAGATTCCAAAAAATATGTTAATTATAGTACCTGGCTGTGCCTTTAAAGAGCTCATGAATCTTCAGCATTGATGATCTGGCCCATTTTGTACCGTTGAATGAAGTTTTCTAAACAGGTATTATGCAAGGGTATACGTTTAACTCAATTTCATGTATCTTTGGCACATTGCATTTCTGAAAATATAATTGCGTTTTGCATAGTCGGTTATATTCCCAAGGCTCAAGAAAACTTTTTCCTCACCATCAGGATCAACAAATTGCTCCTGTGGTACCTTTGGTTATTGCCTTATTTACAGACAATTTTACTTGGTTTTGGTTTACGCTGCCTGTATTTTCTTCTTGGGTCTACAGGTAACACTGGCATTCAAACATAGCACTGGTATCCTTCCATTTTGCTTTGGTCTTTTATTTGATTTTTATGCTTTTTTTCCATGGAATTTGTGTGAACCTATAGAGGAGTGACTTCATAAGCAGAAAAATTAATTTCAGCACAGAGGCTCACAGAAGTCTGTTCATTCTGAAAGTTCATGTGGAGTGAGAGTCCTGAACAGAAATATCATGGTGTTAGTCAGTAAGCAAAATGCTGCTCTGCTGGATAATTTACCCCTCAAAGAGTTTTCCATATGGGAGGCACTGGGATGCCTGCTGGCTTATTTAGTTAAGGGTGGAGGTAAGGATGTGTTATTAGCTATTCCAGTTACACTGAGTATTTCTAGGAGGAGTTTCTGGATATCCCTGGCCCTTCACTACTGGTCTGTTCAAGCTGCTGGTAGATGTAGATTAGGCAGTTGCTGCTCAGTGTATCATACAAACTTACTGCGATTAATCTACAGAGTCTTTTGCCAAACACCAACTGCCTGCTAAGCTGTGTTTCCGCAGAAACCAGGTGGGCAGTTGGCAAGAGCTGCTCGTTAACAGCAGGAAAAGCCAGTTCAGATTGGATCATATGCAACCCACCAACCATCCCAGCACTGGAAGAGTTGCTGCTGCTGTTTGCATAGGGATGCTGCTCCATCACTGCGGGGGCCTAAGGTCTCTGAGCTATTTCATTGCCACTTGAGGTCACAGATTTTTTTAAAAAATTTTTTGGCATCTGTACAGCGTTGAGGTCTTGCTAAGTGTCACAGAGGCACCCTGAGGCTAGTTTAAGGGACAACAGGGTCCAAAACAACTTTTATTAAACTGGTGAGAAACAGGGTTTTAGCACTCCAAAAGTGACTTAAATACAGGTTCGGATATCGGTTGAGGAAAATTATTAGGGGGCAGCAACTAATACAACAGGCGGTCCACAGAGTGCATGCACGTGGCTTCACCAAAACAATGCCAGAGCCGTCTCGGAGTCCGGGAGGAGCACACACTTGCCTGAACACGGCGTGGGATTATTTTTAAAGAGATACACATACTCGTAGTGAGTATGGAAAATGTACACTCGTGATTCTGCGAGGGTAAATTTATAATACACTCGCAATCCTGCGAGGGTTGATACACGTGCAAATGTGCATGGAATATTACACGTGCTTACGTGGAAGCACGGGAGGAAAATACACGCGCGATTGCGCGAGGAAATAATTTATACACGTGCTTGTATTGAGCATGGAAAGTTACACGTGCAAATGTGCACGGAAAGTTACACGTGCTTGTATTAAGCACGGAAAGTACGCGTGCAAATGTGCACAGAAAGTTAAACGTGCTTATGTGGAAGCACGGGAGGCAAATACACCCGTGATTATGCGAGGATTAATTTTACACGTGCTCATATTGAGCATGGAAAGTTGCATGTGCATATGTGCGCAGAAAGTATAAATACACTTGCAATCCTGCGAAAAGTTTTACTCACACCCGTGGTGGCAAGGTAAGCGGAGTCTCCATCCCGGGGGTGGCTCTTGGCGGCAGCATCTGGCTCATGCTCCGAGAGACCCGTGACAATGGGCAGAGTCTCGACGAGGGTCCTGTTTTTTATATAGGCTGATCAGATCTGACTGTAGGCATTCCAGAAGCTTCTCTGCACCCCCACACTGGCTGTGGGGTGCCCCTGAAGCCTCCAAACATCCCCCACACTGGCCTCGGGCACCCAGCGGCTTCACTGGCGCCTCGGCACTCCCTTCTCCTAATGGCCCTGGCCAGGGTGCTCTGGGGCCAAACAAAAGAAGCTGTTAGCCTCAAGTAGCAGAGAGAGAGGGAGATGTGCCTACTCCTTCCATGATGAAAAGACGGAGGGGAGAGAAAAGGGGGTTTGCATCCTGCCACACTAAGAAAACACCAGTGGTGTCAGGGAGTGTGGCTGAGGATTCAGCCTAAGGCTGATGCTTTGGCCAAAGAGCAAGGAATAAATAGGATTTTGTTAGCATATTTCTAAATCTTTCACTTGTTTAAGGATAGTAAGGTGAACTTGTGTGTATTTGGGAAGACACTGTTACACACGTGGAATTGAGATCTATTTTTCCAGCTACTTCCAAGTGCCCTGCAGTTGAGGTTGTGTACTGTCTGCAGTTATGCTCACCTTCATGTTTCTAAACTTTCACCTGTACTTGATTTGGAAAATGTTCTGAACTCTGACTTGCAATTATGGCAAACTGCAGAATGACAGAAGTCTTGGCCCACAGCTCCTAACATGGCACTGGCTGCACGGAAGATCTGTGTTCAGGATGCATTTCTGAGTGTTCCTTCCTGGTAGGTGACCATGGGAATAGGAATCTTGCTCTTGTAAAGCCTTCAGTGTCTGCCATTAATTAGTGTTTGGTGTCAGCCAAGTGATAGCGTAGCAATAGCTGTGGGTTGGAAGGCTCCTGCAGAGGTCACAGGCCAGAGGAACAGGAGGGAGACATCAGCATCTAACATTTAGGGATGTGCTTTATTCTTATCTCATGCCATTCCTGCTTTCTCCTCTTGCCTGTTTTTTCCTTTTTCATAGCTCCAATGTCTGTTTGTTAAAATAATCATTTTTTCTCTGCATGAGCTTCTGTCATTAAATGAAAGGTCATGGATATAATATGAATCTGGAACGATAAATACAGTGCAAAGTGGATTGAGATGCACACAGCAAAGAGGGTTTCCAATTAAAAAACACTTTGCCAAGCTTGCACCAAACAGACAGCCACGCAGTCTCCGATTTCTCTTTGCTTATAATTAGCTGCTATTGAAAGTTAATTACTTTCAGGACTGAATGAAGTGAAAATTAAAAAAAAAAAAAAAAGTAAAAATATTTTTTCAGAAAGTTGCACCTAAAACAAATCTTTTGGAACATTCTTTGCATAGCGCATATTCCATGGACATAAAAATACAATTCAGGTTCTTTGTCCTAGAAATTAGAGATGGAAAAGGTATATGTGAGTACATCTGGCACCTTGGTTGCATTCTTGAGTTACTTTTGAAGGCTCAGCTAGTGGAGTGTATTCCAGAAGGTATATGGAGATTCCAGGTGAGATCCCTGATGCGCTGGTACGATGTGAAGGGATAGATACTGCAGAAAGCCAGAAGCTCTGCTCCCCATTTGAGAGCCTGTCCTCAGGGCCCATTCCAGCAGACCATTCCCACCCAGTTCAGAGACCTTTTCTGCAGAGACTTTCCTCATCTGCCCTGAGTGCCTCAAACAATGGTGGTCTTACTGACATCTTGTTCCCTGTCCTGCTAGCTGAATTTTAGAACTGGTTACCTGTGACTAGGTTTACTGAATTATTTCCTTTCCCCTTTTTTGGCTGGCTCATGGCAGAAATGTGGGTTATTACAGTGCAATAATGAGGCATCTACATATAAGGATTTCCCACAGTCATGATTTATGCTGGGGTGCCCACTCTTGTTTTGAGCTGTTAGAAGTTTGTATGTGCGACAGTATAGTTAATTATTTTAAAATGCAATCTTGTTGGTTTAGACTATGCATCAGTGACACTTTCTATAGCAGGGAAAACAAACCATTAAAAAAAAAAAGGCTGGGAGAGGCCAGGATTTCCAGTGCTGGTTGTTTCTGATGTCCCCATTAAAGCTACAAAAGTGGTGTTTGCTTTCAGCAATTCTCAGTGTCTGTTCTAGGGATTACACTTTCAGTGTGTTTTCAGGTTGTGCATCTGGAGAAGCACCCATGCTTTCAAGTCACCACTGACTTGAGTCTGTCTCCACAATGGACTCTGCATCTCCTCTGTAACAAGCTGCAAGAATCTTGGAGAGGGAAAGAGAAACAAGTACTCTGTCTCCACAGAGGCGGTAAATTAAACTTCTAATGCAAAGAAGGCAGGTGTAAGTCTCACATTTCTCATATTCACTCAAGATCCATGAATCAAACAAATAGATGTTTTCATCTATTACATGAGTATTAATTATATCAGTAGACTACCCTCCAGGCAGGTGAAGCCTTTGTATATTTAAGAGAACATGACAGGTTGTGTTAATTCCAGAAGAGAGAACCATGTTCCTACTCCTTACAGCATAGGAAATAATCTTCAAAATGCCAACGAGTGTTAAATTCTCTACCAGCACAAGATCTTACCAGTGATTTTTGAGGTAAAGGGAAGCCACTCTGAATCTACCTTGGTGTACAAGGGCTCTGTTTCTATAGCATTACATTTAGGATTTCCTTTCTCCTACTAGCACTGTAACGTGGAAATACTCAAGACTGGGAAAGAAGGGAGTGTGGCGAATGTATGCTGAGTAGTTGAGCAAGATATTTAAGTAGAAAAGAGAGAAAGATGCTTTATGAGGGCAGAGGAGCAACAACTGATAGAGTTGATAAGCCTTCAGCTTCTCTTTGTGAAAAGAGAATATGAAAATCTGTGCAACTAAGAGGGCAAAACCTTAACACTTTTTTTTTTTTTTTTTTTTAAAATTAATAATCCATCACATGGTTTTTGTATCAAGGGAAGACTTAGGAAAAATACAATAGGCTTGTTAGATGGCTGGAACAACACAATTATAAGTGAACTGGTGCCACCACTTAAAGCTGAAACCAAGACCTAGACTTCTGGGAAAGGCTTGTCCAGTGAACAGGATATGTGAAGTGGGCTTAGGGAAATAGTTGCCACATGTGAGAGATGGACAATGGTAGCTCGTGACATTTCTCTCTGGGGAAAAAAAAGCAAGGTTTAATCTACTAGCTGTAGTCAAAGTTTTTTCTTGGCATTGATTTGCAAAAGAAGACTGTGCAAGTTTCTGGACCACATACACATCCTCTGACCTGTGCTGCCAGTGTTACTAACTGCAGCTGGACAGAAGTGAAGTGACCCCTGTAGGATCATTCTTCCTGGTTACATTTCTGGCACTATTTCTACACTGAAAGCTTTGGAGGAGCCAATTAGACCATCTTGTAGGCTGCTTTGAGCTTTTATTTTAGCCAGAGAACCAAGTTAAAGTATCCTTAATCCTTTCCAGTGTTGGAATAGGCCAGCCCGTCATTTGAGGAGCCAAGCTGCTGTTGAGCCAGAGAAACACTGGCAGAGGAGTTCCTATGCCAAATGAACAGAGTTCTTGGGGAAGGCATTTGGGGGAAGCTTTTGGAGGGGCAGGAGGGAAATGCAGCAATTTCATTTCACTTGGAGTCACCATGGCAGCAAATTAATTTTCCTTCCTTCCCCCACCTTGTTTAAAAAGAAAATGGGGAGTAACAATGGCAAGCAAGGCCCTCATCTAGAGTAAGCAGTAGAAACTCATTTACAGCTGAAAAATGTATAGAAAAGAAGTCAGGAAACTATTGAATGATTTGTAAAAGGAGCATGATTTTCTTGTTTGCTGCTCCATTCGCTGTCCTCTATGTTAATCTCTGAGAAGAGAAAAAGGCCTCTTTCTCAGCCAAGAATAATTTACCTGTGTGCTGGCACACAGTTAAGAGCAATTTAGAAAACAAAAAAAACTCACATTCCAAATTAACATTTAGCTGGTGACATTAGAGGAATTTTATATATATATTTTTCCCACTTGCCTTCTTTTCCCCTCCTATTCAGAAGCTAAAAAGCAGGAGCATTCTTGCTCCCTGAATGCACTGGAGGAGCATGCTGCACAGACGTGGAGTGTGAGGTGCCATGAAGGAATAAAGAAGCTGAACTCCGCAAGACGCTAGTGGGTGCCGAGCCCCATGGGTGCATTTCAGGCACATGTTGCTAGCGCAGGGAATCCTTCCCACTTGGCATGTTGGTACCTCAGGTGGCCCAGTCTGAATGCTTTTGTGAGAAGCTGCAGCTGTGTGTGCGGAGTGTGTGGGGCATGTTTGAACTCAGTCCAACCACTGTGGTCCCTGTGCATTTCCATTTAGGTGTAGGCATTACCCTGAAATAGTGAAAAACCTGAGACTGGAGTCATCTGTAGGGTTGTGCAACACAGATCTTGAGGGGTACATCTAACACTAGGGGAGGCACACATCAGGGCTAGAAGCTAGGAACTGGAGCTGCTTTATAACTATTTGTGATGAGGTCTCACCATTTGCACCAGTTTTGATATTGTGACTCTGATCTCGCAGTAGTGCAGGTATGACTGAGAAATGAGTAGCACTAAGCCTTGTCCTTACGCTTTTTGAGCCCTGAGTTTTTGCCAGCAGTATTATTAGCTGTTTTATGGAGAAGGAGAGTATAACCAGAATTACTCCTCAATATGAACTAACAGTCTTGGATCAGTGGGTGCAAAACTGTTCCTCTCATCCACCTCTGGCGTCCCCATAAGCATAGCAGTGGCCAAGGAATCATGTGAGCACATAATTTCCAGCTGCTGATGCAATTGCCTTCCCTCTGGCCTCTCTTCAACAATGCCATAACTTGTGCATGTTGTTACATGCTGTACTGGAGGTATCAGACTTGGTGGGTTCTGCAAGTCACATTTCAAAATCATCATGTAGTCAAGAGGCAGAAAACTCATCTCCCAAACTTCACAGCCCTGTGGGGAGATGAAGTTCTGTGGGAGTCTCCCAATCAGATGACCATCTTCTCTGACATCACAGAATCACAGAATGGTTGGGGTTGGAAGGGACCTCTGGAGATCATCTAGTCCAAACCACCTGCTAAAGCAGGTTCACCTAGAGTAGATTGCACAGGAATGTGTCCAGGTTGGTTTTGAATGTCTCCAGAGAAGGAGACTCCACAACCTCTGTGGGCAGCCTGTTCCAGTGCTCTGACAACTCCAAGGTAAAGAAGTTTTTACTCATATTCAGATGGAACCTCCTATACTTCAGTCTGCCCGTTGCCCCTCCTGCTATGGGACAAGGCTGGGTCTGCTGCCAGCTCCAGCATCTGTTTGGCTTTTCTGCAGCCACAGTCCAACTCAGGGCCCAGCATGTGGCAGAGGGAGTTTGGTCTCAGAAACAGCATGTGGTTCTGGAGTCACAAGTTGGCTAAATGGAAAGAATAGTATTGCTTGTGCCATCAGTGCTTTCTTGATGATTTGCTGAACTGGGAGAGAAGTGTTCCCCCCAAATCAGCATCTGGTAGGAATGTTTAGGATAAGTAGGAATAACCTACTGATCTCAGACTTGTAACAGTCTCTTTCTGTTGGGGGAGAAAGCATGTGCCCTGCCATTGCCCATGCCCAGTGACATGGAACTCAGTGAATCTGGAAGAAACACAGACTGTTTAGGTAGAAGGTAGTACAGTGTCTGAGTGGGGCGAGGTCAGGCTCAGCTACATGCAAGGGGATGCTTGTGTGCACATGTTAGTAACTGGGAAGGAGTGCTGTCACCGGTAGGCCAGATGATCATCTACCCTTACCCTCAGATGTCTTCTCCAAAAAATCCAATAGGTGAGAGGGGCCTTAGCATGAGGGTGGCAACACCCCTACCCTGTCTTGGAAGGGAAATTTCTGATTTGAGGCCTTTGATTTTTGTTTGTTCTGATCTGGCATTAGCTCTCAGACAACCTTGCAGCTGATGGAAATGACATGTCAGTCTCATTGTGGCTCATACTCTTCTTATCAGAGAAAGCCGTTGACTTGAGGAGTTTCAGAAAGACTAACTAGCGTATAAAGGTGAAGAGAATGTTTTGGGAGGAATGCAGGTGAGACAAGGCACTGTGGGGAAAGGAAACTTGATGGAGGGATGGTTCTTTCCAGCACCTAGCATAGGTGCTAGGTGCTAGCATTTTAGCAGCTGGGAGAAGACGCAATTGTCAGGAAAAACCTTCCCTCATTCCTATCCTGTGCAAGCCATACAGGTGGCAGCAGTGGTTCCCACTCAGAAGGTGTATACAGAGGCAGTGTCCTTGGCTTACCCTCATCTGTTCACATGGATGTAGCACAGCTGTGTTTTTGCCAAGGTGGATGCTATGAGCCAGTTGGGAATGACTTTTGCACAGCTAGCAGGACCACCCCAATCTTGTAAATGCCTGTCCTTCTCCACAGTGCCCCTATTGACAGGAATTATTGGAAGCAATGATTGGAGCAAGGGACTTGAGGCTGTTCATTTACTCCATGATAAAGTGCTCATATATGTGCAGGCACTTATTTTCCAACCCCTGCATTCCTGCAGAACATCCCTTTAGAATAAATATGTGAATGGCCCTAGAAGTAATCCTTTCGCCTTGTGCATGTTCCCTCTAATCCTCCTTCTTCCTTCCGTTTTAGAGAGCACCTATCCCAGCTTCCCTGGAGCAGTCCACCCCATCATCTATTCTGCTGCAGTACATGCCATGTCTCTCTTCTTTTTTATTTAATTTAATAAAATGAGTGCGTGGGTTGATTTGCATATTCATGGATCACTTGATTAATAATTGATGAGAGGGCCTGGGGCAGGTGGTTGAGAATAAAAAACATTTAGTAGAGAGCAGAGTGGAAGGAACGGATCCCTGGCTGGCACATGTCCACAGGGGGAAGAGCTGCTGGGGGCTGGCAGGAAGGGAAGGGGAGAGCGAGAGGCAGAGTAGACACAGTGTTGAATGTCACCAGTGGAATGCAATTTTGTCAATTTGAATAATTAATCACGTCCTCAGAATCTGTGACATTTCAGTCCCAGGAGCTTTCTTCCTTTGTGGAGCTATTGCCAGGAGAGCAGGGGCAGGAAGGTTCCTCTCCTTGGGACAGGAGGAGATGAGGACAGGGCAGACATTCTCAGGAGTGACTTGATGGGTTTGATGTATTTGCTAGTAGGAATCTGGAGCATTTAGAGGAACCTGGTCTTCAGTATCCTAAAGCCATGACCCACTCACAGACCTGCTGCTGTGCTGTAGCTCTCTAATCTGGCCAAGTGTGGTTGAGCTGTGCTAAAGTGTGAGATTAAGTATTGTTCAGACTAGAATATCGTGCCACAGAGTGCGAAGTCCCGTAACTCCTGTTCCCAGCCTAGATCTGTGCTCTGTAGTCAAAGCCAGCTTCCCCAGCTCCTGTGTGTCTGATTTATGGGTGCAGGACTCAGAAGATGCTCCATAATCTGTGGAGATGGAATGTGTTTTAAAGGCATTTTAATGCCAGGTGCAACTGCTGGTTTCAGATGCTGCAAGACCTCATTCCTAGGACCTTCCTGGCAGGAGGGATCAACCACGTGAAAAAAAAGAAGGGGAAAAAAAAGCACTTAGAGTGCAACAGCTTCTTGGGATCTCGCTTAATGAAGCAGGAATGTTGGCTGCCTTTCTCACCTCACCAAATTCCTGCCCTGCCATGCTAGTGTGCCTAATGTAAATACCGCTAGGCTTAGGCTTAATGGACCTCCAGGGTTTGAGGGCAAGGAAGTAAGGTATAGTTTCATGCTTTTTTACAGTAATCTGAATATATATATGTATATTCTGAATACAGATGTCACAGAATATTCATCTTGGGATTCATTGTTGTTCCTTTTTTGCGAAACATGTTGCATTTTGCATGACTTGGGAAAAAGACTGTTCCAGTTTGTTCCCTGGAAATTGTCATCAGTAGCACTCAGTGTTACTGGGAGTAATTAATCTATTGATGCTAACATGGCAGTGGTGGGGAGACCTGGCTAGTGCAGGAATGCTGGCAGAAGCACCAGTGTTGCTTGCAGTTGTGTAATTAATGGTTTTAGTTTTCAGCTTTTGTTACTAGAGCTGGTCACGCAGATGCCCCCAAGTCGGTAGCTTTTTTCCTGATTGTGTCTGCACAAGTAGAGCAGGCTGGTATAAAGTCTTCCTGCTGTTTCCTCAAATGTTGGGGCTGCTCTGAATCTATTTATGAAAAAAAAAAAACGACACCCAGATTTGTCTGGAGCAATTCTTGCCCAGGACTGTGGGAAACTTGGATCCATAACAGAGTTTTCATCTCCCAGTAGGTGGTTTGGTGGTTTATTTATGAATGGTCTTCACAGATAAAAATGAAAGCGGTCTTTAACAACAACCCAAGGGGGAAGCACTGACCACTCACTTCCGTTTAAGTCTAGCTGTCTATTAATAAGTAGCAAGATGATACATTATGGAACAGAGATAAGTAATTAGGCAAATCATGAATGGTTATTATTCAATTATTATACAGCGCTCAATCATACAACTCTTCCCATATTCTTACACTGTTTCCTGCTTGAGAAAGAGATTGGTTCATTGTACCCTCTGTGCTCTGGTGCAGTTTTCCCCAGTGTTCCCAACTAGGAGAGCTGGGATTTAGATTAGCTCTGAACTCCCTCTGGCTTCCACATCTGCAGCTCTACTGAGGCTCTGCTAACTCCAGTGGCCTGATACATCTCTTTGGTATCTTAAGCTACACAGGAATCTCTTACTGCTGTTTGTTTTTTTTTTTTTTTTAATACTATCTTACTTTTAAAATGTAGTTATCCTCCATTTGAGGTGCTGCCTCCCTTCCTTATATGCAGGTAGTCTAAGCACTGTCCCATTCCATTGTTTTGAGGGCATCATCTTGCAGCCTTACCTTTGTATGTAGTGAGGCATTTGGGGTCAGGATCCCCATTGGTATGGAAGGCGCACTGGGAAAGCAAAGTATCGTTTCAGTAGCTGGCGTTTCTACATTGCAGAGCCTTGGTGTGCTGTGTTTTTATAAACGTACCAGGAAAAGCTGAAAAGATATGTCCAGTTTTTTGCTTGCTTTGGCTTGTCTAACCACAACAAAAGAGAACAGATGTAATGTGGAATGATCCTGGTACCCTACAGCTCTGCATTATTGTTTCAAGACCTTCTACATGCTTTGGTGTTTTTATACCTCCTGCCCACCTCCCCCTCCCAAAATCCTTCAGGAACACAGAAGGCTGGCTGGAACCAGCATATAAAATACAGAAACTTCTCTAGACTTCACAATCGAATCTTTTGAGCCAGAAAAAAAAAAAAAAAGAACATATTTTATGAGCATAGTGGGATACCCTCCTGTATATTTTCTACACCTGAGGTAGAAAGATTCTAGTAGCAAGTATCAAATAAGTAAGAGTCCTTTGAAACATTTTTTTGCTTAATACAAAAGATATTGGAGGGGAGGTCCTGGGTTCAGTTTTAACTTTTGTTCAGAAGTTTAGGTCAATACTTATTTTAGCAAGACTTTCATTCTTCTATTAATTGGGAGCCCCTGATCTAAGAGAATTGACTGCAAAAGCAAATAGAAAAAAAGAGCATCTGGGATGAGTGTAGCTGGATATCTTTATTCTGTCTTCGTGTACCTGCACACACCAGTGGTAATTTCAAAGCAAATGTTCATATCCAAACAAACTTGAATGGAACACGTGACAGGTGCTGGGCACTTGCACAGTCCTGTGAATTCTGTAAATGTCTCTCTGCAGTAGAGTTTTTTTTTTTACCTTTGCAAGACTTGAAATTCATTCCTGGACACCAAGCCAGGCACATCACTTACTTTAGCTAGATAAATTTTCTTCTTTTGCAGAGAGTAGTTCAGTCTTCCTCAGCCTCTCTAGTACTTTTGCCCCTATTATCACTGTGTCTAATCACAACTGTTGAGATGATTATCTGCATAGGTCCCTGGAGGAAAGGAAGTGTTATTCTTCCCATTTCACAGGAGGGGAGAGAGAGACACCTTGCTACTGTGTGACTAATACAAGGTCCTGAGGGAATTAATTGAAAGCAGTGTCTAGGGAAAGCTGCGGAGAGCATGGGTTTGGTACCAAGTGCTGCTTTAGCAACTGGCTGATTTCGTAATGTGAATCTTGCTCCCTGGGATCTCATCTGAGATTCATCAGTTTGTTTCCTACTTGCAAGCTGGTGGTAATCATCAGCCTCTGCTGGCCTAGTCCATGATTTAACAAAAGTGCATCTTAGCAATGTTGCTGATTTGGTTGGCTGGAGATTTTCCACATCTGGATAATTTTAGTCAGAGTCAACTTTTTTCCAACTTCCTTGATTTTTATTCACGCCTGAGACTTTGGCCCATGGTTGCAGAAGAAAACCCTGTACACAAGATCCAGCTCTGTAAACAAGTTTCCGCAAAATCTGAAGGCAGAGGTGGTGGCTTGTAGTTCAGGTCTGTTTCATTGCTAACCTCTCTGTGCTATGTAGTTAACCTCAACAACAATTGTAGGCATATTGTACCTGTCTTACAACTGTCCTGCTGGTACCATGCACAATTAATATGACACCCGGGAATGTAATACAAGCTTCATGTCACAGAATTCAATTCATTTAGCCCTTTTCTTCCCTGGGTACATCTTGGCTAAGGTCAGTGAATTTGCACTGAAGTTTCGTTTGTCTCTCTGTGCACATACTGCACATTACCAAAAGATCCCAATTAACAATGTCAGACACATTTTTCTCCTTTTCTTCTAATATGAGAAGAAAACGCACAATAAGCTGATTTCTTCACAATGCTTTTCAGCACATAGGCCTTGGCGCAACCTAGGGAATACCCCTCTATTGCAAAAAATAATAGCTCTAAAGTCTTTGCCCAGCTGTTAACTAAAATTTGTATAGCATGGTGGATAAATCATCTGCTTAGTACGACTGAAGCATTATGTTCCAATCCTGTTAAAGTTGTAGTTATTCAATATTTCAATTAACTATTTTCTGCTGATATGATTATATATTAATTAAATCTTGCTAATATTTCCAAAGCCATGATAGAGGAATATATTTGATCAGATATTTCTTTTCATGTGTATGAAAGGCCTGCTAGGGAGAGAGCTGCAGAACTGTAAAAAGAGATATGCTATCTCTAAACAGAAATTACTTTAAGGAAAGGGTTGGCTGTGGGAGATGCTTGCAAACGTCTCACTCTGTTGTGTGATCCTGGTTTTTTTTCCACCATGCAAGCGTAGTTGGGCCTCAGCAGAGGCAAATTTGTGAGAAAAGCCAGAATCGCAAAGAAGTGGTGATACAGCAGGTTGCACTTCTCCTTTTTAGCTGGTCCTGTAATTATATTCCTGTGTAGCAAAAGGATTTCGTAGGTGTTGGAAAAATTTTCCCATACAGACCCATTTCAAACCATAATTTTGATTCCTGTGATGCTTTCAGTAAATACAGGTTACATTAAGTCACCAGGCTTTCCAAGGTCTGAACAAGGCAATTGAATTTTCATGGTGCAAAGCTGAATTCTCTCTGTGCTTTCTGTTGGAGGATGATCCTCCTCTCCAGCCTGTCTCCTGTGCTCTTTAAGGGCACTCCTGCATCGCTCTGAGTCTGAGTGAAGTGGGTCCCATTTCCATATTTTGAAACCAGGTTTTCTGCAAATCATAGGCAATCAGCTTTGTCTTATTGAGCAGTGTAGGACAGAATTGTGGCTAACTCAGCCCCTACTTTTTCCTTGTACCATAACTTGTGAAGCTTTCCAGGACTGGGGTAGCTTGGTCTTAATTCCACCTTGTTTCATTTGACACTATGCAAGCAGCTCACCTGTGTGTAGCCAGGCTGCTTTAATCACCTGCTCCTTCCATACTTTGCTTATTGCCTCCATGCAGTGGTTTGGATCCACCCCATGAGTCCCATGGGTAGCTGCTGTATGAAATCACAAGTTTCCACTTCAATATATATATATTTTTTCTTGCCATCCCCTGCCTCTCACCATGGTCCTAATCAGTTGCGGGGTGCGCAGGAGCAGATGGAGCTGTGCTGCCAGCTCTAATGGATGAGCTGGAGCCCCTGAGGAGCAGGAGGTGCAATACTGACTGACAGGAGGCCACTTTGGTGGCACCGAGAGCTAGTCCCTGCATTGTGTGCTAGGGTATGTGACAGTGGAGAGCTGTGATCCTATGTGTTTGGGATGGGGAGGGTGGCAGGCAGTGCCTCCTGACAGGCACAGGCATTGCTGCATGACCTGCCATTTGCTTTCAGTCATTTGGATGCAGAGGTGCAGTCTGCAGTGTCACTGCTGAGTGAAGAAAAACACTGTGGCTTTTTTAATCAGATCCTTTAGGGCTCTGTTTTTTCTCTCTGTTTGTCCTGTCTCTCTAGCCTCTTTTCTCTTTCTTTTCTTCCTGTTTCCTTTGCTCTCTTTTTATCTTCCTCCTCCTTGTCTCCTCCTTCCTTTTCCTCCCTCCTCATTTGCCCTCTTGATGCGGGGAAGGTAGAATTTCCATTTTCAGATCAAGTCGATTTGGTCCATCTGTCCTTCCCGGTGTTACACAGCCCCACAGCAGCTCACGCTGCAGCCCATCTTGCATGCTTCAGAGGAGAACATGTGCATCTGCCTAATTGTATAAGACTGTACAAGAATGGGGAAAGCATTTCTTTCCTTCCCATTCCAGGCCCTGATGCCCAGAATTCCCCTTCACATTTGTTCAGCATAGCTTTCAATGTTGTTTTTTCTCCTGAAATTATCCAGTCGCGGTATCTGAGTTGACAGCCTCTCACAGCTGTGGATCCTACAGGTTCTCCATCACAGCAGCAAGGAGAGAGTTGCCTTTTTTTCCAAATGGACTGCCTCCTAATTTAATCACCTCTCAGCCCTCTTAGGTTTCATGCCTGCACTTATGTTGATGGCCATAGTCTGCCCACTGTGTCATTCATCTCTGAATCAGATATGGTTATACCTTTTCAGAAGAGCTGCCTTCATGAAGGTCTTGCCTTCCTTGGGTTCTTGCCCTATTTGGCACCCTGTGCATTTAACACCATAGACAGGTGTCCCAGCACAGGCTCTGGACTTGCTATCTGTAGTTGAGCTCTGCTCTAAGTTTCCAGTGTGATCTTGTGTACAGTAATGAATCTTTCATACCTGTTTTCCCCATCTGTGAAGTGGGGAGTTACATTTTGTTCTTTTTCCCCTTGCTGGCAGTTTTGCACCTCTAAGCTACTCCTGTTTTGGGTGGGCTGTACCTGAGCATGTGTAGGAGAATTGCAAAAAGAAGCTCTCACTAGGAGCTTCCTGGGTGCTAATAGAAGAGGAAAAATAAATTTTATCTCCATTTTCCATGCACCAGGACTAGCAAAATCTCCACCCCAAGGTCCTCTAAAAGGAAATGGCAGCATCCAACAAGTCCTGGATGCAGATCAACAGAATACACTCCGTGTCTCTATAAGGAGATTGACTACTTCAGTGCCAAAGCAATCCCCCTTCGTTGGAGGGCATCGACTACCAGCCCTGCTTTCTGTCTAATGTTCACTGGACCTGGCTTCTTTTGTCTTTCTTTCATGACTTGATGGAAGAGAGGTTTTTATTACACAATAACTTGTGTTGGTTAGTTTGTAGCATTGGGCCAATAATGCGTTGTTTGGTTTGTTGTTTTTTGTTTTGTTCTTTTTGTTTTGTTTTGTTTTGTTTTTTTAAAACTTTCTCTTCCTGTTATTCCTGACAAAGTGACAATTCAGATGACATGAGTTTTGGAATGAGATTTTAAATCAGGTAGTCCTGCTTATGCTACCCATTTGCAGGAGATATTGTGTAGATGTAACCCAAATCCAGCAATGTCATGTATGGATATGGCCCTGAAGTCATGCTAAACCTGACTGCAATCAGAGGCTTTGTAATAGGGAGCTACTTTTAGGTAGTACATAGATGAACCCAATAGTAACAACCCAGGTTATGTTTTGGAATCTCAGTTGCCTGCCTTTTTTTTTTTTTATCACTTTATTTGCTGAATTGGACATTTCATTTATCCATGTCTTGGATCTTGAATTATCCCTAGAGGTATAGGTTGGTGCTCAGCACCCCAGGCTCCAGCCCATCTTATTTTACAGTGCAGCTGTGTTTGAAGTTTACCCCTGCTGCTTACTTCTCCCCGAGCCATTCACTTTCTGAGCAAATACATGCTAAAGATGGAGTTGCAAAGTCCCACTTGCGCAGCTGGATGCTGAGCACTGGATGGATATGTGAGGCTGGGATCCTTCATCTTGTAGCCCCAGCAACTGCCAGTCAGGCATTTGGACTGAAGCTATAAGGAAAACGATTTAGCTGTTTAGGAATAAGGAGTTCAGTTTCTGAGGGGCTGATTTGAATATTGCCGTGCATAAGTGCCAAGTGACGTGGCTGATTGATGCATGATTGGATACGTTCCTCTGATCTAAGATCGTGACCTCCAGCTGGGTTACTGAGTCATATTCTGAGGTGACCGTAGCGTTTTCTGAAGATTTAAATTCCTTTTATATATGAAAATAGATTTTGTCCTTCCTGGGGCTGAGGGAAACCTTCTGAATGTAAACAGCTGCAGTAGTTAGTATTGCTGAATATATAGCACCGGGCAATGCATAGTTCATGAAAATTTCATTGAGAGGGTATGAATTTTGCTGTCTTCAATATGAAACAGGTAACCAAAAAAAGGGAGGCATTGGACCCAAGAGCCAAATTTAGCCATGTATGAGGCAATGAAAATAAATCAGACTTTATAGCATTTTTATTCTTTTGTCTTAAATGAAGCAGTGGATTCTGAGGTGCGAAGTCACAGATGCAAACAAAACAGGGTTGAAAAAAATGGACAACTTTAGGCCAGGAGACTATGATGATGGCCATGTCCTGTGTCTGTGATTAGAATCCAGAATTACATGCATGAGTGGAAACTTCAGGCTGGGAGATCGTGGGGTGCTGCAGGGCAGAGGAGGGGAGTGTTGGGGGTGCTTTGTTGTAAATTTAGTCTTTTTATGAAAAGTAGTAATTATTTTCATGCACAGAAACTTCGATGATACATGTTTTCTAACATTTCCATGGGAACTTCCTGAAATCGTTCTTTGTGAAAGAACAACAATTAAATTACGCATTTATGAAACTCTGGAGAAAACAGTGATTTCTCTCATACCTTTTAAACGTACAGCAACAGAAAATAACCATGCAGGTGTGATTACATGTAGGAACAATCATCTGACCTCAAGCATCAAAGATCACTGTTATCTTATTTTACTACCTTAGATTGAAACTTTTGAAGATGGGCTGAACGAGGAGGGTGACGGAGAGATGTGCTTCTTGGGGCTTGGTGGCAAGGAAGAACTTAATATACTTCAGTGCCTTAGGGATCAATCAAAGCCTTTCCCCAGTGCTTACCTGTTGGACGTGTGGGATGTCTGATCAGTCCAGAACAGGGCAGCAAGAACTGGTGAACCAGAATATTCCATTGATTCTGTTAGCATCTGATGTTAGTTTGGCATTTGATATATTGAAGTCTCTCATTTACAGGGAGTGTTGGGGGTGGGAGAGGGCAGTTGAATGACTCAAGAAGTTATCTGAATTAAAAACAAGAGCAAATATGAAAGCCAACTGCAGTCATTAAAAATGAATTTCCAGGAAGGCTAGGCAAAGGGAGATTAAAAAATATTATTATTTCTGTCACGACTGCATTTAAACAGGGCCATTAAAGATGCTATTGTCTGGCACAGCTGTTTTAGAACAATTATCTGTTTGACAACAGGCAGAAGGATAAGCTGGCTACTGCCTCTTTTCCCCAAGATGCTGTACAGAGGAACACTCAAGTCTGTATGTGTCCCAGCACTCCCTCCCAGCTCACCCGCACATGAAAAAAATCTTGACCATCTTCACTGAGAGAGGCAAAGAAGCCCTAAATCTCATCCCTGAGCCTCCTCGTTGAATTGCTGAATGAAGCACATACTATAAGGAGCCTTGTTGCTCTGTCATGATTTTCTTTCCTTCTCTGCAGGAGTTTCATGCCACGTAAGTCTGGCAAGATCACAAGTGTGGGTTTGGCACATAGCTGTATGTGTTTTAACACCTACCTCCACAACCACACTTCACTTTCTTATAGTTGCCTTCTGCTTTACTCTTTCTCATTGTGTATTAGGCTGTTGCTTTGAGCTGAGGAAATCTGATGAAAACATACTCCTGGAAAAAAAATAAGTGACACATTTTGGGAAAATTCTTGCCTTTGTGTCCCCATTACTGTTTCTGGCTATGGTCCCTATATGTAGTTCTAGTTCTAGTCTTTACTTCCCCAGCTTCAGTTCCCAAGGATGGCCAGGAGGCTTCCCAGAAAGAGAATGTAGTTGCAGGTTTTTAAAAATAAAATTCAGTTTTATGTGGAGGCTGAGTAAGCAGAGCCTCTGGGGACTGGTTACTTGCACCCTACTGACTCCAGGAAAGTTCCTGTCGCTTTGTGTATTCAGAAGGTCGTGGAGGTTTGGGGATGTTTTTCTTCCCCCTTCACTTCCAGACCAATGGTCCATCTTGAGACCTGGAAGCCAAAATGGCTTCTTAATGAATCATATGTACCCAAAAGGGAAGACGCAGCAAAAAAGATCTTAGTTAAAAAATAGCCTGTTTTTTAGCTTTGATAAAAGGTAGTGGATAGTCATGTTAATTACTCTGCTGAGTAGGTGGATACAGAAAGAAACAAACTCTGAGAAAAAGTATTTTACAGCTTTCACACTTTTCAGAGAAGGCTTTTGTGGTTGAACTTCTCTAAGCAATCCCAGTCAACTAAGTTGGGGAATAACAGTAATCTCTTTCTTAAGGTAAACAAGAAGTTGATGATTTGGTTTTTGTTTTCTACCCAAGATTACTTCAATAACAGGCCCAGGTCTGCAAATGTTCAATCTTACGTATTGTGTGCTGATTTCAGAGCTCAGACTCATTCTGGGAGGAAACACTGCAATTTTCCCTGAAGGCTTTCTCTTTGCTGTCCTCATTCTGGCCTGTCAGAGGGACAATCTCTTTTCTCTCCTACAGACTGTGTTGCCGGGGAGGGGGACCTGCCCACTCTCAGTTTTCCTTCCCTGTCCCACCCCTACCCAGCACTAGAGTGAAGCAGACAGGGCTGCAGTGATTATTTGGAGTTGTGCTTTTGCCTGTGCTCTTAGGCAGAGTTACAGCACAGCTGGAATGCTCTACTTCATGTCCTCAAAGGTAGTGGGTAATTTCTGAATATTTTTCTATGTGTATCGTGTACAGGATGGTTTCAAAAATCTTCCACAGTGTTAAGCCTGTTATGTTTAATAAAGCTGTGTTTCAATGTAAGTCTTGCCAAGAGGTCACTAGCCACACTGGCTGTTTGGTCATGGGTACCGCTCTGCTTTAAGCGGTGGTTGCTTGGCAGCTAGGAGGGGGAATTTCTCCATTGCCAGACTTTGTGCCATTGACTCTTGTGTTAAATCAATCTCTCTGCTAGCAGTTGACAGTATGGAGCCCCTGACACATGGCTCTGCTCCTAATTCCACTTACTAGAAAGCAGTAGCGATGCACACTAGCCAGCCAACTAGTTACTGACTGCAATCGTTGCAGCAGCTGATTGTCATTCCTTCCCTTTCACTTTGGATTTCTCCACTGCTGCTTGCTGCCTCTTTTCCTATCAACTCAGATGACCTGATGGCCACAAAATCGTGTCCTGTTAATGTCTAATGAGCAGTTTGTAATGGTTATGGAGATGCAGCATCCCATCCAGACTAGACATTGACAGGCAGTAAATAAATATTGCTCTCCGTGCTTCTGTCAGTACTCATCATGCTGTAGGCTTTGCTGTGCTTTCTGTAACTGCTGGCACACGTATCATGCTAGTCCTGTCTCTTAGTTAATGCATAGGATGGAGGAAAGGGTCACCTTGGCTGTACAAAGTTAAAGCATGAAACTTGCAGCCCCCTGAGCCTCACAGGGCAACTGGGGTGTGATGTGTCCTTGCAATGTAAAGCTGTTTGTAGGGTGGGTTTTTCTGCATATAGAACTTTTTTAAGGGTCTCTTTCTTTTTGCCTTTGAAAGGTTTGCACTTGGCTATCTCCTTCACTTCATTTAAACCTGTGTTCCCCTGGCCCTTGCATAGGACCTTGTTAAAATTCCACCTCTTCATACCCAGAACTACTGAGCAGCATTGGCCCGGGAATATGGTGTTAGAAATCTTTACTGCAAAATAAGAAAAATATATTCAAGTGTAGAGAGACATTACCAATTTTTCCAGCTCTCTATAAGCATCTTGCCATGAGGTTCAAGTTTCCTCCTCACATCAGCTTTCACCTTTGTTGAGCTTTTATAGGCAAGGGATGTGGACAGTGGTGAGAGACATTACAAGGTAGTAAGAACACAAAATTTACGGCAAATCATAATGAAGGACTGATTCAGAGATGTGCCATCAGGTAAGAGATGAGGAGAATGACTTTCTCCCCCAGGCAGGTCTGGGAAGTTCTTATGCCCCTGTTATTGGTCATGTGCACATTCCCAGGAACCTCTGTTGGGAAGCCTCAATCAAACCTCAGGATACTCAGCCCTGAGACTTGCAGGCAGTCCTTTTACAATCTCCCAGCTACCTGCTGTGTCTGGTATAAGCCTCCACAAATTTAAAAGCGGCATTAGGCTGCGATGACTCATTTTTGTAATAGAGATGGATGAGTTTTCAAATATGCATGTTTACTCCTTGCCCTACTTGTGAACATCTGTGGGCACAGCTATTCATCCACCTGCACAAACGTTCATGGTGCATGGCCTCCCCTGACCTGTGCAGAGGCACACTTCGTTTGCTTTTCTCTTGGCTGTTCAGAGAAGCATCTCCAAATAATCCCAGACACATTGCTCAACCAGATGGAACAGCTGCCTGGTCTGTAGCACCCTCACCTGGTGCAGGTGTGGCTGCCCCTGTTGTTATCCATTCTCTTGCGTAATACAGACAACTTTCCAGGGATACATACAGCTGCCCACAAGCAATCCGGCTCTAGTCCTGAGTGTCATGTCATAGCTGTGAACCCAAAGCAGCACAGCATTGAAGCATTGCGGTTTCCCACCTCCTGACCTGCAATTACAGCCATTTGTGTTTTTATGCAGAGAAGTGTCCAGTGGGTCTTTGGATCACCTGAACTTTTGGTGTCAAAATGTCATGACTTCTCTAAAGCAAATGGGATCCTGCTTGTCCTCTTGGAGAAGTTCTATAAAACAAGCTTGTCAAAATCTAGCAAAGCCAAATCCTTGTACCTGGCGGACTTTGACAAAGATTTCTGTGGTCTGGTCATGTATGTCTGTCAAGCTGCTGAATCACCCAAACAAGCTGAGCTTTTACATGTGTTTATGTACATGTATGTACATATACGTAGAATCACTTATCTATATATAGCAAATTCTGTGTTTTCATTCTTTCTCATCTTGAAATAGTTATTGTTCTTCCAAATTGCCACTTTCAATACTTTCCCTCATTGCCCACTTCATTTCTAACCCACTGCATGCCCTACATCTTCAGGCAATTTGCTGAACAAAGTTTGCTGCGCCAGACCATTTGGTGACTTGCTTGGGATGGCTGGGGAACAGGCTGAGACCCTGTGTCTCATCTCACCTACATGGGTTTGTCTGATGAGGGAACCCAAGGCTTCAGAAGGGAAAGGCTGCCCTATAACCCCCTGTCCTGTACGGATTCCCCAGGTTGTGCTTCGCTCTCTACCGCTCATGTGCTGAACAGGAAGACGTACAGCACTTGCAAATGTATTTTGAGATGCTTGACTGTTTCAAGCAGCTTGTGACTCTGAAAACAGCTTTATTTAAATACTGCATGCAAGCTGGTGTTTCAAAATAAGAGCATAATTAAGGCAAGGAGGAAGGGAGGGAGGATATCAAATATTCATGTACTTCAAAGAAAATACAGTTTCTTAGGTGTCCTGTGGATACAGACTATTCAGGGAGCAAAATATGCCACAGCAGTTCAGTGAACTTGGTGCGCAGGCACCTTTCAGAGCTTGGCCCAGCAACTGTGATGGTATTTGGGATTGGGCAGAGGAACACAGAGAAAAATAAGGAACAAAGCAGGAAGGCAGAAAAACATCAGCAGGAGTGCTATTTTGCCTTCCTGAACACACCGTTTGGGGAAGGTTTATGCAGTGTGTGTCATGCATGTTTTGGAGGAGAGAAGCATGGAGAAATTACTTGGAGAAGATTAAATATTTTAATTTCTCATTTTGCAGGAACGGTGTTGACTTAGAAAATTTCCTTTTAAAAAAAAAAAAAAGAAAGGACAATTGGAAAGAAAAGGCAGTTTTTTTCACATAGGTCAAATAAAATCTTTCAACCAATCTGAAAAGATTGTTTTTCTTAAAAAAAAAAAAAAAAAATCAAACAAGCAAAAAATTAAATGATAGGTCAGAGTCTTCCTGGAAATAAATATTTTCAATTTATCATTCTGACCAGTGGACAGAAAAATTGTCTGGTGCTGAAGAGAAGGGTGTGTCAGAGGCAGACGAGAAAAGAAAAAATATGGTTGAGACTGAGAGAACGGCTGAAGCTGGTGATATCCAGGCAAGTAAAGAAGTGTGTGTGGGGGTGGTGTCAGAAACTCTCATCACTCTTGCAGTACTGCTGGGGTGTGTGAACAAGACCTGCACCTTCAGGAGAGAAAGAGGTTGGTAATCGTGCCAGTGCTGCCAGCCACGGGAATGGTGTGCAGAGGGGCAGCACGACATGGGCTCGGCTGGCTGCTTGGCTTTGATGAATGACATGCTGCTTAGCCCCTGGCCTCAGCCACCAGCGGCATTGCTGGGGGCATCCGTGCCTGTGAGTGCCGGAGCAGGAGATCGAGGAATAATTGGTTGGCCACGGCAGTCTCCGTGCCCACTGATCTGTGGGGAGCGGAGCCATCCAAGAGGCACAGCCAGATGGTGAGTTGTAATGTGCCTGTATTTATAGATGTCTTCATTAGGTGACATCCGCATGAGAGATGAAGGATCTGCATCTTGCAGGGCTTGTTAAGGATCAGCACAGCATGGTGATGAAGACAGGCTTTGAATTAAGGGAGTGGAGCACAGGCATGGGGATACAGTACTTCTTACAATGCAGTTTGAGGAGAGATGCAAGGTGAAAGCAGAAAACACAATAAGAAAAAGAAGAAAAGGTCAAGGTTGGGGGTGAAGCCAAGCTGAAACAAGCTGCAACTTTCTCCACACATCCAGCACTACCTTTGGTCCATTTTGTGTTTCCTCATTCTGCTCCCAGGACACCTGTGCTATCCAAACTTGTGTTAGTACCATGCTCACCACCATGTCCTGCTCTCACTGCCATTCCCCAGACTCAAAGCCCTGTGCTGCCCCTGGCTGCTGCTTAGCATGTCTCGCTTCCAGTCTGTGCATGCACAGACACATACATGTACGTGTGGAAGCCTAATGGCTACTGGCTCCAGGATATCTGACCTATGTAAGAAACCTGGCTGCTGAGGGCACTGAAGGGACATTCTGTTTGGGGGGGAGAGAGTTGAGAACAAGAGTGCTTGTGCTCAGCCCCCGTCCTTGCTTGTATTCCTTTGTGTGCCATCACTCTGCTGCAGCTCCTTCCCTGCTCTTTCCCCCAGCTTCTACCTCACGTTCATTCTGCAAAATCCTCTACTCATCACTTCCTGGAAGAAGTGTGTGCAAGGTGACAATTTTGGCATGCAAATTGTTGTTATTGCCAAGGCCATTTTTCTCTAGCCTAGTATTTCCATCTGTTTAGTGCAGCTCTTATTATTATAGAAGTATTCTCTCTGCCTTTATCCACTGTTTTCATTTCTGAGTCAGATGTTCTTCTAATGTGAATGTATTTCCAGACCACCATCATATATGTTAAAACAAAGCACATATGAAGGCTTTTGAGCCTCATTTTCTATAGACAGATCTTGTCCAGAAAAGGCAACTGTATAGACAAAGCCATCTTCAAAGGATTATGAGCTAACTCAAGTGAATGGAGCATTTTGGATAATCATGGTCAGATCACAAAAACCCAGAGTGGAGCACTCATGAAATACGTGGAAGGGCTGCTAGCCAGGATTTTAGGAGAGCTGGTCTGACACTTAAGCAATGCAGATTAGGTAGGTTAGAGGGGCACCCCGGGAGCCAGCAAGTCCTGCAGAGTTCATCTGCCTCTGGCAGCCTCAGTAAAGAATTGCCTTTCAACTGATTAGATCTCTCAGACCACTTTTCATTTCCAAAAGACATTATTACATGCCTATGGAGTTTTTTGCACTTACACTAAGCCTGAGTTTGTGTTAGCGGCACTTGAAAGTTGTTTCTGAGGAAAGAACAGGTAGATTTACAGCAGAGGAACTGGAGAGGCTGATTTTGGTTTGGCTCTTGACTGCAAGTAGGTTTTGCCATGACCTTGCTTGGGTCCAACAGCACATTATGCCTTTTTTTTCTACCTATTTTTCTTAGTGTTCTCTGTGTGTCTTGGATGGCTGCCAAAAATATAAGTGTACTGCAATTCTCCTAATATGATGGCTCATCTGGAAGGTGGCGCACAACTTTCTATGTTAGAAGTATCTAACAAACTGACATTACTCCTGGTCTGATATATGACTGTACTTTAGTCCTGGGAGAGGTCACGTGTAGTATGGACCAATCCAAGCGAGCTAGCTTGCAGCTAATGAGTATTTCTAAGCTTTAGTCAGATATGGGTGATGGTGCTACAGAGAGGACTCTTGACTCAAACAGCTGTGTGGCCCTGGGACTAGTGCAGTGGGAAGCCTGAACCAGCCTTGAGTCACAGGTGGTGGTCAGAGAAGGAGCAGAAGAAAACTGTACCCTTCCAACTTGTGGGGGAAGGAACTGGGGATTGAATTCAGGTGATCTAGCAGTGCCAATTTTAATTTTTTTTTATTAATGAAGAGCCTTGTTATCTCTCCATAGTCTAAGGGCTCCGTTTCCCAGCTGCTGGCCAAAGCAGTCAAGAATTTTGTGGTCTTCCTCAGCCCCCTTGCAGAGGCGAGATTCTACAAGCACACTTAAAAATCACGAGCTTTCTCTGTTCTGTACTAAAAGCAAAAGCCCTGTGTAGTAACCTGAAGTGCAGAGAGAAAATCCCTCTCTGTGCTGAACTGTGGCAGAGCCACAAGGTGCCAAGACGGATTTAAACAGGGCAGTGCTGGTTTTTTAGAACATTTAATAATAATTGCGGGTCTGTTGCACGCTAAGATAATACATTTCCAGTGAAGGTTGATTGAATGCAAGGGCTGAAAAAGGCAGAGCTTTTCTCTTTCCCAGCATCTTCCTTTACACTGGCCAGAAGAGCATTGTGGTACTGTTTTCCACTTATATTTGAAGCATCAGCACCGTCTGCTGCTGCAGACTAGAAATTGTAAAGTGGGACCAATTTCTGGTCACTCGTTAAGAGAAGCTCATTGATTTAATTGTGCAATCCCATAAATGCCAATAGTTTCTCTCTTGTAGGACCCGTAGATGCGTTCCATGTTAGTTGCTGCAGTCCTGCTAATGAAGTGGTATTAAACTTGTACCTGTGTGTACGTGCATTGACCTAGATTTATCAAGCTGTTACACTTAATGCTTAAACTGCACTTGATTGGCCCAGTGGTCTGATCTGGTCTGGCAAATACAATATTCTCTACAAGGCTCCTAAGAGGAATTCCCTAGCTGATCACACATTTCTTTGCACCATTATAGATCTTCCCCTATCCATTTCTTCTCACTCGTTTCTACCTGTTATCTAGGGAAGCTATTTGCAGCAGCTTGTTCACAGGAACATGTGAAATTACCTTGTTCCTCTCTGTTCTAAGTATCCACTGTTAAAAGAACAAATATTTGATTTTTTTTTTTTCCCCTTACCTGGAAATAGCTTTTTGTATACAAGACTATTAGTGGTGGGGGTTTTGTTGTTGTTTTTGTTTGTTTGTTTTGTCACTGGTTGGTTGGTTTGGTTTGTTTTTTTTCCTTATATTTTAAATTTTCTTTTCCTCTCCACCAATTTTCTGCTAGAGAGAAGAGCAGTTGGGAGTTTTCCACCGAAACAAGTTCTCGTTGGCAAATAACATTTTGCTGAAACCAGAAACACTTTGCAGAAACTTACTGGTTACAGCAAACTTATAATGCTCTGCCATGCAGGGGCTGCCAGAAAACAGCTCACAGGGCGAGCTGTTCAGAAACGCATTTTTCCGAGGATCTTGGTCTCCAAGGACACTGCTCCACAATAGTTTTAACTGATGTGAATCAGGGCTAGTGAACTCCAATTCTTGCCCAGAGGAGGGTTTGAGAAGGGAGCAGGTAAGACCATGCAGCTTGACAGGGTGCAGGTGATGCTGCAGCAGCAGTAAACCTATAGTTGAACCACAGCCTGAAGCAACCTTGCTGTGCATTCATGTCCCATATCCTTCTCACTCAGCAGCAAATGTCCCAAATTCCTCAGCAGGAAATTTCTGCAAAATTCCTAAAGCAAAGATGCCCACAGAGGAGAAATCCTCAGGTTTACCCAGTTTGGTTAAGTCTGTGCTTGTGTTTGTTTTTTCTCTAAAACATTGAACAGTTGTGTACTCTTGAGGGCAAACTCTAAGTGATAAACCCTGTTTCATTGTTGGTGTGACCATGGATACAATCTAGCATCCATTTTTTCAGAAGCCCTAACAATCCTGGGTTAATGTTTATAAATCCTTTACACAGATGTGAGGTTCTGCTTATGAAGCATGAGAATATTACGCTATGCCTAGGAACACAGCACAGGCACTAGTCAGGATTTGCTCATGTACAAAAATAACTTGTGTAATGCTGCATTCCCCCTTACCAGTTTTGGGACACAAGTTACATACAACTCTCAGTAGCAGAAGAATTTGCCTCTAGCACCTGAACTAAGGCAGCAGCTGTTTTGATTTGGAGAAATAGGCTACTATCTGCCATGTAGACTGGACACAAAAGAGTTATTTTGGATTTAGCCAGGCTCCAAAATGTAAAATGCAGAGTAAGTACCTGATCTGCTCCTCTAGTCTAGATAAGAAAAGTGTATCCAGCAGTGTATTCTGTGTGTAACTTGGATAAGATTTTAAAACAAAACACTTTTTTGTGATTCATTTGAGACAAGTTTTGAGGGGCTCATCCATCCTCCTGTTGCAAAAGTTCACCTGCAGCTACTCATCAACTTACTCAATTAATATGGCGTATGTCACCGTGATTTTCCTCCCAGGCTGGCCTGCTAACCCCTGGGCAGACTGACCACAGCTCCTGGGACCTCTGAAGGAGCGAGCAAAGCTGTTCCTGTAAACAGCCCTTTTGCTTCAGAGGTGCAGACTCGTGCATGAAGCTCAAGTTCAGGGTACCCACCTGTGAATCAGGTAGAGCAGGCTGATGGCTACTACCAGCATTGCCCAGGGCTTTTGGCATATGGCAAGTGGCGAGAACCTGGGGCTTGCAGACCTTTCCCCAGAATTGGTCTCATCAGATTTTAAGGAAAAAATTCCACAACTGAATGGGAATAGAAAGATGACACATCCCCGTACCCATATACTCTGTGTCATCCCTTGTTTTTTATTTCTTATCAACTATAGGTAGGATATATGCCAATTCTCTTACATACAGAGATGCTCAGATATTTTTCAGACCAGCTGGATGTGACTGAGAAAAATTACTCCAAAACTATGGATCTATTTTAAAATCTGTGAGATTCTGTTTTAAAATAAGGGAAGCAGAAAGTTGAGGCAGAGAGAATCAAATATTTATGTGCTTCAAAAGCAAAGCAATATAATTTCAGTGACACTGTTGCTAAACGACTGTTCATCCCCCATCTTGATTGACAGATAAAACAGGTTTGTGTCATTTTGAAGTGGCTCCTCATCCATGTAACTTCTCCTTTGCAGTCAGGGCTGTGGCAGCTCTCTTCAGAGGCCTCCGTGGGGAAGGAGGGAGGAAGATTACAGGGACACAAAAACATCAGCCATTAATTCAATTGTTTCTTTTGCTTGTTCTATTGTTGTCTCTGATGGTATTTGTTATATATTCTGCTGCTGGTACAACTATGTATGAGTTCTGTTAACTCAGTTCAAAGAAATCCAGATTCTAGTTGCTTACAAACAGGGAGATGGTAGGGAGCCTTAAGAAGGTGGGAACATGGGGTCTATAATGTAAACATTAGTTTGTGATAGTCCTTTTCAAGTTGTTTGCTGTGCTGTAATCCTGGAAACACTCACAGCAGTCGATTTACCTGGGTGCAAGGTAGCAGCCCCGCAGGGACTCTGGCTAATGCATTTGGGTCTGCATCCTGATTGCAGCGTAATGTTGTGCTGAAAGGAGACAGGGATGGGGGGAAAAAGGTGATTGTCTCTGTGGGGCATCACTCCCAGGAGCCCACTATCAGTCCAGGAAGTTTGGAGAAACGTTTACTGTAACAACCTTCTCGTTCTCTGCAGAAACTGTCAGCTGAGGGAATGCATTGATTGACGGGCAATACACTTAAGCGTTTCCACAGGAGCTTTATTGGGTCTCTGCATATAGAAATGGATTGGGTTGGAACAATCCCAGCAGTGACTGAGCATGTGCATGGCTGGGAGTGTCAAAAAAAGAAAAAAGGAGGAGAATGAATTAGGCTGGGGGGAGTAGCTAATCATATTTGATAAATAGTTGAAAATATAATGAAGTGGAAAGACCAGGACCTCATCCTGGGCATTTGAGGAGAAGGTAATCTTTAACAGAGCCAAACTTAATAAAAAGTTAACAATTTTTCTGGAGATTTTAGGTATCATTAGCTGCCAGAATCTAGCCTGATGTCCCAAATGGCTCAGTCCCAGCATTTTACTGGTTTTCTTGTCAAATCCCATCAGGGAACATAAGAGGGATCTTTCCACCATATTATACATAATGTATCTAAGTTCTACCTGGTGTGAGCAGCTTCAGCTCTTCCACTTCACTAGCCTGAAACACAATCAGAATTTGCTTTCATTTTAACTTGGCTACTGCAAACTGCTCTTTCCTTCACACTGCAGCGTTACTAATCCTTCGTTCTGTTTGCTCTCCTCTCTCTGCTTTGGGATGGCTGTGCCTTCAGCAGCACTAGGGTTAATTAGCATGGTGTTAGCATGGGTGACAAGCAACACGGAAGGCAGAGCAGCTTGGGCTCTAGAGTAAACGTGGCATCTCAGCTAGATTAAAACCAGGGCTGGTAAGCCTCCTCACATGTGCCTACATTTATTACCAACTCTGTCGATGTACCTGCAGCGTTCCTTTTTCAGTTGGGGCTGGAGGGAGAGCAGTTCGGTTACGTTGTTCACAGGTTTCTGCTCCTGAGGCTGCATTTCCATGGGCAACGCGATGACGGCGGCCCTGCATGCAGAGCTGTGGCCGCAGGGCAGCCGGGAGTACCCCATAGATTTTGCTGCAATAATGAGAGAGAGAAGGTGGGAAGTGAGGGGTTCAGCAACAGGGGCAGCTACTGGGGAGATGTGCACGGCCACTCCTTGAGGTCTGTGTTGCTACATCCTCCTTTCCTTTGCTGCTAGAGAATACCCTAAATTAACACTCCCATGATTGTCTTCTAGTATTGTAGCTATTGTTTGAATATCTCAGCCGGTTCCCTGGCCCTCACACTGTCCTATTGCCTTTTTCCTCATTATTGTCCCTTTGCTTCATTGTGATGGGGTTTGCAGAACAGCTATTAATATTAGAGCTTTTAAGCAACAGTTCTGTTTTCTTTAGCTGCAAACTCCATCTCTGCATTGTTCTGCTAAACGGCTGAATGAATGCATCAGAGCTCCCTGTTACAGAAAGCTTTCTTCCCTATTATATCTCCTTTTGGAAGGACGGTAGCTGTGAATAAGGGTAAATATATACACACTGAATGGAACTGAACCTCTCAGTCCTTTGCAGGGCTTAGAGTTTGTGAGCATCTGTACGCACTCAGAATTGAGCATTAAGCATCTTTAGAGGCATATTTTCCTTCTTATCTCTCCAAGCCTGCTCAGCTCTTTAAGATGGTCTTGGAGATACCTTTAAAGAAAAGAAAACAGTATCTCAAATCAGCAATTACATCTCTGGAGAGGAGAGTGATTAATATGTAGCAATACAAAACATTGGGGCAATCATGGGCTTCTCATTTCTGTACCTCTTTTTTCCTACATAAATCACCTGAAAATCATATCTTGAAATAACACTGATGGTAAACTGCCTCCTTTGGGATAGATGGATGGGTGCATGGCAGCAGTTTAATGGCACAGAGCAAGCTGGATAGTGATGTGGGAAGGGGAGGATGTTTGGGCCAGGATTTGTAAGATTCTGACTGAATTGTGTAGAGCACATCATGCAGTATGTACCTGTTCCCGGAAAAAGAGAGACAGAAGCTCTATCTTTTCCTAGGGTTAGCAGCACACAGAATGTTCTGGATTTAAACCTCATGTTAAGGTGCTCTCAGCGCACTCTGAGTATGTAGAAGGGAATTTGTCATCTTTAGAGAGAGGGAGAACAGTCTTATGATAGTAAAAATTTGATCCCGCAGCTCTGAACTAGAGGTGATTATTACAAAATATCAATAGAAAATTTTCCTATTGGGAGACCTTGTATTAGCAAAATCAATGACTTTTGAAGTCAAGTTGATGTTGACAAAATTTAGATTGGAACAGAGTGGAAAATTGTGACATTTTCTGAATAGGGTTGGTGGGGATTTTGGTTGCTTGATTATACAATTGCAGTAGAAAGTACTTTGTTCTCACTTGAAAACTTAACTTTGTTTTCATTTATGAAGATGGAACACTTAAACCAGCCGAGGTAATTTTCTTTTTTCTTTCAGCGTGATGCTTTGGGGCAGATTTTGAAACTTCTAGGTACAGCATGGAAAAAAAAAAAAATCTTTTCCCTGACAGTTTTACTGAACACACTTAGATACCTGTGCTGCCTGCTTCATCTGTGGGTGTTTTATCTGTTATCTGCTGAATCTCCTTGTTAACTGGCCTTCTGCTCTGCTTTCTGCTTGGCTTTTGGATGCTGGCACAGGCTCATGGATTCCTTTCTTCCTTCCTAGATGGCGTTTTTACCCATGACCATATCATGGTGCTTGGACTTGGTGAAGCTGACTAGATTCACCATCTCACGTAGTATTTTTCCACCTGAGGATTGCTGTGCAATTAGCAAACATCAATTAAACTAATCCTCACACATACATTATGACATAGGTGTTATAATCTGAATTTTGCCAAAGTGGACAGGGCTGTGTGCTTAGAGGGGAAGAGGAAGGAACAAGAAAATACAAAGAAGTGATGCAACCTGTCCAAGGTCATGTGGTGACAGTTGGGAATTGCTTTAATTTCATATTGCCCTCCATCTGTGCAGGCTTCTCTCTCTGTTTTGATACGTGCTGAGGGCATGATTTTTGGGGGGCTTTCTTCCTGCTTTTAAGATTTGGATCCAACAAAGCAACTGAGGCCACGCTGTATTTGAAGAGTCAAGGTGTTGGGAGTGAAAGGTTTCTCTTGGCCATCCTGCACAGGAGAGGGCTCTGCTTTAGTAGAACATCAAGAGAGGGGCCAGTGCTCCCTTCCTAAGAAAGGCAGTGCGTTGATGTTTGGGCTCACTGGTGGGTTGTACAGGGCAGTCTCAAACTTAGCCCCATTCTTTGAAGCGTCCTGTTTTGGTTTTTTTTTCATTTCTCTGCTAGCATTGTCATTGTCATGTGAGTACTGCTTTTTTTTTTCTTTTCCCCTTTGCTAGTTGGTTTATGCTTTCACATGGGGAAAACTGGTCAGAATCTATTTTCATGATTTTCCATACCTGGGTGGCAGAAAATGATTCAGAAAATGGATAAAGCCAAGGATGCTCATCGTTAATGTGCCTTGAGGGAGGAAGAGGAGGATTCAATGGATGTCCAATAGCTGCTGCAGGCCCTGCTAGAGCCTATTTCTTTGCACTTGAGCAGGCTAAGCAGATCTCCTTGCACTCCTCAGGCTGGTGCAATAGTAATTGCAGTTTTTGCATTGATGAGATTTGCTGTTTGATATTAGAACACATTCTTAAATAAATATGGTTATGTTTTACATCATTTTAATGCACTTTTCTTTATGTGGTTGTTTTATTTAGGCTTTTTTTGCTAATAACTTATTGCTTGCTGTTTATTTTACCTTTATTTTAGACTATAGAAATGATGTTAGACGAAAAGTAAATTCAAACAATTTTCTTATTTGAGTTCAAAATGGGTCATAAATCAGCAGAGGCAATTATCAACATCAACCAGGCATTTAGTCCAGGAACTGCAGCTTCAAAAAGGAGACAAGAACCTTGAAGATGAGGAGCGTAATGCCCAGCTATCAGAAGTGGACAATGACCAACTGAGAGTGATCATCGAAACTGATCCTCTTACAACTACACAAGAAGTTGCCGAAGAACTCAACGCTGACTGTTCTATGGTCATTTGGCATTTGACGCAAGTTGGAAAGGTTGAAAAAGCTCAATAAGTGGGTGCCTCATGAGCTGATGGAAAATTAAAAAATTGTCCTTTTGAAGTGCCGTCTTATTCTATGCAAGAACAACAAACCATTTCTCAATCAGATTGTGATGTGCAATGAAAAATGGAATTTATACAACAACTAGTGACAATCAGCTTGGCAGCTGGATCGAGAAGAACCTCCAAAGCACTTTCCAAAGCCCTACTTGCACCAAAAAAAGGTCACGGTCACTGTTTGGTGGTCTGGTGCCGCTCCGATCCACTACAGCTTTCTGAATCCTGGTGCAACCCTTATAACTGAGAAATATGCTCAGCAAATGTATGAAGTGCACTGAAACTGCAACACCTGCAGCTGGCATTGGTCAACAGAAAGAGCCCAATTCTTCTCCAGGACAAGGCCCAACTGCATGTCGCATGACAGGCGCTTCAAAAGTTGAATGAATTGGGCTACAAAGTTTTGCCTTATGCACTGTATTCACCTCTCATCAATTGACTAATGCTTCTTCAAGCATCTCAATAACTTTTTGCACTGAAAATGCTTCTGTAACCAGCATTGATGCAGAAAAAGCTTTCCAAGACTTTGTCAAATCCCAAAGCACATATTTTTACGCTACAGGAATAAACAACCTTTTTTCTCATTGGCAAAAAAAATGTGTTGATTGTAGTGGTTCTTATTTTGATTAATAAAGATGTGTCTGAGCCTGGTTATAATGATTTAAAATTCATGGTTCAAAACTGAAATTACTTTTGCACCAGCCTAATATAAAGCAGGAGGAGAGGAGAATGAACTGTTCTTGTCCTCTTCTGAGCACTTTTTGACTTCATTATGGGCTGATTGGACAACGTTGTTAATCAATGTCCTGCCACCCTTTTTCCCCAACTTGGTTTCCAGGGAAGAAGAGGTTTTTTGGTTGGTTGGTTTTGGTTTTTATACCCAGAACCATGGCTTCAAATGACTACTCCCTGTTTCTCTTTTGCAAGATAAGGGCAAAAAACATCTTGGAAACAAATGCAGGAACCCCCCTGCTGCCACTCAGTGATTCTCAACTGCAAAGGTCAATCTCCTCTGCTTTGAAGGATCCTGTCAGCTCTGGAGTGGGCAGAAGTTCAGTGTCTGGCCTCCCTGTTGACACATTTAAAGATTTCATTCACATGTCTCTCCTCTTGAAATACTTTTAACAGACCTTTTGAAAAAGCTGCAGCCATGAAGCAGTGTCCCTGCTGCTCTCTGCTTCAGCTTGTTACCAAACCAACATGCACTATTAGCAGACAGTCCCCCGTAACCTTGCCATGTTCTTAAGAATTGCACCCTTTTCCTATGCACTTTGAAGGTCTTTAATATTTTTCTAGCGAATAAGGAGATGTGACAATAGAAATAGCTTTGTTAAAATAATAACCTGGGGCCCTCAGGCTGGGGGCGGGGAGGGGAAAAGTACATAACTTAGCTGATCCAAACTCATAGGGACAACACCCTCTGAGTTTGTTGATGCCTGCATCTATACAACAGCTATATATATTGTCTGGAGTTGGCCAAAAGATGGTTATCTTCTAGTTACTGTTGAGAAATTTCTAGGGCTTTGGTGGATGTTGTTTTCCTAAAAAGAATTTTAAATAATTTCAAAATCTTTTCCGCAAAATAAAGGCTTCCCCCCTTCCATTCTTCACATCCAAACAAAATATTTTGGAAGTTGTCTTGGACATTGTGATGATGCAGATTATTGAAGTTGGAGAATGATTGCATGATTCTAGGTGTTTGATTTTTCTTTTTCAATTTAAATTCTAATATTTTCTTTGGAACATATCTGTTCAGTCAATCTTAAAATTTCATTGAAAAATTGTTTGACTTGAAAAAAAAGATCTTTTGAGGGGGAAAAAATAGATGAATTCATTAACTGTCTTTGCTTTTTTTCTTTATTGTCCTTTAAAAAAAAAAATGATTACTTCACTAAAAGCAGGAGAAAGAGGACAACTTTGCAGCCATGAATATAATTTTCAAATGGGAATTATTATTATTATTATTATTTTCCTTTTGTCTTGAAAATTACCAGATAAGTTTGAGAACTTGCTTCCTTTGACCCACCTCAGAGCATGAGGTTTTCCACATTAATGAGGACTTTATTGTGGTCACACCAGTGAAGTCACACCAAGTAACAGACCTGGGGAGCTGTAAAGCATGGAAGGTAGAAAGAAGACAAAAATGCCTAAGATCTAAAACAGGTTCAAGAGGATACTACTTTTAGCTTCTCTCTGCCTCTGTTTTCCTGTCTGTAGAATACAATTCATAATTAGAACTAACAGAATCACTTGGGTTGTACAAATAGTTTAAAAATTGTAGCTTCTGTTTGCAAAACAACTTCAAGAGGATTTTTGATTTTTCAGGTATTTGCTACTTGCAGTTATTCAAGTCAAATGATTCGAAACTTAATAATTTCTGCAAACAGTTCTTGAACTGTAGGTTTACTTCTATGATCTTTTTTTCTGAGTTTCCCAGACTAAAAGAAGAGGGAAATCTGGCTAGATCTCGATTTGCCCCAGGTACAAGTTAGTGCAGCTGGTCTTATTTGTTGTGGAATTTTGGCGTTTTGATTGCTTTTGCTACCGCTACCTCCCCCTTCCCCCCCACTGTTTAAAAGACCTGTAATATTTTACTTCCTTGGAGGAATGTTTTTCTTCTAACTGGTTTTTTATGTGGATACGTGTTTGCTTTGTATGTTTTTGTATTAAGACATTCTGAACTAAAATTAGGTGGTAAGGTGTCTTTTTCTGTCTCTATGACTGTTCCTACCAGGAAATGCATTTTCTTGGACACCAAATGGAAAGCACTGATTAGTGAGTTGCAAGCGTTGTTTTGTCTGATCTGCGACTGGCAAGTCCATCCCTTATTCTGCGTGTCCTTGAGACACTGGACAGGACCTACACAGAAGGGGATTTACTTGTGTGGTGGAAAGCAAATTGGCTTACAACCTGAAAGTGGAGCTACTTGCTAGAGTTTCCCCCTTCAATTTAGCTGCTTAATTAAAATAAATAAAAAGATTAAAAATGCATGAGTTGGGCTCATGCTGATAGTGCATAACTTAACATTTGGATTATTACCCCAAACACAGAGAGGCCTGGTCTTACAGAGCTGCTGTTCCTGTTCTTTGCTGGGATCTGCTCATGTGCCTTTCATAAGCAAATTCTCTTGTGTACAAGTTTGCAGTTCATTTCCTCCAAATTCTTTGTGGCAGTAAAATTTGATTGCTTGAAACTCTGTGGGAAATGACAGCACAAGGGGGCAAATGAGATGAATCAATTCATACAGTCAGTCAGAGGAGTATTTGTGGAGTTTTCTGTGTCTTACCCACTTCTCATGAAGGTATTTACTGCACCTATGTCCCAAGGGTGTAATGAGACTTCATTTAATAAAAGCTTGTGAAGTACTTTGGAGAAGAAAAAGAGGTAGTTGTTGTAGGTTGTTATTTCATTCTAATGGGTGTTTGAGCTTCACTGTTCTATCTGGGCTCTCAGGTAGAAGTGCTAGAAGGAGTTCAAAAACCTGTGAGCTTTCTCAACCAGTGTTTCACAAGCGTGGTTATGTTGCGCAGTAGATCAGCTTGACAGAAAGGTGACACCACATGGAGAGGTTTGATCAGTCTTGGAAACCAGATATTGCTGTGATAGCAAGGCACTGTACCTAAGCTGATAAAACCTGCCTCTCAGCAGGGCTTGAGCACAGGCCTATCCTAACCCCATAATCCTTCTTGCACATCACAGGTAACTCAGATGGTACTGGGAATGACATTTGTACCAGAATCCACTTGTTTACTGTGTGTCCTCAGAGCTGTGCTAGGACGAGGATTGTTTTGCCTGGTATCATGATTTAGCAGCTATTTTCTTCCAGGTGCTTTATCCTACCTTTTGTGATAGCCCACCTGGACACAACTATTGCAAAGCTCTTCTATGGTGTTATGTATTTACCAGTGCATGCAATACATGAAAACTTTTAGTCCTGTTTACAAAAAGGGAGGATTTGAAGCATAGGGATATAAATATCTTATTTATGGTTACAGGAAGCTGGCAGAGATAGATTCCTTTGACTCCTAGAATGATGTTCAACTCCAGATTAAAAGTCTAAATGTAGGTGTCTTCCTGAAGGTATCTATATGTGAGTTGGCGTCTAAACACCTGTTATAGTTGATAGAGATTCAGCACAGTCAATTGAGGCCAGGAACTTAATTCAACTCATCCTAAAGCAGACATCTTATGATCAGCTGAATTAACCTTTTGACTTCACTGCCTGTAGGAACTAGGTCTCCATTAACTACAGTGGGAAGTGAGACCACGCACCACCTACCCGAGGGAGATTCAATCTCAGACTGCATTCTACCTTGAATTTAAGGAGGCAAAACGTAATCCCAAAGTGGAGCTTCCAGCTAGGGGATCAGACTGGGGACCGTGGAGTCTTGGAAAACCATTTTTTGTATGAAGCACAGAGGACATATTGTCCTCTACAAAATAGGACTACTCATGTCTCTCTTTCACACTGTAACAAAGGAGAATAAAACCCAGATCTGCATTCAACATCTATGAGGAGAAAAATTGGAGGGAGGTAGAAAAATGAAAAATGGAAGCAAATAGACACACGCAGGCATGAGACAGAAGAATTTGTTTTTCAGTCGTAAACCTAACTGTCCCTTCTTTTTTTGCCCACTTTTCTGTTTAACCTCTTCTGGCCCCTACTGGAGAAAAAACAGCTGGTTTAATGATATCAACGGACTCCTGTCTTCTGCTTTGTAAAACTCTTTTCTGTACTAATGTATGGGGGCTGTAGGGCACAGCAAGAATAAGATTGAAGTTTTCTTACTGTATCCCCTTAAGCAAGTGTTTGGAACGATGAGCGTACCCCGCTGTCTGGATCCCTTCTGGGTGAGAATGCCGGGGCAAGAGTCTAGCAGCGAGCTCGCTTGCAAGAAAGGAAGAGAAAGTAGAGAAGAGGGGGAGGGCAGGACAGAATTGGATACTTTTCATGTGTTTATTATCTCTAGTGCTTGATCTAATTTTTGCAATATAGGAATTGAATTTAGAAGGTTACAGAATTGAAGCATTCTGTGTGAAATTCATATACAGTAAGAAAAGTTAATTTTAGGCCTATTTCTAGACACCTTGGTAAAGTCCTTTCCCTTCAGGCTGTGTTTGTATGGCCAGGGTCTAGTAGCAGGGTTGTATCTTGATTTTAAATGGTCCCACCTAGCTTTCCAGTGTTGGTCCTTCTGTTGTGAAAGAGCTGCATGATCCCCTTTATTTCAGAGGGGGGTCCAAAACACACATTCTGCCAACTCAACACCCTTCACCAGCTAGTACTTATAGCCTCTTTGTGACAATTTCTTAAGGGCAGTCATGACCTGGTGGGATTGTTTACAGTGACTTCAAGAGCTGTAAGCTGTAGCCAAGGAGATCTGGGATGGAAGAGAGGGAAAAGAAATCCCAGCAGCTCCCACAGGCAATTGCTTATTGCACAGGTAATAAGCTTAGAAATGAAAGGAGAAAAGGAGTTGGTGAAAGAGCTGAGATGGTAAGCAAGGAACAGGTAGAACAGAATGATTTGTCTCTTTAGGTATTTTTTTGGTTTCCCTTGAAAACTCAAGCAAGCCCTGATATGTCAAATATGTCTGCTTCACATTTTCTTTCTAAATGAAAGCAAAAAGCTGAAACATTTCCATCAAAAACATTAGAAAAAAAAATAATAAAAATGTGAACACAGTAGGCAAACAAGTACTAAGCTCAATGCCTGCTTGTAACTTTCTCAGACAGTTCCCTCTGGGCTGACATTTTTCATGCTTGAAGTAAAGCAATGTGTATATAAAATACACATGCACAGTGCCACTGTAGTGGGAAGTTTTGTCAGAATTCCAGTGATAGTTTTATGTAGTTTTGGTGGTGTTAGTTTTTCATTTCTTGAACCAGGCAAATAGTTTTCAGTTGCTTCTCTTGTACTGAGATGACATAAAATTCTCATTTAATTGTCGTTGTGCTCCTGAACATATGCTCTTGCTGAGTTTTGCTTAGAGGGATTTGAGGTCTGTTTCTGGCTAACCATGAACATATACAGACTTAAAAAGTACAGCTGGTGCCAGCATATGCAGAACAGGATTCCCTTCACTCATGCAGATATTGCATGCACACTCACACAAACACACACCCTCTCAGCAAGGATCCTTTGGAAGCCAGGATGAGTTGCTCCCAGGAATTGTTTAACTGGGAAGATTAAGAAAAAGCTTGAAAGCAAAAGTTTTGGAGCACCTCTTTTGCCTGATTAGGAATCAACCACTCTGCACAATGACCTCTGTGGAGTTTTGAGACCTAGCTGGGAATGAGCACATCCCAAGAGGAGCAGATGCCTCCAAGCATGAATTTTTTTGGTGGTGTCAATCTGATGACTTAATGCCTGCATGTACATGGTAGAGGAGTTGAGCAGACCAAATTCTCTGGGTTGGAAGGACTGTGCCTTTGCAATAAGTAGAGCACAATTTTCCTGCTTTCTCAGTCTTTCCTCGTAGGTATGATGCTCATGACTTCGATGCTACATGGCCCATGTATTCTTATGGCTACCAAGTTTCTGGTTTTGCTTCCTTGCAATTTTAATATATTGTTTTATTCTTTAATCTCCTCTAAGACTCTTTAAGCTCTTTGAGCCATTGAAATAATCTTCCTTTCTGGCATCCTCCTTTCCTTATTCCTTCCCCCTTAGTCTTCCATGCTCAGCACTCCACCCACCTGACCAGGAGCTGCAGTCCTATAGCCTTGTTTATTTTCCCTGTATTGCAGTGAAGTATTTGATTGATTGCACCAGGGTAGGTTTTGAAATGGATATTTCAGCAGCTCTGATGCTGGTTGTCACAACACTGAAGTACAATGTGTGTGCATTGTACCTGTCTCCCAAGTGTAACTGGAAAAAGCAAATATATATTGAATAATGAAATCAAATAGAAATGCATTTAAAGTAATAACAAAAACAGAGTAAACATCCTCAGTGTGTCATTTTCCTTAAAAGAAAGCTTTTGCAATTTAACTACATAAACTTGTACATAAATAATAGTATGAGAAGAGACAGTGTTATTATCTTTTGTGTAAGGCATGCTATCTGGTCTGCTGTTAGGAATCTGAATTCATTCACGCCTCTGTGATTTTGTGAAGTACCACCAAGTTATACGCTCGTGTTTGAAGATTCCTTTATCTACTGCTGCAATCTTAGATTTTACAAAGTAAAAGTACTGTGTAAATCTCTCGTATTTTCCCTGGTTAATGCTCTTGGTGGGAATGTTTACAACGTGCCTTTTGCGGAGTGCGTGCCATAAAGCTGTGCACAGCACTTCCACTTTTCACTCCCTTGAAATGGAATTCAGGACAGTCACACTTAAGCTTTATAGCTGGCCATGCACTGGTATTGCCTCCCTTGTTGATAACTCTTTGATGGTCTTGTCTTCTTTTAGAGACCAGTCCCTTACACAGGCAGTTCGAGCTTCCTGGCATTTTTCATGCTAGCAAGTAGGATGCTCTTTGGAGCTGGGGTCTTTTGAATCTTTTTAGGGCAAAAATTAGTGGCAGATTCTGGACTTTTCAAGCAGACATAAAAGAAACAACACAGCTGTTCCTAAACCAAGCACAGAGAAAGCTCTGCTGACAATGCCTTCCTCTCAGGAGCCAGTGCCAAAAGGAGGGTGGATGTTGATGCTTCACCAGAGCAGTAGCCTGGGCTGGGAGAGATTTCGCTGGATGTTCTGGGTTATGCAGAAGCTGCAACAGCACCAGGGCAGCAGGTCAGCGTGGTGCTGTGGCAGCTCACTGCCAGGGCTGAGTGCTGCAAAATGTCCGTAGTTCATGAATGTTATGAGCACAGGCTGCTTATCCCTGCTCTTTTCCCTGTTGCTGTTTTGCTTTCCATCCTCCTCCTGCTTTGTTTACATTCAGGCACACCTGTAGTTTCTATATAAGCAATAAGATAACAGCTGGGGCTGCTATATTAGAGTTGCAAACACTGCAGGGAAATAATGGATTTCAAACCACAACACTTTTTTTCCATTAAAATAATAATAATCAAAAAAACACAGGGAATTTTCTAAACCTATTGCATCTTTCCATCTTCTGCCTTGTCTTCTTTAGTACTGAGTTGAAATAACGCTGTTAGTTAAAGATTTAAACCCTGTGACATCTCTGGTTTTGCCTAAGGACTCAACTCTTGTTTTGGAAGACGTGGCTGCCATTTTAACAGTAGGACACTGTCACAGAGGTACCCCGAGGTTAGTTTAAGGGACAATAGGGTCCAAAACAACTTTTATTAAACCGGTGAGAAACAGGGTTTTAGCACTCCAAAAGTGACTTAAATACAGGTTTGGATATCAGTTGAGGAAAATTATTAGGGGGCAGCAACTAGTACAACAGGCGGTCCACAGAGTGCATGCACGTGGCTTCACCAAACAATGCCGGAGCCGTCTTGGAGTCCGGGAGGAGCACACACTTGCCTGAACACAGTGTGGGATTATTTTTTGAAGAGATACACGTACTCATAGTGAGTACGGAAAGTGTACACTCACGATTCTGCGAGGGTTAATTTACTTACACATGCAAATGTGCACGGAATATTACACATGCTTATGTAGAAGCACGGGAGAAAAATACACTCGCGATTGTGCGAGGAAATAATTTATACACGTGCTCGTATTGAGCACGGAAAGTTACATGTGCAAATGTGCACGGAAAGTTACACGTGCTTGTATTAAGCACGGAAAGTACACGTGCAAATGTGCACGGAAAGTTAAACGTGCTTATGTGGAAGCACGGGAGGCAAATACACCCGTGATTATGCGAGGATTAATTTTACACGTGCTAATATTGAGCACGAAAAGTTATACGTGCATATGTGCACGGGAAGTATAAATATGCACGCAATCCTGTGAGGAGAAGTTTTACTCACACCCGTGGCAGCAAGGCAAGCAGAGTCTCCATCCCGGGGGTGGCTCTCGGCGGCAGCATCTGGCTCGTGCTCCGAGAGACCTGCGACAATGGGTGGAGTCTCAACGAGAATCCCGTTTTTTATATAGGCTGATCAGATCTGACTGTAGGCATTCCAGAAGCTTCTCTGCACCCCCACACTGGCTGTGGGGTGCCCCTGAAGCCTCCAAACACCCCCACACTGGCCGCGGGTGCCCAGCAGCTCACTGGCGTCTGGGCGCTCCCTTCTCCTAATGGCCCTGGCCAGGGTGCTCTGGGGCCAAACAAAAGAAGCTGTTAGCCTCAAGTGGAGATGTGCCTACTCCTTCCATACCGAAGGAGGGAGGGGGAGAGAGGGGGTTTTGCATCCTGCCACAGACACTATGTTTCCTGGTGCTTACAAAGCCATGCAGAGCTCAGGATTTTTCCTCTTTGAGGAAAGCATGTAAGTATCTGCCTAGTTTTAAGGAGTTTAATTGTCCCATTTCCTTCCATAGAACCTGCCTATCATGTTCAAACTGAAACCGTGCAGGGTAAGGGTCCTAGGGAATTGCCAACTGCAGCAGTTCAAATCTAGAATAAGGAGGGGTCTGTCAACATATTAGGTGCACGTGTATGTAACTGGCTACTTTAGTAATTAACATAGCTTCTATAACTGGATTCTTAAAATTATGAATTTGCAAGCATCCTCAATATGCTCTGCCATCGGCTGTTATTCAGGGGAAGAGGGATGCTTTGAGACCTCCTCTGCATCACTAGATTGTAAAAATACAGCTTCCTGGTGGATTTTGAAATAATGTATAAGTTATATTTCTGACCCTTATTTATTTCTTTAGAAAGAGGAAAGAGGACTCATCATTCATTCCTCTTCATAATTTGATGATGTTTGTTTATTGATATATTTCTAAAGCACCTCTGGCGTGTGTGGTGCTTTACAGGCAAATAATATTGATAAGTCCTTCTCTGCTTCAGGCTGAGCACTCAGTTGTGCCTATTTCATACTGGACTACAGTGCAGCAGCAACATGATACACTGACCTAGCAGGGACATGTCCTCAGGAGGGCAAGAATGGATTTTGGAACCTCTTAGTGCAGGTGTATGAGTAGGCCCTGAAGGAGGGAAGACAGATCTGCTGCTGTTGAAAGGCAGAGCCTTTCATCATCTCAGCTTTAGGAATACTTCTCCCAGCTCTACAATCCAGATTATTCTTGTTTGAAGAGAAGCTGATGTCACGGTTGTGGCCTCCGGTTCCTCTGCCTCTACTACTCTTTGCAGACCCTGGAAGTTTGTTATAATGTGGTAGAGCTGCAAATGAGAGCGGATTCCCACTGCAGAGGTGCTCAGCAGGAAGGGGACAAGCTGTGTCCTGAAGAGCTTACAGTCTGTGTATCTGCAGCAGAGGAAGGAGGGAAGATAAGCACTGCAAGGATTTGGAGGTGGCTTCTGTCTTGCAGGTGCTCTCAGAAGGGGAAGGTCCCTTCCTCATGTAGTTCATCCCCTAAATTTCTCTCAGGTCGGTCACTTTGACCTTGCAAAATGGGAAGCAGGGTGCTCAAAGAATGTCCATGTTGCTTCTGACTATGTTATCTCTAATCCATGAGCGCTCTCTCTCTTGTTGGTTGCTTCTCTACTGCTCAGCTCACTTAGTGTACCTAGTTTTCCTGCCATTCCTACCTGCTTGCTTGACTTTCTCACAGGGCTAGCACTTAAGCTTACTGTTGTTCTTGTCAGCCACAGCATTAAAAATGAGCTCTCCTCAGCCTAAAGAAGTTCAATGCAAAGGTTTTGATGCTGTGATGTTTCATTTTGGTCTTTAGTTTTTCATTGATAACAGGCCAAACCACCATCAGTATGTAACGGCACTGAGCAAAAGAGATAGAAAGGAGAGCAAGAAACTGCTGCCTTAATGGAATTCAAAACCACTGACAATCTCCAGAGTGTAATGTCTTAGATCCACACCTCATCACTTCCCAAAAAAACAGAGAAAGGAGGAAAAGGGCTGGGGAGCCAGGACACTAGCTTTGCTAGCTTGTCTTCACTTTCCGCCCCCCCCCCCTTCCCACTCTGCCTTCAATCTCTAATGGAGAAACCTACAGCTCCAGAACTAATACTTTCCCACATTGCATTAATCCTAATTGACTTGGATATAAGTTCCCCCTCCTACTATCTTCAGCATGGCATTACTATCTGCCCCCCTGGGAACCGCAGCCGCCTTTGCTCGCTGACTCTTGCTGGCAACTCTTGCACAGGAGAGAGCAGCTTGCCAGTGGGCTGCAGAGGCTGGAGATGCAAGGACACGGGCAGTGACCTTGTTGGAGAGCTTGGGACACAAACAATGAGAAGTTGCTGTGTTAGAGGTTAGATTAGCTATCTACTCTACGAGGATTTGGGGTTGCAAATTTTTTGAGTCAGCACCACCTTCCATCGGGGAATGGGTGATGCTCACAAGGGACTACCTTTTCTTTTGCAAGAATGGATGTTAACCAGGGCTTAAATGGGAGTGGAAACAGATGCAGTACAGAAATTAGCATGTACATTGAGACTGAACTAGTCAGAGCCCCAGCACAAAACAGGCAAGAGGTGCTGTGGCGGATTTACCTTGTGTCTTCATAGTGACTCCAGTTAGTCCAGGCATCTTGTTGTCCTCCTGTCTGTCTACCTGTCATTCCTCAGTCAACTTTTGACTTCTTTCTAATTCCCATTAGCCCTTCTTTTGTCCATTTCTGTGGATGTCTGCACTCCACTCTCTTCCATCTCTTTAGTGTAGCTAAGACTAGTCAATCTCTTTTTCCAAATGGGGAAACTGAGGCAAAAATCAATGGATTTGATTCAGAGTTTTTCTAAATCTGTGAGCAAGCTGGAACTCCTGCATCCCGTAGTCAATCTGGGCAAGACAGTGATCTTACCCTGGTTACTTTATCCAGTCTTATGAGGTCATAGTGGTGACCAGACACACACACACCAGATTCTGTGAGGAGCAGAGAAAGATACTAGAGGGAGCTTGGATGGCGAGAGGAGAACAGGATATCAGGTGAAAGGAGATGGAGACATGGAAAGGAGCAAAGATGATGGTAAGAGTGTGATGAAAAAGGAATGGAAGAGCAAAGAGGGAGGGGGGAAAAACATACTTTGGCTTTATTTGTGCATAAGGGAGAGGACATGGTATGTATTTGGGTGTGTGTGTTGAGGGAAATTGTAACTGCAGGAGGATTATATGCAGCCTATGTTTCTTAAGATACTGGAGAAGCCAGTGGCTGTGTACTCTCTTCTATATCTGCAGATTTAAGCAATTTTTTTTTGCCCCTATGCTGGGATTTGATCTCTAGCAATAAGACAGAGAATACAGGCAAGAAAATGGGGATTAGTGAAAGAGCCTTTCTTGTCTCTCTCTTCTTCTGCTCTGATTGTTTTTCATTTTCAATACTGTATCTTTCTGACCAGTGGTTCTCAGTTCTTTCTCATGTGGCAGCATCTTCTTTGGATCATCCTAGTCCAAGTTTTTTTCTGTTTGGAGCACCCTTCCAAAAAATTGTACCCTGGAAGACAAGCATCTGATTTTCATTCCAATTTACCTCCTAGACCAGTATGCTGGTTGTTAGCTTTGCTCCATTGTGAGCTCAGCTGGTCTGCAGCAGAAATGGGAGTTGGGTACAATATCTCTTGTCTGTTCCCATTTCCCACACTGCTATGGTTATGATAAGAAGGCAAAGAATTTTTTCTTTCATCTAATAAGTTAATTGGCCTCTAAAGACTCTTGACTTGGGTCCTGCACCTGGGGCTGCCTGTCTGAAAAGGGCCTGGGAGTGCTGATCGACAGCCAGCTGAACATGAACCAGCAGTGTGCTCAGGTGGCCAAGAAGTCCAACAGCATCCTGGCTTGTATCAGAAATAGTGTGGCCAGCAGGACCAGAGAAGTGATTGTTCCCCTGTACTTGCTGCTGGTGAGGCCCCACCTTGAATTCTCTGTTCAGTTTTGGGCCCCTCACTGCCTGAAACACACTGAGGTGCTGGAGAGAGTGCAGAGGAAGATGACAGAGCTGGTGAAGGGCCTGGAGCACAAGTCTGATGAGAAGCAGCTGAGGGAAGTGGGGCTGTTTAGAAGAGGAGAAGAGGATACTGAGAGGAGACCTGAGCGCTCTCTTCAACTACCTGAAAGGAGGTTGTAGCATGGAGGGTGTTGGTCTCTTCTCCCAAGTGACAGGATGAGAGGAAATGGCCTCAAGTTGCACCAGATAAGGTTCATATTGGATATTAGGAATAATTTCTTCATGGAAATGGTTGTGAAGCACTGGAACAAGCTGCCCAGGGAAGTGGTGGAGTCACCATCCCTGGAGGTGTTCAAAAGAGACATAGATGAGTTTCTTAGGGACATGTTTTAGTGACAGTTAGGTAATGATTGGACTCAATGATCTTCAGTGTCTCTTCTAACCAAAATGATTCTATGATTCTGTGACTTTTCCCTTTCGAAATACCCCTCACAACATTTTCGTGTGACCACCTTCTTTCCCAGGATTCCTCCACTTCCTGAAGCAATGATTGGCTCCAGCTGGATGTTCGACAGATAGAACAAAAATGTGATCTGTGTAAGGCCCTGGCTCCAAGATGAGTTCCAAAAATTTTCTTTTCATCACAGAAGTGGTGCATGCAGCTTAGAAGATACAGGTTAACTACCCTTATCTATTGGAAGTGGCTAGAGGCTCAATTTGTTTCGTGCTCTTCATTAAACAATAGTAATAGCAGTGTAATTTACATAGGAAGAAGCAGATGATGTGTAAATCAGAGGACTTTGCAAAGATCTTTAACACATTTGGTTTGTTTTCTAAGGGCTAAACTATCATGGGAACTTTGAGATTATTCCATAAATGTGGAAATTTCAAGTCTTAATCTTGTGTTCTGATGCAAGGGGTCATGATGCACTGTGAGGAACTCTGAGCTTTCTGTAAACAGGACCTTGCAAATCCTTCGCTCCTCATGCCCCTCTGTTTATTCCTCATCTAGCAACTTCAGCCACAGTTGTCTGTTTTGTTATTTACACGCCAAAATCTATCCCTGTGTTTTCAGGAGCAGCATCAGAATTCATTGTTATCTCGTAACAGATAACAAAAGGGGTGGTTTGTTGAGGAGTTGCCTGTTTGGTGTGGTGTTGGCGGTCGTGTTTGGATATTTTTTATCTGCTAAAGTCTGGATTGCGCTACAGGAAACATCTTTGCCTGAAGGCCCATCAATAGTGCCTCTCCTTTGGAGAGGCCATGGAGTGTAGCTGAGGTGTTGTGGCTTGCAAACCAAGATCAAGTCCAAAAGAGCCCAAAGTTTACCTTATTATAGGGCAACACTAGAGGCTTGCTAGATTATGAACTGACTCATAAAAGCATTGAGAAAGCAGACAAATTACCGGCAGCAAGACCCTTTGATCAGGAGAATCTATGATAAAGTGTTCACTTGCAGAAGCCCCACAGGGCAAAGGACATTGCCCAGAATGTCAGATCAGCAGAGGAGCTGGAAACAGGGATACGTGCTCCTATTCACCTTAACAAGCAAAACTCTCCTTTTAAACGTGAAAATGAAAAAGAGAGATGTTTGTTACACACACACTTGCTTACCTAGGTTAGGGCCAGGGCCAGCTTCTTGCCTTATTATGTTTTAACTACTATACTGCACTGGCAAAATAAATGAAGAAAGAAATCTGATAGTCCCTAAGTAATCATTAGCTGGTTGTCATGTCCCTCTGAAGACTTTAAATGCCATTTTCATCTCTCCAGCCTCTCTATCATGCCAGCGCTGCAGTTTCTGAATTCTTTTATTGCTCCAGTAAATATTGACCACAGTATATGAAAGCTGAAGTTACCTCTCACTACTTTCAACCCTAAAAAGTCACTTGCGCCGGCTGACTACTGGTGATGTGGGGGGTGGAAGAAGAGATAGGGGAAGAGAGACAGAGCCATCATTCTTTGCTTCATGAGGGCCTTGTGGATGGCATTACTGTGCACACCCTCCCACAAGCTCATATGCACTAGCTTGAGAGGGGAGAAATGGCTTTATTTATTTTTTGGCACTGTCTTTATGAACATTGCACATGAGTGGACGTGGGAGGTTAAAAACTGGAAGACTGGAGTGAGGTGTTACTTGTGTCACCAGGAATCAACTATGGATTTAAGTCTATGCAGGTCAGTCCTGGAGAAACCGTCTGCCTTGTCCTTTAAAGATGCTGGTTTGACTGAGATGAGGGGTAAAACCCCTCAAATATCTTTGTCGTGGCCAGGAAATGGAGGAAACACAGAGATATGGAGAAGGGGCTTGGTGGGCACTGAGCATGGAGCCGCATTTGCAGAAAGGGACACGGACTAGGAAGATGTGCTTGCCTCACATGTGTCTCAGTTTGTTAAGCCATGTCTTTGCTCCAGCATGCTCCCATCAGCCCATTCTGGGAAGACAGCCCACAGTGCTACAGTAGCTTACAGCTTGGATTGCTTCCCCTGGGGCCAGGCCTCTACTAGAACATGAGAAACATGGGCTTTTTGGCCAGACTTAAAGGAGCAGCAGGGCCTTCTGTTGATGGAGAGGCCCTGCCCAGGTGGGTCTCGTGTTAGGCCGAGGCTGGGGCTGTGAGAACTGTGACCAAATTCGGTAGGAATGTTTCTGAATGAGTAATGCTTGGGGACGGGGACCTAGATGATCCTATTCAATTTTCTGAGCGTGTTTATAGTTTCAACTGCATCCAGCTGGTTGGCAGGGGGTGAAGAAGACACTATTTCATAAACGCCCCTGGTAAAAAAAACCACGGAGTTTTTGCTATATCATAGTTACAAATGTAACTGTGTTACTAAAGTAAATCTTATGCTTTTTTCTAGTTAAATATAATTCTCTGTTGTATGTAGCAGCCTTTCATATTAGAGGACCTAGATGCCCTTTGTGTTTAGATCACAAGTGAATGATTTCAGTGGATGCAGCATCGTCCTGAGGGGACATTTATTCACATCACTAAACCATCACAGAACTGGGAACAATTAGGCATGATTGGCTGTCTTAATTGAGGAAAAGCCAAAGGGACTGTAATAACGGGTAGCTTATTGACAGAGCTTTGTGGGGGTCCCCAGGACAAACTGTGGGATAAAACTGAGGGGCAAGTGCAGAGCTCTTGTGGGAGCCCTGAGCTGGAGGTGGGGGGGCTGCAGGGCAGGGGCTGGTGACCAATCTGGGGTTTGTAATAGTGTGTGCAGAATAAATTGCTTTGGTGTCATGTCGGAGGAATGGGAGGGTGGACTGAGTTGCTTGGAGGGGAAATGAGCAGGGATTTTAACTGCTCCGTGTTTAATCCTCATTTCATTCTATAAAAACAGCTAAAATCTGAGAAAGAATCCCACTGCTGTGTAATGTATGCACATGTACATTTAAACAGCAAATCCAAACTGCTCAGTTTAAAGTGAAAGTTCTGGCAAATATGCAGCCTGGGTGATAGCAGGCAAGGCTTCTCCTTGCCCTGGAAATTTTCTGAAGAAAACATCAAAGGTGTCCTCTATGGGCCCAGGTAGTGCCACTCCTTGTGTTACCTGTTAACTGCTGTGACCCTGAATTGCATCATATTAAATTTTCCATGTAGTGAGCACAAAAACACCCAGCTTCCATCTAGGTGATTTCTGCCTGAGATTCAAGAAATGGAAAAAGATCAGTTATGAACTTGCCAGGAGGAAAAGGCAGGTGCACATTGCCCACAAACACTGTTTTCTGCACAGATGTGTGCAGAGTCATGCCCCATGGTCCTGCTCCACAAATAGATTCAAGTGAACCTTGCTCCCCCATTCACGGCTGTAAGCATGCATTCCCACCTACCCAGCGCTGGGACCCACACCTACCAGTTGTAGTTCTGCAGGCACTTTGCTAAGTGACCTGCCGGCCCCTTCGAGGCCAAGGGTAACCTGTGAATACTTTATCAGGGGCTGGGGTGTATGTGCTGAAGGGAAATGCTATTAGGTGGATGGTGATGTGAGGGGTTTTTGTCTTGGGTACAAGAGAGAGTATTTCTTAAAGTCTTAAAAACAAGTTCAGAGTTGTGGAATAGCTGATGTTCAGGTGAGTTTTCCCTGCACTTTCCCTCAGTGGGAAAAAGCTCTGCTTTTCTAACTTGCAGTTTTCTAAAGATGATGATACAGGAGGTTATATTCAGCTCTGGCAGGTGAAGTGCATTCCCCGTGGATCTTCCCAGGCTTTGTCTTTCCAAGCCTACTGCTCGCGGTTTCCTTCTCTGTCACAAAGTCCCATTAGTTTGCCCAGGATGTGTTAGGTACCGAGAGCTGCTGACATTTCAGACTCATCTTCAGGAAATGTCTGCTGCAGTGCTGTGGTCAGGGCTCCAGTGCCTTGCTGAGGCACTGCAGGGAAAAGGACAGGGCTGCTGGTGGTGCTGGCCACTTGTCAATCTCAGCAGCATTCAAACAGGCAAGTGCAACCTAGTGTGAAGGATGAGTAAATGCATAGGAGGGGGTATGGGGCAAGGAGAAGGGTGGATTTGCATTCCTCTGAGACTGGAAATATCTGTCTGAACATGGGGGCTGTGAGCATTGTGCAAGTGTGCTTGTAAGAGGTCTGTCCACCTGGTGTTTTGTCTTGCTCTCCATGATTGTGATACCCAAGTACTTTTTAAAACAGCAGGTTTCAGATATTTGCTGCTTTGTGAGGCTGCTCTTATTTGTGTGGGCACAGTGCTTCCCTTGGCCGCAGGCATGCATTTCCATGGGGGATAAAACAAACAGAAGTGTGTCCTGGGCACACTCATGTGATGCAGTAATCTGGTACTTGCAAGCACCCGTCGGATTCAGAGAGTAGGTAAGGAAGGGACAAGAAGTGATGGGGGTCAGCTTCCACCAGTTATACCCACACTAAGAATCAGCTTCTTTTAAATCACTTGCTGCTAATGGGACTGCTGAGGGGATTGTTTTGTATCCGCAAAGGTGGCAGAAACAGGGTCAACATTAATATGTAAGTGACCTCCTGAATTAATGTTTACAGTAAGGAGCTGCAGGGGGCCTGATCTTTATCTTGCTTGGAGAAGAGAGCAGAGAAGATGCAGAATGGTGAGGGCCATGGCAAATCTGCTCATTAAATGGAAAGCTTTCTAAGAGACTGCTTTCGTTTTCAGCTCATTTGCAGAATAAGGATTAGTTTTAACTGTCAGGTTTTGCAGAATAGAAGTGCTTCATAGGCAGAAGGCGCTTCGTGTGTGTGCGTGATTGTAACAGGGGGGAGGGCAGCACTGAGTGTGCAAGGAAAGGGACGGCAGGACTGCGGCACATGGAGGATGCTGGGGAGAAGGGGTGAGCAAGAGTGCGATGCTGGCCGTGCACAGCAGGGAGGGCCCGGCTCTGTGTGTGAGGCAGGGGCTGTAGGGAGTAAATCACAGGGTGCAGGCTGAGGACCGCAGAGTGGTAACGCAGGGCTGAGATTGGCACTTGGAGACCAGCAGAAAGATAGCAGTGAACAGACGTGGACTGTGAACTGAAAGGTATGCAAGGTGAAAAACTTTTGATCATATATTAATGTTTTCTGCAGGGCAGTGGGTAAAGAGGACAGAATATACTCTTCTTTTGAAGATCCCCTTTGGAATAAATAAATGTACTTACAAGTGTTCTGTAGATTGATCCCCTTGCACACATATGTGTGCATGTTCATTCTGTGAATTGCTCTTATTCCCATTTATATCTGAGGGTAGTGAAGCTATGCCTTGTCATACAGCACACCAGCGGCTAAGCAGTAAAGGAGCATTGGGCCTCCAAGCCCCCAGTTCTCTCTGGCAGCTCTAGGGTAAACCCACTCCCTTTGAGGGCCTTGCCACTATCCTTCTCAGAAAGACCAGCCTCAGTCTCCCTCGTTTTTAAACTATGACCTCTGCCTACCTAAACTCTTCATTTCTCTGTTGCTTAACCCCCTTACAGACAGCATCCTGGGAGGCAAGTCACAGCATCAGCAGTCACTGTCAGAATAAAGTGAGGGAGCTCAGGAGTCTGCTGCTGCTCTGTCTGTCACTGAAAGAAGAGAGATTTCCATGGCTGGGAACCTAAAATAGAAGCAGCCAAAACAGGCCAGGAGATTGCACTGCCCAGCTATTACAATGCTCTCTTCTCTACCTTTGCCATTACCTTTCACTCCTCTGCAAAAAATACAGCTTACAAGGCAGGCATATAATATATTCTACAGCTTTCTGTCTGACTTTCCTACTAAATGCCTGTGCATGCTACACACATGCAGTCAACACAGACAGTGACTTGCGTTCCCATCTGGTGCAAATGACTGAAAAAAAAGATATTTTCAGATTAACTGTACCTGTCTGTGTGTGTTTGAATTTGGTCTGAAAAGAGACAGCTGGAGACAGGCGCATCCTATGCAAAACTGATACAATTGCTTATGACAGAAGTGCCTAATGTTTTTCATTATCCAACATAATTTCCCATTGCTTATCAGTTTGCCAAACTGCATCCATTTGGTTTGAAGTAGTTTGTGCTGAGTATTAGCTCAGGGCAGAATATTTGTGAAAATTTCAGTTTGAAAGTCCAGAGATTTCAAGAAAACATCTGTTTTCTTACTCATTAAAAAGAAAAAGAAAGTTCCTCTTTCTGTTTTGAGTATTTATTTGCTTTGGAGGGGAGATTGGAATTTGGCAGGTAAATCAGCCTTGGTGGCAGGGATTTACCTTTTGCTATCTCTGTTCATATCTACCTAGATGCGGCCAAATAGCAGGCTCCTGAAAAATCTCAGTCCATACGTACTCAACAGAGACTTGTTAAGAGTTTGGCCACTAAATCTTCCATCTGTATCAGTCATGCTCTGTCCAGTCTTGCCAACTGCTGAATTATTTGTAATTCTCATACCATTTGGTGTTTTACTTAACTTTCCAGTTTCTGTAGAAAGGTGAATTTTTACTTTCCTTTGAAAAGTAAATAATTTTGTACTCTTTAAACCTGAACAGGCAAGCAGGGAAGGTACGTACTCTCAAAACACAAATCCTATTCCCCGCTCAGCATTTAATTCCCATTTCATATAAACTGTTTTGTTTGTTTGTGTGTTTGTTTGTTTTATAAGGCTAAATGTGTGTTGTTGGACCTGATGGAGAATAAAGAAATAGACGTGAGCTGACTTGTTAATTCAAGACTCAGGTTTTGAATAGTGTGCTTATTTGCAATGTAAGGTATTTTATATAATGTGTTTTTTACAGTTTACTTCTGCTTTAAGGTTCATGTCTATATGGAGGGGCTGAGGTAAGGCTGGCCAACAGACTGGGTATGAAATTTTCTTGTCAGTGAGATGGACTCTGGAAAAGATGTGTTATTTGCTTTATGGTACATAGACAGATTTTCAAATTGATGTATTGGAGTGTGTAAGATGTAGCTTAAGGTGTTTGTGAGCAGGAATAACCCAAATAAGACTCTTGACCTTTTTTTTTTTTTTTGGCATAAATACATTGAAAACCTTTAAAATGCTTGTTTAATGAACAGAGAGGAAAACAGAAGACATGCAACTTCTGAAAATGGTGTCTCCAGGATGCCCTCGGTGAGGTCTAGCACAAGGCTGGGAACAGATGGTCACACGTCTGAAATGCAGAAAATTGTTAGATGTAATTTGGGGAGCGGGAGAGTGTGATGCAGCAGAGCTACCTCATCGGTCTGTCAGCCAGACAGCAAGTGCCGAGCCACGAAACCCTCCTGGTTTCTGAGGAAATGTACTGGGTTACAAGCCAAACGTTGAGCAATTTTAGGCTTATCTCTTCCACAAAATTGGTGCTGCTGTTCTCATGCCTTTCATAATGCCTGTTATTGCCCAAGATGTTGCCTTGCGGTTCCCAAAGAGTGTACATCACTGCTTCTCGCTTCTGGAGCAGGAGCGGGAAGTTTAAGGCAGTGTACTGCTTGCAGAGCTAACAGCAAGCTTCAGCTCTTCTCCACATGGTTATGTTGCCCTTTTTGGTTCTTCTGCTAACCTCATTGCCAGCAGCCTCTTCTTTCTCTTCTCCCCCATCCAAAATGCTCATCCCAGCCTCCTTTGCTAACAAGTAAGTGCATAATGTGGTTTAAATGATCTGCCTGGGGTCAGGATTTTCCCCTCTGCTGTGTTGCTAATATTGGGATTGCTGTTCAGTTTGGCAGATGCATTGTTTTTAAAGCTGTAGTTCGTTTACTCTTCAACTCAATTTTTGCTACTTCTTAGGAACTTGTCCCAGAATATTGGAAAGATGTAACTGGATGATCATTTGCTGTCTCTCCTATGCCCACATAACCTGTTCTGATTCACATGCTTTGACTTTGGTCTTTTGAGGAAAGGTAGTACAGATGTTTGGGGCTTCTCCTAAAGGGCTATTTCTGCAAATCTGGTTTTATGAAGAGTGTAGGTGAGGTAGTCTAACAGAAGCAAATGTGCACTACCTTGCTGGTATAATTCACGAGAAAAGCAACTGTCTTGTTTCTTTCCCCAACCCAGCTTCATAATACATGACCTTATGAGTGAAACAGGGCAGTCCAACACTTAGAAACTTGTTTACATCATTAGCTTTCCTGTAGATTTTTTTCAGGGATGTTGGGTCAGTCACAGCTGTCAGAGGTCACCTCTAATCTTAGCTTCCATATCTCTGTGCCTGTTTCTCCTCTCCTAAAGAGTGAAAAGTTTTTTGAGACTTCAAGGTACATGTTACAAACGAAGTCAGCCATGGTTGTGAAATAGAACTTTTTGTGCCTCTTTCAAATTTTGAAGGGTGTGTGGGGGATGTTGGGTGAGTTCGCACCTCTTTAGGTTTCCTAGGTGGGTAGAAAGATGAGAGGGTACAGTCCTGTTGCAGCTGGAGTAGCAGGGGTGGGTGAGAATGTCATTAGGTGTTTGTTATGCAGGGGACAAAAGTAGGAAGCCAAACTGTAAACCTGGAGAATCACCCACTCTCTTGACATCAGTGCAGCAAACTCCTTCAGAAACTTTTCAAGTATGTTTGTCATCTGTGAGAGCCTCTGAGGTCATCTTGGACAGTGCCCTTCCCTGCAGCTTTTCAAAAGGTCATACCTAACGTGACTATTTTGGAGGGACACAGTTTCACATTAGCTCAAAAGGCCAGTTCTGGTTGTTTTGATTAAAAAAGAAAACCAACTTTCATTTCTTGTAGGGGTCCAGTTTTCACAATTCAGTATTCTAGAAATGTTTGAGATAGACCAGCATTTAGGAGGCTGGAGCCATTTTGGACATAACTTGAAAACAACAACAGCAATTCATTGATTGCTAGAGACATATTCTTCATAGGGGTTGCAATGTTCATGGCTCTAGGTAGGTATTCCAGCCCAAACCTGCTCTCATTACCTGTGGAAGCCTGTGGAGGAAGTCTGGCAGTGGTCCACCCCTGTGCTGTCGTTGTTCCTGGTGTAACATTTCTAAATTTGTCTGGGCTCACTGTGATTCAGAACTCTTTCTCTTGATGAGATGCTGGCTCTTGAATGAGCAGTTATATATGCAGACTGTTTTGCTGCTGGTTCAGCCACAGTAAAGTTGAGACTTGATACCTCAGCTGATTTCCATGAGACTCAAAGTGGCGGCTGCCATTTCTTGAACAGTCTCAATACCTTGGCCACATGAAACTAAATTCAGACTCCTTTGAGACATTCTGGAGGATTAAGGTAAACATCTTTTTTAATCAATACCAAGTTTTGTTCCAAATCATCAGACCTACCTTCTTCACTTATTATTCTGAACTGTGGGGTATTAGGAAAACATGGTTATTATTCAGTTATGCAATGAGCATTAAGATTATGGAGAGCTGTTGGAGGCAAATGGGTTGTGAAATACATATGCTCCCTTGTTTAAACTTGATAGTTAACAGTTGAGAGGGGAAGGAGAAGAAAAGCTTTGATTGTTTTTCTTGTCAGCATACATATTTTTTTTTTCTTGCAGGGAAACAGAGACAAAGCAAGAGCTACTTTTAGGAACTGCAGGGTCTTAGAGAACACATTACCTTAGAAAAGCTGAACAATTTTCTGATGATTATGTTAGAAAAATCACTATTGTTATGCCTGTGGGCTTCTCTTAACTTAGGGATTTTGTAGAAGGAACTTCTCTAACGTCTGTTGAGTATAGCGTGCCGATAACAGGCTACATACAACTTAAAAAGCAAGGATATTAAAAGTTAGAGCAGTTATAACACTCCATTCGCCTCTTTTTGTAACTCCTAGAAATCTTCCAAGCACCCTAGACAGTGCTTTTAACTCCTGGGACAGACAGCCTGCCAACATGCTGTTTCCCAAAAGGGAAAAATTAAATGTGGCAGACCCATCCAGAAATGCTAGGTTCAGGGAATAGGGCAGCATGGGTGAAGGAGGGGTGATAAACCAGTTTGTCATGGTTTTGTGACAAGACAGCGCATTTTATTTCACATGTTTTTCACTTTATACTTAGTTGTAAAGACTACAAACAGCCGTGGTATGCAGGACATGTATGTAACCAAAATGGGTCCTGAGATGCAGTGGCAGCAAATGATGGGATGGTTGTGGATAATCAGAGTGTAGTAGATGATGTTTACAGCTCAAATATTGTGCTGCACTTAACTCAAACCTTCAGTGCAAGGGAATGAAGTTATCTTTTCTAAGCTGTCTCTAGCAAACAAATCCATATTGTATGACCACAGGTCTGAGAAGGTAAGCAGCACTAAGCCGAGGCTTCTCTTTTGGAAACAGCAGATTAGAAGACAGCCTTTTGATTCCTAAATGTACTTATTCCTTGCACAGAGTGAAGTACTTAACTTAGAATAGCTCTAAACATAAAACTGATTGAAAGTTTTATTAAAAAAAAAAATTAAAAAAAATTAATAGCTTTTCGATGATTGTGCTGTTAGACAGGTTCACAAAAACAAACTTCCATTTTAAAAAATGAAGACATTTGAGGATTACATGTGCCAAAGAAAATATATCTTGCCTTAAAAAACCAAACCAAAACAAAACACAAACAAACAGATGAGTAGAAAAAAAACTTTTTGTTTTCTGTTAGTCTACTTTTTCTTGTGCTCTGTAAATAATTCCTTCATATACTGCTTTTTAATGAATCTCTCTTATTTGAAAGTTACTAAACAATGCTTTGTTGGTCATTTCATGTTTAATTTCAGGTAAACATGTTGAAAGCTTCTTGCTGATAGCTTTGGAACTTTTTGCATGGTAGGACATATAGATGCTGTTGGGGATGACTCATGTATCACGGGAGGCAAAGTATATATTTGATATAGTTGAAGACTCTGCAAACTTGCTAAAAAAGACTGCAAGTTGCCTCTATGCTGAGCACCCTCAGCAGCAAGTTGCTGGCTGAGCATGTTAGCCCACTGTGCCATGGAGCAGTTAGGTTGAGGTAATTAAAACCTGTATTAAGACTGTAATTGAATCCTGTCCAGTAAAGTACCTCTTACCTTGGAGCTTTTGTAATGGCTGTGGTACTGAGATCCTGCTGTTACTTTTGTTTATCAGGCAGGATTTAAGGGATCAGTTGGTACAAGTCTTATGCTATTTATCTAAATGTCACAGCCCCTTATTGAGTAGGACAAAAGGGTTCCTCTGACCTTACTGCAAACAAACGTGCTTATGAGCCTGATGCTTAAGGGACTAAGAGCAAGAGCTGAATCCTGATGGTACTTGAGTTCATGGGATTTTTTTACCGCTGGCTTTTCCAGTTCTTGCCTGTAGTTTATGTAGTTTAGTATTGTGTTGCACCAAGCCCAGCTCCTCTTTTCTTGAGCCTCCATCAGGGCTGAGTCTAATTAAGCTACAGACTGGTCAACAACATTGTGCCAGTTGTGCAGCCATCACTGCCTGACCTTCACAATGAACTGCAGCTAAAGGAAGAGCCTTGGGGAAATCTGCTGGAGGCAGCAACAGCTGTAAATGGGGATGACTGAGCAGTGCCTTTTCATTTAATGGTAATCCCTTTGACTTGGGACTTACTTTTTGCCACTGAGGCAAAGATGTTCCCTCAAGAAATAGAGCTGGATCCTTTCCCCTCTCTCAGGGTGAGTTTCTATAAGGAAATATAATGCTAATAGGGTTTGTTTCCTTTGGGCATCTGCAGAACAGCATGCCAGGTGGCAGTGAGAGTCTTTGCAGCAAGGGAGGGCAGTTGTCTGGTCACAGAGAGAGAAGTGCCTTCACAGAGGAAGGAAACAGCATAGAAAGAACAAAGCAGTCATTCAGAGAAGGAAGGCGAAAGCATTCATATGGTGCCAGGAAGATTTTTACTACCATTACCAAAGCCCATAAATACACAGGCAATTAAGACAGACAGAAAAACAGAAGGTTCTTCTTTCTCTGTTACTGCATATCCACTGCTTGATGCACTCTTCCAAATTGCCAGAGATTTAAAAAGAGCTGTTTGTGAACAAATTTCTGCTCACATCCTTTCCAGTAGGAGTAAATGTGATGGATGGGAGCAGCCAAATGATTAGCTAAGATCAACCTCTCAGCCCGCTTTCACCTTCCTCAGCTGCTGGCCTCCATCTTAATGTTTAGCACCAAATTCAGCTCAGTTAAGTCAGTGCTGCAGTCACTCCGTTGCATTACAGACACGGGCAAACAGAGAAAAACAATGTCCATAGGGATGAAACTACGCACAGGTCATTTGTGCACCTGGGTAGTTTTGCATTCATCTAGGCATAAAGATCCTAGACAGTATATGGAAGCCCCAGAAGGCTGTCGTATAGGCAAACGTATTTGTGAATGCAGCTGAAAACATCTGTCCCAGCAAGGGCGTTCACTGGATGAAGAGGTTGGGTTTAGAATTTCTTACTAGAATGGCTGTTACCTCTATTGCCCTGGTTGTGCAGGTCCTCAAAGACACACTGCACTGAAAACAAAGGGAAGCACCAAAGTCATACCTCTTACTGACAATGACACAGTCACGCACAACTTCAATTCAACTCTGTTTTTTGTTACTATAGCAAGTTCAACCATCGTTGACCAAAGTGAATAAATACAGCTCATCTCAAGGCTATATGAGAGGCAGGTACAGTTTGCCCAGGGAAGGGCTTGGTAATGAGTTTGGAGTTCCGAGTCTTATCTTAAGCATGATGACTGTAATTTGAGTTGGCAGCAGTGTCGATTCTAGATGTAGTGACAGTTGGCTAAACAATGTGATGCATGAATAGCTCAGGAAGATAAAGACCTTCTTCCAAACCAGCAAATTGAGAAAAAACATTAATCTGACGTCTTGACAGAAATAGTAGTGTTCAGAGGTGGTGCTAAAGGCAAAGATCTAATCACTAATTAGGAAACAGGACAACCAAACACAAAACAACATGTATATCTGTGTCACTGCAAATCTGTGATCTGTCCACATCTTAGAAACCAAACATAGTTTTGGTGCCCACCTCTAAAAGAGATGAAAGGAATTAGAGGGGGTCCAAGGCAGGAGGCACAGGCACCAATAGGCATGGAGCAACTTCCCTGGGAAAAGAGATTGAGTACCCTATGGCCCTTGAGAGGTGGCCCAGGAGGAACACGAAACAGGTCTGGAAAATCACCACTGGAAAGGAGAGGGTGAACCCAGAGTAGCTGTTACCTGCTTCTTGCAGTGTGAGAAAAGGTCATCAAAGGATATATTCAGGTAGCAGGTTTAAAAATAATAAAGTATGCATTGTGTAGTTATTGCAGGGAACTCACTGCCACAGAGTGGTAAGGTGATTAAATTCAGCAAGTAATTTGACAAACTCATGGAAGGAAAAACCCTGGGGCTGCACACGAAAAGATGCAGGTGCAGTGTCTGCCAGAGGAGAGCCCAGAGCCCCAAATTGCTGTGGGCTGGGAGAGCAAACTGGGCAAGGTCCCCTGAGCGCAGGCTTCTTAGCCTGTTTTCTTCCGTCTCAGCTGCTGGAGGCAGGACACCAAACCAGATGGCTCCTGAATCAATACAGCCATTCTTATGGCCAGTTAGAAAATACAGGTAATGTCTACAAAAGTTTCAGACATGACCTGGGTACTTTCCACAGAGCTTGACATTTGTTTTGAAGTGCCAGAAGCCTGGAAAAAAATGCTTGTGTTTAAATATGCTTTCATATTTAAAAGGTGTGAATGGGACAACCTAAGTAATTACAGCCCCGTCATTCTGATGCCGTTTTCAGGTGAAATAATAGAAAAAACTGATATGGGATTTGATTAATAAAAAATTAAAGAAGGGAAATATAATTAATGTCAATCAAAATGGATTTGTGGGAAATAAATCCTGTCAAACTGATCTGATATCTTTTTGATGAGATTATAAAATTTGTTGGTAAAGGTAGTAGTGCAGATGTGGTTAGACTTTTTAAAGTGTTTGTTGTTGTACCTTGTAGCAGCTTGATAAGAAACTGGGATAGTATAAAATAACTTGCTGTGTATTAAATGGATTAAAAACTGGTTAAATGGCACTCTGAAAATACAGCTGCACACAGGTAATCATTACCACAGACATGCAGTATCCAAATTCTGCACAAATTGATTATTGCTCGTTATTTTTATCAATACTAGGGAATAAGATGTAAAACCACCTGAAGGAAAGTTTGTTGGTGATTCAGATGATAAAATTCTGCAGACAAACCATGAAAAAGGACAAGGGCACAGGTGTGGGGCAGTTGCAGATTCCTTGTTGAACTTAGCTTAAGGACGCAGTGCATATTTTAACATGATCAGCTATGAAGCACTACATAAAGGTATACAAAAAGATAGTCGTAGCTACTCATGCTTTTAACCTAAAGAATTCTACCTTGGGAAGCAGCAATTGTGGAAAAAATATACTAGTAGTCAGCTGAATGTGAATCCTTGTGCAAAACTATGCTAGAAGTCATGGTTTGGAGGCTTGGAAGTGTAAACTGGGGTATCTCAGGTGGGAGCTAGGGAAATAATACATCACCTCTGTACTTGACAGGTTCTCAGCTACTATTACATTGCCTTTTGTTTTGGTGTCTGCAGTTAAAGAAAGCTACTGCTAAGCTGAAGAGGCATTTCAGAAACTAGACATGCAAATGATAGTAATGCAAGGGGCCATGCTCCACAGGCTGAGATTCCTGGAGAAGAGCCTCTTCATCTGTGGGAAACCTAAGGGGTTGCAGTTTGTAAATACCTACTTAAAGAACCAAACTTTAATAAGAGGGCACTTCAAGCTAGAAAACAACGTATAAAAAGTGTCTGGAACCCGAAGCCAGGCAATTTCACACTAGAAATGAGGCACAAGTTTTTTCAACAGTGAAAGTAATTAAACATTGGAACAATTTACCATGGGAAAGTGGTGGATTTTCTATCACTGGCAATTTTTAAATCAATACTAGCTTTTTCTTCAGAACATATGTTCTGTCCAAGCATGAATTAATTCAGGGTAGTCCTATAAGCTACGTTATTCAAGAGCCTGGAAAAGAAGTTCACTTTTTCTTCTAGCGTTATAATCTCCCTTTTCTTAACTGTTGGGTAGTGCCCTTTCCACCCTCCCCACTTTTTTTCTTTACCTTTAGATATTTTAACTTTCTCACATAGATGACCAAAAGTATTTCTCCTCCTGCTTGTGTTTTGAACACAACGATAGAACTTATTTTCCCCTTGGACAGGGTTATGTTTTCCACCTCCAGATTTTGAATATGAGTTTATTCTCATTGATCTTGGTTTTGGCCATGGTTTTCTGGAGCATCCTACATGTTTCTCTTGTCACAGTGGTAGCCACGGTTTTACTAGAGGGTTTATATGTCTTCATTGGTGCTACTAAATAAAACAGTCCATGGGACGTTTGTAGGCCCTGCAGCCAACTGGCACAGCCACACTTATACTGATATGAGTAAATGCTCTTACCCTACAGAGTGGTAATACCATGGACAACATCTTGATCTTATTCCTCATTTGCAATAACCTCTAAGCTGTGTCTAGTGTGTGGGCTGCTGCCACAGGCCAGTAGCACACCAGGGACCACCATGGTCGTAATTTAACAGCACACACAGTTGACTGGTGCCTTTGGCCTTCTTGGTTATGGAGTACAGGTTAAGTTTATGCATCCCATTTTTTTATTGTTAGAGCTTGTTAGAAAAAGCATTCACAAGTGTTGTTTTGTTAGAGGATGAAGGTTTTTGTGGAAAACAGTAGATTTGGATGAAAATTTTCACAAGTATATGTCCAAATAGAGGATTCAGCTTTCTTAGTTTGTTTCAGTACAGCTGATCCATTTCTTCAGAGTAGCATGAAAATATTTTGATTGAGATGCTTTGATAGATTTTTGTTTGACTTTTCTACTAAATATTATACATTATTTTTGTATTTTATGTTGTAATGCTTTGACATTATCTGCATGCACCATGCCAATGTTGTCAAAATGAAACAGTCCATCATTCTAATAAAATATTTCATTAAATTCTAATTTTGATTTTGCAGAGCTGTTGTTCTGCAGGAACTTCCAAAATTTCATCTTTCAGCTTGATTTGAAATTAAAATGATTAATTTACGGAACTTCCCTCAGAGAAGGTGGCTTTGTTTAGAGGGAGTGGAGAATATGCTAGATCTAAGTATATAGTGAAAATTGCAGTTACTCTCATATCCATGCGTTAAGTGTCATTCTGACCTCTCAAAATAAGTTTTTTCCATTTGTCCACAATCAAGGGTGTGGGATTCACCTTCAGACTGTAGACACCTAAATGCAGGTATCTCTGTTAGCCAGATATCTACACTCTCTGATACCTTGTCAGTTCCTTACTGCGTATGTGTTCAGATGAGTTAGCTGAAAAAAAGAAGGACTAGACAGCTGCATTTGATGCAAAATTGGTCTTCAGACTCTGCTGCTGGTATAGACCAGGTGGCTTGATTCTGTTGCCTAAATGTAGATATTTAGAGCCATTTTAGTTGCCTCAAATTGTGAAGAGCTTTGCAGGTGACTTGGATGACAATGTCATGGGACTTCTCAGAGACTCACACTCTAGTCTCTGCAGGTGATTCCCTCCTTTTATTAAATGTAAGGAGAAATGTAAAAGCATCATCCACAACATTTAAGTAGCTTTTGATTCCTTCAGCTCTTTCAGCTTGCTCTCATCTACCTTGACAGAACACGAGGCACTCCTAGATGACAACCAAGAAGAGGGCAAAATAAATAAGAGTAAATAAGAATTTATTTATTTTCTCCTTATGCTGCTATCTTTTCTTTTCAGTCCTATATTTTGTAAGTGCTACCTACTTAGAAACAATCACAAATATCTTCTGAGCTGCTGCTCAGCTCAGGACTGGACTGCAAGACTCAGAATCTGAAGGGAGGAAACACCATGCCATTGAGTGCTGGTCCAGATCTCTCCTGGGGTTGATGGAAAGTTCCCTGAAGAATGATACCTGAAAGGATAAACCCCAAATTTGGATACCTGAATAAGGACAGAAGTAAATTCCAACCTAAAATTCTTGTTGTTGAATGCAAAATCACACATCAACAAATACAATAAATTCTTTTCTTCATTCCTGCTGTTCCATCAGCTATACCTGCATCATTGTAGTAAGGCTCTCAATTACCATACACAGTTTTCATGGAAATCTTATTTTAAGCAATCACCTAGTGCCCAAGGAGGCTAACCAACCCCATCAAGAATTCCAAACTCAGTAAAGGACAAACACCAGCAGTTCTGTATCCATATGTATAGAACAAATAAATGTGCCCTGGACTGTAACCCTACAGTGAGTCTAACTATCATGGAATAGTGCACATTCAGACTGTTAAAATCTCTTATTCTCCAAAACAGATTGACCGTGTCTGAACTGCCTGTTCAGAATGGGTCCCTTGGGAGTGCTAACCCATAGACATGACTTGGAACTGTTCGGCACCGAGTTGGTTGGCACAGGCCAAAACTGTGTCAGGAACCACTCTAGCAGTTCAGCAGTGTTGGTGGCTCCAGTGTTGGGCAATGTTTCCAGGCACTGTTTAATTTACTAGTAGGGGCATAGCCAAGGAAGCCAGCTTGGAACTTTGTTGTTGCTATTGATCTTACATGAAAGGGGTATTTCAGTGATGAGCAGCAACATAAAATGAATCGATGGGAAGGTATAGAAATAGGTCATGTTTTCATCTGGATTCAATTTTGGACCCTCTAGCACTTTGTGGTAGTGTTTGTATTCTCTTGGTTGGCTGAACTGGCATCAGGACTGACTGCAGTTTTGTGTAGATCTATTGGCAAGAGAGATCAGCCCAGTTCTGTTCTGCAGCTGTTATTGCTGAAGCTGATTGCATATAGGCCATTTGTTTGCAAAACCTGAGATGGGGGGTTCTTTGTTGGAGTTGTAGTATAATTAGCCCATTCAGCTGTCAAAGTTGGGCTTTAGCATTTGTTTCCATGTAGTTGGCCAAAACAGATTATGCTATCAACTATTTTTGGAGGATTTTCTTTTGCAGGGCTTTGTCTACCTGGTGGATTCTTTATGTCATACAGCACAGGTTTTTTTCTTTGTAATTCTTTCATTTTTACACTGAAGCTTAGTCATTCATTAATTATGAGACCTCTATATATATAATTTAAAGGATATTCAATGTCTGTTGTCTGTAATGAAATTTCACTCTGTTTTGATAGTTTGAGTTCATTTTTTCTAAGTTTGATCTGCAGCTTCTAGGCAGTGGACTATGAAAAACTTCCTATGTAGATAACTGCATGATAGGAACATCAGCATACAATGTCTGCACCTTTTTCCGAATAGACTGGCTGAAACTCAGAGTTTGAAGAGTGTCCAAGGAGGCCAGAAGGTCACAGGTGTCCGTGATGCAGAGCGTTCCTCTGAGCCTACCAGTGTTTTACTCCTCATGCTTGTTTGCATAGAATTTATTTTTAGCCATCTTTGAATTGCTGTATGAATTTAATGAGAAACTGTGTTTTTCTATCAATTTAATTCTGAGTGCCAACCTGAGTCAAAATCCTTTATTTAAGCCTATGCTTCAGAAAAATACCTTTGCAGCTTTTGTCTGATGCAGGCTTGTTAATGAGCATCTGCACAGTAATGTAGTTAGCACTTAGTTTCCTAGGGAAGAATCCCATTTGAATTCTCAGGATTATGTTATTGTTGGCTAGATACAGTAATGCGTCTTTCTTGAGGATGCTGCCGACTAGATGGCTTATGAAACACCTCTGTGCTACACAGGGCTAATTGCATTTTGGCTTTTGTGCACTTGGGGTAGTTAGCTCATCTGACCATGGACAGTGGACACCATGCCCCTCTCCCAGCATTTAGCTTGGAGCAAACTTCAGATAAAAGTATGAGAAAGGGAAGACCACATAATATGGAAAGTCAGAAGGGCTGAGGTGTACCAGAGCCAGGGCAAGCACAAAGAAGGCAGGGGGAGTGATGTGTTTAAATATTTAGCCACAGTTGTGGGGAGGAAATCGCAGATTGGCTAGAGCGGAACACTTATTGCTGATTTTCTGGGCATTCTAGCATACAGGCACTCACTCCTGTCTTCTTACTTGTTGAAGAGGAAAAGGGGTTAAAAAGGAAAAGCCATTTATTTTTCTGTGTGTGTTTTTAATTGTCCCTCCTGAGACGGGCTTTTGCACGGTCGCATCTTCAATCTGTCGCTTGCAGTTTGTTTTCTGGCAGCTGGGGCTCTGTTATCGATGTACCAGCTATCAAGGGATGAGGCAAAGGGGCGGCACCACCCACCAAAGACTGATGGCCTTGGGGTGGATGGACTCTGTGAGACAAGCTTGGGGCACCTGTAAAGTTATTGTTTGTCTCTGACCCTGGAGGAAGAGACTTTTCCCTCTGGTATAAGTGTGACTCCCATCCTTGTGGGTTTTCATGGCTTGATGCCTTGCCTCTCGCACACATCAGCTCATAACTGATTTGAGGTTTTCCTTGCAAAGGTAGCACTGGTCAAAAATACTATCTAGGCAGTAGGAGCTGATATACTGTCTTGTCTTATCTTGTGAAGAAGAAAAATTATAAGGTAAGTTACTCTAGTCTATTGCTGTTGATATTTCTCCACTTGGTGATGGAGGACAGGTGAGTCTCCACTGGCTATTTAGTTTTTAGGTTCTCCTGATGGTTGTGCTCTCGTTTTTAAACTTCCTGCTGGTGCTGTTACCACTCTGGCTATAGTGCACAGAGTGCTGAGATGAATGTGACCTCCTCAAAAGTATCAAGGTTACTTGTATGGGCAGGTCTCCACACATCTTTCTAGTAGTGATGGCTGCAAAACAGCGATACCCAGCCTCAGTTTAAAATGCCTTGTTGGCATTTTGGTTGCAGCAGCAGGAACACACTGGGAATTAAATCACCGTGCTCCATCATTGTGCTTTGTGGGCCTTGCTGAACTTTGTGATCTAGGCTTCCATTAACACCAAAACACACTGCTTCAGTGCTAGATTGGACTTGCCAGCAGTGCGCTGCTGTGAGTGTATGGCAGCTGGCCACATGTGTCGTCTCACTCTGCTCAGGGCAGGGCTCAGGGGGGTGGTGGTGAAGGGTGGCAGGTGTTTCCATTAGTGGTCCCTGTAATGTTGTACAAAAGCTTGAACCACAGGTAGCAGTAGTGGGGAAGTGGGAGCGTGTGAAACAGAAGAATAGGTGAAACTTCTTCCCTCCTACAGGAAGAGAAGCAAAGGCTAAATGTCAGATGCCTCAAAATGCTCCTACTGGGTGGTTTATTCTCTGGAGAGCCTAGCCAGGGTCGTTTTATTCCTTAGTCCTTGGGAGGAGGCTTGGTTGAAGAGATCAAAGGTTTAATAACTCAGACTAAGTATAGAATAAATAGGAAAGGTAGGGTCTTATCGTCTGTGGCCTCAACATAGGATTTCTGGAGAAAAACAAACTGAAAACAGTCTATCAGTTTACCACACTTGTACATATTCACTGTTTTCCATACTATGTTTCTGTCATAGGTAATACCCTTTTCTCCCACTTTTCTTTTCAACATCCCTCTCTCCCTGTACATAGCTTCATTTCCACTGTGTCCTAGTAACTGCTAGGATGTTTGTCATGATTGATCTGAAGTTTGTGGAGCAGATCACAGAATCATTTTGGTTGGATGAGACCCTTAAGATCATTGAGTCCATTCATAACCTAACTCTACCACTAAACCATGTCCCTAAGAGCCTCATCTATATGTTTTTTAAACACTTCAGGGATAGTGACTCCACCACTTCCCTGAGCAGCCTGTTCCAGCACTTTACAACCCTTTCTGTGAATAAATGTTTCCTAATATGCAATCTGAACCTTCCCTGGCACCACTTGAGGCCATTGCACAACTTGAGGCCATTATGCCATCTTTCTATGCCTTGGATCTTGGATGTGCCTGGCCAGAGAGTCTAAAATTGAGACAACCAAAACCACAAACTAATTTGTAAGTACTTTCCATAAAGTCTTTGCGTTCTGTTTCCTTGAGGCAAAATGGACACGGTTATGGTGTCCACCTTCATGATGTGGTTGTGGAGCTATTCATATTTCTAAATAATTTCAGGACAATGATTTGTATATTACATTGTTTGGATGTGACTCCCTTGATCTGCTGGATGCTCAGATTTTGTGTATAAAGCAATACAGTAGCACCTTAACGAGGAATGTACTTTGATGGAGCAGATTATACACGTTTCTGTGAGACAGATTCTTTGAAGTTGTCTTGTCAGTAATTGCCACAACAGGATGGAATGTCTGAACTACATTTATAGGCCTGTTTTCAAGAGTTTGTCAAAACAGAGTTTCCTCCCACTTGGAAGTGTTAATACTTATAGACATGTTTGGTTTGGTTTTTTCTCTTTTCCCAAAAGCAGATGGAAAAAAATATGAAATCCTTCTTTTTTATGAAAGAAATATTTAAGCATATGGAAAGGTTTTCTTTTGACATCATAGAGATGTTTCATTTCAGAGATTCTGAAATATTGCATTGCTTCTTTATCATCTCAACTGCTAAATGACTCAAAATATTTCAGCGTTTAAAATGGAACACAGACTGGTACATATTCTTACCTGACTAAAATTAAATGTGTAAGTGATTCCTAGTAAAAGTGACAATGAAATAGATTCAAATTTCCTGCAAATTATTTCTACTGTTACAAGGTAGCTTTTTTCATTTGCCCCCACCCTCCCACCCACCCACCCACCCACCCACCCAAACAAACAAACAAACAAACAAACAACAAAAAAGGCAAAACAAACAAACAAACAAAAACCAAACAACCAACAACTACCAAAAAAAAGACACAAAAACCCACCACCACTTTATTTGCAGAACTTTTGACAAAAATCCTCGCAATGTGTTTGGAACTGAAAAAGTTAATTAAAAAATATTCCATCTGAAAGGCATTCAACCCTTCCAAAAGTGCTCCCTTGCCAGACTGTGTTGAGAATATCAGATATTATGGTCTTTGGAATCAGAATAGGGAACTGGCTGGGAGGTATTTGTCATGAATTCCAAATAGTTAGCATTTAGACTAAAACCAAACCAAAACAAAAGTACTAGGAAGATGGTAGAGAAGCACACTTTAAAATGTGATGTCAGGGATGAGAAGATAGTCATGATTTTGCCTTTATCCCATTCTTCTTCCTAGATGACGTACGTATACATTTCTCTCTTGGTCTCATTTGAAAATCTCAGGGGCATTCAGATGTACTCCCCTTAGCTGCTTCATACACTGCAGTCTATCATATCACTCCAAAAGTAGTTCAGTGCTCAGGCAGCAAAAGTATTACTTATCTGACCAATTGCAATTAAGCAGTAGTGTCTGGATTTGGAATACAGAGTGTGTGTTGAAGCCATTTATGAAAAAAAAAATGCAAACAATCTAACAAACATAACTGGGAAACAAAAACAAAGCCAAATTCAAAGCAATGGCTCTGTGGTCATGGACAGAAGCTGAATTTGTTGGCTGTTTTATCTGGCATGAGTTAGTTGCTCAGCTGTACATACAAACGTTTTCCACCAGGATTTAGACTGGGAGCCAGGAACTCATTGATAAGTTTTCAGCTGGTAATGACCTTCCATCATTAAAGATTTCTGTAATGGAAATGGCTAATATTTACAGAGATTTTATGGAATCTTGCTTAGTATTTAATAGAAAATTGGCGACATCCTAGGAGAATGTCTTTCTTTTTCGGTTCTTTATTTTTATAAAGCCATTTTGTAGGCCACCTATTAAATTTTTAAAGAACCCTGTTGAGGTTTTCTCCCCTGCAATCCATAGGGTTGTTCTGAAAGGGCTAGGTTGTAAACTGTCTTCTGAGACAGATTCCTCTTCTCCTCTTAAGCTAGGCAAGTCATTTTGTATTCCTGGTAAGTCAGATTCAAAGCTGGTACTGATCAGCAAAGCTCCTGTGATCTCCATGAGGCATCACTGAAGCTATGCCTGTTTGTAAGGGTGATGGATCTGTCCCAGTGAAATTGTTTCTGTGCTCTCTCTCTCCCATGCCATCCACCAGCATGGAAGCTAATTCCGTTTTTTACCAGTCTCTGCATGGAAACAGACAAATGCAAATAGCGACAACTGGACTTCAGCCTTTTTCTACCCTTGTCAACCATAAGTAGCATTACAGATATTCTGCATTTTGTAGCAGCAGCCTCCAGTACTGGAGAAGGAGAACACTTGGGTTTTCTGCGAAGTGCTTGGCAGAGCGTGGCCAAAGAGAGGAGCCAGAATGTCAGGGAAGTAAGAGAAGCAGCAGCAGTGTGCAATTAGGGATTTCTGGATGCTTGTGTGGGCCTGTCTCTGCTGTGTATTACTGTCTTTCAGAACACATCTGCTAGTTCATTAAAGCTAAATACAGATCACCTTCTCTCTTTTCTTGCCTGCTGTTTTTCCTTCCTCCTCCTCTTTATTTTTTTTTTTCTTTTTCCTGAACTTAAGGTTGCTACACTGACTAGAAAAAGTGATTTGAATTGGCTGCAGTGTTCTTAGCTAGATGCAGATCTGTCTAGGGAACACAAAGCAGTCGCTGCAAGAAAGAATTCTTGGCTTATTTAGCTTCTTGTATCCCAGCTTTGTATGGCACTAACTGCCTCCCCTTTGTGCTACTCAAAGAACCGTATCAGAAGAAATGGATTGCACTTGAGCAGCAGCTGGGAACAGGCCACAGATGTCCTTCTAATAAGCTGCTCCTCATGTTGATCCTACCCAGGAATCAGCTGGGCTCAGCACTTTTGGAGGCACCCCATGGGGTCTCTGGGGCAGGAGGTAACAAACTAGTCACTGGACACAAACTTACTGGGAGCAGAGAGGTTGCTGCAGTGTGGTGTACCAGAGAACAAGCAGCAGGATGGCCACCAAGGTGCAACAACCCGGAGAACAAGGTGGAGGCGGGAGTGATCTGGAAAACACATGCCTGGCTTTTAAGAAAACCTGGTTACGTCTTTTTTCTTTCCACAGAGCAGAGCTCTGTGACCCAGCTTGCTTAGCCCAGCAGTTAATGTATGGCACCTGGGAAATGCTTGCACATTTAAGCACTGAATATTTTAGACATTTGATTATTTCAGGAACGACATTTTCCTTAAGATTTTAAGCTGCGGTAAAATGTCATGTCAATGTACTGGGAACTGAGACCACCAGTTAAAATCAGGAAAAGATGACATTTGTTCCAGAGGTACTTCTGTGGACTTTAAAATATTTATAATCTGTCTCTGATTGGACAATTTTGCCAAAAATGTCTACTTTTGATAAGTATTAAAGAAGAACTACTTTAAGAACCTCTCAAACCGTAAAAGCATTTTTATGTAGTACGTGCTTATGAAGGTGTGTGGCTACAGGCAGTGACCACTGGACACATTTGCTGTGTCTGTTCCCCTCATTCTCAAACTGCAGCATCTGTGCTCTCCCAAGCCCTGAGCCCTCCAAACCCAGCTTTGCCAGCACAGCCTCCTTTGCTCCCCCAGGTATGGGTTGCCCATGTATCCCATTATTCACAGAATCACAGAATGGTTGGTGTTGGAAGGGACCTCTGGAGATCACCTAGTCCAACCCCCCTGCTAAAGCAGGTTCACCCAGAGCAGATCACACAGGAATGCGTCCAGGTGGGTTTTGAATGTCTCCAGAGAAGGAGACTCCACAACCTCTCTGGGCAGCCTGTTCTGGTGCTCAAGCACTCTCAAAGTAAAGATGTTTCTCCTCATATTAAGATGGAACCTCCTGTGGTTCAGTCTGTGCCCTTTGCCCCTCATCCTATCGTTGGGCACCACTGAAAGGAGTCTGGTCCCATCCTCTTGACACCCACCCTTGAGATATTTACAAGCATTGATGAGATCCCCTCTCAGCCTTCTCCTCTCCAGGCTGAACAGACCCAGTTCTCTTAGTCTCTCCTCATAAGAAAGATGCTCTTGGCCCCTCATCATCTTTGCAGTTCACTGCTGGACTCTCTCCAGTAGTTCCTTGTCCTTCTTAAACTGGGGACCCTAGAACATTCTTAGCCTACATTAGTCTGGAACTCTCACCCTGATTATCCCTTGTGTGAGATACTAATCACCTGTGTTTAAGAGGACAGGTAGAAGCCAGGACATGCTGTTTTCACCAGTGACATTAGCGAGGTTGTTAATGCTGGGATTTGAGAAGCATTGATGAAGATGCTGCTACAACCCATGCATGAGCCACCCAATGTCTCCTTTCCTTTATCTTGCAGATGGAGAAAAGCTTTCTGTCTTCACAGCACAAAAAGAGGTTTTGGGGTTTTTTGTGTGTGTTTTTGGAATTTTTTTTTTCCGGGGGGAAAAATTATATAGAATTATGTCACATCAAGAAAAACACAATGATTAAAATAACTTGCTATGAATATTCATTCTCAGCTTGGCAGATGGATGAAGTGGGTTGAGCATTTGCAGAATATTGCTAACTGAGCTCTCTTCCAGAGAATAACATTTCAAAAGAATTTCCGATTAGGTCTGTTGGCCAAAACTAGAAAGGATTTTTCTCTTCCTTTTTTCTTTCTTTGGCATTCTGAGCTTCCACCTTCCTGCTGAAATGAATTTCTCTCTAATCACAGTTTTGGATACTTCTGAAGCCTCACACTGAGGCCTTCCAGATGGGTTCATTGCAGAGGGAAGAGAAATACTCATTATCATTATTATTATGATTACTATTATAGTTCTTAACTCTTACATTACATTGTCATGATTGTGCTGGAGGATCTCAAACCGATTTACAAACAAGTTCCATTTCCTCCAACTGGTGAAACACAATCACCTCTGAAGAAAGAGCCAGCATTTGTTTAATAGCTTTGTGCTAAAGAATAGGGGAAAAAAATGCAATGTACATGTTTTAAAGTTTAAGAGTTACTTTACTAGAAGGAGTGAAATGACTCAAACTGGAATTTAACTGTATTTGTACTTAAGGTATTGTGAAAGGTTGTATGGACAAAGTAACAAGCAATGAATTGTATTAATACCTCCTTTGAAGCAATGAGTTGTACTTTCTTTGAATGTCACAGCACTCCATAGTAGCGGTTTTGATTACTAATCAGTACTGACTTTAAAGGAACATTGGTTTTTATCGAAACACTGATACTGTTTCAAGTTCTGTCTTCAACAAACCAAGTTTCAAAAAAAAATCTGTTTGCCAGAAAGAATGTTGAATAAAATGGCTGTTGTGCTGATTTATTTTCTTTTTGTGGTAGTTTGAAACCAGAAGAGAAAAAAATGTATAACTTTTCCAAAACTGAAATATTTAGGGTTTGTTCTTTTTTTTTTCCAGAAACCGAAAGCTATCCCACTTTTTCTGATAACTTGACGCTGTACAGTCTGAGAGGGTTAGAGTGGTCCAGCCATGCCAGTATCCCGCTAGTCATGCACCTTATGTTTGGAGTAAGGCAGAAAGAAGGCTTGATTTGCTGTGACAGATAGAACTAGTCCATGCTTTACTTGCAGGCTGGTGGAATCCCCACCAAGTTATTTGCCTGCCAGACAATGGCTGCTTTGGGGTTGTGCAAGTTAGTCACAGCACATCTGATGCTCTAGCTTGCACCTGCACAGAGTTTTTTCTAGGATTTTGGGGGGTTTTTTTCCCTTTGACATGGATACTGCACCATACAGTACTTCTGAGCCGAGCAGGCCAGCGGCTTCTTGGAGAAGGTCAGGATTCAGGTATCACAGTATAGCACCATTTCGCCCAGCCATATGTGATTGCAGGAGGACTTCCCTAAGTTTGCTTTCCACAGCTGTTGGTACAAGTAGGCAGCAGGTGTGAGACAAACCTGGAGGCGTGTAGTACTTTTGGTAGACAGGAAATGTAGAGAAAATATGACCATTCATGAAAAGGGCAGAGACATGCATGTGTATAAGGGAAAGCAGAACGCAGCAAGCAGTGCTCTGCTTCAGAGTGATTTGTTACCATCCCAGCAATAGCTCTTGTTTCAACTGAACATGATGTCTCCTGAGAAGAGGAGGAATCTAATCATGATGATTGATAATTCCTTCAGAGGTTCCCCAGTAGGTATCAGACTTATGGTGCAGAAAACTGCTTTCTTCTGGGAGAAAAGATAGGAGCAAAACGCCTAGCATGCTGCTCAGAGAGTGTCTCAACTCACTTCAGGTTCAGCCCTTGAACCAGGGTGTTTCATTGCTTTGGACAGTAGAAAAAATTATTTGAGGGCCATCCAAAGAAGGCCTCTGGCAGGTTGATGTGTGGAAGCCAGTGCTCCAGTTTAATAAACTCGGTACCACTTGTGTACCTCTCTGGCAAATGGATAGTGACACACAGTGACCAAGCTTCACCGGCAGTGTTGCCCAAGGCTTTAATTGCTTTGCACATTAAGTTATTTTTCTCCACATCAAGAGGGCTGAGACCACATTTAGGGGAGTAATTACAAAGCTGCCAGAGGGACTGGTGTTTGCCATGCCAGCCAGGCTGTGATTTATCAGTTCTTCTTGCATTTAGAAAGTGAGCTTTCTGCTCACCTCTTCCCTTCATCCTGTGCGTCATGGCTAAAAGTATCTGTATCCCCCAATTCCCTCCTATACTATCTGCATGGAGTACATTGGGCAGCTGTAAAGTATCAAATACTGTGAGTTTAGTTCTGAATATTGGTCTTACAGTTTCACTCCCGAGGGTTTTTTTATTTCTTTCTTTTCTATTTCTTTTTTATAAAGAAATTGTTATTAGGATTTTCCGTGAGGTTTCATGATGATACCTAGGGAGACTCGTTCTTTGCTTTGTATGAGCTCTTGATTCATCTATACCTTTATAGCAACAAATTCTTATCTTCCAGTAGAGGGTTTGAAATGCCTCTGCCTTACCCGTGGGGTCCATAGAGGTTTTTGTTTGTTATTTCCCATGAAATGTAAGGAAATGCCATGCATTCAGCCTGAAGTCTTTACCTATCATGGTCTGCGGTCCCAGGCCTGGATTCCCTACACCCAGGTTTCAGACTCGGCCTACATCCCCCCCTTGCTAATCCAACCTTTCATTTGTTTGTTCCTTTTTAAAATTTGGTTTTCCGTAACACCAGTTTTCAAATATCTTTCTACATAATATGACTCTTGGTGTCATCACAGATCCTGTGATTATTTGACCTAATGTATGTCCTCTGCTAACCCAATGGATTTTTGGAGGCTTTAGCATATTCATGTTAGTGGAGTGGAAACCCTGCCCCACCAGAAGTGTGATATTAACATCTCTCCCAAGGTTATGAAAAATCATAAAATGAAAAGAACCTGATTGACTACTCTACATATTGACCTTATTTATAGAAATTTCCAAAGAGAGAGACTCGGCCACCTCCATAGGTAGCATGCTGTAATGCTGTGCTATCCTAAGAACTGAAAACTTTTTCCTGATTTTCAAATCAAGTCCCCTTGACTGCTGTGCACACAGAGAGTGAACTGTTCGTAATAAGTTTCCACATATTCAAGGCCTGTTAGTTCTGTAGTCTTCTCTTTTGTAGATAAAACAAATGTGGTTTTGCCAGCCTTTCCTCATGGGTGATGTTTTCTAATACTACTTTTGTTTTTTCCCCCACTCTGGATCTATCCCAGTTGATCTGTCTCTTTCCTGAAGTCTGGTGCCTACAACTGGACAGTAGTTCTCCAGTTGAGGTTTCTTCGTAACTGTGTGCATTTTTCAAATTACACCTTCCACATCTTGCACATTATTCTCCTCTTAACATGGAATGTGGGGGTTTTTAGAACATTGCTGGCTCCTGTTTAGTGTGTGAACTGCTATATGCTTTAGGTCATTATTGTAGGAGTACTCACTACTGAATGAGCATTGTATACATGATGTAATTCCCCTCTTAGATGTAGTGCTTGGTACCTTTCTGTCAGATTTCATCTTGCTTGTTTTGGAGCACTTCTCTCGCTTGCCAAGATCACTTTGAACTTAGTTTCTCTTCTTCTGAGTGAGAATAAGAACAACCTCTCTCAGTTCAGTGTCTCTCACCAGGTGTATATGTGGAGAGAACCATTGAGTAGCAGCAATGTGACCTCGAGCTTGCTATTCCCTCAAACATCTTATACTAGCAAAGCCATTGTAATAATAAGTAGGAGATATTCCAAAATGGAACCAAGACAGTTTTCCATTTTCCTTTTGTTTCTCTGGGTTGACCTCACTGAGACTGGATTTATTTTTACCTTTGTAGCTCAAATAATTTCTTCAGCCTGTCCATTTAAATGTATTGTTTTGTTTTAAGGGTTTCGTCACTTCACTTCCTAGATTCGTGTTTACCTTTCTTATTCAGACATGCCTTTCTGAATCTTGGATTTTCTTTTCCCCCTTGTCTTTATGTATAAGGATAGGGATTTAATCCTTCTAACTTCTGATATTGCTTCTTTTTCAACTAGCTTTCTGATAAGTTTTAAAATCCCGTTTCAAAAAAATCGGTACCTCACTTGTGTGTTGTAGAATGGGTTTTTGTTTATTTGTTTGGTTTTGTGCTTATTTATTTATTATTATATTTTTTCTTTTGTGTGTGTGTGTGTGTGTGTGTAATTCCTGAAGGACAATGAGCCTGTTTTTGGAGCGGCTGTTGTTTTTCAGTGCATCAACAACAGTTGCTTTGCAAACAGGCTTTTGTCTTTCATGTCAAATTCCACTGAAAATAGTCTCCTGTATCTGTGAGCTCTGGAGTCAGTTGTTCTAAGTGATAATTTATTTAACACATCAAGAAATTATTTTTCTAAACTGTCACCCAACATGACACCTGACTCATTTTTGTAAGCAGATAACCAAAGTCATCCACTTTTTTCTGCTTTATTATACTGATTACTGCTTTGATGTTCATCAAAATTATGCATTTAGTATTTTTCTGTCGTCTTGATCAAGAAGACGATGATGATGCATCCCTGCTAGTATACTGATATTCTTGTATTCAGGGCTTCATGAACATCTCAAAACATTACCTCACTGGATTCTGTGGAGGTACAGCACCCTCACTTCTAAAGCCTAGTATTGTCCTTCACATCCAGTTTGCAATCATAGATTATGTTCTTCCATTGATCTTTGTCATTCCATTAGTCCTTATTATAGCAAGGTTTTCCTCCATTATCCAATGTTCTCGTTTACCCATTATTGCTCGGAAGCTTCCGGAGTGATGTGTACACACATGATCATTTTTAATCTTGGCCTGGAGCCTAATTTTATTGAAATTCTGTGTCGGAAGCCCTGTCATTTTTTAGAATTTATTTCTGCAGTTGTAACGTTTTTCAGCTTTGCTTTAGCTGAAGTTTCTGTCCTGTCCTCTGCTCCCAGATAACAGTTATCTCTCTATTACTGACATCCCTAGCAGATGACTTTGTCTGACTTGAGCGCTCCTTAGCACCTGCCAGCTTTCCTTAGCTCTCAGTTTAAGAAAATCCCCTCTAAACCATATTAATTTTAAGCAGCACAGTTGGGGTCTGCTGTAGTTAAAATGGAACCTGTCCTGAGCCCACCATGTCTGCAAACACAGTGTGTTTGCCTGAAATCCCTGCATTCCTGATAACATTTATACCCTTCCTCTCTATTTGAACTTTTTCTCCCTACAGAGTCCCTGTAATTCCAGCCGTCTGTGCAAGGTAATATGATGCCTGTGAAATGTTTCAAAGAAACATGTTGTAGAGACTTAAGTGCATTTTCAGTGTAATTTTCTAGGGTCTCTCTCTTACACAACTGCCTATTATTGTTACAAGTATATGTCATGACCAAGGACCTCTCGTCTGTGCTCCTTGCATATTGGTCTAGATGCTTGCTGAGTGCTATGACTTCTGCTCCCTCTAAGCAAGGTAATTGCAGGTTTCCTTAGTCGTAATCTGGATTGGGTCAGATCCTCCTGGCACTGCAGCCTCTCTGCATCTTACAGCTGGAAAGTTTCTGAAGTAGTGTTCTTCAGGATGCAGGTGGGTAGGAATAGAAACAACAATTCAGTGACTGAAAGCATCCACTTAACAGAGTTTCTTCCTCCATTTCAGCCTGATCTCATGCTACTCTGAAGCCAGGTCTCTCCAGCAGGGGTGGGAGGTGTGTCTGATGGGCTACACCTCTCCCTCTGCTCTGGGTCCTCCATCACTCATCCTTGGAGTGCCCTTTTGCTTTTGAAGGCTGTGAGGTACTGAATGTCCAGCAGAACTAGGGAAGTGATCATTCCACTATACTCGGTGCCGTTGAGGCTGTACCAAAACACTGTGTTCACTTTTGGGCCCCTCACTACAAGAAAGACATCGAGATGCTGGAAAGAGTTCAGAGGAGAGTGGTGGGGCTGGTGAGGGGCCTGGAGCACAAGTCTGATGAGAAGCGGCTGAGAGAACTGGGGCTGTTAAGCCTGGAGAAAAGGAGGCTGAGGGGAGACCTTATCGCTGTCTACAGCTACCTGACAGGAGGTTGTAGCATGGAGGGTGTTGGTCTCTTCTCCCAAGTAGCAAGTGATAAGACGAGAGGAAATGGCCTCTAAGTTGCACCAAAGAAAGTTCATATTGGATATTAGGAATCATTTCTTTATGGAAAGGGTTGTGAAGCACTGGTACAGGCTTCCCGGGGAAGTGGTGGAGTCACCATCCATGGAGGTGTAGTTGTGGTGTTAGGGACATGGTTTAATGGTGGACTTGGCAGTGTTAGGTTAACACTGAACTTGATGATCTTAAAGGTCTTTTCCAACCAAAATGATTCTTTGATTCTATGTTTTGTGCTCTTAAAGGGCAAGGCAGTCCCTTTTCTAAAAACTTTCTGCCCATTCAGATCCATAGCTTAGTCCTCTGCTCCAGCTGCAGACCCTGCTGCTTTTTTGCTGCTTTCCCTTTAAATGAGGAGTCGAAGGTGGGTTTTGTGTGTGTCTTTTTTACTTTAGTTAGTACTGACGCTTTATTTTAGGGGAAGTAGTAGAACACCCTCTTCAGTTCCACCTATAACTCCTCTTCGGCCCAAAACTATTTGTGCTCTGTCTACCGTGTTTCTCAGCTGGAAATTTCCTGCGAGGCACCACCACCCTTTCCATGTACTGTTGCTGCAGGTACTGAGAAAGGTTGCTGCAATGGGATGGAAAAGCCCGGAAGAAGCAGATATGATGGATGCATTAGTGGATAGGCACTTTACACCCAGGTAAAAATTGACTACAAATGTGCCAATGTCAGAAGAGTTGCTCTGCTGCAAAAAGAGATGTTATGTGTTATATCTATGTTATTGTTTGCAGATGCCATAGGTATTAAACTGACATCTCTAAACAAACCCTGATCTGCAATCCTGGGCACTTCGGTAAATTGAAAAAAAAAAAAAAAAAAAGGCAAGACAGTGATTATAACAAGGAATATGAACCAAAACGCAAGAGTAAAATATCTGTATTTTGAGGTGCTGGAATCAGGGATTGAGAGCTCAGTATTAGCACTAAATCATTTCTGTGCTCTCAATTTTCCCTGCATTTTTAAGGCATTGTGAGTATAACATTTGCCATTGTAGCCTTAAGCTAACCTGGCACCAGTAAAATTGGCATAAACACCAAACACCTGTCTTTAATCTGGTTTATGGGGAAACTCAGAAGTATTGTGCATTATCTCCCTGTTTCTGGACAGTCTCTGTGAGCTATAGGATGGGAGAGGCCAGTTGCTCCAGCCATTAGAGAATGGGCTGTATTTGCAGCTCTGCAACTGACACCCTGAAGTGCCCTTGGAAACATCATGTTCTCACTGTGGATTTCTATTTCCTCTGCTATAATAAGGACAAAAAAATCATTCTCATCAGCATTTGAGCTCCGTTTTGGAAATCTTTGAAAGCAAGCCTTTCTATAAATGCAAAACACTGTTTTTACTATTTATCAGCTTATAATTGGACCTCTCCCTTCACATAGATACCTAAGTCTAATTTTTCTCTGATCTTTGCCACCTTGACTTCTTACGCTCTTTCTCTTTTGGCTCCTATTGCTTTACCTGACCATGGGATGTATTATTCAAATGCCCTCACATTCCTCTTATTGCTAATTATATTTTAAAGAGGTTCTGACTTCATTTTTGCTCACTGCAGAATCATAGTCCAGCCGTGACACTGACAGAGAGGGCTGCTGGAGCTCAGAGAGAACTTGTGCAAATGGCACTTCTCTTTTGGACTGTCAGTCTTAATGGAATATTTGATGAGCTGATAATAACCCCAGTACTACTTATGTGCAAAGCTGGGGGAGAGCAAGAGACTCGTACCAGCTTTCATTTATTAATACATGTTTGCAAAAAGAACATTTTCTGTAGAATGTTTTCCTGTGAATGATGGCACTTTCCATCAACTTGGTCCAGGTGGATCCTTCCAGGAAAGCTGTTTGAAAGATCCCTCATTGCTAGTTTGTGCTGGTTTCATAGGATCACACAGAAAATCATTTACAAGGATCCTGAAAACTCATTTACTTCATCCTCTGCCTTGATGGGCAGAAGTGCTTGGGGTGTCCTGCTGCCCATGTATGGGTATTGCTTAGGAATATGTCTATAGATTGCTACAGTTTGAAACATGCAAGGTGGCTTTGGTTGAAGTATGCACTACTTTTTCAGAAATGTTCAGATTCATAGCTCTGACGTTCAGAAGATGCTGTTATGCCATCCAGGCCCACCATCAATAGTTTTGTAGATTGGGGAATTTTACTAGTTCTAACCCAGTACTTTGACTTAGATTTGTGGTTAGGGATACGGCATGTTCATAAGTAATTGTGGGGGTTTGGCATGGCACATACATAGGATTTTGTTTGATCATTTTTGATCTTTCATTGTGGAGAACCATGCTGTTTTTTCCTCTGCCAAAATGTGAATTTAAGAACCCAATTTTGGCCACTGTTTTCTGTAATCTTGGCTGTTCACTGATTTTGTCTGATGAACATGACCAGCTGCTGAGACACTGGATGTGGTATAAGGCCCTAAAGACAGAAAAAGTACTGAATCCAGTGATATACCAAACCACAGATGAGTCTTTGTTATGTCACCTGCTTTTGGAAAATCTGCCCTAACATGTGAATTACGTTGTACCTTGCATATCAGGGAATGGGGGTACCACAGGCAAATCTCTCTGATGTCATGAAATGCCAGAGGCTATAGCAGTACATTCTCTTAAGAAATTCCCTTTCTTTCTAAGGTATATCTAAGTTTAATCTTCCTTTCTTTCTCTAAGCTTTATTTCCTTCCCCAGTCGACCTGGCACAGATTGCACAACGACTAGACTGCTAGGACAGTTATACTGTGGATGCTAGAATTTGAATCTATGTAGATAAGTTGAGATCAATCCTGAATTTAGAGCTGAACTTTCTCACAATGGAGAAGTTTTTATATCTCAGAGGCATACAGTGAAACCATTTCCTGCCTTGGAGCCACAGGATAAACAAAATGTTTTCAGTGTTCAGAACACACTGTACATGCCTTGGCATCCAAGTAAACAGGCAAACAAACAGCTCTATTGCACTACAGTTAAAATCCCTGTTCCAAACTCTGATGATTATAGAGGCCATGATCATCTCCAGCTCTCTCAGGGTGGGTCAATGCTGCTTCTGTGAAGCCTTTTTTGTTAAGGACAGCTGGATTTAATTTTTTTTTAATTTAAACTCTCACTATTTTCTTTTAGTTTGTTGTTTTTGACTTTTTAGTGTATTTAACGTGTAAGTAAATAATAATACACATATATCTGATAGAGAGCAAGAGATTAAATGAAATATTAATATAACAGAAAAATCAAAAGAATGGGTCTAAGAAAATGTTCTGAGATTATCGCAATGAACCACTTGAATGTTTAGCCATCAAACATTTCATTGAAGTTGACAATTTCCATAGAGAGGTCTGATTTTGATAAAAAATGGAATCAAAACTGGTTTGGCAGATTTTTCTTTTATCTCTGGCAGTTTTGATGATTGATCTGCTAAATTTCATCATGACCTTTATCCATAAGGAGGATCAGCTCACTGACCTGAAAGATATTGTCCTTTTTAGACACAGAAAGAGCCAGGGATTCCTATTGCTTAATACAACTTCTGATGCTGACTGCCTTACTTGCATCATGTACATTTTCTGTTGAGGCCTTCCTGTCACTAGAAGAGGAGTAGTCACTGTGGTGTGCTTTTTGTAATGGTTGGTTTGGTTTTGTGTTTTATTTTTCTTTGTGTGTGTGTGTGTTTGTTTTTGTTTGGGTTTTATTTTGTTTGCTTGCTTTTTTGTTGCTTTAAAAAAAAAAAGAAAAAAGTGAATATATATTTGCTTCTATATGTCTTGTATTACCGAAGTGCAAAGGAATATCCTTCTGATGTATTCCAGTATAAGTAGTAGCCCTCAAAACAAGCTGCTTAGCTCTCTTGCCTTTATCAAAAAGTGAGAAAGGCTTCTAAAACCAGTAATTTTGTCCATATATTGTTTTCCTATTAATGTGAAAAGAATTAATTCTACTTGTTCTATTTCTTACTAATTATCCCTGGAGTCTGAATAGGTCTGGCATCTACTGTCATGTTTTCAGTGGCTGGAAAGTCTGTCATATTTTACAGGAAGAGGATAAGCACTGCATATAGACTTGAAGAGAAACTAGAGATGACTAGGTGGGTGTTGCTAGATTTGTTTAAAATGCCAATTCCTAGTGCAGTACACATGTGCCACTGGTACCCCATGACATGATGATTTGTAGCATCACACAGTTGTTGTATGAGATGCCTGCAAGGTTGTGCCAGGGCAGTGTTTGTAGAGGAGGTCTGCAAGGAGGGGGCAAGCAGGTGCACGATGTTTTAGCAGGATGCAGTTTGTGACTCCTCATTTGATAATTATTAAACCAAACATTAGAGAGGCTGTTGGTGATTCTGTGTCATTCATGTGTGAACAGATGTAAAATGGATTGAAAATTCACATGCAGTTGTGTAGGAATCACAGAGTGGATGGGGGTGGAAGGGACCTCTGGAGATCACCTAGTCCAACCCACCTGCTAAAGCAGGCTTACCTAGAGTAGATTGCACAGGAATGTGTCCAGGCGGGCTTGGAATGTCTCCTGAGAAGGAGACTCCACAGCCACCCTGGGCAGCCTGTTCTGGTGCTCAAGCACCCTCAAAGTAAGAATGTTTCTCCTCATATTCAGATGGAACCTCCTGTGGTTCAGTCTGTGCCCATTGCCCCTCATCCTATCGCTGGGCACCACTGAAAGAAGTCTGGTCCCATCCTCTTGATACCCACTCTTGAGATATTTATAAACATTGATGAGATCCCCTCTCAGCCTTCTCCTGTCCAGGCTGAACAGACCCAGTTCTCTTAGTCTCTCCTCATAAGAAAGGTTCTCTTGGCCCCTAATTATCTTCATAGCGCACCACTGGACTCTCTCCAGTAGCTCCTTGTCCTTAAACTGGGGAGCCCAGAACTGGATGCAATACTCCCGATGTGGCCTCACCAGGACAGAGTAGAGGGGGAGGAAAACCTCCCTCGACCTGCTGGTCACATTCTTCTTAATGCACCCCAGAATGCTTAACACGTACATTTGAAAATTCTCACTTCTCTCTGCTTGCAACAGAGAAAAGGTGTGTTTGTATACCATTTCTTAAATTGCAGTAAAGTCACTGCAGGCTACATTTGTTTGTGTATTCTTAATCAGTTTTACTTATTGTCATGTTGAATTTGCAACTTATGTGTAAGGAGTGTTACTGCCATAATGTTCTTCCTTGCTATGGCCTTGAAAAGGATGAGCTTCAAAGACCTTCTTGCAGCTGCAGGACTTCCAGGACTAGAATTCAGAACTCAGTAGATTCAGATCTCCTGTGTGACTTGCAGACTTGTCACTGTAACTTCCAGCTGCCTCACTGATTACAGCAGATTATTTGTTTCCTTGCTGCCTTTTGGGTTCTCAACTTTCTTGTTCCCGCTAGGAGTCCATCAACTGGAGCATACAACTGGAATATCTAAAATATACTTGTTTCGTCAGGCCCTGTTCGTGCTATCTAGACATTTTTCCTGCAACATCAGTTTCTTGCCATCATGATTTTCTTCCATATTATAAGACAACTATAGCAGTGATCTCTTTTTTGTTACCAGTAATTTCATTTCTATCTTAAGGATTTCCAGGCTGCCTGTCATAATAGAATCTGCGTTCTTGAGAATACCTTCTGAAGCCATTTTCCTTAAATTGTTCATAAAGGGCTTGTTAGAGTACTTGGAGGTGTCATCTTGAATGTCTTAGCCAAATGGAAGTGTGGCTAACTAACCGCCTTTTTAGCTCCCACTTCTACATGAGATGGTTTCTTCATTCCAGACCTGAAAGCATTTTAGTATTAAATGAAATGTTTTCTCTGCAGTAAAATGCTTTGCAGCCCTTTGGGATGAAGCACGTCTTACAAATAAATGATTATAATAATAGTAGTGATATTAGTAGTAAATAGAGGTGATGTAGTTTCTGTGCTTAGTGCTTGTATGGACTTTGCCCAGGCAAACGAGGGTCATTTGGGACAGAAAGTGAAAATGTGCAAATGATAGTTGGGCTGTACTGTTTTCTCCGATATCAGTGTAAAACTCAGCTGCCTGTTGACTTCAAGTTTCCTTATGTTGAAATCATCCCACTCACTTCCATTAAGTTCCCCTGGATTTATGCTGGTGAGAGCAGATTTTGGCCCCTTAGAAGAAGCTCAAGACAATTATATTTCCATTAAGAAATTAATTTTGAATTAATGCAGTTATTGTGCAGCGATTAAATCCCAAACTGCTGTTAGAAAAACTGAATTATTGAGGTTTGCCATTTAAGCTGTAGCTTGTGTGGGCATAATGAACTGGCCTTTTATATTACACGATAAACCTCATGTTCTTAATAATCACTTGGAATTGACTTCATGTAAATAACTAGTACAGCTGCAGCAATCATCTCCTGAGATGGTGCTGTTATCTTGCCAGGATTTTTCTGGTCGCTGCATTCTTTTTTACTGTGGAGTTACTACAAAACCAACCTGCATGCTCTCCTAGCAGCTCAATTAATACCTTGCACAACTTGTAAAGACCTCTTTATAGATTTAGCAAGTTGCTTATTGTAGGTTAAAAATGTACCAGTTGAATTTGAGTGTTGCCATTATTATTATTGATGGAATTTTTCCAGCTCTGCAAGAAGGGTTATATAAATTACATGATGGTTAAAGCTCAGTAAATATCTTTTAGCAGTAGAGCGGTTTGTATTTAAGCTTCCATGCAGGGGCTGGTCCAGCAATCCAGTCAGTGACAGTTCAAAGGTGTGTTCATGTATGGAGCACCATTTTTAAAAGTGGCTAAAGGACTTGGGGCCCCATGGCTTTTGGCCATGTAATTTCCTTAGCAACTTTTAGAGATCGAGTAATCTTAGAAATAAGACTGTTTTTCAGTGCATTTCTCTCTGGCTGAATCTGAGGTTGTTTGGTTTGTTTTTCCTGCAAGGCTACTAATATCTGTTATTGGTTCCCAGCAATAAGGCACAGAGATGCCATATCATTAATACTTGACTATACAGGTGAAAGGATGGAAGATCTTTCCTTTCCTGCCCTATGATACTGTTTTTACCTCTCTACTTGGATGAGAGAGTTTAAGATCTGAATGTCAGACAGTAAAATCAGTGGAAGCAGCTGGAAATTCATCTATTTTCAATTGCAAGACATTAATTTAGGAGAATCAATATGAACTTGAAAAATCTCTTCAACAGTCCTATTTTTTGGAAAATTTTAGCCTTGTGACTCATACTCAGATGTATGATAATTAACAGCTCTCCTGTGTGAGAAAGAAACTACATTTTGTAGAGCATATTTTGCTTTTCCCTAGCAGGTAGTAGTAGTGCACATGCTGGGAAAAAAACAACATTACCTTTTCTTAAATTTCATCTTCCTTGTTTCGCATTCACTGACAGCAGTGCCACTGGATGCAGTCTGTACCTACCTAATGTCACTGTGTTTTTTGCAGAACAGGACTGATCATTATTTTTCTGTGTCCTGTTCTGTATTCTGAGTCTGGACTCTGGCAAGGGCAGCTGACTCTTGACATAGCTCCAAAGAGTTAAACATGAAAAAACTAATCTCCCCTTCAAATCTCTCTGCAAATAATGGTTGCTGCTCAGTGGAATGGCTTACCTGTGCTCAAGTGCTTTCTGGAGTTTCACATGTGCAGCTGTCTGGGTACCTCTTTGTCTACAGTGTGATAATAATTATAATTTCCTTTACAGATAAACTAAATGCATTTGTAGTCCATATTTCCTCCTCCTTCTCAATCACCTTCTGCTTCTCTCTTCTGTTATTTGGGTGAAAATTCCCTGAGATGATGTTCAGCAAGAATTTACAGAACAAGAAACAAATTGTTTCTGGAGAGTGCTATTTACCTTTTTTATTTTCTGCTTTGTTAGCTACGCAGAGGTTTCATTAGCAGGGAACAAAATGAATTCCAGGGACAGGGAGTAATCTGCACGCAAGTTCTATATATTTAAAAAAAATACACTAACAATCTTCAAACATGAAAATAACCAAGGCCCAGAAAGAACACAGCCGAAGAATCTACTAACAAGGGAGCAAACTGCCTTCTTGATAATGCATATAAATGGATAACAAATGGAATTAGCCTGTTAAAACCCTGGGAACTAGTAGTGCTGTAACCAAAACCGCAGGGTCACTGTGTCTACCCAATGTTATGTTGTTAATTATTCAGAGACCTGAGTCCAACTGGAAAGCATGTCAAAAGGGTCATTTACCTTTATTCCTTTCAGGGTGTTTGTAGCCATTTCCTCTGGCATTTACTATGAACTTCTGTGCAGTGGGCACATCAGCTCCAAAATGTGTTAGACAGAGCCACTGCAAGTCAGCTGCTTTGTCAGGAATGTGGGGTGAGCACCAAACTGGGCTAGCAGGGAGAAGAGCATGGCATTGGCAGAGTTTGGTCAGATGGAGGTTCTAGAAATGAACTAGCAAGTGATAGATACTACAGTTGCGACTGAGTTGCCTTATCAAAGATTTCTTTGGGTGTTCTTGCACTAAACGTACCTATTTCTGCTCTTCCTGTCTTACCCGAAGTTCAAAACTCCGTGTTCACAGCTGCAGAGGAGGTGTTGAGTTCCCCTGCCCTGTGGTAGGGGATAGAACTGTACTGCTTGCCGCATGGTGCGTGAGGGAAGAGCGTGCAAGTGCGATATCTGAAACACAGCACGTTGAGAACTGACTGGCTCTTTTTGTACACAAAGGATATTATCCACCAGTCTGTTGCTGGGGAAAACCCTCCTCCTTGCAGGAGGTTCTAGCAGAAAAGCTTTGAATCTGTACTTAGGATGAAAAAAAATTTAAAAATAGGGAGGAAAACCAGCTACCTTCAAGCCTGAGGGAATGGAGCTTGTTAGAGCAGATAACTAGGACACTTTTATGAAATGGATCAACCCCCTTTACCTCAGGGGAGGAAGTGTGGGGTGTTGATAAGATTGTACCACACAGACAACATTTGGTAATTAGTGCTATCTCTAATGTAATCACTCACTAAGAGGTTTAGCTGGGATGTGACTTACCCAGGAGAGGCCTTAGAGGAAAGGGGAAGAAAGGACAGGTGAGAAGAGCAAGATGTAAGTAGTCTTTGCCCTTCTTTAATACTGTCTATCTGTGAATCTCAAAGAGTCTACCCTACTTTTGACAACAAGTGTGTAGGAGCTCTGTAACATACATTGTATTATCCTGGTTTTGCATAGGAAGGAGTAAGATGCAGTCATGCAGATGACAATGTCTAGGCTGCCTCGTCAGACGCTGTGCTGGGAATAGAACACAGAAAGCGAGAACAAGCATCCTCTTTAGAGTTTGGTGGTACTGAGATATGCATAAACCTGGAAGGTGTATGAGTGAGACAGCTTGTATTTACACTTCAGAAAAAGTCTTGCCTTAAGAAGGTGGTTGTTCTGGATTTACTGGAAGCAGCATATCAATCTCATTAGAAACAATAACATGCTATTATAGTTAGTCTTTTGTCCTAGAGAGTCCCTCTTGCATGTGGCCATATGGCAGTCAAGAAGATTCACTGAGTTAGCTTCGCAATTTTCTGATCAACTGTGCTGGTTGCTTCTAAATAAACACGCCCTGTGAGATCTGACGCTGCCATCACCATGGGTTTTGTTGCAGAGATGCCACATGTCATAATGGCCAGTGATAACACCTTGATGAGTTTTGTCTCCAAACCTGCAGATAATTTTAAAATCTGACTTTGTGAGAAAGGCTCTGGCACTGAATTTGAAGGAGGTATGACTAGATTCTTCAGACATTTGAAAGTTTTCCCCATTTGTAGATCTCATCTCATGCCACAAAATCCCACTGAGGTATTATTTTATTTTTCTGGCTTTGAAATATGTTCTTCAGCCTTGAGGGAAGCCTTCATGCTGCAATCCTGATTCTTAGGTGCTTATAATATTCTTTCATCCAATACCCCCAGCAGTCTTTTTGTGCACACATTTAGGCTCCTGTATTTACACTTGATTCCTTCAGAGGCAGTTGAGGTAGTTGGATTCTCCTCTCTTTCTGTAGTCCACTTCCCTAAGGCATCACCTTCCTCTTCAGATAAATAAATGCCTTGAGGCAAACAGATGCCACTGTTGTAGTCTCATTTGCATGGGAAGTTGCCAGGCCTGATCTGACCTGCCTTTCCGTCAGGATTATAAAGGTAACGGATAGTCAATTTCAGGGATTCATGATCCATTTTAGCACAGCGCTTCACCTTGCAGCTAAATAATACGGCTGTGATAAAATCAGCCATAATCACTGCATCTTACTCAGCACTGCCTTGGCTGTAAATATTGCTTTCATATATTAAAAGCAAGCAAGCAAGCAAGCAAAAAACCTCAAATGGAAGGAGAGAAAAAAAGAAATCTAAAGAAAAAGGGTCTTTTGATCATGACTGGCCAGAGTGGTATTTCCTTATACTGTAGGCTTTCTGAAAGAGGGAAGCAGGGTTGGAACTGGTAGGCTACTTGCAGTTCAGAGGAGACAGTGTTTGATGCACAACTGAAGCATTCCCCATTACTGTGGGATGGTTCACTAGCAAAAGTAGGCCTGGGATGTACACTGTTCAAGAAGCTAATGAACTTTGGGGATGTCTCCGTCTTTATTACAAGTGTTTCAAATCCTGAACAATTATCAAAACAATTTTCTTGCTTTCCTCTAAGTTCAGTCTTTTGATTTCCTGAAAGAAGCATCATGACTCTATTTTCTCTTTCCCAGAACACTTTATGACTGAAATGGAAGTCCTTTTGGCTTCTGAAATTTTTCTTTTTTCCTTCTTCAATTCATGATTGCCCTGTGCAGCTCTTTGTTCACTGTCAGCTCACGATCAGTGATCTTTGAAGCAAGATCTATCATGGTTCATTTATACCATATAACCACCCTATGCCTCAGAGAGCCACTATTAGATATTAAATCCAGATTCTTCACCTTTTGGACTGTTACAAATTATTGCTGTAGCTTTTTCTGTGACTATAAAAATACCACATGTTGGAAGTGTTTAAATGGGTGTGGCATATGAAACCTCACCCTTCTGTTATGCTATCCTGGGTCTTGTAGCAAAAAGCCATCATCATCAGAACTTATGTGAAGTATTTCTAGCGTTTCGACAGATACAACAAGGTTTCTGTCTAGTCATTTGAGGTTTCCTGCCCCTTAGTTTAGTGGTAAGATCTGATGATGGAAGAAGCATGACAAAACACTGGCTTTGAGGGCTTTGTGCATGTCCCTAACAGGAAACCAAAAACTAGAAGGGCTTTCAGGACCTGTCACCAAAAGAAGGATTGATAGAGGCTCAGCTGCAGGTATAAAAATGGTTATGGCGCAGTGATTTGTGTAGAGGAGAATGATGCTGTTATGCTGTGGTTCCCTGTAAAACTGAAAAGCTGATGGTGGGTAGAAGTCCTTTGTTTTTTGCTATACCTTCTCCTATCTAACTGTATCATCTACCACATTCTGCTCTGTTTCTTCCCCCCCCCCCCGCCCCCCCTCCCCTTCCAAATTTGTGGCAGTACTTGTTTTTCTCATTTAATTTTAGGAAATAGAAAATGGGGGAAAAGGCAAGAAAAGGGGGAACATTATCCTGACTTTAATCTGAAAAGGGCAAAAGGTGCAACATCACAGACAAGTAAGTCTGAGTTTGCATTATCTGAGGGAATGGCCTGTACACTGAACTCCAGGGCTGCGTTTCTGGCTATCGCCTGACAAAGTGCGTTACACAGTGGTATTTTGGATTTGCTTAGTTAGTCTTCTGTGTGCAACTGCTTCTGTGCTGAACTTCGGCTGAACTGCATTGATCATCAGTGTTCATTCTATCTGCTCTGGAAATTAGAAGAGAGAGAAGGGAAGGAGAAGTGTAGCTCGAAGTAAGGTTGTCTTCAATAAGAATTTAATTTAGATATTGCACAGTTACACTGTGTTGGTCAAATCACAGACCATTATGAGAAAGAAAAAAATTATTCAGGTTTCCTTTTCTGTAACCTCTGGATAAACCCAAACTTGCCTGTTCAATAGCTGTGTTTCCACTCCTCCTTGATTCTAAGGGCAAAATAGGCCACTACTTCTACTGAAGGGAAAAAAAAAAAAAGGTCTATCGAATGCTTGTATCCACTATGAAGTGTCTGCCCAGTCAGCATGAAATAGATTTCATATGGTATCTCATGTTGTCTACTGGGCTGGGTCCCCCACCTTGCTGCTTCTTCTTTGTGCTGTCAGGAAACGAGCTTCAGCAGGTGGCTGAGGAGTTTTTTATCCCAGGGGAACGTTCAAGTAGTGTAGAGTCATCCACACAAACCTACTTCCATGAGGAGAGAGGAGGAGACAGAAATTAATGTGGCAAGTCTTCCTTGTGTTCCTTGAAATCAGGCCTCTGTCTCACCACCTACTGATAAGAAATCAAGGGAAACGTGAAAACCTCAAGCTCTGAAGTAAGGTGGGGCAATGCATTCTCCCAGTGGGAAATGGCACATGAAAGGAAAAGGTGCTTCAGGCCAAGGCTGCTGAGACAGAGGTTGTTTATTCAGAGCTGGGTATTATGTTGGTTAAAACACTGACACCTTAGTGACATCTCTGACTAGTGATATCTCCGATCTTTCCTGAGCAGTGCTGTTCTAAAGACCCCCCCAAATAATAATGAAAGTTAAGAAAACAAAAACAAATAAACCTTGGAAATTGGATGCTCTGAAGATTAATTATATTATATAGATCTCATTGTCTTGACTTTCTGGGTATTTTCTCTTTTTAAAAATTACTAGTTTGATAATTTTCACCCATTTTGGAGTTTAGTTGAGCAAGTGAAATTAGTTTTACTAAGCCTTAGTCCTCATTGCTGGTAATTTGCACGTTTCTCAGAAGACTTGGGTCCTACTGCTGATTTAACACCATCACTTGGTGTCCAAGCACAGTGGCCATGCGTTGAAAGGAGTAAGGCATGTAGCTGCACTGACTTGACCAGAAACAGTTCCTTCAAATGAGAGATAAAGCAGGGTTTAGGGGGAATGTCTGGAAGTAGGTGTGTACTGGGACTCTTCGCTCTGTGTCCTTAAGGAGGAATTCAGGCCTCAAGGCAAGGAAGCCAAAATCCTGCCTACATTGCAATAGCTTTTCAAAATTTAGAAAGCCTTCACAGATAGAGAAGCAAAAAATCTTCTTCTTCTCTCACAATATTTCCTTTCCCCAGGAAAGACTAAAAATAAATCTATGGGCAAATTAAATGCATGTTTGCAGATGCTGCAGGATTAAAATACAGGAATCTGTCTTATTTTCCAACAAACTTTAGCTACCACTTTCCCTTTCCTGCTGATTACAAATATCTCCTTACCAGTTAATCTGCTTTTTCTATCCATCTCTAGTTGTTCATTCCCCTTTCTATAAATCTTAGTCTTTTTTCCCTAGAGGAAAGTTGAAAGAAGGTGCTGTTGGGATTAGAGAGAGCATACATATTGCAGCAGCTTTAGGTAGAAACTGTTTCTACTCAGTAAAACACTTCCACTTTCCTGCCATCTGAAATTGAAATTTCTAGCTGAAAGGATGGATCCCTGCACGACTGTGGTTTTGTCTTGGGAAACACTGGTGCAGGGAATAGCATCACATTCCTGTGCTGCCAGATTGAAGTAAAGTGCCTGGGATCAGAGAGAGAGTGATTTCAACGTAGCAGACAGTGCATCTCCATTGTTTTCACTGGGATGGTCCCCAGCATATAAAAGCCTAGAAGAACACAAGCAAAGCTCTTTCCTCTTGCTGTCCTAACAGAGAAGTAGTGATGTCCCTGGAGGATCTAAAAGAACAGCATACATGGTGTGGGTCAGTTGTTTTGCTTTGGGACCAAAGCTGGGTGGAAAACTATTCTCCAATATTACCTGCACATTGTCAGTCCAGGTGTAGAGGTGAAGGACCACATTTCCATGTCGGGAAAAGCTGCATCTTTGAGATGTTTAGAAGAAAGATGAAACAGCGTCAACCCTTTGATTTGCTGGTGAGCTTGTAGTCTTTGGAACTGCAGTGAGAAGCACCTTGCCCAGCCAGCAGAGCACTTGGCAAAGGAAATTTTATGCCACTGGGTTCTTAACTCAGGTTTTTCCTGAAATGAACTGGCTTGTTGCGGTTTCCTCACTCTGTGCTCTTTCTAAGTTGGTCGTGTTGCACACTTTGTGCTCAGATGGTTTTGGTGAAGTAGATGTTGTGATTTGATTCAATAAACATCAACTTTTAGCTCAGCTTCTCAGCACACTGCCTGTGTTTTGCTTGTATTTTGCTCCTTCCCCCTTTCTTTGATATCCAGATCAAACTTATTCTAGGGAACTCCCTCCATCACAAGGATGTTTCTGTTTCTGTTCCTGTTCATTCACCACCTGACCCCACAGCAAGTAGGAATCAGCATGTTGCTGATTTTATTTTAGTAATGATATCGTCTTTATTATCCAGAGGTCTTCCAAATCAAATGTGCATCTGAGAAAGGATTTCTGTCTTGGCAAAGGGTTTGGTGCCAGATACAGAGCCTGAATTTAGATCTTGGTCATTAGCTCAAATGCACTGCAGGTTAGTTATGACCATAGAAGTCTTTCTTCTCTGATGACCACTTGGTGCTTCATGTGTGTTGAATGAATCATCCCCTCCCTCCTTCTTCTGGTAAATTCATGCCAGTGCGTGGAGGCACGTGTTTGTGGGTCCCATCAGCAGCAGTGTGAGCTTTCTGAAAAAGGCCTGGGACTTTTGGTGAGCTGATTTCTTAATGCTAGATCTGCTGTGTGCAGTGAGCTGGGAAAATGCACACCAAGTGTACAATGCTGTACTACTGATCACAATAAGACAGAAACATGACATTGTTAATGGATCAGCTATTATCAGAGAGATGTCTATGTAATAACCTTCAGAAATCTGGCGGTTTTCCTCCCCTCCTGGAGATTTGCCTAATAACAGAGGAAGAGTGATCCAGTTACTAGGTTCACAAATAGCGGTAATACATACACTCTGTGCAGGTAGCAGCATTTGGCAGCCATGTTTTCCATCAGTAGCAAGTTTCCTCACACATCAACCAGCTCACACATTTCCATTCACTGGCAACTGTTTGTTTGTGAGTCTGAACTCCCGATGTGTCTTGTGCCAATAGCATGAACGCATGTGGCACAGAGGTCAGTGGGCATCCAGCCCTTCAAAGACAGGCTGCCGACAAAGCTTTCTGCCATAGAAGGCATTTGTGGTGTTGTCCTGTCACGGTGGTGGTGTCAGAGCTCCCAGGATACAACTTCTGCTAATGGTGGCAGAGATCTTTCCTAGGCAGCATCTGTAAACTGGATGTGTCTTGCCCTTTCTTGGTTCTATTTCAAGTATGTCAGCTTTTTTTACTATCTCTAGTTCCTGCTGCCTCAACTATGTGCTTAAAATGCAGTGACCTAATGGAAATCATTGGCACAACATGGGTATCCTGAAGGGGAAAGCATTTTTTTTGCCTTCATTTCAGAAAACATGTACGTGCCTCTGTCTAGCCTCAGAAATTCATGGGAAGTGTTTTGCTAGCAGTCTTAGCAAGATCCTATAACAAGGGCTCTCAGGAGATTTTGCAGCCATGTATTATTATTAAGGGAGCATCAACAATGCAAAGCTCTGCAAATCACATGAAGAGTACACAGTGTGCAACTACAGATGTAGAATTGTACAGAAGTGTGACTGCTGAAGTCTGAACATGTGACTACAAAGATCTAAGCTGTACTGTTTTTCCGAAGTTGTTACTTAGCTGCCTTCCCACCAATCTTCAGTTTTCCCTTGCACAAAAATAACGCCAGAGTTGAGGAGTCTTCCTTCACCATGGGAGTGCAGTTAATCACCTGGGCAGCTGTGGTTCACACAGTCTATTGGCTGTTACCTCTTAATGGTGACCTAAGGCCAGATGTACTAGAGGAAGGTAGGCCATAAAATAGGAGCCAAAGGTAGAGATAGAGGTATACCATACAACTTTGTTAGATTTTCTACACTATGGTCAGAACACCCCAGTGAGTAAAAATTTCTGTGTGAAATGGTGACTGTTCTGTGAAAGACATTACAGATTTGCAAGGTAGGATTTTCCTCAGGTTCTGAAACTGGTGCTCCAATTTAGGTATCTGGCATGAAGTAGGACACTTGCTTAAATGGTATACTTTGGCTTTTTATCTAGTGTGGAAAAAATGCATTGGAGAGTGCTGAGTTTGTAGTGCTTTTTTTTAATAAATATGTTGATGTTTTAGTCATGGACTGAACAGACACGTTCAGAATATCAAAGACTACTTGAACCTGTTTTTTGTAGAGAGGTTGATCACCAGAGCAGCCGTCATTCACACAGTCCACTCAATTGGAGGGGACAGGAAATATTTTGGGGTTTTGAGGATTTTCTGTTTGTTTCTCCAGCATTCTGTTCCTTCAGTGGTTTCCCATTCACTTCAGTTCAGTGTGGTTTAAAACAAAACTATCTCAATGTTCTTACAGATCCTTCCTCCTTCCCTTTTTAAAATCAGATCCTCAGGTGATATACAGAGTCAGAGTTACAACAACTTAACGCTATCTGTCCTGTGCCCCTGGGTCTCCTAGGATGCAGTAGTTTTCTGAATTTTCCACTCATCAGAGAATGTCTAGAGTAAAAAGAATATAAATTTAAAATGTTTAATGGAAGCTGGAGAAGGATCCCTTAGGGCTTATTTCACACAGGGAAATGAACTGGTAGAACTATAGTGGAATGATTATAATTACACCACTGTGGCATAGGCCTAAATGAGATCGAGTAATTGTATCAGAGGCATCTTACTTTTATTCTCAAATACAGTGTTCTCATAGAGAGTTATTCTGCTAGTGGTACAGCTGATGATTATTATTATCATTATTGTTGTTATTTATTAACCAGCATTTAATTTAGCACTTTTTTTCCCTGCAGATTTCAAAGTGCTTGAAAATTAAATCTGTATTCCTGTTTGAAGTACCACTGTTGTCCTTTAAGACAGTTTATGCAAACTCTTAGAAAAATCTTTAGACCTTCTTTACTCATCATAAAAATGAAAAAACAAAAAGGGCACATACCCAAGAGTTTTTTCTTTGCAGATTACCTTAAATATACATAGCTAAGAGCCAAAAAGATAGGTTTTATTCTCAGCTCTGCTACTGACTCTCTGTATGTGACCTTGGCCAAGTTATTTCACTTTTACAAATGAGAATAATAGTGCTGACCTTGCAGAGGTATTATAAGGCTTTATTTCTAAAGCTTGCAAAGCCTTTTGAGATCTTAAAGTGGAAGGAGATAGCAAAGTTTAAAGTACAACTATTATTAAACACATCATATAGGTTAGGTACAAGTGTTTCAGCCATCTGATCTTGATCTTTTTCATTTTTAAACTTCAAAGCCTAATTGAGATTTAGATATTGTGAATTTCAGCAACTGCTTCACTTCCAGTGTGTGGATGATACTGTACATTCTCCTTTCCCTCCTGCAACCCTGTAAAACAAATCTATGGCCAACCTCCATCCATTCCACTTCCCTCATGGCCCTTCACCAGTAGATGGAGGCTGATGTGGCACAGCTGACAAGATCAAGCATCGTTAGGTCACTGATCTCTGCACTGAGGATTTTAATTAGACTTATCTTGTGAGCCCTCAGTGGCCTAGTTGTTCTTGAGGCTCTTGAATCTTCTTGAGAGACTGAGTTGCAATCTTTGCAGGGTAATGCGTATGATACCTTATTTTTGCTGCTAAAGAAAAATCATCCCTTTTGTTGTAGTTTCTGAACACTGTAAAGTGATTCCATCATGTCACCTCATTAGCATCTGTAGCTTTTGCCTGTTGATCTCCATCTTTAATGGCCTCTGGTTTGGATGCCTTCCCTTCACCCTCTAAAGCAAATACCATGCAGTGTTTTTTATTTTTCCTAGCAGAACTTTCTCTTTCAAGTGTCAAGCACATCTTATGCATGAGGAGGTAATGTTTAAATAGACAGTACCTGGTAACCCAGAAACACCACCACCCCACCTTCCCTCCCCCCAACCTCACCCGTGCCCCCCCTAGACCTATCAGTGATTTCTACGAAGCAAATGAAATTGTAACTCAAAAGGTGAGCATTTCACAGAACCTATGTTCAGCATGCTGGGATCCACACTGCCACTGGAAAATCCGGAGGGACGTGTATGTGGAGAAAAAGTTGAACCCCAACGCTTCAGAAAGTTCCAGTGTTGTGTTTCCACAGCTGGTGGTGCTGCCAGTCTGAAACAAGGGAGTTTTGTCTGAATCAGGTGCTAAGCCAAATTCTTTGCACCTTCCTGGATGTATGCTTTGCAACACCAGTTGATGTATTAACTGTAATATATTAGTCTGATGTATGGCAGGTAACAGCACTGTTTTTCTGTAATTCTTTTTCTTCACAGTTTCACTTAGGTGTGGATCAGCTCTGTTGTATGGTGGCCTCCAGTTTCTGTACCACTACAACAAATGCTTCTGTAGGGATCTCTAGCTGGTGGTTGTCACAGCCTCTCCTCATGAAAAGCTCTGTTGTCTTTGTGCCAACCCAACTGCCTGGTGGGCAATTCTCTACCTTTGCTTACTCCAGGATCAAAGGTGCTTGTGGAGCTTTGTTTAGCTGAGGCTTGCTTTATGCTGGGATCTCTTCCAGCCAAAGCTCAGTACTTCTTGTACTCAAACAAACAGAAAGGTGATTATTAAAAGTTGAAGGCCTCAGATTTTGGCTGTGCTGTTTGCTCTGCTGCATCAGAGAAGACACTAACTTTATCTGAAAGACAAGGGAAAAGTAGGGAACAATTGTTGGCATTATGATGTTGAATAAGGTTTATAATAGCAGTAATCCTCCATGAAAACAGTTGTTATCATAGTTAATGTCCGCTTTGTCAGTGTGTTAACCTTCCTTGGCTTTGCCTCGGGCCATTAAATGACCAACCATTCGTTAAACACCCGGGAGCGACCAATTTCAGGGGGAATATTATGGAGTTCATTTGCTAAGTGAAGCACTTGAAACAGCATGTATGTATTGCTTGCTACTGTTTGTGCATGTGTACCTCTACCAGCTCTCATGTGTATGAACTTGGCCATAGACACAGTTCTCTGTTTTCACGTGTGTCCTCATTTATGCTTGCATGCACTGATTCATGTCCATCCATGTTAGGCCTGAATCCAGGTAATACAGATGGGCTTCTAAGAGAAAGAGGGAAGATGTGTGTCTATGAATTGGTCTGACAAATTGGGAGAGGCATACCCCCACTTCTTTCTGTAGTTTCTGCTTTTTTATATTTCAGTTTCCTGTATTATTTTCCTAAAACAGTTGTGTTTTCACCTACCTTTCAACAGAACAGCCATTCAGATGTAGTCTAAATGAACCCCCTGGAACCGCATTGATATTGTCACTCCTCCTACTCCTTCTGCTTGCTCTTTTGCCCGCAAATTGTCTCTTTCGTGATGTTTCTGCCATGTGATGCTAACTCTCCTTGGTATTTTTCATGACAACTGAACCATGAGTCTTCTACTTTTGAGCTTGAAAATCACTTTTACAACCATTTCTGTTTTCCAATGTTCTTTGCTTTTCTCAAGCATCTGAAGTCAGTCACTTACCAAAATGAATAAATGAACTATGTTAGGGACCTAAATGCGTTTTCCCCCATTGAAGAATTTTTGCTGGCATCTAGCACTAGGAGCTGTAGACCCCCATATATTCCTGTAGGCTGGGCACATCTGGACAGGTTTTTTCGAGGCCAAGGATTCCCTACATACCGGAAGAGTTGTTGTTCATAGACGTTGTGGAATGTGGATCCTACCATATGCCCCTTTGCCTCTTCATTTGTGCCTGTAAAGTGTTAGGTAAAAATATTGAACTATATACCCTTTATCACTGTATGTTGTGACCGTAAATCTGTTTTCTCTCCTATCAGTTTCAGAGAGATTTACTAGTTTGTGTAAAAATGGCCTGTGTGTATTCTCCTGTTGATAACCTCTGCTTGCATTTTAGTCTTTAAAAGTTCCCCAAGGCAGGGAATCATGTCTTTGTGATTATCTGGAAAGCAGCTAGAACATAGCAGTGCTTCTTCATGCAAAGAGGAAAGAGAAGGAAAAAAAAAAAGGTTCTGCCTTATCATTAGGATTGCAAAGGTTACAGTGAAAGCTTCTACTGTTGAATATTGAAATCTATTTGAAAATAGAGTGCTAGACAGCGTGCTATGGCAGGAGCAGCAACGGGGCACACCGAAGTCCCTGGCACCCCTTTGCTTGAAAATGAAACGGTACCTTTTGCTTCAGACATGCAAATGGGGGTGCTCTTTATACTTCCTCAGCACTTCAGAAATTAAAATGGAGAAAAAGATTCTTCTTCAGTGCCAGCCAATCTTAATTGCACCTCTCTGTCTCAGTATGAATTTTGTTACATTTTAAGGGCTCCCCTGCTTTCCTCCCTGTCTTTCTGGAATGGTAAAGTGCTCTCACTTGCTGCTTGGACACTCCCAAGTGCTGCTCACTGCAGGTGCCAGTCTGACAGTTTATGAGAGCACTTCATAATCCCATAAAGATACAGAGAGGAGAGCACTTCGTGCTGCACAGCCTGAGATGCTGCTTAGCTTCGTGTGCTCTTCACATGCAAATTAGGAAGGCTGCTTTCACTACACAGGCCTTTCAAGACACACCAAAGTGCAAACATTTTCAGACAGAGTCTGTATCTGGTAAGCAAACATCTTTAACTTTCCACAAGTGCGTCTCCCTTGTCCTCTTATCAAATAAAAAAGCAGTGAAACTAAGTAACTAAATAAATAGTTATTAGGATAGTTATATTGACAAAACTAAATAAACTAAATAGCTAAATAACAAGATTTCCATCTTGTTCTTCTGTGAGATTCCAGCCATAATAGGAAAGAAGAACATGCACAAGCAGAAGTTCAGGCCATTGAGAAGTCAGGCATTCAAGGATTCTAAAGCCATTATGATGCACTTGGTTCATGTTTGTTTAACTTTTTAAAAAATGGAAATATTTTTTTTATTTGGTTTAGAAAAGCATCCAAAGACATAAAGAAAAAAAGAAAAACAAAAACAACACCACCACCAGGTGTGTGGTTCTCAGCTTTAGAAACTAGTGATTTACAAGTAAAAATAAAAATTCTTGTAAAACTTGTGCAGAGGGTGGCATGATGACTGCCTTTAGGATACTTCATTAAAGCACAAATAGCAAGGGGATGAAACGTTCAATTTGCAATTCCTTCTCGCCTCTTTGGTACATTTAATTTACTTTTAATATGATTATTCACTACTTAATGCAGCCAAACATTATTTACTCAAATATCTGTGGTATAAAATGAGTTTATCCAAAGTGAGGTCATATCCTTCAGTTGCTTCTGACATATCAAACAGTATCCTGTTCTACAGAACCTTTTACTAGCATGCCTTATGTGACCTCCCATTCCTGTCAGATAAATAAAGGAAGGTGATAGCATGTTTTTAAACACTGTCCTGCTTATCTCTGGGTTTATAAAACACTGCTGCTGGAATTTTGGGCAGTGTAATGAGGTGTTTGCTTACTCGCCACTTGAACAGCATTCACCCTAGCATGAAGGGTGTTCTCCACAAGCAAAAAGAGACCGTGGGAGAGGGGTTAAAAATACAGAAGGCTTACTTACTCTTCTGGCTGATGTTAAGCATAGAACAAGAGCGTGTCCTTTTGAGCTGCATCAAAAGGAGCTTGACCAGCAGATCAAGGGAGGTGATTCTGCCCCTCTGCTCTGGTGAGACCCCACCTGGAGTTCTGTGTCTAGCTCTGAAGCCCTCAGTACAGGAAAGACATGGACCTCTTGGAGAGGGGCCAGAGGATGCCACAGAAATGATCAGAGGGCTGGAACACCTCTCCTATGAGGGCAGGCTGAGAGAGCTGGGGTTGTTCAGCCTGGAGAATGCTCCCAGGAGGCCTTGTTGTGGCCTTTCAGTAATTAAAAGGGGCCTATGAGAAAGATGGGGACAGACTTTTTAGCAGGAAAGGGTTAGTGGTTTTAAACTAAAGGAGAGGAGATTCAGGCTAGACGTGAAGAAAACATTTTTTACAATGAAAGTGGTAATATACTGGAACAGGTTTCCCAGAGAGTTGGTAGGTGCCCCATCCCTGGAGACATTCCAGGCCAGGCTGGACAGGGCTTTGAGCAACTTGACCTAGTTGAAGATGTCCCTGCTCATCGCAGGGGGTTGGACTAGATGACCTTTGAAAATCCCTTCCAACCCAAACTATTCTATGATTCTGTGAATTAGAATAATGTTTTAGCAGTGAAAAATGGGAATCAGGCCCATGATATGCTAAAGTTTAATAATGTTGGGATGTATTCAGTAACTGTCTGGGCTTCTGCATGTGATATAACTTCCCATAGTTCTTGCCTCTAGTTAGCATCACATATTAATGAAGCTATCCATATTTGTACATTTAAGGGGTATAAGTGACAACTTGGTAACTGATATTGCAGGAAGATATCAGCCAGTTTTCCCACAGGTAGTGCTGGACAGGACATTAGGAACGTAAGTTTTAAATAAAAGCTAGGAAGCTAGATGGCGTTAGCGATTGGTAATGTGAGTATGACTGCTTTTGAGTTCTATGTCACAGATATGAATGAAGCCTAGGAAATGAAAGCTGTTAGCTACTTCGTGGTGCTGTCTCAGGAGAATATATAGGCTTCCCACCAGTTCCTTGTTCTTGAATCAAGGGATGTTGAGCCAAACAGAAGTCCTTCCACTGATTTTGTTGTCTTGTCTGAGCAGTGGGTAACCTAATGGGCAGCTGTCTAAACTGCATATCCTCGACTTGTAAACTCTCTCTGGAAGAGAGGGTCCTGACATAATAGCCAAGCCTAAGGTCTAATCTCTGGGCTGGAGACAGTCCCTCTGTATCAGCATTTGGATATATGTGTGGAAAAAGGTGTGGAAAGCAAGTGTTATTCCCTGCCTTGTGGACAAACAGAGAATTTTCTGGGAGTGGTAAATACAACACATTAAAGCCAAAACCCTTCCCCCACAAAAAATCAAACGCACTACCACCAAAAATACCCTTTATTAAAAATATCCATCTAAGTAGTGCCTATCTGAGTTCACACAGTTAGTTTGCTGCACCACCCTATGTATAATGTCCCTGTGTGTCATTCCTCTCTCTGCTGATGCTTAGCACCTTTTATCCAAGGTTCTCAAAGTCCCTGTGAAGCAATAATGAATTAAACTGCACAGTACCCCTGCTATTTAGGCAAACGCCATTTTTTTTTTTTCCCACAGATGGGGGGAAATGAGGCACAAAGAGGTTAAGTGTTTCACCTAAGGTCATGCTCTAATGCATCATTGTCCTTTTTCTGCATGATGAGGGCTCTGTCTGCCCTGCTGGAAAAACTGCTCAGAACTGTTCTCTGACTCTAAGCATATCTTATGAAATCCTGTTCACACAGACAAAAACTAGGAACTGGAATTATTTTCAGACTTCTGAAACTTGAATTCAAGGATATCTTTGTCAGCTTTCTGTAGTGATAGTGGTTAATTAATGACTTATTAATACCTGTGTGTCTATCCAATATAGGGCAACATAATCGTTGTGTATTACATCTGTGTAATGAAGCACAGGTTAGAACTGTCTTATGACTGCTGGTTCTGTGAAACAGAAAAAGCCTTGAAGCTTCCCACTCCCTGTTTCTGGATGTTTTAGGGATATTAGCAGCACTCCTGAACACAGTAACACTTTGTTTTTCTGTTGATTAAACTTTTACATATACTGCCATCTTCACGAATTTGTCATTCCCCTGCTTTCTCTTACCCCCATAGTTTTGGGAAATGGCTGTCATCACCATCTTGCTGATGAGGGCAAAAGGCTGAAGTGACAGAAACGTCATTCTGTTTGCAAACAAGATGAAAGAAAACCTGAAACTCAAATACACTTTAAACCATCAAGTGGTGAAAACTGTCATCAGATCAAGACTTGATGGTAAAAGATTCCTCTCCTGTTCTTATTTGATATGCAGGCAGAGGCAGGATTTGACGAAGACTAGAGAAAGCAAGTTTTAGGATCCAAAACCCACAATTCTCATGGGGCTGGTAGTCTTCTTTTTCATATATTGTTTTTCCTCTTTTACACAAGAGTATCCAGGACATGTGTAAATGATCGTACTCTCTTCCACTCCCAAGTGGCTTCAAGTCTGTTCTTCAGCTTATGATCACAGACTCTGTATGAAAGCACAGACCCTCTTAGTGTGACAGCTCTAGGGGACAAATCTGAGCTGATGAGACAAAGTTTTGTCAGCCAGGTGCCCTGTAAAGACTTTGTTTTTAGTGGAAAGATAAGACTGTCTTCAGAAATGCTTGCTGAGAGCTTTGTTCTTCCTGCCTGTTTTCCTCCTTGTTACACCTCTGGCTGGTCAGTGGTGAGTGATTGCTGATTTGTTGTCTTCTCACACCTCTGTGTACAGTGACCCCATTGCTCCCACCATCTCTGTTTTGGAGCTGTTATATATGGCAGGTTGATACGCCAGACCCAGCATGATGAACAAGAGCTTTATCAGCATTTGGGGCTGGATGCAGCTAATTGGAAGAAGGTCACTTGTTCCTCACATAAAGCAGAACAAAGAGAAAGGAAGGAAGGGATGATACTCATCCTCCTGCTGTCTGTCAGACTGTCTTATCCTGTCTCTTACCCACTCACACATATGCATTGGTGTGTACATATGAATATCTATCATTAATCTGCTCCTGATATTGCTGCTTCTGAAATTTTGCAACTTTTGTTTAGCTCTTTTCCTCTCAGGCATCTGTTTGGCTAAAACTGTGTCCTTTCAACTTCATCTAGAAAAGAGAGTTCTGGAATAATATTTAGAGCCCAGAAAAAGCAGGGTACAAGAGCTTCTCCAATAGACCTTGTTCTCAGTTTTTGCAGCACTGGGAAGAATAGCTGTGTATTAATCCTGTACTGGTGTTCTTACTCTTTCATACATATATCTCCCTCTATCAAGGCTCATTGGAGAAGTGGGGACAGATGTGGTCACTTACCCTTTTTGGATCCATAGGTCAAATACCATCACATACTTTTTGACAAGGTCAAGCAAGAATCCGAGAAGAATCAAACTCCATAAAAAAATGCCATCACCCAGGTAGCTAATGTGTACTGAAGGGCTCTGAAAAACAGTGCAACAAACAAGGTTTCTCTTGCTTGGTCCTCCAAGTAACAGTTTTATGGTGCCAATGAAGTAGCTTCATCAAGAATCCCCTAGATTTTTCAAAATAGAAGATGAAGTGAAATAGTTGCAAGCCTTTAAATTACTTACCTTTGATGGTGTAAAGTTGAGCCTTATACTTTATATAATATCTCTGTGATCGCGGATGTAGTTCTCTCTGGCTGTTGAATCCTAGATTCTTGAAATAAAAATAGTGACTTTAAAGCAGACCATGTTTTCTGGGCTAATTGTATTCTAGCACAGATGTATGCATGTCTCCAAGTACATATATGCATCCTTGCTTGTAGACATCTCCCTCTTATTCACACACAAATATAGGCACATATCCATGCCACCTCCTACTTCTTCTGATTTTTGGTTTAGTGATTACTGTAAAAACACAGGAGGTTATGTTTCTGCCTTGGTCCTTCAGACACTGGGCTTGGGTCACTAGAGACCACGGTAATACAGTCAGCAATGCTGTGACAGTGCTTGTGAAGCTGAAGATTATAAAATATCCACCTGTCCTTTGAAAAGGCCTTTATCCTAGGAGCTCAACACTAATTAGTGTCTTCATCTTTCAGTTCAAGTTTAAGCTTTGGGCTACAGGGCTGAAGCTGCTTCCCATCTTCTAAAATCATAGTTTTGCTTTACATCCCTTAAGTACCACTTTATAAGAAGTGGCTAAAGAAATGAAGAAAGTTTCTGCAAATGTATATGCACTCTGTTAATAAGATTTTCTGAATCAAAGTACTGAGAACAAAGTCGATCACAGAAGCATCCAAAGGGATGTACACAGACTCTGTGGTCTGAAGTTAGTTATACATGCTAAGTGCTCATTGAAGTTGATGGGAAATAGACAGCTAAGTTCATTTCAACACTTGTACCTTAAGCAGTTGCAGCAAGATGAGATTGTGGATTGTGGAAAAACAGACGAGTTGGAAGGTATGTTTGCTTTATTTAGGCAAGTCTTCACAAGGAGCCTTGCATTAGGCATAGAAATTATTTTCTTCATTATATGCAGGGGAAAGCTTAAGGCTCAATAACATAACAACTTTTTTTTTTTTTTTTTTTTTTTTTTTTTTGGTCCCCCCCCAGTTGGGCTTTACTAAAAAAAAAATCATTCTCTTCCACAGGCAGGGAAACTGAGCCAGTGCTCCAGTCACTCGTGAAACTTCTGACAAAATAGGAAGCAGAATCCAAATTCACTGGTTCCTAGTACAATGCTAGAAACTTACTTTTTCACAGGACTGCACACAGAGGTTTTGGTATATGGAGAAAAATGGGAGGAATAAAGCATGCATTTCCTTTACACTCATTCTTCAAGTGCCACTGACAACGCCCCTAAATATTTTAAAGCTTTCTTCTCTTATGTAGACAGCCTTAGAAATTCACCTGCTTAAATAAATATCTTGGGCTAGAAACCTAAATTAACAACTATGTTGGCCACTGGTGAAGAGAGATAAACAGTGATGATTAATCAAGCTCAGGGAAATTAAAATCATGTGGTTCTGTTAATCTCAGAGAAGTTGTAGGGTTTGTTTTGAGATCTGGGAGGAGGCAGAATTCGTTTATTTACACTAGCCAAAGGCATTAGCTAAATAGAATTGCCAAGCAGAGCACATTGCCGGGGGCATCCAAACAGCCACAACCCCAACTGCCTACTTTGGCAGAGCATGACCACCACCAGCATCAAGAAAGGATCTGTGTGTGATGACCTTGGTGGTTGGAGCCAGGGTTGCCCCTGCCCTCCTCATCCTCCCAGACAATGCTGCAAGTCTGACCCTATGGGGATCTCTTTCCCTTCCTTGGACAAGAACGGTAAGATCCCAGACATCATCCTTTGGATGGCAACCTTCTGTTTCCCTTGTGGTGCTGAGCTAATTATTCTGTTCACTGGGGATGATCTGGGTCCCTGGGATACTGTGTATGGTGTGACAAGGTATTTGGTGTGGACCTGACCAAATCATTAGCTCTCCTGAGAAGTATTACTGGGTAGGTATGTTAGTCTTGATGCGTTTAGCTTTCAAATCACTCTCACCAAATAAGCTTACTCTTGAGAATTTACAGAGTCCTTCTGGCTGAACCTCTGTTACGTCTTTGCATTGTGGAATAAGAAACTCTGTGTGCTTTACCCCTTATACCTAGGGTGGCCTCACAGTGTGTCCAGCATCATAAACTCTTGTGTAATCTCTGCATCTTCTTCTGCATTAAAGTTTAATTTAGCCAGTATCCTTCCTTTCCGATTGTTGTTATTTCTTAAATTGTCGGAGAAGGACAAGACACAAATCAGGACAAAGAAAATGAACAGTGAGGAGCCCTCTCTTGGCATTTGTAGCCTCCATTCAACATCAGTGTCTAGAAAAGAGAAACAAACCCTGAAAGAATATCAGTGTTTGTGGGACCATTCCTTTCTATAGGGCTTCAAAGAGCAAATGAAGAGTAATGAGGACATAAGTTGCATCATTGGCTGTTCTTTGTTGCTGGGTAAAGTAGGGCTGTGGATGGACCTGTGTGTAAGAAGCTGATCCGTTAAAAAGTTCAAAACCAGAATTAAAGTGATATTTCTCAGACTTCTTGGGAGGCCCAGTCATGTGTTGCTGGTAGCAGGAAGGATTGTATTACATTTAGGGAGAAATGTTGAAAGAAATACTACTCTAGCAATATATCCTTTTGGTTGTACATCAAGAGCCTTGATGTCCCTCCTTGATGTACCTCTCCATGGCATACCACGTGGCATATTGCTGGTCCATTCCAAGGAGGAACTCCTACTTGGCATATCAATGAGTGAAACATGGCCACAGCTTCACTTTAGAGTGTGGGGGTGTTTTTGCCTTTTAGATATACAGCACTGATTAAAATCTTATGAAATAGTTCGCACTCTTCAAGGCATAAATATCAGAAACATATGAAAAAAATTTTGCAAGCAGCAGAGGTCTTATCCTTTATTCCTTTATTTTTCCTTCCCTTTGTTAATGGTGCTAGTCTTGAAGTTCTTGCAAGGATTTAAATTGTGTTCTTTGCTCCTTTTATAAGCATTTAGGAGAAAAGTTGTGAAGCTGTGGATGTTCTTCTAGTGCCTGGCCAAGTGCCATCACACACATAGGGAAATCTGCAGGTTTACTAAAGATGGCTTAAGTGTTGTCAACAGAACAGAGATAATTAATTCATAGCAACATTCAGAGTGGTCAGAAAAACTTTCTTTAAAATGTCTTCTACTAGATTTTTTTTTTTTTTAATTTATTTCAAAGGAAAATTGGGAATTCCTTTTTAGATGTTTTTGAATAGAGCTTTGATGATTGTTTTTGTTTAGAGTGATTTTTTTGTCATGAGAACTTTATTGAGTGATTTATATTTTGGAGGAAAATGAAGACTGACCTAAAGTGGATGAAGTGGATTTTTAGAATGTTTACTTGGGAAGACATTTTGAAGTCTCCATTTTCTGTTTTCAATGATCACCTCATACACCTGCCTGAAGATCTAGAAAAAAATCTTTAGATTAAGGCATCTATTACCTGTTATAGCTCTGCTCATTGTATTCACTTTTCTATCCTACTCAAGGCTGTGTATAAGCTCATGACATTCAAGGTTTGCTTGTAAGTGATTTTCAGAGCAACACCTTTCCACCAGTGAACCATGACAATGACAGTGTACGATGGCATTCTGGATGTATGTTCTTCATCTCAGTGCTCCAGTGATATTAACCCTGTTGCAGATGGTCTGCATCCTGAATAAGTACTGTATCCCAAACCAGGTTATTTGTGTCCCTGTGCCTTCTGCCCGTGGGCTTCAGCAGAATTGAACATCATCTCCATAAACATCTCTGGTAAAGTGGGTCATTAATTCTTTAAAATGTTTTGCTGTCAAAATAGCAACATTAAGGGATGTTTGTTTTCTTTTGGTGACTTCCTGCAGCTTTACAGAAAAATATTTATTTTTCTGGCTTTCAGCTCAAAAGTTTTCCTGATAGACACATTTGTCCACTTTACACAACAGTGAAAAGTTGGAAAGGCAAATCCCACTCATCTCTGTGATGTCACTGCTGTAAATTCTTCCTTTGCTGACATTAGGGCAACGTTTCCATCCAAAGGGCTTGCATACAAGTGCAGAAGGAGGGAATGTGGGCCTTTTATTTGAGTTCAGGTGTATGTTTTCAGAGGTATAAATGGAAGAGAAGACAGCAGTTACTGCTGCATGGCTATGCCTGGGATTGGTATTTAATTGCTATTTTAGCTTTTTTATTTCTTTTTATTAAACAACTCTGACAATGATGTGCAAAGAATGATAGCTCCAGTCACTCTCTATGCCTCGTCTGACACTTCAGTGCTGATCACAAGAAGGAGCAGTGACAACTTTGGTCAGCAGAGACAACAAATTTGATTAAACCTTCTTGAAGGCCAGGTTCATGATAGAAAAAGGAGTGCATTTTGCACTCTTTTTTTTTTTTTCAGGATCTGTAACACACTTTAAAAGATTAATTCCCAGCTAGATCTAATTGGGTGATCTACCAATTCTAGCAAGATTATTTGGGGGATATTAATCATTTCCTCTGTGTTCAGTAGGAGAAGGTGTAAAGCTGAGACCTCTGTTGCCTGCCCAAGGTTTGAGATAACCTATCAACTCTTCAGTCACGATGCAAGAAAGCATTTTTAATGCTGTTAATGTTGCTGTTTTTTCCACTCTCATTTGTGCTGATTCTTGCACAGCTCTTTCTCATTTGTTTGTATACCTATTTTTCTGTGTCCGTCTCTCTGAGTCTTGGTCTTTATCTCATTCTGCCATACATCTTCTTTGTTTTTCGTCCTCCTGTGCTTCATCTTTGTCTTAACTCTGTCTCTATTCTCTCTTGTTTTTCCCTTTGTCAATGTGTTTTCCTTCAGTCTTTTTTTGTGCATGTGTCTGTGTCTTCCTCTCCACTCTCCCTTCTCTACTCATCCTTTATCTCTTTCCCACTCTTTCTCTTTTTTCCAATTCCATTAGCGAAAGTAGATAATAACTTGTGAATTCAAGTGGAACTTCATTTCTGAAACCGTACACTCGTGCTGGAACCCATTAAGCTCGATAGCGAGAAATGAGAGAAATCATAATTATCAGGCCAGTAAAATACATGAAACATAAAATTTGTCAGGGAAAGTAATTGAAATTATTGGAGCAGTTGGGTCCTGGTGCTGTGCAGACCCTCAGTGATAATGGAAAGGTTACAGGCAATGTTTAGCAATGCTGATGAGGCCCAAGGTGACTCAACGCCACCACAGTCAGCAACTTTATGCTCTGCTTACATTAATTTGCTAATCCATCTTTGGAAATGGCCAGGCTGAGCAGTGCATTGGGGTTCATAGAACCCCTGCCAAAGAGCTGGTGTAGCCAGTGTTGCAAAACTTTTGCTTTCATTTTCCTTACTGCACCTCCCTCTCTTCTGGTCCTTTTCACATCTTTCTTTACTACTCTTTAGTCTTCCCCTCCGTTTCCCACCGGAGCCATTTTAGGGGCTGCCTGTACAGTCACAATATGTTGATTATTTAAAGCTTGTTCTAAGGCAGTCCCATCCATTTCTCTAGCATTCCCCTCTGAGAAGATGTACGTATTTGCAAACTACCAGAGAAGTCCAGGAGCTGTTGCTGATGTCTCTATTCTCTCATTGTGGGTGGGGAAGCTAAATCAAAGGAAACTGAAGTTGTCGAGATGCAAGCTGGACATAATACATTTATGTCTTTGGTTACACTCTCCCTCATGACCAGATCAGCCCTCATCCATTTCTTAACTAAAGAGATTGCAAGGGCTGTTGCAGAGCCAGTGCAGCCTTCAGTACAACTAGCCAGGAGATTTGTGCCAATGCTGATTCAGTGCACGCGAAGTATCCCTTTGGATTCTGTGTTGTATAATAAAATGTTATTGTATCTGCTCGAGCAAGGCAGCCTTGAAAGATTAGCACAAACGTTGCTCAGACAAGGTACAAAATCTACTCGCCCACTCTCATGAACGCAATGAACTATTTATTCTGCGTGGAGAGAATGAATTTGCAGGGCTCCTTGTTTTCAGAAGGAAAGAAGGTGAGGGAGGAGAGATGGGAAACAGTATCTGCTTCTCTTTAGAGCCTGAAAAGAGTTACTGAATCATCTAGCCCCCCTCTTTCTGAAGGGTTAATGTGATCTGGAGAGAATGACATAGAGATCTATGCCTTCTCCTTAGGATTGCTGTTAGGGTGACATGTGTAAACCCCAATCAGAGCAGCCTCGTCTCCTCCTTTGCTTCCATACCTGTCATCACCCATTGCCTGTCTTCTTTCTGCCCAGTGTGTCTGTCCAGGGGCTTTTTCACTCCTCTGGAATTTCAGGCCAACCACGTGGAGTTCACAGACCATTCACGGACCACTTTCAGGGCGACTGAAATGCCCCCTGCAGGGCGCCTGCTTTGGTCCCATCTAGCACAGGTATCATCACCCCATTCCAGCAGCCCGCTGTCATGCTCCTATGGTACAGGCTGAGGCTGTGTCTTCTGGAAAAACCTGAAAGCCTAACAGGGCCCACCTACACAGAATGGGCAGAAAAAAATCATGCTGTTGCGATCCACGTGGAGGGAGTGGTAGGTTCTATTACACTGCCCGTAGCTTCCTCCTTCTCTTTTCAGCCAAACTCTTCAGTGCTTTCCCTGCTAACTGGTTTCTGCCATGGAACCGACTGCATTTCAGTAGCGTTGTGCAGTAAGCAGATTTGTGGGCTGCTTTGACAGAGGGACTGCCTTATCCAACTAGGTCCACTATTGAAAAAAAGAAAACCTGATAAAACAAGAAAACAAATTTTAATGAAATGAAATCCTCTCTCCAACAATTCTTCTCCAGATGTGGTGCTGAGCCTGTCATTTTCACAGCAAATACATTTAGTACTGCTAGATTTTAAACTTCAGAGAAAAAAAGGTGTTTAACGAACTGTCCGAACAACCTCTTAGCAGCAGCAGTAGGAGTAGCACAGCTTATTAAGGTTGATGCCTTGGTTCAAAGCAGAGCTCTTTATTACGGGGAATATGTTGTACATAGCTTGTCTAGAGGGGGGCAATTGTGGATATCTCTTCTATTACCATTCATACTTTTCTGATAGCAGTTGCAAAACCACAGGGTAGGACTTTGCAGCTGCAATTTAAGAATAATCTATGGTCATTTTTCTGGCAGTCGTCCCTGAAACTCTTGTCAGGCACTGGATTTAAAAAGTCCCTGTACAGTCTCATCAGAGAAAACAAGAAATCAACAGCTGTAATGCCAGTAGATAATAGAGAAGTTATATTGCACTGGAAGAAAATGAGGCATCATTACAAATTGCCTGAGAGCAAGAATTATCACCCACTCTTGAAATGGCTGGAATGCTCTTCCTCCCCCTGACACTTGGGTAGACAGTCTTTACATTTAAGGGACTGAAGATTATATTGGTATTTCTGTCCCTGGGAGCCTGGTTTCTCTAAGTGGCCGAGAGAAGTTGTAAGGAAGCCCAGGGGAAGATGGACGAGAGGGGATCATTTTATTCCTTGTTGAATTGTTTTTTGCTTGTGGCAAAATCTGACCCTGCTGTTCTCTGGCGGCATAACTGCTGCTCCTTCTGCATTGGCGCAGACCTAGAGGGTGAAAAATAGCTTACCAAGAAAAATATAGTGTCCAGATTCCTATATTTGCACCACCCCCTTAGAGGCAGTTTTCTACCCTAAGGGGTATCTCAAAAGCATCTCCCACAGTGCCAAATGTAGTTCTCCGTCTTCCTGGGAAGCAGTGTCTGTCAAGCAGCAAGCTTTCTGTTGGCGTCGTGTTGCCAACCCATGAATTTATGATGAGCCTTGTGAGCATCCTTCTGCCCTGAAAGACCCCAACAGCTGAAATGTATTTGTGAGAACTTCTGCTTTCTTTATATATATGGGATTTTTTTAAAAATGTGCAAAGTAAGAAGCAGTTTTCTGCTGTTCTAGTTGCAGAAAAATATCTGGAAATATAATGCAAGCCTCACCCTTGATGTCAAAATCCAGAGGCAAAATTAGAAAAAAAGATGTTAATATTATTAATACTGATTATATTTAGGGGATGGTTCCTAATTTTTTTTGTATTGACAGTAATTTGTCATATGATTGGAGATTCAAAAGAATTGCTTCAAAATATAAATCCCAGATTATGGTACTTAGTCCCCTAAGATCATTATGGGAATGGAAATCTTATGCTCGCTCTAAACTTGGTCTGTCAGTGTGGTTTTTGTTAACGTACTCAACTAGAGTAGTAGAAGTAGATTAGTTTGTTTCACTGTAGCAAGGCATTTTCTCTCCTGTTACGAGACTTCATGCAGTAGCACAATCAAGAACTCTGTAAGACGAAAATAATACAAAGTAATGTTTAATTCCAAGAAAAGATCATTATTTTTGTGATTAAGAGATTAGGGAGGAAATAGTTCTGAAGCTGTCTTTTTTTCCAAAGGGAATCAAAAGCAGTTTTGGTGGTAGCAGTGAAGTTCCCTGGCTTCATAACTTTTTTTTAGTTTTGCACTTTTAAAGTTAAAATCAAAGCTGCAGAGAAAGAAGACTCTCAAGTGGCTTAATCTGCATATTTTCTCATTAAAAAAGAAAAACATGTAGTGGATTTTCATGTGATAATATGAATAGTCCAGATTTTTTTTAATGTACTTTAATTTTTAATGAGACTGATCCTGCAGTATGGTTATTTATAACTTCCACAGCTTAATTAAGTCCAGTGAGAAGGACTGAATAAATGGAAGCATCTCAACCCGAGCTAGCAAATGACAATCAGAAAATGTAAATGATGAGAGTAGCCTGTAAGGGGATGCTTTAAATCTTCCCTTGTCCCTTGAAATCCACAAGCTGCATGAAGATGGAAATAAGACACTCCATGCAGGACTCTTGCTTCTGGTGCTCTGTTAAAATGTCAATTTTAGGAAAAAAATGTCTCTAGGTCAGTCTTTTGAGGTCTGGAAATGTTTCTGCTTGTGTGGGTGCTGCTGGCAAGCTGTTCGTAGACACCAGTGCATCAAAGTGTCTAAACAACAGGGCATTGCTGGGAGCAAGCAGGAAAATGAATTGCAAAGAGAGTGTCTGCTTAGTGCATATTAAAATAACTCACAGACAAAAACAGACAGAGAGAAAAGGGAGTAGTTGTGGTCCATCTCAGCTTTCTCCGCTACATGTGGGACAAAGGGGTGTGCATTAGAGAAGTGTGTGTATCTGAAGACGAGTGATCTGAGGCAAAAGAGCATCCAGGCTCCAAGTATACTGAGCAGCACTAGGTAGCAGGTGGTTTTGGACTTGCTGCCGTCCCTGTCCTTTGTTTTTAATAAATTCTTAATGGGACTTGCTGGCACTTTTCCAGACTTCAGCACTGTTTAGTAGGTAAAGCATGAAAGGACTGTAACACTTGGAGACCTGGATTGTGCATCAGCTCCTCCAACTGTCCACTTTGAATTTGTCAAGCCGCTTATCACTCTGTGCCTAAGCTCTCTGATGGGTAGTTGAGGAGACTGGTGCAACTGTAGTGCTTTGGGACTCTCATTTTTTTTAGGTTGCTAGACATTCCTGTTAGAGCAATGTGGTGATTGTTTGTACAAGTGCATATTGCAATATTACTGCTGACTGTTTCCACAGAAAATGAGTATTTTACCCTAAGGTAAAACAAACAAACAATAACATTAGGCATTTTTAGTGAACCCAGTTGTTTTTGTACGGCAGAAGTGGATGCAGCCAGTTAGCATAGGGCAAACCAGATCATGTGGATTAGTGATTTCTGGAGTACCTGGGCCTCTGTACCTCAGTGCTTTCTATTCTTCTGGTGTTGCTGCATGGGTAGCTATGGAGAAAAAGCTCTAGGTCTCCCAAGTGGAGAAATCATGGGGAGTTCCTAAATAGAAAATCTAGGAAGAAAAGATTTGCTCACACCTTACTGGGGGAGTCACACTGGAATAGATCCTCAGTTGCTCATCTCTGAACATTAGCACAATTGACACTTGAGCAGCAGTGAAACGAGAGGCTGCTGATGGTGTGAGTGCTTTAGTAATTGTGTTTTCTTCAGACTAGTAAGAGTTTGACTTGAGCAATATGTGAGCTTGTGCAGTCTTCCTATACAAAGGTACAATATACCTTCATTCTTGTAGAAACACTTTGGGGCCCTGGCACAGCTCTGTCCATGTGTCTTGGGAGCAGCACAGGCAGGTTTCAGTGAATGAGCTTCATTATAAAGTTATCAGCAGCAAACAGTTCACAGGATTGGGATGAAGCTGTCCTTCTCTAGTTCATTGTTTTCTTCTTTGCTCTTTGAGAACATGGCAGTACAAGGTGAGGCAAAGTCCATGCTACTCTTTCAGGAGTTATGCCTTGTGTTATTATGCTCCTCCTTCTACCACTATACCATGCTTTCACAGTTAAATCAGTTTAAGCGGTGGTATGACAAAAGCTGTTCCCATACTGATGATCCAGACTTGTGCCAGAGAAAATACTTGTCTGTGGCAGAGTTCTGACAGCTTGAAAGTTGAACAGTTTTAAGCCTATTCAAGCTGAGACAAATCCTCATAGCTTTCAGTGGACCTCCAATATGCTCCTAAATATGATTTGGTTGTTATTACTTCATTTCAGGAGGCTGGGAAGGCTTGTGGGGATCTGCCTTTTAGAGAGAGATGACTGGTTGTATGATGACCTCTCCCTGTCTGTCATTGTTGCCTGTTCCATTTTGAACTTGTGTGAACCACTGGAGAAAGAAAATTGATTTGACAAGTTTAAGATTTCCTCAGAGTTGGTTGTCATTCAGAGTTACTTGCTAGCTTGCATCCATGAAGACTTTTCTGGGTTTTGAATAATCTCTAATTAATAGCATGTTTTCCATCAGTTCACTATGTGTCTTATTGTACCTGCTAGCCATGATTGGAGTCCTAGGTCACCCTCATGACCCTGTTCCTAGCAGGGGATACTGCATTTCCCTAATAGATAACTGAAGTTGTTTTATATAACACACACACACATTCATGGAGTAATGTTTTCACCATAATCACTTGCATAGTTATGTCAGTTCTGACTGTATGAAGCATCTAACTAATATGTTGTAATTACATGGCTTTGTGTGTGTACAGAAACTGCATTGCTCAGCATCTAACCTGTGTAGTGTTAAGAGCTATTAGAGCTTATGCTTCAGTACAAGTGCAGAGACATGTTTTCAAATAAATGAAACTTGAGTTCCATCCCTGCAGATGCATCTGGCTTTTGCGAGGCAAAAATAAACATAAATAAATTAGCAACCCTCTTGTTTGATGAAAACAAGATATCATCATTCTTCTGAAAGCACTGAAACATAAAAATGAAATATCTCCTCTGTAGCCTTTATTCCACCTAAGGTCTTCCTTCACCTTAGGAATTGTTTCCATCTTCAGGTAGTACGTATCTATGTAGAACAGGTCAGTACCTATGGCACTGTGAGCTTTGTGTTCTACATATACCTGCCACTTACTGATATACAATAATACATGTTCTGAGGTTCTGTGATGGACTTTAAGAAGCTTGTATAGCATTTTGTATGGCACAACTTCAACAATAGTATGTACGCACTTTAAGCAGCTTGGAAAGTTCATGTTCAGGGTGCTGTTCAGGTATTGTGATTCAATATATTTGAGAGCTACATTGAAAACAAACAAACAAAACAAAACAAACAAAAACTAAATCAAAACCAACAGCCTGCCATGCCAGAGGAGAAAATGAAGACTTTCTAATGCACAGAATGGTCTGCAGTTCTTGGTAAGCACAGACCAGACAAGTTCTCTGAGGCCTGGTGTCCAGGCAAGTTAAATGGAAGTCAGTTAATGCAGAAAGCTCAGGGAAGGTGAGCTGGAGGAGCTGTTCCTGCAGACAGGATTCAGGATGTGTCTTCATACAAGCAAAGCGAAGGACAAGACAAAGCCTATTCACAGAAGAATAGTATTCTTGTGAGAAATTTAATTTGCTCCATGGTGAGTTGAATAATTAAATGTAAGGGTCTGCAATACTGAAGCTACACCATTACTAGTAACAAGCCAGTTTTGTAGACACTGAAGGGTATGCACCTTCTACTGTGTGGCAGCATGTGGTACTTCAATTCACTTAGGTATTCTGTTATGAATGATATCTTAGTGATAGCTGCATTACAGGAGGATGCTAATTATGTAATTAAGGCAATAGAAGCCAGGCCTTAAGGTTTCAGTTTCATCTGCATGCAGGTACTTTATCTGAGACCTTGGGAAACCATTGAGTTGCCTCTTGGATAAGGAAGGCACAACCTTGTAAAGTAAAAGTAATTATTCTTCCCTTCCATCTTTCCGCTGTCTTGTCATCTTAGATTAAAGCTTTTTCAGGCAGACCTTAGTCTCTTTCTTACTGTGGCCATGTTACAATATCTAGGACAGGAGAGTTCAGCTTCTTCTTGAAGCATGAGTGCTACAGCACTAAACATTATCTGTGGAAGTACACAGCTTTGGTTGCTTGTAGTGAAGACAATCTGCCTGCACACTGAACATTTCTATGGATTCTGGTGAGGAAGAAGTGGAAAATTCCCATTATCAGGTTGGAGAAGGGGAAGAAATGTATGGAGTATCAGGGCACAAAAAACACACAAGCCATTGTGCCTTTCCAATTTCCCAATACTATTTCTTACCTAAACATTTTTCAGTGAAATAATATGACAGTGCTGCCTACCCCCACATGAGATCTCTTACTGACACATGAGTTGTGAACATCTGCTTGCACCTTATGCTGCATCATACTGAGAACATGAAATTCCATTTCGAACAGAATCAGCTCAAACATATAGAAAACATCACTGCCCTGCTGTCCCAGGCTGGGGCCATCCTGGGAGCAGAAAGTATCCCATACTTCTTTAAGTCAGTATGAGATTTTGAAAAGATACAGACTTATTTACGAAATTACTCTGAGCTGTTGCTGTTACATCTATTTAACATTCCTGACTTGTTTCACATTCCAAAGTTCTAGATATTTAATGCAGAACAATAAGTGGGAGGAGGGACAGAACCTCCTCTCACCAGTCATTTGTCTTCATCACAAAAGGTGCTTATCCCTGGTTTCCATGGTGATGATGCAACTCCGTGATTTGTTGAAGTTTACACCTCCCTCTCAGCTGTAAGAGTGGAGATGCTAAAGGAGAGGCCAAAGTAATTTACTAACTTTCCAGCTACCCAGCAGCCCTAGGGCTTATATACTTTCATCAAGAGAGGATTGTGCCTAAAGTATAAGGACCCGACAGTTGAAGGAATTGGGCTTTATGGAAAGGTGAGGAAGGCAGGGTCAGGGGAAGCTGGGGGTGAAGGGCTTGCTTACTTATAGAAGAGATCAAACATGAGGTATTTGTGGGGTATTTTGTACAGCGTTAAGTGCTGCAGTTGAAAAGGTCTAAAGGCAGATCCTGCACATATATTCTGTCTCTCACACATGCATGCACACAGGTACTCAAACAGAATCTGGAATAGCTCCACTCAAGTAAGTGTGATTATATTTCTATAAAGCAGGATGAGGTGGGAGGAAAATTGGTCCTTTTTGATGGTAGTTTGCAGCAATACTACATTTTCACTTTCCTTCCTATGAAGATGTTTTTAGATCAAGCAAATGAGAAGTTAAAGGAGAACTGAGAAAGGATTTCAACTCTGTGAGCCCAAGCACTAGCTTAGCTCCAAATGGAAAGGTGACAGGTCACTCCACCTTGCAGCAAACAAAGACTGGATCCAGGAATCAGGAGGAAGCTCAGGTACCTGTGCAATATGCAAGAGCCCAGGCATGTTCTGTGAGTGACAGGAATATAAGCAGCAAAGTGAGACATTTGGTGTTAGTACGATCACTGATGGGTATGCAAAATAAGCAACAATACCTAGTTTGGGGACCACGGTCAGCTATGGAAGAAGTGAGCACTGCTCTTGAGAAAATTCTAGGTCCCATCTCATGCCTCAGATGGTGTGAATGAAGTTGGATAATAATTAAAGGGAAATAACTGGAAGGTGAGTTTATTATTTGTTCTAGCTTACTAGCAGTTTCTTCTTTTTCGTTCCTTTGCTGCTATGTGTCAAAATAAATAAAAGTAAATTAGGACAAAAGGACTTCAATAATTCCTTCAGTGGGCAAAAAACAGAGGTGGGGGATGAAGAACCACAACCCACTCTCCCTTTGAGCTCTGTAGGAGCAGAGCTACTACGCACTGTGAATTGTCCTAAACATTAAGGCCACTGTCTGGCATTGTTTCTGTCTCCTCTTCCCATGATGTGGGGGAATGCTGAATGACATTAAGATCTCAGCCTCTTAATAACATTTACTATCCTTTTCTGTCCTTGATGTCTTACCAAAGTGGTCATTTTGCTACAGCAACACTAAGTGTTTGTATTTGATTTCTGCAATCCCAGAGGTTTTAAGGAGAAGGGGAAAATAATCTTTATAAATTCACTGCATGTCAAAGACCTGCTTGTTTGCTTTATATCTCTTAAAAATCCTGCTCTGCTTCCCCCTCTCCCTCTGTATTCTCTATTCAACTTGAAAAAAAAAACTTATGTTTGAGCCAAAGGGGATTTATATGGTAATAGTTCACTACAGCAGCTATTTTTGCTGTTCTTCTTCTTTAAGTGTTTTAAAAAAGCAAATTCGTTGAATGAGAAAGCTCTGGGGAATTTTGCAAGATTCAGAAGGGCTTGAAGCAGGTAAAAAGTGCTGGAAATGAGGAAATTTTTAGAGAGGAAACCAAACTGTACTGAAGATTGGAAATTCCATGTGAGTCTTTCTCTTTAATGTCCATGGTGTGGCCCTTTTTAGGCCCGAAGAGGAGCCACTGGCTGGGTGAATTAAGGGGAGTAGAAGCAAGCTTCAAATACCTAGACTAAAGAGTTCAAATGTCTATAAGATGTCACTCATATCTAGATATTGGGTGTGTCCTATCTTCAAAATGAAAAATGTGTTGACCTAAGTCCTGTTCTAAAAGCCAAAATTAGAGCCATCATTTTTCATAGGTTATGTCTTTTTATTTTACACAGTTTATTTCCTCCAGCCCTCTTATCCCAACCCCTCTTATCCCAATAATATCTTGGAATTTTACCCACCGAGGTAAACCTGAAGAGAGTTTTCAGCAGAGTAAGTGAATTTGCTGCAGTGGACACAGCTTCTTAACTTCCAAGCCTTTAGCAATTGTGCTTTTCATTTACCAGAGGCTGATGTAGGGCTTTATGCAACTGTAGAACAGTGAATTCTGAGTTGGCTACAAAATAGCTGAGCCTGATAGACATGCTAAGAGCAGAATGCCTTACTTGTCAGGTATTAATATTGCCGAAACTTTCCCAGGATCTTAGTTATAAATCATTACCACCTTCTTCCTCACTCTCTCACACATGCCAGCTTGTCTGTAGACTTGAACAGTCAGGAAGCCACAGGGAAGGACTGCTTCTGTCTGGTTTCTGATTCTGCAACACAATTAATTAGTTATGAAGGTTATTTTGGGAATGTTAGTTCCTTCCAGCTTCCTGTAACCTCACAGGTAGTGTACAAGATCGGTAGAAAAGCATGCAAATTTTATCGGCCATTCTGTAACTGTTGTGGCATTGAACCTTTTCACCCCAAAATCATTGCACCAGTCATCATGTGATCACAGCATTGAAGTGTTTATGTTCTGTCTACAGCAATTTTCCTCAAAGTACTATAGAACCCATAATTATTGTAGGGAGAATAACATTTTACCCTTTAGGCCTGGACATGCTCAGAAGCATTGTCTACCTCACTGTCCTCTTTTACAGGAAAATTGCTACTAGTTCAATTCAGCTTGATATTGATGTAGGTAGGAGACCGAGTAGACAAGGTCATGGTTTTTACAACAATTTCATACAGTTTGTACAGTATTGGTTTCAAGAAATGCAAGTTAAAAGGGCAGTGTGAAATCCTTAGTCCTATCAAGAGTAGGACAAAATATAGTCAGTAATATTTTATCTCAGAATCATGGAATTGTTTTGGTTGGAAAAGACCTTTAAGATCAGCAAGCCCAACCATTAACCTAACACTGCCAAGTCCACCTCTAAACCATGTCTGTAAGAACCTCATCTATGCATCTTTTAAAGACCTTCAGGGGTGGTGAAACTACTACTTCCTTGGGCAGCCTGCTCCAACGCCTGATCTTACTGGGCATGGTAAAGCTGATCTGATTAGTTTCTTGCTTGTATGACAAATAAAAAATAAGTGACTTGAACTAGGTCTGAAAATCAATAATTAAAGTTAAAAGCCTGAGGAATACAGGAATTGGTTTGTGGAGGTGAACTATCTCGCCATCCTTATTTCTTTCCATTTATATCCTATGGACTTTTTTGCTTGATTGACCACCTGGAACTGGTAGTGGGGCAATGGAGGGTATAACAGCAGAGGCAGGGAAAGACAAGTGCTTTGTTTCTGCGAGTGTCCACTTCCAGTTTTACAGAAACAACATCTGACTTGTGCAGAAACAAGGCAGGAACTCTCTCATCTGTGGGAATTCAGCAAAAGCATCTCTTTCACATGGAGGCAGAATACCTCTGACCCAAGGCAAAACTGAGTTGATAAGAAGTATAGTGCTCACCTGCGAGCCCTCACAGGCTGTGAGATACCACTCTTAACACTCTTTGTAAATCAAGACACACTTATGTGTGAGGCTGGAAATTTTCAGAGAACATCCTGTGAGGGGTGCAGTGATGACACCTGTTTTCTTTCACCTAAAGCATTATGGGCAAGGACTGGAAGAGTAGATGGTTCTGAGAATGAAGATGTTTCTGTACCAGGATTACAAGGTAGCATCGAATTCTAGGCCTAGAAACATTTCTCTTTTTTGTTCTATATAAACATTGTAATGTAACATGTTTTTGTTGATCACATCTTATTTTAGCTTAGGTAGCCCTGTGCTTTCTTAGAGCTGTCACCGCCAAACCTGTAAACAATAACCACATATGTGTGTACAAATAACAATTGAGAAGAAGTTGAGATATGATCAAGATGAAGAAAAGTCAGAAACATGAATAAATAATTGTGGGTGGTGTCCAGAATATATAAAACTTTTGATTGTGTCTTGGAGGAACAGAGAAGATTCAGGATGCAGGAAAGGTAGATAATGGTACTTTTCTTCATGGATATGCAAGTGAGTTCAAAAATAGCAGAGCATGGGAGGGGCAAAACCTGAGAGCTTGCAGCTCTGTTTGGTTTTCTAGACTTGAGATCATTGAATTACCCAGACTTGCAAAAGGGAAAAGATTTTAAAACAGTGTTCTGGTTGTTAGAAAAGTAGCATATAATATTACCTTGGCAACCTGAGATGCTCTGTGTTCAAAGAGAGATAAGGAGGGTTTTTAAATGTCTGGAGGAAAGTCTTCACCAGAGTTAGCATGTTGGTGAATGGCTCTTCAGAGCAGCAGTCACCTGCATGCAGGAGTGATAAGACTTTGAACGGCAGCTGCAGTGTGTCTGGAGTCTCTTGTGTGTGTCAGCAATTAAATCTGTGCAAAAAAAAATTTGTAAAGGTTGCAGTCTTTCTCTTTAGTTTAATCTTCTTTCTTCCTGAGGTCTAAGGTACTTCTATTCAGTGCCTTGATGAGGAAGGAATAGGTGCTTCTACAGAGCATCCTTTTATTTCCAGATATGCAAAATTTACATTTAGAGCATCTTGCAGATAAATCTAATTCATCTTCAAATTCTGTGGTGTTTTTTGTTTGGTTGGTTTTTTTAGCTGGCAATGTGACCCTTTGCATTGGATCTGAAAACTACATTCCCTACAGTAAGACAAAGTAGACAGAAATAGCATGATTTGCGTTTAGAGAGGGGGACTAAAACATTCTGCTTTGGAGTGTGACAATATTAACCTCTCTAACCACTATGGAGTGCTCCCCATGCTTCAGGGGAGGTATAGTTTTGGATAATTGGGGAGGGTCTCCTGGAAGGCAGGCCAAGATTTTGATAAAAGCAGAGCTTTAAGAGGTGGAGAGTGCTGGGCTCTCGAAAAGTTTTTCGTCCACCCTGCAGTTCAGGGGAAGCTCAAGTGCTTAGGTTATTCTGACAGAAGATTGTCCAATCTGTTCTTAAAAGATAACCCTTCGGGTAGGGAGACTGTGTAACTGCCTGAGGTAGTGAACTTCCAGTTCTTATTCTAACAGATAGAAATTTCTTTTGAACATCTAATCTAATTCCATTCTGTTGCAAATTAAATTAATTGCTTCCTGTTCTATCCTCAGCAGACATAGAGAACAACTGATCACCATCATCTTTGCTGAGTTTTACATAATGAGAGACTGTTATCGTGTCATACCTCAGGTTTTCCTAGACTAAACAAGTCATTCTTTTTTTTTTTTTTTTTCCTAGATCTTTATGTCCAATTTCTTAAACATTGTACTTTTCTGTGCTGTGCTCAAGACTCTTTGTTCATCCAGGTTTTCAGGTGAAGAGTCCAGTACTGGACAGGTGATGCTTAAAGATTTAGATACAGTTGTGGTGCAATGCCAGTGGTGATGTGTTTTCAAAGAAATAACACAACAATAAACATAAAAGGGGAGTTTTTGTCACCTGTGACTCATTTGGGATAGCATTCTTTAGAGTAAATAAAGAGTCTAAACCCACATCTTAATATATAGTCTGCTTCCCTGAATGCCCCACTGTGTTAGCTGAACAGGTTATTTTTCATTTCTTTATAAATCAAAAGCAAACCCACAACATTGCTGTGTTGCTCAGAAGGATTAGCAGCAAAGTTCTTTCTCAGTTGTGAATGCTTATTAACGGTGAGTGGGGCAACTAGACCTTTTTTTTCCTTCTTAAAGGGATCAGTAACACATGGGCAGAAGATTGGGGAGGGAGTGAGTAGAATAACCTTTCCAGCCTTTGTCAAAGTAGTCACTAAAGCCAAACACCAGCAGAAATGACTCTGGGTCACTGAAGGGTTGTTCAGTGTCACGGATTGTTTGCACAGATAGCAATGCCTTTAATTCTAGCTGGTGTCCCTCCCAAGATCCTCTTGTTCCTTGAAACAGTACTCGAGGAGGATGCTTGCCTGACTAGCTGCAAATGGAGCAGCCCCCAAATCAATGCCTCCTTCTGAAAAGCGGCCATTCAAATGTTCATGTTTTAGAAATAACTATGAGAGGCTGAGGTTAACCTTGTTCACCAGGGTATTTTGAGCAACTTTAGATAAAGAATCCATCACGAACTTATAAAACAAATTTCACCCTTCTTTCTCTCTGGGAATTGTCTGTGAACAATGTGTGATCTTGAATTATTCAGTGTTCAAAATCATTTGTCAAATAATTTCTCTGAATAATTTTTGACTTGCAGCTTGTCCATGATCTGTTTATTGCGAATATTTAAAATCAGATCTGACTGATTAGCTCTGATTGTTACCTAGGGCAGTGCTAGTCCCTGATGGGATGAGCCCAGGCCTTTGAAGCACAGTTACACAGTGAATGCTTATGATTAAGAATTTTGAATTTACTCTTCACAAATAATCTCCAATGGCCACTAAAATTTGCTGTTTCTGTGAACATTTCTGCCAGTAAACTCATTAGCTAGAATAATAGTACAAAAAAGAACACAAAAAGGGGAGCAAAGTGAGGCAGAGCAATTTGTTTCCAAATCAGAATGAATATTGCTGAAATATTTCACTCTTCTCTTGCCCTTTGAGACTTAGCTTTGTAAGAGTATTTCATGTTCTTGACAGGCCTTTTTATTCCTGAAGTTTTAACAACCACTGTCTCTGGCAGGAAGGGTCTTTTGGATGCAGTGTTGTCATGTCCATGTTCACTTCCTGCCCCATCTCTTATTAAGCAGACAGAAAGACAGAAATTGAGGACTTAGAAACTTTTAAAGCAGCATATGTTTTCTGCATAACCAGAGAAAAGTGAAGTGTTAAACATGGAATTAATGGATATAGTTCCTCTAGATTATTTGTGCCTGATTATTCCACAGCACTTTAAGACTTTTTGGTAGAACAGACAGAGCAGATATTTGCATTCCAGGGATGCTATGCGTTTGGATTTTATTGCTCTTGGTTTCTTCTATGTTTCTGCACAGGGGGAGCAGGCGAGCCTCTTCTTTAATTTCCTTCAGAACCAGAAGCCTGTTTTGGTGTTGGCTGATTAGCTTTGCGAATCCTGATTCAGTAGATGCCTGGCTGTAAATTTGCCATCATTCTGTCAGCTTTGGTTCCCTTTGGTTTGGTCTCTTTCCTTCTTTTCCCCCCACTCACTCAGGACATAAACTTTAATGATGAGATTTCATGCTCAGTCAAGTTTTTGAAAGCCACTTATGAAGCATCAATCGGATTATATACCTGCCCTGGCTGGGTGGCTGCTTTTCCCTCCCTACACAGGGTTGATGGTCAAAAATACATAATGAGCTGCCATTGACAGCCCATCGGACTACCACCTCTCCCTCCCTTCCTGCCTCAAAAACCTCTGCCAGTGATGGCTTAGTCCGTCACTGTGGAAATTGTTATTGTTTGACATTAACCCAGAAAATATAATTGTGTTTTCTTTGCTTCTCAACACTTCCACTGATGCATTAGCTACCTTACCAGCCTTTACAGCCAAGGCCTGGTAAATCTTTTCTTTTTTCCTGTACTTCCACCATTGACTTAACACTGGATCTTACGTTTCTTGGTACATTTTTACCACTCTTCAGGTCAAGAGTCTCATTTCTGTTAGTCTTACTGCATGGCCTCTGGTACTCTAGAGAAATGTAGGAGAATATTCCTACAAACAATAAAACTGACTCAGTCATATCAGCAGTGTTGCTGATAAAGGACAGGGCCGAATAGCTTCTGGTTCATGTTAGGTAAACATTGTTCCTAAATTGTTGTAAAAGTGTTTGGAAGCTGCTGAAGATTTACCTGCACAAAGGCTTAAAGCATCAAAGTTTTTTCTGTCCTAGCAGCATGACCTGCAGAAAATCTCTTTGTTCTTTCCACACCTTTTCTTCCTATGCTGGACTTCTGTGCTAATCCATCCTGTTTTCAGTTGGCAGGAAGAAAAAAGCTGTGTTTATGTGTGTGCTTGTGAGATGCCTGGGAATAAGCTCTAGCTGTAAGTTTAGTCATTTATGTAAAACACGGTATTGCACGTCTTTGATAAAGGAATCTTGCCACATGAACACTTCTGACGGACTGCGGTGCAAAGTTTCACGGCTATTTAAATTGCCAGTGGCTCTTCTGAAGACCGTGTGGCATTCAGACACTCACCCCTTACCACACAGCTGGTTGCTCCCAGCACAGAGGAAGGATGGACAATGGGAGACTAACTGCGACTACATTTACTGAAGTTTGTCTTCTAATCCTCATGCCCTGGGAGTAGCGTCTCCTAACTATAGCCAGCTATGGATCTCCAAGGTCAGCCTTATCTACTACATTGTGCTGCTTTGCTTACTACAGTATGCCGAATACTGGCATTTGGTTGACTTCTTCTGTCCACCCCAATTCCAGCTCAGTGCTATTATTTGTCAGATGCTGCCTACCCAACTGCTGTTTAAATGACCTATCTAAATATAAAAAGAATAACACATATGTATCTTCTGCTAAATAAGAAAGTACAGATATTAGATAAAAGTCTCATTACCTAGCTCTAAAGAAGAACACAACAGCAATCTTATAGCACATTTTTACTTCTGCTAATAATATAGAACAGGAAACAAAGAAAAATCGTTGTTACCATTTCACATCATGGAGAGACCTCACGGAGGGAAAAACATAATTATTAAGATTTAAGTCTGGTCACGACATTATAGCAAGCAACAACAACTTTTGCAAAAATATCTCAAAATGTATTAGTTCTATAGCTGATATGAGCAAACCCTAACAAACATCAGATATACTGTTGGACCAGATATATCAGATATACTGTTGGACCAACACTTGATTACTTTGAAGATTAATTTTGTTCCACTAAATAATGAAAATTCTATTTGACAATTGAATTTGGATTTTTTGAGGGGGTTATTTGATTTGTTTCTTTGAGGCAAGCAAAGCTTATTTTACTTGTAATCTCTTATATCCTTGGAGTGTCACTAATCTGTAAGGTCTGCTCTAGATGAAGTGCTGATAGCTAAATTTGTCTGGGTCTCTGCTTTGCTGCTGAAACAAGTTGGTGAGTAGAATTCATACAACAGCAGCTGCAAGTGGCCCATTAAGGCTTCCTACTCCAGAGAGGATGCATGAAAAAAAAGCAGTATGAGGAAGTCCTATTTAGCATTGCTCTCTACCTGGAGCTTTATTGCATGACTGACTAAGAAATGGGGCTGTGAGCTCCTCTCTCCCTTTCTGCTGAGACTGAATTCTGCAGCAGTGTTCTTTCCAGGAATAACTGGTAGCCATTGCTCTAAGAGTACTTCATCACACCAGTAACTTATGTTCAGATCCGTCAACACCATCACAACAGTCTCTTCTTCTTCCCACACCATTGCGTGCAAGCCTATATTCTGTAACATCCTCCTAGCTGTGCAAATACAACCCCTCTGATAAACAGCTTGTGTTTTACACCAGAAAGAACAAGATGAAACTTCCAGCCCACATAACATACAGCTTGCGCCATGATCTCTTCATCACAAGCTTGCCCCTGCTTCAGGTCCTGAAATCAGAAACTGTTTTATGCATCAGAGGCTGCAGTCTTATTCTCAGTTAATCCCATGCTTCTGCCCTCACCACCAACTCTGCTTTGCTTTTCACAGTTCTGCTGCATAATGGGCCTCTGTCTATTTAATGAGTTGATGAGCTGTTTTCAGAGATCAAATAATGTCTTCAGTACACACGTACCTTCATCTACTAAAGCAAATTATATTGGCTTTGAGAAAAGAAGGGTTGACAGTGTAGAAAAAGAAAAAGACTGATGAAGGGAAAGGTCCTGTGGTTGCTGAGCGTTCAGATTTGGGAGGCAAGAAGGGTTGGTATTTTATTCCTCTAGTGTTTTGTGTATCCATCACTCAAACACAATCCCTGTTAGTGGAAATCTAATTCTTCAGTCACTGGCCAAAGTTAATTAATTTGTAAATATATTTCATCTTCTAAGTGACAGCCTTTTCCAAGACAAGATCTGATAGAAAGAGCAAAGGGGTTAAGGTGTTGTGTAACACCATGTCCACCCTAGGAGACTGAGGTGACATCAACTAGTTCCATCTCCTCTGCAAACAACCCTTCACAGCATGGAAATATTGTGATTCAAGTGAGAAGTAGAAAGGCTCTTGTGTTGCTCCTGGTGTTCTGCTTCTGATTGCCTTGCCATTTATAAGGAGAGCCCGTATAGAGCTGCATTGGTCTACCTTTGCCTTTTTTTTTTAGTGGCAGTGACTCCTCCAGTGGTCACCTCTACCTTCCACCTTGTGCAACTCTCCTTACCACTGGGTTTCCTGTTTAGCAAGAAGTGATCTTCTGTTTTAGTCAAAAAACATTGCCTTGAAGGGTCCTGGGAACATGTATGTGTGGTTCTGAGATAGCAGAGCTTCCATTGAGACACCCTGAGAAATTCAAGAACTGGGCTAACACGAATGCCATGAAGTTCAGCAAGGAAATATTCTGCATCTGGGGTAGAACAATCCATTGTCAGTACAGGCTAGGAACCATCTCTTTGAATAGCAGCCCACCTGGGAAGAACCTGGGAGTTAAGATAACCAAGCTAAATATGAGCCACCAGAATAATTCATTCATCTTAAAGTAGACCAGTATGCAAAGTGTGGCTAACAGACCAAGGGATGCTCTTATTTTAATCTGTGCAGCCATGCTAAGGCTTCATGAGGATATTGTATCCAGATTAGGCTTCCTTTTTCTTCAGGGATGTTGAGAAACTGATGAGGGTCCAGTGGAGAGCAAGCAAGATGGCCAGGAAACAAGAAAGCATGGGTTATAAGGAAAAACTGAGGGACTTTTGTCCATTTATTCTGGTGGAGAGGAGACAGTGGAGTGAACAAAAAGTAGCCAACAGCTACTCAATGAGTGGCAAAGACAGCTGAGCCAGACTCTTCCCAGTAATGGCAAATGATAGAACAAGGCACAGTGGACACAAGTTGCAGGGTTTGGATGAGACCTTATTCAGAGGGAGGGAAGTGTTGCATAGGAAAAGATACCCAGGTTCTTGCAACATCTCCATCCTTGGAGATTTTGAAGATGTGGCTGGACAAATCCACAGCTGATTTGGTCTAGTTTTGAGGGGGAGATCAGGCTGAATGACCTCCAGGTTCCCTTCCAACAAGCATTTCTGTCATTCTGTCTGTTGAAGTTGTTCACTTTGATATAAAGAAAAACTAAATCAAAACCCTTTTAAGCTGAAGTTGCCAACATATAGAATGTCCATCAAACCAAAGGTCTGTTATTCTGGAAAAATGAACCTTCCGAAGCAGAAATAATGGTGTCTCTGTACAGCAATTGCAGGTTGTCTAGGACTCAGTCCTGGTCCATTTGTGTTGTGAAAATCTGTTTTGACAGGGAGGAAACTGCACTTTGGCTTCATTTAAATGAGAAGTTTTATGGATTAGGTATAAAATTAATGTGTTATAGGCAGCACCTTTCTTATGTTGTTTATTTTGCTTTGTAATTTCTTAACTGATGATCTGGGACTACAAAAGTAGCTGACACCACTAAAGTAACCCAACAGTGAAACAGTTGTTAAAATGAGCATTTAAATCATCATAGTTAACTTTGGTAGTTAATACAACTTTTGGATTAGAGATGTTTGTTACTTTGGACATAGCAAAGCAGATGATGAGAAGAACCTCACTGGGTTGGCCCACACTTTTTCTTTTGAAAGATAGAAGAGGGAGAAACACACTTTCTAGAACCGAAAGCACAGATTCCAGGTCGTAAGACTCATGAGCTGCGTGAAATCTCAACATGCCAATCAATAGTTCTATATCTTCTTTATATCTTTTTTTTTTTTTTACCAAAAAAATTCTGAGAAGTGGTTTGGGTCTCTCTGGTTTTCTTTTTTGACATTACTTACTGATGTTTTGACATTACATTAGAGCATTTGTTGTGAGCAGGGGCTAAATTCTCTTTGCAGTGATGAAATATGTATTTCTTTCTCCTTGGCACAATGCAGTGCTTACACTGTGGATAGTATAAAATTTATGGCACTTTAAACTGTTTACTTTGAGGCTTTTCTGTGCTTGTAAACAAAGGGAACAGGAGGTATTTATGTCTCTTAGCAACTTTAACTAGCTCTAAAAAAAGTTTTTGATTACAGAACTTCACTGTTTATTTCACACACTTTTTCCTCTTCCATTAATAACTGAAGACATTTCTTACATTCTTAGTAAGTGGGATTGAAAAGTCACCACATTGTTAAATTAAAGGAACAAATTAAATATCAATACTAAATTAAAGTGTTGGCCAGGCTAGAGAGAACTGAAAACCAATATCTATACTCCATTAGCAGCTTGGAAATTGTGGAAAACTGTCAGCAAAAAAATCTACTGTCTTCCATATATCATCTGCTATCTTTGATGTGGCGGGCAAAAGAATTCACCAACGACACGTGCTGTCACAGACTGTATTTATTCCACAAGTTTTTATTTTCTCCATCAGGTACAATGATGGACAATCATGTCTTGTTTCCTGAACTGGCAATTTCTTAGAGATTCTACAATTGCTGCCCTTGAAGACTGTCTGTTTCATGAACCAATGTCAAATTCTATCTATATACCTTTATAAAACACTTATCATTGTGGTATTTAAGCACTCTACATGGATTAAAAATGAACAGTGAAGCTGCCTGGAGGATAGTCAGTAAAATCTACTTAAGTTTTGGATTTTGTGATACAATGTGATTTCATTGGCTTGACAGGGGGAGACAAAGAAACATCAGACACTTCACCAAAAAATCGAAAAAGAGCTGTTCATATTCTTTAACTGAAAAAGAGATTAAAGTATTGAAAAAATTGGGAACAAATTCTAGTTGTCAATGTGATTTAAACCTTGACATGCAAAAGAATAAGGGTTTTCTGCTTACTTGTATGATGACAAGAGGTGGGTTTGTAATCGGCCTATAATGGGCTTTGCCACTAGAATGGCACTGCAGGAGAGAGAAACCACTCCATGTCCCATTCCATTTTCCCCTCATCATTATGTCAGTTGAGCATTAACAAAGAATATGGCTTTGAGTTAACAGTGGCTTCAGAATGCAGACTCTTTGGTTTTCCAGACTTCCACGAAGCACACTGCTTCCAAAAAGCAAGCTGCTTGGCCTCTCAGGCAGTTAGTGGTCCAGCAGTACATTTGGCTTAACAAAGTACAAACCTTGCAATATGGAATTACATGTTTGATGTTATGTACCTCTTGTATCTTTCTGTCAAGCTATGAATTCCATTTTGTGTCCAGAGCATTTTTTGACCACAAAACTGTTCTGCATCTTGCCCTTGACTACATAGGCTCCATACTGAGTTGAGACACACAAGAGGAGACAGGAGAAATTAATGCACTCAGTGAACACCGAAAATATAGTGATAACAATCCTTGTTGGGTAAACAACACTGAGGAAAAGCTAAAATTTCTCATAGCGATAGAGGAAACCTCACCATTGTTGAGTAAAATTTGTCAGGTTGCATCAAGATGATGGATCTGTTGAAGAGAAACAAAATAATTAAGGATAAGCTTGAGGATGTCTTTTTGGAATTAAAGAAGGCTCCCATGCATAGGGGTGGCAAAGGCAGATAGCTCCGACCCTTCCCTTGAGAAAAGTTTATTTTTCCTTACACAACAGATATGAAAAGAGAGCTGAGTAGGCTCTGGGAGTCATGCAGGAACTGGAAGAATCAACGGAGCGGCAGATGGCTCCCTACACCTGTGTGTAGGGCCCACATAATTGAAGCAATATGCAAAGAGCAAAAAATTTCCATTACCTTACAAGAGTTATTGACTAATTCCAAGTATCTGTCTATGATTAAAGCTTCAGCAAAATTCTGGCTCATACTCTTGAGAAAAGAAAGTGTGTACATGCCGTCAGCTATCTCCTTGGCAGTTCAAAGAAATAGCACCAATTTGTGTTGTATTTGTCATATGCTGAAAAAATTGTATTTTGGGGGAGATACTGGAGAAGCTAATATGGATGCTTGTCACAGTGGGGGAATGTGTAAATTCCTTAGAATAGACAGTAACTGGGAACATGCACAGACAGATCTGAAGAAGATTCGGGCATTCAATAACATGCATACCCTAATGGACCAAGGAAGCATGCAGTTTGGTAAATATATGGCTTTGTATGGCTGTCCAGATCAGCAACCTGATGTCATATTCATGCAAAGATGCTCATTAGAGATAGGCAACACATCCTCATGAAGAGTTTGAGAAATAAATGGCAACTAATGGCCAAGGTCTTAACAGAGAGATAGTAGGTAATGTTAAACACAAAGCTACCAGAGCAGGTACTAGAGCATTTGTCTATATGATGTGTTCAAAACTGGAGGCCAACGATGTATGCGTCATAGCTGCAGAAAAAACTGAATCTCAGTATATACAAGTGGAGAAAGATGTCCTAGATTAGCTCGTGGTTATGAAAAATTTCCAGGATGTATTTGTTGGAGGCCAGTATTAGCTGAAAATGACTGCAAGCCATTCATTGCAGTTTCCAGGAAGCACTGGGCAGACACCTGCCAGGCCTGGAGGAATTATTTCTTCTGTCCAACTGCAAATGTACAATTTGCAATCTGAATAGTAGAGGTCTGGTGACTGCAGTTATACTCTCAAGCATTTGTAAGAAAGATTTTTAGGAACACATACAAACAACTATGGATATGTCAAGCTGGTTAAAGGAAAAAGAAAAAAAAGTCACACTCCTAATCTCAAGAAAATGTGAAGACTTGTCCTGATAATATAACTAAGGAACAGACCTTTTAGAAAATCAGTGAAACTGTTGGTCAGAAGTTTATTTGGCTATCCCCTTTCAGGATTAAGGAGAAGTTCTCATTATTGCAAAGGATTTTGTTTAAGGGCACCATGATGATCTGAAACGTGTTACTGGGAAATATGATTAAAATGATACATGAAGGTCATTTAGGGATTGAAAACTCTGAGAGAGGTCAGAGGTATTTTCCACTGTTCCTCAAATGAACAGTGATACTGAGGAAACTACCTAAGTGTCAGAAATAGAGGTCAATGCACTGAAAGAGATCAGGTTGGCAGCACAGGAAGAATTTGTCCTTGAGCAAAAGAGACATAGATTTGCAGGAAAATGTGCTGGTTCTCTTTGAAAACTTACGTGAGGATGCTACAGAGAAACAGGTGTTGGCACATGTCAAATCAATTTTTGCTGGAAATAGCATATGTGATAGATTCTGAAAATTGTGAATTGATTACAGCTGTGAAATGTATTGCTCCCCACTTGCAAGATAGAGGAAAACATATGGTATGTTAATCCAGTGTAGCAACATGAATATTTGCTGTGACCCTGATCCTCAAAAGTGTTCTAACCCCCATTATTTGTACAAGTTGGATGTGACCTCAGGGCATTACTAGCAGAGACCTTTCTGTTAGCTTCAGGCCTGGGGTGAAAATGCTATTAAGACCGCCTAATGGAGGAAGTGGGCTACGTGTGCATCTGTCTAGAGGAAGAAGGACTTTGGAGGTAGAGTGTCCTGAGGGTATAACTTAATCAGATTTTGGAGTTCCCTTAGCTTCTGGATATATAGGCTGGCTTAAGTCAGCAATAGAGATAGAACTCATGAGTCTGATGAGAAGTTTTTGTTTGTTTATTTTCTGAATTAGGTTAACAGATTGGAATTTACATTTCATTTTCAAACCCTAAGGATTTCTCTAACACTGTTTATGATGTTGGAGCTCAGTTCTTGCACAAGTACAATCATGAAGTACATCTACTTTTACTTTATGGTGAAATGTGATTTCATTAACCATGTAAACGAACAGTGAGGAGTATCAGATACATGCAGAAGCTGGAAAATGTTGGAAAAGGTATTTGTGTGTGGTTTGTTGGAGTTTTTTTAACATATTTTTCTGCATGTGTGGTGTTTGTTGGTGGTTTTTTTTTTTTCTACTCACTCTCCACCAGTGCCAATGAAATGCCACTGACTGTTTCATCTAGAGCCTTGTCCTTTTCAGAAAATGCCCAGGGCAGAGGCAGCTGTCATGGGGGATGCTGTGCTACACCTCTGCAGCGTGAGGCAGCGTAGGACCAGGATGTTCAGCCCTTTAGCTCTCTGCCCACTGTAAATCCACTCCTGATCTTATCTAGATTAGCCATTTTATACTTTTCCCACTTGTCGACTTACAGTCTCATTTCAGGTCTTATTTCAGATTATCCCTCTGATTCTTTCCTGCCTGTGCCACTTTGTCTTTCTCTTCTATAGTCATTTATTATTTAATACTCTTCTGGGATCGTGTTTTGTTTTTCAACTCTGGAAAGCTATTCAGAAGGATGTGCATAAAAGGAGCTGTGCAAGCATGCTGCATTGTAGCTGTTTCACCCAGATTACCGGTTTTATCACAGGTGGACTGTCACAGAAGTTATCAGTCACCTCTGCATCAGAGAAATGGAGGGAAAGTATCCAGTGTAGCACCCATGCAGTTAAGTTGCAAAAGCTTCTGTAGCTGCAGATGAGCGGTAGAAACATGCTAACACATTTATACTCTGCAGTGTATTGGTGAACAAAATAGGGGTCACATCAATTCAGACTTCCATTTCTGAGAAGGGGGCTGCTCTGACCATTATTAACTTGGAATTAGTGTGGAACATACCTGTTATATCTTTGTAGAAAGCCTGCCAGTTTTCATTATTTCAGTCCAAAATGTCCACTCCTGGGGTATTCAGTATAGCTCCTGCATCTATGTTCTTTGTATACTTTAATTATGTAAATTACATGTCAGTAATATGGAATCCCAGGTGGTGGGAAATGGCACAGCACAGGCAGTCTCATAACAACATTGTTAATAGAGAACAAATGCTCCCTTGTATGTGTGCTTTCAAAAGCTGTCAACATTAGTGTTTACAGAAACTTAAATGGACAGGAGAAAACAAAAAGCGCTCACTATCTCAGAGAGTCTCTACCTCTCCTAAGTCAGGAAACAACAGGTGACAGAGAAGACAGACAGACAGGCAGACGAGGTAGCACAAGGCACAAGGTAGGGGTCCCAGTGCACTCTAGTGGTCCTCAGGCCTGTCTAGTTTATTTCCTTTTACACATACTTATGGAATCACTGTTGTTTAAGAAAGCAATACAGGGATGTTGAACACCATAGGGATTCTTCATACTGTCTTGGTGGTCTTGGAGGGAGGGGATCACAATTTGTCCTTTTATGTAAGGACCTGGAGAAATCGGTGCTCTGCAATACAGGTCTGAACAGCTATTTCATTTGGGATATTTGAAGGTATGATTTGCACAGTATGGAAGTATGAGCAGTTTCCATGCCTGTTTGTCCTTTGTGCTGACTGGGTTTAGAGATGCTCGTATCAGAGTTTGCATGTGCCCAGAATTTTGTTTGTCACTACACAAAGCACATACTGCAAGGTGCTGAGTGCCCTTTGGGAAACAAGGCACCACACCCTGTGCAAGCAGCAAGGAATTGTCCCATCAGATAGTGGTGTTTCTCTCATCAGAGAGACAGAGAGGATTTTTTTCCCCTTCCATTACTCCTGTGGCCTGCATAAAACTATTGACATAGGGTAGTGTAGATTCTGATTCTTGTTCAAATCAGAGTGGTTGCAAGTGATGGATGATATGGCCAGCTTCTCAGTTATAAAAATAGGTTGCAAAATATTTTAACAACTGCTGTGTTAAACCTTTGCTACAAAGCAATTTTGAAACTGAAATTAGGAGAGTCTAAATTTGTACGTAAACAAACCTTGTCTTTCAACAGAAGTTTTACCTCCTCACGCCAGCTCCTTCAGGGGTCAGCATGTAAATAACTGAGTCTACTCACATGGAAAGGAGCAGGTACCATTGCCTCTGCTATAGACTTCTTTGTTCTTCTGCCTGTGTCTCGGCTCTGAAACACTGTCAGCATCACCATAGCACCTGACTCTGTCTTCAGAGTTGTCGTGCTTGCCTGTGTACCCCCCATTTCCTACAGAGTGCTTCTGGCTTGCACATGCAAGAGGAGGAGGTTGATTGGAGCCTCTGTGCAGATGTTAAAGAAGCAGAGAGCAGCTGTGGGAAACATCTCCACTCCAAAGGGTTTAGGCATCTACCTCCCATTTTAATTTCCTCCTAATTTATCTTCTCAGGAGAAAACAAAACAAAACAAAAACCTCCACAAGGACTCAGTTGTTTTCTCTGCCACAGATTTTCAGTGTGGCTATAATGCAAGTCACTTTGTTTCTTTTCATCATAAGGATTTTCTAAGGCAACATATAAACAAGATTCTGGAAAGCTAAAATGCTGTTCTGATAGGTATATAAGTTATAAAAACATCTCAGATTACATATGGTAATTAAGGCATATGAAAAGTTGTCTAACAGTGATGTAGTGATGCATGCCACATTCTTTTCTTTTTCTTTTTCTTTTAAAGTGGCCTAAATTTACAAACTACTAGCCTTTATTGATTTTGAGAGAAATTGCGAGGTCCTCCATCCTCCATTGACAAACCACTCTCTGAATTTGTTTACTTGGTGAATGCTACAAGTGAAAATGGAATAAAATTATTTTTAAAAAAGAAATGAAAGCTTCAACAGTGAAGACTGGACATCATACCTTAAACTTGTTGTGTTTGATGAGCCATTCTGTTTGCAGAAGTTTGTAGTGTCTTCAAGTTGTAGTTTAAACTACTAAATTCTGGCCCTAGACATCAGGAGATTGTACTGAATGAGACAGGGGTATTTATTCCTTTTTTTTAACTAGTATTTTAGCCATAAGGCTTGCATTTTTAAGAGTTACGTGGACTGTAGTTGTACGAAGTTACAGTGGTTAGTTTCCATATCATTGAAAATTACGAATGACTGGGAATGTTCCATGGGAATTATTTTCTGGGAAAAGATTTTTTCACAAAATTGAAACTTTCTTTTGGGAAATCAAAATGAAAGACTTCATTTTAGTGTCAGTTCAACCTAAATCGTAAGACTTAATTTTATAGAAGTGAGCCAAACATTTTATTTTGACTCAGTTCAATACATGTTTAATTTCCACTTCTCAGTTTGCTGGGGGATCAGAATGAGTGTTGAAATGTCAATATTTCTCACTGGATGGGAATGTTACCCGGCTGTACTTGAAGTGTAGTTGAAAAATTCTTCTTTGGATTTCATAGACCAAAACTGCTAATTCAGAGGCTATTTTCAGTATATACTTGTTTTGCTTGATGGTGAAGGAAGCAAGTCAATCTAACATTTATCTTCCTTAGTCAGTTGTAAATCAAAGGAGGTTCTTATACCTGTGACATTCCAAGTATAGCACCTTTAAGCAGTACCTTAAAGCTCAAGCCCATACTGTGTGATTTAAAATCTCTTCTTCAAAGACAAAACTGTTTCTAAATTTTGCCCAGGCATTGCTGGCAGGGAAGGGTAGTCCATATTAAGCTGCTAAACTGGTCCAAGTTGCCTTCCCTGCCAGGCATTTCTCTGTTTCTGCTACCACAGGCTTAGGTCTATAGGTGGGAGTATCGGGGAATGCTTATACACTCAGCATAACACATAAATGCTCATTGTACTAAGCAGCGGAAAAGGCCAGTGGCCATCAGCATCAGAACTGGAGCTCACACCAGAGCAAAACTCAGTTGGACAGTGCAAGGAGTACTTCAGTGTGGGGAGGCAGAAGAGGCTATGAAAGTGAACAGGTTCCCAAGACAGCTTTAAAATCAGTGCACCCCGCTCCCTGCTATTGCAGGAGCAGCACTGCCTGTGCTCCTGCCTGCCTCTCCTTTTTCCCCTACCTACTCATAGTGTCATCGATGGTCCTGGCCCCAAATGCGAGGCCAGACGATCTGTCTGTGCAAACACAAAATTGAGCCTTTACCTGTGCCACAAATCATTTCAAGAGCTTAAAAGGCGTCTTATTTAACACAGCTTTTAAGAGTTGTTTACGATCCGTCCAAGACCAGCTTCCTTCTATTTCTCCCTGGGGAGTTATGTGCGATTGGTGTTTCCAAGCCCTTCTGCTGTTCTCTCTTGCCTGCCAAGCCAGGAGTTGCGTTACTTCAAATCTGTGGGAGCCTGTCAACATTTAATATTTTGTGAGGAGAAGAGAGAGGGAAGGAACAGCTTTCCCCTGTACTGTTTTTCCCCAGCCGTTACTGGCTCATTAAAAGCATTTACTTCTTGTTAATGCAATGTGGGCAGTGCCGGAGCAGTAGCTCTGATGGGACCTAGGAAAACAAAGGCCGTCACATGTTTGAACAGAGAAGTAACCCGCAGGAGGGAAAATACCCTCTGCCTTTAAAGTTGTCTTAAAACATGCAAGTCAAGGTGTTCTTAATAAACAAATGCATCTGCTTCAATTGGACATCAGGGGTGTCAGCCCCTTCCTTTCTCTTTGTGACTGTCCTAAAAACAAATGTTTGATCAAGACCTTATACTTTGTCAGGGGACATCCTATGTTAAGTACCCCTCCTCTTCCACCCCCGAAGAAGGTCCCTTTAATCAGCTTCTAGAGTGCTGTACCAATTACCTCCCTACAGGGTGACCTTTTTATCTCGTAATGGCATTTTGGAATCCAGTCGCCCTAACCACATTGGGAGTGTATGCATGTCACATTTCCAATTCTCTCTCTCTTTTTCCCCCCGCTGTTGTTGGCACTGAATACGGCCTAATATATTCATGACCTAATTAGAGTAATTTTTGCATAATAACGACCTCCCGGGGGAAACTTTTTTTGGGTGATTTTCGCATGTGCATGTGTGCACGCTCACAGTGTTCAGACACATTAACTGGAACAAGTGTTTCTTAATTTTTAAGTGTTTCTCTGGTTATTAGAAGTGGTTTTATGTCATTTAAAATGGAAATGATGCAACAGGAAACCCCAGAGGAGGCAGGGATTATTTGTTTTATTTTTCTGCTCTGGATTTCTCTCTGTTACTATAAAGCTTGTGTCCTCTGTTTTGAATGTCCAAGACAGCACCATGCTGCCTTGCCATTATTGGATCTCAGTGCTTCCAAGGCTTCACCTTATCCTTGCCAGCTTCATCCTTCTCCTCTGTCGCTCAGCTTCTTTCCTTCATGTCCTCATTTGACCTTCAGTTTTCAACTGAATCCTTCATTTGTTGCTGTGGTCACCCACTTAACCTTATCTTCACTCAAGGACTGTGTTCTCTCCTCTGTCTCTGCCATCTCAGTCCAAATCTGTGTGATCTGTTGTGGGGGTAGCCCGTGTTTGCAGATTGTCTAAGTCTGTAATGACCCTTACTGCATTACTGTCCAGCTTATCTGGTACTTGATGTCTCCTCTATTCCTTGCTGACCTTTATGTTTTCCCTCACTTTGCTGTTTCTACCTTATTCTTCTCTTCAGCTTGTACTGATTGCCTTTCCTGGAACACAGCTTCTGTTCCCATCCCTCTCTTCTCTAGCTCTAGTAATTCCCTCTCTTCCAGACCTTGCTGTTTCTTAGCTATTGTTTTCCTTTTTCAGATTTCTAAAGAATGTAGTGCAACCCTTTCTGGCAGAAATCATGGGCCACATTCCTCAGTGTTTCATTGCTATAAATAAATTAAGTGTATTGACCTTGACAGTGTTAGTGGAGATGTACACCAGCAGGACATGTTTATTTTCATAAGTATATTAATCAAATTTTCCCTAAACTGCTGTTTAAAGAGCATTAGGAGGTAGCATTCAGAGCACTTGCTTGCTCTAAAATGACACTACAGGATGGGTTTGCTGAAAAAATTATTTGTTTTCTGTTTTTCAATATGTTTATTTTAGCCACAGTAAATAGTTCATTCAGGGTTTACGTCAATAAGGAAAAGACAAGCTTTCCATAGACAAATGTTTTTTGGTGTTGAAAAAGACTCCTTGTGCCTTTCTGCACTCCCTATTCTTCCAGCCCTGGGCTCTCCATACCTGGCTCTGCTGACGTTGTCCTGTATCACTTCCTACAATTCCAGGTTTGTCCACTTCAGTTCCTTCATGCACGTGCATCCAGAAGCCTTGCAAATGCACCCTAGTATTGACTTGAGCATACCACTGTTTAAAAGCCAGGACTAGCCCTGCCTGGTCTGCAAATCCATCCCCTGCTTCTGTTGCGGTCCTTCATCCTGTGCCTAACCCTGCAAACTTTTATCATGCCTGGCTGACAGCATCCCCTGTCATTTCCAGTGTGGGTTCATCTGCCAACAGAAGATGGAGATTTAAATAAGCATACCCCAAAACACTTGTTTTCGAAATCTTGTTTTTCAAAAAAGGCTGTGGGAATGTAGCAGTCCACATTAGAAAGCCCCATGAAATGTTCCTCAGTTTTGTTCACTGTAACACAAATGTTTTTTGGGGAGAGCTGCAAGATACGTTATGCAAAAGTGAGGTATTCATGAGACTGCTTCACATCCTGACATCTCTGTGCTTTGATGTTGGTTCTTGCATTGCTTTCTCACGTGCCAAGGCCTCAGCATACACAAGGGAATGTGCATATGATAAATGAGAACCACTGCAAATGTATGATGCAGTTGGAGAATTGCCATCATCTCTTTAAAGCCACAGTTCAAATCCACCTTACATTTCATCGTCTTCATGTGCAGTTTTGAGCTAGGCACACGGATTATGTATTAATACCTCCAGATTGTGGGCTAATGGGCTTAGGAGTGACTAAGAAGGTGCAGGTGTCGAGTCTCCAAAATCTGCTTGATTAGTGTGCAAAACTGAAGGTACTGTAGGAACAGGTGGGCTTGGGTGTGGGGATGGAAGACAAAAAAGGACATGTGGATAGATTTGAGGTAACTCTGAAGGCTTTCACAGCAGTTCTCCTTAACGCTCCATCTGTGCTTTTACACTGCACACAGAAGGGATGGCATATCCCTTTCATTTCAACTGGAGGAAGGGCAATTTTGAGGACTGTGATAAGCTCTGCACATGAGGGAATAATTCATAACCAGAACAGAAGAGGCTGTTAAGAGTCCTGCAGGCCAGTGTGCCAATTAACTTTGGTAAACTTTTCAATCTTGCTTCTCCCATTCTTTGACTTGTTGCCTTCAGTCTGGCAAGATTTATATGTTATTTACCCTTTTCCTTCTTGTAACACCCAACAGTGGTCTGAAGAAGCAGTATCTCCTGAGCAGAGGGACAGACAGGGACCATGGTGTTTGAATGGCAAGCACTAGAAGCGACGGAGAACACACATTTCGATTATTGGCCATGTCAAACCTGTGTTCCTAACTTTCCAGAAGTTACATAAGGCCTGAAGCTTTCATTCCCAGTTTGATATATTCTTCAAAGATGCAGTTAAGAACATCAAAATGGGTATGCTTTGAATCTGACCTCTGACCACTTAGATCCATTCATTTAGTTTTTTTAAAGCTGACTTTCTTAGGAGTTTACTGCTATATGCTGCTTCAGTCCCCCACAGTTCTAGTAATTATCTTGGTGTTTTTTCCTATAAGCTTGCCCAGGATCAACAGATCCTGTGACAGCATGACCATGACAGACACAGAAAGGCATATAAACAGGATGTCTTTGAAGTGGAAGCAAGATCAGGTTTTGAGTTCAATTTGGGTTTTGTGGTGGTATTTACAAAGATCTTTGATTAAACTCACCATCCATTGCTTTTGGCCTCATGCCCCTAAGCAGGGAATAATGTGTTGTGGATTTTGTTTTAATCTAAGGTTCTGATGGGTGCTTGATTACAGTATATTATTAGTAGTATCAGTCTTTTCAAACGTGAGTTGTTTTTGCAGCATCACAATCCTGTTGCTCTTATGTGCTCTATATTCACTGGAGTAAAGGCATTTCTTGAATATTTCCTCTTATTACCCTTTCCTATAAAGATGGCCCTAGTGATAAAGCCGAGCATATATATTAGAAATCAGGAGCTTTGATTTGGCCATGCTTTCTCACATAAAGAACTAACAGTGACTCAGGATGCACAAATTAGATTTTTCAAAGAACTTCAGAAGTGCAAGGCTTGACATTTAAAGAACAAGGCAAAATCCAAATCGCTACCTACTCCTTCCTGACACCTTGACACCGGGTACCTCTTCTCGCTGTACCCAAATGGAATAAATCTAGAACAGAAAACAGGATGACACTCAAGAGTACTCATGACTTAAGTCCAGAGCTCCTAGAAACAATGAAAGAGAGTAAGCAAACAAAGGAAAAAAAAAAGCATAAGCTCTAAATAGAGAAAAAATTCCAATTTAACATCCCCTGACAACCTTCTAATACTGCTTACAGTATGGTACTAGGAGAGCATTAAAATCTTCCCTTGTTAACTCCCCACTCCCCAAAAATCTTGAGAATGAGTCAAAGTGCAAAGGCAGAGAAGGCTTGCTTCCTTTTTTTTGAAAGATTTCCACAGATACATAATTAATCCTTAAATCTTTTATCTTCTGTTCTGCTCTGACTATATCATTTGAGGTCCAAGGTTTTCATTCTCTTGAGGATTTCCAAGGAGAAAATAAAACCTCAGCCTGGAAAAAACTGGGCTTTATTCCTTTGTCTCGTGTCACCTCTTTTCCTGATTAACCACAGCAAGTATCTCAGGGAGAGAGGAGTCTGTGGCTGCTGGGTAATCTGGTTCAGAAGGTTTCTTTAACAGCTGGATCAATAAGTGCTTCTTCCAGATGCCTGTTTCCTTGATTGATCTGGTTGACTTTTTCCCTTTTCATCATCCTTTTTCTATCTTGGCACTTAATTTTAATGCATCTATGAAGAACCCTCCCCCTCCACCTCCAGATGCTTCTCCATATTTAACTGCTGCCAGGCTGCTCTGCGGACTTGGCATATCCCTAGCCCCAGGACCCTTACGTGAGAAAAAAATGCCCAAACTCCCATTAAATAGCCTTTTTGGATGAGGCGGTGCACTGCTTGATCCTAACCTTCCTTGCAGCAGCCAAGTCTCACCTGAGAAGGATGGCAAGTCAGTGCCTCATTCGATCATGCAGAGCCAGCACAGACCCAGCAGGTTTTATTAGTCCAGCCCACCTTGCTCACAAGGGACACATGTCTCCCTGCTTTGCTGCCACCACTTTCAACTCTACTCCCAGCCTCACCTCCTTGCATGTGCAGAAGGACCTTCTGTGGGTGCTGACTGAAGAGTAAAATGTGCAGGTCCCTCACTCCATCATTACCCTTGATAAAGCGTGTTGCGTAAACATCTGTACCCTTTTCAGATCACAGCAGGGAGTGACCATAAAGCTCTCGTGTACCTGTAAGAACACTGAGTCCCTCACATTACAGTGCTCCCTGGTTTATGAGACTTCAAGACATCACTGGATCATCCGATAAAACGGTTCACAAGCCCCAGCAATTGGTTCCATCTCAAATTTCAGCAAAGCTGGTGCTTGCAAAGGCTGTTGACTTTCCCAATAGAACATCTTTTCATTGGAAACTGTCTTTTGTTGTTGCAATGTCAATTCGCAGTGTTATTTTATCATTTCTGAATCAACAAAACTGTAAAAATGCCTTGATTTCATCTAAACGCAATGATTCCAATGCTCTAAACCAAATGTTTTCACGTGTGTTAAAATTTTATTTCACAGGAAATGTCAAAGTTGTTTGGCTTTGTTCTGACTCAGAATGAAATCAAATCTGGATGTTGCTTCCAGTATGGGGAAAACAATAGAAAAAAACCAAAAGCTCTCAGCAGGAAAAGTCTTAAGGTCTCTAACCTATTCTGGGAAAACTAGTCTTGTCTGTGCTGGAATGTCCCCCAAACTCCACCAAAGTACTCATACCTCTGCTGGTCATGGAAATGGTATATTTACCAGCACACTTAGGGTAGCAGGGTTCCTTAGCACAAAGTATTGTCCAAATCTGTTGTGTAGGCAAAATTTTAATATCAGGAATTGGTCTGTCAGCATGTCACACCTTTGGAGCTGGGCTCAACCAAAGTTACATAAAGGTGAAAGGTATAAAGTAAAGCATAGCTCAGCAGAGCCACACGTTGCCGGAGAGAGATGCTCATTTGCTTTTGGCAGAAAAGCCATTACCTCTGTTGCCAGCACTGCTTCATTCAGGATTACCAGAATCCCTTTTGAGTTTGCTGAGGAATCCCAGTCTGTCATTAGGCCTGAGACCTTTGTGCATCCACTCCATCGCTTTGATTAATCTGGGCAGCAGAGACGCACATGCACAGACACATGCATTCAGTGATCTAAGCTGAAAGCATTCCAGCCCAAAAACGATTTTGAAGAGAAATTGCCTCTGGATTTTCAGATTCATGAGTCTTCAAGGGGCACCTTTTGAGATAAACTTAATTAAGCAAGTCATTCTATTAATCAGTTCTAATTACTCATGCAAATCACAAATGCTCTGGCCTCTGGTTAAGTGAAACCTGATGTGATCCCAAGTGCAGCCAGGCTGAGTAAGTCCAGTGGGTATTTGCAAAAACGTGCCTTTACTGATCTTCCTGCTTCTCTCCAGGTACAATAACTTTCTGGAGACTGTAATGTGAATTGATTAGTTGTCATGGCCCATAATGTTATTACCCTAGACACTGGCAAAGAGGAGATGGAAAGCAGAGTATGGAGCACATGAAGTCTTTCTCTCCATCCGTGTGGTATCCATGTGTGTAGTAGTGGACATGAGAAGGTCAAGGCCATGGGCACATAACGGGGAAGGTTACCTACGTGTGTGAAATCTCTTGTAAGTGAAAAGAGCTGTCTATCCCTTTGAAAACAGAGATCTGCAGTGACTGTTTCCTGGGAACAAGGGAGCCAAACTTGTCAAAGGGACATGACTCAGAGTAGGGCACGATGCTATGTGACTTGGGGCCCCAATATGCCATTCTCCATCTTAATCCCACTATGTAAGACAGCTGTGAATAACTCAGTATTAGGCTGGCGGCAAATGTGGACAGCAGAGGTAAATGAGTGAGTGATTGCTGACTTCACCTTGATTGATTTGCGTAACACAGTCCTGTTGGTTAAAGGGCTGTGAACATGGGCTTGTTCTTTTCCTTACCTTTAAAGTGTCAGCAGTATGAATATTCATTAGCATAAGAACAGTGTTAACACTTCAAAAAGACTCCTATTTCACAGAGTCTCAGCTGTGAGACCTAGGCCTTTGATTGCATCTGAGTTGAGAAACTCCTTTTGCTTGGCCTGGGATTTCCCTGGAATTGGGCTGTACTCACCGTCTTGGATGGACTGCACACAGAGGATGCCACTGGAGCCGAGGGCTTTATCAGTTTATCTTCATAGCAGAGCATGCTCTCCAGCATCTTAAACTGTTATCTTATAATGCATTTCCCTAACCTGAGCTCAGTGGAGCTCAGCCATTCGCTGAAAATCCCTCACAGGGAAGCCCACTCATGCGGTTTCATTATTATTATTGATTTATTTGCATGCATGCGTGCTAACCCTGCACGCACATATCCACATGCATTCTCCCTCCCTTTCACACTTGCTTGCATGGCTGGCAAAATGAACTACAAGCAGATAAAAATTGAAACACAGAAGACAGCAAATTACAACATGTTCAATTATCTATTTTCAAAATCATTCTTCATCTCTGCTTTAGTCAGTGCCTGGTAATGCTCCCTTTGCAATCTGACAAGGGCATTTTTTCCTCCCTTGTTTCATCCCTTCTCTTGGGTGGCAGGGTGGTCAAGGAGCCAGGACTTGGGGAGAAGTCACGTAGCAGGGCCAGACAATTCAGACTGCGTTAACTGGAGATCCAAAAGACCAACACTTTTTTGGTCTCTGCTCCAACAGCCTTCGTAAGGAGTTATATCTCCATTAATTGTAAATGTTTCTTCTCATTACATGCAAATATTACAGTGGCATACACCGGTCCCCTCCCCACTGCTTTCTTGCCAGGGATTCAGGCACAAGTGGCTTTGCCTTGTTTACTTCCTCGCTGCTGTATTGCAAATCGCTGCCCACCGCCAGCTCGCTGCGGGCCTCACCGCGGGCTTTGCTAATTAACGGGCTCCCTCTCCTGGCCCCTTGCAGCAGCCCTGCAAGATAAGAAGGGCTCAGGGCCCCCATAGCCCTGCCTGCCTCCAGTTTTGCGTTTCCTTCCAAGGGCTATGGATTTATTGCTTCATTTCTGATTTCTCTGAGCGGGGAATTTTAGTATTGCTTCCGGACTGGCAGTGCTAGCAATGAAAGTTTTCTGCCTGTTTATAGGAGAGGTGCTCCTTCCATACCCCTGAAGACTAGCACAAAGGGATCACCTTTTAGGTTCAGAGGAGGTTTTGTTCTTTATGGTCTGTTTAGCTCTTGGTGTCTCTGCTGAGAGACTGTCAGTGAATATAGTGTCAAGTGTGGTAGTAATAGTTTTAGTAATGAGGACACCTGTCCGCAGTAAAATAAGATTTCATCAAGAAATTTTATGCAGTTCACATGTAAGTTAGGAATGACTTTTGGTGATGCCAGCAGGGACTACATTAGAGGATTGAACAATAAATGCAACGAATTGCCCATTAAAATTGAGAGAAATTTCTTCAAGTAATGAAACATATTTAAACGTGTGTATTATAAAGGTGAAACGGTTGAGTAGCTTCTAAGTCATATTACATCTGTGAAAGAGCCTGATGAGCTCAAACCTGGAAAGGAATATTTTGTGGTTTGAAACAGAAGCAGATTTTTTTCTGTTTGTTATTAGTATCAGTGTGGCAGAGTTAATGGGATGTCATCATACAGATAAGAACAGGCTAGAGGAGAAGGACTGTAGGCAACCAGAAGCACTTGTAATACAAGTATCTAGGCAAGATAAAGGACGGCAAGAAGCAATTGTTTTCATCCCTGTTTGTGGGAACTGTTTTGCCCACAGCTGGTCGAAGACCTGTTGGGAGAACTGGAAAATTAGCCCCTCTTTTGGGAATCTTAACCCATTATTCAGCTCTAATACCATGTTTTCTTTTGTTTACCATCTACGTAGGTCTTTTTCAGGGAAGAATTTAATCTGGCACATTAGTCATCCTCAGTCATTCTAGCAGGCATGAAGTATTCTTAAGCAGTGTATTGATCCTGAAAACCAAAGAGACCACCTGATGATATAGAAATAGTACATTTTACAACTTTGTAAATATTAAACCACCGACTCACAGAACCAGAGCAAGTAGGAATATCCTTTCGTATTATTTCCAGTTAATGTACAGGAAAATAAGGACATAATAAGGCTGTTGTTCAACTAGCATCACACACTAAATGAGGACTAACATTTTTAAGAGTTAAATATTATCAAATATAGTGTCATTGTTCAAACCAATAAAGTATGAAGTGCAGACAATCATGGTGTAGCATAAGCTACAGTTGAGATGCTCCAAAGTGACCGTCAGCTTCTGGGACTTGCATTTTTTGAGTAGAAGCTCAAAACACGTTTAGCAAGAGGCCTGAAAAACGAAGTCCCTAAATCACTAGCCATTCTTGTAAACGTAGGCCTAGGGTTTTTAAAATTCACTTCTAATAATTTAAAATGTCACCCAGGGAAGTAACATTTGGGTTTAAATTTATGGGGCCAATTGAATGCGTGATATAAATCTATATCATTCAGCAGTTACCCCAGGAGTGAATCTTGCAGAGATTTTTATCTGACAGTAGCCCTTTAAAAGAAAAGGAACAGGAAGGCATTGAATTGGAACAACCAAGCATCTCTCTTGTGTTTGTCTTTGGTAAACACTGCAATTTATTTAAAGCACATGGAAGGGAGAAAAAATATGGCTAAGTTAAATCCCAACAAATTGTTTTATATTTACAAATGAATTAGATTATTTGCATTTGTTGTGTTTTTGGGTTTCTTTGAAACTGCAAATTAATGAGAAAAAATTATTTCCGAATCTTATTTTACTTAAAGGCGAGTTTAGCGAAGGCAATTTGCATGTAAATCAACGTTTACCTGACGCGTGCAATTTCCACAGTTAGATAAACCATAACATGAAACAGATGAAAGACATGGGAACTGTATAAAAATTCTTTGAAAGATAATAGGCGGCAGTTTGCAATAAATATTCATTAAGTGAGAGGGTGCCCTGCTCTCTCTTGATGCTGCTATCCGTACAGCGCTCACCTCTTTCCCACAGCCTCCTAGTTATGCATCTTTGCTCTCCTTTTTCTTCCTTATTTAATCTGTCTTCTTATACTGTAGCATGGGCCTCTTTCATTACGGGATGCTCTGTGCATTTCCACCGTTAGTTTGTACTCGTGTGTTTTATAATGCAGACCAGCAAGGAGGCATGTCAAAAATCAGCAGGGAGGTAAGAGCTCGTTCCAGGCCTGGGCAAAGCAAGCAGTTGCTGGGGACAGTAGGGGACAGGGAGGGGAGAGCAGCTGTGGCCCTGCTGTGACCCACCTGCTAGCTCTTCCTGCAGCCAGGCTGGCTGCATCTCTTGCCACCACTTCACCATGGCTGAGGGAGGGCTGGGGTGTAGGGCAGCTGATAGTGATGGACAAGAAGCTTCTCCAACACAGGCAGCAAGCTGGGTGACCGCTTGGCTTTCCAGCCCACCCCTGTCCCCAACTCTCTCATTTTTGTGAAAAGAAAAGCTTTTTTCCCACTGGTCTAGTCTTCATCCCTGGGGCAGCAGTGTTTCATTTGGCTGATCCCAACATGTAAAGCCTTGAGCCAGATTTCTAGGGTATAGCTGTAAATAAAAAGATGTCTGAAAGAACTACAGATCAGAGGAAACCACCTGCCAAGTCTTGCATTCCTCGGTGGTGTGGGTCCTCCTTTGACAGTTCTCACACACACAGGTAGCACTGAGATGTTGCCAGAGTCTTTAGAAATCTTTGGTACTTCTGCAAGTGGTTGAGCATGCTTATCGTTTCACCCAAATATCCGATACTTCAATTGAGATAGATCAGAAAATTGCCACACAAAAAATATGGCTGATGTTTTAAAACCTGCAGTTTTAAGAACAACAGGTATGTGGCCAGTTGAAAGACCAGATGTTCCACGTTGCAGTGAATTCACACTGCATTTTATTGTATGTCTTTTGTTACCATTATCACCGTGGTATCTCATCACGTGCCTATTATAATAGCAGGAGGTTTGCAACATATCTGTGAAGGCTGTGTTCCCACTCCCCAAAATAAGCTATTTTCTCAAATGACTGCTCTCATGTTTGATAGTCAGTATGCTACTCATGTGTTGCCCTACAGGATTTCCACATGAGCAGTGAGGAAACACATGGCTGCTCAGGTGGCTTCTGCAGAATAGACCTTCTTCAGGATAGACCTTGCTGAAGCAAATCACTTTGCACTGCAGCGGGACTGTGCGCTGGTGGGATGCTGCTGTCCTTACTATTGAAGTGCAGGTCCCAACACTTTGTCACTTGTGTAAGAGTCATCTGTCATCTTCCTTTCCTAAATTTCATCTCATTCCATCCCACTAGCCTGCAGGACTCCAACCAGAACATGCCTCTGGGGCTTGGTCTGTCCTTGGGAACAGTTGTCATCTTTCCTGTTGTTGCCTCTTGCACCTGTACTGCAGAGCTCTGTGACCACTCTCAGACACAAAGCCAACTCCATTTGCTCACACTCTCTATTTACATTTAATATCCCTTAAATGATTAAAGCAAACATTCCTAATTAAATGTTAACGTGCTGTAAGTATCTGCAGCCAGTGTACTGGCTGCCCCTCTAATCTCATGTATGTGGATGTAGCACCTGGACTTAAGGAGGAAATTACTTTTTGAAAGTTTGATGGGGGAAGCACGAATAACTTATTCAGTCATCCCCATCAAGTTTACTCTTTGCCCTTGGGAAGATCATCATACTCCTGGGTGCTTAAGGCTCTGGGACTGAAGTCTTGTGTGTGCCCAGGGGCTCATGTGGTTGGCTCAGCACAGGACAGGATGAAGCTTGCAGAGACTCAGTGTGCAAACCTCCAAAAAGTGGGCTGAAAGAACAAGGAGCAAATCATGTCATTATGCAAACAAGAATTAGATATGGACTGGAGTAGTTATTAAAAAAAAACAAAAAAAGAAAAGAAAAAAAGAAAAAAAAGAAGTTTGCTCCTTAAAGAGATGCTAGCAGGTTAGATTGTTTGGATTTCTGAGTTTGTTTTTAATTCAAATTTAGAAGTAGATTTTTGCTGGTTTCCTTTTTCCTCCAAAAAAGGTTCCTCCCCACCCTTGTTAGACTGTGGCAACACCTCTTCCATGGTGTCTCACTATTTACTGCAACACCCATTGCTGTAGTAGATATAATTACTGAGGAAGGTGTTTCCACGGTTTCACTCCCTCTGCTGACAACTTCTGCAACACCAACATTAACAGAGCTTAAAAAGCGGTGAGATTTGCTACGGTACCAGAACATGTTGGGCAGCACTGTAACTGTACTACAACCATGTGTACCCTCAGTGGTTTGCTTTCTTTCCTGTACCCCAGCCTGACTCTGAGATACGCAGACACAAAACTGTTGCACTTGCCCATTTTTTCCACTTTGTTTTCTGTCAGTCTTGTTTTCTAAATTTTGAAGTTTGTTGGACTGTGAGGTGTTTCAGAGACATCTTATACTTTGAGCACACTGCAGTATTTCAGAGGTGCGCTCCCTATTCTTGCTTTCCTTTGTGGTGTGTGACTTTATTATTTCATAATTTTTGTTCCTTCAGTGTTAAAGGTCAGTCTCCTGGAAAAAAGTTGTTTTCTTTTTCTGCAGACAAGTCAGAAGAGATAAATTATGAGTCCAGTATACATTTCTCTCCAGAAGTTCCCCATGCACAATATTTTGGCTCATGCCAATTAAGTCAGTGTTCAACGTTTGAGGAGATAGGTGACGTCTATCCACATCTTGGCTAATGAAAACATCTGAACTTCCTTAGGATCTGAAACAGCAGACTATGTCCTCACGTGGTTCAATTCCAGCATGGCTCCAGTGAACTATTGATTCTCAATAGTTGCAGATCCTAAAGCACTGAAGTATCAGCCATAAAAACAGTTGCAAGCCATCTCCAGATTGAACGGTTATTGAGGGAAGGTATGGTGGTGGCAGAAGTACGTTTCTGTTGTCAGGAAGACAGGTTTTGATGTGTGCTTCCCATATTGAGGTTATAATCAAAATCTTTTATTATTGTGCTGGAGATGATTATGATTTTCTTTGCTTGATGGCAGTATAGTTGGTTGGATTCTACTCACCTAGGAGCTCCAGACACACAGAAAAAGCCTCTCAAATTTGTTCAAGCCTGCTCTTTGAGTTGTTCTACGTTTTATTAAAAGAGCTGTATGTGTTCATCAAGCTAGACAAAAACTTCATTAAGGTGGAGAAAAGATTCTTCTTAGTCCCTTGGACATGCCAATCATCACAGTTGTGGACATACATGAATAAATGATGACACCTACTAGTAGCTGATCCCACAGAACAGGTGAGAATCTACTCCAGCTATTAAATATGAAATAATGAACTGAATACTCACTCATCAAAGGCTTGCTTAGTTGGCAAGGGCTTGCGGTTTCACAGCTGATGGCTCAATATCCTAATCCCAGCTCTGCAGATATGTCTGTGTCCTTGCAGACAACAAACTGGGTATAGCTGCCAAGGTAAATAGAAATGAGCTTGATGAAGAATAAAAGCAGTGCCTCTTGGGTGCGAAACAAGATTTGCTCAGCTTCCCCATGGTAACACCTAGGTCCTGGGGTACTAGAAATACTTATATTCATTGGTTACTAACTGGCTCTTTGCTGGAACTTATTTCAGGACTGTTTCAGGAAGGGTGAGCAAGCTCCTTCATGGCTTTGTTTTAGAAGGCTTACAAGACAAACTCTTAAGTCACCTTCATTCATGTCAAGTTCCTGCAGGAGAAAAAACAGCATGAAACAGAAGCTGCGGTTATAGCTTTTGTTTAAGAGGATGCTGTCAAGCCCTTTAAGTACAAATACCAAACATGTCTTCAAAGTTCTGAATTCTCCTGGGGAAAATGCTCTATATTCCACTATAGTAGTCTTGGTTTTTAAAACCAGTCCTCTGGTATTTAATAATCTGAAGGAAATACAAGACCCTTTCAAGCGGAGATAAAAAACCTGCTCACTGCCGATAGCAGGGAAAACCAGTCCAATATTCTGGGCAGCAGCTTAACTCTGTGAGGTCTACGTTCAAACCCCCAATACACAGGGTTGGTTTTTTTTCTTTTTGACAGCAATTCACATGCATGCTAATTTTTACGTGCCTCAGTTCTCCATCCATAAAATGGGGCAATATGTTTGTGAGGACAAATGCTCATGTAGAGTGTTGCATAGAGTTTACATCTTGAGATGACAGAGACGTAAGCAAGCAACTAAAATTCTCCTGAGTGGAAGCAAAGGTTTCACATCTGTTCCCATGATTTTTGCTCCTGTCGAGCACTCAGGTGATTAAAGTATTTGTGTGCTATTGTCAAGTTTTGATTAATGTAAAAATATTTACTTACACAAGGAAATGGAGTTCAAAAGAAGTGGTATCTCATGGGTTTTAGATCAGCCAGTTAGGAGACAGAAGCTGTGCTATGTGACTCAGGTAAACATTACAAATCACTCCAAGCATTGAATAGTTAACTGGATGTTTACTGGCAATAGCTCAAGAAAGGCACAGGCGCCATGTTTCAGCTGCGCTGGAGAAAAACACTACTTCCCATTCGTTTGAGGAGGTCACATGCAAGGTACAAAAATGAAATTAGGGAGTGTGTTTTAAGGAGCTGTGTAGATGACCTTGATCATTGCATCCAAAGGTCATATGACACTTTCTGATAAGTCCAAAGAGAAACATAAGTCCTTGTCTTTTTTCTGTGCAGTTTACAAACGAATGCAACTGATAAGAGTGGTTCGCATTGCACAGTTCATTCAATACCAGAAAACAGCACCTTAGAAGTGTTATTTATACAACACATTAAACATACTTTTACTGCATTTCATAAATTTCTGATTTTCACAATAACCAATATTTTTCAAAGCCCTGCCTCAGAAGTCCTGTGACTATAGCATAATCACAGGTTTCTTATGTTCGAATGGCAAATATTATTTTTCTTTTTGTAGTTATGAAAAAAAACTTGAAAGCATGACTCATAAAGGCTCAAAACCTCAATTTCAAATTAGAAAACCAACATGTATGTTTTCAAATTTCATGGTCTTTAAACCCATCTTGGGATTATTTTTTTAGGCTTAGCTCATTATTTTTGACTGTTTGCAGATGACAATTCTGTAGGCGAATGTTGAAAGCTTGCTTGGTTCCATTGCACCTGTTCAGCTTTGTGTATGTATGCTGCAGTAGCTGAAGGAAAGGTTGCGGTGGTGACGTTAATGTTATTAAATGTCGGATATTTTCTTTACCGGGGAGTCATATCTTTTAAAAAACAGATTTAAATGAAATGCTTAGGGTGTCTGTACCTGCAGAATATTCATACTGTCTTTTAGATTGTTCTGGGATTGGGAATCACAGCCAAGGGGCAAATATTAACATATCTTTGAACCTTATGAACCTCCTGAGAAATGTTATAGCACTAACATTCAATATCCACCAAATTATTGAGAATTATATGACACCTATCAGTCACTTTGATGTTCATGGGACCTGAGCAGTCTGCATCTGACTCACCTCTTGCCTTGTGACCAGTCTACCCTTGTGCAAAGTGAACCTCTCTTCTGAGCCTTCCTTGCTGATTGCAGCATATCTCTTTCTTTTTCATGAATATGTTTCCATGCCACTTCTATTCCCTCACCTGTGCCCTTTTCCAGCTGACAATTCTGCAACCTGTGCTGGCTAGCAGAGCTCCATTGCTATGATTAATTCCCATCCTCTCAAGATGGTTGTTCATGTTGTCTGTATTCGCAGCCCTTTCGCACTCCATTGGGGTGGCTCAGCCAGTTCCTCTTCCTCATTGCCAGTGGTAGGTGAGCAGCACCATGAAGCAGCCTGCGTGTTGCACAGCCAGGTACCCTGAGATGAATGCAGAACTGATCTCTTGGTGATTTTGCCGCTTCTCAGCCCCTTCTTGCCTGCAGTGTACTGAAAATTTTATGTTTTAGCTTAAGCCCAAGTCACTAGCTCTGTAACGTGTAGAAGGAGATAGTTTATTTATTTTAGAGAAGTCAAATATGTCCCCACCCATATGACATTGTAGTTTTTCTTCTGTGGAGAAACGCTTGGTAATATATTAGTGGGAGTCACAAAGGATTTTTTAACCTGCTTGAGTTTTATATAAATCTTCATATTTCATTTTGGAAAGAATCCAACTGATTAAAATCCACAATATTTTCAGTTACAAAAGTTTTGACAGCATAAATCTAATTTTTGCATTTTCTTATATCATTAAACTGTTCTACTCTATGCTAATGCTTAGTAAAGAGGGTTATTAGCACTGAGGGCGAACCTTAAAAGGGTTGGAGGTTTGATTCATCTATGAAGTACCGACAAATTTGGATTAATTATTCAAATCTAATCCAAACCTCTCGAGTCTGCAAAATTGGGCTGGAAGTCTCAAGAGGACAGGTTAGCTTGTGGGATTTCCGGTGCTGCCTGCCTAGCTTTCTGATGAGCCCACATAACCAGTAAAACCTTTTAAAATATACCACCTTTCTAAATTATGTGTGTATTTTAAATTCAGCAATTGCTCAGATGCAGCTGGTGCTTAGGCTTTTCAGCATGGGCAAGAAATGTTCCCCTGTTGCAGTTCTGGCTTTTCTTTGATACAGTGCCTAGCACCTCCATGGCAATGAGAGTCAGGAACTTAAAGTGGCAGAGAACAGACTGTCAAGATCGCTGCCTTCAGAAAGAGGTATCTACAGCCTTGTTTCTTACATTGCCAGAGATGTAAATTTCCCCAAATATTCTGAGCTTTTTTTTTTTTTTTGTTAGGGAGTGATTCTGCTGTCAAAAGGTTAGTGTTTGTTTAGCCTGACAAATAGCTTTGAGTTTCCTAAAGTTTGCCATTTAAAACTGTGTACCTACTTAATATATGATCCTAAATCTGCTTCCAATTAAGTCCCCTGACGATTAGATGTTCTAGGACAGTAAGAAATAGTTCTGTGTCTGAGTAAAAATACATAGCCTGTCAAGACAAAAATTATGCTCTGAGAGACAAGCACTGAGTCTAGTTTTATGTTTGCAGAGCAGCTAGCACAGCAGGGTCCCTACCTTGATTTGAGACCTCCAGGAACTACTACAAGATAAATACCAAATGATAACTCACACCATTCTGCAAGAGGACTACAGATTTTCAAGGAACACCAGGGAGTTTTGATTTTATGACCCCAAGAGGAATAGCACAGACTTTTCTCTCAATAAAATGGACAGGGATGGTTGGGCTTTCTTGCTCAGTGACAGGCCAGCAGGCAATGCTGACCTGTATGTCTGACCTATTATCAAAATTCCTCTAGCTTCTCAGGTACCCTGATTTCAGAACAGTTGAAAGAAGGTTCAATGGCACCCTGTAGAAGGTAGGACATTCATACCTGTTTCTGTGATGCAGGCAGAAAGCGTCACAGCTCATGGGTTTTGCAGTAAAAGGCAATTAATTATCACCTCAATGACCTCCTTTGCTATCAAATTGCTACTCAAATGATTTTACTACTATTTGTAATGAGGCCAGATCCTGACTTTTATCCAGTGATTTCAGTGAAAGGTGACGAGTGCTGAGCACATTAAAAAACCCTGTATTTTATGGGTATGCCACCTGACTTCAGGGAGCTGCTTTGATTACACATATGTGTATTTTTATACTGTTCCTCTGCTCTGCCTGCATCTCATTTGGGAAATCTGATGCTTAATGTGATCCAGTGAAAATAAGGCTCAGAATGTATCGGTATATTCTGACATGCTTTGTGGTTGGAGATCCAAGTAAAACCTTGCTTTTGTGCTCCCAAGCACTTCTGGAAATCAGAAGGAGGTTTGTTTGTTTCTGGATTTTCAAGGGATTGAATTATCCAGGCACTCCCCTGATTTAAAACGCTTGGGTGGACATCATTCTGCTGATAGTTATAGTAAAAGACATTTTGTAAAGCAGTAGTTTTTAACCAGTAAGGTTCACCTTGGTGAAGAGGCGTGAGACAGGGAGCAGCAGCTTCGTGGATTCCCTTCTTCTGCCTTCTCTCTTTCTGGAGCAGTAAACGATGGCAGTGAGCCCCAGAGCAGCTGTCCCTTCTCCCTTCCACCAGGTTTCAGTGCTGGGTCCCTGCTCTGTGGAGCACTGCACACACTGGAGAACCTCTTTTGCTATGGCTGCTGCTCCTGCTTCTCTTGTGAGTCCCAAGGGCAGAAGAGCCAGGAAAAGTCTGTGAGAGTGAGCACCCACCTTCTTCTTCTAAGCATCCATGACAACTCTCTGGTGATGTCACAGACACTTCCCTTCTGATGCCTTCCAGGAGACCACAGCTCCCATAATCACTCCTGCACCTTGCTCAGCATGAATTCAATCCCCATGCCTGCCAGGGACTCACTCTGGTGGCCTCGGCAAGATCCACGTCCCCTTCTCCCTCTCCAGCTCCTTGGGTTGCAATGATGAAGAGATGAAGGGTGAAAGGAAGCCATGGGAAGCCCAGGTAGGAAAGATGGGGATTCATTGTCAAACTAAGGGGGGACAGAAGGGACAGAAGAACAGGGCAGGGTTGGATACAGGTGTCTAGTGACAGACAGAAACACTAATGCTCTCCAAAAGGGATGGGAACCAAGTCTAAAGGGTCCATTTTTGTCAATGGTATTTTGTCTGTATCTGTAGCTGAAACAAACAGGCAAACAGAAATTCAAAAAAACAAAACAAAACCAAAACCAAACCAAAACAAAAAACCAAACCAAAACCAAAACAAAAACAAACAAAAAAAACAAACTAGAAATGTGTAGCCTCATTAAAATGAAGGAAAAAGGAGCACAGAGCCTCCAAGCTTCTGAAGAATGGCAGGAGGCTTCTTGTATTTTCAAGTGAGGGGAAAAAAGAAAAGTTGTGCTCTCTCTGATGTACCCATGCTCCATTTCTATTTTAAGTACAGGTAAATCTAAGGAGAAATCAAAATTGCTTATTCTTTCCCTTCACTGAATTTGGTCTGAAGGCAACATGTCCATTTGTTAGTCCAGACAGTCTTCTGGTTTCTGTACTACCCGTCATGCTTCAAGGTCTGTTTGTGTGGTTTGAAAGGGAAGGGATGTGCCCTATTGACCATCCTTTGCCTGGAGTCATCGGTCCATGACCTGTTGAGGAAGGAGTCTTTGGTTCCACAGCTCCTTAGGCAATTAGCAATTAAAGAATTAACTTGTTTTTTAGGAAAGCTCAATTCTGTTATCTCCTTTTGTCTAAGGAATAGCCTTGACTTAAGGATGACTGAAGTCCCAGCCTGCTCCTTGTACCCTTTACTCTCCAGGCCAACTCATCCATCAGAACTTCTTTCTGTCTTCCTTAGCTAAACTGTACTGCCTGTGTGTCTTTTGGATTTTCCCAGCTCCTCCAGCCCCATGGGGAATATGCATTCTTCCTTCAAAGGTGCTGTTGTTTTGGGATTTAGGGTAGTGGATTTTTTTTTTTTCTGTGTTCTTGAGTTGCAGTAGTGGTCACACAAACAGCTGTCAGCTCCCTCAACAGAGAGACAAGCAGAGTAGCCAGAAAACAAACAACACAAGAAACGAAATTCAAAAAGTGTTCAGAGAAACATGCTACTTCAAAGGCAAGCGTAGAGGTCCCCCTGGAGCTCATTACTGTAGTCAGTGGAGGGGAGGGGTAAGGGAGAGCGCAGAGTGGCAACGTGTGTGTATCCTTTTCCAGCAACCACAATGAACATCGCAGCCTGTGAATAACCCTCCCATGTATTTCCATGGGCCCACAAACCCTGGGCTCCTCTCCATCTTAGCACCTTAGTCCCCTCAGAGATGGGCTGGGCAGGTATACTAGAGAAAGATACCTGCTGTCAATTGCACTTACATGAATCCTCCTCAGACTAAAGTACACTTCATGTAGACAACTTTCATTGTATCTCTTGCCAGTGCCATGTGGGCACATTGGAAGCCTTACCACCAGGAGGTGAAACTGGTCACCAGTCTGTTTTGTTTGCTTCTTAGTCTCTCTTGGGACTGTCATCCTGGGAGGCGAGTGAAATCTGACTGTGGTTGTAGATGGTGTGCCCTTTGAGCATTTGGGAGTTGGTTTATATGAGACCTGTCAAATTAGATTTGGATAGACTACTGTCCTGGGATTGTAGCCTTTCTGTGAATTCCTTTAGCCAGTGAGCTTGCAGGTTTTCCTGCAAAAATAGAGCCTATTCTGATATGATCTGCATTTTTTAGAAACTCTGCTGGCTCCTCTTTCGTAACTCTTGTCACTTCCGTGTGTTCAGCTAGTCCGTCTTTCATGACAGCTCAAAAGAAAAGCGAGAGTAAGGCAAACAGGTAATGGATCATCTCACAAAAATTGCCCCTGATTCTTCATTTCTTGCTGAGGTAGCCATCTCACAGTACATGGAGGTAATTTCACTCATGTGAGGACTATGTGATGGAGGGATATGCATTTTATATCATATATGAAGGAGGGAAGACTTACTGAAAGATATATTGTGCATGGATTGTATGCCAGCACTGCAGCATGTTTCCTTCTTTGCTGGTTGCCTAGTATGCTATACAGGGACGTCTGTGTGTAGAAAAATGAAATGGTATTATAGGACACCATGGAGAGGCAGAGGAATGGTGGCCTTGTAGACAGCTTTTTTTTTTTTTAGTGAAGGAGTGTTAATGGAGAGTATCTGAGTTACTACACGCAAAACTGTGTGAGCTGGTAAGACCTGTGATAGCAAAGGGAGTGTTTGTAGCACTCTGCAGAGATTGCATGGTGCTGGGAAAGCAAGAGGATGATAGCAGAGAAAGTCTATGTGATACCAGCCTGGTGCATTCGACCCTGTCCTCAGAGCTAGCGGGGAGATTGCGTGTGTGATAATGCACACAGATGCAGGGTGTGAGAACTGCTGTGAGAAGTCAGCGTGTTGGATACCGTGCACAGCAGATAGTGTGATGCTGTGTGTCGGTGGAGAGAGAATACAATAGAGCCAGCCCACATTTTGAGGCTTCTAAAAACATTGCCTTAACTTTGATCATTTGCTGCTCATTCTCCCCATACGCAGGCAAGACCCACTGATCTGGGAAACTATTGCAGCTGTTGTTGTAAGCCTCCAGAAGGATCTAAAAAGCTAATTGCAACAGCCAAAACAGCTGTTAGAATAAGGACTACATTCTCAGTCCTCAGATCCCGGCATGTCCCTGTGGGATGGTGTTTCTTCTTCAGCTCTAGGAGGCTGAGGGGAAGCAGCTGGGTTCTTTGCTGAACCTGCATTAACTAGGCTGGGAGAGACTTTTCTGCCAATCAGGAGACTAAAAATTAAACAGCTGCTGTCATTTCAGGCCAGAGTATGGAAGCTTTCACAAGGGACAGGGATGCTGTGTTCACTTGATGCACAGTGCAGTTAGCCTTTCTGTTTCTTTTAACTGTTTCCTTTCTCAATGCAGTAGAGACTGACTGAACTGAACCCCCATGGGTTGTGCTACAGCTATCAGCTTTGCCAGGAGAATGGCATTTCAGCTCCTACCATTCCTTCCACTAAAATCTAGTAAGGAATTTCTACCTGGTGCATCCTGGCCTTACTGTAGCGAGACCAGAGATGAGCATGCATGGTGTACGTTTATACTGCCTGAGCAGGACAGTGGGGACAAGTAGAAAGCTCTTATGGGGTATACCAGTAATGGTGGGGAGGCTGCTACCTACAGTTGCCTTAAACCACTAGCTTGTGGATTTTTATTTAGTTCCCCCCAGGTGTGATAACCTGAAAATAATTTCCCCCATTTCACCTCTTACAGGGGAAGGTTTTTTGTTGCAGGGCAAGAATGATGAGCTAAGGACAGTGAAAGACAGCAGTTCAAATAATTGCCCTGTTGTGTGGGCACCTCTGACAACCGGGCAGTCACTAGATGCAGCAGCACACCTGACTTTGCAACCTAGTTAATAAATGCACTTGGACTCAGATAGTTCTTTGTGGAGGCACTGGAGTGTGTCTGCTCCGCAGTCCCTAGGATGATCCACTTACTCAAATTATCCATTTTTTCCTTGTCCTATAGGGCATCCCTGTTATCTTCCTTCCCTATTATCCAAGATAATAGAGAGCTGACTTGCAATAATGCAGTCACAATGGCTCCATAGTGTCTGAATGATTCCCATGTGATTGACATTGTGTGTCTGTCTGAAGCTTCCTGAAGAGCAATACTCCATCAACACTTCTTTCATCAGTAGGCATTAGGTAGAACAGGATCCTATAGTGCAAGTCTGTTAAAGCCTGAGAAGAAATCTGGTTTGCTATGACAAACAGAAGGAAATGTGAATTATACAAATGGAAAGATACTGCTTTGGAGGATCAATTCTGTGTGCTTATGTGATGCTGTAACTGTGCATCAAGGTCATATGGGACCTGGGTGTCTCAGTTTCAAGCAGCCAGGTTCTTCAGCTATTGGGACCCATAGAAGAGTGCAAATAAGCAGCAAAGGGAGCAGCACAAACATCTCAAGTGTTTTCATGTCTGCCACTAGGCAAAAGCAGGCTGCTCATGGAAATTACAAAGGTGTTTAATACCAAACCACTGTGACTCCAGTGTGGTGGTTCTTTACAACATTTGGAGGTTCTGCCTAGTGCTTCTGACAAAGCATTTAGGAAGAGCTAGCCTATTCGTGCTTTTGGGAGTCGAGGTTTTCCTTCTTACTGTATTTCTAGCCCAACAAGCAGCTCTGGAAGTCTGGGGGAAGAAGACCAGATTGCTAGCTGGGAACGTAGGCTCTGTGTTCTGCTCCACACCTTGTTCAAAAGCAAAATCTGAGTTCTATGAGTAGCTCCAGTGTGGAAGAGGAGGTGAGCCCAAAACCCTTCATGGTTTGTGGAGCCTAAGGACCTTAAATCCAGCATTTTGCTTTGCCTTGGCATCCAGAGAAACATGAGCAACAGCCCATCACTGTAGGTGGAAATTCTCAGTGAAACTGAAAATGCAGTGAGGGGCTCAGCCCCTCATCTAGCATAAATCCAAATACTGTTGACACAGGTACTTTGACTTATACTGGCAGACCTGGTGGTCTAAAATTTATTACAAAATCAATACGCTTCCTATTCAGCAAACATTTCATCATTAGATTTTGTTTTCCAAGTAATGCTAACTTCAGTTCTTGGGCCATAGGCTGGTTCGAGGCCTTTTAGCTTCGACTGTTTATTTGCTTTCTCAGAGCATTTTGCAATTCTTTACCTTTGTGCTGTGGCATCCACTGCCTAAGTAGCATACTGTGATCTCTGTGGTATGAGTGGATAGCAGAAACTTTAAAAAAATAGAAAGTGAATTATGCACTTTCCAGAACTAATCTTCAGACACTTGATCTGCGCTAAAATGCATGAGGCTTTGGGGATTTGTGAACATTTTCATGAATAATAAGGACTTCACAAATAACAGGAGAGTGAACTTACTGATCTTATTCCCAAATCTTTTATATATATATATAAGAGAGATGATCGGCTCTAGTTTTCAGAAAGAGTTTGCCAGCAGGTCACTTTTTTCTGATCAACAAAAAATAGGGCATATGGGAAAGGAAAATAAACCACATTATTTACAGGGCTCTCCCACATCCATGAGTATTCTTTGACTTTTATAGATTTTGAGTAAATTAGCATAATTGCATTATCCAAGATTTCTTGCAGTTGTTTTCCGTTCCAAAGTTGATGTGACTGAGAGGGAATGCGAATGCAACAGCTTAAAAAGAAGAAGAGGGGAAATTATCATATTTAATATTGTTTATACAGAAACTGGCATACTTTATGGAGCATCATCTGATTAACTCGTTTCCAGCCCTGCGGCGTGTGTGTGCATGTATGATGGCAGGAGGAGAAATGAGAGCTAGGCCATGTTTTTTTCCTGGCATGAGGAACTGTTGCTGTAACACTTGTGTGGCTGGCAGCGTGAGACATAATATTACCTAGAAGAAAACCTTTAAGTGTTGGATTAATTTCCCACCATCTGCATTCTGTCTGCACTGGAAATCTAACTCTAGAGAGAAAGACCGGCGAACAGATCTGAGTATCTGGCAATTAGATTTAGAGAAAGGAAAAGTGTTTCCAGGGACTCCTTTCTAGTCAGCTGTTCGATGGCTGCAAGGGCTTAGCTGAAGAGCTGGCTTTGGAAAAGGCTCCTTTGCTTAAAGGGCCTGAAAAAAATTGGAAGAGAGGAACAGTTCTTTATCACAGAGGTGCTGCCAGTCACAATTAGGGACAGGTCGTCGGGTGCTGGCAGCTGAGAGAGGAATGCCAATCTCTAAGAAAGCTTGCAAGGAAATTGAGCTAGAAGTTACATCCGAATAAGATTTGTTCAGAAGGGGCAGCGTTGGTAGGGATGAAATCTCACCATGAACCAACTGTAGATATAGGGAGAAGAAATGGTGGATCGTAGCAGATCAAAATAGAAAGCACTAGATGGAAGAGGGAGCAGCAGGAGGAAGAGGTGAATGTCAGGCACCCGTCATTTCTTCTTTGGCTGCTGCCCGCATCACCAGTGAGCCATGGAGAGCAAAAACCTCCAGGGAGAAGAAGATAAGTCACTGAATATTCAGTGTATCTGCCATGTGCAGAGACCAGAAAGGATGGCCCTGTCCAGGCTGCCACCCTTGCAGACAAAGCACAAAGGGTCCTTCCCAACCTACAGAGTGACAGGAAGGTAGGGGACTGAGTGAATGTGGTGTAGCTGCTGGTGGGAGCTCTGCCTCTTGTACCATGCTTATGTTTGTGTGTTTTCTTCTCTTCTAGGTAAGTGCATAAAGTGCTTGTGAATGGTTCTAAGGCACTCTGGCAGCTGCTGCACTGGGATCTCTCTGGCTTCTCCAAAAAGGAGGAAATGCAGCACACTGAAATGGTAACATCGTAACCTGTGAAGCAGATGTGCTGGTGATTACTAAGGAGTCCCCCTGTACTTCCATCTGTTAATCTCTTATTTGCGATTAGCAATAACCCATATCCAGCCAGAAATACACTCACTGTCTGCCTCATGGGAAGCCAATGGGTAGCCAGTGAGGCTACCATTCCCAGTCCCAGGTTACAGCAGTCCCCTTGATGCCATGGTGCAGCTTGCATGCCATGTCCTGCACCCTGTTGTATGCCACCTCTTGTTCCTGTTGTGTCCAGTCCTTCTGTGGGTGTCCCCAGAGGGCTGGTAGATACTTTCTAGAAGACCAGCTTAAATATTGACCCAAAAGTATTGTGACCTTTGTTGCTTTTTTTGCCTTCAGACATTCTTGGATATTTGGACACTGCAGAAATCCATACAGTCACATTTCATAGCTTGCCACATCAAGTGCAGGGAGCTCCCTGGGCGAGGTTTTCTAAATTCCTCTTCCTCTGGCTGACTTCTGATTCACCCAGTGGGGGATTGTTTTGAGAACACAGTGACAACCAAGCAAAAGAAAATTCAGAATGGCACTTGGGGCAAAGCTCCTTGGCAGTGAGATGAATGTGGCTTCTCAGGGGAAGTGCTTGGGAATGCTATTGTTTGAAATGTTTAAAACTCTCTAGGTTAGAAATTGCAGGGAGCAGTCCTGTCCTGGCAAATGGACACACCAGTGAAGATGATGGGTCATTCTTCTCTCCGACAGCTTTTATTTATTATTGTTATTATTTATTGTTTTATTAGTTTCAGATCGTTGACTTCACCTCTAGTTCAGTTTTGCTGTATATACTATACAGTCCATAATAAGCGTGGTACTAAATGATATGCTTTTGTGCTGATGTGGTGCTTGTTTGTTTCCCAGTGGAGCAAGTGATATAAGCACTTACATTAAATATATTTATGACTAAAATCTCATCTATTACTTTTATTTGTAGTGGTTTTGAAGTAGAGCAGATTCTGCTGGAAAACAAATATTTTTCTAAAGGCAATCAGAAAATCCGAAAGTATATTTGTATATTTGCATTATTTGCATTTTTTTTTACAAGGGCAGCTACAAAGCTTCAAGGGACAAAAAAAGTTCACCACTTTTCTTTTATACAGTCAACATAATAGATCCTGGCTCATCTCTGTTCGCTGGATGAGATACATCGCTTTCTGTTTTTTTAAGAACTGGAGCAGGGACAACACAGTAAACTGAAAACATGGGCCATGTCTGTTCTTCATTGTCCTGAGTTGCAACAGCTCCCCGGAGCTGGAAAATACGTTGAATCTACTCTGTCAAAGGTTTAATGTGTTATGGTCAGCAAAACGATTCAGCGTTCAGGCACATGGCTATCATTAAGTGTGGTTCTGTATATGAAAAGCTTCTCCTCTAGAAAAGAGAGAGAAGGGAAGACGAGTTTGTTCAGAGGGCAGAGAAAATTCTTTTGGGAGGGAAAAGAAGTTATCATTTGATTTCTGTGCCCTAGAAAGACTGCAGATATATGTACCTGTATATGTCATGTGAAAGCTGCAGGACTGTGGTAAATGCCAAGCCCTCATATGTATTTGAGGGCAGTATGTCTTTGAAGTGTTTCATGAAAGGAAAATGATACATTAGATAGTAATGTCAAATAACAAGAGATTCTTTCTTGGGGTTGAATGCCTCCCATCTTGGCAAACCTCCTGCTCCTTGACCTACCTTACTTCAGGAAATATTCTTGCCTCTTGCTTTTTGATCTTCACTGGTGTCCATCATTTCTCTAGGATCATTAGGTTTTTGTAATTGTCCTAACTTCACAGATAAGCTTCAGTGGGACTTAGCCCAGCTTTCAGCTGGGCTTATCTGCCTTAGCCAGATAAAATGCAGCTACGGTGTCTTGCACTTGGACCATGTCTGTCGACATACCATGAAACTGAAATTCATAGGGAAGAAATGCTTTTCAGGTGATTTTTTTTTCTTCCCATAGAGCTAGATTACCCTTATTAAATGGAATCCTGTTAGACATATTCGCTTATGCTTGTCTTTCATCTCTTTTTTAGTTACATTAACTGTAGTTTTAAAAAAAGTCAAAAAGTTCCTGCTACTGCAAAATTGTTGGAATACCTTGAGTATCTTTTCATGGGTGTTCAGTTTTTACTTTTTATTTTTATCCTTTTCAGCCAGACATTTTCTGCTTCTGTTGTGGTCTTTCTGATCTGGATCTGTTTGCTGCTTCTGAGTTCAGTTCCCCAAAGACTCTAATTATCAGGTTTGGGGGTATCCTAGGACCTGCAGGAAGCCCATTATTCTGCTCTGTAACCTGTAGGAAGGTAGTTGGCATAATAGTTTGTATCCATACATGGTATAGTCAGCTGACATTATCTCTGATGGTGACCTTTTTTACTGAACTGAGCTGACATAAGGTGTTCCAAGTATCCCATTTTTTAATTTTGTTTTTGTGGGGTTTCTTTTGGTGTGTTTGTATGTTGTTTGGGGTTGTGTGTGTGTGATTTTTGTTTGTTTTGTTTGTTGTTGTTGTATGTTTGTTTGGTTTTCCCTTTCAAATTCTGCACTGTTCCATGCCTGATTGCACAATCTCTGGGCTTTCCTGTACCTTGCTGAAGGCTACAGAAGAGACCTGCCAGGTTCTCCCCAATGCACTGAAAATAGCATCATTAGGTAGCCTAGTGCATGGTGATTCTTACATCTAGTGATGCTGTACCACGCAAACAAAGCAAACAGGAGGCAGGGCTGTGAAAAGGAGTAATGTGAGCAGATTTTAATTGCCATGCTGAGAGGTCAGATACGAAAGTCATGAAATGGCTTGGAGAAATGTGAACATTTATATACCATAGTAAGACCCTAAGGCTGCAGCCATGTTTGAAAATACTTCCAAATTGGGTTACAAAAAGAATGAGTGCATGCAGGCTATCAAGCCTTCCCTCTTCATTCCCTTGCTTCCCATATTCTCCACCAATTCATTTACTTTTTCTCCTCCTCCTCTGCCATTCTTCTTTGCTTTCACATTCTGTTCTTTCTCTGATCTTCTGCCTTGAATGCTAAGTGATTCCTCTATGTCCTGCATACTTCTTTTGTGTGTTTGTAATTTTTCTTAATTTATAATAGAGCTGGTGCCTGATTGTCTTTGAAAGTGGATTCTAGCTGGGTTATTTATCAACTATGTAGATTGCATTTTCGTAATCTAGTTAGCTATTTGGTGTATAAAGACATACTGCATGCAGTTGGTGGATAATGCAGTTATAAACTATGCTGCATAGAATTTCCATTTCTTGTCTGCTGTTCTGGGAATTGATGTGAAAAATTTCATCCTGATCCAGTGGCTTTTGCTGTTGATGTTTTGTCTTGAGAGTGCCAGGCTTTCTTCTCCCTCTGTCACTTTTTGGTTCCTAGTGCTCTTCTTCCATAGATCAGTGTAGCTGAATCTACTACTCTGGGGATTTGACTGCATGGATCCTCCTCAAGTCACTGAAATGAGTGCAGTGCTTCTGAGAACAAAGAACCACTTGCATTGGCAGGTAGCATCCAAACACTCATGACCAAGTGCAGTATCCTCCCCGTTTTACCCCCCATTGTGGCAGCAGGACCCTCTTTTAACACCTCTGAACTGAATTTAATTTGGCAGTTACAGTCAAACTGAATCCTTAATGTTTGCAAATTGCCATGTGAACCTAATAGTGATCTTTCTTAGGGTTTAATATACTAACTCACTAACCTCCCAGATCGTATGGAGAGCTCAGGAGGAAAAGAGAAAATGTTTTGGGCTTCTTGCTAGGTAGCAGTCAGTTTTGTCCAGAGCTGTCACCATTACCAATATAATGGGCTCAATGTGGGTCTAAAGGAATCTAGACTGTGACACAACATCAGAGCTTTTACAGCCCCCTGGAGATCAAGTTGTTTTGAAACATTGGCAAGGCTCATCTGGCAATGACATGCTGTCTTTAAAGCGCCTGTCTGCCGTGGTCTGTGTCAGCTGGTGGAACAAGTCCAGTCAGCAGCTGTCTTTTGGTGCTGTCCTTTCATCCGCTGATAAAACAACTGTTGAAGTCTCCAAATGCACACCGTGGTGCTGTTCAAGTAAATGGAATCAGAGGACAAGAGGACCTTTGATAAAAGATGCTAAATTGAGGAGGGGGAGGGTCATTCTTGTCTCCTGGGCATGAGTCCAGGTGGACATGCGTAGGTGGAGCAGAATGTAAATGTGTCTGTGCGGGCAGAGCAATGATCTGAATCTGAGATGATTTGGAGGAGGTGTGTTACAGTAGTTAAACATGGGACATTTATTTGCTGGGAACTGACTTTGGTCTTGGAACAGGTTTTCTGTGTGAAATGAGTTCTGTTAGGTCTTGGTATCTTTCCAGTTGAGTGACTCCTGCCACAAAGATGAATGAGGCGGGAGTTCAGCCTGCTTTGCTGGTGGGTGGGTGGGTGCTAGCCTGGGTCCTCTCTTTGGCGCGGATTTTCCTGAGACTCAGGCTGTCCCAGGCAGCGAAACTGTGAAACAGTGTAAAGAATTGTGGTGCAAACCTAGAAACTGAGGATATGCATAACTCACTGTATGGGGGCAGTCTCTGCTGCTTTGACTTTCAAGCCCAGGTTTCTCTCAGGAATTTCTTTTTTGTAGGCTTGCATTCCCTAGTTTCTTTGGCATGCATCCTTACATCAGTTTCTGGGAAGGGAGGAGGTGGTCTCTTCTCACAGACTTACTTCAAAAAAACCCCTTCTACTTTAGGCATCTTGTGTCTCCTGGTATACACAAAGCTCTCTGCTCATAGATAAAATATACACCTCAGTTAAGTGTTTAGAGAGTAACACAGACTTCTAAGACTATTTCTGGGAAACCTGTGAAATTTTACAATACTCCTCTGGCCTACATATAATGGCTGTAACATGTGGCACACAAACTGCATCTAATACGTGGATGACATTTAAGCTGAACGGAAATATTGCCTCTCCATTCATAAATCAATCCTCCCTCTTTCCCCACCAATTGCCTGCCTGCCTGCCTCCCCTTGCTGCTCACTTCCTCTTTCATTGCCCGCCCTTTGGATGCTGCTAAACAGCATAGCACAGGATGCCAGTCCTGGCTGCCTGAGCCGTGGCCATCCCGGCTTCTCCTTTACAGATGAAGCGAGATGCGCTCCACAGCATCCCAGAAATTATGAGCTTCTCTTTTTCGAGAGGTCAGGCTGTGAGAAGTACCTGCTCTTCTCTGACCTGAGCCCCTGCAAATCTTTGTGCCCACCACAATGCCACCAGTGAGAACTCACAGCAAGGTCATTCTGAGCTTGCATTGTCCTCCAGGGAGATCCACATGCCGGCAGAGTTAATTACACTAACAGCCGCAGAAATTATATTGGCCCACCACTGGCCTAGTGAGATGAATATCTCCATTTCTTAGTCACAGGGGGACGTTAATGGTATTTTTATTAACTGGTGACCTGTTGACTGCTATTAGAATATAGATTGTATGCATAAACCAGGTCAGGGTACTGAAGATATGATTATAGAGCAATTACTGTGTCAGCCAGTGTGGCTTCTAATCAGAGCTGGCAAAGAGTCTTTGGAAGCCTGAAAACCATTTTTTGGAGTCCAACAAGAAGAAACAGCTCTGGATCAAAGTCTGTATTGTGCCTTTACATCTTTCTGGAATTAAATGTCTGATTTTCTATGATTAGGATGGGCATTCAAGGCAGAAAGAGAGCTTAAGAAGGACAGCTTTTAGTGGAATGCAGCTGATTAGGGGAGTTCAAAGTTTGAAAACTTTTTTTCCTTTTTTATTATAGAGTTTATGTTTATTTCACAGAGCTAGCTGAGGATGCTAATTCTGTTCTTGCCCTTTAAAATGAACTGCAAGGTCATACGGCTGAGTGTCTAGGATGTCGGTAAAAATGATTACACTAATACATGCATTTGATTTGATGAGGGCCATAGCTACAGAACCAGATTTGGAATTTTTCCACGTTTTTCAGAACTACTAATGGAAAAAAGGAAATATAAACCCAAGACCTGATGCGTTATATATAGGACTGAGGCTGACATCCTCTCAGGTGGAGCTGCTCATCTGGAGGTTGAACTGAATACCCCAGTTCCCAAAGACTGGATTTGTTCCTCTAACAGAGCACCACTGATCCCAGTGAAATGACTGGAAGAGCCAGAGGAACCACTTTGCGTGGATGAGAGCTTGAGGCTCATGTGTGCTTCAACCAGTACTTGCAACCATATTTGTATTCTCTTACTTTATGGACTGGACAACAAATACTGTTGAGCTCACTAGTGCAGTGCCAAATACACTTGTATTTGATGTTTTTCTGTCATGGACATTTGCCTTACTGGAAGGTATGGCACAACACTATTATCTTGTTCCCAAAAAAAGTCCTAAATCATTTGAGGTATGAAGAACTAAATAATCTCATGGTAATCTGAGGCAGAAGATGGATTTGTAAATCTAGTTCTCTGGTTTATGAAAAGAACATAGTTGTTGAGATTTGGGAGGAAACAAAATGGTTATAGATTTCATTTGATGATTAATATAGAATGTATAGCTTAGAGGATAAACTCTCCCCCTTCCATTTTGCGAACCTGAATTCAGCTTAAATGGGAAAATAAAATTTGAATTATGAGTCTGTCATAAGGCTTTCTGCACTGTGAGACTTCAGTTGCATGCAAAAGCTTGAGGGAGGAAGCATGTTTATATTTTTCCATCAGATTTTGAATTATCTCTGCAGTTACCATTGTTATCAACATGGTTAGTAAGTCCTGAGTATTCTTGAAAATTCATCTATTGATCTTTTGAGATCTGTTCCTATACTGCCTGCTTTTTAGCCCATGAATGAAAAGGGCATATTCTGAGGAGACAGAAATAGAGGGGAGGGAAGAGCAAGAGATTAATGTGCTTCCTGAACCAACCTCCTTGTGAGAGTAAAGGGAAAAATGTCCTTTCCTCATCAATATGTGGTTCAATCCACCTGGCAATGGTAGTGAGTCTTGTTATTTTTTTTTTTTTAATCTGAAAGCTTTCTGTGTGTTTCTTGAGAGTGTTTACTTCTATTAAAAAAAAAAAAAGAAAAAAAGAAAAAAAATAAAAACAATGACTGTTTCTTATCATTATTTTGGAGAAGAAAAACTTGGTTATCCAAACCATGAAGCATCCAGAATCAGAATAGCACTGAAAGACCCAATACTTTTTATTTCAGGAGTTATGATTTCTAAGCCAATGTGATGATTCTTTGGGATTTGAATTATTATTTTTGAATACTGAAAGACGCTACTAAGGCATATTTTCTTTCTTAAACACTTTTTCTCTGACTAACTTCCCATTCCCACGGTCTGGCATTTATTTAATACTCTGTGTGTTAAAAATTCCCATTTCAGAGCTGACTCTGTTTCTATCAAAGCTGCAGCCGTACTTCACAATTTCACTTATTAACAGCCTACTGAGATAATTGGGTCTGCCCAGCTCATTAAAAATAAAATATTGATGTTTTCTTAGGGTGGATGTAATTATCTTGTCCCCACAGGGAGCAGGCAGCATAAAGGAGAGGGAAGGTGTGGTCTAACACACATCCTGCTATGCACCTGCTTGCTGCTCTGCAGCGAAGGAAATTAGAGACTCCCAGTGCAGTTCCAGTCGGTGAAGGTGGGAATGCAGAAGAAAATATTTCATTGCAAGCCTGGGAAGCACAAATTGATCTTTTATTTTTTCTTGGATTCAACAGGAGAGTGACACGGTGCTTCTCTCTAGTGTACTGTAGTATACTCTCTACAGTATACAATTGCAAACATTTCATTCCAGTGAGAAACGTCTTCTCTGACTTCGTATCATGAGGAGCAGCAATGGTGCATGTTCCTCTTTACTGCCCTACTTGATGTTACTGCAGACAAAACTGCTGGAGCCAGTTCTACAAGTAAAAACCTACTATGGCTGAAGCTTGTAGTTTCTGGGAGTTTTTTGCAGCACTTTCTTTGGTGCCCTGTAATGCACTACATGGGTCGCTCTCAAATCCAGCTGGTACAGGTCATAAAATGTATGATTAGACATCAATGACGTCTAGCTACCCCTGAACCACAGGTGAACTAGAAGCACTGCATATGTTCTCATCCTGCTATGCCCTGAATTACCCAATTTGCTTTGTCTGACTGTAACTCAAATATTTCAATGATGCTGTACTGGCAGTAGATTTTAATTTCCCATTGGTAAAAATGGACTCAGAGGGAGGAAGTATCAGGAAGAAACAGAACACTTTTTGTTCATCAAGCTTTCTGGTTGTTTTGAAAGAGTGGTAGAAGACAGACACAAAAGAAAATCTGAAATATCAGAGAGTATTTAACTATCTTAGATATTCCTGTCTCCTTGCCCCATTTGAACTACATAGGACCTCACATCTAATTCAAAGTAGGTGTGATGAAGGCTTCTAAGCTATTTGGTTGCTAGTGGGGGTACTTCTATTGCTCACAGATTTGGCTAAGAAAACATATCTGTGAGCACTACATATTGGACAAAATGGATCTTTTCGGTGGTGTTGGCTTTTGTATGCATCTCCATAACCATGCATGGGCCTCAGCTCAAACTTTTTTCATAATCCTGCCTGTAACTGTGGTTTGCTCATCAAAATCTCTGTTCTTTTTCCTCTGTTTTACATTCCAGCTGTTTCTGTCTCCTGGTTGGAACTAGTTTAAGGCACCTCACTTCTCCCACTGCATCTCTGTTGAGGCTTCAAGTTCTTGGCAACAAACTGCTGGGTGCTCTCACTGCTTGAAAGGTACCCTGCACTTCCTTAGAGCTAGGACCTCTCTTTTAGTCTTTTACCACAGCGTCATTACAGTGGAGTGGTCTGTATTGAGGCACTAACTCTTTTGGGCAGGCACTATGGTGAGTATAAGCAGACATTGATATTCTCTTGTGTCTGGCAGCTGTTTGAGAGTGCAGACAGACAACTAAGTCACTGAAGAAGGGTGCTGATATCTGCTTCCAGAAAGAAGAATAGTTACTTTAGAAGGAAAGAATCCCACATGTTTCCGTGGACATTTTCTCTCTGAAAGCCCATAGTCTGTGTTTGAGTGCGAGGCAAATAAGCATTGCTGAGTGACAGGTTTTCGTTTTGTAAAGTATTGCTCCTCTGCACCCCCTCCTGTATGTACAGCAGCCCTGATTTTGGCACTAGGAAGTTCTGCAACATAAATTTCAGGATGATCTGAGAGGAAACAAACTCCTTGCACTTTTCAAGCCTGAGGGCTGTGGTCTGGCTGTAGGGTCACATCAGTTTGTTTTGCTTCCAAGTCGAGCTATCGGCAGCTTAAAAGCCGAAAAGATCCTGACGTGCGCTCTCTTCTCTGCTAGCAGCACTGCTAAGGGATTTTTCTGTTTCTGAGAAAGGCTCCTATTCTGGTGTGCCACAAATGATGTATATAGCTCTGCAAAATGGCTGGAGGCAGCATTATAATTTCACAAGTTTGCTTCTGCAGTCAGCTCTGAAGTGCTTCATATGGAGACCAATGACAGATGTCTCTTGAGCAGGAATTAGGGAAAATAGAGTAAAATCAGCAGGGCTTGTTCCACTTGTGTTTTAAGACCATGCTGTCTCAGACTTGGCAAAGTTGGGGCCCTCTCACTGTTAGTGGGACTTAGAAATCAACCACTTCTAGCATGCCAGTGAAAAAACTTACAAGATGGCCTTTAAACAGACGGTGAAATAAATGGTCACATTTTTGAAAAAGCTGGCCATGTTGTGGCTGTAACTGTCACAGTAGGAATTGCTGGGCCCTGAGCACTTTGGTATATCTGGCCTTTATTTGGATAATGGAAGCTGAGCAGTTTGGAAAAATCTGTCCCTAATTATTGGTGCAGAGCCCTTGAAAATCTGGCCCTGAGCTCTTCTCAAATAAAAATCTGGCCTCATGGGCATGACACTGTCAGAAGCGGTGCCTGGCATAAAGTGCTTCTTATCCTTTTCAGTGATTTTGTCCTCCTGTGAAGTTTCTAATTTATTTTAATTGCTTTAAAACTTTTTAAATGAGGCTATTTAATGGCTAGGATTTTGACTTATGGATGGAAGCTTCAGTGCTCTCCACATTAAATGGCATGTATTTCGTTATGCCTAAATTCTATTGTTATGCCTGCCCTTTGTGCCGGCTTTTCATTTTCCAGTTTGGGGGTAGTTGCATTTCTAGGGCTCCCATCTGTCATAATTTAGTGTTTCTTCAGCACTTTTTCTCATCTTAGGAAGCCATTCAGCATGTCCAAATATTGCTTTATGCCTGCATGGACAATGCTCGCTGTCTTTGGAGGCGTCTATTCTGTTTCACAAAGGGAAGCGTTGCGGTACATCAGAGTGTGGATTGAAGGCAAAGATGTCTCTTTGAGCCACTGAGTTGTAAAGAGATGAACTTGCTGGCTGTCCTCTCTCAAAGCTTTTCAGGAGCCTGACTATTCATGGGGGATTCTTTGCATGGACCAAAATTGAGCCCAGTTCTTCCTTCGATTGCTATTTTGCAGAGGGTAGCACTATGTAAAACTAGGCATGGAGTTTTGTTGTATTGAAATGCACGTCCCTGATACCCATGGGTTAGAGCTAAAAGGCTGAATTCGCATCTTGTTAATTAAGTCGTCCTGGCCGTGCTTTCAAGAGGGTGCCATTTCGGATGGCATTTGCTTGGTCCTGTCTGCTATCTAAAGTGGTATTCTTCACTGGTCTTCCTTGTTAGTGAGCAGCAGAAAAATCCCTTTGAAACCACACCTTCCTGCAAGCAAGAAAGGGGAAGAGAGTCAAAGAAAACAAAGAGGTAAATGTGTAACGTAGTGAGTTAGAACTAGGCCACAAGACCCATCTTACAACTCCAGTCTTTGAGAAAATGGTCAGGGCTCTCTAATATGTGAGGAAGCAGGGGCTTCTGCCTCTGTGTTTCATTAGCAAGACAACACATTTGTTGACACAACACCTACACAAAGCCAAAAGGGGGGAACATCCATTCCAATGGCTAAGACAAGGCCAGTGCAGCCACAGAGTTTTTGTGCATTCCTTGGCAAATTGTGGAGTCTCTGTGCCTCAGTTTCTGTCTGTAGCACAGGAATCATAATGTCTGTCTGTCTGTCTCACAGAGCCACTCTGAATAATTTTTTCCGGTGTTCTTTTTGCTCGCTTCTGTAAAAGCAAACTCCTTGCATTTGTAAAATTAGCAGGAGAAATCTGCCTAGAGAGCAGCAATTCAAAGGGACAATCAGCTTCATGTAGAAGCTAGTATGATTAGCTTAATTACTATGGCAGTAGGGTTTCTTTAATGTAGATGATAAGTATATAGACATCTGAGCCCAGAATTGTTTTAGCAAGAGATGTGCCACAGATTGCAAGACCAGTGCCACTTCTTATTTACTGGGATGGCCAAATGAGATTACAGCATAGGTTTATGCTACTGTGGAAACTAAAGTGGTGAGTTTCTATAATAGCTCCAGGGAAGTCAGTTGCTACATTCTTCATTTTCAACAAAACTGAAATTTCAGCTCAGAAGTTTTAGGGAGAGATTCCTTGTGTAATATTGGCTTGTTTTTCACCTTATTTTGATATTGTTCTAATCCAGACCCGGAAGGTCTTTCTTGTGTGTATTTGGTTTTTAGTGAGGCATTTTTCCTGTTTTGCACAACCGTTGCACCAGAAGTGGGAGCCAAGAAGAGGCTCGGTAGGTACCAAGACAGCAGGAATGCTTTGAAGGCAGGCAGAGGTTCACTGAAACCACTGGGTACAACTGAGGGTGGAATAAAAGTATCTGCCATTAAGTCAGGAGCACTGTGTACTTTCTGGAAATATGACTGGTAAGGAAGAGGAGTGATCTCTGCTGTTTCTCACTTAGTATCTTCATCTACTCACTCACATCTGTGCCAAATTTTAAATGCATTTAGCCCTGCCTCTCTTTTCCTTCAACAAGCAAAACACCATGAGCAGAATGCAATCTGGAGATGTTTCTCTGCCTATATCCTGGAAGTTTTTTTCTGGGAAAACAAGGTCTGTGTGCTAAGTGCTAGGTGGAATTCAGACAGATGGGTTATCAGCAGCCTAACAGATACAGTCATCTCATTCTGATGCTTTCATTCATTTATTTATTTATTTTAAAGACACCCCGTTTTCCCCAGGCCATTTAAAATACAAAACAATAATTAAGAGTGTCTGAAGAAGCTCCAGACGGATTAGAGATAACATCCCAAGAGGTCAGCTGACATTTCCTCTCTCTGAAAGTCCCTGCTGAGCTGCCTCTTCAACCAGCAAACCTTGATTCCAGCGGCCATCTGATTAAACAACAAAGCATCAGCAAGTACTAAAAGTCACTTCTCTTGGGCCAGACTGCACTGACAGCAAGGGCAGAAACAGAAAATGATGAAAGGGGAGGAGGTCTTTTGGTGCAAAACATGTCTCTTGGTACTACATAGAGAGCTGGAAGATGAAATGTTTTCCTTTGTGTGATCCTGGCTGGTCTGCTGCTTGCTGTGTCCTAATAGCCTGGATCCTGGTTGTAAGTAGACAGAGATTTGATTTGTATCTTACGCACCACTGTGTGTATATGTGAGGTTGTGCAAATAAGGACTGTTAACTCCATGATTAGACTCAGGTATCCAAACATTACTCCATGTGAAATGATGTTTTACAGAACTTCCTCTGCAAGACACGATCCTACCTCTCTGCAGCATCCTTGCCCCCTCTCTATCTCTTTGGCAGCACCCCTTGATTGTGAGCTGCAGAATTCACTGGTGCTCTGCTTTGGCTTGCATGTACAAACTAGCTGTGCTCATCTGCTGCAATTCCCAGGCCCCTCTATCCTCCCCTACATCCAGCTCTGCCCTGCTGATCTCTCAGGCAGCGCCGGGCTCTGAAACAGGCACGAGTTAGCTGTGCTGGGCAGTGCCACGCTAACAGAGTTATGCTGCTTGAAGAACTGGATTAGCATCCTCCTCCAAATAATGGGTGAAGGGGGGCCTTTGCGGGACAGGGTGCAGAAATACCTGCTTGAGTTGGTGCTTTATGTGTCTGCCCCTGTGACATGTAGAACTAGTAATGTTGCCAATTTTAGAGCTTTTTTTTTTTTTCCCAAGAGGATTGTTATAGTTGGTATATTTCTTAAAGCCACAGCTCTTGGTGACATGGTATTACATGAAAACTCAACCTACTGTTACTTTCTTTTCAAAGAAAGTTTAGTCTTTCAGGATCAAAATGTGGACAGAGGAGATTTGTATGAGAAGGAATGGAGAGAAAAGAAAGTAAAAACTACAATGTATGTTTTTAAAAGAAGTCATGGTTTTTTTTAGGCAAGCATCCTGCATTTGGAGGAATGTGATAGATCTTGTTCAGTATTTGAGACCGCCCTGATTGAGGTAAATTTGGCATTTCCATCATACTCCACAGTAGTAATTTCTTTTGTGCTGGCCATATCCTGCAGCAACCACCACCAAAAATGTGGACATTGTTGTATTTAGTCATTGCCATGGCTAGATAACTCTGGTTCAGGTGTTTGACTGGCCTGACTTTTAGTTTTCAAACCCATGCTCTTCCTCTGTGCAGGAGGCAATTGTCAAATGATACCTGAGTCCTGGCCTTTGCTAATGGGAGACAGTTACAGAATTCACCAAGGAGTCTTTAGTCAGCAGAGTGGACAAATACAGTTGCTCTACTGCTTCTCTCTTTCACTTTCCTTTTAATTTTTGCATCTGAATTATGAAATGCCACTTCCACTAGCCACTGCCCAGGAGCAAGAAGCATTAATATTGATGTTGGAAGGCCGTGCTGCACAGCAGCAGGGTGATTTAAGGATGAGTATGATCAGGGATAGTATTGGAGTAAATAAATTCAAGGTCAAATTTATTTTTTTCTTTTATCTAGCTCTTTTTTTTTTTTTGACGAGGCAGAATTAATAAAATGAAGTAATTTAAAAGGGAAAAAAAAAAGTAAACCGACAGATTCTCTAAGCTACTGACTGGATTAGTTTGTAACATTTCCTGCCTTGCCGGCATCTTTCTATCCTTCCTGCCACTTGTCACAATGAAGGCAGTGCAACAAAGCCCAGTGAAAATAAAGCTGTGCTATCTGGATGGCAGCAAGCCACAGCCCATCTCTGCATGGAAAGGAACTGAGTGGCCAAGAGGTTCTGTAGACGGGCTTACAAGCCTGCGGTAGAATTGGGGAAAAAATGCCAAAGCCTATCTATTGTGTTTATTTCTCAGAAAATGGAATGAGCAGGGCCGATTCTGGAATTTATTCTTGTGGTGGAAGCTTGAGTGACTACCGTTATTCCTTTTCTGTAAATAAGTCAGAGCTAGTCTTTTAACTTTCCATCTGCGACTGAGGAGACGGTGACACTGCCCTTGTGCTTTGCCTGTGATGCTGAGCAAGGCATGTCGTGCCACCTCCTCCTGCCTACATGGTCACCGTGATCTGCTCCCGAAAGTGCCCTGGGGACAGGCACAAAGCTCGGGTGTGCCAGCCGTGAGAAGGGGTGAGATGGAGAATTTATGAGCAGCTGCCAAACTGTCACTGTCTTTTTAGGAGTGGGTTGTAAATCCCCGAGTGGGTTGTAAATCCCCAGAGAGTGTGGAGAGTAAGAAAGGGCTCCTTTCCAAGGTGCATACCTTCCTCAAAGATGGTGGCGGCAGAAGCAGCAGCACAGCGTGTGGGTAGAGGGGCTGGCAAGAGAAGCTCCTGCACCACGCCATCCAGCTCCCTGGGCAGGGAGAGCTGTCAGGCAGAAGCTGGGCTCACACAAGTCCCCTCGCTGGGGACTTTGACCGAGTCACCCCCTCTCCATGGCAAGAGTCAGGTAACAGCAGGACCCTTGTGGTGCTTGATTTTTGCAGCTAAGCGTGTAGACAGGGCAGCATAATGACACACATTTTTTGAGAGTTAGCAGGTAGTTTAGTTGCTGGCAACTGATGCCAGCACTGGGATGCTTTATTTCCCTACGAAGAAGTCCCAGCATAGTGGGGATCAGCACTGTTACAGTGCAGGCTGATGTCACGCTTGTGAAATAAAGATGGTGCAGGTAGGAGAGACTGGCGTTTTCTACATTGAATGCCAGTTGCCATTCAGATTTCCTTCCCTTCGAAACCAGGCTGCACAACTGAGGTCTTTTAAGACCCCCCCCCCCCCGTTTTCCACAGGCCATCAGACAGCAATGACTTGACCGGGCCGCTTGTCGGCAATGACTGTAAATGGATTGGAAATGGTGATTGCAGAGGTTGCAAATACGTAAACTCTTTTCTGCAGGACTGTCCAGCTTGACATCAAGGCTGTTGCAGCTTGGGGCGGGTCCTTTGCTTTTTTTGCTTTTTTAAGAAAGCTGTGCTTGCTTCTCTTCTGCCTCTAGCCTCTTCCTTTCCTCTGAAGATTCACTTTATTTGCCCTCCCAAGTTAGGGCATTTCTGTCTCAGATGTTGCTTTTGATGGGATTTTTTTTTTCCCTTACACATCTTAGTTTCTTCTGACCCCAATTCTGTTTTTATAATGAGGCCATGCTAATTCTTGCTGAGAGCTTATGAGTTTTCTTTAAGCACAGGGAGAGGTCACTGAGAAATGGCTAGGGGTGTTTCTTTCTTCTCAGGGCTGGTGTTCAGAAGGTCTGATCAATTTATTTCCCTATCACCATCAAACCGTTTCCTGGCTAAATTAACAGTGGTGCCTTCTGCAAGCATTGTGTTGGGGGGGCTGGGGCGGGGAGGAGGGAACAAATAAATTGACAGAGGGGATGGGTGTAGGAAGACATGGTATATGAGAAGATAGGGCTGGACCAGCAAAGGTCTGTCTACACAAACACCAGCTGCTCTGTCATTGAATGGCAGAGGCCAATGATTTTGCACAGTGTAACTAGTAGGGGAAAAGCAAATTAAACAGTTATTAGAGAGAGGCAATCAGTTGGTACCTTGCAGTGGGCTATAAGCAGATCTGTCAGTCGTCTTTATTAATCGGGGACATGCCTTAAGGGGAGCCCTTTTTAGGCATGTTTACTTAGCTACATAGAAGGTCCTGTCCCTTAGCAAGAGCCTTATCATTGTTATTAGTGGTAATACAATAATAATAGTAATAATGCTGGCAGATTTAACTTCCTCCTGAATGAATGCTTTTGGAGATTTTTTATTATTATTATTATTGTTACGAAAAAATCAGCCTCCTCATGCTGGGCTCTAATTATCATTTTTATGAGAACTACATGTTCTCCTATTCATGCAAGAAGATTTGTTTATCAAGGGTTTCTCTTCCAGTGATGCTTTTGTAGAGTTTATCTCTTCATCCTCAGCAAGAAGTGTTGAGGTGACAGGCTAAATGAAAGGCCTGAGTTACTGGAATGGATAAAGAGGCAAAAGGATCAGATCTTCTCATCAGGAAAAAAAGCAGAAGGATCAGATTCCTGGTCAGGATGAATCTGTACAGGTCCAATGGAGGCTGTGATGCCACATTGCTTCTTGCCATCTGAAACTTTCACACAAATGGAGAAAAAGAGAGCAAAGCAGTTAATCTCCGTGTAATTAAGCATTTCTCCAGGCCCAGCAGTATGTCACCCTGATCTGGGGAGCAGTTTAGAAAATGAAAAATAAAATCAGCTCTTTTAGCCACCTTCTAAGATGAGCTTTCTGTGCCTTGGTTCAGCCAAGCAGAGCAGTTTAAACCAGAACAAAACCAGAGCAAGCTCTCTTCAAAGCAGGTAACCAGAATTACACCCTCTTTCAGATGAGGTCTCACCAGTGCTTTTTATAATGACATCTCCATTTCTTTGGAATTCTTGGGAATGACACATAGCCACCCCATGAGGCGTTAGTGCTCCCAAATCTGGCTGTTCCACTCTACTTTCCAACTAACAAGCTTCCCGCTTGCATGAGAAACTTTTGCCTGACCTTGCACTTTGTGCTTTTCTCATTTCTGTTTGCCTAGTCCTCAAGGTCAGATAGTTCTTTGTTTGTACATCTCCTCTCCCTCTGCATTGACAGTATTTTCCAACTATGTGTCATTGGTTCACTTCAATAGCACACTTTTACTTTTATGCTAAGATCAATCATGAAAATATTAAATAAAATTGGTCTCAGTCCTTGAGGAGCTCTGTTAATAATTTCCCCTTTCAGCCTGACCATTTGTCACGTCTTTCATCAATTCCTTATTTGCCTTAAAATTCTTTACTAATGCCATAATCTACATCTTAACTAATAATCCCCTATAAGATACTGTATCCAGTGTTTCACTTAAATGGTGATAGATTAGTCCTTACTGCATCTCTTTTGTTTAAAAATATCAGTTATGAGAAAAGGCAGTCGGTTTGTTTGGGGCTTTTGGAAAAGCCATATTGCATTTTATCCTATTTTTTGCTTACCTTGATGTCTTTAATTACTTCTGCATATATTCCAATGCATTGCATACTGCCAGGATCATAAAACAAAATCTGCAGTTGCCAAGATCACTTACTCTTTTTTCTTACTTGCATGTTTTGAATAGGGTATTCTGCAGTCATATATTACCCTTCTATATTGAGAGGTGTACTGAGATTCTTGCAGCTTATCCAGCAATATCACTTATCAATTCTTTAAACCTTCTAGAGTGCAAGTTCTCTTGTTCCATCTCCTTGAGTGCAGTATGATCTGAGAGTTTACTCCACTCTAGGAATTATCATTTCTGTTTTCTTATTCCCATTAGCTACACTGCCGTTGTCCTACACTCAATATCACGATCACTATTAAAAAATGAAGCTAAGTCATAATTTGTGTGCACACCAAAAAGTAAATTATCTTCAGTCTCGACTGCATGCCCACTGCATAGCATTCCTGCTTATTTTTTCTTTGCTGTCCTTTTATTAATATGACCAAATAATCTTTCTGCTGCTTTTGATAGCAAGTATCCTTTACAAGGTCTGGCGTATCTTGACTTTTGAGAAGTATCGCTCTATTTGTACACTTCTGGACGATGGAGAGAATGCATTTGTCATGGTTTAACCCCAACCTGCAACCAGTACCACTCACTCTCCCCTCTCCCCAAGGCAGGTGGAGAAGAGAATTGAAATGGAAGAGAGAAACTCATGGCCTGAGATAAGGTCAATTTAATAAGACAAGAAAAAGAATGATAATGATAATAGTAATAATATACTACTAATATATATAAAATAAGTGATTGCTCATTAACTCCCATCATGTTGAACAGCAAGCCCCAGAAAGGACACCACAACAATCCTGAGCAGCTGATCATGGAGAGAGCAAAAGGCCAAAAAGGCAAAAAGCTGGAAATTGCAAAAAAGCAGACTAATGAGCTGGAAAAGTCAAACAGAACTAACAGGCAACTCCAAACAGAACTGAACTAACCTAACTACTGAAAAGCTCATGAAGCAGAAAACTAGCTCCAGTTATTTACAGAGCATGATGCAAATGGTAGGGAATACTTCATTGACTAACCTGGATGTCACATTGTCCCACTAGTTTCCCTCACAGCTACTATCCGCACCTGGATCTGGAAAGTTAAAAAGTCCTTGGTCTCCTAGGCAGCAGCCAAAATCTCAGTGAATTCTTACACTCTTTTCATATCAACTCTAAAACACGGGTTAGCTACTGAAAAGAGAGAAGTTAGCTCTTCTCAAGCAAAGCTTGTGAACCTGTCATGTTATCACATTATTCTCGTACTAAATCCAAAACAAAAGACCGTGCTAGCTGCTAGAAAGAAAATATTCTAACTGCACAAAGAAAATTAACTCAATTTTAGCTAAACCAGCACAGCATTCCTCATCGCTCATATCTTTCGTATGTTCCTGATAGGTTCTCCCATTGCACAAACATCCTTCTTAAAGGGATCTTTTTGTTCCTTATTCGAGATAAAGAAACTGCAAGAGAACTGTGTGCTATCATTTGATGTTGTCATCATGTGGGTAAAGAGAACACGCAAGGTTTGCACAGGCAGTATCCGAGTGCATTTAAAAAAAATCCCAACTTTTCATCAACTTTTCATTTCCTCTAGCTCATCTGCTTTAAAAAGAGGCTGTAAACTTCTGTATTTAAGTAAGCAAGGTTGAACCATGGGTTCAAATACCACCGCTGCATCTGAAACTTGGAGAAGCTTCCAGCAAAATTCCCAACTTTGCAGCTTGGATTTGTTTCTTATTCTGAGCATGCATTTCTAGACTCAATAAGGTAGAAATAAATTTTGCTCTGCTGCTCAAGTAATGGGTGGGTGGAGTTGTCTCATTGTGAATAATACTTCATGGGACAGATTATAGCTATTGAGGTAGAGAAGGATCAGGAGGCGTCAGGATGTGAACAGGTGAGATCAATCCAGACTTCAGTAATACTGGCACTGTGGTGCACTTGCTCTCTTTCCATACGAAATGAGAGCAAGCAAGGTGCCTCCCAGATTACTGCTCAGTGAAGATTAGGCAAGATGGAATTTGCATGGATCTGAGCTTATTTGTATTCATTGGAGTCCTTGACGCCCACCTCAATTCCAGCAACCTAAAAAATAATGGTTACATTAAAGCTTTCCAGCAAATGCCCAAAGCACAGATCGTTATCATCTGAGTGACAGGAGGGAAAGAGATGAGGAGGAGGAGGAGGAGAGGAACGGAAAATCCACATCCTCCTGCTGCCCAGATTTGCATCGTGCAACACTCCAATAGACTAGAGGGGGATATTTTTTTTCCCATTATGAATTCATGCCTCTATCCTAACAGTGAAAGCATGACACATGTGGTTCACACAAACATTCAGTCCATAAACACTGAATTTAATAGAAGAACACACAGCTACCACAGTGCCTGCACAGACAGTCATATCTGTGGAAGCATTTATAAAGACAACCTCAAGTAATAATAATAATAATAAAAACTCCTGAGAAATGTAACTGTATTTTCACATGGACTGTCTATGGGCTACGCATTTAAAAAGCAAAAGAATACCTAAAGAACAGAAAACTGATTTAGCAACAATATAGGGTATATATTGGGGACCTGACTCTGACACCTCTTCTGGTACAAGTAGTCTTCCTTTTTGTAATTCTTCATAGCCTACTATTTTGCTCTTCCATAACCCTTGGACTCCAGGTAGTTGAGACTGTGGACTACCTGAGTGTGCAGGGTTAGCTAGAGAGCTGTGCCTTTTAAACCAGTGTGTGTTACCTGAATTTTAAGCTGTGGTGTGATTAGACTAGATGATCTTTGAGGTCCTTTCCAATCCCTAACATTCTGTGATTCTGTGATACACACTTGTACACAGAGTGATTTGAACCCACCTGCACACACCAGTTTCTTCTGTACCCCCGCTCTGAGCCCAGAGCTTCATGCTATTCTTAGTTTAATGGTAACTATTCTTCTCTTTTCTCCTTAAGTAATGAATGATTAGTGTAGGATATTGGTGACAAAAAGTGGTATTCTCGGGCTTGTGTACCAAATGCGTCAGTACACAGGTGGTTGGGTTACCTATGTACAGGTATATAGTACTGGTTTACACTCTGTGTGATACCTGAGATATGCATTGAAGGCAAGCACATTTAACATATGGCCTGTGCTCTTTGGGACATCCAAACAGCATACCTTATGGTCCCTAAGATGTCATCAGCTGCCTATATTTAGGAAACTGGATCACAGTCTATTTGATTCACAGGAAGGTAGTATAACCATTTAGTATTGGATCTCAGCAAAACCTGAGTACCCAGCAGTGAAAAATGCTTTATAGGGTTAATAGCCAATATCTATGCTTCTACAGAGAGAGACCTATAACCGTAATAAAAGTCACCCAAACAGACAGGACTCGAAGGCTAATTATCTAAATGTATTTTCCCTTTCTCTTTTGTTTTCATTCTCTACACTTTTTAACAGCAGAGAGAAAAAACTGCACACATAGCTATTATTTTGACCAGGTTTTGTATCTTCCTGATTTGAACATGTCAGGGCTTTATTGCAATGCTATTTCATTGTCTCAAGCTTCAGTGCCAGTTTATTTGCTTTGCCACTCATTTTGGGGGGGTTTATTCTTGACCTCAGAGACACTGTGTGTGTGTGTGGTTATAGGGAACTGTAATAAGGGAATTTTTGAGCTGCCTCCTGGTGTATCAGTGACACATCTGTCACTACTTGATATTAGCATGTTTTGAGGAGGTTGGAAGAAGTTCACGCACATACACTTGGAATAATTTGAATCTTTTGGTAGTTTTGGGAATGAGAAGTTAAGGACTAGATAGACACGATAGACACAGTGCAGACTGCTCAGCATCACTCATCTCACTTCAGGGGCTCATTGACTGACACCAACTTGCTTTGCTTTTGTGTGGCACCAGCCTGTACAAAAAGTCACCACCAGGACTTCTTGAATGGGAAGAAAAGGCTACAGGGGAAGTTGAGCTATCCCATTCCACCAAACATGGGAACCACTGTATAGCATCTCTGAGAAGTGTTCCTTCTTGAAGGAAAAAGCTTACATTTATGCACAACAGACCTGTAACATCTGTTCGTAGAATCACAGAATTATAGAACGCTAGGGATTGGAAGGGACCTCGAAAGATCATCTAGTCCAATCCCCCTGCAGGAGCAGGAACACCTAGATGAGGTTACACAGGAATGTGTCCAGGCAGGTTTTGAATGTCTCCAGAGAAGGAGACTTCACAACCCACCTGGGCAGCCTGTTCTAGTGCTCTGTTACTCTCACTGAAAAGAAGTTTCTTCTCAAGTTTAAGTGGAACCTCTTATGTTCCAGCTTAAACCCATTACCCCTTGTCCTACCATTGTTTGTCACCAAGAAGAGCCTGGCTCCATCCTCGTGACCCTCACCCTTTGTATATTTGTAAACATTAATAAGGTCACCCCTCAGTCTCCTCTTCTCCAAACTAAAGAGACCCAACTCCCTCAGCCTTTCCTCATAAGGGAGATGCTCCACTCCCTTAATCATCTTTGTTGCCCTACGCTGGACTCTCTCCAGCAGTTCCCTGTCCTTCTGGAACTGAGGGGCCCAGAACTGGACACAATATTCCACGTGTAGTCTCACCAGGGCAGAGTAGAGAGGAAGGAGAACCTCTCTCGACCTACTAACCACCCCCCTTCTAATACACCCCAGGAAATCCTGAGGCATCTTCCAAAAGGGCTGGCATCCTTTCCACTATGCAATTTCTGACAGAGGAAGGTATTCAGGTCTTTGGGGTGTAATTTTCATGTAGTTTTTCCAGATCTCTTAAAAGCACTTTTTCTGTGGTTGCTATCACCTTTTCCCACTGCCAGCAGAGTGTGTATGGTGGAGTGAACAAGTGTTCTTCCGTTGCCTGTTTCTAAAGAGGGTTTGTATATACTGTAGCCCCAGCTGGGAAACCATGGTTCAAAGCTCTCTTTTTATTCCAGGAGGTCTCTGTTTTGATCTCAATATATTGGCCATGTCGTAGTATTTTTTTAAGAAAAATAGGTCTACACTGTGCTATAACTGAACTTGAACGTGATTTTATAGCCCTATAAGGTGGAGTGCAGAAAAATAAAAAATGGATCTTCCAGGCTGTGGTTCAGTTCTATAGGAAAGGGAGGGAAGAGGGTGAGGGCATACAGTATGATCATGACAAAAGAAAGTAAGGCTTCTCTTTAGCTGAAGAAGCTCTAGCAGTCTTGTTTAGTCGGCCATTCTTCCTTCTGCCTTCCCTCATAATAGTGGCACAAGGGAAGTGAGACTGGTCTACAAGTAGGTTGTATTAGCTCTGCTTGGCAAACTTCAATTTAGGCTAGCAAAAGGCTTGAGGGATTAGCTGGTTTTCTTCAAAGAGGAGGAAGTGTGCGTATGTGTAGGTATATCTCAGGGGAAAAGAGGGCAAGGAACAGAGGAAGGAAGCCAGTGGAAGAGACATCGTTTTCTGTAAGCAGAAGGTAAAAACTACCTCTCCTCCTCTCAAAACATACTGTTCTTTTTAACATCAAGAATGTAATTTTCAATGAAAAATTATTGGAAGCATGAGAGGGCATGGGCAACAGCGCAATCATGATGCTGATGTCAGCAGAGGGACTGCCACTGTTAATATGTCTGCCCTTGCTAAGGACCTGTTTGGGCATGGACAGCAATTTGAATCTCTGATTTCACTGCATTTATTTACATGATGGTTTTTCCAGTTCCCCTTCTCTTACACAAACATCTCAGATTCCAGCACCCTGTACTCTTGAATTTACTGATCTACATGATGCCCCACAGTAAGACCAGAACAGTTATCCACTTTTGCAATTAGGACAGTCCAGTTAAGGAGTTACAGAGTAGTGATTTGCCTGTGTCTTCATCCAAAATAATGCAGACCTGGAGGAGTAGATGTATCAAGTTGAAACATCAGGATGAAGGACCTAACTGTAAAAATTTCAAGGGGGCTTGCTTTGAACTACATCCAGCAGTGAATTGAATACCCATTAGCAGGTGGAGTACTTACGACATGCATCTTATTTTTGGCTGAAAAAAATCCAGCCTGTGCACTTCTAGACAGCTTCACAGTTCAGACATGGATACTGGGAGTGACTTGGTGATTCACTTCAATAGCACATTTATGCTCTGAACTGTATCACTAATATGGACAAAGCAGAAATCATCGACTACCTTTTGAGATGGCCTAGGTCCTTCAGGGGTGTCAAACTCATTTTAACAGGGGTCCACATCATTTATACAGTCCTAAAATTACATTTGTCCCTTTGAAGGCAACTACGAGGATGATGTGGCCCCCAGTGAACATGCCCCCTGCCCTAGGATATCCTGCCTGCTATCTCTCATAGATCTGATGTCATATTTGCCAGCCTTGTGCAGATACCTTACATACAGTAGGGCAAATCAAATTACTTCTGTGTGGGCAACTGAACCAAGCTCAGGTTCCTTCACATCCTGGGAGAATTTCCTTTCAAAAAGAATTTTGAGATTGCTGTTGGAATTTAAACTTAGATGAGAGCTAGCTACTGGAAAGGGGAAATTCTTCAGCAGTATTGTCATTCTCACATGGCTGTTCCTGTCAATTAGGTTACTAGGTAAATAGCTTTCTTCTTGGCTTACAAATTTAAGTAGAAATTTCTAGTGAAGATGACCAGGTTTCTTGGATTGTGAAGAAGTCATAGTACTTGAAAATAATAACCTCACTGGGTTTCAGTCATTGGTTTATTAAGCAGTAATTGTTAATGAATTATCTAATTAGAAATAAGCTTGATGTAGGCAGTGTTGCAAAACTCTACCAAAATTTGATCCATCTGCAGTGATCCACACTGGAACCTCAAATCTAAATACATGTAAAATTTAGAAATTCTTTTTTAGAGTTTGGATAAAGAACTGATGGATTTTGAAAACTTTTGTTTTCCGAGCTTTTGAGTTTGAACCTAGGTCAGTACATTGCTTCCATAAAGTATCAGCTTGGAGTTCTCCTGAGCTAGCACTGTATCTTATCATGTCTTGGATAAGCCAGTACCATAAAAAAGGTTAGTCATTGGAGAAATTTGTGCTGAGATGGCCTAATAAGCAGTGATTTTTTTTTTTCCTGAGATAGTCATGCAGCATACCATGGTGTGGTGAAAGGGAGTCATACTGTTGCTCACAGAGACAGTTCTCTGTAATATCACAAAGTAATATGGCAGAAGATGGCACACATTTCACATAAAAGTGAGATCTGGTGCCTGCTTGCAAGAATTAGATGTTAGCATTGTTCCCACTTCATCACTGGGCTTTATCCTCAGTACTACTGAATTAAGTCTAGCTGACAGAGGCACCAGAGCCACACAATGATTCTGCTCCATCGCCTTTTATGTCTAAGGCTAACAAAACCAGAAAAGGACTGGAGCTCTTAATTGTTCTTGGTGGCTTTCACTGGAGCTGTCTTGTCAGACTTAAATTAGATGTGTTGTTTGGTAATGCTTGGGTGGCAGGTAAGTGTACCAAAGAGATAGACTAAAACTCAGTTTAAAACATTAAGAAATTGCACACCTGTTCTTTTGCACTGTGTTTGATTCTACTTCAGTTGCAAAACCCTGCAAAAAGTCATGTTACTGTAGCTTGGGATAAGTACCTTTCAACTGGAAGCACTGTTTTTTAGATACAGTCTCCTTGCAAAATTCCACCTTAGACCATTCTTCTTCTTGACATCTTATAAAAATCTTGAGTAGATACAGAAGTCATCTGCACAATTTCCTGTGGTAAGCTTATTCCATAACATGGCTTTTAAAAAATCAAACATTCCTCTCCAAAGATGGCTACACTTTTGCAGTAGGTGTGAAAAAAGGCCAGTATTCTACAGGGCATATGTAAATCTTCTGAATGCTTTGAGATAAAGTGCAATATAAATGTCTGGTGATAATATGGTTTGGCAACCTTGTCCTTGCTCTATACCTTGTGGCTGGTTGAATGATTTACTAACTAATTATCTGATAGGAGGCAGCAGTAACTTACCCCCAGACCATGTATTGGCAATGTTGATAAAGACGACAGCTGTAACCAGGGTGCCTCACCATGATACACAAAAGGTGGAGCTCCTTTAGAAAGAATAGTATCAGCTAATTTAACCCTGCAGACAGCATGGTTTCTTTAAAACATTTCTGTATGATCAATGTAAGAAAATGTTGGGCCACTGCTGAATGGGGCTAGGACTTGTTGTCAAAAGATGTGGAAATGACCAAGGTATTTAATGCCACTTTCACCTTGGTTTTTACTAGGAAGATTTGCCTTCGGATTTCCCAGGCCTCTGAGAGCAGTGGAGAACTCTGGCACAATGAAAGACACCCCTGGTAGAGCAGGACCAGGTTATTTAAACAAACTGGACTCAGCTATATCCATGAGACCTGACAGGATGTATCCATAAATGCTGAGGAAGCGGGCTGATTTCATTGTGAAGCCAGATTACTCCTGTAGGGTCTTGGCAACTGGGGGAAGTTCCAGAACACTGGAAGAAAGCAAGTGTCACACCTGTCTTCAAGAGGGTAAGAAGGAAGATCTAGGGAACTACAGGTTGTTCAACTGTAACTTAATTCCTAGGAAGGTGATGGAGCAAATAATCCTGTAAACCATTTCCAGACCCTTGAAGCCCAGGAAGGCTGACTGGCTGTAGTCAGCATGGATTTACAGTGTAATGATGAGTTTAGTGAATGAGTGTATATTGGTGATTTTGAAAGAGCATATTGTTTGTTTTGACTTCAGAAAGCCTTATGACAGTCTTCCATAAGATCCTTATTGATGAACAGATGAAGTATGGACTAGAGAAGTGGGCAGTAAACTGGGTTTGAAACTGAAAACACTCTTCTCAGTGACAGCCAGTGAAGGTACAAGAGGCAATGGGCACAAATTGCAACACGGGAAATTCCATTTACATGTAAGAAAAGCTTTTTTTAAAGCAAGGGTGCTCAAACTCTGGAACAGGTTGCCCAGAGAGTTTTGGAGTCTTCATCTTTGGAGACATTAAAAATGACTCATGGCCCTGAGCAACCTGTTCTCATTAATCTTGCTGTGAGCAGTGGAGCTGGGCTAGATCTGCAGAGGCACTTGTCAATCTCAACAATTGTCCTGTGAATCTCAGTGCTTATGTTTGATGTGATGTGTTTATATTAGGTTAAATGCTCTGAGTAGATAACAAAGGTAGAGCTGCTGGATGGACAGAGTCCTGTATGTAGAAAACCTACTGAGACCCTCAGTTTTCTTGTAGAAGTTCTCTTGAACTCATTATAAAGTGTCTGAATAGCATCTCTTGGCTTTTTGCTTGCCTTCTGGTAGGGTTTCCTATTCTTCTTTTAAGTGTTGAATTTTTTATTTTTTTTTAAGTATCTCAGCTCCCACTTGAAAGGTAGAAAGGCAGAATTGTGTGTTCACAGAAGAAACAATTAAGATAATATGTACAAGGTGCTTGCTTTCCCCTTAACTCTTAGATGGATGAAGGTATATTGATCCACATATGTGATGCTAAAGCAGTCCAGAGAAGGAATGCAGAAAAAATAATTCTTGTACTTAAAGTTGCCCAAGTTCTTCCTGAAGTGTTCCAGGGTTTCACTTGTATATTGAGATGGTCCCCTGGTCTTACCTGGGTAACTTGCTCTTTTTTATTTTGGAGTGAAATCTGCTGATGCAGGCAACAATATGAACCAGCACTGCTATGGCAAAAGAAGAAAGCTTAGGTGGAAGTAAGGACATAGTTTGGCTGCAGATTCCTTATCATGCAAATATGGTATGTTCAAAGAAACAAAAAAGCCACCTTGGTCACCTATGAAGATAAGCTTTTGGCTTCGACAGTCAGGAGAAGAATAAACATGTAACAGTTTCCTTAATAAACAGAGCATGTTTGTTGTTAAGTCACTGCAGAACAATAAACTTCCTGTCTAAATAATTGTCTATTCCCACCACAGCCCTTGTGTGCTGAAAAGATGCAGGGACTGGAGGTTCTGATAGAAAATATTGATCTTTTGGTTGAGGTCAACAAGTGGTGATGAGAAAGGAAGAGAGAAGGATGGCAAAGCATAAGCTCTGTTCACATTTTTTTTACAAGAGCATCCACTTGAAGAAACCAGAGACAATGTCCTTGTTTCATTAGTTCATTGTAAAGATCTCCTCTTTGCAATTGAGACATTTAGCCTCTAGGGAAAGACAGCTAAACAGAAATCCATTTACCTTTCACTTGTTTTTCATAATTTCCCCTGCTACTTTGGTTAATTAATTATCACCGCTATTTGTGTTTAAACAAGGGGTCTGTCTCCCTCCCTCCTCCCAAGCCCATCTGCTCTTCCATGACCTTGCTTGTGAAGTCATCACTGTGCTGACTTTGTGAAAGCACAAACACTTCCATGGCAACAGACAGCTGTGTCACAAAAACAGGGCTGTGACCTCACGGCAGGAAGGACTGGGCTGGTGGTGGAGGAGACATTTTCACCCACAAACGCAGAAGCTTTTGATGAGGATAGAGAGGAAAGCAAGGTGTGATATCCCGAACAAATGATCTTGCTGTTTGACTGCTTCTGCTTTAGAAGTCGTCCGTCACTTTAAATTCTCTTCTTCAAAGATCCTGTTTTAACTTGTGAGTTTTTCATGCAAAGGGAATGGTTTCTCCCTCAGATCTCAGGTCAGAAGACATCTACAGGAAGAAGCAGGGGATGGATTTAATCACAGAGGACATGGGCCTGAGTTTCTACAAAGCCTGGGAGGTGTCCAGATCCAAATTTTCATTTGTTCAGTTTGGTCGAACAAACCTAAGTCTTGAGAGACAGTCTGATTTTTATTCTGATTGCACATGGATTTCTATTTTAGCCTACCCCCACTCAAACTGCCTGTCTTCTGAATGAAATCAGGTGCTCCTGTGTAGAGCAATCTAGCAATGAAAGCTTTCCTCTATAAACATTTGCATGGCTGGATGCGAAGTGGAAATTGGAACTCATGATCACAAAGCATTTTTAATGTAGAGGCAGCAAGACACATCAAAGCTAAATAACATACAAGTGGTACTCCACAAGCTGTCTGCAGAAACTACCTCTATGTGTATTGATTGTGAGGCTACAGAAAATGTATCTTGATCAGTGTGTTACTGTCTTCTTCCTTGGCTGATTGCTTGGTTGTTCCATGAAATGCCACAGCCTTCAAATCCGCACACCTCCTTCGTTAGCTAAAAGTAGTCAGTGTTTTGATATAATGCGTTGCAGTTTATTGCCTTAGAACAATTTATAGTGCAGTGTGCTACTGCGATAGGCTAATCGAGTCAAAACAACTCTCTCTTTTGGATCTATTCCATAATTAAATCCCGCTCATTCAGAGCATGCATGATGGGGCTCCGCTGATGTGACCCACAGGGAACCATTTACTTTTCTGAAGTCCGTTTTCTTTCAGGTGACATGGAAGATGATGACACTTGTGTAACACCTTACCTTCACCACATCTCACTAGGACAGGTAGGGCTCAGCAACCCCATGTTGCAAATGCCAATACTGGATCACAGTGAGTGGAAGCAATTTCACCAGGTTCTCATATCTGTTGCCAAACCAGAAAAAAATAATATTCAGAACTGCACATTTGTTATCCAAATGCCAAACCACCACTTACTTTTTCTGACTTTTCGGGGGTAGATGGGGGCAGCCGGTGGAGGGGAAGAAGAAGTAGGGGGGGATGAGAAAACAGGATTGAAGGGAGAGACTTCATTTAACGTTATGATCTGTTTACAGCACTTCTGGGAATTTGAGAGACCTAGTACAAATTTCTAAGATTTGCCTAGTCAATAGTTGGAAGCTGAATCTAAGGAAAAATCAAGCCCTTTGTGTCCCATTGAATGGCTCTCACCCAAGTATCATTTTATTTCATGTCTGATTTGTCCTTAGCATCCTATCCAGCTGCTGCAGCTGTTTGCTTTGCATCCCATCTGATTCCCTCCTTATGTCTTCTCATCTGGCTTCTTATGTCCTGCTTGATTTTCACTAGAACATCAACCATTTCCCATCATTTGCCAGTGTCGTGATCTCTCTGACCTTTCTTCTAGACACAGATCTTCCTTTCTGTGTGCTCTTTACTTTCTTGGATGTTTGGACCTATGAACATGTGTTACACCTTCTCCCCTCACGTCAGTCTGCTATAGTGTCCTCTCAGACACTGATGCAGACTTTTCTGGCTTGCACTAGCCATATATTTGGGTTTGTTGCCTTTTTTACTACAAAAGTAATTTTCTTGGAGTCCTGCACCCTATGTAGTGTGGAATGATTATTGCTGTCAAATCTGGAGATCCAATAACCTCTGATCACCATAACAGAATAGCTGGTAGAATCCAGAAAGAAACTATCCTTTCTGTTTTGCCATGCAGCCTGTCTGTTTCTTTGTTCTGATGTAATATCCACTAGAGGATCATGGGGAAACCTTGTTTTGGGACAGCAGTAATGTTATATTTAAGTATGCTTTTAAAAAAAAGAAAAAGGGCGAGAAGTTTCTTTAGTTTGGTGTGTTCTATCAGAGGCAAGATAATAGAATTTCTAAACCCATTGATTTTATGGCATTAGGAATCTTCTTGATAAGTCAGTCTCTGTACACTGGTGATCACTATCTTCGGTTATATAAGCAGCACCATCCCCATTTCATTTTCAATAAGGAATTGAGGGAGACTTGGCTTTGCAGAAAAATATGGGGAAAATAAGTCGCATAAAATCTCTGTGCTGTTGGGGTACAGCATAGCTATTTATTATTAAATACTGTAGGGGTCAGAGAGAAAGTTGGAAGATGTGTGAGCAACGAATTGTGAAAGTGAGCCCCAGGCTTCCCCAGTGGGCAGTGCTGGGGGCCCGCACAGGAGCACTGCTCATGAAGTGCTCAGAGGTGCTCCAGCACCAACCTTCCAGTGGGCAGCCTCAGAGGGAATGGGCATGGGAGCTTCATGTAGAAGATGCTTACTGCTGCTCCAAGGTGTGTATGACCAACCCAGGAGCAGCCACTCTTGGTAGGAGGTGTTGCAGGGAAAAGGGCAGGAGTTGGGATGGTGGGGAGATCCCAGTTCCTTGCTGTTCTGTGGGTGCAATGCACATACAGTATTGAAACACTTCTTAGTTCCAGGGATGGGGAAAAGCATTGTTCTGCCCTTAAGGGGCATCTGAAAAAGAAGGAAATGAAATAGGAAAGGTGGAGTCAGAAGCAGACCCGTGGTGTTGCCAGATACCTTGGCCAGATAGATACGCAACATCCCTTTCCAACTGCTGCCTCCCTCCATGGGGCTGTCCAAGTCCGTTTTCTACTTGGCTGGTTGTGCTATTGAGTCCCATTTAGAAGGATTCACATGTGACCTGAGACTGTCCTCCAAATGTCTGAAGCTGTCCTCTACAACATAAATAATGCAAAAACAAACATGCCAAGCAGTAACCTTCACTTGTCTCCCTGACACTACTGGAGGGAGGGAGGAAGGGAAGGAGCGAGTGCGAGCAAGCGACTGAACAAACTGCATGTTAGGCAGGCAGGAGACCGGCAAGGAGAGGCAAGGTACAGCATGAGGAACCGTGAGAGTAATTAGATTCGCTCTCCACAGAGCTCTGGTGTTTTAGACCAGGATGACCATCTGCTGGCACACTGTCCTTTACAGACAAGGCTGGGGAAGCATCCAGCCCCAGCCTGCAGCGGAGCAGCCCAGCTCCATGGCCAGGGTGTACGGGACCCTTTGGTAGTCTCCTGGACTTTTCTGCTTAGCATGGGGCGCAACTGGAGTCAGGTGAAGGCACCAGTACTGCGCAAGTTAAAATCTTCTTTGTGCCACTCAACTGTCCTCGGAGCTCCAAGTGAATCAGTTAATGTTGCACGGTGCATGTTCTCTTCCCTGTACCCTCTCCCAGCCCCCTCTCCCCAAATCTCTAAAGTGGAGAAGAGGATCTCTTTTTCCTATTGAATGTACTTGTGATACAAGTATTTGTTAATTGCAGATGCAGTTGTACGCAGCATGCGTGCTAAAGTACTGTCAGCTTTGTGTGGAAAACAAATGCACACAGACTTAAATAGCTGAGATTTTTATCTTTCTCCTCCTGGAAAATGGGCAGCAAGTTGTCCCCATAGAGGAACTTGGCAATGAAAAAAGATATTTCACTATTCCTTTTTTCTGTCCCTGAAACAGTGAGGTAAGTGACTGGCCTGCATATTTCCTCCAAAGAGAAGAGCTTCTCCGTTCCAGCAGTGGAATGTATCTGTCAGGTTAAAAATTGCGAGCCTTTCTATGTGGAAGAAAAGTGGAGGCTCTTTTTTTTCCTTCTTTTTCTGTTGGTCCCTTGAAACTTTGCTTCAGAGAATTCTATCTAGGACAGTGTTAAAAATACAGGTTGTGGACACAGAGAAAGTATTTTTCCTGTATGTTCCTCCAAAATACTCTGCAGTGGGAGGTGGGATGGGTAGGCTTCTGAGGATGTCATGCAGACAAGTGCAGTGGCCAGCAAGTTCTATGGCGACTGTGAAAGCACCAGGCACCCAGGGAGGGCACATGTCTAGAGGATCACAGAGTGGCTGGCGCAAGCTTACCTTTCAAATAAGAAGAGTGCAGCAATCCATTCCCAGAGCCAAGCTGGCATAGGCCTGAATCTGATGGATGCATATAGGACATGTGGGACAGTATCTTGCTGCGAAGCAGCCACCTGCACAGATGGTAAAGGCCAGGCCCCAGCTCAGTTTCTGATCAGGGTCCAAGAGCTACGCAGATAACTTTCTCTAAACCAACTGTGAGGTGGGAGAGAGAGGGGATGGTGCACAGGGAAAAAAAAGAAGAAAAAAAAAAGAAAGAGAGGACTTCAGCCTGAGAATCTTGGCATCCAGGTGCTTTTGGAGCAAGGCTGTCCTGCTCCTGGCGGATTTCAAGCTGAAGGAAATCCAAGTTTCTGAGCTGATCAGATGTCCCAGCTTATGCGTAAAACCAGAAAGCTTTTGTTTTGAGGAGTGCAGAAGACAAAGCTGCAAGACTGAAGAGGGTGAGATAGTTGGCGGGCAGGAATGCTGGGTAACTTGCTTACCTAATAGCTAGGTAAGCTATTGCAGGCTGATTCCCTGGGTACTGCTGCCCCTATTCTGGTGAGCTGTGTTTGCACAGAGCTCAAAGAGAACTCGTTCCAAGCCATCGTCTTTGCACTGAGAAACTGCCTCCCCATCTGCTCACCTGCCGTCCATCACTGCCTGCACTCCGGGATTAATGTTCCCACTCCTGCATGCCAGCAGCTCAAGCTTTTGTAGCTTGCTTTCATGAGGATCGGATCAACTATTCTCCTGGCCCGCTTTTCAACACACACCACCTTAATCTCTGTCACATTCACACACTTTCTCACATGCACATACACGCATTTCAGCCAAGTACCTTTTGCTCATTGCATTGCTCACAACATTAAGAGAGGTGTTTGCTTCAGCAGTGTGATTATCCCATGTGTAAGAAATTTTCTCTTCATTTTTCTTCTTTGGTCAGAGAAAGGCAGTTCTGTGCAGAGCTTGCAAAAATTTGTTTCCACCTTTATTAATAGTGAACAGAATCTTGTCTCTGGTGTGTGACAGGGAAGCCTAAGCCATTATTTTAAATTTCTATTTAAAAAGCAACAACAGTCACAGAAAACTCACAACAGAACATCTGTGTCTTACCTACATAGATCATCACCTCCTAGCTATATGCAAAACAGATCACTTTCTTCCCAGCCCTGTGCCCTGATGGGACTCAGTTTCTAAAGAAATGGGATTTATGATTCACACAGATTTTTAATATGCCATCGGAATGGCGCTGTGTCTGAAAAGCTATGCTACTTATTTCGGATCCCAGCAGACCTTCTCACCAGTATTGACTTGCAGATGAAAGCTACTATGTACTTTTAAAATAAAGATGCTGAGCCTTGTCAGCACAGAATTGCAGGGCACAGGCACCTGGCTTTAGCACAGAAATGGTGGTGGCAGAGGATTAACAAAACTTTTACTCTGGCAGAGCATCCTCAGGGCTCCAGTCCATCCTTGAGTGGAGCCACTTGTGTGCAGACCCATGAACCCGTTTGAAGGGTAGTACCAAGCGCATGTTTCTGGGCAGTCATATCGGTTTGCCTTGCTCTGAACCTGTCAGGTACAAATGAGGAAACGAAGGTTGTCATTTCAGTGGCAGAGAGTTTTCTATCACATGGGACCTGCTTCCTGAGACTTGTCCTCGTGTGTTCAGATGGCTGTGGTCTCCACATGGCTCGGGCTGCGCTTAGAGCATGCGTGGCACAAGCCAATGTTTCTGCGGTCTGCAGCTAGTCAGTGTGTGTGTTGTGCTGGGCTTTTGCCGAGCCCGCTGTGTGCTGGAGTGGTGAGGTAAATAGTGTTGATGCTAATTTTGTAAAGGGCTTACACTCGTGATCATGGATTTACTGGTGGCTGTAGTTTTCTCACCTCTCCACATGTACACTGTTAGCAAATGCTGGGAGGGAGACTGGAGATATGCTGTGTCAGATGGATCTAAGTCTGATTTTTGGCATTTGCAATGTTTTAATAATAGTCCTTTTCTGCCTTGGAAACAAAAATCAACCTAATCGCCCCTTGACTTCACTGTAGGTTCAAAACAGATGTTTCTGGTAATCTGTTTTCAGAGTCAAGGATGGGTTAAAAGCAGGCAAGATAATTATAGTGGGAGAATACATGAATTAAGAAATAGTAAGGAAAGAAAACGTGTCCCTCTGCATGTGGAATACATACATGTCTGCGTGAGAGAATACAAGTGCCCACTGCTCTTTCTGACTGTATATGCACTATCTGCTTGGGCTAATGAGTTTCTGTGGCTTAAGAAGTCACCCAGCACTGCCTGTCTGTGTGTGTTTTACTGCCCTTGGAGTAATGACTTGATCCACAGTGGTAGTTAAATTTGGCTTCAGTCCCTTGTATTTGCTAAGATCATGCCCACAGAATTACACAATTTCAGCCAATGGGGAAGCACAGTCAACTGATTATCTGTGTCAAAACTATTTATTTAAGTCTTTTATCTAGTTCTTTTCTTGTTCCCATTGTTGCTGCCAAGTGAAAAATGCATGAGTTTTTCAAGCTGACCACAACAGTTGCTCCAGGACCTTTGTAACAAAGAGTAGAGGCAGGAGGAGATTGAAGGGGATGCTGATAGCCTCTCTCCTCACAGAGTTTTTGCTACTGGAGCTCAGACCAGCTTGGTTCAGTTCAGCCCCTGCCTGAGCTATATCACACTAAGAATGCCAGTCTCCAGGTCAGCCACAGCTGTGTCTGGCCATGTGTGTTGTTAATCCAGAGCCCCAACCTGCAGCTGATGTACCGGCCTGGCTGCAGCCCAGCACCCTCACCGTGGCTCTGCCCAGCCATCACAGGGCTAGGTCTGACCCTGGGGACCCTCACCAGGACTGATCCAGACCCTAGTCTGCAGGCTGATGTCCTGGCTTGGCATTAACTCATCTCAACCCCTTTCCCAGGGCCCTTTTTGGGCATCCTTGGGCTGTGTCTGGCTCTGGGTACTCTTACCAGGCCAGATCCTAACTAGCACTTCTTTCTTCATGGTACTTGAACACAGAGCTTTCAGGGCTGAGGATATGCATTGATGCTGGAAAACAATTTTAAAAAAGTAATTATTTGATTACTAGCATGATGGTCAGTATGCTAGGCAAACTCACAGTCCTGATCTCTAAACATAGCTGGCTGTCTGGTATCTTGCTGGGTTCAGGACTCTGTGAGAGAGGTGTTGAAATAGATTGGCTGATTTTTCTCTCAAATGAGAGCCAGGCTGGTCGTGAGCAGTCTGTGTTGCTTGCCAAGGGATAAGTAAGGTAATCTACAATAGACTACTGTTATGGCTGGACAGACTATTGATACCCAACTGGATGAAACCATTAGGAACACAAGCCACTGTCACCTGGACCTTTGATCCTGTGAAATAAATAATGTTGTGGCATGGATTTCATTTAATAATGAGCTGATTATAAACACAAGGTATCCCTTGCGTGAAGTGCAAACATTTGAGCACTTGTCCTTCTCCCCAGTTAGGGCAAATAAGTCAGCCTAAATAAATTTGTCTTCAAATGATGAGCGTTAAGGAAAAAAGAGTCTCAAAAATGTGAAAGCATTTTGCTTGCTTCAGGTCCAGTTTATAAATCTCTAAGCCTCTTCAGGGCCTCCTGGAAGCTGTAACACAGGACCTACCACATGCTTGTTCTCTCTTACATACTTAGCGCCCCTTTGGACTTCTTCCATAGTGCATTAGATCCTTAAGTCTGAGTTATCACAGAGAACAGTTTTATTCCATGAAAACAAAGAAAAATGTTTCGGTCAGCCGGGGTGATGATTATGCAGCCAAGCACAAGGAGTATAAACAAAACAAAATGTATTCTCACTATGCGTAGCTTTTCTTTCTAGATTAAAGCAAACAACCAGAAAGAATATTGGTCTCCCATGAGAGAGCAATGTATTGGTGAATCTTCTGTAAGAAGAAAAAGAAACTTTGAGAATAAAATGGCTGTTGGGGAGAATTTTTGAAACAGATTTAAAGGGGGAAATATGCAGAAACCAAAGCAGCAAGGATTTCATGTGGCTTTCACCATAATAATAATAATAATAATAATAATAATAATAATACTTTGCCCAGTGCGTATGCGTTACTGTTCACTGTAGCCAAGAGCTAAATTCCCTGCCCACCAAACAAAATCAGCGAAAGGCAAGACTGGCTTTGCAGGCAGGAAAACTTCACGGGTGCATCCATCAACTCCTGCAATGGGACCAGTGAAGCACACAGGCTGCAAGGCATCAGTAATGAGAACTGGAGAATAGAAAACCCTCAGCAGTATGGGCTCAATAATTAATCAAAGCTGAAAATCTTTCTAACGAAGGCAGCAATCCCAGCAAAACAGAGAGAGAGCATTTAAGCAGTTAGGAGTCTGAACAAGAAAGGAGGAGATCTCACAAAACATGTTATCAAGGGATGGGGAAAGAATGGCCACAGCATTTTCCTTCCTGAGGTTCTCTGGAATGCACTGAAGCCAATACGATGATAGGGATGACATTAATCTTCTTGCTTTTTCTGTGATGTGATCCATGTAAGTGTCTCTATCAGTGGCTAGTACTATTAGAAGAAAGAGGTCATTCTGTAGAAGAAAAGCTCCTGCTCTGGGGGCCTGCATCCTAGAGACCTATCTGCTTTTCAGGGTGACACCATAAATGTGTTCTCAAGGTCCCTGTTCCAATTGTATAAAGTTGTCTGGCAAAATTCCCAGATGAGTATCAAGGCTCACTTAATTATGAATCAAAGCCTTAGTGTAATACCTTGTGCTTCTACCTCTTTCAAACTTGAGGCCCTCAGGTTGCTTCTCACACCAAAGGTAGGAGGTGATTCACATGCAGTTGGTTGTGAATGGCAGATGCACTGCAGCAGTAGCAATTGTGAAATGAGAGCTTTGTGATCCCGGCTCCCACGCATATTGCAAGCCACAGAGTTTCCAGGACTGTGGAAAAGCCACCTGCTAGTCACAGCAGAATTTTGACTAAGCACTTGAAACCTTTCTGCCTTGAACCCTGATGCTTCTTTTAAGGTATAGACCAAGATAGTTTAGAGATGGCTTCTGTGAAGAAACCAAATAAATCCAGTGGGTGGGTTGGTGAGAATACTTTTCCTGTGATTATGTGAAATATTTGTCCAGATGTCTGAATTGCCCACACTGTGGTTAATGGTTTTGTGATGGGCAAACCATGGGAACTGCAGTTCCCCTATGTAACAGAAAGCCCTCACCACTGAAGGGGCACCTATTGGTTGAGAAATTGGCAGCAAACCTGCTCTGGAAAATGGCTGTTGAGGGACACATTGCCATTATCTGCCACTCTCTTCTCCAGCCGTCCCTTGGACATGTGGCCCATTTCAAAAGCTTTGATCTGATGTTCAAAAATCCTGAGAGAACTGCTGACTTCTCCGTGAGGCTGTATTACTTCCCTGTGTATCTGCATTATAGGCTTGGTTGGGTAGAGTGACACAGATGTCAGAGCAGTCCCAGTGACTTGGATTAGTATACTGGAGTTCCATGGTTCATGAAGAAAAGGTTTCTAAATCCTTGCCCCACCAAAGGTGGCACCTGCATCTTTGTGTGACCTCCCCACTGTGGAACCTTCACTCTTACTCTTATGCCTCTCACGTGAAAAACATACTCCTTTTTTTCCTCCTCTGTGAGAAGAAAATATTATTATTGTTGTTGTTTACGCTTATGGGAAACATGCAAATAAAAATGGACATAGGGCCACGTTAGGACGGTTAGATAAAATGGATTAGACAGATAGACGGATACCAAATTAGCTGTGAAGCCAGAGTCAAATAGAATAGAAAATCATTTCCACCCAAAGCCAGCTAAAAGATTTAGCAAGACAAGAAGGAAGTAATCAAGATTGCCTAATTGCCAAGTAACCTTTCAGTCTTTCTTTTACTCCCCTTCTTCCCTAATACAGCCTGTCTCAGATGTCTTTATTAAAATGGAGGAAAACATCTTTTGATCTGGTCTGCAATGTGAAGTGCAAGACAGGCTCAAAGAAACCCCCTCTGAAAGAAAGGCTCTGTGTGTAGAGCTATCTCTAATATGCCATACAGCTGCATCATGAGATTTTTGGCTAAAGGAAATAAAAGACAACATGCTAGCAAACACAATGTCTGTTCTTCCCTTCTGGGTTGCCTCTGTTATCTAGTATGTCACATACGAAGTTTGATATGCAAACAGTTGGTGAAGAACTAAGTAAATAGTGGGTATATGTGGGGTGCATTTTATTTTCATGAATAGCTGATAATCCCTTCCTAGAGCTGGAAAGGGAGAGCTTTGAGGAGCTGAAGAGCAGCTTTGTAATTAGTGAGAGCCCCTGGCCACACTGAGAAATAGCATTCGACAGCAGTGTTCTTGCAGAAAACAAAGTTTATTACAGGAATTGCAGTGATGGAAATCTTTTCCTACAAGCCTGGCAAAATGGGTCTAACTTGTCTTTCCATCCCATTATTTCTAAAGGACTTGAAGTTACGTAAAGACTATAATATTACCTATCGGTAGAAGAAGCAGGTAAAGAGCTATGTGTGTCAGGAGACTGATAACAGCCTGCTTAGATTTTCCTGCAGGTGGCTTGTTCAAACCTGGACTGGGAAAAAAAAAACTGTCAGAGGTGACTCTCGAAAGTGAGCTTACTTTTCAGAGTGTATTGATAAAGTGTATTGACAGGGTGTATTGACAGTTACTGATAAAGTCCGTGAGAAGCAATCTCTCTATATTCCTACAACCTGCAGAGATACTGGGTGATGCTAATGGATGTCAGACACCTAAGTAGAAGTTGGGTGCTCATACATTTTCCATGACCTAAGCTGCCTGGCTGGTGGTCATTCTGGGATGGTCTGAAGAGTGTAACCAGAAAAAGCCAGTCTTGATTGCCACATGCCGGGCAGAACTGTTCATAGTGTGCAGGAGCTCCATCGGGGCAGGTTTGCTGCAATGTCCAGCTGCGATGGGGTGACCAACTGCCTGCTCTTCGTAGAGGACCTGACTTTGGCCAGTGGCTCTCAGATGGAGGAGGGGTGAGTTTGGAGTTCTTGCTGGGGTTGTGAGTAAACACCAAATGTTATTGTTGACTGACTGAATGCTTCTCATGAAGTAGGAAAGAAGGAAAAAATGGTATTTAGACTGGCTATTTCCTTTAAAATACCATTAGGCAGTTATCTATGATATTTTCATTTCTTCTCCTAGATTAAAAGGAATAGAAGATTCCCTTGAGAATATCTTGGTTGTGTTCAGGGCTGAGATTAGCTTTTGGTTTTCAGTCTCCTTCATTATTGAAAACCAAAGAATTTCCTGACTCGACAAAAGGTGTGATGTTACTAAATGAGGCAAGTAGAAAGTTAAAGTGGAGATCTCTGTGGTTCAGACCTGAATGCCTCTGAATGGCAAGAAGGTAAAAAAAAAAGGACTTGACCTTTTCAGCAAGGTTGGAGCAAAGATTCTGCTATAAAAGCTTTCTGGACAGCACTGCTTTAAGTCCTGTCAAAACTGAATCTTCAGACACTTAAGACAGAGTGGTATCTAAGAAGGTGTTTTGCTGTGATGGTTGCGTTGACTGGGTCTTAGAAGCCTTCACCACATTTACCAGCTTACAGAACTGTGTGAGAATGTGTTCATTCTATAAAAATCTGTAAATGCATTCGCTCCCCATGGCCATTACATCAAACAAAACTAAATGAAGGCTAATAATTTCAGTGTTGTCCATTGTACTCACTTGATAGTGATGCAGTGCAGGGGGCGGAAGGTGGTTTTTCTAATAGAGGGAACACTGGAGTCTTGACTTGGACTCTTTGAAATGCTGCCACTCAGCACTTGGCATGCCATGTGGACAGTCTCCCCACCAGTAGTGTCCTTAATCAGATTTGCCACTGATTTCCTGTCACGAGTTGTATCACAATCCTGAATGTGCAGGGACTGGTGGCACTGCAGTGTCTGCAATGCCAGGATTTGGTCAAGTATGGTGCTGTGCCAGTGGGGCTGCACCCCAGCCTCCCACAGCGAGAACAGGGAAGTGAGATGGTTCAACTTGCCCTGTTGCCTTCCAGGACAGGACCAGGAGAGAAAAGAGCTGCTTTTTGGAGGGCATCTGTGTTTCCTGAGAGAGGGACTAGGTGAGGGAGGGGGCTGTACATCATAAAGACAGGGTATTTACTGGTGCCGTGTTTCTGACAGGAGCCAGAAAGGCTCATTCTTAAAATAAGTACCTGTTCTGAGAACCTAGTTTAATTTTTGCCCCTTGGGGAGATTGCTTTGAAGAAGAGAAAAGTGCTTTTAAAGCAAAGTTGCAAGCAAATCCTTTCCCTTCAGTGTTATTTCCTGCTTGTTGAGAAAAGGAGAGTAGTTCTGGGGAAAGGAACATTGAAATCATCTCCTAAATCACTTTGGTTATGGATCTCTTTGGTATTGTGTGAAAACCTGGTGTAAATACACCATTAAGAGCAGACCTGGCTGCAAACAGGCCACACATAGCCAATGTATTCAGATCAAATGGGTATAGTGAAAGCTTTAAATAAGTAGCAGATAAAGGGGAAAAATGCCTATTCAACAAATAAGCACACACACAAAGACATGTACAAGACAAGCAAGAGAAAAATCTCATGTGACCCTCATGGGAAATAATAACATTACTGTAGAAGACTAGGCAAAGGAATGAAGCTAATAAATGAGAAATATCTAGTATATCAATTCTATACCACGGCAGTGAATTGTGCAGTTTTATACCACAACTAAGGCTCTGGAATTTATTTATTTATTAACATAAAGAACCAAAATAAATATTGAAGATTCAGGAGGGAGGTGTGAACTGAATCTGTTGCTCCAAAGCTATACAAACAGAAATGCAAGGAGAATGGCAAGCGCTAGGGTGACTACAACCATTAGATCTGTGGAAGACTTTTCCACATCATACTTTTCTGCCACACAGCCTGAGAGCACCATGAGAAAACCCACTTCAGTTTTCCAAGGGTATACATCTGAGTAATGTAGTACCAAGGGCTAGAAGTCTGGCTGTTTCAAGGGCACCTTTGGAGGTCAGAATAACTTGTTTGTGTGAGCTTTTTTGCTGAAACCTCATTTACTGCTGATAAGTTGTTTTAACTTGGTCAGGAAACAGTTATAAGTGGCAATATAATGCATCTGGTATCTGATAAGGAGGCAGAAGGAATGCAGTTTGCACAACACAGCGTCAAGGGAGGCAGCTAAAGAAGTATCAAGAGGGTGACAAATAACGTAGGGGAATGCTTTTATTTTGAACCTTATAGCCTTCTTAGGATTTGTTTAGATTTTGTTTTCCTGCAAGAGAAATGTTATCCACCATTCATACGCATAAAAACACAAGTATATAAATTACATCCACCTAAATGATCACTGAAGGAAATGGCAGCATTTGCCCATCTTTAATGTTTTACAGCTTAGCTTAAATCCCCAAATTAAGGATGAATATTTAGTTTTAACTCTCCTGTCCCGTACAAATGCATTATAATAAAGCCTTTAAAGACAGTATAATAACATATCAATTCTCAAATAACACAACGTAAGACATTCATATTTTTCTATGAGCTTTGACAAATGTGTAGGATCTTGCAGCTGTTCAGTCTTCTGGTTATTTCAGACAAACAGAGCTTAATGACGGTTGCTTTTGAGAAAAGTATCTGAACAATGCATGAGAGATGAAGAGATATTATAATGGCCATTATCGTCAAAAGCGTGTATGTGCTAACGCATATGGAGTTTTACAGATAAATTGCAAAATGAGCTTATTGCATTTCAGGTAAAGTCTTTGTCCCGTTTTTTGCTCCATGTCACTGTTGGCCTTTAGTTTCAAAAAGCATGGCCCTGTAACTTGGCATTGTTCTTCATATATGTATTCTGCTGTAATTTTGCTATCACCATTTAATACAAGCAAATGCATTGGACATCCCTGGTTTAGCAAAGCACTTAATGGCAGAAGAAACCACTGTTCAAGAGGCTGTAAAACTTTCTGGGCATGACTGACCTTCTTCTAAGATTTGATACATTTCAGCTCTGTTTCTTGTCTCTCTGGTATTTGTTCAGTCTCAAATTTCACATACCAACTTCTTACTGCCAGAGCTGCCTACTTTACCGCTGTTAAACCAGACCCTGACTATAGTGTTCTTCATATTAATACTGATTATTTGGAAAGCCCAGGGAGTTTCAGGTCTTCTTTGATTTTGTAGTTATGTCATAGTCTCATCAAACAAAAATGCTGTGCATGTGTACAAGGGAATGAAATATTTTGAGAAAAATAAATTATGAGCTTTTTATATATACATCTGTGTAACTGGAAATCATGCATCTTATAAAGAGGACTTAAAGCTTATTTTTTGACAGATTCTGGAGTCTGTTCCTTTTATCAAGAAAATTGTCTTCCTCTTTTTGGTGAATTGCATTTTGCTTTTGCTGTGATGAATCTTTCAGTGCTAAAGATTTTATTATTCTTAAAGAAATTCACTAGAACCAGCATAAGTTTGGGTCAGCCAGGGCCAAGCATAACGGTTCTCACATAATCCTTTAGTGTTTGAGGTTAGATCACCTCATCCGCTGCATTACTTTTCCCTTCCTGGAAACAGCAGTCTTTGAGTTAAACCAACATACACATTCAGAAAATTGTCATAAAGATAATCAGTTTTTCATGCAATGTGCACAGATTATTTCAGGCTACTTCAAATTTGTCACAGGCGTATTGGTTGCAATCCATAGTACAAAAGGACCACCCCCGCCCCCTCTCTTTCTACCTTCTGCCAATGTCAAGAGGATCAGGGACAGAGGCAAGGACAAGTTTTGGATGAAATTTTATTGATTTGTTGAAAGTAGCAATAAGGGAAAGGTAAAAGATTTTGGAAACTGTGAATGTAGATGAATTGGGCAATGTGTGTTGAGTAACAGGGTTGAAAGCTATGATCCAGGAGACAGAAACAGAATATTGCTAGCAATTTAAAAATAGATAGTTGATGCTGGTTTGCTTCCATTTGGACATATCACATGTGTAGAGAAAACAACTACAGTTTGTTGATACAGTTTGATAACAAATTACATGTAGACCTCGAATTAGTATATACTTCTGCACAAAAAGGTTGGCAAGATGTCACAGACCGTACACACTTAATGCAATTCTGTGTGTCTGTTACTCTAGCAAATAGTGGGTGAAATTCTATAGTAATAAATTACTATTGTGAAATTCTACAGTAATAAATTACTATTCAGAAGTGTTTATAATCTCAAGGGAAAAATGAAGAAACCTAAATCTTTTGTTTAAAATATAATGCACAGTGAAGGCAAAATTATTACAATACATACCTTAAAGAAAAGGTAATTTAGTGTTAGAATCTGTCAATTATTACATGCAAGCCTACAAGAGTAATAAAATAAGCACAACTGTCAAACATAAAAAAAGAAACCTATGAAAGGGGCAGCTTACACATCTGAAGTTTTAGGAAAATACGTCAGGTAAATTTGATAAATCATTCCTACTGGTTGCTTGAGGGAGTAATAAAAGGCATGCACAAGTAGGCAATATTGCCCAGTTTTAACTGGCATTTATTGGGTGGTTAGCTTATTGGGTTTTTTAACTTGACTATGCACATGTTCGTCTGATTTATGCATCTCCGTGTCAGAACTCTATACAGAAGCAGGGAGAAACATTACGATCATGTTGCAGATGGGATAGATAGAATGGCTCACAATTACAAACTAGATCAGTGGCAGAGCCAAGAAGAGGAGCCAGATTTTCCCTTTCTTCTTTACTTTGAATCCTGTGTCCAATTTAGTGAAGACTGTGGCCCTAAACTTATATTAAATTAGTTGTCTGTTCCCTCTCTCCCCTGACCTGTATAAACATAATAGTCCAGATCCTCAACTGCTAAAATCACTGCAGCTCCATCTGGCCCATTATTGTGTGTATACATGCCAGTGGACAAGATTGCAAGTTGTTACCTACTCCCTGCCTAACAAACCTGGCAAAAAACCAAGAGTAATAAACACATAAAACTGTCATTAAAAAAATTGCCAGCTTAGGTCTCAGAGATTTCTCCCTCTGCACCGTGATGGTGAACATAATAGACAGCCAAAAATCCCCTGTCTAATACTCTATCAAATTCTTCTAGTGAGCGTTGAGTAGAATTCTGTAAGCCTAGTATAAATAGCCTACATACATATAATAAGATTCTTCTTTCTTTTTTTGGAAGAGGAGAAAAAAATCTGATGGGCTTTACGCAGGTAACAGGTTCCTAATCTCATGTCTCTCTAACTTCAATAATTGAATTAGTGACAGGATTAGCATAGCACATCAAGATGATCTCTCACGTGAAACCAACAGAATGTCATGGCAAAGGGCTGGTCAGCAGGGATGCTTGATGATAACTTTTTTTATTGGGAGTGGGAAGCAGAGATGTACTTTCTCTAGCCTCAGTGCCTGGGATTTGGCAATATTCAGAAGTGTTTTGCCATGTGGGAAATTAAAATCTGCAAGTACAAAATTGCTTATTTAAAAACAAAGAACAGCAACAAAACCCATGTTAGTTCAATTAAAGGGTCAGTGCAGGAAAGCCAAAATAGATTTTTTATTTGCGAAGAAGCAAGAGACTGGAAAAAGATACATCTACGTCGCAGGTATTTCTAATTAACCAATGAGAGCACAGGCACTTGTTCCACTTAATCATGAGGCAACAAAATGGAAAATAGCCCTTCTCATCTCAAGAATATGCTTTGGAAAATGAGCCAGGATGAAGACAGAAGCCCATGGCGTTTCAAGAACATGTTCTACTCTCCTTTTTCCCCCACCTTCCCTCCACCCTCTTTGTAATCAAGTCTGCTTTAGCCTATAAGCAGGTATTTATTTTTAGTTTTGTTTTAGGACTGACTTAGTTGTTTGCATTGAGCAGATGGGGATTTGATGTTACATTCTGTTTCAGTTGTCTTTCAGTGAAATTAATTGCAATAATGATCCACTTTATTGATAAAACTCTTGTTTCCAAAAGTGTCCTACTGTAAGAGCATTAGAATCTAAGGAATTTAGAGTCATGTGTCTAAATACAAGATTAATGTTAAAGACGGTCCTTGAACAAAATTGTGGATTCAGGCAGCATGATACTTGAGAACTCAAGCAGAACTTCACGTCTTACTCTTAGGTCTTTAATTGCTGCCAAACCAGCAGAGCTATCAGGTGTCTGTTTTGGGTTTAGTTCTCCCATGTTGCCACTAAAGGTTCTTGCATCCAGGGCTCTTTTCTAGGGCTCTCCTATTCCCCATGCGGTCCTCCATGTAGCACACACCTCCTCATGTTCCTACACATCAAGAGAATGGAAATCTATTTCAGTTCCTTTTAGGCAGGTAATTAGTTTGATGGCATATCAGAATTGCACTGAGGCTAATGTGACTGCCTCCCAAGCAGTAAGAAACTCCAGTAAGACCTGTGTTTTATATCCTGCCTCACAACCAAACAAAAAGAACTGCTTTTTAATTCACCAGTTTTATCTCTCTGGGCTTAGTGAATTCTAGTGCTCATAAAAAGTGAGAGACAGCTACTGCAGGCTGAAGGCGAGCACAGTGCAAGTTTCATGCATACATACTGCTCTGCTAAATACACCTTAGCGCTCACCCTGCGGCATGTCCTACTCTAATAATTCTTCCTTCCCTGGTCCTCTCCGCTCCCCTCACCAGTTCCTCCTTAATATTTCTGTTGTGACTTCAACTTTACTTTTAATATTGCAGGCTTGGGTGCTCCCTGATTAGTGACTGAAACTGGAGCCTGAGTTGTGCAGCAGGTATTGTGAAGGGTCTAGGATGAAACCTTCTGAATTCATTGTCACTCTTGATAGAAATGAGACAGTGAACTTCAGTTTCCATATGAGGTAATGATTCGCCAACTGATCCCCTATGGTCATTTCTGATTTAGGATCTCCATCTGGGGATGTGCTTGTGTGTTTAGAAATGAAGTAACTTTTACAGCACTCTGTCCTGAACTGGAAACCATAGGCATAGGTATCTTCAAGCCTGTTTCTTTACACTACATGGGAGTGTGTTATCCAAATGAAAAAATTCTGTCTTGAGCAGATGTTTTTCCATGCTTTGCTTTCCTTTTTAAAAACACAATGAAACTCTATAGTCTGGAAAAGGTCAAATGTTTTACTGAGCTTTATACAAGGAGGAGGAAGAGATCTATCATGAGAGAGAATAGCGAGACCCCAGAAATGTCAAATAAGCAGATTATCTGGTTACCAGAATTGGGGCAGCTGGTCCCTGGTGAGAACAGACCCACAACTTCTTAGCACTGTTTCATCACTTAACTTTAAGATTCCTTCAACTGTAAGTCAGACATAAAAAAACCCCTAAAGCATGCTTTTATGTATTACAGAGAATTTCAGACAGACCATGAAATCCTGGCCCTATTTACATCAGAAAGACCTAGCCATTGACTTCAAGAGAGCCTGGACTTCACCTGAGAACTATGATTTTTCTGTCTTATTCCATAATGTCAAGTGACACATTCTGAAAGGCAAGTGAGAAAAGATCAGCACGCATTAAGGTGTTGGCATGGACTACCTAGGAGATGTACATCATGTCTGTAGGATAGACATGACAGCCATAAATCTTAAACCATGTGGTATAGACTTTTTTAATAAAGTCTGTAGAGGCTAGCCTCTAATATTAGGGGGAGTTATGTCCAAGTGTAGGGTATGTAGTATGGATTCTCAATACAGGAATCTAAAAGGATTTAATAAATACCTACCCCTAATAAAATTTTCCCTCCATGAATCTCCAAGCACTTTGTGCAGGAGGTAAGCATCATTATCCCCATTAATGGGTTTTTCAGATTTTTCCTGCAGAGATTTCTGCTTGGGTGAAGTCAGGTTGGCTGTGAGATAAAGTGGTGCTGCTAATGATTCTCTCACACTTCGTGGAGACCTAACTGACTGGTGCTGTAGGCCAAGTTACAGCGTGGGCAGGTCTGGGGCTTGCCTTGCCTTGCTGTATGTGTAATGAAAAACAAGAAAGGAAAAATCACTGTTCCAGTAGGCTTCTCCCAGGGCTCAAGAGTTTCCACATGCTCCTCCTTTGTCTTGGAGTCCATGATGACAGTTTGGGATAACTGAAATAATATGGTGGATTTTGAACACCCACTTGGCTCAGAATAGCGGATTTATTCCTTATATTCTCCCTCGGACCTGTCTTGTTACTTCACAGTGTTGGGGCGCGTTTCTACAACACAGTGCAGAAGATCCCATTAGTTGAGTGCAACATCACACTGGTGTGTCTATACTGTGCTGAGTTTCAGATCTGTGTGGTGAGGAGCCTGCTTGTGTACCCCTGGGTGGGCACTTTGCTGCATGGTGGTGTGCATGCTTCGGATGTAGAGGAATTGTTATTTTTTTCAGGAGTGTTTCAGCTGAGTTAACCCACAATATTCTTCCAATTTACTGCCTGGACAACCACCTAAAAAGAAAGGCTTTGCCTCCTCCTGGCAGAGGTTTCTTCATTCATTTTCCATGCTCAGTCTGTTGATACTTTGTAAATAAGATTGGTTGGCTCTAAGTAGTTGGAATTTTATTTATTCTTCTGACTTCTCTAAAATTCACAAGGTGAATGTATAAGCCTAGCCTGCTTATCTCACTATAAATGCAAAAGATGTGGGTATGATGCATTGTTTTTTATAAATCAGAAGCTCTCCTAGCCTGAGTTGACTATTCTTAAACATTTCAAAGGCCACTGCTGGCTCACAAAGTTCTTGTTAAATGTTATATCTCACTATCATCAACCTTCCATTCTTTCAACATTGGGGGAAAAAAAAGCATTGATAAGCTGTATCTGTAAAACTCGAGTTACACTTGCATCTACAGAAATGGTGGTTTTGTTTCTTTGGTTGCTGGAAGTAAACTAGCCAAGATTCAGAATGTCTGTGTGGTGATTTTTAGTTCAAAACTGCTCATCCTCTGCATATTTATAGTGTAGTTATTAAGGAATATTAATAAGTTATATGGAAATTATTTCAAAATAGGTTGTCTCTGGCTCTCGGGCCTTCTGTGGTACTGGACAACTCACTTCACTTTTGCACATCAGGTTAACATTTTGGAAAATTCTTACTGATCTTAAAGTGGGTTGTTCCCTTAAACATCTGATATGCTGAAGTTCTGATGCCAGGGAGTCACCCAAATATGTCTTGTTCTCTCAGAGCCTCTCTTACTAGGCAAATCAGTCATTCCTGCTCCTTGCATAAGATGGAAAGCAGGCTCCTTCCAAAGCCAGTTATACACCTACAATTAGCAAAAAGACAGCGGGTACAAGCAGTGGAGGCATATGCTTTGTACCTAGTGGCACCAAATGGCACCCCACTGGGAAGAGTGCAGAGCCTGCCTGAGAAAGACCTCCTGTTCCTCTGAAGCCTGCTGTCTCACATGGCCTCAAGAAGTACAGTCAGCTGACAATATTTGCTTTGTGTTTTTAAGAGAATGTCTTTGGAGTTTCGTGATTCAGTTTCTCATAGCTGAGAGCCATGAATGCAGCAGAGAACTGTCATCACTCATCTCCTTCTAGCTCTTTGTAGGAGCTGGTACCCCTGAGGAGCCACCACTGGCCCTGGTGCCTGTCTAGTTTGCTATCAGGTGAAAATCACTCCTTTCGCCAGCCCTGGCTTGCCTGTGGGATCCTCAGAGAGCTGCCTCTGTACCTCCGCAGTGTGACAAAAGTCTTCATGAGAGAATTTTGCTAGCTGCAGGCTCTGAGAACTCTGCTCCCTGCAAGCCACTGATGGTGGTTTTTTTGCTTTACTGAACAGAAAAGATAAAGCTAAAAAACACTGGAGAAACCCATAAGAGGAATAAGAACAATGACAAAGCAGAGAAGAAATCCCAGCCAAAACCACTTTCCACTTAATGGGTGAGAAGAGGGGAAGCCTAAAGCTGCAACACAAATACTGATTATTCCTGTCAAGGGTTCACTGCTGTTGCTAAGTTACTGGCCTCTTTGGGAAACCCTTGAAGTATGGGGTACATTAGGAGCTCATTAGGGTCTCAGGGACTTATGCTAAATGTACGTTATGTCTCCATGCTAAACACACTTCAGAAATAACAACAGAAACTTCCTGCCCAGAGTTTAGATGCCTCAGATGTTTCTCTGCTCCCTCTTACGGCTGCATCACTCCATTTGTTCTTTTATGACAGCTGAGCTGTTTGACAGGATGGGAGAGGTTACCTGGAATAGATGGAGATGAGCTCCACTTCACTTTGTAAAGTTTCTGGCTTTTCATGAAAGTCCCTCTGCAGGGGAACGCAGAGATGGAAGAAAGATGAATGGAGGTGCATCTCTAATCTGTTTAGAGTGTAGCTTTAATGACACTCCAGGGACTTTGCATCACGTTTGTGCAGTGAAGAAGTCTGAAACTTAGAAATCCAGGGGTGCAAGCTCTGCTCCAGCATGTCAGGGAGGGCACTAAGGCCCATTTAACTTCAAGTTTTGGAGCCACAGAGCAGAATCCACAGCCCAGAGCTAGCTGCCTAGGTGTGACGGAGGAACCCCAGCACGCCGACAGCTGGTGGGAGGACGGATGAGTTGTCCTCAGGGGGGATCTAGGCAGCATGCCTGCATCCAGAGATATCGCACAGGATCTCTTCAGGGACTTAGTAGCATGTTGGGGCTTAGCAGAAAATGTGTATCTCTGCTGTTTTACATAATATTTAATGAATGATATATTAGTAGCCCCAACAGGATTTTGGTTTAATGTAATTTGTAAATTAAACAGTCCAGACTGGGCGGAGAAAATTAACCAGCAGGCTCACTAGGAACAAACTGCGGGTCTTAAGAACCTACAGCAACTATATTTACATGGATCATGTGCTGTTTAGCTAAGTAGGCAGGAATTAAATGCAGGAATACTCCTTCACATTGCAGAGTTATCTGTTTCCATAGCACGTCAGGCTGGTATCTACATTTGGTTTGGGAGCAAACCTCAGACTGTTGGTTTTGGGAGCAGTTTAGGAAAAAAAAAAAAATAAAATAAAGTGAAAGAGCTTTGTGTGTTCAGACCAGAACAGATGCACAGAAGATCAGTCATTAGTTTTCAAGACTTGATTTTGAGGATTCAGGGCTAAGGGTAGCAGTCAAAGAGATGAGAGAGTAGCTGTGATCTCAGCATCATCAAATCTGGTGGCTGAGATGGCGAAAAAATATTTCTAGTTGAGAAAGTGGTGACTAGCGAAGGACCCAGGTGGGGAAGATGAGGCCAGAGCTGTTCTGTGTCTTACACATGCAGGGCCAGGGGTTGCTGCCAGGTTTGAGGGAACGTGGGAAGAGAACTACAATGGGGGAAGCCAGTGTGCTTGTGTGAACCTGGCACTGATACTCTTATAGCCCAGCCATTTCAGAGGAGGCTTAGGCAAGTTCTCTACAGCTAGGTCTGAGCATGTTCCTAAGTTGTGTTAGTATTTTTCACCCATAGCATATTTTTTTGGTTCCAACCTGTAATTTGAAAGCCTGACATATTAAATGCTGCTAAGTGAACTTTTGCTTTGACCTGAATATTAAGTTTATCCTGTCCTGAAAGGATGGCAAAGCAATGAGTGGGGTAAAGCAGACAAAGTGAGCAGTCTGCTTGGAGGCAGTGAGTCAGAATAAACCAATTACATCCAGCCGGTCCACAGGGAATGGCACCTCACAATACATTTAATGAGCATGGGGACAAGGAGTGGTTTCTGTCACTCCACCAAGGAACAGACTGATGGCTTTTTGCAAGGGAAGTCCCTCTGGCGAGCAGGAATTCATGTCCCTCTGCAAAGGTCAGACAGCTAAGAAAAACATTTCCCCCCACCCTGGTTCCTGCATAAACCTGAAGCCACATACAAGTTTTCCCATGTGTTGTGTAGAGGTAGTTAAGGAGCTCAAAATGGCATTCACCCAAAGGACTGTATGGAGGGATCTGCTGGGGTTAGCAATAAGGATAAGAGAGTCTTAAAACTCAGTTCTGTTTTAGGGATTTTCAAGTGTTTTTCCATGTTGTAGGTTGCACTCTCCTGAAAGAAAATGCCTTTTATTTAAAGGCCCTTTATCTATCGAGCCTTTGAAGTGGCACAGCGCAGCCTCCGCTAGTGTAGCGATCAGACCAGACACTCAGGAAAAGAGTCTTTGTGTCTTAGTTCTGCTAAACAGAAGAAAGCCAGGGATCAAGCCACATGGCACAGACCAACTTGCCTCCACGCTGCTTAGGTATCAAGTTAGCCATCTCTATGGGAAGCTGGTTTTGGAAGGTGCTAGCTGGAGCAGCGCAAAACTCAGTGAGAGGGAGATGACTGTTAAATACTGTGGAGACGCAGGGCCCAGAGCTTGATTTCAATCCTTGCCCTGGTTTTGTTTAGCAATATGAGACATCATTTTGGTCCCATTTCCTCCCTGCATCAGAGGGCTCAAGTGAACAACTCCTGCTTCTAGGCCAGGAAGGAAGGACAGAACCTAACCTTCCTGTTTTCGCTTTGTATGATTATTTGAAGATTTAGACGCTTGGAGTGAGTATGACCATTCCTGTTAAGTAGAGCAGACACGAACAACACTTACGCACCTTCATACTGAGCTTGCTAAATTGCCTGCAAAGGCCAATAGTGCTCCCTCCCCATCTGCAGAGAAAGAAGTGTGGTTTTTTTTTTTCCTTAAAACCCCATTATTCCTTGTTGTAGTTGCAAAGAAAACTTTCCAAGCATGAACTAAGCCAAATCAACATAATATCTGCCTGAATCAGTTTCACTGAGGGAGAGGCAGTATACTGCCAGTCATTTGGGTGTGACCTTAACCGTGAAACCTAATGACTTGATTTTAATGTCCATGTTCTTTACTGTTTCCTTGCTCTTCATGCCAGCAAAAAGTATACAGGGTCAAGGTTTATCCATAACTTCTGACTGTGTTGGCTGTCAGCAAGCAAGTGGACGTTATGGAAGCATTCTGACATGGGGGAGTTTAAATCTCTGTCTTTCAGTTTTCAAGTTGTGTTCAACAGCACCTCATTGTTAAGTAGAATCCTGGGACCAGACTATTTAACCATATTCTGCTGGAAATCTGCCTTTCCCATGGATCCGCGGTGATGCAGGCCCACAGCCTCCATAAGAAAATCTATTGCGTGTCAAAAAGACAAGAGCTGCAGAATATGACTGGAATATAATGCTTATATGAATAACACAAGGAATTCAGTAGTAGTTGCAGTATTAATTATGTGAATAACGAGGATATAATATTCAATTGGCATCCTTAAAAATGCCCCTAAATCTGCTGCAGCAGTTAACATGTGCTTGGCTGGAGGATGCTTTAATTTGGGGCCCTTCACAGAGCTTCAGTCTCATTTGCTAGAGAACACAAGGCTCTGGCTCCCCTGCTTTGCTCGTAGGTTTGGGGGGACTAATTAACTGGTGCTTGAAAAGCCCTTGGAAGATAAGTATTCACTTTGATCGGCAATAAAGGGCCCTGAAATAGATGTGGAGGAGGACCCAGGCTCTTTGCCTACCGATAAGGCATGATTTCATCAGCATCATCGCAAGGTATCTGTCCCGCTACATCCCCTTAAAAAAGCTGCACCCCCAATTGTGGTACACCTTAGAAGCCAGGATTACTTTCTTTTCACAGTTATATATGCTCCCATCATGGGAAGCGACAGCAACAGCCTTGAGCATTTTGGCTGTAGTGGGGACTGCAACAGTCGCTTACTTTGCCGAGCATCACAGAATTAAACCCAACAGGCAGCTTGGCGAGCCCCGGCTCAGCATTAGTGCGGGTGAGTGAATGGATGCTGCCACCTAGCAGCTGAGACGGGTTCCTGCCGGCCTCCGAGACAGCTTTCGTGCCTTCTGTGCCAGGTCTCCTACCTTGAAGCAAGTTTGTTGACTATTAATTAGTTTCACAGGTGAAGGGCTTTTCTTTTTCCGTTTACATCATCATCACAGCATGTTGGGCTAAACACTTTGAGCGGTCTTTGCTGAAAACAGCAGCGCGAAGTTAGGAAGCTGTGAGTGCATCTGTGAATCCTGGCAATCCTAGCATTCGCATGAACATGTGTTTATATGTGCATTCGTGTGAGTTTATGTGCACCTGACCTTTCTAGGAATGAGAGAAACCTTTCAGGGGCTGGTGACCATAAGGCATGAGACAACTGCCAAGTCTAATACGCCAGAGTTCAAAAAGAGAGAGAGCTGACTTCTTGATTTGCCGAGGTAACACAGGATCACAGAAAATTCTGAGGGAAAATAGCTATGTTACTAGTTTGACCTTTATATGAGCAAATGCAGTCTCTGAAGATCAGGCTGTCTGATGCAGAGTGGACGCTTGACCTTCGAGCCAGGGGCTGAGAGGTCTTGGTGGTGCAGGTGGAACACATTTAACTGTATTTTTCAGAAAACTGAATGATCTCTGTAAGGGTCCGGTCCCTGTTGTACTAGATGTGTCCGAAAAATATGGTGTCTGCTGTGAAGGGCTATGGCCAGTGTTCAAGGAGACAGGAGGTACAGGACGTTAAGCTCTTCAGAAAAACATTTGGAGTGACTGGGAGTAGGGTCAGAAATTGAAATTTAAGGATTACCAGTTCATGTAAGCAGCAGACCCTATCCCATTAAAATGTGTGCGCATACTCACATATGTCAAGGGTGGTAAGAACAATCTGCTGTACAAAGTTGTCTTTGTTGCTAGTCTAATAGTCTTACATACCATTTTAATTCTGAAATGTTTTATTTTGAGGAAGGAAAGGGTGACTAAGGAGATTTATGTCCTGTCTGCCCCTTGCAGGGGCTGAAGGTGAGGCACTTGCCCCATGCTGCCCAAGTTCCAAGAGGTGAAATGGCAATGCCACCTACTTTTAGGCAGGTGCCTGTAGCAATGCACTTTCTCAGCATCATTGGCACACTATCCCCACCTATGTATCATATGCTTTCACCTCTGTCAGAACTGCCATTTTGCTTTGCTTTTGGCTGTGGCTTTGTGTAGGAGGTGGAGTTAATAAACACTGTTTTTCATCCTTCCCACTGAACCTTCCCTGTCTGCTTGTGTTTCCCTGCCTGTCCATCTTCACCCCATGGACATCAGCCTCTGCTGCTGTGCTGTGTGACCTTGTGGGTGGTCACGCAGTCATCCACCTGTACCCTCTGTCTCTTTAGCATCTCTTTCTGCTTTTTTCACTGCATATCCCCACCCTCAGCAGCCTCCCTCTCTGCTTCTCACACTTGTGCCACATGTTCATAGTCCTGCTCTTTGCCTTACCTCCTGACATCTACCCTACTGCCTCACTGCATACCTTCTGCTCTTGCCTCCCCACACTTTCCACCTCCCACCTTTTTTCCCCCCAATCTTGTTCCTATCTGATGCAATAGGGCAGAGAGGCACTCCTTGCCTAACCTGCTATGCAGAAGGGAGCCAGTGGAAGTGTGGCTGCTACCCACAGTGACACACGGTAAGGAAAAACCTCTGTGACACCAGAGAAAAGGGAATGCTGGTCTGTCCTTTGCCTCTTTTTGCTGCAGCCTGGTTCTTCCTTCTGCTGAATGATGAACTATGCAGCTGCAAGAGAAGCAGGCTCTATCCTACTTTCAGGAGATTTCTCTACTGCTTCCACACTGAGAGCCTGTGCAAGAGGGATTTTGGTTGCACTTCCATTGATGCTGACCAGCTGAATGACAGCTGTGTAGTTTGTAGGTGGTGATCACAAAGCCATAATAGAAAAATCTCTTACTCCACAAGATGCCTCTATTTGGGGTCTAACTGCTATTCTGTACCTCTGTATGCCCACAAATTGCTCAAGCAATAACATGTTTACACTTGAATTTCAATTGCTTGGAGTGCGTATCTGTTTGGGGAGTGGAATTCTCTCAGGAAATTAGGGCAGAATAGTATAAGAAATTGCTCGTCTGTATCAAACTAATGGCCCATCCAGTCCAGTATTCTGTCCTAACCATTGCCAGTGCTGGATACTTCAGGCAGACTTGTAACAACCCCCTGTTGTGCCCAGCTTTACAATGCTGCATAATAGGGAGACATTGCTTTCTGACCCAAACTTACGAGCATTTCATACCCCGAAGTGGGAAGACTAATAACCCATATGGATTTTATTCGAGCAAGCCTAGCTGCAGATGCTATTCTTGTAAGGTCTAATCCTTTTCTGAATCTTGCTAATCTGTTTTCCTCTATAATATCCTCTGGCAACAAGTTTCACAGGTTAATTATACGTTGATTGCACAGTCTTTCCAATCATAGACACAGTTCTGTTGTACCTCATCTTATCCATGTGTTCTTAAGTCTCTTTTAGCAACCTGAAGTGCCTGCAAATTTAGTTCTGCAGGAAAATAATGAAAGAAACTCACTTTATACTGAATTCTGCATGCATAACCCTTGAGTTGCTGATATTATCTCAGTTTCCTTTGAATTCAGAGCATGCTTCTTTCCAAGTAATCTATCCAGCATAGCTATAGAGAACTTTTCCCTGGGGTTCTGCCCTACTGCTCATGCCTCTCAAATTCACTATCCCAAGCTGTCTATAACATTCCCCACTCCCACGTCAGTGGTATGTCATCTAGCCAGACTGCTTTATGTGCTCATATTCCATATTTCCTGCTTTCTGATCTTCACAATTCACATGGATGCTACAAACTAGGACCTTTTGCACTCCCAGAGGACAAACATCTGCTGCCAACCAGCCCTCATCGCTTTGTGGCCCCACTGTCTTTCAAAGGAAAGCTGGTGATTACTCCAAACAGCATAAGTGATGTCTATAGCACATTTCCCTGTGGAACCAGGAGAAGTGGCCTGAAGTATGCATGTTTTCTCTGTGTGCAGGTATAATGCTTATTTTTAGAAGCTTTTGATGTGCTAGGTGCACTCTGTCCCCAAAACTCCTTTGCTCCCCGATAGATATGTTGCATTTACTGAACGTGCTGCAGATCTGTATATGTTTATGAGTGATACTGTTAGTATCTGTACTCTGTCCCTGTTAATATTGTCCAGATTAATGTATAATGGAAGCTGAAAAGTACCTTAATCTCCCACATTATTATCAGCCAGTGAAGCATGGTTACCCAACATGGTGTGATCTTGCACCCACTCCATTCAAACCGGCAGTGGATTCTCAGTCTGTTTTTTCCCAGGCTGCATGCCTCTGCACTGCATTTTTTTTTCTGGTTGAAATGGTGGTTCCCGTGGTTCTCTGCTTCTGATGTCCTGATTTTGGCCTTGTGATCTTTTGGACTCCTACACCCATCTGCAGTTAGCTGTTCCATGTCATCACTTGGTCCTGATCCAATGGGTCTTCCCTGAGCATGAGCAAGCTGTGGATTTATCTAGGCACATAGTCTTTAGGATTACTGAGTATATCCAGTGCCTGCAGTGGATGACAGACTGCTGCTGATCCTTACTGTCTCCCTCTTGCCCCTTCCCAACAGTATTTCCCATTGTGTGAATATCAGCTGAATGTGTGTCCACTTCAGATCTCTTTACATACTGATTGCACTTGTCAGGCCAGGTAATCACTAAAAATCTCAGCTTAACAGAATGGGAAAGTGAGGCAGAGGGAGGTATAATGACTTGCCCGAGGTCATCTTTTTTCTCAGCCTAACATCCAGCTCTTCTCTTCTTGTCACTTATCTCAACTACAGGGCTAGTTTTCCTCCTGACATGCAATTGAAATGCTGCTGTGACTCCCACACTTCTCTGTTAAATGGCTGCTCTATAAATAAGGTTTCTATTGAAAATGGCACATTTGAAAAATGCTACTACATAATTATTTTTATTCATTGTGAAGGTTTTAATTCATCACAGAGAAGCCCCCCTTAAAAGTCAGCCACCTTAGGCATTCCTCTTCCCTCTTCATGCTCTAGAAAGGAAGAGCACTCACACCTAACAAGAGCCAAATTAAACATACTGATACAAACAAGAAAGTGCAGAGAGCAATCACTGAGCAAATCCTCTTGGAGCCTCATTCAATACGGGGTAGAAAGGTAATTTTTCCTTATCCGTTGAAAATATCTCCCCTGTAGCACATGGAAGCAGATACATGAGCAAGTGGCTATAACAAGAAGTCTAACATCTGTGTGTAAGCAGGAAAAGGTAGGGCTGAGTGGGGGTGCGCTCACTGTTTTAAGTTGCATGTTGAAGTCCTTCCTTGCAGAATTCTTTCCACTATTTGATAAAATACTGATATATTTTCTGCCAGAAGTTTTCCTTCCTTTCTGTATTGTGTCCAAAAGTCCAAGCAACTCATAAAGAAAAGTTCTGCTATGGTCATAAAATAGATTGGAAGTTTGAAAAGAAAATAAGATGATATTGCTTTGAGAGTTGCAGGGTGGGCTGGAAAAAGGAAGAGTAGCAGCAATGATGTTTGAGCTAGTCCTTCCTGCTTCTATTATTACTGTCCCTCTTTCAGTGGTGAAAGGATACCAGCCTCATCTCCCTATCTACAGCACTGTCATACTTTTGCAGGATGGGAAGTATATTGAAGTGATTCACATAAAGTACTTTGTGATCCTGGGATAGAAAGGGCTTGGGAAGCAAAAAATGCTTTTCTAAGCTTGTTGGCAGACACCAAGGGATTCACAATTCTCCCTCTGGTAATGAACTCCCGCAGAGAATGTACCAGGCGTAATGCCTTTCTTTAATCCATCTGTGTGGGGAGGGTTTTATGGAGCCCTCCTTGCGTCTGGGAAACGGGGAATTTAAAAGCCTCTTCCCAGCAAGTCTGAACCCTTGGAAATAACACTGGCATTGCAAAAGAAGGTGGCCACCTGGTTCTCTGGGTGCCTGCTGTCAGGCAGCAAGGCCTAATGAACCTCTCAGGGGGAGCATCCGCAGAGGGAGGATGATGAGTCTAATAGGCGCTTTGGTCCCTGGGGTTGAGAGGCATAAACAGCAGCAGGGATGGTGCTTGTGAGGGGGGAGATGGAAGTCTGACGAATGCTCTCACCGTCTTCCCTCTCAGCATCAAGCTTCCCACATATGGTGGCTGGTGATGTGTGAAAGAGGAGATGCAAAGTTGGAACAGTGGGACTCATCTCTTCATTTTGGAACAGAAATACTTCTCTTCCCTGCCCGCCCTCTCAGCCCAGGTGCTGCCTCTGCTGTTGGCTCAGGTTAGCTGCTCAGTAGGTGTCATCAGCTTAAAAGGTGCCTGGGCAGCTGAGAACCTGAGAAAGCTGGGGGTGACTCTTCAGAGAACTGGGGATGTTACATGCTCTGTGGATTTGATGCAGAAGCTGCCACTCTCCCATGATTGTGACCTCAGCCACGATCACCTTCCTGACTTATAAATCAGCAAAAGGGAAACGGGACCCAGCATAGGAGCATCTACCTTTGTCACACCTCTAGCTATACATAAGCATTTCTCTTTTACCTCATTTACTGGTTGCTGGCCTAGCTATGTCCAAAGCTCAGTCAGCCAGCTAACACTTTCAGAGGAAGACCGAGGGCTGTAGATAACATCAAAAATAAATGATGCTTTCTCCTTCTGTCAATATCTGTATATCTTTAGAAGAGTTGTACTTAATGGAAGTACCTCACTCCACATTTACTAAAGGTCTGCCATTTTCCAGTAAGATTATACACTGTATATTCTAACCTGTTACTGTAAAACTACTGAATTTTGAGAGTTAGAGAAGGAACTATTGCTTGCTTTATTTTTTGTTCCATTCTGCAAAAAGATGTGACAGTAGTTTATATCTGTAATGAGTATGATCAGTTCTGCTTATACCAATACAATGATACCTAGAGTGCCTGAATAACATGATGATGGGTATTGCACAGGAAAATATAGAACAGGGTAAATACTATGATCCAGGTAAATATCCTGGCTTCAAAACACGGTCTTCTAATGTGCAACATCTGCCACTATCAGGCTGAAAATTGCCTTAAGGATTTTGGAAATTAGGTCATAACAGGGAAGAAATTTCCATTCCTTGGTAGAATTGTATTGCCATATGGAATTCGTGAGATACATTGCGTTTGGCTTGTGGGAAGGACTGGTGGACAAGGTTTGAAATAGTTTCAGCCCCAAAAGCAACTGAAATGCTAGGAAAGCTAAACCTTGGCAGAAAGCCTTCAGGATCTTTTCAGCATTCCTCCTCTATCAAAAATACATTAGGTTTCTGCACAGTTTCCTGTATAAGAGGGGAAGAGGGAGTTCTAAATCTCTCTTTGAACAGTCAGTGTGTCTCCCTTTTGCCCTACAAGTGCTTGCAGAGAAGTCCTAACATACAGGTGGAAAGGAAATAGTGCTTTGCCACTGACTTTCTGTCACCTTACCAAATCCCTTTGTCCCTCCTTGTACCACTTTCCCCTCTGTGATGGAAAACTTATGCTGGAGAATTTTGTGGAGGTTTTGTCTTAAAGAGAAAAAAAAAATAATAATAAAAAAATATACATATATATATAAAAGTAAAAAAAATACTTTTTTGTAGTATTTTTAATGGTCTCACTGTTAATGTCTCCCACACTTGTGCAAGATGAAAAATAACTAGCTCAGTGTAAAACTCAGCTTTGTAGACAGAATTTCTCCATTTACAAAGCTCAGAAGCCTCTTGTTTGTTAACAAGACTCCTTCATGCCTCCCATTAGTCTCAAGGTTGAACAGAGCATGCTGCAACTGGCTTTCTTCCCCAGAACAATTAGGAAAGCAATATGAAACACCCTTTATCTTTAAGCAGCCAGATCTTCAGCTTCCATAACCCATTCCCAAGCTAGAGGTTTTTGAACATTTCAGCTGAACTTGAACTTGCTTCAGTCTAAGAAATCCTCTTGAGAGTACCGTGACCTTATGGGTTTGGTATGCTCTGAGTAAAGACACTGTCAGTCCTGCAAAGAGCTGATCCCTCTTCTGTTCCTTAACTTGTTTTGTTTGTAAAGTGAGCTGTCTGCTCATCAAGAACATCATTGCAATGCTACTTTCCAGGGATTTGTCTCCCATCTGTGTTACAGAAGGTATTAAAATTACCAACACCAAAAAGAAAATTGAAGTTCTATCTGTGAATACATAAGGCCTCCAGTATTTGAGTACAACCTTCCTATCTGGTGGTCAGTAAATGCAGAACTCAGTTGCTGAATCCAGACCTCCATGAACTTTTGGGAGGCTTAGATCTGTGTTTGATGCCTATTTGTAACAAACATTTTCAGCAAGATCAAACCTCTCCTTGGCCACTGCTCAGTAAGTTCTTCACACCAAATTATTTGAAAGCGATTGGACATACAGCTATTTTCAAACTGTTGAGATCTTTACAGATGTAGAATTGAACTTATTGAATTGTTAAGAGAACCAATGCAAAGAGTGTTAGATCATCGTGTCACTCACCCAGGTCGTCACAGTTCAAATATCTTTACAGGTGTGTCCCAAGGTTCCGTTCTTCAGCTAAATTCACCCAAGGGGTATGTCCAGCTTCTGTGCAAGGATGTAGCCTCACCTAGATAGGTCTTCATAACTGCTTGAGTCTGCTGAAGAGGATTTAGTTTACTGAAATTCAACTTCAAAAGAAGTGAATTTTCAAGATCTCAGGAACTCTATAAAAGTACATATGTAATTCTACAGTAATGTGTATTTGCATGTGTGTGCATGTAATATGAACTTGCTTTTATGGCCTTTTTCTTTCTTAGTTGTTCCTTTCTTGCCATAAGTTGGTCCTTCCACCTAAATAGTCCACTATTTGTGATTACCCCAGGGTTTCTGTATGGGTTATGTAAGGGTTGCTTTCAATGTCAACATATTTGAAACAGTAGTTTATTATATTTATTCCTACTTATTTATTTATTATATCCTATCTGACATGTGACTGTAGTCAGTAAGACTATACAATCTTTCAGAGTCCTAAAGAAAGACTATTTGTTATATGTTAGGGTCTAAGCATGCTAAATCACTCAAAGTGGGTTTAAGTTTACTTACCTGATTAAAGCTGAGCATGTGGGCTCAGACCTAAAGAGGACCTTTAGCAGAGTAGAAAGATGCATTAGGGTAGGATTCTAAGCACCCACTGTAGGAAGACAACCCTGGCTGACAAGGCAGAGCTGAATGACATAACGTCCACTGAGACCAAATAAAAACATTTGATCAGATTCTCAGAGCTCAAGAGAACTGAGATCTAGGATTCAAGGCCTTACCTGATTATAAACACTGACTGAAAGGCAGGAACCCCCTTCAAAGATTGCATGTCCCAAACTGTCCTCACCTTGCAGCAGTAATCATGCTTTGTTCATTTTTGCTGTCCTTTAGTGAAGAGAACTTAAGAGGGGTAATGGCTGATTGGTTTTCTGCTACCACATAAACGCACTTTCTCCACGCGAAAGTAGGCAATGTCTTTTTCTTCATGTCCTTTTACATCTTTGTATTGTATCTATGTGGCATAACATTTCTGGATGTATGTACAATCATGTGCTAGTGAAGAAAAGCATGTGATGTGTTTCCATACTGAGGATCATTTGCCAGGAGTCTCTGTTTTGAATTTAGGACCAGACACCTACAGTTTTAAGGAACCTGTAAGAGCTTGAGTCAGCATCTTGGGCTCAGGATATGCAATTCAAGCTTACACAAACTGACCATGCTTTTAGCTGCAGTATTGAGGAAGCCCATGATGAGGAAATGTGGAGTGTATTTAAATTGTGAAGACTAAGTGTACATTGCAGAATACTTTCTGGATTTTCACAGCATTTCAAATCTGTGGGCTGAGAAGTTTGTGTGTACTACTAAACAAGATTTAGGAGCAGAGACTCATTCAAGCTTAAGCCAACAATTGTTGGTCCAAGTAGCTCATTCATCTGTCTTCCACACTTCATCATGGTGGAGGCTGAAAAGCTTGTGCTGAACAAGAGAAAGAATTGATACAGGAAGTGTGGCTTAGTGATTATGAACCAGACCAGGACTCAGACAACCTGGACTCTAGTCATAGCTCTGCTATGGACTTTCTGGGTGGCCTCCAGCAAAAATCTGAAGTTATGTCTGTGTTAATAAATTAAATGTATCTTGCAGCATTCCAGGCAGTAAAGCCACCTGGCACTGAATGGCTGAGATCTATGATAGTAAACCACTATAATCCCTAAGACAATGTAGCTTTGTGAAACCCATCCTACAGGGTCCTACAAATAGTCCCTGGATCATCCATGGCTGAGCATTTTTTGGGGTAAGAGCAAACTTTAACAGGCCAAATCTTACGCCGCAAACTTGCTTACAGTTTATGAACACTATTGCAACTGGGAACATTCCTGGGCACATTCAATTTTACTACTACAGTGCAGGCTTAGCTGCTGTAGTCACATCTCAACTGATGGTCTGGGAGAACAGTCAAGCTCCTACTGAGGCAAGAAGTGGAACTCTGCCACCTTCTCTCCCCTTTTACACTCCATTGTTTTGATGGGAAGGGGCCGTAGTTACAGGGCTTGAAAGGAACTGTGGGCACTCCAGCCAGGCTCATCACTTGGGCCAGAACGATCAAAGGACCAGGACAGCTGGGCATACCACAGTGCACCACTCTTCCCTGTATCTCTAAGATGAAGATAACAGTTTTCCTGACTCAGAAAATATGATTTAAGAAAGCACACTGACTGTTGAGGTCAATAAAAACTCTTAAATAATTGCTGTATTAGCCAAGCACTGTCCCTTTTTCCTTAAATTGCTCCTGCATTTGTGGAATCATCCCATATGGGCAGGTTATTCTGAACTGTACATGACATGTTCCTCTTACAGTCAGCTCCCCAATACACAAAGTAATGCTAGGTAGGAGATCTGTGTCTTTGCTTCATCTAAACTAATACTTGCTTGAACAGTGGCTAGATGAATCAGTCACTGATCCCACATGACAATTTCTATGCCTTGATCATTGATAGGGATTGAATGATACTTCTGGCAGCTGTAGAAAAGCAAGAAGTAGGTGAAATCCAAGGATCTAGGAGATTTTCAACACCTTAAAATATTTTGATTCTGCTTTACTACTGACTAGGCCAAGAAAGGTTCTTTAAATTCTTCTTGCAACAGCTGCTTATACATTCACTGTGGGGCAAAACCCCCTAACCTTCCAGTCATTCTCATCTCTTATGCGTTTCCTTTGGGAGCACAATGTTCAGGTTTTTCAGCATTTTTCTGGTGGTGTTCACATTAGATTAGACAAATGGAACAACCAGAGTTCCCAGTGAAAAGGGAATAGTGTAATATGTCCATTCTCTGGCTTGGGCACAGTTGATTTTAGATGCACCAGCTGAGCCTGTTTATTTTCTTTTTGTCTCATCAGCAGGTGGATGGTGCTCCTTTTTGCAGTGATGCTCTTTGCCTTAGCAGTTTTTGAGAAACACCCTTTTAAGAGCTGAAAGAATCATAATGTGCATTTTTGTAATATAGAATTATAATTTGACATTTCCAAAGTCAGATCCTCCTAAAACTCCCTTCTTTGGGATTATGTAGGACTGGGAGATCTGCACAGACTGTTAAGTGAGAAAACAATGTAACCCTTCCCCAGCTCTTGCAATTTCTGGCTGTCACCACCACCCCGTTTCTACCATATAGGTCAAATTCATACATTACAGTATCTTTTAAAGGCACTCTGGTAAGGTTATACAATGCAGTTTTAAAATACAGTATTGCTACCTGAGTCACAAAAGAGACCTCCAGGACCTTCGGAAATCCTGTACACCAGACTCCTGGAAAGCATCCGGTTTCACTGATGGCTAAAATCTTATAGATCTGAAATTCTATGAATGTCAAATGGAGCTGCAGTGAAATTCAGATGTAAGTATCCTTTTTGCCAAAGACACTGCCATAGTGTGCAGAACAACGTTCTCCAGTATCTTATTTAAAGGTAGAATTTTCCCACAGTAACATACATCTCTCTGTCTCCTATCAGTTTCGGTGGCTGCTATACTTGTCTTTTCTTCTTCTTTACTGACCTCTGCCAAGATCTTGACAACACACTGACAAGATACAGTCTTGTGCTTCCTGCCATTCATTGACTACCCTGAATAAACTCTTTGTTCATTTTTGCCTCCCACTAGAGCTCAGTGGTCCTTTTTCCCTGTCTGTAAGAATGCAACACAATTAATTTGTCAGGACCTGTATGGTATGAAGGAACCAAAGCTTCACTGAAATTAGAATGGTAATAATACCCAATGCTGATAGCAGAGGAAGTCATACTTAGCATAACTTCAGGTAACACTTTCTCCTCATGAAATGCAGTAATGCAGTTACATGTGTAAACTCCTACTAACTTACACCTGAAGAGAATCACAGAATCACAGAATGTTAGGGATCAGAAGGGACCTTGAAAAATCATCTAGTCCAATCCCCCTGCCGGAGCAGGAACACCTGGATGAGGTTACACGGGAAGGTGTCCAGGCGGGTTTTGAATGTCTCCAGAGAAGGAGACTCCACAACCTCCCTTGGCAGCCTGTTCCAGTGCTCTGTTACCCTCACTGTGAAGAAGTTTCTTCTCATTTTTAAGTGGAACCTCTTGTGTTCCAGTTTGTATCCATTGCCCCTTGTCCTATCATTGGTTGTCACCGAGAAGAGCCTGCCTCCATCCTCATGACCCTCACCCTTTACATATTTATAAACATTAATGAAGTCACCTCTCAATTTCCTCCAAGCTAAAGAGACCCAGCTTCCCCAGCCTTTCCTCACAAGGGAGATGCTCCACTGCCTTAATCATCTTTGTTGCTCTGCACTGCACTTTCTCCAGCAGTTCCCTGTCCTTCTTGAACTGAGGGGCCCAGATCTGGACACAATATTCCAGATGCGATCTCACCAGGGCAGAGTAGAGGGGAAGGAGAACCTCTCTCGACCTACTAACCACCCTCCTTCTAATACACCCCAGGATGCCATTGGCCTTCCTGGCCACAAGGGCACAGTGCTGGCTCATGGTCATCCTGCTGTCCACCAGGAACCCCAGGTCCCTTTCCCCTACACTGCTCTCTAATGGGTCGTTCCCAAACTTATACTGGAACCTGGGGTTGTTCCTACCTAGATGCAAGACTCTACACTTTCCGTTGTTATATTTCATTAAACTTTTCCCCGCCCAACTCTCCAGCCTGTCCAGGTCTCACTGGATGGCAGCACAGCCTTTTGGCGTGTCAGCCACTCCTCCCAGCTTGGTGTCATCAGCAAACTTGCTGATAGTACACTCTATTTTCTCATCCCAGTCATTGATGAATATATTGAATAGCACTGGCTTTTTTTAGAGCTCAGATTTTTGTACCGTTTCCACAAAAAAATTCCTATCTCTTCCTATTTCCTGCCTTCAAGTCAATAACATCCTCTTTCCTCCCTGGTTTGTACTCCTCTAAGTCATTAAATAAAGGTTTGCATTTCTTACTTTAACATTCTGTCCCTGAAGCTCTTTCTTCTTTGTAATCATGTTGTCAGGGAGGTTTGCTGGAATCCACACCATGACTGTTCCAACCCCAACTCAGTAATCGTGTTTCTTCGTTTTCTTCTGTGTCAAGGAGAACTGTTTTCCTGAGAAAACAGACCATGTTCCCACTCCCATCTCTTTATCCATACATACCTTTTTTCAAAAAACTTATCTGAAATCTGCATAAATGCCACGTTTTCTTTAGAAATACCTCGGTCAGAATAATGATCATTTGCATGTTAATAGCTCCATCTCTGTAGGTGGTTGTTAGTTGTTACTGGTCTCGCTTGTTAAAATGAATGCAAATCCTTTTTCAGTCCTAATCTTAATTGCAAAATGATTGTATTTTTCCATAATTCCCTATATTTCAGTAATTTTAATCTATATCAAATATGATTTCTTGACATGCTATCATCTGCTTGGTCTATTATGTCTAGGCTCTGCACATGTTCCAATAGACTTGCTAATTATCAAAGCAATTTGGTGTTTGAACTGAAAACAGGCCCTTAGCCAATTCTTTCCCACCAAACTTTAGTAAAGAATGAAATGAGTCTTGAACTTGTACTTTGTGTCTTGATTCCACTCTCTTTGCTCTTCATCCTTTCAGCTGTATCTGACAGTGAAGTGACTGACCTGGCAAAGTGCTATTGGCACCATCATTTCCACTGCGGGGGAGTGAGGTTACTGAGGTGAAAGGTTCCCTGTCATCATCAGTTCAACATCTGTGCCCTTTGCAGCACCAAATACTTAGTGTTTAGTACACACAACAATGTAGACTCTGCCTTTTGAAGGGACAGTACGAAAAGAAACTGTTTTGTTCCTGATGCTGTTGATGACGCGCTGTGGATAACAATTCCCTCTGTGGAGGTACAACTGGCAAACTGCATAGATCTTCCACAGCACACAGTGCTGTAGTGGCTCAGTTTGGAGGATGGCTTGGGCACTGAAAGTGTACTGTGATGACTTCCACCTGGAGACACCACAGTCCTGAGTAAAGTGCCCATGTGCTTTTCCTCCGCTGTGCAGGAAAAGTTAAATGTACATAAATGTGAGTCAGGAAAGTCAGAATGCAGAAGGAGTGTGACTTTTACCATAAACCTCTTAGGGACTTAGCTATTCCTGCTCATCATTGCTGTTTTTGAACTTGAACTGTTACAGAATCATAGAAATGCTGTTTGGAGGGATCCTTTGGAGAGTTCCAGCCCAGTGTCCTTCTTGGTTGCTTCTTGTTTGGGTTTGGGAATACCTGAGGGTGCTGGGCAGTCTCTGAGCTGGTCTGTGTTGTTTTCTAGGAACTGTCAAAACTGTAGCGGTCCTTAAGAGTGACCACCACTGACTTTATACCAGATCTATGCAATTTCAGGGCTGACCCTTCTCAACTTCAATGGGCTGAATTACTCTTTACTATCTACTCTGTCTATTTGCAGCACAAAATGACTGCCACAAAAGCAGGGGCCTGCTGTGACAGGCTCTGTGCATACTGTCATGAGACTTGCACAAGAAGACAACTTTCTGAAAACAAGCAAAAAGACGCTGGTATGATCTTAGCCAAACCGTGTAGGTCTGTGGTCCTATCATTTCACATTGCAGAGAATCCCAGGCAACCTAATCATCCTCAGGGAGAAATGCCAAATTATGTAGTATACTCAGATCCCACAAAAGAGTGAGTATTATTTAACCACTGCAAATCTGAAAGTTTGTATGACTTCTTGAAATTGGCAGTACCAAACTCCCAAGATATTGCAAATCTGCTTCCTCACTTATCTTTTATCCAAAGCTGGAAGCCCTTTTCAGGCTGTCTTCGTTGTTGAAGACAATGTTCTCCTGAGCTGAGCATAGCTAGGCACTGTAGGGGCGCATATGTGGGGAGGTGGAGTGTGGGGTATTATGCTATAAAATAATCCTTTATTTTTGGCTTATAGAACACCAAATTCTTGTAGGATAATTGCAGCTTGTCTGTTCCAGGAGAGCAGGAGAGATTTTCTTGAGTACTCTCCCATGTCTGCAAAATGGGTTTCATCTATCTAAGGCAGAGCTTTCCAAAACACAATCTAGTTTCATGGTTGTTTCAGGGAACCTCATAAACAGACATGCTTGTGGAGATGAGCAGACTTTAGTATATGCATTAGCATATGCATCTTGTACATTCATTCTGCTTTAATATCACTTCCCAGTGTGAATCTCAAAACGGTCTGCATCTCTTATAGTTTCCTTTAGAGCAACAGAAGGAGAAAGGCTCCTATTTGACAGCAACTTAGCCTGTGAGGTAGGGAGGCTATAAGAAAATAAACTCATCCAATATGTTTATCTGCCCTTTGTACTGCAAACCCACCATGTTGAACTAAATCCACAAAGCTGTTTATTTTCACATGCAACAACACAGTGCTGGCCATCTTCCTTTCTGCCAGCAGACTGGATACAGAAAGGGAAAAGTAGGTCTCCAAACTGTCAGCAGCTGAGACTTGCACTTGCAACCCACCTCCCTACCTCACTAGTAATCGTAAGAACATAGAATCTTCTCTGCATAACCTCTCAGTGGAACAGCCTGCGTGCAATTACTTTTGTACTGACATCTGTGAGCTGTCTTCTCTTCCTTGTGTTGACTGATCCAACATCCGTGTTTAAGTGCAGCTCACTCAAGTCGGTAGGTAAGACAGCCCTCTCTCCTTTGGCTCAAAGCCCTAACAAAGATAACATCCACCATGGACATGGGAACTCCAAGTTTCAGGACTTCTCTGCTTTGGGGTGCTTGAACTCCACCCTTACCTCCAATACCAGCAACCTACTCACAAAGCTACACTGTCCTTTAGGTCCAGTGTTCTGCCTCTAGAGTTCACAAGGTGAGCCACAGTGGGAAGCTGTCACACAGTAGGAAAGGTCTCCTACCAAGCACAAAATCTCATGGAAAAACAAGTCACACTCATGTTCAGTTTCACATAGTCGCTGGAAGTAAGATCCCTCTTAAATCTGCTGGCCGTACTCTTCCTGTTGTAGCCCAGTATGCCAGCCTGATGTTTTCAGGATGAAAACCAACTCATGTTGAACTCATCATTTCTCTCAGCCCAATGATCTGGGACTCTGTGTCCAGTTTTAGGCTCAACAATTCAAGAAGGATATCAAGAAACTGGGGATGGTCTAGTTGGGACAGCTACTAAGACGATCAGGGCTTGTGGTACATGTCCTATGAAAACAGGCTGATTTGATCTAGGCTTGTTTAATGTAGTGAATAGGAGGCTAAAATGTGAACTAGAAGCCTATGGCACTTGAAGTACAATTGCAAAGACAACAGGACTGAACTCTTCCAAACAGCAGCAAACAGTAGAACTTTGGCAGTAGCCCCAAGCTGTGAATTGAGAGGTTCAGATGGACATTAGGAAAAGCTTTCACTGGGAGAGCGATGCACAAGTCCTGTGAGTTGTGGAGTTTTCTACCTGGGGGCTTTCATGACCCCCTCGAATACTGTGTTGAGTTTTGGACCCCTCACTACAAGAAAGGCATTGAGGTGCTGGAGCACGTCCAAAGAAGAGCAACAAAACTGGTGAAGGGTCTGGAGCACAAATCTGATGAGGAGCGGCTGAGGGAACTGGGGCTGTTTAGCCTGGAAAAAAGGAGGCTGAAGGGAGACCTTCCTGGTCTCTACAGCTACCTGAAAAGAGGTTGTAGCAAGGTGGGTGTTGGTCTCTTCTCCCAGGTAACAAGTGATAGGACAAGAGGAAACAGGCTCCAGTTGCACCAGGGGAGGTTTAGTTTGGATATCAGGAAAAATTTATTCATTGAAAGGGTTGTCAGGCATTGGAACAGGCTGCCCAGGGAAGTAGTTCAGTCACCATCCCTGGAGGTGTTTAAAGGACACGTACATGAGGTTCTTAGGGACGTGGTTTAGAGATGGACTTGGTAGTACTAGGCTAACAGTGAGACTGGATGATATTAAAGGTCTTTTCCAACCTAAAATATTTTATGATTCCGTTCTATGATCCTATGTGAGCTAGCATGGGAAGAGCCAAATAAACTCTTTCATCTCCTTTGTAGTGAGTAGAGACTAAATGTAATAAATGTAGCCTTGAGACTGGTTCTAAAAGGATTTTTTTTTAATGACAGGTAGCTTATTTTAGGTCTCTGTGAGACCATCTTTTCCTGCCTTGCCTATGTCTTTTTTTGGTAATCATCTTCTCTACGGCAGTTCTGTCTTTATTGGACAGCTATGTCTTGAGAGCAGTATAGCTGTGAGCATTTGTGGGGTGGAATTGCCATTGCTGGTTTAGTGTGGTTGTTGGGAAAGATTAGAACAGGTTGGTACTGTGTGAAGCTCATGTCACATGCTTTTATCAAATACACTCATAGTGGGATCTAAAAGTTTTATCAGCATGAATTTGGGATGCTTGTTTCCTTTATGGCTGGGAAAGCAGAAAATGAACAGGGCACATAAAAACTTATTTTATTCCTTCCCGAAGTCTATTTCCAAACCTCCAGTACTCACTGAGCATTGTTTCTGCAGTTATAGAAGGTAAGCTGAAGTACATCTGATGGAAAAGGGGAATAGATCACCACTTCTTTGGAGGGTCCTTATGAAGGAGTGATGAGGCAAGAATGGAGAGGAAAAATAATCACAGAGAAATTATCCTTGGAAGAGATCAATAACCTGAAAATTGCTCGTGTCACTTGACGCCAGAACAGATCTATTTAAAAACTTTCCCTCTATAGAGGAGTAATCTTGAAATTGACCCATTCTGCCTGGTTTATTCTTTTCATGTTAAAGGAACAAATAAATTATTGAAAAAGTAATCCTGCCCCTTTTTTTTTTTTCCAACCAAATAATTGCAGCCAGCTTTTTTCTGTCATGTATGCAGATTCCACCAACTACAGTAGGGTTTGGAAGGACCCACCAGTGATCTTTTTCGTAGTATAAACATTAAATACAGCTTGCCCAGATGGGGAATGATCTAACAAATGAACACCCTAGAGAGCGATTGCAGGGAACACTTCCAGAGATTAAGGCAGACAAGCACATAAAAGTGATTATGGTCTGTTACCTTGTGAGGCCTGTGGATAACGCTGGCGTACAGATAGATTGTGACAGGAAGAGGCGAGCAGACTGGGGGAGGTGGGAATGGAGAACTACAAAACAGTTCATATGATGGCAAGCTGCAAATGGAGATGGTGGTATCCTTTCCACTGGAGGGGAAAGAAGGTTGTAAGAAGGGGCATAAACATATCAGCCAGATCAGCATGGACCCCACACAGCATCAGAGAAGCGAACAAGCAGGAAGACTCTTTTTTTCAAATTTTGGGAGATTCTGTTTATAATGTGCGTTACTCATTTTCCGCCCTCAGTCTCACCAACTATTCATTCTATTGGAAGAGACATAGTCCAGCAGAGGTTGGAATAGCACAAAAGGATAAGAGAAGCCAAGCACCTAAGCCAAGTGATGGCGAAGTATTGCCCTGGATTTTCAGGCTCAGCTCATGAGATGCCAAGCAGTGTTATTTTAATTCCATAACAATGAATTAGTCCCTGTTCATACTCTCTTCTGTTCTTTCTCCAGCTTATTTCTTCATGGAAGGATAACTGAAGAGTTACTAATCTAGATTTTTAGTTATCTACAGTTCCACCTGTGTTAAGCTCTTTGATTTCCTTATGCCTTTTGTTATAAATTTAAATTGGTATTTATTTTGCTTATTGTAAGATGGTGAATTCTGTGCACTACTAAGTGTGTGATATTTGCAAATATGTAGTTACTGTTCCTGTATGTTCAGTTCAAGCTAGTTGTATCCTTCTGGAGTGCCTTTAAGCCATGTTCTTATTCCATTCTTGGCTTTTACATAGGTCAATATTTCAGTGGTACTTTGGCTTGAATTCTGCCAGATTCACATTGTTCTTGTTTAAATAAAGCCTGTAGTTTTCAATTTCACTTCAATTCTCATTAAGAAAATGCAAAGCTTGCAGCACTCGTTAAAGCATAATCTGAACAGTGCCAATAGTACCCAACTCATGAGTCTGTAGGGAATAGGAAGGATGAATTCATGAGTGGGCTGGTGAGGTCAAGCAGATCAGTTAATAGCTCTGGAATTTCCAGGTAAACTTCTTATGTTACTATTTTCTAATAAAGTCAGAGCTTACACCTGTTTTTCAGGAAATATTTGTACACTGAGGAGTCCAAATTCCTTTGATTTACGTTTCTAGTTACTTATTTCTCTTTCTTGAAATGGGCTAGAGGCCAAGGGCCAGACATTCAAAGGTATTCAGGCATTTCATGATGCAGGTGGATATGTAGTAAAATGCTAAAAAAACCCCATTAGCTTGCTCACCTTTCAATTAAACCAATAAGTATTAGGTATTCGTGTGCCTTTGAGAATGCTGCTTTGTGATTACCCCTATCATTTAGACATCATTTACGTCTTTTCAGAAGCTTTGTCTGTGCTTCCATTTCCACTCTGCACAATTCAGACAATAGCTTTTCTTTCCCTTGCTACTCTATTGAGAACATGGGTATGTTATAAACAGGGTCATATAAAGTCCCTTAAATGAAAGCACAATAAAAGCCTCTCTGTTGCAACTATGAGAATTGCCTGCTGGGCTTAAGGGTATTGCAGATTGGAAGAGGAAAGTAGTCGACAGTATTGGATGGGGTGGCTGAAAAATGAGAAAGGACAAGCATATTTCAGGCCATCTGCTGCTTTGGAGGATGGAGCTTGTACAGGTTAACACCTGCTCTTCTCTAGTCAACATGATGCTAAATACAACTTCCATGATTTTTGGCCAAATGACATCCTGCCTACTACTTCTGGATATATTGAGACATGAAAATTAAGCAAGCACTTAATGCATTTTTGCCTCGCTTCGGCTACAGGTAAGGAGGAGAAGCCAACTGACCTTGCACAGGCCACTTGAATGTGGTGGCGTTTGATAAAAGCTCCTGCTACTCCAACACAGTGATATCCAACCAACTTGGACCACAATGGCCCTCTGCAGAGTGAAGAGGACCTATTACCCTTACTATTACCTTTTACCTATTTTCTACTATTTTCTAGAATTTTCTACTATTTTCTACTATTACCTTTTACCTATTTTACCTAATTACTATTACCACTGTCAATAGAGTTGCCCAAATGAGAGATTTTCATGACACAAGGTTGCAAAAGGAGTGCTAGTTGATATCTGAGCAGTGCTTTTAACTAATAGACGTTCTATAAATACTCATTATTTATATATAGACGTATTAAAGCTGTAATATTATAAGTGAACTAGATGGAATTTTCAACAGAGAGTGCAAGCAAATACGAGCAGGCCAAGAACAGGTTGCAGTTCTAACTTTGTTGGAAAGGATGATAAGCACAGGACAATTGATGAAGGGATATGTCATACTTGGTTGCACCACCTACATCTGGTTTCCGGGGCAACTTTTCAATAGCTGGAGTAGATCTCTCTCACATTTTAGGTCAGAAAGACCCTGTGCTCAGGTAGAACAAAATTTATAGCACCTTCACTCTAGTTATGCTCAGCTATAGACACTTGTGGGCCTCCCTCAGAAATAAATGATCTTTCACAGATCCCAACACACACTGCTGATAATGAAAATTAACCTGTCTGGGTGCATGTGGCTTTGGAAATGAATGTTCAGTGTTCTTTCCTGGACATTGCTGCATGGTCCAAAGAGCTGTTGTAAGAGGTACAGTAAGACTGGTGAAGTCCTGCATCAATACAGTTCTGGCAGAAACATTTGTTATGAGCACAGAATTGTGAGGGCAGGATTGGAAAATGGTTAAGAAACTTTTTAAAAAATCTATGCCATCTGGTACATTCTGGATGCCAAAAAATGCGCTCTTTGGATGCATCTTTTTGAGTCAGGAATAAGCCAGCCCTTCCAGGGGATGTCTGTTGGTTTTCAGAAAGAGATTAGTCTTGCTCAATACAGAATCATTTTGCCTTCTCTGTGTCTTGCTTCCATACTGCTAGCAGGAATTTGCATTTGGGTGTTCTTCTGAGGTGTGCTGAGGTTCCACTGTGTTAGAGAAGAGAAGGGAAGGAGACAAAGTAAAGTACATTGTAAAGCACCATCTCCCAAGGGAGGCAAGAGAGGGGAGTGGAATGAACAGCTCCATTAAACTTGCAAACAAGAGAAAACATGAGCACTGGTGTAATAAACTTTAACATTGGTGAATGCCTGGCTCGATAACTAACCCATTTTAAACTTTCTGGAGGGAACTAGCATATAAAATAATGTGGATTCTTCACATACACACACATATACCCAAAAGAAAATTACAAAAACCCAAGCCTTATGGCTAAGAAATAGTCATGGGCATAACCAGCTTAATTCTGCTGGTAAAAGTGCAAAACACTGTTTTGGTTTAGGTAAGTTAGAAAATGAAAACAGTTATATCCATTCCAATGTATCTTGGCCACAATGAAGGATTTGATTAGAGATGAGAGTGAACTACCCCTTAAATCCTCAATCCTTTTATTTTTGGGAAGCTAGATCCACACTAGAACTGGTCTACTTTGCCATTTGGCATCCTTTTAAAGCACGTGAGAACTCTTCCTACATTTGATCCAGGTTTGTGAGTTGTTCCTGCAGAATATAAACTCTATTTAATTACTGCAAATCACTTAGCCAAGTGTTGGCTGGTTGTCCATCTGTGCCTCAGAAGTATTGCATGTTATTAAAGGTTTAGAATTAGGTTAAGGAGTGGTGCATGGAGTCCTGTGTGTATGTGCTCTAGATCTGATACTGCTCCATGTTTTCATTAGCATTTTCACTAGAGACCGGAATGGAGAGTATGCTAATCAAATTCATATGCAACACAAAGCTGGAAGCAATCACCAATGCATTGGAGAATAGGATTAGCCCAGAGTCCAACTATGATGAATTCAAGAAGTGAGCTGAAATCAATAAGCTGAGATTCAATAAGCACAAATGTAAAGTAGTTCACATAGGAAGGGATAATTAAATGCACAAATGGAAAATGGAGCTGTCTGTAGGCAGCTAATATGGAAGGAGAGACAAAGAGGTTTTGCTCCTTAAACCAAATCTAGGAAGACAAGGAATAATTTTTATTCCTGGTAGTGAACAGCCAATAGCTCCAAAAATTAGCTTCATGCCTAGATCCAGCTTTTAGCTCTACATGAGCTTGTCACTGACGATGCATAATTAAAGCCAGGGGAAAAAAATCAAACCCAAAAGCACTAGCTCAGCCTTTTCTGTTCTATACAGAAGATGACATTAGCTCCTAGGTAAAGGAACTACAAGATTTTGTTTTTCCTCTCTTCAGCTCTCTGTGATCATTTCTCGAAATCTCACTACTTCTTTGCATTCTCCACACCTGATGTGGACTGCCAGAGATGCAGGTTTGCAAAACTGGGCTGAAATCTCCTTTTCCCTGGACAATTCTGGTGGCAGGTGTCTTAACCTGTCATACATATCCCCTGATAGCTATTGTATTGTTTTATGTCAAGGAGAAACACACATTTAGTTATAATTAGTGATTTCTACACCCGAGTTTCTATGCTGGCAAGAGTGGTTGTCAGTCGGAAGAAGAGGTGTATGTAGGCTGTAGTGATTCAAGCTGGAATCTCAGTGTCCTGAACTGAGATACAATAGGAGACCTGTGTACAGCTCTTGCAAATTGCAGTTGGAAAGGATTGCATGGGTCAGTACTCTCTGCAGAGAACATGGGAGTAAGAATGGGATTAAGTGAATTCAGTTGCTTCACTTCAGGCAGGGTAATGATGAAAAACATGATGAGAATACCAGTCCATGGCTCCTCTAGTGAAGTTTGGGGTACAGTGACAGATTGTATGGTGATCATTTGCATCGCTTTTGCCTGTCTTGGGCCCGCTCTGTCACTATCTGCCAGACACACATCTTGCCAGAAATTCTCTTTTCTTTGCAGAAAAAAATAAGCAAGCAAACAAACAATCAAAAGCCAAACATCTGCACTATTGTTTGAAAGGGCGTTCGGGTTTTTTCAGCAGTACAGTGAACTCCTTCCTCCATTACCCTGACGAGGCTATCTGAGTATAACCTAAACCTAGGACTTATTCTCTGAAGGAGTCTTTTTCTGAGTGCTAATCAGAAGTAGAGTGGTGATTCATCAGATAGTGCTGCCTGTGGAAAGGACTAACTGGAGAACATCAAGGGGTTCCCTAATGTATCCATACCAAAGGTCAAAAGCTTCCTTCATTGAAACCAGAAACCATGATCTTCTGAAAGCCATTAATGCCCATGTTCCCCTATTAAATATAGTCAGGTTCTTTCACTGAGTACAGTCTCTTCAGGCTAAGAGCTGTTTTTATTTTCCAGTCTCCTGATCCTTCCCCTGTTGATCTTGGACTAGAGATTTCCTTTTTGAAAGTACGCTTACTTCAAGGAATCACAGGCCTGAGGTTTTGAAAGGGCTTTTTTGAGAGGCAAAACCAAAACTACACTTTATTTGTGTGCTTGAGCCTGTTAAAGAAGAATATTTTTCTCTGTGAGACCATGAGAGCAGCTTTAAGACAAGTCACAGTTAAGAGACGAGGTGGAGTTGTCATTTTGCTTCATGCATGTAGTGGTTCCAGGGTTTCTGGCAGGGGGAGGACAAATTGCCCTTTACAGGTGACAGATACTATGAGTCACCTTGACCTGAAATCTTAGGTTCAGAATTTGTCGCAACGGAAACTTCTTTGTGGCAGAATTCCTCCTGCTGAGGGCTCTTCCCACATCAAGGGAGGTTTTGCACTAGTTAAATTTGTCATTTCTTGTGTGGATAGGATGACACCATGCTTTAATCATGTTCATCTCTGGGTTTTTTCTGTCTGTCTCCCCTTGACACCCCAGCTTTATCCCAGCAATAATCGAATTGAGAGGTGGTACCAAATAGCACTGGGATGCTATGCTTCTCCTTCCCCTATAAAATCTCGTAATCTGGGATGTTTTTAAAGGTAAATTCTAGGACTAACTGGCCTAGCAGTGTATAGGCATAGGAAAAAATCCCTGGAGTGCATTTATTTCAAGACGTATCCTTCCCATGTAGTAGCCTTGAGAGCGCATTAAAATGCAGGAAAATTCAGGGGAGTCCTGAAGTTGCACTTGGCTCTGGTGTACAAAGGAGTTGGCATATGGCCCTTTCCAAATTCAGGAACAACAAACAATTGTTCTGGGCTTCTTTCCATACCCAACACTTCCTGTTAGTGGCTGGGGATGTTATCATCTTGCTAAGGCAGTAGCCACAGTATGAATTCAGGTTCTGGATGTATCAAGCCAGTTCAACCAACACAGTAAGTAATGTATAGAAAAGCTGTTCTTTTGCCATGACAAGCCTTAGACTGCAGGCAGTGAGGAAGAGGCATGGGACACACTTATTGATGAGAACAATTTTGGCATAACTGACTTGATTAAAACCTGGTGGGATAAAGCACTTGACTGTAATGTTTAAAAAGTGGCTCTCACCATTACAGAATGAGAGAATAAATAAAAGGGCTGAAATGGTACTCAGCCTTTCACAGTTACTGATAAGTCAAAACTGCAGGGCTGTGCATGGAAACAGCCAAGTGCTAAAGCCTAGGAGGAGGGCACCCTGTGAGAATACATCTATAGAAATAAACTACAAGTGTTTGGGAGTATTCCTGTGTACTTAGGACAGCTGGCTCAGAATAGCCATTCCCATGCTGATACCATTTAGACCAGGGGGCTGGATGCAGCCTACCAGTCAAGACTGACCCCAGGAATGTTCTGCTTCCAAAGCTGTGCCTGAGAGCTATTTGGGAGGGTGCTTAGGGCTGTGCTGGGTTCGTGCTAACTGTTTCACAGTACAGCTGATATTTTTTTCTGTTCCACGGACCACCTCCAGGCACTGTTTAATTACGAATGTAGATGTATCCTGCCTGACAGCCTACTCAGTCATACCAGAAAACAGTGCTACTCAGTGTTGAATATTGGCTGAAAGTCTTACACAATCATTATTATCATTTCTAAAAAAGCCCAGATTATATATTTTAACAAAATATAAGGCAAGAGGCAAAGGCAGACACAGCTGGAGAGATGAGCGGGTGAAAAGACAAAGAGAGATAGTATTACAGCTCAGCCTGAGAGACAGAAGTGCCTGAGCACCTGAAGCCTAGCTGTCATCATTATTCCTTTGTGAGCACTGCAGTTTTAGTATAAAGAGAGTTTCAAGGAGGACAATGAAGCAGCTTTGCAGAAGTTTAGCAGAGAAAGCTCAAAGGTGCTGTTGAAAACATTTCAAATCCGATGGCGTCTGGCAACAGTGTCCATCAGAGCTGGGAGCTAACCTTTCAACAGGGATTCAGAGGTGATGCTTGGAGGAGGGTAAGCTGTAAAAGTCTTCACAGTGAAGACAAGCAGCTTGTGTTTCATGAAGTAGAAGATGGAAAGCCAAAAGAAACATTTAGAGAAAGGTGCGACATACTCCAAACAATAGGAATGGAATGTGACCTTTGTCTTTCTGCCCTGATTTGAGCTGGGCAAGTCTTCAGTGTTAAGGCCAGGGAAAAGCTGTTGTAGTAATGAAAGGATAGGCTGATGTGAGCCTGGACAACTGTTTCAGCTGCAGTGAAAATGGATGAGGAATTCATGCCTTAAACATGTTTTCTAGCGAAAGTCTTCGAGATTTATACAAAGCCCAAGCATGAGAACACAGAAAGAGATCTGAATGGAAGATAATATGCAGGTTATAGGTCAGAAAGATGTCTGGACAGGCTGATGATATATTTCACTGTTTCAGAGGGAGGCTTTCATTTTGCCCATGTTGAACCACTGCTAGCAGTTTCAAGCTCAGCAATGCATTAATTTGCATGTCTTTCGATGAAGTGCGAAAAAAACTTGCAACATGTTCAAGTAAAGCCAGCTTCTTCCTAGATGTTCCATATGGGGCATTTCCGTGGTGTGAAGGGAAGTTACTGGAGTGTCTCCAAGGTAGGAAGACAAGTTAGTGGAGTGCACGGAAGTCCCAAATGTAGAAGAGTTTTAGGAGTTTGTTGCAGGTGGTTTAGGCTGGAACATGGTAACTCTTCCTCCACTATGAAGATGATGAGGTGTTTTTCAGTTTCTATGATGGATATTAAGCAATTCCTACTAAAAGTAGACACTTGAAATCTATAGGCCCTCGTGCCATGCATCAAATTGCTCACAAGAGTTGATCGAGGGGATGTCCAGCTCACAGGCCTTAAATTTAAATCTTTGTGGGAGAGTAACAGAAGTATTAGAAGAAGATTACTGTTGTGCTGGATTCAAAACAAAACAACTAGGATGACTTGAGTGACAGTAGGGCAGTTATTTTGACAGTGTCCCAGAATAAAAGAATGAAAATTATTATATAGAAACCAGCAACTAAAGAATAAGACAGTAAGAATGTCATTACCACTAGTCAACCCAGATTTAAGGAAAATAGGCTTTTTTCAAATATATCAGCTTTTTTTCTGTGGAATTACAAGTCTAGCTCATAAAGATGACTTCATATTTGCCGTGTGGCATTCTGATAAAATGTTAACACTATGCAATACCAATAAAGCAGAGATTAAGTGAGTTGAGAGAAAGCTAAATGATAGATCTCAAAAAGCACTTATCAATGGGGAATTATCAAATGGGAGCACTCCAGACTGGCTTCTGAGAAAGCAGTACAAAGCCCTGTTTATTCAGCATTTTCATCGATGATCTGGGAATAAGTACGCTGATAAAAAGGGTGGATGACACAAAGATTAGTAGAAGGATACCAAAAATAGTGTCAGTAAAAATCTAATGCATGAGCTGCTCAGAAAAGCTGCAAGCCTTAAACAAAGGTATGTAGCACACCCAAAATTAATTTTGATATTTACAGAGACAGAACAGCAGTTTATGCTTTCAGATGGCAGAACTATGTTTGGAAAGGAAGAATAAGGTGTTGTACAAGTGGATCTCAGATTTCCAGATGTTCCAGTAATAAAAAGAGGCTTAAAGACCATAGCTTTATGAACCCAGCAGCAATGAAATGTAGTGTGAACTGTTTTTTTCTCTCATACAGCATTGTTGAGTCCAGTTTGGAAATATGGTGTATTTTTCTGATATCTACAGTTTCAGAGCATCTTGTGGCATTCGATGTAGTAAAAGTATCTTCAGCATGTCTTGGATTATTGAAGAAAATGACTTGCAGTAAGACTTTGAGATCAGTCTAAATTATCTGAAAAGATTAAGGGGGGACTTGATTACAGAGCATAAGTTTCTTTATTTATATATATATATATATATAGGTACTACAAAATGCTTTAATCTAGTGGAGAAAGGCATAGCAAGGACCAAGACATGGAAATTGATGTCAGACAAATTCAAATTAGGCCCAACCTTTCAACAGTGAAGGTGATCAAACACTGGAACAAACTCCCTTAAGACATGCTAACTCTTCATCACCTTCAAATCAAGACGGGATACCTTGCTAAAAAAAAAGAGATGTATTACCCAGGGAAAAGTTACTGAGCTGAATACAAGGATAGCTGGGTGAAGATTAAAGCCCTGTGACATACAGAAGGCCAGGAGGGATTGTTTAAACCTCTATTTTGACCTTAAAGTAGATTAATTTACAAACCTGGTCTCTCTTGAAAATGCTTGGCTTATTCCTTGTATTTCTCTTCTTCTATCATATTTCTAGCATAGAACTGTATTGTGCAGACACGGTTACATATGTCAAGCAAAGAAAGAGGCAAACAATGCTGTCAGATGGATCTGAAATTTCTTCACATCTGTCTTCCTCTGTCTCACTGCTGCCCTTCTCTTTGCCCATTCCCATGGATGCTGATGGAGAAAAACAAACATCCAAACAAAAAAAGATTATGTTTCAACAGCTGGGAATAGAATCATTTGGAGAAGAAATTTGTTTACTCTGACATATTTGTAACTATTACCAGAAAAGCAAGAGTAGGAAGCACTTGTGCCCTGAGTGTTGATCTTTGCTGCTACGAAGAGAATCTCTAATGGAAAATGTAAAGTAAATGATGGATCACGTGATGTACATCAAGCTAGCACACATCTTGAAAACTTTTAGTCAAGGCATGGCAAGTTGTCCTCAGCTTCTGTTGAGCTTAGCAAGTTTAAGCCTTGAGAGGAACTAGAAGAGGGAAGCTAAAGTCCACGCGTCTTGTTCTCACTATACTTTCTGAGTATGTGAGCTAGCATATGTTAACATTACACTTTAAAAACATAAAAGTAGTGTGTTCTGCATAAGCTGAGTACCAGGGGGCACATTTCTACCCTTAAACATGAAGCCACCTGCAAAATGGGTGATACTTAGCCAAGTTTAGGGGGCTGGGCACAGGAAATAAGATCAGTGCACGTACCTCTCCTCCTGGCATTGTTGTACAGCTTATCATTTCTTCAGGACTTCAGAGCCTCTCTCTCAACGTGAACCCACTTAAAAATTCAAAGATCTAATTCTCATTCTTTGTACCATTAAGACAGTGCCATCAGTGAGAAGGCAGCCTATTTGGGCCACTGGAATCCGTCAACTTAGCATAAGCCTCTGTGCAAACAGAAGGCTAGCGTTGTAGTTCAAAGATGATAGTCGAACAAGATTTGCAAGTCAGAGGCTTGAAATTCCACAAAGGGAAGATCAAACAGCCTCTTTCTTTTAACAAGCATTTCATTTCTTTAGGGGACTGGACAGTTTTCATCCAGAAAATAAATGCAAAAATTTCATGCAGAAATTAAATGCCATCATTGATACATATAACAAAATGTTATCCCTGACACACACATTGTCAACTGCCAGCTCATCAGCATATCTGGGAATCCGTAGAGATGGTCCCTAACTAGCTGGATTCAGAGCTGTTGTCAGCAGAGATGGTGCTTGCACCCTGCCTCTGAAGGAGACATCCTGATTTTTATGGATAATTTTAGCAGTGGCTCCAAGCCTGTGTGTTATCTCTTTAACAGCCCAGACTACAAACTGAGGCCCACGCACCTCAGAACTCTGTCACATTTGAATTCTGAATTTCCTTTCTGTGGCATCAAGCCATTTCCAACTCTCCCCCTTGTCCCCCCCTTCCTTAGCCCTTTCAAAACTCAGGCAGGCTGGAGAATGATAATTCTGTGTCATGACAACTTCTGAGTTTCTGAATTTTGTTTTTGATCTGTGTTGGACTACACCCAAAACTTTTCAAGCATTTTAATGAAGCACAATTGTGTTAAAATGTCTGTTCTTCCTTTGGAATGAAAATGTTAAGTATATTTATTTGGGTCTCTCTGTCACCCCTTGGAAGCAATCAGATAGTCTGCCCTAGACTTGAAATGTTTTGGCTTCCACTAAACATCACATTTTGACCAGAAAATATTTAGTTGAAACTGTTCCACCAACTCTACTTGAAATTCCTCTGCTATAGTAGTAGAACTTGCAAAAGATTTCACTGTTAAATAAATGATATTTATTGCAATCTCCACATTACATTGAAACGAGCAAGCTAATAGATGCTGAGCATGGCTGCTCCCACTACTGCTCAACCCAAAGTGGATGACCATGGGGTCCTGTTACTGTAGGTGTGATGACCCAAATAATCCCTTGCTGATCAATACCGGGCCTGTTTGGCTATGTGTATGTGTTGCTGGTTCAGTGTTGCAGCTTTTGTGCACAGAAGCTTTGGCTACACGCATCCTGAGCATTTTGATAGTTGTTTAGCCGTTGGTCTTTCACACTGTGCCAGATACAACAGGCAGCTTCTTCCAGATAATTTAAAAAAGATGTTTGCTAAATAGTTAGCAGAAATATGAGAGAATATGTCACATTTCTCTAAGATCCTAAAATTTCCACACTGATACCACAATATTCAAGGTAGGGGAAGTGTGTAGGATGACAGAAAAATGGACAGAAGGCTGACTTTCAGGAAAAAGACTTAACATTGTAACCTAGCTTTCTCACAAGTAAAGTAAAAGATCTGTCGGATGCCTGAGGACATCTTATATAAGATTTAAAATGCCCTAGGCGTCTGTTTTGAAACCCTTACTGGTTTTGGCAGTTGTATGCTACATTTTCTTTCATAACTGTGTTCAACTTCAGCTTAAAACCAATTTTAGGATTTTAGTCCATATGTGTCTTTTTGGCAGTCTCTGTCCCAAAAGCTGAGGCATCCCAAAACGGCACAATGTTTAGTCAGTCCTAAGCTGATTCACGGTAAACCCCTTAATACAATTTTCAGCCTTTCTTACAGGCTTCCTGTGTTCGATCTGCTCTGATGACCCATGTTTGATGTCGTTGCAGAGCGGAAGGTGGTGGGGGGAGTTGAATTCCTGTGCGCTGGGGATGGCAGCAGGAAGACGTGACATGTTGGATAAATGTGTGCCACCCCCCTCTCTGGTGGCTGGTGCGCAGCTGTGATAAAAGCCTCCAGCTGCAGCCAGCTACCAGATGGTTTGGTTCAGGTAGACAAGTCCTGCGTGGTCGGTGGTGGAGGCGTAGGGGCCCAGCGGTACCCACAGCGTGTAGCAGAGAACGAGCTGGTGTCAAAAGACTTCCCGTGGTGCAGGAAAGCAGAGGGGGTGTTTAAGTAGGCTTCATGCAAGCTGGATGAGTGCTGTCAAGTAGTTTTGCTCGATTCTTTCACCGATTTGTCTTGATTGCATTGACACTCTCTTGGCATCCACATCCTGTGATTATTCCAGTGAGCACATTTATGATGAGGAAGGTTTGGGGAAAGAGTAGATTTTAGGTAAGGCTTACTGAAAACAAGTTTTGAATTCACAATTGACAATATCTGCACATAAAATTAGCTCTGAGGAGTTAAAGATTCTTTCAGGCAAGGGAGGGAGCAAACAGGCCAGGTGATCAAGGAGTCCCATCCAAACTGTTCAGGCTTTTACAATGGAGATCTCTCTGGGAGGCTCTTGCATTTAAACAGTGCACTTGAAACTACTGGTGGAAATCATAGGCAAATAAGTTTCAGTCTGGACTAATTTTAGCTAGCATAATCTGTTTCCAGTTTATGAGTGGAAGTATTTGATGACATGTATTTGTTTCTTTCATTTTGTGTCTTTAAAAAGGAATGGAAATGAGTTTTTTATAAACCCTGAAGTATTGTGGAATTGTTTGCAGCTGTAAGTCCATTCAGCCTCTCCCCTTTTTGCCCACATTGCTTATCTCAGGGCTAAGTAATTGTAATTCTCTGGGGTTTTTTTGGTCAAGACATTGCAGCCTTCTCCTTCCTGCTTTCTTACTAATATAGTTTAGGCATGACCTGTGATCCTTCAAACGCGGGCAGGGGCATCATTCACCGCACCAATTCTCTTCAGTATAATTCACAATAAGTCATTTCCTGGCTCTCTTCTTCAGCCACATGTATGCAGATACTTCCAGGCAAATCCCAACACTGGGTTCTTCACTGTGGAGCATTGCTTGTCCGGGGTGGATTTCAGTGATCTGACTGTTTTGTTTCATTTTAAAGATGTGTTTTGCCCCAAGGAAGATCTAATCCAATGTAAATTTCCTTATTTTCAAGTGTGATAGATGAGCTATGGGTTAAAATACAAGCAAGGATGAGGTGCTTTTGCCTGTTCTGTCCCAAACTGCTTGATTTTTTTCGTGTCTGTCTCCTCTGTAAAATGGAGCCAAAATACACTCCAGTGCCAAATCAGGGAGTTATATTTATTCATCACACAGGCTTAATAAATTATAATATTTGAAGCACTTTAAGGTAAAAGGGAAGAAAGGGGCTTGAAACCCATAGAAGCAGTATTTTTTTCGTACTAGCACTTTCCCTGTATAGTAGCAGGAAGGAAGTGCACCCTTCATGGGGGACATGACTCACTTCTGTTTTCATTATCGCCGATTCCAATTTAATCAGACTCCGTAAACTAAATGAGGTTGAGTTTAGTCCGAGTCAAACAGGTCCTTTCAAAGGAACCAGGCACTGCCATGAGGATCCCCACAAAGAAATCCACACCAGGAAACCCTGCCCGGAAAAGCACTGGAGGAAGCGTTTAAGATGGGCCGGGTTGTGAGGGGAGGTCGCATCACTGACAGGGCCCAGGCTGCAAGTAAAGATACTCTGCATCTTTGTACAGTCCTGCGATACTTTATTGTGAATGAAACAATCTGAACTCCTTTGTCCCAACCATGTTTCCAAGGAAATACGTTATTTTGCTTTCCCCCACTTAGCTGAGTGCTGCATTCTTCCAGGCTCCTTCCTAAACTGCTATGAAGTGTTAACACACTCTAATAAGTGGTTGACTGCATAAGCCCAGAGGTGGCTGTAGTTCTGGGACAAGTGGAGTGACACTCAGATGCTGGCACATTTTTTTTAACAGAGTATTTTGGGATCTTTCTGGCTCCTAAGTGCTATATGAATGCTGTGCATCACTATCAAGTAAATTGTGTCACCTTGTAAGTTAATTTCTAATTACAGAATTACTTTATGTGGCATTAATAAAAAGTAATGTGAGATTTTTCAGCAAACTCTAATCTTAAGTAAATAATTTTTTTTGAGACCAAGTGATTTATTAAATTTATTCTTTATTAGGCCTAATTTAGACTCCAAGCCATTTTTACTAGTGCTTTGGCATAAAATTATTACATAATTAGTAATGCAGTTGTCATAAGTAATGGTTTTACTTAGAACAAATTAAAAAGGATTAGATTTTTTTAAGAGAGTATCGGGTCTCAGGGGTAATAATAATAAAGAATAACTTAACTTCGCTACATCTTTCCTATGTTTGTTCATCCTTTGGAAGCATGCTTTTATAGAGGTCACCTCACCTGCTATTCTTCCTATTTCTGGGATGGAACATGACACATATTTTTTTACATTCACCCAGCAACTAATGAAGTTTCTGGGGTGCAAGTGGTTTCAGCTTCAAGCTTCTGCCAGATGTTACCACCCCACAGTAGGGACAGGTGAATGGCTCATCAAGCAGCCCCTTTCCTAGCACAGTTTTACAGCCAGCCTGGTGAAGTAAACTGAAATCAATTTGATTCATGCTAATCGAGTGAGCTGGAAAGTGCAGCAGCTGACCCAGGAGCTGTTTGGTTGTCCCTTACGCGGGAGCTGCAGTCTCTGGGAGAAAGGTTTGATGCAGAGCTGTAGGCCATAATGCCCTCAGCCGTCCCAACTTAATTTGCTGACACGAGAGCGGCAGCGCACTCTAACAGAGCAGGCATTTAGTGCAGGAAGAGGAGAAAAGCTTAGCCACTTAAGCTGCTGGGGGAACGGAAAGAGGCAGAGCATACAGAGGCTGGCTGGAATTTGTTTGGGATGCTGATGCTAACATCTATGCTTAAATATATGGGAGGGATGAAGGATGAGGTAAAGAACCACCTGAGAAGTCAAGGCCTCTGGCTTTATCTTAGCCACAACATGGGCTTTAGGAATGTGCAGTAAAACACATTTTGGCTCAGCGGTTTTTTTGCACAGCAGCCCCCTGCAGTACCCCAGCAGTCTGTTTTGGTCTCTGACTAGATTCAGTAGCTTCACATCCCGTAATGTGTGTGCAGCGCTCAGAGCTCTTGCCATTTAGTGTTGATACCATTAGGCTAGGGAGGATTTCTGGGAGAGCGATGTGGTACTGTAGCTGTGTCTAGATTCTCCTCGAGTGGGGTGATGATCTTCACAGGTCCTTCCAGATCTGAACCAAGTCAGTGTTTGTAACGAGGCTTGCCAAGGTCAGGTCATGGTTTTCGAAGTTAAAACTTCTTGGCTGTGGAAGTCACATACCTGAATATAAAAGGAAGAATCTGAGAAGGGTGAGAGAAACCTCTGAGCAGAACGATCTCTGGAAACCCCTCACTCCAGGGAACATGCAGGCACTGTGAGGAAAGGCTGAAGTCTGTGACTGAGCCAGTAGGGAGAGCAGGGGAGATCACCTGTAGAAGGAGCCACCTACACCTTCCCTTTTATGCCCATTGTAAATAAATTGCATTTATCATTACCTGCACTCTTTATCTCCAGGCTTCTGAGGTGTTGAAAGCTCCAGTTAAATAGCTTGCCCAAAGAAAACACTGTCACATTTGCATAATATTTTCATAGACACCGAGCTCAACCTGAGCCTGGAGGGAGACAGGGATGTTCCCTGCATATTTTATATTCCTGTCCTCAATTCCCACCAAAGTTAGCTCTAAATTGTGGCATGGATATGTGTATAATAAAGAGAGAGAGAGAGATGGCTGTGAGGTCTGAATTTGTCTGTGGTATTTCTAGACACTCTTAGTTTAAGAAGCTACTTACACCCCATGGAAAACTCTGAAATAGTGCTATTTAAAAACAAATCGGCTTCCATTTCACCTCTTTCTCAGTGTTCCTCTTCCCTCTTTCTTCATTACTAGAGACATCCGCATGAAAACAGTGTCTTGTCTTTTTATATCTTGGGAGTTCATCTGCCTCTGCTGATTATCCCCTCCCTCCCCTCTCCTTCTGAAGTCATTATCTTCTGATTGCATTACATTTGCAGTCATCCCACCGCGGGCTGTCTTCTCATCAAGATTCTCAAGCTAAGCAGGGGAAAAGATAAGGTCAGCTGGCAGAGAAAAAATGTCAAGGAAAGCCTGGCCCTGGCAGAAAGGGTGTTGGAGTCCAGTCTGTGTCATTGCCTCTCTCAGCCACAGCCATGCTCAGCCACTGGTTTTTCTGCAAAAGCGCAATGAACTCAGTCAAGTTTCTCCTACAGATGGTGTTGGAACAACAGTTGGAGGAAGTATTTTTGACAAGACGTGTATTTGCTGCAAAATGCAATGTCATTCATGTTGTCTACCCTGCAGATATTTGCAAGCTTGAATTGAATTAAGGAAACTTTCATTGCAGGAGTAGGGGGAGTAACTGGAGATGCAAAATCCTGCTCATTTCCCCGAAACCAGAACTGGAAGTCTTAATTACAATAGAGTAACAGTCTTGCTCTGGGCAAGTAATGTTTGTTTAACTGAAGTGGAACAGCTTCCTTAGGAGAGATTGAGGGATATCCTTCTCAGAACAAATATGACTAAAATTTGTAACCTTACTTTGAGTCAGAAAGTAGATTTTGTCACAGGTCTTCTGTGTCCTGTTACAGCAGTGGAGTTTTGCAAATCGTTCTTCCTATGCACTAGAAGAAATACCTTTTATCTGTTGAAATGTCTTAACAGACTTAACACATGGTGAAACTATCTTGATGAGTATCCTTTAACAGGAAAGAGCACAAAATAGTTATGGTTTAACTAAGGTCACAAAATGAGCCAATGCCAGAGTTTAATCTAACTCCCAGGTGTTCAGCCACCCAGGTCTGCTTTTCGGGATATACCCGTCAGACAGTCTCCATCCACAATTATCCTATCCTTAATTTGACTGAACCCATCCAGAGGTTTAAAATCAAATTCATATGTCTGCAGTATTTTTCATATTCATATTTCCATGTCCTTACTTCCTTCAGCCAGGAAAGGAGGCTCCAAAATACAATGAAAAAATTGCATCTTAGAGGAAGAACTTCAGAGTTATTAATGGGACTCTTTATAGTGGACTTGGGAAATAGATCTCCTAAAAATCTCCTTTCCTTTGACTCATCAGGAGAAATTGAGATTGTTCCTTACCTGCTTCTAACTACATGCAAGTGGTGTCACAAGGCATTGTGCTTGTTTCCATTGTTCTACTCCAGCTCTTTCTTTGAAAATATTAAAAGCAATGGGAATAGATCCCTTTTATTTCTTGTAGTAAAACCCATATGTGTCCAAGATAGCAACGGGACCATAATGGTAATGCAAAGCAAGAGACAGAGGAATTTGTAAACAATCTTGTACAGGGTGAGAATGACGATGCTTTGTTCACAGACAGATGCCTGAACTGCTCTGGTTTTCCCCAGGAGGCATTGCAAAGGTAATTCTAACAGCTCCATACATGTGTACACTTTGTATCTCTGGATAGGGGATGCCAGCAAATATTGAATTTAGTTCTAGAATTAAGTGACCATGCAACAGCACATTATTGCATTTAACGCTACTTCTGTACTGCAAAGAGTATCAGTGATAGAAATCAGTTTAAATGTTGGATGATCTGATTTCCCAGTATCCCATTACAGCTGGTAGCTCTGCAGTGTTATTGCAAAGGGCTCGGTATCTCTTAAGTTGGTGGTTGCAACTGTCTTGGGATGTATTTGCAAAAGGATAGACAACACAGTGGGTGGCTTGATCCTCCAGACCAAGTTGTTTGTTCCTTAAGGATATGTCAAGGACAAGATCATGATCTCTTTTCTATTTTAAATCATCTAGTTGAATTAATTTCAAGCAAGTTATGGAGTTGTTTTGGGTTCTATCCCCTGTCGGGATTTTCTTGGGATAGGACTAGGCAGGACGACTTCTGTATGCAAAACAGACTGCTTAACTTGAAACCAAGTATTTATGCAGAATTAATATCCCTGTGGATACTTCCCAGGGTTGATCCATACTTAAAGACAATAGGGGAGTTGGTTAGGTTACTCCTGCTTGTGTATCCTTTGGGGAGATGAGGCAGAAAATAAGTCTGAGGCCAGCAACAGCACAGCATCTGGTGATCCCAGCACGTATCCTGCTTCATGTGCTATATACTATATCTTTAAAATTAAAAAGCAACAGAGGAATTCACATTGTTGAAGTTAATCACTGGATTAAATTGCCATTTGTCAATAGCAATGTAATTTGCATTGTAAATTACAGCAGCATAACTCTCAGACACATTTTATCAATGTGTTTCAAATTATTTAATAGCAATATTTTTCAAAAAATAAGCAGTGCCACTTGTTTTCACCCCACCCTTTTTAAAATCAGCGTATTCTGAGGGTTTCCATCAGTGTAATAGCCAGCTCTGCAAAAATTCCTACTAAATAAATTATCACCAGGAGTCTCGAAATCTATTACTATAAACAAAGCCATTTTCCCCTCCTCAATCGATGGCCTGCTGTGTTGCTGCTAATGGGACTGTACATACATGTTGCACAGAAAGGAATTCATTTGCAGGTTCCTCAGACTTTTTTGTTTGGTTTACTTGGCGGAGAGGGGGCAGGAGAAAAATATTGTGGGAGGATTTAGAAAATGTTTCACTGAACTCAGTGCTTATTGCAGAGAGCGAATCCTTCAATCTGCAGAAAAGGACACATTCAACTTACACGTCAGAATAAATTTTTCTGTGCTAATTCATAGCAGCAATGGGAGAAGGGCAGAAAATAGGATCGAAACTCCAGAGAAAGTGACCGCTGCCTTTATTTGAGACATCCTTTGTGCGCAGAAAAGTGTCTGTATGTTCTGCTACTGGTTTACAAATGTACCCTAATTGTTTCCAGTCTTAAGGCTCGCTATTTCAATTCTGCCTTCATCCTACAGTTCTGCCATCATATATTCAGGCTGATTCCCTCCTTTCACAGCCCTGGGCATCCCACAGCCAGTCTACTGGTACACCGCAATAGTTTTAGTCTTTCTCATTTCATACAAAGTGTGGCTTGCTTTTTTAAAAAATGAATGATCATCGGTATTTTTTCTCTTTTTCTTTTCAGGTAAGTGACCATTCCTGGTTTTATAAGACTGGTGAACAATCAGCAAGCCCGAGCTTTCAGAGGTACTCTTTGTGGTACGGTTTCTTTCTAAGCACCTTGAAGTATTTTCCTCATCGGAGTTTGTATAACACCTCAGCAGGAGGTATGAGATAGATGAACTGGGATTTAACCTTAACCAAACAGTAATTTCCCTTCTTTGATTTCTACAGTTTAATCTTGCCTTACTGAGGTGCCCAGAAGTAAGGAGATAAAGGTACAGTGGTAGGAGAGATTGTTTGTGGATCTTCAACCACTAGGAACAAAAACATGAAAAGCTGTCAGCGCAGTGGGAAGCAGGTTGTGCAAAGCTCTTCTGAACACAGGGCCAGTTTATACAGGTGCACCGACTGTTGCATATTCTGATGCCTTTCACATTATTCTCAACGGGTGCCTGTTAGAGGAACGCCATGGAGACGTGTGTATGCAAAAGTGTTCAAAATGATTGGTACACATTTCTGAATCTGGCAGGGCTGATTGCCACCAGCAAACATCTGACTGTATTTTCTGCTGCAGCTTCTCGTGGGGAGGAGGCATGGTTCGATACCGCCAACCAGGACCATGGGAAAATAGCTGTTTAGGCCCCCAGAACCATAAAATTTATTTCAATAGTTGTGAAGATTTAAGTCATATACTTTTACTTTTTTTTTGTTTCTTTTTAATGGGAATTTGGAGCATTTCCTTCCTTCCTTCCTTCCTTCCTTCCTTCCTTCCTTCCTTCCTTCCTTCCTTCCTTCCTTCCTTCCTTCCTTCCGCCCTCCCTTCCTTCCTTCCGCCCTCCCTTCCTTCCTTCTTCCTCCCTTCCTTCCTTCTTCCTTCCTTCCTTCCTTCCTTCCTTCCTTCCTTCCTTCCTTCCTTCCTTCCTTCCGCCCTTCCTTCCTTCCTTCCTTCCTTCCTTCCTTCCTTCCGCCCTCCCTTCCTTCCTCCCTCCCTTCCTTCCTTCCTTCCTTCCTTCCTTCCTTCCTTCCTTCCTTCCTTCCTTCCTTCCTTCCTTCCTTCCTTCCTTCCTTCCTTCCTTCCTTCCTTCCTTCCGCCCTCCCTTCCTTCCTTCCGCCCTCCCTCCCTTCCTTCCTTCCTTCTGCCCTCCCTTCCTTCCGCCCTCCCTTCCTTCTCCCTCATATAGCATAGAGATGTTTAAAAAGATTAAAAAGAAAATAATGACACTATGTTTTCAGGAATGTAGATATGGGTCTTTAGGGAAGAAACCTTAATGACATAAGCAGTATCAGTCTTTGGGGAGAACACTTGCACACCATGAGACTGATTTTACTTAAAATGCAGGGTTTTAAGGGCATTTCCGTGGGAAAGAAAAAAATAGCATTAAATTGCTTAGATGCAGAGAACCTCAATTCCCTGAAACGTATGGAAATTTTAAAGGTCTCTGATTTGTTGCGTGATAGTCTTTGATGCTGAATGGGCAATTATTTTCTGGTATGACTAAACTATTGTCTCAAATGAGTTAGTTGGACACAGCTCTGAATATTACCAAGAAATGAAAGTCTGGAACACATTACATATCAATATTAATTAATGAGTCTTGAATGCATACAGGAAATTACCTTAAACCTCCAACCTTCTGAAAATATCTTCAAGTGGGATTACTGACATAAAGGATTTGATCTAATTATCAGAGCTAATTTCCTTTATAATGGTTGTAGCAACGCTGTTGTTAAAAAGGCCCAGTCAAGATTAGTCACCTACAGTATTAGTGTTAATCCCTTATCTGTATTACTAATATTTTAAAACTAAATCTTTTAGAAAATATTACCACCGGTCTTGCTTCAGAGTTTTATCTGGTGTAGGCCATTAGGTGCCTCAATTGTCTCATCCTGATGGGGTTTGGGGTTTTATTTCTTGAAACTTTCTTCTCCTGAAATTGGCATTATTGGTTATACTTTCCCACCCTTTGTGTGATTTGAAGTGCTAGCTGTATACCATAAGAGTAGGAGGCAGGTAGATAGACTGAAATGATTTAGCAAGATTATGTGTTTTTCCCTCTGGCTTAGCCATTACAGGTAAGCAAACTCTGTGAAATAAACAAAACCCAAGAAAATGGTAATGAGGGGGCAGGAGAGTAATGACCAAAAAAAAAAGGCGTTTGGAAAACACAGTACCTTCATCACCCTGATGTGAATCCTTTTCAACTGTGCATAAAATAAGAAGTTGTGATGAGGCCTGTTTCTCGCAAGAAACTAAGCTCAAAACCTGGCCCTTTTTTGCTGGGACAGAACAGAGAGGTCTCATGGAGGCAGTGGGAGGTGTGAGCACTGCTTTAACACTGCGTGGTGCTGGGAAGGAGATATTTTCTCCATTAGCTTCCTGGGGAGCATGGACTACTAGCCCATCAGTTTTCAGGCCTTAACAGGTCAAAATATCTCAGGAAGAAAGGAAAAAAAAACAAAGGACCACAGGGGCTTGGATGCTCTGTGAGCCCCCAGTATCTGCTGAAGAGTATGTAGTCTAGAGAAGGCTCCTGAAAGAGCTGACCAGCTTCATTCCCTCACAGCCTTCAGAGCCCTGGGAACAGGAAAAACTCAGCTGATAACCTGCTGCCTCCAACACTGACACAGAGAAATGCTACCTATCTCTGCAGTTCATTATCTGGTACTTGGATCTCAGTGAATAAAGTTATTGCTGAAGAAATCCCATAGCCACTAATGTCATATCAGACAGCAAAACATGCTATCAGCTCTTAAATGTCCAACTCGTCAACACAAATTGGTTCCTCCGAACAGCAATCCCATGCAGAGAACAGTTTTCCCTAGACAATCTTTTTTTTCCCCTCTGTCCTGATTTTCCTTCTTACCTACTTTGAATGGTCAAGTGATCTCTTCTTACATAGATCTTGAAGTATTTTAAGTGGTGCACAGACCTAATCTGGAAATGAATGTCTTTTATTGGTGCTTTGATTTGTTTCTAATGCTGTTTTATTGACAGTTGTTTCTGGGTAATGATCCAAACCTCTGCAGTGCTTTTATATAAACATGTGATGCTTTGATTGGGAATAAGAGGTGGGGAGCAGGCCGCATAGCTGGCAGGCTTTGATTCAGCAGTTGCACTGACAGATACAGGACCTATCCCCTGCTCCTGAGCAGATAGCAGTTTTAAAAGTACCACTTTTTAGAGAGCTGTCTCATTGCTGTGCATCAAAACAATTGAGCAATAAAGGGCAGCGCACAAGATAAATGTGAGAAAATCTGGCAAATTCTTGTGTGACAGTGACAGCCCCTTACAGTTCTGCAAATTAGTGAATAGAGATGATAATAACAATAATAATAAAAAAGAGCAAAGATGGTGAATCACAAAATGCACTTTATTCACTTACTTTGAAAATTGCTAATTGTCTATACCTTTCTAAAGCTCTGAAGCAGATTTCATAAGAGTAATAAACCTTTGATAATACGGCACCTCTCCCCTGTAAGCGTCAATCTTTGCTGAGCAACTCAGCAACATTATTGTAGGTAGGGCTCTTTATGTAGAATTTATTAATGAGTCTTTTACATATAAAAAGAGGGGAGGGAGAAACACTAGAAGTTTCTTCCAATGACGCAGTTGCTATTTGCAGCAGAACAGAGCATCACGTTGGGAAGGAAATGTGAGCTGTGGAAAACGGAGAATGTGCACACATGCAGTTATCTATCTTCTGCGACTTGGAGAAAGAGAGAAAGAAAGAATGAATGTAATGGGAGCAATTATAAATGTCCACATCTGCATGCATATGTATACTTATTATTTGCAAGCTCATATATGTGCATACAAGCATGTAACTGTGTCACTCTATGGCAAGAGACCTCAGAAGGATGAGGAAGGAGGCCTTTGTTTTAGACCCAGACTAGTTCTCAAGTCATTTGTCAAAGATACCTAAACAGGTGAATAGGACTCTGGTCTTTTGAATCCTTGCCTGACACAATATCCACTGAGAAACACTGCCAGCTGATCTAGAATCTCTGCATACCAGCCAGTGAGAGAAGAGTACTCCTAGCTAGCATGAGGAAAGTATGAAGGGTTTGCCTGGCATTCTCCCACATATGTCCCTCCCATCACACCCCCAACCCCAAAGGCCCCAGAATTAAATAAATCTCATCTCTTTCTCTGAAAAACTCACTGTTTGTAAAAAAAAAAAAAAAAAAAACCAAACAAAAAATAACACAAAAAAAACCAACCAACCAAACCTCTAGTGATCTACCTATCTTTTGAAAACTTCACAGGTGAAAAAGATTAGACAACGACTACTTTTTTATTTATTTAGTCTTTTAAATGAAAGCACAGTTCTTCAGGAGATGTTTGACATCTTCTTTAAAAATCCAACACCCTCTTCTGCTGTTTCTAAATCATCACTGACTCACTTCTCAAGTTTTCTTTTTGCCTTTTTAAAGTCAGTCCCATACTGCTGGAACTCACCAGGTTCTTTCAAAGAAACTTGATTTGAAGCTTCTAAGACAAGCTGCTTTTTTTGATAGGGTGTTGCTAAGAATCACTGAAAGCATTTTCCAATTGTTAGACAATATCTATATTTTTCCACGTCCCATATTTCAAAAATTTCTTGTCTAAATCTCCCAGCAAAATGTTCTCCATGGATCAGGCAAACAGTTCTTTCTAGCCTCAGGCAGTGTAAGCTTCAGAACTGGAAACCACCTTGTCTGAGAAGAGATTCAAAGGAGCAGCCAGACTCTCTTTTAGTACAAACATGGCTGAGACAACCATTTTTTCAAGAGAATGGTAGGTCCTATTCCTTACTATCTAAATAGTACCAGTTATAGTCTTATTCTAGGAGGGGCTGTAAATACCTTGTTCCTGGAAGGCTTCCCCAAAAGGGTTAGAGGTGTCGTGGCATTTACCCGAGAAGCAAATGAGGAGGGAGACACTGCACACCAGTTGCATCTGCAGCATCCTCAGAGCTGAACAATCAGACTGAAACTCTGGCTCTCTGCAGAGATTTGTTTCATATGCAGTACATTATCTGTGGGCAGAGGTGCAGTCAGAAGGATTGGTTGGTTGTCTGTCTACCTGCCTGGGTTGTTGTTTTTCTCTGCTTGAAAACCTCCCGTTTCTGACCCAGCTAGCTTGCCAGTCCCTCAGCAAACCTCTGGACATAGCAGGTGTTTAGCTGAGCGACACGGACATCACGGGAGCCTGCCGTGGATGGTCTGTAAATCAGTTTGTGCTGTGCAGCAGGGCTCTAGCTTAATGATGAGTCAGAAGAAAAATGTTATTAATATTTAATGTGCAAGCTGAATATCTGGCATGGTGTTATTAGTTACACATCATGAGGGGTGCAGTATCGGCTACCAGTCAATGCAGGTCGCTTCCTCCAATGTTCTCATTCTGCAGACTTAATTCGTACTGTATTTTTCCATTCACTGAGAAAAAATACCTACTCCATTTAAAGGAGCTTTGTCAAAATCTTCTAGCTAAATCTTTAAATTGGTGTGCCTAGCTTTCAAGACCCCCTTCTGTGAGACGCTTGATTACTTTTGAGAGCAATTCTTTAAGCAGTAGGGCACTACTATCTTTTAACGGGGTTCTGTGCTGCTCCCCAGCTGTGAGACTTCATGGGAGAAGGTACTTCAGGGAGTAAGGAGAAGACATCTCAGCTCTCTGCTCTAAGCCCTTTCACCCACCAGCTTCCCAAGCTAGAGGATACATGGTTGTGCTGCTAGGATTTCCAAATGCTGCTCATTGGGTGAGGAAGGATGGCTGCCCCTGATCTAGACTTTTCTTGGCCTGTAGCAGCCTGTGATGCAACCTCTCCTCTTTAGTAGCATGAGGCATGGATGTAAGCAATGTCCTCCAGGATAAGAGCAGTAGTCCAGGCCAGTATTTTCTCTGCAGCCTGTACAAAAAAGATACTTTTGCAGAAAAGCATGTAGCAATTTTTGCAGTCTGTTCCTCTTGTACTCCCCCAGCACACACAGTCATTGGACTGGGGACATTAGGAGAAAGATTCCTGCCTATTTGCTTTTGTATCTCTTTATGGCCCATTGTCCATGAATTTGTCCTATTGTTTAACCTGATGATACAATCTGCTCTTGGCATAGAGGCAGATTCGCTACATGCTATGTGGGAAAAAGAAAGAGGAAAGGGGAATGGGAAGGGAAGGGGAAAGGGAAAGGGAAAAGGAAAGGGAAAGGGAAAGGGAAAGGGAAAGGGAAAGGGAAAGGGAAAGGGAAAGGGAAAGGCAGCCATTGTATTGCCAGAAAAGGACACATGATTTACAAACAAATGATTTTGCTCTTCTTGGTTATTTACTACTGCTTGGGAGCATTTGCACTGTCAGGAGTGGACTGGCTTCTTGTGAAGGGAGAGACACTGAGACTTACAGGGGCCCATTCTGATTTCACACGGTTTTTGTGCAAGGGCCTGTCCTTTGCTTTCAGCAGTGTTACCCCTGATTCCCAGCAGTGCCACTGAGATTAGATTCGGAGCTCATGAGCTTCTGCATCATTCATCCCTCTTGCACTAAATTGACCAACTCTTGAAGTCCTACTTGTTTGGAACCAGCACCAATAAGAAGATGAAATGAAGCAAAACAATTGTATTTATAAAGCATGTCTCTTCTTATGGCATTTAGGGGGAAGCATGTACAGTTGTCTTTTACTCTATTCTATTTACAAGATATACCCAGTTCCTCTTCATCTTGGAAAAAATGATGACAAGAAAAGCAACAAAGCCATACACAGGTAATAACACTTCTGTAGTGGCTGCTGAAAAAAAAAAAAAAATGTATGACTCCCAGCAGAAACAGTTGCTTTTCTGTCTGAGTATTAACCCATTCCCCTCCAAACACCTCTATTTTCTCATCCCCAACTGTTCCCACTTTTATGGTAGAGTATGTCTTCAAGGCACTTTACTGGGGCAATCTCTTATTTATTAAATTGGGGTCAAACTTGCTGTAGGACTCCTCACTCAGCCATGGTGCTCATCTGCACTTCACATGTGAAAATAAAAGTTATCTTTGAAGTGAAGACTATGAGAGTAAGCTATTTGACCTGAATAGTCTTACTTTAAGACTATTCAGTCTCTACTCAAACAGCCTATTCTGACCACATATTATTAACAAATTAAAACTTTTTTCTACAGTTTCATAATTTTGTTATTTCTAAATGTTAGCAAGCATACTGGAAATACATCAGATTATAAATGTATATACATGGCCATTTTTCCTGTAAAAAAAAACAAAAAAAAAAACCAAAAAAACAAAAGCCATTTTGGTGCAGTAGACTAAACCAAACCTAATAAAATCATTGTGTGAGGTAGCAGGGAAGGCATAGATAAGCACAGACTCTGTTTTGAATTATTTTATTAATGTTATAATTCGTATTCTTACAAATCACCTAGTTTTGTAAAGTTCCAGTGACATAATCCTTCAGACTGCGACCTAGTGCCCACTGGTGTCGATGGTAACTGTCATTAGATTAACTATTTTCAAAAAAAAGAGGTTCAAAAATGCAGTAACTCTTCTCTCAATTGAGTAAAAGTGAAATGTTCTTTTGCATTGGAATTAAGGTCATGCTGGTTAAAGATCCTGGAGCGTTTTTACCAACTTCAGAGTATGTGTCCTAAGAGAGAGGCAAAATTCCGCTTCAGAATAATTCCATTCAATCTTCCTATGTTCCTTTTCTTTCTATTCTATACCCCCTATGGAGGTCCCTGTCCATGCTACCCCCACATATCGGTCAATGAAGTGTGTGGAGTTTGCAAAACATTCAATGATTTCTTGGAAAGAAGTATAAATATTGGCTCTAATATTGGTGTTAATAATTTGTGTGCATATTTTTTTTAAATCACGAAGTATAATGATTTTGCTGTGAATTGTAAAATTAGCCAAAGCTGCCTGGCATGTCGCTGCTGCACTTTTTCTCTTCCACATGACATATTCTTAACTAAGTCAATCATTTACATGAGCTTTAAATTTAATTTAAATGTAATGAATTTAAATTGGGCTTTGCTCTATTTCAGGGTTGTTGGGTTACTTTTCTGTAAGTTAACATTCAGCATGAGAAATTCAACTTCTGGATTTTGGTTTCAGTTGCTCTCCCTCACTCTCAAACCCGCTCTTCTTTTTTTTTCACCCCCTCTTCACCACCTTCCCACATGAAATCCAGCCGCATTGCCTTTTACTGACTTGTTGGCCCAGGAAAAGTGTGTGGGCAGGAAAAAGGGGGCAATACAGCTGCAAGCTGTGCATTTCAGGAGCATGAGGGTTACTGATCAGAGCCAGCAACAGAAAAGCATTACAAGAAAATCAAACAGATAACATTTTCAGGAGGAACCGCATGATTCTCCCTGCACATTAGTGACTTTCTTGGTAATCATTTCTCTTCCTCGATCGGGAGCCCTCTTAATCCTGCACCCCATCGCCCTCCTCCATCGAATCTCCAATATTTCTGAAACAAATCAAATCAAGAATTAACCTTTCAACCGTGAAACATTGCTTTGCTATGGTACGTGTGTCCCCTGTTAATCACTGTGCTGCAAAAATATGAGGTGGAGAGCACACCATTAATGGCACTGGACTTCCACATTTTTGACATTTGCCCTTGCATGTCTTATAAAGATCCCCAAGTCCATTTCAGCAGAAATCTCATGATGCCTTTTCCCAAACACAGGGCTGGGGAGATACTGGTCTATGATGGACCCAACCTGGTAAGATGTTCTCTAAAACTCGGGGTTGTCTTCCCATATGTCACAGGCAGCCACTGTCTGTTGATAGGTAATCATGTATCTTTGCAGATAATTGACATGGTGCTGCTGGTACATTTAGAGAAGCTTTTCTTTATTGTATTTAAATAAAAGGGAGTATAAGTAGTGCTTGCGCAAAAGAGTCAAGATGAGCAATGTGGGGAAAGGAATTCTGGGCAAAGCGATGGCAAAGTCAGGGCACTTGAATTTGAAATGACTCAGGAGGTGAAAAAGAGGTGGTTTCGCAGACGTTATGGACTCTGCCGCACAGAGCCTGATCCCAGCCCTGTTCTTGCGGAAGTGGAACATTCAGACAATATTCCTTGGATATGTTGCTTACATCTGTAAAGTCTCGTTGTTTTCCTGGTCATCTCTGCTACTTCCCATGTTCCCAACCAAACTTGTTCCCACATCTGTCTGTGTTCCTAACTGTGCCATTTAGCTTTATCGATACCTGGCAAGGGTATAAATGTTCAGAGGATACTCACAGATTAGAGCCACTGATTTAACTGTGGCTGATCTGAGTTGCACCTTTGTTCATTAATATAATAATGAATCAGACAAAAGATCTGTTGCATTCAGTAGGCTGACACCAGCAGAAGCCAGAATATTTTTCTAATACCAAAGGAGGGAAATGACGCCCAAGGGACCAAGGTTTATTCAAACCAGGGTCTACCACTCACTGGCAATATAAGATGGAAAGTCTTCCATGCAATGATGGGGAAGGATGTCCCCATTACACTTCATAGTGCCCCCTCTGTGGAATCATTTCTCTCTGAATCCTTTTCTCCCTTGTCAGGTTCATGTTCTCTTACATATTATTTCTGCTAATTAAAGCTGGCATTAATTGATATAATTCTGTTTTCTCTCATCTGATTGTCTCCTTTACCCTGAAATAAGGTCAATGTACCAGTAAATAGAGCAGTGTGTTAAGTCTCCTTTCATCTTCAAATAAGAACTGGGGTGCTACTGCTATGAGACTCAGTATTAGCTCTATTACAGTGGCTGCAGGCTCATTGTGGGTTAACAGAATGCTGATTGCAAAGCACAGAAAAAATATAGTGGTTCAATAGTAATGAAGTAACAATGTACTAACATAGCAAAAAATGGAGCGAAAATTATAGCATAGCTGATTCATCACTGTGTTATTCTACTTAAACCAGTAGTGAATCAGAGCCAGTAACTTGGGAGAGGTTGTTAGAATCTTTATGAAGTTTAAAGGCATTTACCAGTATACGCTCAAATTCATTTTGTTTCATTATTGCTATGATAACCTTACATGTTTGGAGATGGTGGCTGTTTTCTAATTTTGTTTTGGGTCTGTATATTTTTTTTGCCTCTTGAAGGACAAATCTGTGTCTGAGGTTTCTGTGTGCTTCTGCAATACAAAAACTGCTTTATAGAAATATTAGTAATAAGAGCATAACTATAAACCTGTAGCAAAACTGTTGTAGTGTCATGGGGTATGTATGGTAACTTCTAAAAGCAGTTTATCACTTCTATGCACTTGTAAATGCAGCAAGCTGTTCTACTTGGTGTTATTCTTGCCATATAATCAGACATACTCACAGCCTTCTTGATCCAATATTTTTGAGAGTTAGGTAAATAATTTATAGGATACTCTTCGCAAATGGATACAATGTGAATTCAGAGCTAATCCGCTCCTCTGGAGGTACATAAAATTATCAAGCTTATACAAGAGCAAGCTAATTAGGAAGCAATCATCATCAACAACAGCTGTTCTTAGCTCACTGAAGGGGGGAGGCTTCCCTTGCACCGTCCACTCATCTGTTTCCTCTCCCCAGCTTTCCATGAGACAAGCATCTCCAGAGCTACTCCTGTGCAACCATTCCTGCCAGTCACTCTCACCTCAGTGTTCCTGCCATCCAGACAGGGAGCTCACATCTGCAGCAAGTTCTTGCTATTTTGCTGAGGATGGATGCATATCCAGGGAGTGGCGGAAGGGGAAGGATGAGTGGAGTGTCTAAAGTGTATTTTGCCCCACCACCTCAAAAAAGATGAGTGCAGACCTATGTTGACTACAGTGGTTTTTATTTTTGTATCAACTAGTATTTCAGCTGAGATGAAAACTATGGTAAACGCACAGCAGAAAAATGAAGTCTTTCTACAGCAACACTGTTAAAAAGCAATGACTGAAAATGTTGCAGTCAGTCCCCTCACTGACCTCACCTTTGTTCCTTTTAACTCCGCTATGAGCAGTGCTTGGCCTGTTGCGTGGGAGACGGTGTCCATCAGCTTGTGCCTCAAAAGTCAGTCGTAACTCTGCAATGTGAAGTGTGCGTGAACTCAGCAAATGCCCTTTTTTTCTTGTACTCACATCACATAATGGAAAGCCAAGCTAGATTTTCTTTACTGAAACAAGCATTACCTGCTTATTTGGTATTCCTGCCTCAGTGTCCATTGAAGTGGTTTCTACTAGCAGAGTCTTTTTGTTGTGCAGATGAGATGGAAAAGTTGCAATCAGCTGTGGAACGTCTCCGGAGAGAGGGAGAAAGATAGTGAGAAAAGACAAAGAGGTTTTCAGGATCATTGAACTCCCTCATACTCCCTCAGTGAGTGGAAGAGTCTTGCCAAAGACCAGTGAAGCTCTGTATGGTGAGGAGATGACATGTTGGCTACAAGGCTGGAGGCACGTGCTGCAAGCGAGAACTTCTATACTCAGGAACAAATGACTGAAAGGTTTTTAGAAGGACAGGGTGTATGCAAATGTTACACTGCTTTTCCATTTGTTTTCTACTTTATTTGAAGGTCTCATCAGAGCAGGCTTCAGCCGCCAAAGCTCTGACCTCAGAGAAGGCCAGGCTTTCCCACAGAAAACTGAGAGCTGCCTGTGGCCCTCTCCATTTTGTCTTGCTCTTCTCTCAGTGACACAGAACACACTAAAGCTGAAGAGGAGGAAGAAGCTGACTGTCAGTGGAAATGTTTTGAGAGAACTTGTGACATGTAGGCTTCTCCTTAGAAGGTCATATTATGTCTGTCACACCCGTCTTTGCGGGGGATACATGGCTGCCAAGCAGAGGACTGCTGCTGGAAGTGGACAGAGATGCCTGTGAAGGTAGGAGGCTTCTGACAACATGGACAAGTAGGTCAATAAGCACTGATGAAAGCAAAACACAAACCAGGGCTCCTAGCCTTCTCCTGCCGTCCACCTGCTCAGGAGGAGAAGATGGAAATTTCCGTACAATGAGGCAGTCCCAGCTTCACATTCCCTCTGTAGCACCTGAGGGCAGTCACTTCTTTAGAGGAGTCAGAGAGGTGTTATGCTGTATTCAGCCTGATTTTCACACCTCACATGGTGGCCTGCTGGTACAGAGCCAGCTGTATGCCACCAGAGACTGGGGAGAGGAGATTCAGCTCTCCCACAGGCCCATGAGGTGCAGAAGAGGAGACTGGGTTTGGGGAGAGGAAATATGGGTGTCAGAAGAAGAATTCAGGGTTGGCAAAGCCTGTGACAGCTTTATAGATGATACCACTGCCAGATGTTAATTGTTTTCTGTGTAGTTTTCAATTGATCTGTAATTTGACTGTAGATTCCAGGCTTTTATAATAAATTGTGTACAAAGCTAGCCACTTAAGGAGATAATAAAGACTCCAAGCCAGACGGAGCCATAAATTTGGACTTTTCCAAGAGTAAGAGATGAGTTAGGGCCTCTTTAGCAGTTCTTTTTTTCTTCTCCTTCCTCCTTTTATTCTGTAGAGGAGCATGAGGGAATCAGAGAGTATGTGCTCTGCAGGCAGAGGAGTGAAGTGGAAGGTAAAATCCCAGCCACACTGTAGATACATTCCTTTCGGTGGATGATGCCTCAGGATCCGTTTAACTTAGCAAATTAAAACCCCCATTTGCTCTGATGGTGCAGGAGCCTTTTTGCATAAAACTTACCTAAAAGAATATTGAGCATGAGAGCCCAAGCATCAAGTAGTGGGAACTAGTATTGTTCTGATGGCTTCAGCAAAGCTAAACTGATTTGCATCACCTGATTGCCTGGCCCTTTCCCATCGGCTTTGTGATGGCTGACAGTGCGATAATATAATTTGCAAAATGCTGAGAACAGCCACCGTGCTGTTGGGCAGTTCAAAGGACTCTGCAGGAGACAGAAGCCTTTACTGTCCCAAAAAGGTGTAAAGAAAGAGCATCTGCTTTTTCTTAACCTTGCTATGCAGGGGTAGCTCTGTGCAGTGAATGGCTGAGAATAGCTGGTTTCTGTCCATACTGTCCTATGATGCTGTGAGCCTTCTCCCCAGTGCTTTACCTGTCTCTGTTGATTCTTTCACTCCTAGACATCTCTATATGTTCCTTACAGCTGCTTCCAGCTTTGTCTGCTACTGCAGTAGCCAGTGCATTTCAGTAATACTTTTGGAGTTCGTCCTTCAAAAAAGTGTCCGGGCCAGGTGACCACCTTAATTCTTTCTATAGGTCTGGTCAGGGGTTGCTTTTGTGTAACCCCCATGTTTCAAGTCTATGCACCTGCATGGCAATGTACATTTCAGGAGCTGAAAGAGGCTCCATGTTAGTTCACAAAAGCATTTCTGTGTCTGCCACTGAGCAAGTGCATTGCCTTTCATTCCTATCTGACAAAGTGTATGGCTAAATTTGCACATTTGTGGTAGTATATGAAGGAATATCTTTTAGTGATTTTGCGATTTGCATTTATGTTAGCTGAGGTCGCTGGGTGTTAATCTGTCTCGCTATAGTTTGTACTGTTGGGTTCTCTGTGAATGGGCCCATACACAATGTTCACTTTTGTATGTGTATGTTGCCTCAAATGTGTGCCCACGTGTTGTTCACAACAGTCTCTGGGGATTTTACTGTCTTTCACATTCTGGCATCTCAGTGCTCTGTATGTGTGCAGTGCCCTATGACTGTAGCACCCTCCCAGAACAGGACACCAGCCAACTGCTGGCTCATAATGCGGTGTGGACTACGTGTCACATGGGATTAGTTTTTCCGATGCAGTTCACTATGACAAGCTCTCCTTTTGGGTGCACAGATATGAGGCTGAATGTATGCAAAGCAGCATCGTGCAAGTTGACAGGTGTTCTTTCTTGTGTGTAACTGGAGTCATGCCTGTGATGCTGAGCATGAAATCCTGAGTGAGATCACCTTAAAAAAATGTATGTGGTAAGTCTCCCTTCAGTTGCATAAAAAGTCACGACATCAGACTTTCTACAGCATGATTAGCTCCCGGGCTGAAGAGGCTACTGAGAAAAGTGAGCAGGAAGAACAGTATTTAATGCCTGGAGGCCCTGGTGGGGTTTGATGTAGGGGTGTGCTCAGGGCTGTGAGAGCCAGGGGCACTGCAGAGCCAAGGGGGGCACTGACACAGCTGGTGGGGGAGCCCAGGGCTGGGAGAACTGATGGGGGTGTGAGGGTAGGAGCTGCAGGGTAGGAGAGAAGCACTGACAAATCTGTTGGGAGAAAATGCCCTTTTAACTTATTCTGGTATTTTCATGGAGCAGTAAATCTTCCCATCCCATGGTTAGAACACCCTGCTGACAGAGAAAGCAGTGAGTCTATGTAAGCCCTGTGAGCACCAATGTGTCTGGGGACAAACCCCTTCCCTTTCTGCCTCGCCCTTTCTCCGGTAGCCAAAAGCGACCTATCTGTGATACAGGAAATGGGCCGTTTTATGATCTAAAATAACCATTTCTGTAAAGGCTGAAAGGCTCACAACATGCTAGCATTTAGAGATCTATTGGCTTTTCCCCTTTTGAACCGCAGCACTGATCTCCACCATTTGGCAATAATTCACTAGATGTTTCTCTTCTCATTGTGTGATCCTCAGAAGCAGAAGACGAGTGAGAAAGGATTGCTCAGTTTTTTTCCTGCAGACACAATGGAGGTAGACAGCAACTTGCAGTTGAGGAATCTGTCTTACCTCTGGGTTTTATTTTCTCTCTCTCTCTGTTGCACTGTTCTCCTTCAAGGTGCCTTGAACTTGTCAACATGTTAAGCCACTTGGAGTCCTTTGTCTTCCGCTAGCCCCCATAGAGGGGGCAGCCATCCCTGACTGGGGAGTGATTGCGCCGTAGAGAGGGGTGGGTTATTAACTGAAGTGAAAAGAGGTGGTGTATTGGTGTGTTTTTACTTACTTCTGCCTCTGGTGGAATATCTGAGAGAGAAATTGTATCTCAAGGACATCTCCCACTTCTGAATGACTTGGCCCGCTGGAGAGGAGCTTGAAATATGTCCAGTTCAGCCAAGCCCTGTGATGGGACTTTTATTCCTGCTAACAAGACAGGTCGCCGTGAAGTACCTGTTTGAGGAGTTTCAGAGATGACTCCCCTTCCCTGCGGCAGAGATGCCTCTTACTCTCTAATCAGCTCCTCTCCCAGAGAAACGGTGCAGTCCATGCTGTCATTGGGCAAGCTGCCCTTCCTCAGAACCTGCTCCACACCCTGTTTTAATTAAACAGCCTAATCTTTATGTGTTCCTATGCTGTGACGGCTGCTAGAGGACCTGCAGTGTCCGGACAAGCATAATTACTTGCTTCAGAGACGCTGCACTCAGCCATCCAAATGAGGACACCTTCATCCCCCTTATTCTCAGGTTCCAGTACCTTTTCTCCTGTGGTGCCAGGTCCAACCTCCTGCAGGTGGGACTTGCCCCAGGCTCTCCTGCCTGGCTGTCATTTAAGCTGCCTTCTGCCTGCAGCCCCTTGTGCCACCCTGATGACTCCTTCCCACTCTGCCTGCAGCAGCAGTTCTGTTTTCTGGTGAGAGCCCATGGCTGGGCGGGGGGGCAGGTTTCAAGTTATTCCTCTAGTTCAGGTGAAGATTCTGAAGCCCTAGAGAGTCAGCCTGTTCTTGGTCTGATGTTCCATCGGTGGCAGGTTAGCAGCCACACAGCTTGATGTGCTGAGTCTTCCATGGGGCAGAAGGCAGAAGAAGGGGCTGTATCAGGGTTTAGCTCTCCACTTACCCTTATCTGGGGAGAGTGGCAGGTTCCATGTGAATGGGTTGGACTGCTAAGCGTCTGTCTGTATAAATGTTAGTCTATTATGTACTATAGCTCAAGGGCATTTCAAGGACTCATTCAAAACAGAGAGAGAAGAGCCTTACATGTTGTTGCTTGAGATTGTCTGATACTTACTGGATTCCTATTGCTTCCCCTCTGCACAGACTGGAAGGGGAAAACCTCATCTCTTTAATCAGGAGGGCTGGAAAAGCATAAATAAATAAATAAGCCTGTTCCCTTAATATTCCAAACTGCATCTCTGTGAAGGGAAAATGAAAGGGGGAGAATGAGAAAATCATAGTTTGTCCTGTGCAGCAAGGATCTGCCATCACATCCAGGCTTCTAGGTGGTGGGTTTGCACATGAAATGTCCTTATTTACTCTCCCACGCTTTTCTAAAGTGTTTTCTTTGCGCAAAGTTGAATCATTTTTTAAAAAGAGTTTGCTTCTCCCGAGTGCTCTCTAGATGGCATCGACGTGTCCTTTTCCAGGAACGGGATTGAGGTGAACAAGCGGAGTACTATTGCCATCTGCTGGCAAAACGGGGAGCTTGCCTTTTAGTGTGTTTTCTTTTTCTTTCTTCCCGTCTCAGCTTGAAAGCAGCTGAAACGCCATGAACATCTCCATCTCGGGTGCTTCGGTGGTGGAGTGTGCATGTTGTGCGTTTTCTAATTTAGATTCCTTGTTTGTACAAAGAGGCCGCATTGCCCCCAGTTTGCAAGCATGGGAAGGGATGCAGCCTTGGCGTGGCATCAGCATAGCTGTTCCCATTCCATGGGATACCAAAGATCCTTCTCAGAAATCCTATGGGCATCGCTATGTCCAGATGAGACAGAAGATGTAGCCCCACAGTGCATTGGGAAAATGACCTTTGCAACATGTAAAGAGTTGCAGGAGGGACTATACTTCTCTCTGCACAGAAGAGTTGTTGTGTTCATTATAAAGATCCCTCTGAAATGCTCACACACATCCCTGTCCTTAAAGAACTGAGCAGATGTTGAATTCAAGGTTTTCTCTACCCAGCTGCAGAGTTAGTTGCCTTTACCCTTCCAGAAGAGCAGAACGCTGATGCTCTGCTGTCTCTGCACTTCTCCCAGAAGTGCTGACCTTTCCTCACTGCACCGGTTGCAGAGGGTGAGAAAGGATCAACCCTGGCACTCTCACTCCAGAAAACTGAAGGTATAGTTGATGTCTTTTCTCACAATCTCCTATCAGTCTTCATCTTTATCTTTGAAAGGGAAACATAGCTAAGGGGAGCACCCAGCATGGCACAGCAATTTGCCTGCACAGCCAGGAGTATAGCTCTGAGCCATCTTTTCTCATGGCCACTGTTGCTCAAATAGATCCAGGCATTAGTCAGTGAAAGTTAAGGGCACCAGGATCTCCATCCCCTCTCTTATAAGCTCTTTGCATTGACCACGGATGATTACACTGGAGGCAGGTATTTGATCCTAGGCTGGAAATAAGTAGGGTCCCTGAGGCACGTGCATGTGCATGTGGACTCCTCCTTTAGATCTTCAGAAGTGGTCACAGTGGGAAGGAGAGGTGAAATGATGAAGGGGAAGGATTGTTTACTTTGATGGAAAACGAACTTTGTTGAGACCACTAGTGTAAATTTGATGAAACTTGGCTGAGAAAGCTTTCTCAGATCCCAGGGGGAATTTCTGGTGTAGGAAAGCAAGGAAACAGCAGACTGAATGGTGTGAAAGCATCCATGTCTCTGCTCATCCTCTCATCTTTTTCACCTTGTTTTTCACAGATGTTTTCTAATAGTCTTTGCTTTATATCACAAGAGCCTAAAACCACATCTCAAAAACTCCATCTTTCCCTGATACAGAATTCTTGCTTTCTGGCTATTCCTAAGTCACCAGCCAGCCAAGACTATAGACCACCACTACAACCTAGTTCCAGGTATGTTGAAAGCCATCCCTATCTTCACAAGCCTGTGGGCAGAGAACAACACAGCTGTACAACATGTGACAGCCCTCTCTAGCTATAGAGCAACCTGGGACAAAAAGCTGTAGATGGGAAGGAGTTGGGGAGGGTGGGACATGGAGGAGGAGCCAGAAGCATCAGGGAACATCCACACTCAGCTGAGCCGAGCCGGACGGGGCAACATGTGTGTGGGATGGCATCTGGAGCTGATGGGTCACAGCTACAAGTGCACAGGCCTCATAGGTCTGAAAGAGATAGTGGCTTCCTTGTGAGAAACTAATTCCCCTGTAGATAAAGACTGAACCACGACTTTTAACAGCTTCTGACACTGAGGGACTGCATCTTCCTCCTCTTCCATTGTTTCTCTCCTGGGTTCTGGTCATCATTAGATCATGACCAAACGCAGCACTGTTGTGGTTTAACCTGAGATAGCAATACAACTGTGATGGCCACTCACTCACCCCCCGTAACAGGAGAGATAATCAAAAGGGAAGGGAGAAACTTGGATTGAGATAAACACAGTTTAATAAAATAACAAAATACCAATACACTACTAGTAAATATGTATATAAAATAGAAATAAAAGATACTCAAGGCAATTGCTTACGAACACGCTGAGCAGCCAGGTCCAGGAAACAGCCCGGTCCCAGCAGCTGATCCCAAATAGAGAGAAGAGAGAAAAAAAGGCAGAAAAGCCCAGAGGCCTCTGCAAAATGGCAGAAGGCCAAGCCAAACATCCCGACAGAACTCCCACGGCTTGTTAGCAAGAGCAGGAGATAGCGGAAGAAGAAAAAAGGGACGAGAAACTGAAAAGCCCCACTCTTAAATCCGAAGCATGATGTGAAGGGGATGGAATAGTCTCATTGATCAGTATGGATGTCAGTCAAGCTCTGCCCCATCTCTGCCCCGGCTTCATTGACACCTGTAAGCAGGACACTCAGAATGTCCTTGGCTCTCAGACCAGAGCAATTAAAAACATTAGCTCTGTGCTGGGATGTTATCTGCTTGTTCTCTAAGTCCAAAAAATGAGTGTGCTAGCTATGAAAAAGAAAGGCTTCTAACCACACGAAGAAAATTAACCCATTTTCAGTCAAACCAGCACAAGCACATTCCCAATCAGCTCCCCATCCCCTGTGCCACCCATGTGCTTCAGGCAGAGCACTGCTAAGCAGAGATGCCATGCTGCGAGCACCAGCAATGAGAGCCAAAGAGCAAGGATGTGGAAGTTGCTAGGGGAAAGTGGAAAAGGGAAGATAAAATAGGGATGAGGCAGAACAGGTGGGTAGGGTAGGGGAATGGAAGTCTTGTGGTCTGGATGTCTTTCTCCTGTTTTGCATTTTATTGTGGATATAGTGGTGTAATGGTTGCCAATAGCTGATTTTTCTTTGCCCAGCACAGAGGAAAACACTCATACACTTTCAGTCTTGTCAGCTTCACCTAACAATGCAGGAAGCTACAAAACATTTCCCAGATACCTGTTTGATCTGTAAAGCTCTTTAAAGGATCCACTTGAATGTAAGTAACAGCAGCAGCATATGGAAGTGTATCTGTTCCCTGTGCTGCAGCCAACAGAGAGCAGCATAGTTACACACATGCGTGCACTGTTCACGGTCCAATCCAGTGCATAGTGCTTCCTTGTGACTGCTTATCCACCTGGTACTGGTTTCCCCACCATGCTTTTGGCTGTGGGTGCCAGAGTGAGCCCTGAGTGCTGCATCCACTGTCCCCTCTGCACCACAGTGGCACACTGGCCCCAGGCACAGGCATCTCCCAGTGAGGAATCCTGTGTGGACAGGCAGCTGCCTGTTTGCTGTGGAAAGCTCTTCTGCAAACAGGGGATTTGACTGATTCAGGATCAGTAAAGTAAAATGAAGTAGGGGAGACACTTTTCTGGTTTTGGCACAGGGTATATTGCTCATTGAGAAAATTAATTTTGTTAGTGGCTCAGTGAGTAGCCACTGGGAATGTTGTTGTCTACTTTCCCTGAGCAGGCCGGTCTGATTGTCCAAGAGACTTCCTTTCTTCTGGCAGGAAGCTGTACAAGCAACACAGGGATGGAAAGGATGAGCCTGAGCCTGCCTGCAAAGGGAAGCAGGATTCCCAAGACCCATAGCATCTGAATGTAAACACAAGAGGGTTGGTTCCACAAGACAGGTTGATGAGCTGGAAACACAGGCCCTGCATTGGGGCATTTTTTCCTCCTAAGGTGGCAGGGTGATGTAGCCATGAGGGGGACATGCCACATTATTACAGATGCTTGATGGGGGAATATATCTTGAGTCTGATCACACTGACGGGAGACTTTGAGAGGCTGGATATCAGCCACAGCAGCAAGTGGGAAGAGAGCTCAGGAGCTTTCTGTCATGGTGGTAATGTTGGTCCAGTGGGTACGGCAGCATCGACAGATCATTGTCACCAATGCCAAGTTGGGCTTTCACTAAAACTTGGACTGGAAACAATGATAATAAGTTTCAAAGCTTGTTTTTTCGTTTGTTTTAAACAAACCTGGCAGCAGACTCTCAAAACGTTTCCCATCTCTTGTATTAGGGAGCTAAGCTACATAGCATGAGGCTTGGGCTCGTTGCTATGCTCTGCTATATAATTGCCATCTGATTCTGTGAAATCTGTCAGGGTTTCTACCCCATTTGTAAATTGGGGGCAGCAGCACTTCCTTAGCTCTCAAGACTGTTGTGTGGATGAGGAGGTGGGAGGATGGGTACTTCAGACCAGGGTAACTAGAAGGTGGGGAAGCACAACATAATGGCCTAAGGAAGAACAGAAAGAGTGCTGAGCAGAGGCCAGTACACTCTTTCTTGGCCTTGGTGGTAAATTGGGTCAGATGTCCTGCCTCGTGACTGTTAGGTGACATGTGGGAATTGCCATAGCAGGCTTTGAATTTGAGGGAAAATAAGGAAAAGCAACATCTGTGTAACCAAGCACCATAGCCTTGCAGATATATACTTGTACCACATCTCATCTGCTGGTGTTAGTGACTAAAGCCATTCTGGTACCCCTTTCCTATCCGAAGAGGTCAGGGTGGGCAGGACCCACTTTCAAAATAGCACATTCTTCCCTTGTGACTGCAGGCACAGCCTCGACAGGAAAGCAGGCTGTGCCTCTCTGCTAACACACACACACGCACAAGCCACAGAGAATTAGCCAGATGGTTTCACCTGAAAAAATCAAAAGCACAAAGCCATCTGGTCTCCTGTCCTGGGGATCATGAACTTGACTTCTTGCCTAGTGGTATAAATTATATCTCGTGGAGTGCAGGCAACACATGTATGCACCCAGTTTAGAAATCACTGGGCCTGATGGAGGCAAGAGGAGTGGAAATAAGTCCATCATTCGAATTTTCTGGGGCCAGACGTTGCCAGCATGTGTGGTGGCAACCCTTCCGCTGTGAGACAAATGCCAGCCAAACTGCTATTAGTTGTGGGGAGCCATCAGCTGCAGATTGCTGCCGAGTGCCGTATGGGCACACCTGCCTGAAACCCTTGTTAAACGGCAGAGGGAGTGCTCGCATCGCTCTTGGAGAGGGACAAGACTGCTGCTCCCCCCAAACAGGTACAGGGGAGAGAGAGCTGCTTAGGGGGTGAGTTAGACACACCTGGGAAAAAAAAAAAGTCCACTCCCCGATCAGTCCCTGAGATGCTCATGTATTAAACTGAGCTGACAGAGGGATGAAATTGTCACGGCATGCAAAGGGACCACCCTCCAAATGGCAATAAGAGAGATGTTTGCATAGCTGGCAGAGAGGCAGGCACAGTAGCTACCGATTGATTATATATTGGAAAGACACCCAGGACAAAAAGTTATTGTTTAGTGCAACCATGAATAGGGAGTAAATAGAACTTAGGAGCCCAAATCCTTCCTCCAGCACTGGCTTGAATGTTTGATTTGGCCCTGATTCTGTTCCCCCCTTTTGAGTTTGATTTGTGTGATTATCTCAGGAAAGAAGTCCCCTGGCTGTAACTGTTGTAGAAACCATGGCAATTAATTCAGCATTGCAAATTAATGTTTAGTTTGTATTATTAGCACATGATTGTTTAGTTAGGTGTTGCCAGCACTCATGTTTTGTTGTGAGGCTTGTAGTATACACTGTTTCTGAAAGCCTTACTGCTGAAGTCAAGATATTTTCTTTTTTTTCATTGAAGCAGCATGTTTCCGGCTCTTGTGCTTTTAGTGAAGAGAATGGACCTGAAAGGTTAAAAAGCAACAGAACTAATGAAAAGAACTCAGCATTTATTACTCAGGAAAAAAAAAAAAACAAACAACACACAAACACAAAAAACTTGTGATTTTTAGCCTTGAGGGCTTGACTCCTGACTTTTTTGTACTGCAGTATTGGCAATGTGGCACTGAGAAAACACATTGTGAATTGTGGTGGTTTCCTGGGAAGTTAAATTTTCCAGGAGAGGCTTTCATCCATTCAAGAATATGCAGAATTGCCACATGACTTGTATTCAAGAAAAGTAGTTGTAAAATTCCAACTCACTGCTAAAAAGTAATTTGAAAAGAAAATAAAAGATAGTTTGTAAAGGAAAAAAAAAAAAAAAGGATAAAAGGATCCGTCAAGACAAGCCCTGTTCAGAAAAAGCCTACTTTTATCCGAAGAAATTATCCTGCTGACTTCAGTGAATTGTGTTGTGTTCATACCCAAATCATTCTGAAGAGAAAATAAGCTGGAGGAAAAGAAACTGGGAGGCACTACTGGACAGTTCATGAATTGGAGAAGGTGGAATTAAACTAATAAATGATTCATTCAGAATTGTTTACCCAGCTTTAGCTAGCATCAGGAGAGAAAGAATGCAAATGGGGCTGATTATCCAGATTCACTTTGTGTCAGTGAGTTGTTCTTGGCTCAGGAACTCTCTCTACAAAGGGAAGGGTTGAACACTCCATCATTTGAGAACATTTATCACAGGATTGGACAAAAGTCTGAGAACGCATTGCAGGAAATCCTCACAGCAGAGCGGAGGGCTGGATTCCCCAGGTGCTCTTTCCTTATCTGCTATGATGCTTTAGCATTGGTAACCATGCAGATTACTAGCTGAATTGCCTGAATGAAGTTGCACTGAGGGAACTCTCCCAGAAGAGTTGAACACAATAAGGGTTGCTAATAAAGGTACAGGAAAATCCTTGTCAAATAGCTCTTTCTTGCAGAAAAAAAAAAAAAAAAGCTAAGCTAAACTAAAAATACCTGGCTGATTCCCTGAAAAATCTTTACTTAGCTCTGCCTCAAATGAGGATTTTGGAGCTGGATCTACCCACCAGTTCTAGTGACAAGCAGCAGGAAGACCAAGGCAAACCCCACACTGATGGTTCCACTGAATTTGCCTGTTCCTCAGTGCCACTTAACAAGCAATCCATGCCAGGCAGTACGGAGACACAGCAGAGCAAAAGAGAGGTCTGGCTGTTTTGTAAGCTATTGCAAACAAGGTCTGTTAGCCAAATAGAGGACAGAGTAATCTCTTTGTGGATGAGATGCCTTTAATTAGGTAGCCTCCCTTGAGAATGGTTTCATTTGACAGTGACATAGGACAAAGTCTGATGTGAGTCAAAATTATGAATTATGAGTATACAGCAATAATCATAACAGTTTCTCGGGGGTGCATTGGGGGAGAGGAGAAAAGCTCCCACTTCTGTTTGAAGTGATAATGTAGTTATTTTCAGAAGCTTTTACAACATACTGGAGGAGAGGGCCTGGGGGAGACATGGAGTCTCCACCACTGGGAGTTTAGAAGAATAGGTTGGACAAATGGCTTTCAGGAATTATTTTAAAGTAGTTGATGCTTTTGAGGGGTAGGGAATGGCTACGCAATTCAGCAGAGGTCTTCCAGCTTTACTTGGTATGATTCTAGCAGCATAATTTGTGGGGCAGGGCAACGCAATACCCAAGGAGCCATTGACCCTCTTGTGATTGCAAATGGTCGGGAATTCTGCTTTACAGATGGCCCTTTTCAGTATCACATTGGGATGTGGGGGCTAGTAATGTTGTAGGAAGAGTGACAGCCACTTACTCATGGACCCTGCTGCCTTCAGCACCTTAAGTTGCCTTTGGAGGTCTCCCATCCAAGAATTTGAATTAATGCTCCCTTGGAACAGGGAGAGAGAGAGAAAGAGATTTATGGTGGTTTGCAAGCCTGAGAGAGACATCATGACTAACAAGCTAATTAGCCCCTCAAAAGCTGGTAGACAAATAGAGAAGAAAAGAGTCTCTGTCTAACCTGCAGCCTTACATTTTACACATCGTGAGAAGGCAGTTTGCCTGCAGGGGCCAGCAGAGTTTGACAGGAGAATGACTTTTCATTGCTGCTGCTTCCCTCTAACGCACAGAGCACTCTGCACCTGGCAGGGGCCACTACAGTGGTGGCAATCCTTTTAAACAAGATGTCTGAGCTGCAGGTGAGGGAGTATTTGGTGCTGGAGCCAGGGTGCAGCTGGTGGAGGAGGGAGAGCCAAGGAGCACTTTGTGGCCTACATTCCTCGAGGCTCCTGCGGTGCAGGTTTTAGGGAGAGAGAGGGCGCAGCCCACCCCCCCTCCATCTGTGTGAAATAGATGGAACTTAAGAAATGTTTTAAATAATTGAATAATGAAATGAATATATTAATGCTCAGAGAGCGGGAGAGGGCTGCTGGTCTAGGCTTATTCAGCCAAACAGCCCTTGACAAGTCAGGCAAGAAGTAGGGTCAGCATTTATTCCTCTGGAGGGGATTGAAGGCAGGGTACTGTGTTCAGTAGCTATCTACAGAGCTTTCCTTTCTTTCTCCCATTTCTTTGTTCAGTGATTCCAGCTGCTTTTCTTTCTTCAGGTGGTCTCTTCTGCCTCACTGTCATACTTTGCTGTTTCTAGATCTTCTTTCTCCTCCATTTTTAGTTCCTCAGCATCATTTCCCTTTGCATCCTTATCTTCCCATGGCTTTATGCTGTCTAATCCTCTAAAACACAGACAGCCTTCTCAGAGAGCATATATCCATCTCCAAGACATATGCCTACTCTAATTCTGTAGCCACTTTATTTCTTAGAAGCATTTAATTACAGGCAAGATTCATCTACTCTCCAGATACTCCACCTCTCATTCAGGAGACAAGTGTCTAACACCAAATGCAATACATTTCTAGAAGCATTTGGATGGCTGACAGCTGAGGTTGGCGGTCTGAACCATCAATTTGCTCGTGTAGAACACAAGTGCAGAAGTGAGCTGGGTTTGGTAAGTCAGGCAGTAAATGGCACAGGAGTTGGCATTAAGAATGGCTGAATTACAGTTCTAGTGAAAAATATGGAGTGATAGAGCTGGCTGCAAACAGATGCTTCACATCATTCATTGTACCCAGCTCTGCCAGTGCCGCCTCCTGCTTTGCAGCCCCCCTGGCTCCAGGTTTCCCAACCTTGGGCTCCCTACACCAGCTCTGCAGTGCCCCCAGCTGCCCTGCAGCCTCCTGCCCTCTCCCTGCCATTTAAGCACTTAATTCCTCTTTGTGGGGGCTGCCCATGTTGCTGATGCATGCAGCAGTTTGTCAAAATGAGCATTCAGTTCCAGAACATTACAGGAAAACCTGCTGATTCCCACCAGGTGTAACCTGAGTCATATTTCAGATCCTAAATCCAAAGTACTTAAGGAATCATCCAACCATTTTTTGCTTGTAAATGTAAATGAAAATCATTCAATTAGTGGCTTTGCACTTCTTGAACTTTTTTTTTTTTTCTTTTTTTTCCCCCAGATCTTCCTGTTTGAATTATTTGGGGAGCAGAACCTTCAGAGATCTTGTAACCCTGACTTTTGAAGTCAGTAGGGCCCTCTCACCTAATCTAAGCAGAGAAGTTATGCTGCTGCTGTGTTTTACTGAATGTGCATGTTTAGGAGCTTCTTGCTAAGAGAGAGATTAAAATGTACGGAGTATAATTTAGGGCAGGAATGGGTTCAAAAGCATTTGAGAAGAGTGTGATGAGCTGTGAGGAGCTAGGATCTGGAGGGACTGTTGAATATGTTGGAAACCTGATTTTTCTCTTAAGATCATATGAAGACTCCACAGGTCTACATACATGGTGTAGCCTGTTTAAAAAAAAAAAATGCATAAAATACATATACAAAATACTCATATGAAAAGTACCTATGGAAGAGGAGAAGCCTGTGGAAAGGATCATAGCAGCAGCTGGTGAAGAGAGGAGATGTTGCTGGAGAGAAACAGATGATTTCTGGGTGCAGCATGTAGCAATGCGTTGGGAGGAGGAAAGCAAAGGGAGTTTTAAAGTGGCAGCTCTCTCCTTCATCTGGGAAGTTATTTCTTATGCAGAGTGAGTGTAACCCTCCAATGCGTCTTCTAGTTAGTGACACCCAGGAAATGTTTTATGGATGAGGCTCCATCACCTGTTGGCATGAAGAGGAGAAGGCAGAGCTACCAGTGATGGATGATCACTTGGAAACTGCACTGTGTCCTCTGCATCCTCCACCTCCCTCTCCATGCCTCTTTATCATGCATCATTGCAGCAGCATCCACCTGTGCCTACCAGGAAACTCCCAGTTCCCAGCTTCTCTCCCTCTTAATTTCCAAGATGTTCTACCACGCTTACCCTCCTCTGACACTGCTTTTCTGAGATGCCAACACCTAAATGGATGAACTGTGTGTATTTCTGTAGGTGAGGGTAACAAAGAGAATTCTTCTCTGGATACATTGTATAGAGCATCTTTTATGTTAATCTTTGTTTACTCAGTGAGCATCCTGGTGTAAATAGAGGGTTTGTGGCATGGGGAAAAAAGGAGCAGTATTTTGCAGTTGTTTTATTTTGAGTTGTAGTGGGTATGTGCTGCCAATTTGAAAGCTTTGTGTTTGGTATTTTTGTTGGGGTTTGTTTGTTGGGTTTGTTTTTTATTTTTTTTTTTCCCCAAATACCCTCTTTCTCTGCATCTCTCTTCTCGCTATAAACTGTAGTTGCTTATGCTGTGGGAAATGGCAGAAAATGACCACAATGTGGGCTGGAAAGACCTGGCCACCAAACCAGATTATGGTCAGAAACGAAGTAAAGAGAGACAGGGAATTTCAGAGGTGGTTGGCCAGTCCCCCTGATAGTACTTGTTTGCTGAGCAGCCTCTGAATTCAAGCATCTGTTAGAATACCATTTAATGAAAGTAACTTTCTGGATACATTTGGAAAACAGAGATAGAGCCTAGGTACTGGGCACTGTTTTAGCTTGCCTGTTCTTGGATAGTACAGTCTCAATTAAACCTTCCTGTTCAATCCCCAGCCATCACGCACTCCCTTCTGTGACTGCCAAGCCCAGTTTGCAGAAGCAGGTCTCTGACTGTGAGCTGTGTTATTGCCATGCCAACCCTTCCTTTCTTTCTGAATCCCTGAGTCCCATCTTTGTTTTTGCTTCCTGCAGGAGGCCTTGCGTTAGTTCCACATTAATCAGCAGGCAGTTCACTTCAGTGCACCACTTAGTCTAATCTAGGTGGTACCCAAGCTTTCCTGTCTTTTCTACTTCTCTGTAAACAGGGGTTTGTTTTGGTATATGAGAGTCCCAGAAAAGCCCAATAGCACTGGTATGCTACATATAGAGAGCAAAACCCCAGGGCTGTTTCAAGCTCTGCAATTCTGGCTCCTGGTACAGCAGCAATGGTAGCGTAGCTGGATGCCTCCAAACCGTGTCTATTATCAGCCTCCTAAGGGCTTCCTTCCCAAGGTGTAAGTCAGACTAGTCCAGGTGATGCCGAGGGACCCAGAACTGAGCTGTGTCTGTATTGTGTCTAGACGTAGGCAGCATAATGATACTAGGTTGAACCTGTCCTAAACGCCTGCCTCAAATCCCATCTGTTAGGCACACAGATGCACACATACGGTACACATCTAGCAGGCCTGAGAGCAGCGTTTAGATGAATGACAAGGAGGTTGCTGTGGCACTGCCCCACCCCAAACACCAGAATTTGTCCTGATTGCCAGCAAGCTGGGGATACAGGCTAATAATGGGTCCTCAGGAGCCACTTTTCTCCCCTGTGTAGTTTTTCCCTCCTCCTCCCTCCCCCTTCCTTTGCCAGAGTGTTTAGCTCTGAAAAGAATAATTTATCAAATCATTTTTATTCAACTTTGGAGGAGGAAGAAAAAGGATGGTAGGGAAAAAAGGGCCCTTTGCTGTTTTAATTGCTTTGCAGCGTACTTGTGAGAGCGGAGCTGGGCTTATCAAAGCCGGCACAGCTGAGTCCCTGCCACCCGCTAATGAGAGCTGCCACGTGAGCAGCCACGCTCCTCCGATGGACCAGATAGTGCCTCCAACCAGGCCGGGACTCAAACACTTAGCAAGTTAATTTAAATGAGGAGCTATAAAGTTTAAACAGGAGGCTGGGGGAGCTTGTTTTACAAGGACTTTGGAATCAAATTAAGGGGTTTATTTATGTAAAAAAAAAAAAAAAAAGGCAAAATGAGACATACAGCCTAGGGTGTTATTTAGCTTGTTTTTTTCTGATGATTCATTTCTGAGTCAGGTGTCAGAGTCTAGAAAGAAGAAAGTTGGTTGGTTGGTTTTTTTTCCTTGACTGAACTAAACCCAAGGAAAAAGCTGAATTCCTGGAGCTCATTCATTTGTCTTTGTGCCTGGAGACGTCTTTTAAGAGCTGCAGTGACTCCAGAGGGGCTGCCAGTGAGATCTGGTCCTAGGGTTGTGAGCACCGTGGCTTTCGGCCAGAGAGCTACTAAAATGGGTGGTCACCTGTGTGCCAGCCACATGCACTCAGACCTTCAGGGAGAACTACCAGGGCTCCCTGGGCACTGTGCAAACTGCCTGGTTCTGCACTGCTCAGTCAGCGCTTCCCCACACCCCCCACGGCTCCTCTCCTGCCATGAGCTGCCCGTACCAGCCCTGCAGCGCCATCAGGAATGAACACAGGTGGCCATGCCTGCCGAGTCCTAACCTCATGGTACGATTTGCTTTCCACTCAGTTAAGACCCATTATAAGCCAAGTTCTGAAAGGTGGTCATTTATGCCAGCTGCCAGTGTTCTCAGATTATATCACAAGTAGCATCTTCAACATCGCCATTTGTTTAGGGTAAGAATCATCACACAGCTTTGCTATTGCATTTCAGTTGTATCTTGCAGGACACCTTGTAGCCGATCTCCATGTGACTGTACCAAAAAGCCACTTTTAACACAGATACCAAATCTTGAGCAACCTGAACTAACATCAGTTAGCATTTTTTGAGTCAGATGTTGGGTCAGGTGACATCCTCAGGTCCTTTTTGTCTTTATTATATGATTCTATGGTTTTATGATCCTGCTGTTCTGGGCATGAGTTTAGTGTAACCCTGAATGAACTGTGTTCTAGGCTAGTACCCATCAATGAAGGTGACTTGCCCCCAGCACAGGGTTCAGCCCAGTGATAAAAATAAAAGGAACAGAGGGTATGGAGGAGATTAATATATCATACTTAAGTTCTTTTTTGATATTGTTCATGTCCCTTCTGGCTGTCATCGCACTTAGGTTTCGTGTTTTTTAATTAAAAACCTCATAGCTGAAAATTCTATAGTACTGTAAAAGCAAGGACTGAATTCTACCTGGCTATTTGTCAGTTTCTTCATATGAAGAAACAATGTCAGTTCCTTAAAATATCAAATGTGAATAAAATATGTTGGGTTTTTCTTTTTTTTTTTTCCTAATCTTAACTTTTAAAAATAGTTTCGTGAAAAGCTCTCTTGAAAGCAATGATAGGACAATCTATTATTAAATGAAACAAATCAATATTAATGCAATCTGATGGCTGAGATTTGCTTGAGTAGTATTTTATATTCATGTGTATGCTGTTAACTCCGCCTTATTAGATATGTGCAACATGAGTGAGTTAAGGTTACTGTGGGAACCATTATTTTTTGAATTTCCTGAATTTTACGCAGGTAAAGTCAACCCCATATTACCTTGCATTAATATAATGTAATTTCCTTGATTGAAGAAAGAGTGCTGGAGTATTTTATTGTCTGTGTTCCTGCATTCAATCGCATGTTCAACCAAAACGAGCTCAATTCCTAGATCCACACTGAAGAATTAAAGCAGCAGAGGTGGAGCTTGCTTTTAGAAAAGAGCAACAGTTCTGAATGCCACGACAATCCACAGACTGGAAGGTTTTGTCCGTCATGTGCTGCTCTGCAGGTGCCTGTGTATGCCCTGTGACAGTGGCGTATGCACATGCATCCTGTCATGCATCAGTGAACCAAGGGGTAGAAATATCATAGATGGTCTGGGAATTAGTACCTTAAGCAAGCCATTTTCCCTGGTGCATGCTGTGACCCTTCCAGATGCATAGAGCTGCATGAGAAAAGGCTGATATGACCAAACCATATGTGGGGCAATACTACAAATTCTTCTTGTTCCACCCCATCACACCACTCCAGCTCTTCTCCTTCCTTCTTAAAATGTTCTGATACTCCGTGCTTATCACCAAGTGAATGGGATGTCAGTCTGAGATTTTGCCATGTTCTTTGCAATTCAAATATGTCTTCCTTCTGCTGTGCCTAGTCCTGGGTATCAGACAGCTAGATAATTTCCACCTCTTATTCAGAATGAAGGAAATTGCCAATTCTTAATTATCTACAGCTTACAGCACAATTGCCTATGGCCAAGTTTGCTGGAGGCTTTTTGTAGTCAATGGAGAGATAGCCACGGTTATGAAGCAGTTTATATGATGTTTCTACCTGATGTTCACAATTGGATAGGATGATTCAAACTTTGGAAGTCCATACTGACCTCCAGGAGTGTGGTCTAACTCAAGAGGAGCCTACTGCATTAAACATGACCAAATGTTAGCCCTATTATATCCATAAGTAGGTAGCAATAACATGCAAAGACACCTAGCCAAGACATTAACAACTTAACTATATGCTAAGCTAGTATACTGCTTGGCTGCTTAACCCTGCAGAGAAAAAAGCCTCCATGAGCCTGGCTGGTGTGCTGTTCTGCAATGAAGGCATTTGTTCCTACTACCAAAACTGGGTTGCAGACCTTGGCAAAGTTCTGCTTTATGCCATAGAGACATAGCCTCAGAACCGTCTCTTTTACTGGTGGTGGTTTGCACTTTTTGGCACATTTTCAACCACTTCTAATCAGCATGTGACATTTTAGCATGAATGTGAGTTTAGCTAAAGCTAGACTTGGCCACTGGAGTAACTAGTGAAAATATTGGTTCGTCTGTTGTAATTGTTAGTACTGTTGGAGAAGGACGTGAATATGGGAACAGATGTGCAAAAGAAGAACCTGGAGCTGATGTCCCATGTCAGTCTACTTGGGAGCTACAGGAAATACCAAACCAAGCCTCTCTCTGTGAGAAGCAACCAATCTTCAAGACCTGCCTGGCCTCTCTTGGCTAATAATGCAAATCAAAGTGAATGGTATGAATGGTAGTGGTCCTTATGGGCAGGAACTGAGAAGACAGCATGAATACAAGTTTAAGATTGTATGTTGCATAGCAATAATGGCACCTATGCAAGGGGCCACCAGTGGCAAAGGCTGCCTGATTTTCTTCAGTGATTTGTTGTAGCTCTTTAGCAGAGATAGGATCATCCACTTCACTTGTAATGTAGTATGTTCTAACAGTAATTTATTGTCTCGTGTCTTTGGTGGATGGTGCTGCCTTTTGCAACAATTTGTGTTTCAGGAAGGCAACTTCAGGCCCATCACTGTGATCCTTTAAATCCAGAAAAGAAATTTCCTTGGGGCAGAAATAGTTAATAAAAGTTGAGTCATTCCGTACGGGGACAGAAAAAAATGCCATGTGACCGAGATGGCCAATTAGACATCATGAATATTCAGAATTCTCTAATCAAATGAAAGCTCATTACAAACACCCAGACTAAAATTTGCTCATGTAAAATATTCATTGAACAATTTTGCATAAATAAATAATAAACAATAATAAATGCATAAAAATTTCTTCATAGACCATCTACCAGCAGGGGGGAAAAAAGGACAGAATCTGCTAAATAAACTGTATGTAATGAGTAATCTGTCCACTGCTAGTTTTGAGCTCTCCCATGGTAAGTCTACTGTGGAGATCTGACATGAGCATCTCTCTTCTGGGAGGGATGTGAAATAGGGTTGCTTGGAGTAAATAAATATACTGAGCTATCCCAACCTTAAGGGAGCCCGGTGTCTAAGACTGGGACTTAGCTTCTGATATTATAGATGTAACAGAGTCTGAGAGTTGTCTGAACATGGGAGCTGGAGAAAATTACTAAATATGAAGAAGGAGATTCAAACCCATTTCCGAGCAAGAGCAGCCACCCATCCAGCCAACCAAGGTTTACAAAACTCTTCCCAATACAAAGGATGTGTTCAGTTTCACCTGTCATCATAGGGCAATGCAGAGGGAGAACAAAATTAAAACTGTGTTATGAGGTGCAAGGGAATGCATTTTGCTGGACACATGCAAACAGACTGTACACAAACAGAAAAAGGTCAGAGCTGTCCCAGAGCTGCATATGGAATAACTGCAAATGACTGTGTGCACTCTGCGTACCTGTTTGGTTAACAGGGCCAGGGGAAGGGGGTGGGGAGAGAAATCAAAGGGCCGTTTCAACAAAATGTGAAAACTAAAACCCACAGTTGTTAGGAGAGAAATACCAGTCAAAGGGCACTAAGCTGTGATTGGAAGTGGTTATGAGTGGAAAGGTCTTATGCCCAATTCAGTCTCCAAACATACTGTGCTGGAGCCCATTTGTGGAGCATCTGGCTCTTACGAAATCTATGAGACAGCCTGACCTATTAAGCATGGGCTAGATGTGTACCTCGGGGTACAAAACAAACTTCATTTTTGTGGTTTGTTTGCACAGATACTGGCAGAAAAGCACCCCATTCTCCAGCTATACCCCATCATAAGAGCAATGAACAGGACAGTTGTGGGGGCATCGTTTGTGCCTCCCGGCTGATGGAGAAGGGACAGGAGGGATGTTATCTCAGTTTGCCCCCTACTCTCATTCTATAAAAGACATCGCTCACCTATGGTAAACCTTTTCATGTCCCACTTCACCCATATAGTAATTACCTGACAAGTATCCCAAGTATCTGCCCACACAGTGAATTACATGGCAAATTTCCTGTAACTACATGGTGATTACCTGGTCCTTCGTGCTGCTGGGTAATTAGAATCTGAAAGTGTTTTGTAAAGGTTAATTTATGTGAGAATGATCACACCCTCTGCTTACCCTGAGCCCAGGACTTTCCCTTTGGCATACAGGACTCGCGCTCTATTGTGCCACTGCCCGTTCCACTTCACCCTTGGGAGGGATTTGACATCTCTCTGGATCAGAGCAGAGCAGGCAGCCAGAACTGGGTAGACTTTCCTCTGTTGTCAACCCTCATGTGCCCAGTCCCCAGCAGATGAATGTGTGATGCTGCCACAACCACAGGAGAGTGACCTGAGGCTCCCTATCAGCTGTGGTCCCCAGGAGTTTGGCTTAGAGATGCTCAGGCCTCTGTCATTCTCCCTGGAGGACATGCCACATTAAGCTGCCCTCCCCATTCTGCCGTACAAAGTTAATTATTGCTCTTCTGCTGACAAGCCAGTATGGGAGAATTAACATTGGGAAAACAAACAAACAAACCAACCAACCAACCAACCAACGAAAAAAAAAAACTCAAAAACCACCTTATGCTCCCCTTCCCACTCACCAGTGAAATCTCACATGGGGATTTTCTATTAAAGTGGGTGATCACGTGTCTTTCAGCCTGGAGTTTTGAGCTTTCATAGCTGGATTTTTCATTGTTAGAGAGAATCCCTCCTTCTTGAACTGGTCGCAAATCCCTACCCTGTTATCACAAGGCAGTTAACTATCTAATCACACAGTTTTATTGCATGCCTAGCCATGAAACACCCCGTACTGCCAGATGCTATAACAGACTGTATTAGGGAAATAATAACAAGGCAATTCAGAAGGCTTGTCTCATAGCTGCTGGGTAATTTAGTGACCAGGCTGTTCTGTAATTTTGTTGTCACCATGGCTCTGTGGTTTTGGCTGGGAAGAACTGTGTCAACACATGTGCCGTTTGCTGTGGCGGACTCTGTGTTGTACAGCAGCATTGCATGGGAGGAGTTGGTACATGTGACAATTAGGCGAGTCTGCTTTTGTTCATTATTAGTCAGGGTGGACCTATGTAAGAGGATTGATCAATTATTTCCTTTCTGACTGGTTCGTCAGAGAGATCAAACAGAAAAAATGGTAGCAGAGGCTGTTTCTTCTCCTTACCCCTAGAATTAGTCTCTCCAGGGGAGGCGTTGATGAAGATGAACAGTGTGAGGATAGTGGAAAATATGGGATGGGAACTGTTTGTCTGGGCAAAAAGTTACCCCCCTGGGGCTCTGGCAGATTAACACTTCTGCAAGCATCAGGATTTGTTGAAAAGAGGAAGACAGAGAATAAATTAAACCATCTGTTTCCCTCTTGCAGTACACTGTAGGGCTGGAACAAAAATGTGTGTCTCCTTGTTCATCACTCCTACCTAACCATGAGAGGTGGGAGATTGAGTAGTGGCAAGAGACATTTAAAGATGAGTGACATTCAGCAGGAGCCTCAGTAAATTCATATTTACCAGCAAAGGAGGAATAGCAGTATACGAGAGATGTGCAAGTGAGACATTTTCGTTCCATCAGTCCTTGTCTTTGCACTCTGTGCCTCAGCATGAGCTCAGGCATGGCCATCAACTTTCTTCAACTGTCTGGGCAGGGTCTGGGTTTGAACCATCCCTCTTCTCCTCCCAACAGAGCCTGTTTCCCTTTCTCTCAGTAACAGCACAGCACAGTCCAGGCTTGAGCAATACTTCAAGGCACTGGGAGGTGGTGAGGGTAAATGATGTGTTCAGGCTCAAGGATGAGCTTGAGTCTTCAGCTAGTGTGGTGGTATTAGTGTGCCTCCTGGGGACCTATGCAAGTGGTGTGGTGGAAAGAGAGACATACATATAGGAAGAACAGGAAAGGAAAATGTGTATATGGTGACACGTCAGCACCTGTGAGTTTGTGAGAGGGTACCTGCATGTGATGATACATGATTGTGTGTGACTGTGCAGTTGCGTGGAAGTAGGTGTGAGTGGTACAGACATGGAATGGGTGCATAAATTTAAGACTATGGGAGAGAGGGAGACTGCATGAGTCCTGTGTTAGTGTTTGGGTCCAGGGTGTTCATCCAAAAATGTCTGTGTTTTTGAGAACTAGGGTTCATGTGTAAGTAGCAGGTTTCCATCCACTGCTGTGTGGTCCTGCATGAAATAATGAAGATAACATTGAGAAAATATGCAGGCTATGCTAATGACTGATCATCCCTTGTGACTTATCTTCTATCTCTGAATTTTAGAGGCAGGGAAGGAGAGAGGGAAGTGTTATTCTGGAGACTTGTGCACCAGCCTCAGTAACTGCTGTGTTGCATAGCGCAAAGGAACGCAAAGCAGCCTAACTGCAAGGTGCATGGTAAAAACAAAGCCAACAGCATCAGCAGGGATCTTTGACCAAATGCACTACTAGGAAGAATTTTTTCAGGAAGATAGGTAGGAATGGCTTCGTGGAAGATGTGAAGAGATGTCTTGGGTTGCTTGGCTAAATCCACGTCACTGGGAATTGAGGTTGAAGACGTAACTCCTCCTTGCTCCCCTGTCATTCACGAGGGACAGCTGAACTGTAATGCCTTTAATGAGTGATGTTGGTGGTTATTTTCTTAAAAAGAGTTTGGTGGGCCTGTTCTGGCCTTTCTTCTGTCTTGCCTGCTTGTGGGATTTACCCTGGACAGTCTCATATTGTGGGACAAGGCCTTTTTTCTCTCATATGAGCTCAGCGATCTCAGCCTAGGAACAAAAGATGCCAGCCCTCCCTTGTGATGCTCTTCTCCAGAGCGCACAGGGCAGCAGGAAAACAGTGACCAGAAACCTGCCTCCAGCCATGCTGCTCATCAAAAACCCAAGCCTCAAATGGGCTGCTAGGATCTGAGTATCTAGGCTGCTAAAAGGATGAGAGTGTAGATGCCTCACCTTCTCCTCATGCTGTGGCAGACAGCTGGGCAGGGTGTCGTGATGAGCCCTCCAAACATTCTGTCGCACACAGCCCCTGGGAAACTTGCGCTTGTGACATCACATATGTGTGGGATGTGACATAATCGAGCATGCTAAGATGTGTCCCTGCTGCATACCAAAGGTTGCTTTGCCTTCCGTGACTGGCAGTGAGTGCCCCCTGTGTGTCCATGTCCCAAAGCCATGGAGGTCAGCAGGCAGGTGACTTCCCCAGCTCGTGGCAGGACGTGCTTATGTCCAGCAGCTCTGGCAGCAGCACACAGCAGTGCACAGCAGTTGGCAGAGGCTCAGCCCCAATGCTGGACAGAAGGTAGGAAAAAAGCTCAGGGGATATAGGGGCAAAGTGACTACCAATATAAGGAACAGTTCCCTCAGCTTTATTGAGCTGCTCTGGAGGAAGCATCTGCTTTGTAGGACCGATTCTTCTGCCAAAATGACTGTAAAGGTTATTGCTTAGTTGCATTTTTATCTCTCTATTCTCACATTTTCTTCATGTGGACAACAAGAGAAAGAAAAAGCATCAAAGCAAGCCTCCAATGTTGTCAAGATATCAGACCTGGATCTTTAAGGTAAATTCTGGATGTGGTAGGAAGAATGGATATTGCAGGAGGAAAGCTTCCACTTTTCACAAAGGAAATGAACTGCCTGGTTGTTATGTATAAACTAGATGAGAGGTACAAGAATTAAGAGGTGGCAATTAGGAGGCTATTTGGCATTTGAGAGAGGAAGGTTCAATTTCCTGCTGCGTCAAGCACAGCCTGTGTGATGTGGGATAGGTTATTTAGTCCCCTGCTGCCTGAATTCACTGTTGGGATATGGCAATGGCATCTACCTTACAGAAGCATTAAGAACGTAAATACTCTGCACTTAGATATCACAGAAAGAAAACACAGGCACCTAAAATGAAATATGTCCATGTAACTCACTCCAACAGTGTCAGAAACCTTTTGGTGTGAAGGGGCCAGCTGGCAGTCTAGCTACTAGGCTGTGGGCAGTTTAACAGGAGCTGTTTCTTGCTCATTGCTTTGACAGTGCCTAGCAAATTACAGACTGTTCTTGGTTGGTTCCTAGACGTTACCATATTCTTAAATAATCATCTGCTGCGATTCCTCTGATAAAAGTGAATGAGCTTAGATTTCTCTACTTCTCTTTCTGCTGCATTGGCAACATTCAGCATACACCGAGTAGTGCCTCTTAGAGGTGCAGTAAAGCACAAATTCTGTACACATGCATGCACAGAGTTAAGGAATTCACACTTGTTTATTGGTCAACCTGCTGCCTGGAGCTGGAACAAGATGGTATGTCACTATGCCACTTTTTTTTATTGTGGGGATAACTATGCCTTTACTTTTTTGGAGAAAACAGCTCTGTTTAGAGAACTCTAATGATCTCAGCAAGTGCTGCCACTACTGCTGGGTTTCTGCAAGCACCCGCTGATTGAGGAGCTGTTTCTTTTCTGAAAAGTGTGGCACAACCCATCAGTTGGTTGTCCCCATCTTGCTTCTGTGACTCTCTCTCTGCATCACAGCTCCCAGTGAGTTCAGCAGGAGCAGGGATGCCTGATGGGCAAGCCAGTAGAAAGCTGTCTCCTGGCCAACAGCAACTGCTTCATCACAGCAGCGCATGACGTGGGCACAGCTGGGGATGTGCTACAGCTCCCTGCACCTTTCAGGGCTGCATGGTGCTCCCTCATGATTTACTAGCCTGACACAGTCATGGAGAGACAAGAATGTGTACTGTTCCCTCAACCCATGTCCCCTGCTCCCTCAACCTGTGTCTCCTGTGCTTTCTTACTGTGGTGCTGCCACTTGTATGCATGCATGCTGAATCTCCTGCCCCTTTCCCTTTGAAGTCCTGCACCACAAGACCAATCTGTCTTATTAATGTGGATCTAATATGAAGTGATGCAAAGATCTGTCTTCACATTCAGAATGGGAATATGCACACTCACAAAAACACTCTACTGTCATCATTCTACACTGTGGTTTGAGTTCTGGATGAGCAAGGAAAGATAATGCTGGTGATGCTACTGGATGGACAGGGTAGAGAATTTTAAATCTTTGTTAGCATGCAGAGATCTGATTGGGAATCTTTTGGGAAGAATAAGAAGATGCATGTCCCTTATTCTTTTATCTCCCCACCAGTTACTTGTAGAAGGTTTTTTTAATTCATATTTTGAAAGTTCTCATATGTTACTATTAAAAAAAAAAAGGGGGGGGGGATTTGATCTTTGCCACCAAGCAACAGTGAGTTCACACTATGACATACAAAGGCAATTAATACAAATACATTGAATGCTTTCCTATTCCTCTGTTTTGGGTCATTGGACAGCAGCATGTGTTCACACTTGAGGTGCTATAGGTAGTCCTGGTTTTGAAAGGACAAAGATCAAATAGCATGTCCTCGGTGGCTTAGCAACAGAGAGGGACAGTATTCCCCTCTCAGGCATCAGGGTATTTAAGGCTGCTTCCCTGTTTTGTGCATACAGTCAGAAATGGACCTAGGTGTCTGTCTTCTGCCTAGCTCTTCCCCATTCCCTCTTTATAGTTATAATAGCTTCAATGGGTTTTGAATTCAAGCTTGCAATATCCCATGACCAAACCTCTGCAGATAGCATGGAGAATTGGTTTCCAGGGCTGAAATGCCAGCTTTCGGAGAGCATTGTGCTGATTGAGGAAATGGACTGAACTAAAACTAACCTGGGAATATCAGCCAACTCTGGTGTTTTTGTGGAGGAAGTGAGGAGGGCTGGTGGTAGCCCTGATTAGTTTCTTTGCTGGGTTTTAAACTGGTTTGTGGATTAAGAATTTACTGGGAACGATACGTCCTGGGCTTTGTACAAATCAAACTACAAGCTAGGTCAGCTTCAGGATTGCTGGCGTGCTGAATAAATTGCATTGCAGTGGCTGCAAGTGGGCACATAATTCTAAATGTTTGGCACCCAATTGTTAGGAGCAGCAGCAAGAAACCACAGCAGGAAGAAGAGGAAAGAGTTTGGGGTGGGATTGAATGACACCCACTTTGTGAATTCCGTCTGCTGCATCCAGCCATGTTCACACACTCAAGCAGGCACACAGACACACACATGGCTCACAGCTGATGAACATGTAGCCCTGCCTGGCAAGTGAGGTAGTACACACGTGCTCCTTGTGTCTCTCCAGGCAGCTTTCCCAGCATTATTGCTTCTTCAGGCCCAGGGGGGTCCTCACTGACACCGTTGCTGTACTTTTTGGTGGCTTGGTGCTGGGAGAACATCCTGGAGACCACGCAGGGGGACCGACTGGAGAGATTAGCAGAGCTTTTTCCCACGGATTGCCTTGCTACAGAAGCCGTCTGTATCCATGACAGGTTTACTCTACTATCAAACCCGGAAGAGACTTGCGTGACCACCTAGACTATAAATCTGCACCTTTAATACATTTAGTCCTCGGCTAGTCATTTCTCTCCTGTGATGTTTCTCATCTCTTTTCTTCACTTCCCTGCTTCCAAGTTGCCATTAGTCCTGACTCTTTTTTCCCCCTCTCATTTCTTTCCTTCTCCCTGTTTTTCTCCTGTGTTGACAGGGTTGCCTGAGCATTTTGATTACCATGCTGGGGTTCTCATCCTGCCATAGGGGTGGACAAGTTGCCTTGCCTTTCATCTCATTTTAAGATGCTTGTGCAGGCACAAAAGGCAACACCAGGACTAGATGGAAAGATTTTAAACCTATTTATTATCCAGCTTTGCTATAGCCCTCTCCTTGTTTTCCTTTCAGGAATGAAATATGTATCCATTTCCCTTTTCTACCAGCTTGTCATATTTTGCATCTTTCTGAGCTCCTAGGAGCAAGGTGAAGTGCCCTCATGCTGGCCTGCAGGGAGCAAGGGAAGGAGGGCCAGATTACTGGCTGGGGACCAGGGAGGAGTTACAGAGAATCCTCCACAGTTCAAGCACAGGAGATGCCGGCACCTTTATGTTGATAACAATGTGTATTGGTTTTTTTTTTTAGAATCTGAAAGGTAGGCCATACTGATGGGTTTGGAGTCCTAGAGAAAATATTTAAGCCTGGTGTCCTATTAACTTTTCTGCCTCTTCAAAAGACTCTGGGGAAGTGAATTCACACCCCTAGGTGTTTGTGAATCTACCTGGCAAGAGGCCAGAAATGTCTTGCTTCCTAGGGTTTGCACATTTAATCCAACTGAATAAGGGAGTTAAATTGCTGTACACATCATGTGCATTTGTTTGTCTGTGTGTGTACATGTGGCTGACAATGGGTTCATACACAGGTGCATATACCAGTAATGGGCACAGAAACAATTAACCCTGTACTCATACACAAAGTGGGGATAAATGGTTGAAGGAAAATTACCTGGTCCCAATGGGGGCCATAGAGATAAGGCAAAGAAGAAGAAGAAGTGTCCCCTGTGCCCACCCGTTGAGCTGATGTGGTTGGAGGAGAGAGGTGAGGCAGCAGCCACAATCTGTCAATGATGGTGGAACAGCTTTCATTGAAACCAGAGCTCTGCTGGGTGTAAGTCAGCCTGAGCCAGCTGAACAATCCCTGCTGCACTGTGAGCTTCTCTCCTCAATGCAGGACATTGCATAAAGCCACCATCTGTCCTAATGCAATGTATGTTTTTAACGGCATCAGCATCCACAGTGAATTTGTAGTGATCTTTAATTTAATTCCCTTGGCATGGCTTGCTAGCTGTTGTTTTGCTTTCAAATAACAGAGCAAAAGGAAATTTCATCCATGTTCTGTGTTGCTGGCCCTGGTTTGGATCTGACACTCACACCATTTGGAAAGGAATGAGGGAGGGAGTAATTTTCCAGTTTCACTGCTGCTCTTTTTTGTAAGAGGCAGAGGCTGGGGGATTGCCATACCTGGATCATTGTGTTCAGGAGTGAGTTAGTGGTCTAATAACACAGTCTTTGGCATTGGTCAGAGGAAGCTATTTCAGCAAAGCAGAGAATGGCAGTCCTATGCAGGGAAAGCAGTAAATTGCAGCATTGCTTGAAGAAAGAGCAGTGACACCTCCAGGCTGACCTGACAGAGTAGCATCTTGCAGGAGCTGCTGTTTTTTAGCAGCAAGTCTCAGCTTTTGACTTAATGGGCCACAGGGTAGATTGTACACAGAAGAAATTGGATCTGGGGTCATGGGGCCTGACATAGTGAGCATGTCCTTTCTAGGCTGCAAAGACCGGCTTTGCAAGTGTTAGGTTCTCTCTCATGGAATATCCTGTGTCTCTTTGCCTATAACCTTTGGGAAGCAAAAATAAATGTTCTGTATATTACACAGGAAGTGGAAAAAAAAATGAAATCACCTTGATATGACCCAGATGTCTTCTCATCAAAATGTCTTGGCTGCAAACTCTAATATTTTTTGTCATTCAACCTGAGCAAAACTGTGTTTCTGTCTTTCAGAATACGATAAGGATCTCATATCTAGCCAGCTTGACTAGATACATGGAGCAGATACAGATGGCTTAAATTCTGCCTAAAGTCTTGTGTTTCTTCACAGCTGTCCATAGCCTTTCAAAAGTTCAAATCCAGAAGTGACTAGCAAGGGCTCTTCAGTAGATTTGAGATTGTTCAGATTTGGGTCCCAGTCACTGAATTTTGGATCTCAAGACCACTGCATGTACAGGACTAAATATTTGCTATCCCTATGTACCTGGCCAAAGTAACTAGAAAAGGGAAAGGTGGCGTGAGGAAAGAAGCTGTTTCTGCTACTACATTTTTCAAAACATTTGGAGAATACTCTAAAAACAAGGAGATACTAAAAGATTGTTAACAGGGACAGCTCTTTTCTTTGAATGTCTGAAAACCACGTAGTGCTTGGTGATTGCTATCATAAATTCATTATATTCTACCTCTCAGTCTTTTTCATTAGTAGATCCCAGGGCTCGGCTGCAAATGTAATGCCCGCATCTGCAAAAAGCTAAGCAGCCCATCTGTATTTGCAAGCTGCTATCTGCTGTTTAATCTCTGTTGCATAGCCTTGATATAGTTTCCATAGGTGGTTCCATGCCAGACTGCTGCAGCTGTGTCCAGGCATCCTGGGTTCATGTATTTATAAGCTGCTCTTGGCCTGCACAGGCTGTTTGCCTCATTTATTTTTCCTCCCATTGCTCTGTTCGGTGTACTTTTTGCTCTTTTCTCAGAAGCTGGGCCTTATGCTCTGGTTTCTGCAAGCCCAGTAGCCAGTCCTGGCTGCTCCATAGCTGAATCCCACCTTCTACCAGAGCTCTGGCTTTGTAGGCAGACTGAGTTTACGGTCCCCTTCCATGACACGTAAAGCAAAGGTATACACAGAGATACTGTAAAGATTCAGAAATCCCAGAAATTCTTTCTCTTTGCTAGCACTGGTATGTGCAGGGCATGGCAAAATAATGCATGCCTTGCTACCTTTCCCTGCTGCCATCCAAGGAAACTGGGAACCTGTGTCCATCACAGAAGTTGCACAGCATTTCTGTTTACACCTTCTTCACGAGTCTTCTGCTCCAAATAACCTAGAAAATAGTCTTGCTTTTATAATAACTGACTACTTCTGCAGTATGTCTCCACTGCTGCCTCACCAGGTTGGGTCTCCTTCTTGCTTCCCACTTCCAGCCTTAGTTTTGACATGGAAAACTGGCTTGCTATAGGCAGCAGGCATTTACTTTTGTGCTGCATTTGAGAGGACACCATCAAAGTTTAACAAGCCTCTTTTGTTATAATTTTCACCTTCTGCGAATTTTAGTTCAACTTAGAAGCAGAAAATCCCAAAACGGAAAATACAGAGCAAACAAACAAGCAAAACAAAGCAAAACAAACACCACCCAAAAAACCCCAAACAGAACCTCTCGTTAAAACAAAGCTTGAAGTTTTCCACTAATACTTGACGCCTGGTAGCAAACAGAATTCATAAACTTCACACAGACAAATTACCTAAATGGTTGCTGCCACTGAAATGTGTGCACCTCATCATCCTCTGACGCATGTATTACTTGATCTGGAATGCAAATATTGGTTGGCACCTCCCAGAAATGGAGTAGTGTGTGCACAGTGGGTGCAAATGCAAATAGCGTCCCTTGGAGGAATGACCATGAAGCTGCCTGTGGTCATGCAAACCACTTCTGGCTTCCCTCCCCTTCCAGCATGGGGGGGACTGAAATGATTTGTTCTCGCTGTAGCTGTCTTGTGCACAATCCGAGAGCTCCTGTGAAGCTGAATGTGGTCAGCCTTTGTGCTTTGCCATGCTTTCAGTAGCAGGCCACATAGAGTTAACAGTCTTCCCTACACCCCACCAATGCCCCTTCAAAGAGAAAATTAGATCAAAGTTTTATCAGTTCCCCGTGTTTGAGAGTAACACATGCCAGGATTAATAGTTCTCAATTTTTCAGAAATATTAAAATTTGCTCTCTATTGTCAGGACAATAAATCTTTTACCCTGCAAGTTCATCTTGCTATAAGGACGACCGAGCGATTACTGACCCCAATTACACAATTAAATCTTTGAAATAATACTGTTTGATATTAAACAATTACATTTCTCATATGAAAATATCACCATTCTCTTGCCAGCTAAGAAGCTATTAATAATGCATCTACACAGATTCTATTGTGTGTTAATAATGAATGTCTACAAAACCTTATAGGATGTTAATACTGCATGTACCCGCAAAGCTCTATAGGATGCTAATATTCACCCACAAGGCCCTAGGAAATGCAAATGGTGAATCCAGAGCAAGGAAATTGTATTCCCTGTTCATTCTAGTCTCCAATATTGCATTCTGCTCCAGGCAGCAGAACGTCATAAGAAGGCTTAAAGAAGGTTCAGATTTGAGCAGGAGGAACAGCCACATGCTCAGGAGATTGATTTGAGGGACAAGGGAAGCAGCCATGTTTGGCCTGTTGTAGTCTAAGTTGTGTGAGTGGTAACCATCAGAAGTTATGTTTGACACCCACTAAGAACCAGAGGATTTTGGCACTGACCTCACTGGGACTTGCATTGGAGGATTTAGAGGGGGACACATGGGTCTACTCAGAGGTCTAAATCGAAATGTAGAAGGTGTTGGTATGCTGAGCTAGGAGGCGGTATGAAACCCTCAATGTACCTGCAAAACACAAGTATGCCAGTCTCTTTCTCTCCCTGGAGGTAATAATTCAAAGCAACAAAAGAGCAGAGAAATGAAAGATGGGGGCTGTCTGGAGGACTTAGATACTGAGATCTGAAATATATGAAGTAAGTCCTGAAAAGATGAAGTAGGACTCTCATTGCTGGCAATAGTTAAAACTAGTCTGGACCAGGCAGTAGGAAAAACACTGAAGGGGATGATATGGGCCTGGCTCCACTGGTGCTGGGCTAGGTGACATAAATGGTTACTTCTGTCAGTACTGTCCCTGGTTATGTCATGACTGCATATGCTTACAAATCCTACTAAGAGTGCATGCTGGTTAACAGGCATCCACAGAACTTTCACAGGAATATTTACCTTTCAGTTTCTCTGGGCCGCTGAAATACATGAGTCTTCATCTCTGGAATTGTTGCAAAGATAAGCAACTCTGCAGCACATTGTTGAATGACAGTGATGTGCCTCTACAATTCCCTGCCAGAGGCTTATAGTTCAAACCTACAAAGCAAAGTTTACTTGGTGATTATGGAAAGATATCCTTTACTCTTCACACTGGTTCTTGAGCACTGCAAGCAGAGAAACTTCACTCTAGAGTGCTAAACAATATCTTAAGCTGTCTTGAAGGAAAGATCCGGAACAAATTTAGTGTAGTCTTACAGAGTGGGCAAGCTTCTCGTGTTGTGACAGAGTGGGGCTCATTCCCCTGAGCCTGGCCATGTGGCACTTTCTGTTCCTCAGGTTTTTCATGGCAGCACATGCTGGACAAAGCAGTGACTTGCTTAGTGGGGCCACTTTGCACACCCAGCAGTGACAGCAACTCTTTCTGGTTGGATGGTGCTTACCCCTGTGCCCCATGCTTGATGGAGGCTTCTGAGACAGGCCAGCAAAGGCAGCACACACAGATGATGTATTCAGTGTGCAGCGCTGTTTGCATGAGAGAGTGACTTAGGGAGAATGTAACCCCTGACCAGGAGAGCTGGAAAAGCAGAACAAAACAGGGAAGAAAAAAAAAAAAAAAGGCAGCAAAAAGCTTAAACAAACCTTCAGACAGTTCACACAGGTCCCTTAGGAACAGACTGGGGCACTGTATAACAAAAGAACTATTTGCTTCAACGATAAAACACTCCTTTTGTGGTCTCTTCTGTGTGTATTGTAGTGAATATATTGACTGGCAGGAATGTTCATGGGAACAGTGAATTTTATGTAAATATTAGAGACTATTTGCAGGAAGCAAAATTTGAACTCATAAAAAGTAGTGTTCTCTATGGAAGCCTGCTCCTGAAGGTTACTCAGAAAACAGAAACATACAATGGGATTTACTGCATATACTTACCAAAAGTATATCTATCCCAGCTCCAATTTTGAATATCGACTATCTAGGGACAGTTTGTGGACAAACAATATGCTGAAAATTATTTACTGAGACAAGTCAGCAAATAATTGCAAATGACAAATAAATTTGAGAAAATTACAAATTGCTTGTGGACAATTCATGAGCAGAAGCGAGGCAAAATTAATCAGATAAATTATTCACAATGAATGAATCTCTCAGCTCTAATTAAAACTCTGTAGGGTATTAATAATACATGCCCAGAGAACCACAAACAGAATCATACAACTAAAAGGATCCATCTGTGTCTGCATCGCAGAGCTTCTCATCCTGTAACAGGGTGTTGCAGTTACCACGTCTCTCCGTATCTTTTTGTGTTTGAATGTTGATTCTGGTTGCTGCAGATAAAACTCTTCTTTGAACACGGTGTGTGAGGTTAGTGTGGTAGGTTTCTCCACTGATGCTTGTGATACATGGGAATATTCCTTCCTTTTTTTTTTTTTGTTGCTGCTTTTCCAACCCTAGGGGAATTCCTTGGCTTATCTGAGGTTGTTAAGGCTTTTCTTTCATGAGTGTCACAAATTATTTTTTTCAAAGATACATGTACAAGCAAAGACTGACAGATTTAATCCTGAAAATGTTCACGAGTGGGAACCACATGAGCTCCCCCAGCCTGGGGATCCCCACACTGGCTCTGTCAGTGCCCCCGTCCTGCCCCACTGCCCCTTGTCTTGCAGCTTGGGGCTCCCTGCTCGTACGTCTCCCATGACCCGGTGTGTGCTGCCTGCTTTGAGGAAGCCCTGTCCTACATGTGAGTATTTTGAGAGGTTCAGTCACTGTGTGTAGCAGGCGTCCGGCCAGGGGCAACAAGCAGAAGTCGATCTCAGTAGGCTGGGCTTTGAGCTGGGTGCCTGGCCATCAGATGTGCTGCACGTTTAAAAATTCCAGCAAAAGAAGGAAATTGGTTCTTTGCCCCTCCTCCACCTATGTAATTTAACTTTGCTTTTAATATAACTGTGCCTTAGTACTCTCAGGAACTCCCCAAACCCATTCCCCCTACCCTGATTCCCTGCCTGACAGACAAGACCTAGTCAATCAGAAAATTGTTTAATACTTTTCCTTTTATTCCCAAGAGATATCCTGGTCTTCTGTGTTCCCATTCATCAGCCCCTTTTCTACCAGCCACCCCCACCCCTCATGTGTCTTTTATCTGGCTAAAACCAATCACTCTTCCCCTCTTCTTTTTTCACTTCACAAAAGGAATCAGAATTTAATAAGAGCAAGCTGCAAAATATCAGCATTAATCCCCTTGTCCTCCTGGGGCTGGTGCCATGAGTCCCTGTGTCCCCTTATCGGCACCAAACTGTATTTCACCAGCTAGAACCATTCTGATAGCATAAATACCTGCCATGCAGGTGTCTCCAGCTGACAAGATAACACGTTATCAATCATACATCCCCGATTTATGCAAAAAGTCCGTCTTCCTTCTGTTTATTTCATCTCGCGGTGGATGGAGAGCTGAGGAAAGGAGGAGCTGAAAAATTAAATCTTTTCTGTTCCCATACACTTGAAAAGCCAAATGACACATCTCCTGCCTATACCATGTGAAGGCCTTTCTCTCCTGTAATTCACTTATTAGTGGTTGTGCAGTGGTGTTTTTGCAGAAAAATGAGTAGGGAGTAATTGACTATGGACTCCCATTAAGCTTTGTCATAATGCACAGTCCCAGAATGGGCCCTGCAGAAACACCTCCATCACAGTTACCTGCCGGAGGGAATGGTGAAGGCATGCTTACACTGATGCAGAAGACAAAAGATGCTCAGAGTACATCCTGCTCTTCACTGGCCACCTTAGGTGCCCACATCATTCATACACGAGGGTAGGGACATGGCTTTGTTCCTGGGAACTGCCCTGAGTCCTCCTGAGCATGTAAACAAGGAGGAGCTGTGTAGCGGAGTGGGGAGAGACACTTGGCTTTGGCAGTGGCAAGCTTCCATCTAAGGGTGACAGTAGTGGGCTAAGCCACAACCTGAGGAGGGAGCCCTCTGTTGTAGCAGCCTGCAGTCCTCCTGCAACAGCCCTCACATGGCTATTGCCTGCTGAGGCTCACAGGGACTGCAGGCTGAGGAGGATCTGCTGCAGTTCATGTCCCTTCTATTTGTGTCCTCTGACACAATTCACCATCATCCACAGGAGAGGAATAGTGCAGGATGTGCATGAAATAGCTGTCTCCATCCTATGGGGCAGAGTAGGACTGGGACTGATCTTAAGCAAAGGGGATGCACTGGTGAGGACCCACCTCAAATCTTGTGTTCAGTTTTGGGCCTGTCACTACAAGAAAGACATTGAGGTGCTGGAGAGAGTTCAGAGAAGGGCAACAAAGTTGGTGAGAGAGTCTGGAGAGCAAATCTTATGAGGAGTGGCTGAGTGAACTGGGGTTGTTTATCTTGGAGAAAAGGAGGCTGACGGGAGACCTGATCGCTGTCTGCAACTAACTGACAGGAGGTTGTAGCATGGAGGGTGTTGGTCTCTTCTCCCAAGTAACAAGTGATAGAACAATAGTAAAGGGACTCAAGTTGCGCCAGGGGAAACTCAGATTGGATATCAGGAAATATTTCTTCCATGGAAAGGGCTGTAAAGCCTTGGAACAGGCTGCCCAGGGAAGTGGTGGAGTGACCATCCCTGGAGGTGTTTAAAAGATGCATAGATGAGACATGGGTTAGTGCCAGAGTTAGGTTATGGTTGGACTTAGTGATCTTGAAGGTCTCTTCCAACAAATATGATTCTATGACAGAAGTGTATGTAGGGTCCCAGGTTTTCTACAGCTTCAGTTAGATTATACAAACTCTCTGAGGTTAAACTGGTGCACTTTCCAAATCTGTACCAGTATTGGTATAAAGATGCCTTTAACCAGTGTAGCTTTTTTTTCTGTTCAGTTTAGGGAATTAAACTTTAAAGGTAATGGGACCCAACATAGATCTAACAGTTGTTTTGATTGAAATATCTGGATACGATTTCACTGACTCAAATAGTCAGACCTGTACAAAGTATTGGGTTGACCAGCTTGACCTACACTCTGAAGTCTGATCTCAGTGGTAGCCCTTATATGCAGAGGACCAGTTTAAAAGTCCAAACCCTGCTACAAAAAAAAAAAAAAAAGGTACTTTGTAAGCAAAGGAATGGTGACGCAGTGCCATTTCCATTCCTGGGAGGTGGTGTTTTCTCTGCTCCACAGCACCTTCGGTTCACAGAGTGGCTGATGATGTGTGGGGAGGGAAATAAGCTGCAAGAGCAAATGACCTCAGAGGCAGCAAAGAACCTGGTTTCCATTGTAAATGCCCTTAGTAGGATGGAAAAAGGTGGGGAGTGGGGGAAAGGGCAGAAAGTACAAGGCAGAAAAATGACTAGAAAAGATGTCTTTTCAGCTTTTCAGCTGTTTCCACACCAGCTGCAGCTGCTCCTAAAAGGGGTTGTGGTTCCTCAAACATATATTTAACCCTATCCTCACAAGTGTTTTCTACTCTTTCATAAAAGCAGGTTTTAAAAATAACAGTGAATCCAGGTGGATCACACTACAGTACATTTCCTGGTCTCTAATCTATACTTGATTTGTAATGTGGTTGGTGCGGGGGCTGTATCTTTGGTCTTTGTGTGTAATACTTATCTTAGTGGATTTCTGTTCTGCAAGTAAAGCTCCCATGTGCTGCCTCAATACAAAAAATTAGTGATAATAATAAGTCACAGTCAGATCTGATTCTGGGAAGACCAGTTGTGTGGGAGAGGAAAAGAATAGTGGTTATTAAACCCAAATCATAGATGTGCCTGTATACTCTTAAAGTCATCATCTCCTGCCAGTGTCTGCCCTTGCTTCTTATTAAAAAGTAAAATTACTCCTTTAGGACAAAGACTTGTTCTGCTGGTGCTGAAGATGCCAGCTTTAAACTCTGGGGACAGGTGTGGTATCTGCCATCACTCACAGAGCTCAGAAATCAAAATGCTTGTGCCTGTAATGTCAGTGAGAGTGTCTGCCTCACCCTGACAAAGGACTCACTTGACTGGTGGACTAGTTATAATGAATTAGCTCACTGAGCCAATGTCCCTTTCCTCCCTCATCAAGGGTAATTAGCATTCTGTACCACCCCAGTCCCTCAAGCCACAGGAGTCCCCACCTTTGCACTGAGGTGCTGCAGGGAGATCAGCTCTATCCTCAGACCCTCCAATTTTTTGTGTTACAACTGATGTCACCTGCCAGACCTCTACCTCCTTTTTGCCCTTGGGACCTCTCCAAGCAGGCACCTGCCTTATTAGATTAGGACAGTCCCCTTTGGGGACATAGAGATGTATGGATCATGTCTACTGCAGTTTCCATCTCTAAACTATGACACGTCATCGATCAGCAACTTTCTGTTCTTGTGTCTCCTCTTTCAGTCATTAATGACCTTGATAGACACCTTCTACTCTGAAAGTGTATTTCACTGCCATGTTGTTACAGCACTGAAAAACATGCCTGTGAGGCTATCAGAAGCCTCCTCTTTCTTCTTCAACACTGAAATTTTTGCTATATCCACAGTGAGAGAGAACATTAGCATGAATGACCATGATGGAGGGCTATAAAGTTTTTATTATCGCAATTTTAGGCCATTCATCTTATGAGTGGCAAACTAACTCCTTGGGAGGGAAGTGCTTTGGGAGGGAAGTGCTCCGGGAAGCATTCTCTGAGCAGTTTGGGGAGGAATCCCAGTGGGGACAGAAGAGAGGAAGGACAAGAGAATTTGTGTTGTTCATAAAAGCAGAATAAAGGCAGCTTGCCATAATCCACCCTCAGCTACACTCAGGTAGTATGTAATTGTTGTCTTGAACTGGCCTGCCCTGGTTTAATGGAGAACAATATTTAGCCTCTTATACGTGCTAGTTTAGGACTGGGTAATGTGATTAACAAAAAGCTGCTTGCACAATACCCAGCACAGCTGCCATAGCACATGTACATGTTCTGGACTTGTGGATGAATAGACTATGAATATGTAAGCACTTTTCTCATATTTACTCCCCTTGCCCATCCTCCCCTTTGAAAAAGGCAATTTCTGTGCATCTTTCCCTGGTCTCTGGACTGTGACTTTCAGACAGGTTTGGATAAATCTGTGTGGGTGTGGGTTGTTTTGTCACTTATTACCAGGGAACTGCAGAGCTCTCTGAGTTTAAATTTATGTGTTCCGGCTTTTATTGCTGTGCCACTTGGCTCTTTTGAATTATCTCAGTCACCAAATGAATTTTATAGTCCATTGGGGGCTGTCCATGCTTGTTAAGGTGATATTTCCATCTCCAGCGTGCCGTGGAATCTCATCCGCCACGCAGTGATCGCTTCTACCCACCAGCTGCCTATCGCTGCTTCAAGAAACATCTCTGCTCCTTGGAGACTTGCACAGTTAAGGCATCCGTTGTGTAGGGGACTTCCGGAAAAATGCCCAGCTCACAGTGGACAACGGGCCATAAGTTTTGCTCAGGGCAGAGGTGAAATAGATGCTGTTGCAATGTTGGGTTGTGCTGGTTGTCAGTCTGGCTCTGTTTGGTGCAGAGGATCAGCAAGTTATGGGTTCTGTGCACCCCAGGGCCCTGCTTCAGGTGTTTCAAGTGCATCCCCCAGTAAAGAGGGACTATCAAGCAGAGGAGGCAGCCCAGTGGTAGGTTACTACAGAAATGGCAGGGACCTGGGCATCCACAGGATTGCAGCTGCAGAAACACAGACTCCACCGTGACCTGGTGTTCTGCCAATGGTGCTGAGCGCATTCATCTGGGCCTGACCAAGCAAAAGGATGTTTGACTCTATAGGATTTCTCACAGCACAGGCCCCAGGGCTTGGCTCTAGTGAAGATTCCGTCTTTGTGCAGAGCTGCTTCATGTGCTTTTGAGACAAGGACAGCAGTACAGTGCTCTGTCATGGTGCGGACACTCAGACCAGACATGGATTTCTCTTGCTTTTGTCCTTTTCCTCCTGATGCCACCTTTTTGGTTTGCATTATACTGTCCTCGCTCTCCCTTCCAGAGTGGGGTCTCATTTTGCAAATGGCTCCCCAGTGTCACTTTACTGAAGTTGTCAAAGTTTTGGAGCATTTTGGGAGCATTTTGGAGAAAGTTCCCCATGCCCTGCATCGGGTCTTCTACTGCAGCACAAGTGCATGGTGGCAGAAGTGGGAGAGAATATGAGGAATTCATCACTCTGCAGTGATGAATGTTCAAGACTTGGCATAGTGTTGCAGCATGAGGTGGAGTCTAAGGACAGACCTAATAGCTTGCACTCCTAGGAGGGATGACAAATGTCTCCCTCTCCAGCTCTGTGTCCAGAAGTCCAGCGTCATTTTCCCTCTTTCCCAGGAGATTTACTTCTTCCCAGTGTTCCTCTTAGGAGCCCTAAAGACACACCTGACATTGCTGCTTAAGTGTCTCAAAATGACCACCTCTGTCTCAGAACCTCCTACCTGTTTTGCTTGGGACCACTACCAAAAAGATATTGTATGCCCTTTGTGCCTCTTGCTGGCTTGACTGTTCCGCAGCCCATGTACTTCTGCAGTCCTGGGAGCCTGCAGCTAGAGAGAATGGCTCTGTTTTTTAGCCGCAGTATATCTTCCATCACATAGGCAAGGTACTGATTGTTCTTCAGATGATCTAGGGTTCTTAACATTTTTTCCCTGTTTCCCTTAGCAGAGTTCCTGTAGGAATAAACCACTGGAAGATGACTTGCCAGCTTCTTTTTCCTGTGCAAAGGGCTCCTGATAGTATAGCTCCATGAGTCTCTGCAGGACTTAATGTGATGTTGTTTTCTTTCTCCGTTCCTCCTTTGTAAACTACTACTCAATGATATATTGCAGCTGTTTCCACAATTCATTTTCTTAAGCCTGTCGTAAGGCTAATTGGTTTTCAGTTTAAGTCCTGGATCTTGCAAATTACTATGTGTGGGCACTTTGCAGGATCTGAGCTCCAAATTGTCATTCTCCACTGTCATTAGCTGTGTTAGAGTCTGTGTTAATCCCTCTCCAGTTAACTGTCTTCATACAGCAATTTAACTGCTTCGTATTAACCTGGCGTACCTCTTCCTGCTGCTCTTGTGCTGTGTTCCTATGTCACCCTTGTGGCAGCCATTGTGTCTTTCCAACTGAGCGCAAATAAAAGCAAATTATAAACAAAACAAAGCTTAGAGCTATGTATTTCCTCCTTTTCCTCCCATTCTGTCCCTCAAAAAAAAAAAAGATATTGCTGTAAGGAGTTATCATGTCAATCACTTTACTATATATATCTAACGTTTTTAATCTTCCCTCGTAAATCAATCGCTACAGGCCCTTATCTAGTTCAGTTGTCTGGAAATTAAAAAATAAAATAGAGCTTACAATAGGAAGAAGTCTGAAATGTCCTTCTGGGGAGGGAGAGGAGTAGGGGAGGGACTGAGTGGTAGCAAATAATACTTGGGATTTTATAACACCTTCCATTTAAGGATCTCAATGTACTTTGCAAACGGGAGTGAATTAAGGGTCACTGTGTCCCCCGTGAGGCTGAGAAGTCTTGTCACAAATCTGTGTCAGCCACCACTTGTCTTTATGAAGCACGTGCAGTTGTTGGAATTGCTCAGCCATTGCAGGGATAAAAGTAATTTCTTCCTGCTGCAGGAAATTAGCTTCTACCTGTTTCAGTTGGAGGCAGAGAGGAGAGTTCCCATTAGGAGCAGAAGGCTTCTGAAAAAAGATGAAAAATTCTGACCCCTTTTAACAAAGGTAACTGGGTTAGATGTGAATGCACTATAAACGCTCTGTATTTTAGATGCAGGAGAATTCAGACATGGAAAGACAAAGTGATATGTCCAGCATCACTCAGCAAACTAGAGGCAGCGAGAGGAAATCTTCATCAGTTGCTTTGACTGCAGAACAATCCTTCTTTCTGCAAGCAGCAGCAAGTTTTCCCTACTTGTGGCCAGCAGCGTGAAATTCGGGCTGTATGGCTAGGGATTCGATTGGATGGCTTTATCAGAAGCTCCAGATTTGCTTAGAGGCATCAAGGGAACAGTCTTTCTCAGGAGATTTCCACTGCTTCCTGCTTTAAGGAAGATTGTTTTCAAGGAAGACGAGAGCAGCTGTCTTTCTGGTTGTATCTTGGCATTCCACACTGGATGCCCCCAGCTCTGGGAAGGCACGCTGGCCTGCCCTGAGATGAGATAGCAGAAGGTACCAGATTTGTTTCAGGTTTGGCTGAATTTCTGAATGTAGGTTTGCATTGTTCTTCTCTTACCCTTACTGCTCCAACCCATCACATTCATCCTTCCCCTCCATCCTGATTCTCCTTAACTGCTCGTTCAGATTAGGAAACATCCTCTCAGTTTCTCTCATCCTCATTAAATCTTCTTTTTATTTTTTTTTTCTTTATCTTCATCTCCTTCTTCCTAGACTGTCAGTAAATTAAAAAAAAAGGGGGGGGAAAATGAAGATAAGTTCTTTAATGTGTCTTTAAAAATCTCTTTGAAAGTGATACCGTCTGTGTTATTTCTCTCTGTGTCTCTCTTGCTGCATTTATTTATTTATTTATTTACACAGACTGAACTAAAAATTGGCCTATTGATAAAAGCCACGGTGGCTGCTGTTTGCTGATGATTAGGTGCAAAGAAGAGGCTTTTTCCTGTTAACATGAGTAAATATGCAAAAGATATTCTTTAAATTGAAAGGACAAGCTAGTAACATGCATTCCTCCTCCCTCCAAAACCCCATGTCACAGGCACAGATGTCCAGGAAAAAGACTGGACTAGAATCCAAAGATAAAAGCAGATTTTGCCCACAAATGTGCATTTAACCCCAGCCACTGATTCCAGATTCTGATTCCAGATTCTGATTCCAGAAAATGCTGATGTCTCCAGGCCCCTGAGAAACGTTCTGGTTGCTCGCAGACTGCAAACTGCAGCCTCTCAACACTCATGGCTTCCATTAGCCAGTCCGAGATAGGAAATGGTACAGAAGAGCGACTTCTTACCCAATGAGTAGCAGGAGTTCCCATTCCTGCTACTGTTCTCTTTCAAAAACCGTAGCACTTTGCTGGTTTTGAATACATGAGAACCCAGACCAAAACATCTCCTCAAAATACCCGTAAGTCTGGGAGATTTTTGTCTGGATCCATGTGCTAGTGGATGTTGAAGTCAGAAAAGACCCCTAACTCATCTTGGCTCTGATCTGACAGTGTTAGGCAGTTGCTATCATTGCTGCAGCTATCTCAAGTACTAAAAGGAATGAAACTGCAGCAGCCTGGGCTCCTGCATTGGCCACATGCATCTATCCAGAGCTGTGTGCCTTTAGCAAGTAAAACTTACGCCCTTGCAGGTTTAGAGCTGTTCGGAAACAAGACAGCCAGGTTGAAGGTAGCTTGCTGCAATTGCACTTCTGGTCTCAGTAGTAGGGCTGGTAGCTCCTGGTAGAGGTGATCCAGACCATCTGTGCCATCCAGTTTACCGAACTGTTTGGTCACTGACATTAAAGAGCTGGGTTTAATGGCTTCAGGTGTTGGTTGGAGGGGACGGCTGGACCTCTTGTTTGGCCTCTAGTCTCCAGCCCAGGCTCCTGCTCAATGCCACACATCTCCCAGAAGCCAGTGTGTCAAGATCAAAAGGGCTACATCTCTGGGTTTTCTTCCTCTTTTTCCAACTTTCCCCACCTCGAGGCTGCCACTGCCTCCTTGCCACTCTGCCAACACCAGGGGAGCCTTGGCTGCCTCTCTGAATGCCAGTTCCAGAGGTACACGAGGTGGGATGTTGCAGAGATGGTGTCAAGCCAGATAAGCTTATTCCCTTAAGGCTTTTCTGTTCACCTGTAACATGCTTGTGACTAATGAGTGAAACCTGCTTCAGCCATTGGGGACCACTGCCACAGAAGGCAAGAAACCAGTCCAACACAATATATAGTGAGGATTTCTCTGTCTCTGTATAAAGACCTTACTGTGGAAGACGTGCAGGCTACTGGGAGAAAGAAGAGTGTCTCTACATAGTTAGCAAGCATGATGACCTCTTATTCTTCCAGTCAGTCCATATTCTCTCCCATCCACCTGGCTGGAGAGTCCCTGCCACAAAGGCAAGGGTACATCATGACTTTCCTGCTAAAATACCTGACACAGGCCCAGGAGAATATCCCGACCCAGAAGAGGAAGTGGTGGACATCTCCTGTCCAGCATGCGCTTCAATGGGGAAAAAAGGGATGAAGTAGGAAAAGGGAAGAAAACACTACAAATCAATAAAATCAAGAAATTAAACAGCAAAAACAAAGTAGAACAAAGATGGAGGATAGAGGGCAGAAAGAGGGAACTCTGCATCACAGGAAAAGTCAGTACAAGGTCTCATCAAGAGGTGGATCCAATCTTGAGACAGTATTTTTGCATTTTTTCCCCGGTTGGTAACCTGTAAGGAAGCAGCTGAGTGAAGCTATAGCACCATGAATAAATTTAGTTGTGTTTAATCTTTTATGTGGTTTATACTGGAAGGCACCACATAATAATACAAACTGGCATTGCTGCACATATCCAAGGAACTCTGTGGTCCTTTTTTGTTTATCTTTCGTAATGACTAAGGCTGGGTTCTCCTACAAGAGAAACAACAAAATGTTGCTGAGAATCCAACAAAAGTGTAAATGGAGCATGGGAGGAGAGTTTCTCCCAGACCTGTGACCTGATTTGTGCTGGTAGTATTTTGCTCAGAGGTAGAAACTGGTCTGCTTTCTGTGGTGGTGCCAAACAAAGCCCAGTGCATATCCATCTGCAGTTTAAGCTGTATCACTATGATGTTGCCTTTGGCTTTCCCATTACTGTGTGATTCTGCCTTTTAGTTGTCCCTTGCTTCCTTGGTACAAAAGTGAGGGCAATACCCCATGCCTTGGTGTCTGCAGTTGCCACTTCTCAAAAAAAACCCCATGACACTCAGTGATTACATGCATCCTAACAGTAGGGACCTTCTTAATGTCTTCTAAGAGATGCTGCAGGCATTTGCCAGACCATTCCCTATAGTCTTCTTTAGTGTTTATTCACTAATTGTTAGTGAATTGCTCCCACAGAGCACTTTGTTTTTGATGACTCGTGTAAGTGGCACATTTATTCCCAGACAAGGTTTGAGAGGGAGAACAAATCTAGTTTATTCTGATAAAGTGAAAATTAAAACAGTGGGCTACACTATTGGAAACATGAGTTATGCAAAATGAGACAGTAAAATGTGCTGTCAGTTATCTATATGACATACTCACTCCCTTCCCAGCTTTTCCTTCAGGAGCTCTCTCCCAGCCTGCAGGTTCCGCAGCTCTGTGCAGAGGGAGCACCAGGAGTTATTCTTCCTGAGAGAATAGCATACATGGCATACAGCCTTCCAGGATACACCCTTTCATTGTCAAGGAACCATGTAGGGAAACTGCCTTTTCAAAACAGCTCCTGACACTACTGTTCTTACTAGTTTTTTACTCAGAAAAGGAGCATGTACATTAATATAGTTCTTTCCCTTCCTCATACACGCTGTTCAGAGGATTTCTGTTTGGAGCATCCTGTTCAGGGTTTGATGACTTCCTGTAAGAAAGGCAAATGAATCATTCTCAGGTTTGCATCTCCAGCGCAAACATCAGGCCTTCAATTTCTTTAATGTAGGCAGCTGGCAAGGTGGGGTCCTCTAGGGCACACATAGATCGAAGCAGAGCTGTTGAACGGTAAATTGGTGGGATGATCACTGTTGGGCTGGAGAGTAGATAGCAGTCCTCATATGGGGGGACATAATGCCTCTGTGCCATCACCTGCTAGAGAGGGACTCCAGGAAGGATCCAGGCCTCCTTGAAGAAACACTGTATCTTTCTAGTTGGCTGAAGGCTGTTTCTGCTACTGACTCTGCTTTCTGGCTTTTTGGCAAGTTGTCCCTGTTTATACTCTTTTGCTGTCTTGCATGTTCAGATGGGAGTCTCTGAGGGTCTATGAGAGTGCTCCTCAGGTGCTTACACAGCACCCAGCACTCTGAGGCCTCACCACTAGTGGGGTCTGTGAGCCTAAAACCAAAACAAATCAAAACAAACAAACCAACAAACAAAAAGGATGCTGGGGTTTGCTGTGGAAGAGGTTCGGATAACTGTGTTATGAGCAAGGGAGGTTTCCAAGCTTCCTTAGACCTGGAATGTGATCAATTAAACATGAAAAAATGTCTAATTAAACTAATACGAAAAAGCCTGAAAGTGTCACAAAAACTGAAGGCAAGGATGCCAGTTCCCCACGGCATACGGCAGAGCAGCCGCTCTCCCCTTGCTACAAACGCAGGACTGTCACTTCAGAGGGATGTACAACCCTTTCATTTCTCTGGCTGTCACCATGGCAGCAGAGGGACCATCCTGGGAGCCGACATCCCGCCCCCCCCCCCCCCCTTATGAACAGGATTAGGGGCAACCTACCTCAGGGGATCTGATTTCACCTGGGGAAGACAAATAGAGAAAAGCCACCCATTTTTTCCACTTTTGGAGCCTGGCAGCTTGGTAGAAGATGACATCATGCAGGGGCTGGCCATGGGAGTAGAGGTGTATAGTGTCACCTGCTATACACCTATACACCTGCAAAGGCCTTTGGGGTCTCTTTGCTAAGTGCCTTTGGGATTGAAGCACTCTATTCTTTTATCAAAGAGAATTTATATTGGACGTCTAAACTCCTTTAAAAACAGAGAACTCTTGATGTTCTCTGTGTTCATGGCTGTTTGATGTGGGAACGTTTCAAGGGGCAGGTCGCCCTGGTTTCCCAGCCCCACCATGCACTGCCTGCATCCTCTGGTGTGGTGGGACAAGGGACCTCAAGGCTTGTGGTGGGGAGCAGGTCTGTATGGCAACCATCAGCTGGAGGGATGGGGAGCACTTTCCATTGCCAGAAAGGATGAGTGATTGAGTAAAAGCTTCTTTAGATCTCTTAAAGGACCATGATAAGCCCTTTCACACTGGAAGACATCACGAAAGCTAGCTTGAGCATTGAGTTAGGAGGCTTGGCTTTTATGCTTCTGGTGATTGTGATAACTCACACTCTTGGCTCAAAAAGCCTTGCTGTCCATTTGCCTGCTGTCGCTTCCCTCAGTTCAAGCAGCGGCGCATCATTTGGTATTCCTTTTCATGTACAAGTAATGCACTCAGTTATACGTAAGCACAGAAGGCAGAGCACTGTGGCAGGACCAGGAGGATGACGGAGTGTTCATAGCTCTATTTTTGTAGTGCAGAGAAAAGATTTTTAAAGGGTTGCAGTGTGTCACTGGGAGTTTGGTGTTCAAGTATCACAATGTTCCCCTTTTGTATTGGGTTTCTTTTGTTTGTTTGGTTGGGTTTGGTTTGGTTGTTGTGGTTGTTGGGGGGGGGGAGTGTTTGGTTTTTTTTACACACGCTGGACTTTCACTGTATTTAAGCTCTATAGGAAGAAGGGGGTGGCTCTAGCAGTGAAGACTTAGGAGATGATCCTACACCCTGGAGAAGCCTGGGAAAGCAGCAGTGGGACATGACCGAATGGGAAGCATGGGGAAGGCTCAACTGTTGGTGAGAGGAAAGGAGGAGACTGAGCTCCTAGGAGGTGAGGTCAAGCAGGTGAAAAGGACAGACAATCTTGAAATTGCTGTAGGTTTTTGAAAGTGAGAAGAAGAAATTGAAACTCAATCCAGTGAACACTTCAGAACCAAGGGAGAGGTGAAGCGGGATAGATGTGCTATGATGGGATTTCAGGGTGAGGAAACAGAATGCTAATGGCTATATTGTGTATGCCTCGCATGTCGGAGAAGCGGAGGAGAAGTTGCACTGCTTGGAAGTGAGCAGTAATGAGCGGTCAGGCATGTCTCTCAGCTGTCAGGACAAAAAAAGAAGGGCTTGGGTGCTGCCTCTGTTGCCCAGCTGTCTTTATCCCAAGGGACTTCAATCTGAAAGCCTTTCCTGGGGAAGTTCATTATCTCTGCTGTTTTCCCTGCAATCTCATTCTCTGCAAGGGCAGAAGTGGCTCCCCAGCTCCAGAGACCAGGCTGTATTGTGGTGGCCTCGTTCTCCCTTTCAAACCTACCAACTCCCTAAAGGCTTCTGCCTTTCTGTGCTCTTTGAGGAAATTAGTTTGCTGAAGAGAAACGGCATAGTCATTGTAAAAACTATTCCAATTAAGATGTTTAATTGCAAAGGAGGAAAAACCATTTGTAAATCAAATGAATCACCCTGTTTACAACGCAGAAGAGTAAGGAATGATCTGAGATGATGCTGATATTTTGGCAGTCAGAGGCACAGGAGATGCAGCTGGGTGTATCAAAGTAGCAGAGGAAGCAGTGGCTTTTAGAGCAATGGCAAGGCAATTAACTTTGCACTCCTTATATTCCCTTAGTTATCTGCTTGATTTTTAATACACAAGTGTGTCCTGTTGTCTCACTGCCTCTCCAGGCTGTGCTCGCTGTGGGGCAGCACACATGCCGTGGGGCTGTGCTGGGGCAGGGGACAGTGGGCAAGGACCAATGGCTACACCCCCAGAAGTGAGCACCCCTCAGCTCACTCAACATTAACTAATCTCACACCTGCTCCCACGCTAACAAGACAGGTGGGGGAGCACCACCAGCTGGGGCTTCTCTGCCTGGACATACTACCATTGCATTGTGGTTTGTCTGTCTATGCATGTTGCATAAGATAACAGAGGTGCAGCAGAGGCTGGAGCACTTCTGAGTAGTCAGGGGATTGTGGCTGCCTGTGGTGTGCATGCATTTATAGCACAGCCTCCAGACCTTCCCCTGAATTGTTGTTGCTGCATGAGGATTGAGGGTGGTGAGAAACTTCCAGCAAGTCCTCAGAAGGAGGTGGAATCCATGAAGCAGTCACACTTGGTAAGAGGTTGGCAGCAGTATCTGTCTGCTTGGTTGCTTAACTATTAAATAGCATGTCTGTACTCCCATAGGATGTTCTGCAGTAATAATTAATAGTGATTACATAGTGATAATACAATAGTTATGCTAATATAATAGTTCTATCAGCCTGTATGTAAAGAGAGATGAGCCAATGCTATAAATAGAGCAGTAACTATATGGAGAGTAGTCTTAATGACAAGAGTATCACATATAGTAAATATGCTGATATTATTTATAATAAACAGTATAGTTCCTTACCCGCTATAATTAATCTTTGCCGTTTCGCTGCAATTAACTCTCAATGCTTCAGTCCTGCTCTTCTGTTTTCCTCTCTACTCCCCTGCACCCAGCTGCATAGAAATGCTTCAAGATTCATTGCTTCCAAGTCAAGCAAGAAACTGTGCTGGGTTGAGTAGGTGCCCATTAACATGCATACTTACAGCAGAGATCTAGGCACCCATGACAGACAGGTGCTCAGGACAGCTGCAAACTAAGGGTTTGGAAGACTTTGCCTGGATCCACACACTCATTAGTATTTAACTTCCTCACACATGGAAGTAGTAAGGAAGGTGGATGAGGAAAGGGATGAACTCTCATAAGCTGGCTAAGCCAGGTTATGGTGTCTGTTTCATCAAGATGCCTTGTTGCTCAATGGATGCACACTCATATCTGTGCAGGGAAACACAGCCTCCTCTGAGTATCTAAAGTGAGCTCAGAGATACAGCTGCAAACCATGGAATATGCTGCACACTTGGATCTCCTGCCAGTGGCTCCAGGGAGGACCTTAGGGCTGCTCTGTATTTTTGGAGGGGCTTAATCCTCAGCTAAAGATGCTTTCTTAGGGTGCCAGCAACCAAAGATGAAGAAAGTAAACTCTGAGGTTAGGGATAGCACAAGCTCTGGGGAAAATAAATAAATAAAAGGTGGAGAGAAGCAGGGGTCAATGGAAGGAAGATCTTCCATAGCTGCACTAAGCAGGTAACAAGTTACAGCTGGGATGAAGGTCTGCCGCCAGGGAGAATAAAGCAGTTGTTTGTAAGCTAGTTACTTTTTCAAGGCTTTTCTCCTCAGCAGAAACTTAGAAATGAGATAATTAGATTCAAAAATCCTATGAGGAGAGATCAGTGCTGACTAGAGATTGCAATGCATAGAGGACATTTTCTCAGGCCATGGTAGTTATGCACTGCAGAAAAGGATACAGCACGTGGTAAGCTGACAGACAGGCTGGGTGTACTGGGATGATAAAGAGAGGCAAGGTATCCTCAGGGAGAGGAAGAAACCTTCTCAGGATGTAACCACAGTTGAGGGGTTACATAGCCTGGACTATGCTGAAGGGTGTTTTAAGGCAGGTAGTTCTTCCTAGAAACCTGGCCTTTGTTCCTGGCCTGAGAACCATTTATACCTGTGGGGAAGCAGCAACTGCAAGCACTAACTGTGACCTGACACTGCCTGAGGTTTATTAAAGCCATGGTGTGAGGCATAGCCACAGTGCTTGTTGGAGCTCCAAGGAGCATCCTGACAGCACAGATCTGTACTAACATGGTGTCCTCTGCTATCAGATGGTGAAAGCTGCTTTACTGAGGTGTCTTGAGGACTTGAGGTGTATTCTCTTATGCTGATACTTCTATGGGGTGCTTTTAAAGAGTATGTGCTGCTGTTATGGTTATATTACTTGGAAGGCATTAATAGTGGTAGACCAGATTAGACTTCTCAGTGGAACACTGTATTGGTAGCATTACAAAAATAAAGACTTTTTGTCCTGATGCTGGCTGGAAAGGTTGGGGGAAACATTGTTTTTTCCAAAAGATGTCTTCTTCCTTCGAGGCTTGCGAGCTTGGATCACAAACCTAAACTCTCTGGTGAAACAACCCAGCCAGTTATCTTACAAAATGCCTTGCTACAAATTATTTTCCAAGTTCAGATACCTCTTGCAATCACAGTATTTTTGTAAAGTTCTGTATAGGGCCTGCTTGGCAAAATCTTTAGAAGCACTTCAGTACTTTCTGGAGGCGGAAGTGGCCTCATGGTCTGGTGGAAGGCAGATGGCTTTGGAAGAATACAAAAGTATCCTCAACAGCTGCCTTTGTTCTTTGAAGATCAGCATGGGGCACAAAGGGTCCAAAGCGCTGGAAATATGGTGTGCAGTGATAAACTCTGAATCGAATTTCTTTGCTTAGGAGCTGGAATGTGTTACCTCCCAGGTGCATTCTAATTATTTTAGCCCAGTACCAGTGTCCACTTTGAAGAAGATGCCTTTATTTTCTGGAGAGTTTACAATTCCATTGTGCCTTGTCTTAAAACATTGTCTAGCATTTGCTGCTGGTACAGTACCTGGTCCAGTGAAGGCAGCTGTGGGTCCCCCTTAGCACTGGTGATTAATTGCCTTCAACTTAAAGCCAAAGCAGGAGGGCCTGGGGCAGGCACCACTATGCAAGCAGAACAACTAGGGATAAACTTGTGGATCTTGGTAAGAGTCCACAATTTCCTGTGCTGTGCACAAGCAGAAGTTGATTCAGGCTTTCCCACAGCCAAGCCCTAGTGAATGGACTAAATCATTTCATGAAAAAGAGAGCTTACACAAGCATAGGATAAACCTCTTTGTGCCTCACTTGTTCCCTTTGGGGAGCCAAAGAGATGTAATGGAGCAAGTCAGGAGTAAAATTACAGCTAGTGTCCTACAGGAAAAAAATATGGGGGAGATGGGAGAGCAGAGGACTAAAGGGAGAGAGAAGGAGAAACTGTGCTTTCATTTTCTGCTCTCCTTTTCTTCCCGCTTCCCGTTTTTCCATGTTTGTGTCAAATACCTATGTGTCTGTTCCCTTCCCCTCTCCCAAATCTCATCTCTCTTCAGAGCTTTGGCTTTAAACATGCACGCATATATATGCAATTAAATGCAGGCTTTGACTTTTCGCCTGGGAAACCGGAGGGATAAGGTGAGCTGAGCTTTTAATTACGAGTACTCATTCTGGGAGGCAGGGAATTCAAGCCAACAGTAGATGCTGCAGTACTGCTTAATCCTGTCTTACAGGGAAGGGGGGGGGGGAGGGAAAAACACAACACATTAATCTGCTGGTGAAAATATTGTTGCCTTTTCACTTTCCACTTGCCTTTTTTTTTCTTTTTGTGCCAAGTGGAAACTAGGTGTTAAGTACTGAGGATTTGATTGTGGCTTTTAATAAAGTGGAAATTTTAATGTGCAGCTCTGACCTCTAGGATCAGTCTGTGTCAGAGTGGTTTTTTTAGTTCTGTTTGGTTTTTTGTGGCTGTTTTTGTTGTTGTCTTTTCTCCTTTCTGTCTCTCTCTTTTTTAGAGTAGACACACTGGGCCTGGTTCATCTGGGCTTTTTCATCCTTTGACATGGCTGGAGTTTCACCACAGACACCTTTGGCTCTAAGTGATTTTTGTGATGGAGAGGTGAGCTGCATAGGCATTTAGTGGCACTGTTTCCAAAACAAGCACAGTTGGGGTTGTTTGGGGGAAAACAGGAAAAATATATGTTTATGTCCTATGAATAAATCACTAACAAGTTTTCCAGCATTACAGAAAGAAAAAATTGTTCCTTTTTCCTCACCATAAGCCAGATATGATCCATGGTCCAATTTGACTTACACCAGCCATTATTTTCCAGTTCTTTACAGGGTTTTTCCCTATGCTTAGGACCACTAAATCCTTGCCTTGCTAGCAAATGAAAGGCACTACAGAGGAAGGTAAGTTCAGGCCAGGAAACTCTGCTAGGGTAATGGGTATGAGTACCATAAAAAGGTCTGCCTGTGGAAGAAAACCAGAATAGAAGGTGAAGTGTGCCCACATTTAGAAACGTAGCATCTCCGCCTAGTCACTGGAAGGCACTGTATCACCACCTCTTTCTGTCCATCTACCATAGCCTGTGCTTGGGCCCTGTCAGTCAAAGCCTGCTCCTTCCTGCAGCTCTTTGTGTGCCATTTTCTGCAGCGTGGCTTCCTCTGACTTCTGCTGGAGCTGCTGTCTTGCCAGCCTCGGTTCAAGCTGGGCTGTGGGTCTGTTCCAGTCCTCACCACTAGCTGCTGCAATTCCTTCCACACTTTTCACACTTCATCCTTTCTCTTTAGATTAAATAACTAAATGACAGTGTGAACCTATTGCATCTGTGCTAGTAAAAGAGAGAGGTCTTTCCTTCCATAAAAGAGTGCAAATTACTCATGTAGCGATACTTCACAAAGAAGAGGTACCACACACAGGTCCATAACTTTCTTAACATCTTTTAAATGTTTAAATGAAACTTTACTGAAACTTCTTTACGTCTTCTAAAGATGATGTAGTCAGGGCCAAATTTGTTAGAAACCTGTCTGAGAATAGAGTAGAGATGAGAGTTGGGTTTCAGAGGACAAGTTAGTCAATAGCGTTATGGAGTTCTTTGCTTCTCTTTTTCTGTGCTTCAAGGAGAGCTGGGCTAACGTGAGCATTTCAAATAGGATGCTCTTTGGATTTGAATACCTCCATCTGAACCTGTTCTTACAGTTCTTGTTCTGGATGGGTGTCTACTTGGCATCTCCTGACAGCTTTCTGCTATGAACTGTGACTTTCTGTGTCGCATAATAGCTGAGACCTTTGCATAGCCTGATGTTAACTAGGAGACTTGTCTGTCTTACTGATGTGAAAAACCTATAAATTTTGTGGCTGCCTCTGAATGTCTTCTGTAATACCATCATGACCCCTCTAATTAATTTCCACAATGCAGCTTTACCAGGTAGACCTCAGTAACCTTCAAGCTGACCTCCCTAACCTGCTGTTCCTCACAGGGCTCCCACTATTAAGAGCTGAATAATCCAGCTGAACCTACCACCTCCAAACAGATTTATGGAGTGGCATGGCCTTGACATAGAACATGGATTCCCTTCTCCAAAGATATCAATTGCACAAAACCCTTATTTCTTGTCCTCAGCTCTTCTTTAGATCCTGTTCTTCCTTCCTTTGCTTGAATTCTTCAACTTGGAAAACTGATATTGTGTATGTGTGGCTACAGTGTGAGTCATCTGTGATAAAGGAAGAGTGCCCCAAATTATGTGGCGTTCAGTTTAGGATTTAAGGGTCTGTATTAGCTTCTTCGCTTTAGATAGATTTCCTGTGTGACTTAGTCAAGTAGGAGGTGTAACAAGGAATTTGGTAATTGCTTAATGAAACAGTATCCATAGGGATCTGGGACACTAACTTGTGCACATGTAGAGAAGGCACTTGAAAAACTAATATATTCTTTAGCTTAAAAAAAAAATACATATAGGCTTCTCAGGAACACTTCAAATTCCAAAGGATTTCTAATTGTGCCCTTTGTGTCTTTTACTGCCACTTAGTTGCTCAAAAATGCGGAGTCCCTGGATGAATTTTACTTTTGGTCTCCATGATTACCTTATTTCACCTAGCTTGTACAGCACAGGTAACAGTAGTGCCCCGCTTCCCTGAGACTCAGCAAGGGGAAATGCAAGAAGTGTCTGTTTGGCTGGTGTTGTGCCTGGGAAGGGAGAGAAGCACTCCACTGATGAGCCTTACAGGGAAGGAAGGGCTTTCTGAACAAACAGCAGGAATCAATGCAGTTTCTGTTTGTGCCCAGTTTTGCTTAACATTTAAATGTACTCAGTGAGCCATCACTGGGCAGAGCTGAGGCACAGAGGGACTGTTCAGGTCTGAGGTAAGGACCTTAATCTGTTGGTTTGCTGCTTCCTTCTTTCTCCACCTCCAACCTTGGCGTCTCCATCCTGTAAAGAAGCTCAGCACAGCCATGCCACATTAAGTGCTCTGACCACTGCCATAACCTACATTTCAAACCACCTTCATAGCAGACGGTAGCTCTGGAGAAGGGACTCTACGCATCAAAGTGTTTTGGGGAGGGTGTGGTGGATAAAGGGGAAAGAAATGATAGCAGTGTAAATAACACACTGGGGAAGGGACAAGCAAAAGGAAAGGGATCATCCAGTTCGATTTGCTGTTGTCATTTAAAAATACCTTGGCCGTGGACTTGCCTATAAGTCTGTGTGAGACAGTTGAGGCTAACGGTGCAGTCCGTACGTCAAGAGGGTATGTCTGGGAGAAGCATTTATTTAAGACAATTGTGATCAAATATTCATCAACTCTCTCCCTCCATTCCACTACAGCTTCTTTCTCGCTTGTCTCAGATGGAAAAGACTTCAGAGTGAAAGAGGGAGCAGCACTTAAATGCTTATTTATGTTGTCATTTCTAGCCATTTTATCAGGTCTCTAATGAAATAGATTTTCTCTCAAGAGGTGCATATTTTCTGAGCCAGAGGGGGAGAGCACTACAGATTGCTGAAAAGTCTGCCCACATTCAATACATTTACTGCATTATTAATGATGATAAAAGCAAGAGGTTATAAACATTTTCTTTTCTAAATTCTAATTGCAGCTGACCTTAGCTTAAAAAAAACCCAAAACAACAACAACAAAAACCAATTGGGCGGGGTGGGAGTGGGGGCTGTGGAGGGAGGGAAGCACAAACAAACCCAGTGAGTCCAAAATGTAACTGTCAGGGCAAAATTCCTTTCTTGACAATCCCCAATGCTTTCACATATATCATTTCTAAGAGCGCTGCCAGAGCCAAACCATTTGGGACTAGAATTATAGCAGAGATTAGCAGGATTCTGTTCCAAGAATATCTTTATGGTGATCACTTGTCACTTGTCATTACAAATAAATCCTATTGGTCTTCTTCCCTCGGTCTCATCCTTGGCTTACTTACACTTGAGAGATCATTCTTTTCATCCCCTCTTTTCCAGTAAGCAAAATTCAAGTGGCCTCTTTGAATGGCTGCTGGTTTATCCTGACTCAACACAGCCCTGGTGGAGGGGGGAAGGGGATAGATACAGGAATTTTTCATGCTTCTTTTTGATCCAACTGCTGGTAAAATGTGTTTTCATTGGTGTTGTCAGAATGTTGAATGTTGCTGTGGTATCATGTGGGACAGCAGCATGTACACAAAGGTTCAGGCAGGTTACCTTATATCCCATTGCCTCAAACAGAATGGAGGTGCTTTTTTTGTTTTGGCTGTGATTATGTATCACGACAGCACCTAGAACATTCCACCAAGGTGAAATTCCTGTTACGCTGTGTATTGTTCATGTACATGCAGTGACAGCTTGCCTGGGGGGTTACAAAAAAAAAAAAAAATGCAGAAAGTGATGGCATGAAAAAATAAAGCAGATTGTTTATATCCCTGCATCAGTTTATCAGTTTGAGTACCTGGGAGGAGTACCCGGGCATCCCAAGTCTTGCACTGCTATCCCATCTACTGAACTGCATTCCTTCTCTCAGATATGGATACAAGCAGGGCTCTGGACAGGGCAGTTAATAATGACAGCATCTGCTTCAGGGATGCTGCTGGTGATCTTGTTCAGAGCAGCATGAAGCAAATTCTGCTGGCTGAATTCACCACAGCTGTAATGAAACCCACTGAGTTTTTATGGGTGATGCTGAGAGCAGGCTGAGACATCCTAAGTCTAAGCAGCAGAAATGGAATTTGAAGCAATTAAGGATGATATTGTGCTGTTACATGAATGATTCAAGTTGCTTATCAGTATGAACCCTTGGAAGGGTTCAGGGTTGAATGGAATTGCCTACAGACTTCTGTTGCTTTCTCTGGAGCTTTAAAAGAGACACTGCGTGCTAGCATTGGAGCTTAGGCTGGTGTTTGGGTATGCTTTAAAAAACTGAACACGTTCGCTAATATGTTGGCTTTGTTTGCAACAGAATGCCTTATTTCTATTTATTATTTCACTCATTTATTATTTATACTACAGTAACAGCTAGAGGCCTCTTTCTGCTAGGTGTCATACAGATTTTTTTGTAGGAGGAAAGTTTGCCTCCTGACATTCTGCCCGAGAAGTGGGAGTGTGTTCAAAGGAAGTAGCAAATCAGTTGCAAAACTTGGAAAAGGACCCAGCTCTCTTGGGTCCTGGCCTCTTGTCTTAACCAGTGACCCCCTACAAACAGCTACATGAAACAAAGCTATTGCTCTCACTTTGCGTGAAGTCTTTAATTTAAACTGATGCTGAATGGGAGCCTTTAAATAAATCAAACAATTAGTGCTCTGTTTGGATGGAAGGAAAGTCTTCCTGTAATATATTGCACATCTGAAGAGGACTGCACTGCATGAAGCCAGTGGCCTCTAAATTTTTTGTGGAGTCTAAGCTGGTTTTTTCCACGTGCTTTCCACATGGCAGAAAATTAGAGCTCTCCTTTAGCTTCTCTTCTTGCTAGGAGATATTTTCCACGTTGCACAAGGTACCAGGGGAATGTTCCACAGATGGGCAAGTTAAAAACTAAGGGTTTTGATGGCCACTTGTCTCCCTTGTCCCCGAGTTTAAAAGCAGTCAGTCAGAAAGGGACCAAACCCTTGGGGATTCACATTTGCTTTCATTAGGATAATTAAAGAACAGAATAAGCTGAACAGACAGACTTGCCCCTTTTAAGATGCAAATGAGGGATTCTGTGAATGGTGTTTTACAGTCAGTTTCCCTTCATGCTCACACAAAGAAATAAAATACCAGTTTGAAAAACTAATGGGATAGCCTAAGCATCTTGATTTAATGAGTTTTCTACCAGTGCTGGGACATAGGTGATTTCTCCTGATCTTGTGTACTATTTCCATGCGGCCATTTTCATTGATTATGTTCTATTAGACAGAAGGTTTGTCTTTCACTGTAGGCTTCAGGTGTAGAATGTGAGGAAAAGATACTCCTTGGAGCCTTGGGTTCCTCTCTAGAGGCCAGGAGCGATCCAGGCAGCCCCTTTAAGGTCTGTGTTCCCCACATGATCAAAGCTAATGACTGCTGACCAGGTGCCACATAACTTCATATTTTGTGATGCAGGCTGAGAGTTGGCCTCAACTCATGAGGGCAGCTTCTGTCAGCGAAAGCTCACAGCAGTTGCTGGGGCGGGATGTGGCCTTCCCGCAGGCAGTGTGTTGGTATACAGTGACTGCAGTCATACAGGGAATATACCACAGCACAGATTTCTGCGGGGGGAACAAGCTGCTTCCCCAGTTCTAGTAATCCATGGAAGTCAATGGAGACATATGCACCCTGGCCTGTAGAAACATCACTTGTCTCTTATAGGGAACGGCTGAGAGAGCTGGAGCTGTTTAGCATGGAGAAAGAGGCTGAATAAGGAGACCTTATTGCTGTCTACAACTACCTGAAGGGAGGTTGTAGTATGGAGGGGGTTGGTCTCTTCTCCTGAGTAACAAGTTACAGAATGAGAGGAAATGGCCCCAAATTGCACCAGGAGAGAAGGAAATATTACTTAATAGAGAGGGTTGTCAGGCATTGGAACAGGCTGCCCAGGGAAGTGGTGGAGTCACCATCCCTGGAGGTGTTTAAAAAGAGACATAGATGAGGTTCTTGGGGACATGGTTTAGAGGTGGACTTGGCAGTGTTAGGTTAACAGTTGGACTTTATGCTCTCAAAGGTCTTTTTCAATGGAAATGATTCTATGCTTCTATGATTTCCTCCATGCTCTAGCTAAGTTCAGGAGATGCTGCTGAGGTTCTCAGCTGCAGGGAGCAGGCACCTTCCAGAATGCCCAGACAGGGCCATGCTGCGAGAAGTGCAGTAGTAGTGTCTACAGTGGATCATAAACACATGAGAACTGATTGTGATGTGTTTCACAGGACCTCTCTGGCTCTTTAGCAGCCAAGTGCAAAAACTCCTCTTGCACCATCTGTTAGAAAATGTGCCTTCCTAAGGCCTTTGAAATAGCAGTACTTTTGCCTGAAGTAGATGTGGTAATGGAGAGAATTGTGGTTGGGTTTTTCAAGGGAGTGTTCTTGACATCTCCTTTTCTAATCTACATAATATTCTTGTCGTTCACCAGACAAAGCAGCAATTTCTTACCTTTGCTAATGTTGCAGCACATCTACACACTAATTTGTGCTATTATTTCTGGCATTGGCCCTACTTTTTTTTTTTTTTTTCCTTCATGATACAGTTAGGGCAAATAATCATCAAATAGATGCCTTTTCCTCAGGGATGTCACGAAACTCCATTTATGACAGACAGGGCTATTTTCTTATTATTTATTTATTCATTTTCTCTGAGGATATCTAGGCCCTTCATAAACATTGCCTGGTTTTCTTCCAGTGCACTGAAGCTTTGTGCACACACTGGTGCTATTCTGCACACGCGTGCAGTGTCTTTGTATCTCAAACAGTCAGTTCTTGTTTAAGTGGTAGACTTGCTCTTCTCCGCTTGTTGCGGTGTCGTTGCATTTGCTTCTGCCCATGGGACAGGTGCCAGAAGGCATGTGTGGGGAGGCGGCAATTCCATGAAGGCTACACGGAGTATAACGCTAAGCAAATAACAAAGTCATTGCAGGATGTTCGCCTTCACCTCTATTTTTGTAAACACTCAAGTATTAAATATAAATGAGTGTTTCAAGGATGCATGTTTTCTTCAGGGATGTCTGTTTACTTTATTGTTGTTATAGGAAAGCTTGTTCCCTTGGGGTCTGGAAAGAAAGAAAGATATCTTTTCCTCTCTTCTTCCCCTCCTTCCTCTCTCTCCTCTTCCTTTTTTTTTTCTTGCTTACTTCACTGAGTAGTAACAGTGCAATGACCCTTCCCAAGCAAGAATGCCCTTATATATGCAACACAAGTGAAATCTTAGGCACATTATAAATCTCAGCAGCTGTCGTCTTCCCGTAGGAGCTTTGCTTGACTCTGGTCTCTGTTTTTTTTAACACATGATACTCACCTGGGTAGCTACCCTGCTCCTAGTACTTGATAACAGCCCATTTAACAGGGGACAAAGGCTGAGATCAGAGCTTACAGGTCATTGTCTGCTTTCTGATACAGTTCTGTAGCAGTCTGGGTGTGTTTTCACTAGCTTTACCTAGAGTTGCTTCAGACTAAAAACTTGCTCTGCTGTTACTTCAGATCAGTGGTACAAAATAGACAGTGTAGCTGGAGACATCACCTTGTTGGCTGCTTTATTTTTTCTAAGGTAAGTTGCCTTGCAGTAGAAGCATGCCATTTTTGGCTGAACTGCAAGTGCAAGATCATTACTGAATATATTATCTTAATTACATCACATGGGTGTCATGTCCACTGCAAAGTACTGATGAGATAATCCTAAACCATACCAGCTGTCAGCAAGAGGAAAAGAGGTAGGTTAGGGATGCATTTAATTTTTGTACACTTGACTGTTTTGCATAAACAAGCCATTGCATCGGTATTAGTTTGAAAAACATGCAGATTAATTTTGGTACACTTACTAGCAAAACTAGTTTTTAAAAAATAGAGTCTCTTATGGCATCCAGGATGTAATGTGGCATTCATACTTTTTTTCAGTGGGCAGCTCACAGCTACTCCACTCACAGCCTCTTGCAGCAGGGAGCAGGCAAGAACAGCAGCTGTAGGATGCTCTGGTCCCAGATGAATGAAGCACATATGCCACAGTATGAGAGCTGTGTCGCTAGGGAAGTGATCAAAGCTCTGCTATTTATAACTATTGCATTCATAGTCTCCTTCTGCCTTAGATCCAGGAGCACAGCTCTTCCCCATCCCAGCTGTTTCCAGGAGAAGGTGCTATCAGGAACTGTAGAAAATCACTAGTACCCACAACCAGTTCTTCCAGTCACCTTCCAGTGTCTTCCAGTTTTCAGCACTCATGGTGTTGGCAAACTCAGAGCAGTCCTTCTTGTGAATGGGATTTGGCAAAATAAATGAGCTGAAACTCTGCAAGGGGATCATTCATCACAGCAGAAGCTTGGGCTTCTGCAGTGTTTGTCATCTGTAGTGCCTTTGTTACCAATTCCATCACCTAAGTCAGCACACCTTGTCATGTGGTAATAGCTAAACCACTAGCCAGTGGCCTCTCTCCTCTGCTTTTGCAGCTAAGAGGCAAGGTTAGAGGCAAGTGGAAACAGTTCACACTTGTACATTGCATCTAGTGCAGAGACACTGCGGCATTTGGGTGGGACTATCTGTTTGTGCAGCATTTTTGTAGCTCTAAGAAGATGAGTTTTTTTTCCTCACTTCTTTCCTTTGTTCCAGTGAGTAAATGAGAATTCATGGTTTTGTTTTGGTTTGTGTGTGGTGTTTTCTTGTTTCTTTTTTTTTTCTTTATCTCCCCTTCCTTTTCCCCACATCCTTTCATTACCCCTTTCAGTAGAGAGAATTGTTGCATCAGTCTTTTTGGGAAGGGGTGAAAGAGTTTAGTGAAACGGAGGAGAGAAAGACAAGAATGCTAGCAATTAATGGAGGGCTGAATGATGGATAACCTGTCTGCCTTTCTTACATATTTCTTCTGCACCTCTTTCCAGTCATGCTCACATGCGTGCTCTCACCTGCTAACAAAAAAACAGGCATAAACTGTCATCTAAATTCTTTGATTAGCCTACCTGCCCTTTTTTCCTTTTTCTTCTCTTCCACATACTCTTTAATTTCCTCTGTTGCATGTAGAGATGTAAAAATACTTGAGATTCATTATGGCATGGGAAGGTAGAAGCCAGCAGTAATATGAGAGAGTTGGTGTGGAGAAGGAAAGGAAATTCAGACAACATGGCAAACCTTGAAAAACACCATTATTTCTGGATCCCATGGAGGGTAAGTGAATATCTTTGTATGAGGAGGAACAGCCCTATGGCTGCTATTCCTCATAGCAGCTTTCCCATGTGCTGCTCTACAGGTCTAGGTTATTTCTGCAGGATGAGTATTCTGGACACTGTCCTACCCCAAGAAAAGCCCTGGCGTTGGTCACCTTTGCTCTAGGAGGTCATCATGACCACAAGGGAAATAGACTTGACAGCATTGCAAAACCGAGAGCACATGAAGTGGCCTATAATTTTGGATCCTTTGCTCTCTGCTCAGCATTTGATACTAGCAGGACTTGGATTTACAGAATTCATTGTTCAGGATACTTGTAGGTTGGCTCCCCAAAGATGAGCTCATATCTTATAACATCACTTCTTCTCCAACACACACACACAGGTAGACTTGTTCGGAGAGTAGGGTCTGTAGAGAAAGAGTTGTCCTTTTTGTGGCTTTTGTAACCCCATCTTCTCTGCTTATAGCTCCCTCCTCCTTTCAAGTTGCTGTTTTGAAGGCTTAAGGAAAAGGGAACCAAAAAAGTACAAAAGGGATGTGCACACAGACATTTTTATCTTCATTTCCAAGAGATGCCTGTCCTTTTTCCACTTTATCCCAAAATTCATCAGATAACCTCTTAAGACAAAGCCTAAGGCAAAATCAATCTCTGAAGGAAGTAGCAATTGCTGTTGCTCAGGCAGCAAGCAGAATGTAAAATCCATATTGGCTTATTAATAGCATGGACTTTGCTTTGCTCATCTCTAATGATGACAAGTAGCAATTATTTTTATTATACACACACACGGACACACATGGGTAAAATAAAAACTGTTTTAAAGGCAGAGGCTTCCTGGGGGTTCTTGTAGTGATTCTCGTCACTTCCATTGCTGAGGGTGGGTGAATCTTCTTTCTTGAGCAATGTCCTGTCTCAGTGTTTGAATCAAGTGCTCCAATTTATCTGTTTCCCTCTGGATTTTATTATCTATTCTGTTTCCTTGTAAGGGCTGAATTTGGAGGGGAAATGTACAGAGGTAAGACAAGTAAGTACTGTGGACTCACCAGCTGGGGCTCTGATGTACAGGCACAGACTTTTAAAAGTCAGTGAGATAATAGCATCCAATTGGTCCCTAAAAAGAAGGATACTGCAAGCAGAGGTTTTCTTCTGGGCAGGCTGGAAGGCTCCTAATTACTATAAATCAAGAGAAGAGTCAGTCAGGCAGGCAGAGATAGAAACCTCACAGTGGGAAATGCCTGGTGAGCAGGCAAAGTTTCTCAGCTCTTTGTAAATGTAGAAAATTATTATTGTCGAACTTCTTCCTTCTCCCTCTCTTGCTTCCCTCTAGAAAGAAAAACAAGCTGTGTCTCTCCCCTGCAGTCATTATGGGGTCCCTGCAGTCGTGCAGGGCACCCTCCCTCTGCCTCTGCTGCAGTGCTTTATTCTGGCACCCAGCAGATCCTCCTTGGTAGCCTGGGACAGGGTTAATAGCTGACGGAGGTTGCTCAGTACCTTTCCGATTCTTCACATGATGCTTCTTGCTTCAAATTTACCTCTTCCTTTCTGTTCTTCCGCCCCCTTCCCCATCTAAGTCCATGATCTACCCAGCTGCATGAGTGAATTATGTAGTGACCTGCTCTGAGCTGTTTCATAACCTGGAGGGCTTTGGCTACCCAGGAGAATCTAATGTCAGATGAAACCAGGACACTTTGTACTCATCCTGTGATAGCTGATTCCTTGGGAACACAAATTGAAGGGGAAGGCGAAGTGAATTAACTGTCTGATAGGACTGGGGAGGACCAGTCAGCTACTGCTTTGACAAATCTGCCCTGTCTTTGGGTTTTTCTGTCCCCATTTGTCACTGTGAAGATTTCCTCTGTTTTGTAGTTTCTCCACTGTGGTTCAGGCTCAGGTTTGAGAACCAGGAACTCTGTTTTCCCTAGATCCCTCAGAATTTCATAGAGTCATGGATTTATTCAGGCCAGAGCAGACTCACGTGATCATCTTGTGTCATTCATACAGGAACCGTTTTGTTTCTTTCGCGTGCCTGGCTTGGAGAGCTGTGTTTCTCCCTGTGGTCTTGACTCAAAATGTGATGCTGGGATGCTTCTTCCTTTCTTTGATTATGCAGTGCTGTTGGTCACATAGTAAGACCAATGTCTTAATGAGGTGGAGAGGGGTGGATAAGGAAAGCAAGAATGTACCTATGTTGTATTTGGCTTCTAGGAAGTCTGATCAGAGCTTTTCCTAACCACAGTGTCACTTCAGACCTTTTTCTCTCATCTCCTCCCTGTGGCTATATGTGCAGCTAATGATCTTCTGCTCAGTTATTGACAGAAACTGCTACTGCAATTTCTTATGAGAATGTGTCACTCTGTCTTTTGGCTGGGCAAATAACACCTTATAATTGTGGCTGGAGCCTTTGCACTGTGCATGGGAAGAGACAGCTAGTTCAGGCTAGTGGAGGAAGAAAGCAAAGTATCTCCCTTGCTTCTTTGGGAAGCTGTGAGAAAGGGAAGAAGGAGAAAAGAATAAAAAGCCCAGCAAGTCCTCACTCAATCTTCTCATGAATAGTGACTCAGCCTTAATTCTCCCTGGAAGCTTTGATCACATCTTTGTAAGATACATGGAAAGCAATACTGAGGCAGGAGTGTGTGGGTCTGGGGTCAGAGAATTAAAAAATGCATGTTTTAGCTACAAATGCTACAAGATGCTCCTGGGATGGAGCTCAAATCACTTTGCATCTGTACAGTACGAACAGCTCTATCACCAGCACTTAACTTGCAGGCTGATGTGTTTTGTTTTGTTTTGTTTTTTCTTTTAAACTCTTCTGCTCCAGAGCAATGGAATGGAATTAATCTAATCCCCATTTTATAGATCAGATGAGGAATAGGAAGTGAAACAGAGTCAGCAACTTAGACAGAAATACAGCATTTACCCTGGGATCTGCAATATGTTTGTGTAGTGTATGTTTGTGTAGTAATATTCTAGATGATGAAATCAAGGTTGTCTTTCACTGGTAGGATGGTGACCTGTGTGGGTCTGGGCTGGCACTTTTCCTGTGGAAACAAATGTGCCTGATTCTTTTCCAGCAACCCTTGCTGTAGTGTTGCTGCCATGACTTACTGTCCACCAACTTGTGCACGGTCACCTTGTGCACAGGTGGTTTTTATGCAGCTTGTTTGGGATTCTTCCAGCCTATGAGATTACTCCAAATAGTATATCCATGTAACAGTCTGGTTTTTTTTTAGATATTATGATTATAAGCCGCAGGTATCTTAATGTAGAACAAACCTGTTCTTCACTACATACAGCCTTTGTAGCCTCAGTAGGACATTGAGTCAATTACTGTAAAAGGATTTCAAAAAGGGCCTAGATAATTTTATGACCATTTGTAATTAGGTGTTAAGATAGCGGTGATCAAATCTTATGCTTACCACATGATGATAACCACAGGGACCATGAAATGGCTCATTTTCTCTCTCATGCACCAGTTGACCATTAGGATGGAGTTTTCACCTTCCCCTGAATCACTTTAATTGCTGCTGAGCACAGGAGTCTGAAGGCCCTCAACCTTCTTATCTTATCTGGCTGGATTTTGGCCTGCTGCTTTGTACCTTGTTTCTGGGAAAAGGTTGGGGCAGATGGGTGCAGTGGAAACCAGGAGATGGCTTGGGGTGGTAGGAACAACTTTCTGTGACAGATGAAGCTCACAGGTAAATTCCTGGTCATAGGGGCAGCAGAGCGTGGATTGTGGAGTAGCATCACAACCATGTGGCATGTGCTTTCTGGCCACGATGGCACCACCAGAGCAGCTGCTGCATTGCCTGGCCTCTAGCAGTGTCTCTTGGAAAACTGTTGCATTGGATTTTGGATGAGAAAGAAGTCTTCTTATTTGTTCCAAGCTTCAGCTGCAGTGTTTGTGTTGGCTCATTTTAAGATGTGTATTGAACAGGAGCAGCCAGGCCAAGGGGGATTGAGAACGGGAGGTAATATAAGGAATTTTTCATTCTGTGGCTCTGCTGTGCTGGCTCCATCGTGATCCATGCCTCTCTGCTCCATTCGTTTCATAGCATGGTGAAAATGGATGAAACATTTCACTGAATAATGAATTGTGGCCTTTGAGGCAGCAGTCCGCGTAGGTCTCTTGAACCATTTGCGACTGTGAAGAAAGTGATGTTCTTGCCAGCAGCTGCTTCGGCTAATGCAGTTCCTTGTGCAGTTTCCTCATCAACTTTCTGTATAAAACTGTAATTTCAGCTGTGTCCAGTTTCAGTCACTGTACACAGCCTGTTTTCTTTCCTTGATATTTTTGACTTCTTTGCTTGCAGGTAGTCAGAGAACAAAATGCAAGGCATCTCAGATATAGCGTGGGTGAATAAAATAAAGCCAGTCAAAGATTTTTATCTAAATCCTCTATTTTTAGTCCTCTGCATCTGAAAGATACAGTGCGTATGCAGCTGCTTAGGGGAATCTGCCGCTTCTTTGGATAGATGTGGTGGTGGCTTGTACACGGTGATGTTAACCTGTATTCTGGGCAACAAATAAAGTGAAGGAACTCTCTGAGTAAAGGAAAATAGAAATGGTATTCCTCCATCTTATCTGAGCTAGAACACTGCAAACGTCTGTGCAACCATATGCAAGCATCTCTTCAGGGCCTCTTGTTTCAGTCAGTAACACTCTGAACTGGCAAATCCAATGCTCTGAGATGCTGTTTTGGAGTGTTACACTGTCCATCTCTTACCAGTGGGAATCCTAAATACTTGATGGAGAGAAGTGAGATCAAAAGGAGAAAAACTGCAGGATGGTTGGCAAAGGAGAATAAGAGATGCTGTCAGGAGAGGAACTGAACTGAGAAGGGGAGTAAATGAGGCAGATGGATGTACGGAGGCTGTTCAAAAGGCAGGACACGCAGAGGAGAGGCTTTCAGAGCAACAGCAATGAAAGGGCTACCATACAAGGCAGTGCACAGTGAGGAAAGCAGTAGATAGCTAATATAAGAGCTATGTCCATTTAGTTTTATGTCTTGATATCCATTAGATCCCTCCCATCACAACTGATGTTCTGATATCGTTCCCCCCTCCCACTCCCCCCTTTACCTTGCATTGTATCATGCTGCTTCTTTCCAGCTCCTCAAGCTTCAGGGCCTGGAAGGGAAACTATTGATAATTCTACCTAGCTGTCCTAGGCTAGTATAGATGAGGATTAGATGATCCCATGATGCTTCAAGATGGGTTTTTCTGCATGTATATTAAGGAGGCAGTTTAGTTTTCCTAAGAAACATGGCATCCTTCCCTTGCTTCAGCTCAGTCAGCGTGGTGGTTCTGGACCTCTTCAGTCAATGTATGTGTCATGATTTTCAATGTTCTCCCACAAATTGGGTGTAGGAGTCCTCAGGTCACAGGGCTGTATGTTTTAGTGAGCTTGGTCTTCTCATTATCTGCTGTAATTGGGGAAAACTTTAACTTCATGGGACAGAAACTGTCAAAACTGTTTCTCTAATATGCCTCTAACTGCAGGGATTTGTAAATAGAGAGAGCCAGAGCAGCGAAGCACTGATTGGAGCTCACAGCAGAGTTTACCAACAACCACTAATTGCCAGCTCTTTTTGGATGAATTGTAAATGACCAAGATAATGCAAATTAGGATGACACTCTCTTGGCAGAATTTTAGCAGCTTCTGGGAGCAGGGGAAGTCATGCGGCTCCCTCTGTTCCCGGGAGCAAAGTCCAATTTGTTGTGGCTTCTGCAATGCTTCCTTAGGCTGGGAGTGAGTAAGTGGAGCCCAACTGGATTGCATGCTGCCCTCCAGGGGCTTGTTGCTAGTTAATGCCATGCAGTGTTGGGGCTACCTATTTGTTGTTGTGCATTAAATATACATATAAAAATAAATAAAAGAACAAAGAAAAAAAAAGCTGGTGATACGTGTCAGCTCTGACAATAACAAGGTCTGAAAGTACTTTGTTAAAAGCTAGATTTTTACTTTTATGTACTGTTTTTCATTAACCATACTCATTTAGCACTGGAAAACTCCCTTCTTGGGGGAATACAAGCAGGGATATCGGATCAGATGAGGAAGAGATTCCAGGGATACCATTGTACTTTTTCACCCATTCATCCTGCAGTTTTTTTTGAACAGCCTTGATAAATCTGTGAGTATAAGTGGAGTGTGGTGTGCTCCTTGCGGGAGGAAGGAGAAGAAACCCATCTCCCTCTGTCTGGCTTTGGGATGAGCCCTTGTCCTGTGTGTATGTGCTTATGGCAGTGGGGGACCTGTAGACTTGGACAGTCTGTGGTGCTGTTTTGGCAGGCTGTGTTTGAGGGTAGAGCAGATGCAGATCATTCAGCTTTCGCAAATGAAGTTCTTCTACCTACTGTTTTTCTACCTCTTATAGCAGGTACTGTGGGGAGGTGATGGGAGGGGAGTGGTCTGGACTCGATGAGGATGTCCAAGTTAGGGGCTGCTGGGTCACTGCTCAGTCAGGGTGAAGTTTGAAATCACTTGCACAGCAGCACGGCCTCAGCAGGAGAGCATGCAGAGCACCTCGGAGTAAGATTTGAACTTCCCATTTAGGAAGGGATCCAGATCCATCAGGAAGCTTTGGCACTGCCAAAGGATGGTCGTTGTCAGGTGCTTGTGGGGGGAGTGAATATCAGTGAGCCTGACAAATACCGAGTTAGAAATAGTCAGGAACAGATCAATCATCTGGACAGATTTCCTCTTGAAACTCGCTGGGTAATGTCTGGGTAACTCTTGGTCCAATAACAAACAACATTACAAGGATACAAAAGCAACTTGAGGCCTCGGGGTGCCTTTCATTGCATCCCACTGAGGGAATAAATTCAGAGAAGCAAAGTGCCAGAGCAGCCACCTCTGGGCTGTGGAATTTGCTTTCTGTTGCATGTCCTCTGGTAACTGATGTTTCCAGGAATGAACCTTTGTTGCGAGTTTGCTTACCAGAATATTCATAGAAAGCAGACACATTAGGGGAATGAACACAGGAAAACCACAGTTGGTTTTAAAACTTAAAAAAATTATTCATGGAAAGTGGTTTTTTACTATCTACTCAGCTTTTGGAAAACAAGACAGGATGGGAGCATGTGAGTGTATGGGATTGCAGTGTTTGTAGTGGCTAGTGTGAGCACACTTTTAAGACCTGCACAGAGTGAGAGTCCCAAGAATAGTGGTATAATTATTTTGAATTTAGCTTCTTCAGAGTTAAAACTCAGAAGAAAATGAGGAAGGCCGGGAGCAGTGATGGTAGAGGAGGTGCAGAGGAAGGGCTTTGACTTCAGCAGCAGCAAAGAGTGGGTGCCTGTAGTGAAATAATCCAGAAGTTCAAACCCTCTGTGTCTCTGCTTCTCCTCACTCTCTAAGTGCTGCACTTATGTTAAGCAATCCCCATTCACAATGAAAGCCAGTGTACTTTATTTGCTAACTGTGTCGGGGGCTCCTCTGGGAGCTGGAGTGCCACAATTGGTTGGCTTTTTAGTGGGGCCTGTCAGGGGAATTGGCTACAGATGGGGAAATGAGACATGTTCACTCGTATCTGGTTTTAACCTCCCAACACTAGAGTAGAGGGTGGGTTTTGTTAAGTGCACTTTGTGGCTCTTTCTCCTCCATAACAGCCGACTACTTAATGCAAAATGCTGCTTCTCAGCTTTAACTCGGCGAGGCAAAATGCTGCGTTACAAAAGCTCTGTGGGAGGGGAGAGAACTGGGCGGAAAGCACGCATGTTTATTTGCTCCCATTATGACACTGCTGCTGTGAACACAGATCGAAGCTTTCCTTCCAAAAGGCCCCTTGGCACAGGTTATTTGCACATAAATGGCCGCAGGTGATTTATTTATTCAGCACAGCTGGGTTCTGCAAAAGCAACTGTGGGCTATACCTGCCGATACGCTAATATTCCTCCCTGCAGTGCTCAGAGGGCATGTGGAATTTGCTGTGCTGTAGGAGGCCAGAGACTCAGAGACCATGGCTGAAATTCTCAAGGATCTGGGGTAATTTTATAGATGCTCTGTCCTTTTTGCTCACTTGTTTGTTTTGCTCTATGACTGTGGCATACACTAGCATATAAGGACTTGGCGTGCACTGCCATGAGGAAAAGGATGATGATTGGGGAAAAAGTCAGGAAAGAAAGGCTTATGTTGTGTAACCAGGCTGGTGTGTTATGCTGTCATAGGAAGAGTTTGTAGGTGAGGAAGCATCAGTCATGAACTGCTGTGTGTTGTTCATTGGATGGAATTGGCAATTTCGTAACTTGCTGTGATGAATGCCATGTGACCATAGAAAAGTGATTCCTTATCATGAAGTGTTTTAAACTTGTATCAGAATTATCTATATATATATATGGCCAAGTCTAGATTTTGATGACTGGGTGGTGTTCCTTGAATACCACTCTTAGTGGTTTTGTGTCCTTTGGGGCTGTTAGTGTCCACCATTCTGTAGCTAGACATCATGGTCTGTGCATTTTCACAGCTCTGTTAGAGAAAGGAAAGAGTTTGTCACAAATATCAAATTCAAAACTTCTCAAATACAGGATAAGACATATTTACCTCTACTGACTTCTAGGGTGAAAAGGACTTTCTGCATAGAGTATCTGGGTCCTGGAAGCTGGATACCCAGGAATATGGAATAGATTTGTTGGGAGAGGAGTATGTTGGGGGGGATTGTAGGGATCAGTTGGTTATGTACTTTAGTGGGGTGAACTAAGTATGCTGTGGAGACAGATTTGTTTTAGAAACCACTTTGTAAAAACTGGGGTCCTCAGAGCTGTCAGTAGAGAAAGTGGACTGAAAAATCTCTCACATGTAACTTCAAAGGTGTCTAAAGACTTTCAAGTGCAAATGATGCTCAAACATCAGCTGAGAGCAGAGGGAATGGATTGTTTTCCCTCTCCCTGGTCTTTTTTTTTTTTTTTTCCCTAAGGGGAATTGTTCACTTTGATAGTTCCATAAAGGTTTTCCAAAGGAAAACCTGTTTCCATTAGACAGTGTATTTGCATGAAAGGCCAAAAAGCCCAAACCCTACAGCAATGGAACCCCAAAGCACTTCTGTCTTTAGACATCTTTCTTTACTGAAAACCTTATTTGCTTCTCACTAGCTTGATCCGTTGTGTCTGGGCAGTGACTCTTGCAATATAAAATCTTAAGATGAGGAGGTTCTCCCTTCCTTTTTGTCTTTCTTCTGCCCCTCATATTTGGATTGGATTAAAATTTGACATCTCCTCATCAAACAAGAAAGGAGTTGAAGAAAAAAAATATACTGCACGTTTAGGCAGTTGCTGCCACAGCCCATCTGGTTAAGGGTGCGCTTATACAGAGCTTTGCATGGTGGAATGGGTGAGTATGGTGGTTGGGGAGTGAACTGAGATTTGAAAAGCCTGGGTGCATACACTCACAGTTCTTGTATGAGTCCTTTACTCTTTCAGCACTTCAGCTTTCTGTTTGCAAAGAGAAGTTTATAACATTCTCTTAAATCAGTAGAGGTGTTGCAAGCACATATATGCTATTGAGTCTAAGATTCTGGGCATTCTATAAATGCGTAAGAGTTTCAACCATTAAAATGAGCCAGTGCGGCTCTGGTTGAAAAATGCGGAAGGTAACTGGGGATTAAGTTCTGTTCTGGGTTCCTACTCCTCCTCCAAACCTTGCACACAAGAAGTTGAAATGTGTCTGCTGGAACCTGACATCCAGTTCCTTCCCATCTCTGAAGAAGCAGAAAATATTGTCTAGAATGTATACTTAGGAAGTCAGCATATGTTGATTTTTAATAGGACTGAGTTTATTTAATCTTTGTCTGCTACTTCTATAGGAATCAAGGTTTTTTTCCAATGCCATCAGAGGAAATAGGACCATTTCCCAAGGTTCCTCCCCCCTTCTTTTTATAACAAAACCCCATGTACTTAGGGTTAGCTCTATTATAAAATTTTCCTTTTAACAAAACCAGTACTACAAAAATGTAATGTGAAATGCTTCTTTCTCATTTCTGAATCATAAATCTAAATGTAGAAACTGGATTTTTCAGTGGTAAAGGGTCTAATTTTCTTTCATTCTCTTTTGTTTTATCCCTGTTTCTACCCTTGGAAATAGAAATGTCCTCATGTAAAGTAAAACAGCTTCAACTTTCTGGAGCTGATGAAGCGACTTTTATTGATACCAATTTAAAGGTCTTGGATGGAGGACCAAAATGTGAATGCATATAACATCCAGCTATTTCTTAAGTTACCATACTCTTGAACAACCTAATTCTTCAACAGTTTGTCTGAGGAGAGAGGGTAGGAGTGATGGTCTTACATAAATAATATGGAAAGGTTTAGAGTGCAGAAAAGGAATCGGGATTTCACTGGGTTAGATGACTCACAAAAGCAGGATAATACTTTCCAAAAAAGCTGGAGTCAAGCCTGCTGCGGAGGATTGAAAAAGACCCAAATATACCCAATTTGTGTTCATGCAATGACAGCTTATTAATCTTCTTAACTACATATCCATCAGATACTCTCTGAAGCCATCCTCTTCTTCCCACTAAAAGAATACCACCTGTGTGTGAGTACACTAGGCTAGTCTAGCATGCAAGAGTAGCATTCTGCACCGTATTTTTGAAAGCTTGCTAGGTATACTTGGGTAAGCCACTGAAGGGGGGTGTGGGTGTTGTAAAAATTCCTTTAAAGGTTCTGTGTTGTCCCCTGCAGTTCTTGGCCATTTCTTAGATCACAAAGCCATCTAGGTCCTTAAGCCAGATCTTTTCCTCTCTCCCCTCCTCCCCCCTTTTTTTTTTTACAGGGGGAGGGCACAGGTTTGAGGATGACAGGAAGACTGTTTTGCTTGTCCTCTACATTTTCCTTTTGCTGAGTCTCTAGAAGACTGCTTATTTCTCAGGAGGCGGGTTTGATTTAAATCCTTACTACTGATTGAGCATAGGAGGGATTTGGAACTGGGTCTGTTCTGTCCTAGATTATGGCTTTAAGAGCGCTGCTGTCTTGGTGAGAGTGTTCGCCTTACCTTGTTTGCTGAGGAAGAGGAGATGAGGGAGGGAGGCAGGAAAGAAGAAAGAAGGGATGTGTTAAGACACTAGAAACACATTATCTGTGTATGACCCAGAAGATGAGGCAGAGGGAGTATCTCGCATGAAAATTCAGCTGGAGTGTGGCTGCGAGGGAAGTTCTGAACATCTGCCAGTTTTAAATCGTTATACATGTGCTTAATTGCAGAAATATAGATGCCTCAATAATATATGAACGTAAAGATTACCAACAGAATTACCTTAGACACCAACTGGGTTTGGAGCAGAAGCCAGGTGGAAGTTTTATGAGCGCCAATAGCACCTACATGTTCAAGGTCTGTTTAGGGATCTAGCAGTTAGCTCTCCAAGAATGATTGCTTAGCTCTGCCCTGCCTGCCAGAGATGGCATGTGGATCAGTACACAATTGCTGGGATACCAGAGGTTGAAGGTGTTTGTGAGTACCTAGACAAATGAGACCAGGTTGGCTCCTCAGGGTATCTGGAAAGGTGAGACTGGTACTTCATTTTTATGAAGGAAAACAGAGCAGAAATCCTATTAGTTCTTTGCAGTAGGCTGTTGCTGGCCTGAATAGTGCATTTGAGTTGATGTGATAAAGAAGGGAATGTTGTTCCTGGTGTGGCTGGAGGTAACAAAGTGGGATTTTGACCCTGAAGCGCATTCTGCGTGAAGAAATAGGGTGCTTATGTTAGGGTACATGTGAGCCAGTGTGAGACTAGAAACACCACTGGGATAAGTGCAACAGGACAAGCTGTAATCTGGCAGCAGCAAAGCTTTGCAAGATTGGCTTAGCATTTCACTCAAGCCTGAAAACCTGTAAAGGTCAAGGCAAATTCTGTACTTCCCCAGAATTACAGGGAAGGCTGTGTTCCTGGTGTCTTGTGGGGTTTTTTTTACACTTTTTTTGTTTGCCTGTCTTCCTCTCCTTGTTTGTGCACATGTGTTTCGGTGGCTACTGGGAATCAAGGGGGAAAATAAGTTTTAGTGTTAGGGAAAACTAGCCAGTGCCCCTCACATGTGCATAGCTTGCACACATACTTCCCGTGTTTGACAGCAAAATCAATTAATCATTAGGAATCTCTTCCTGGTATCAGCACAGAAAGGTTTCTGCTCTGCAGAAGGTAAAAAGCATACAGAAAAAGACAAAAAGTAAAAAGAACCCCTCTATTTTTTTTTCTCTCTCCTGTGTCCCTTTCCCTTCACATAGCCACGTGCTCACACCTGCAGATGTTGACACAGCAGTCTAGCTAGCCAGAGCTGCCAGTCAGTGCAAATATTGTGTGAAGGCAGTAAATATCACTTGGAAGAATAAATGCCCCCCATCAGTCCCATTCGGGAGGAATGTATTTTATAGGTCTCCTTGCTCTTTGTTCTCTGTTGACAGCGAGCATGTCCGTGGGGCTCCCCTCACATTTCCTAAGAGACACAAGTTCCCCTTCCTGCCCACTGCTTCCTGCAGGGAAGGAGAGCCTGCAGAAAGTGCTCTCAGAAAACTTTAAGATGTTTTCTCCACTGATGGAGAGTGTTAGTCCCTTCTCTGTCTTCTGGCATACTTGTCCCCTGTGCCCATGTTTGCTTCTGATTTAATGCAGTGCTGAGAATGAGCTGTATTCCCAGGCTGCTGCATGGGAAGGAGGGTAAATATGTCATCTCTGCTAGCTGAAATCTTCAAGGTGAGAGAAGGGATCAAGCATAAAGCAGGAGGCACTTTACATGAAGGTGACCTGGTAGTCATTTGTTTGCAGAGAAACTCCATGGATATGTTGTGTATACTGCTGCACAGACAACGGTGCCACTGCAGAACAAAAAATGACATTTGTGGTACTTTGATCCTATACGTGGCTCATACAGCTCCAGCAGAGGTTGATCTTAGTCAAACAGGATTACCTGTAGTTGCCTACGTGCTGGAAGTGGGCATGGCCTGGCACTTCTTTCTGCTGCAGCAAGGGCCCAGTTCATACAAACTCTTCTTATAAGGAGCACTGGCAAATGGATCCCTTGCCGACAGGCACCACACAGATTCTAGGTTTCCTGTCTCTTCTTGGAGGAAGGCAAACGCATGCAGAAGGATAATACTGAGATTAAATGCAAAAAGTTTAGGTCACAAAAGTGACTTGAGACTTTGCATCCACATGGAGACACCTCTCTGCTCTGCAGCAACATTCAAATTCACAGCAGTGCCACAGTGGTTCTTCCTACTTAATCCACACCCAACGCTGCTATCACTAACTCTTCAGCCCAAGTAATGGGGGCCAGGACCCTTTTCCTGTTTGCCAAGCCAGTTATGAGCACGCATTTCTGCATCCTGCCCCAGGAGGCAACATTGTCTGTTGGGATGAAAGAGAGCACAGGCAGTGACCCTTTTTTCCCCTTATCACAACTCACTCTCTGTGTCCTTAGAGTTATCTGGGGGGATTGAGTGCACCCTCAGTACATTTGTAGCTGACACCAAGTTGGGCAGGAATGTCGATCTGCTGGAGGGCAGGAGACCCTACAGAAGGATCTAGACTGGCTGGATCAATTGGCTGAGTCCAATTGTATGAGGTTCAACAAGGCCAAGTGCTGAGTCATAACAACCCCAGGCAGTGATACAGGCTCGGAAAGAATAGCTGGAAAGCTGCTTGGCAGAGAGGGATCTGGGGGTGCTGATTGACAGTAGCTGAACATGAGCCAGCAGTGTGCCCAGGTGGCCAAAAAGCCGAGAGCATCGTGTCTTGTATCAGGAATAGTGTGGCCAGTAGGACTGGGGAAGAGATGGTCCTCCTGTACTTGGTGCTGGTGAGGCTGCACCTTGAATCCTGTGTTCAGTTTTGGGCCCCTCACTACAAGAAAGACATTGAGGTGCTGGAGAGAGTTCGGAGTAGGGTGATGAAGCTGGTGAAGGGTGTGGAGGGTCTGATGAGGAGCAGCTGAGGGAGCTGGGGCTGTTTAGCCTGGAGAAAAGGAGGCTGAGGGGAGGAGACCTTATTGCTGTCTACAGTCCCCTAAAAGGAGGTTGTAGCATGGAAGACATTGGTCTCTTTTTCCAGGTAATAAGGCTAGAATGAGAGAAAATGGTCTCAAATTGTGTTGGGGTGGTTTAGATTAGATATAAGGAAATATTACTTCATGGAGGGGGTTGTCAGGCATTGGAACAGGCTGCTCAGGTAGTGGTGGAGTCACCATCCCTGGAGCTGTTTAAAAGATGTGTAGATGAGGTTCTTAGGGACATGGTTTAGTCCTAGAGTTAGGTTATCGTTTGACGTGATGATCTTGAAGGTTTCTTCCAACTGAAATTATTATATGATGCTATAACAACTATTAGTTCACTAAATTGTCTAAATAAAAAAATCCAGTGACCGCCCCCCCCCCCCCCCATCTTTGGAAGACTTTTTAAGTTCTAGACCCCAGTTTAAAAAAGAAAAAAAAAAAAGACATGCCGATATGAACATTGAAATTCTGTGGCAATAACTGCAGCATGTTTGAATTGGAAATTATTTGCTTTCTCTAATCCTCAAAATAAGCCAAATAAACCCAAACCACCTCACTGCAAAGGTGACTCTCACTTTTTCATCTGTTTGGAGTTGGCTGTGATGATCCTGAATATTTCTCCATGACTGAAAGGAAATAAAATCCAGCCTTCTGTGACTGCAACTCTGAGAGGGTTTGGTTTGTTCCAGCAGGTGCAGTGGCTTTAGTAGCTGTGTAAAGAAAAGTCTCTGTGGTTGAAAATACAACAGGGAATTAAGAAAGGTGAGGCAGAAGTCTGCTTTGTGAGGGATATTAGTCGAGTTACTGAAACTCGGATTTTTTTATTACCCCTTCTGTTCAAGGCTGACCGGCAGGCATGCTGCACAGATACATTCACTGGTACAGATTTTCCACTCTGGACAGAGTCTGCAGCTGAGGATGGTGTTAACAAGGAAGCTAGTGGTTGGCTCCTTGGCTTAGGAGTCAATTGTATGCTAACCTCCATGTATAATTTAAAAGCAGCTTGAGGGAATACTATCTTGTGAGTTCCTTTAAACTCTGCCATCTGGCCAGGGCCCCTGGTGACACATGAGCTGAGCCAAAGAGTGGTAGTGTTCCAGCTGTGCCCTGTCTCACCTCCTGTGCTCCCCTTTACTCTGCAGACTGCACCACCTGGAAGCATCCCTACAACTAGGGTGTTCTCCATCTGAGGACATTTGGCAACTCATTGCCTTGCCAGCATGGCCTAACTCTTTTCAAGAAGAGCTTTAGATAGATGAGAGTACAGATATTACTTTAGATTCATTTGTCAAGTCAATGCCACAATGGAAACACTTTTTCTTGGACTAGTTTCTGGGTTTGGGAGTTTTGTTTGTTTGTTTTGGGGAATTTGTTTGTTTGTTTTGAGAGCTTTGTTTGTTTGGGGGTTTCGATGATGATGTTCTGTTTGTGTGGTGACTGTGGTTTGGTGTGGGGGTTTTGGTGTGTTGGGGGGTTTATTTATTTATTTTTGTGGGCTTGTTGTTGTTGTTTGGTTTTCTTGTTATTGTCTCCTGAGAAATCACCTCCATTTGAATTTCAGGGAAGTTTATTTTTATTTTCTGTAAGTCCAAAATGTACATTTTTATAAATCAGTAAATAAAGTGCTTGATCTCTGTTTTTCTTGGTCCCCTGTTAAACTGTGTGCTCTGATTTAATACAGGAGTTGTCTGTCACTGACAATGGATGACTCTCTCTAACAGAACTGTTGACGCACAAAAGTTATTTCCATCACATCTACAAGCTTTAAAGAATGTGTTTTGCAGATGCAATTAATTTGAAACAAACCCTGTGTATCCTGTAGAAAAATTAGGACACAGCAAATCCCGGGAAAAAGAATGGCAGCTAAGCCTCTTCCCCTGTCAGAACTGCACACAGAGCAGAGTGGTTCAGAAGCAGACACTGGGACTACTCTACCCTCAGAACTGCAAAGCCCATTAAAAAATTCAGGGGTGCGCCCTTTGCTGGATGGAATCATGTTGGCTTGGATGGGTCATTTCACCTCAAATCCTGTTCTAGTGAATAGCTACTGTAAAGGGTATTAGTGGGATCATTTGTGGTAATATCCGCTTAAAAGGCAAGCTAAAATGTGCATGAAGTTGGAAGAGAGTGTCCTGGTGCCAACCGCACTGCTAATCGCCTGGGCTGGTGCTGGGAGGAGGCAGGAAGGGAGGTGAGCTCTCTTGCTGCATCAGGGCTGAGGTAAGCTCCGTACCCTCCACTGCAATTTTGCCTTCTCTGAGGCACATCACTTGACACCTCAACCTTGGTGGAGAAGAGAAAGAGTATCTCTGATGTGTTTTATGCAGTCTGTGCCTTGTAGGAGAGCGCATCTGATGCGATTGCCTCGTCTTTAGTAGCATCTTGTATTATGATGTTTGTATTACCACTATAGGAAGGAGGGCAGGCAGGTGCTAGGCAGCATGCAGGCACTGCACAAAGAAGGTGGCCCACCATCTGGCAGAGCTTTAAGGCTATTCCTCCATCTATTGCACTGATTTTTTTTTAGTATTTTATTTTATTTTATTTTATTTTTCTTCCTTTCTGGGAAGGGACAAAGGCCTGATTTGATCTATGGCTTGGTCTGAGTAAAGGTCAGTGTGTTCAGGCCTGACCAGTTTGAATGTTAGAAGTGATGCTTGACTGTTTTCATTACTTATGTCTTGCATTACCGGGAGACTGCATGTAGGACAGTGTTTGGGCTTAAAGTGAGGATACTTGGCAGCAAGTTCAGGCAGTGGTAAGGCAAATAATAGGATTTATTAAATACCTGCTTGCCATCTAGTCAACAAACTTGCCAGGCAGCATGCTGCATCCAAATAAATTCACAAGAGCTTTGGACCATGAAGGTTGACCTCCAGCACTTGAACAAGCAGGAAAGCCTTATTAGATGTTAGTAAGAGCAGGCACCATATTCTCTCTTGAGACCTCGCCATCAGCTTGCAGCACATGCACAATGGCAGAAGAATCACACAGTGTCTGTAATGCTTCATGACAACCAAATATCAAAGGTTTCCATACCGATGTGCTTACCATTAGGTTTCCTTATTCATGCTCCCACCTACCTTGGCTTCTCCCCAGAGCTGGAGTGGGAGGACACTGTCAATTATTCTATTTGTGCTCTGCCGGCAATCTGAAACTCTGCCCATTATTCTAGGAAAGACAGCTGTTTTTGTAGAAATGAATGGCTGAAAACAAGTTAACAATGCTGACACTTAAATTGACATAATTAGGCTTCAGAGTCAATACCCACAGAGACCTGTGAGAGGAGCTGGTATTTATCATAGCTGTTGTTTCAGTTCATTTGCAAAGGGATAAAGTAGAGCTTGCACAGCGGGAAAATAAAGAAAAGAGGAGAAAAAAAAAAGGGGGGAGGGGGCTGATGGGGGTAACAAATAATCCCACCTGGTTTGTAACCATAAACATTATCATTTTGCTAAATAGAGAGCTGCAGAATCCTATAGTCTTTGCTAGGTGCTGCTAAAAGATGTGCTCCCATACACTGTTGGCTGCTTATGCAGTCTGGCCCTTCTCTTTCTGAAATATTTTCTACATAATACCACGGTTTAACTGTTGCATGTTTTTGACGTATAGCCCGCCTGCCATTGCTTTATTCCCTTTTCTTCTCTTTTTCAAATCCTGTTGCAACGCCTTTCCTTTATGCATCCTACCTCGTCACGATGCAAAATTTTAGATCCAGGCATGCAGCTTTGTACCTTCTTGTGTGAAATCTGCAATGGTGTCCATTTGTGCCTTCCTCTGCTCTTGTGGTCTGCACATGTAGGATGTTACTGTGTTATTCCCTGCACAAGTAGTGTTACTGAGTGGTAACTTTGTTTACAGTACACTAACCAGAACAAGAAAATGAGTTATCGTAGAGCAAAAGGAATAATCTTTTAAATAAACTCTACAACCCCTTTGCTGGTTTACCTGGAAACAACTCTGAGCAGCCTGATACTAGCAGAGGTGCTTGAAGTTTTTTTTTGTTGTTGTTCTTCTTCCTGTGCAACAATTGTAGAACAGTGCAGAACCTCCAGCTCTCTCCCTCCGTTTGTGTAATGGGGCCACTGGAGGTAGAAGTTGAGATGCCAACAGAGTTGCACATGGAAGGTGCTGAAATGCTCTTAAAACAGACCTACATAATTAAAACACTTCACGTTTTCCTGAAACACTGGCTTTGTGCGATTAGTTTCCTGACAAGGAAGTCTGTTTAAAGTGTTTGATATATTTTATTTTATTTTTTAGCACTGCTGGAGCCAGGGCATAGTATACCCAGAAGCAATACAGCTTTTATAGGAATCTGTGTCTTTCAAGCTGGCATTTGCCCTTTTGCAAGCAGAAAAGAAATGCTGAAGTCTTTACAATGCCTAGTGAATCCCCCAAGTCAGCCACAGAAGTCTGAAGGCCTATAGTGCAAGGCATGGCATAGATTCAGGCTCTCCTCCAGGACTGTTGTTTGAAAACAATGAAAAGGGCTCTAGCTGCAGAAGTCAGAGAAAAATTCAGTACTCTCCAAAGACAAAAGATACCAAAGGATACTTGTGTTGGAAGCTGCCCTCAAGTGAAGAGCCAGGGAGTAAGTTTTGGCTTTGCCTCTTCCTACAGTTCCAGGTTGCTTGGACCCTACCTTGTGGTTTGCTTAGGTTCTTCAAAACAAAACAAACAAACAAACAAAACCAACCAAACAAAAGCGATTATAAAATATTGTTTTCTCACTTTTCCTCACAAAAGAAAAAACTAGAATAAAAAGTGCTTAAGCCAGAGAAAAACAGTAAGGGAATGATAAAAATGCAGCGTTCAGCTTCCCTGAGGCCACTCAGGACTGCAGTGGTCCCCACTGCTTCAGGCAGCCTGCCTGGAGCAGAGAGAAGCTTGAAACTTCTTTTCCCGTTACAGAGAAGTGCTTTCCCAGAATGTCGTCTCTCAGCCTCAGTGCCTAATGCCCATGGGACAACTTTAGTTCCAGGCTACTTGCTCTGTTTCTAACTAGCAAGCATGGATGGACTCTCCAAGTCTACTTCTCCACACTGGCTTCTGATGTCTCCGTGCTCAAAACAAGGACTTTCAGTCCAAAATGGCATTTATTGTAGATTAAGGAAATCATCAAGAAAGAGGGAAAAGGAAAAAGGAGCACAGCATGTTTATCTTCAGTTTCTTAACATGAGAAACTATTCCAACCTCTCGCAAATTAGCAAACACAATTCATAGAGTAAAGGGACTGGCTTTCAAAGAAAATAGTGGAGAAAGAGCCTAGCAAAGAGAAACCATTCCCCTGGTGAGACCACACCTGGAATATTGTGTCCAGTTCTGGGCCCCTCAGTTCAAGAAGGACAGGAAACTGCTGGAGAGAGTCCAGCGCAGGGCAGAAAAGATGATTAAGGGAGTGGAGCATCTCCCTTATGAGGAAAGGCTGAGGGAGCTGGGTCTCTTTAGCTTGGAGGAAACTGAGGGGTGACCTTATTAATATTTATAAATATATAAAGTTTGAGTGTCACAAGGATGGAGCCAGGCTCTTCTCAGTGACAATCAATAGTGGGACAAGGGGTAATGGGTTCAAACTGGAACACAAGAGGTTCCACTTAAATTTGAGAAGAAACTTCTTCTCAGTGAGGGTGCCAGAGCACTGGAACAGGCTGCCCAGGGAGGTTGTGGAGTCTCCTTCCTTGGAGACATTCAAAACCCGTGAGGTTACACATTCCTGTGTAACCTCATCGAGGTGTTCCTGCTCCGGCAGGGGGATTGGACTAGATGATCTTTCGAGGTCCCTTCCAATCCTTAACATTCTGTGATTCTGTGATTACTGCATGCTCGTGAAGACAAAGAGTATTTTAAGTCTTTGTCCTGCTAGTTGTTCTATGTGGGTATATCTGTTTTGCTAGTCCAAATCTAAAAAGAAAAAAAAAAAAAAAAGATTTAATGGTGGCTAGGCTAGGAGAAGCTGCTCAAATTTGATTCAGACCAAATAGTGAGCAAAACCTTGACCTCTGAAATGAAACATGGCTTTCTGCCTGCAATGCTCTATATCCAAGCTTCAGAGACTTATTTGAAGCGAATTTATAACTTTGTATAAGCTATTTTATACAAACTTTGGGCATAAAGCTGAAGTATGTAATTTAGGAGGATGGTCTTTGGAACCATCTTTAATGGTAACAGTGACAGACTTATCCTGGAGTCTGAATGTCTGTCTGTCTCCCTCTTCCTTCTTGAATCATCTAAGGTTCCTGGACTTTTAGCTTGCACATGTCAGCTGAGGTAAGCCTGGGTGTAAATGGTAGACACTCCCTATGCTATTTTCTTGTAGGGAAAGAGTGTGTTCTCAAATTAGAATAAAATGGATGTACCTAGACCTCTGGTTTACTTGAGGTTATCTGAATATCATGGAAGATCAAACTAGGCCTTTTAGGGATGCCTGGTCTGCATGGCTCCATGTGCTAATAGTTGCTTTGGAATGTTACCGGAGGACTCCCCAACACACTTGGATAGGAGAATATGAACCTGCTAAATATCTCTGCTTGGCATCTCTGTGTAACTGTTAAATTGAACTCAAGTGACAGGTCTCCCGTTCATCATCCTGCGGTTGAAACACAAGTTTTTAGCTGTTTGGATGAGATGACTGCAGAGATGAAAAACAGCTGGCTGGGAGTTGAACATGAGCAAGGGGCCAGACCAGAGCTACATCTGCTCACTTAGGACTGAAAAGGCAAAGGCAACCAAATCAGCTTTGCTTTTGCTGCAAATCAAGGTTTTAATACTTGTCCTGAAAAATGAGTCAAGATGACTGCTGCATTGTCAAGGTTGAAGCCATGTCTTGCCTTTGATTCTAAGGCAAAGCACAAGCTTTTCTTGAAAGCTTAGAGTTGTTTGGGGTATGGGATAGCTGGTTTCTGTTAATTTGTCAACAGCCATGGGATGAATGGCCACCACGAATCTTGCAAGCTTCTATTCTAAGTGTGATATACACTTCATCTGCCTTTCCTTCTCTGGGTATTATTTTCATGTATGTAATCAGTGTAACACATAAAAGAGCTGCTAGAAAAAGAAAAAACAAACAAACAAAAACAACAAAAGAAACCCCAAGCAACACTCCTTCTCTCCGTCAAATGTACCACAGTTGGTCTAGGGGAACAAATGGGGAGTAGAAAAAATGATCCATGACAGATGTTAGTCGCATCATTGCTTCACTACTGGAAGTTGCTTTGATTTTCCCAGTGAAAGGGTAGAGAACCAGCATAGAAAAAGCACCAAATACTTTTCAACTAAAGCATGTTTACATTTTAGATACTGAATGCTTATGAGCCGCACTGTGTATGCCACAAACCTAGAGGGTAAGCAGTTTTCTGATGAGGAAGTCAAAATGCCAGCTAAAAAAGAAAAGGTTTATCAAACTATGTTCATCAGGGTTCCTTTGAACTTCATGCCACATTTAAGAATGCCGAGTGCTTTTCAGTTTCAAACTTCTTCACATGCATCTTTGAATTAATTTTTAATGGCTGTGAGAGATGAGTGAATATTATCCTCACCTCATATTTGAGGAAGACTAGGACTGACATGAATTGCTGAAAGCAGTGGGAGGAGCAGGTAAGATTTCTGTTTGGACTAGTTGTACTCACCTTTTTCAAAATCATAAATGGAACACAGGTGAGTTGGATGTAAAGGCTATCTTTTATTGGTTGCCAAGATCACAATTTTGTTAGTCTATTTGACAGTATATAACCTGTCATAGAGGCTGTACAAGTGGAGTCCATGCTACAGATACTCTCTAAAGAGGCCTGGAAAGATTCAGTCTGCCAAAAGTACCAGTGCTGGTATTTTGCTCAGTAATATCCTTGGCTTCTTTCCACCATTTATGAAAAAAAAAAAAAAAGTTGTCTCTCATTAAAGACAAAACAAAAAACCAAAACCCAAACCTGTCAATGTGTAATGCTCAAGCAGGCAGTAGAGACCTCTTAATTCCAAGAAAACCTGGTAGTGGGATGGTGTTGTGTTTTTAAAACACATGGGCTGATGAAATTAAATGCTTTTGGAGGGAGGGCAATCCAGGGCATTACACCTTACATGGCAGCTTTTGAAACCAAAGTGTAAAAAAAACGAAAAAACAAAAACAAAAAAACAGTGTGGTGGAGGTGGGACACCACTACCTGTTCCACAGACATGTGAATGGGGCAAGTGGAGAGCTAATGGACTACTGATTAAGCACATTTTAGACATTCACTTAACTAAAGGAAATATTATTGTGCTGTGGTTACCCAGGAGGTCAGAGATTTCACAGTTTAAAGCCATAAGAAGCATCCCTGAGGGTTATTAAGCCGTAACCTTTCCGATCTCCCAGGAATGAGCATTCAGCAATATACCATTAGTCTGTGAAGTCACATGGTCTTCTTACCCTCCCTTCCTCCAATTTTTTTTGCATTCACCTGCTGAGTCTTGTCTTAAATGAGACTGCAAGCTCTTCCTGGCTTTCTTTGTATTTGCATAGAGACTAACACAATGGGGCCCTGATACTGAAAGAAGCTTTTGGATCCTACTATAATACCAACATATGAGTAATGAATAGCTAATAATAATAATAGTGTCTGCTTTGTGTATGAGCTTCCTTTTTTTTTTTTTTTTTTTTGTCCTGCTCTCATTCTTGTGAGTTACCTTACCCTCAAGTGCCTTCAACCCACAATTCCTTTTCGTATTTTGCTTTTGTAAATTGGAGTGTCTCCAGTCTAGCAAGAAGCCTTATGCTGACATGCTGGGGAAGAACACAGGGTCCTAATGGGAAGAGGGCATATGACAGGTAGCATAGAAGTTTGGTCAGGTCAAATAACAGTAGTGTACCTTGGGCCTCGAGCTCCATCCAAGCTGCCTTTATATATGTTTCGGTAGCCTCTCTCCTGTGGTTTACTCTGATTCTTGTGACCTTTCCAGCTCTCTTTCTTGCTTCACAGTTACAAAGAGGGGATGCCAAAGACAGGTCTATGCAGAAGCTCATGCTATAGACAGGGATGGCTTTTCTAAGGGAAGATTACCTCTACTCTGAAGAGAATTCTCTAGAGACAGATCACCCTTTCCTCAGAGGGAAAAGACTGGCAAAGCACAGAAGGCAGCCTATGTAAAAGGAAGAATAACTTTCCACCAAAATTTTATATGTCAGAATTAAGATGTTAAGAGAAAGAATAGGGTACAGTTAGTTACCTGTGAGCTGCCATGGTCTAGCACTGTACAACTCAGTTTAAATGCTCGGTCACTTCTAACGGCTGCCTATTTCAGCACTGTCTCAATTGTCTAACCCTTTAAATGTGAGGAAGACTAATTTCTGTAGCAGATCTTTTTTTTTTCTGATGATGGTTGTGTTGGGGGTGTGTGTGCATGTGTAATGTTAAGGTGGATACTTAGCCTGGGTAGATGCACACACCTCTTTGTGTTACCAATTATTTTTGGATTTCTGTATTTTCTATTGAGTTTTCTTTCTTTCTCTTACCCCTGGGAAGGTGATCCATCGCTACTGAGAAGGTACGAGTAATGAAAAGTAATGCTTTGCTTAAGCTTGTAATTCCCAGAGCAGGTAAAAATGAAGGCATGGTGAAGTCCTTACAGGGAAGTCTTACACTGGAAAGGCCAGTCCTATAATGGACTTTCTGTAGCCCCTTTTGGTCCTCACACACTATGCTTGCATCATTTTCAAGTGACTTGCATGCTACCACACAGTTGCTTCGGGGCCAAGGACCATCCCAGCATTCTGTTAGTCAACTGAAATTGAAGGAGAAGGGAGTACTGCTGGAAGGATGCTCTGTTTCCTATGTACACACACAACAGCTGTAGATCAGAACATGATATCAGGGAAGAGGTATGGACCTTACCTTTGGAGAGGCACATTCATGAGCATGTGTCTGGTTTTAAGGGGGAGATGATGCTTTGGGAAGACTGTTGTTTTCCAGAAGAACCAAAAGCTGTGCAGTGCATTCCTGGCTCTTGTTTTCAGAGGTGTGTATGCTCCATTGACTGCCTTGGTGCATTTTCTAAAGATAACCATGAGTTAGTCTGCCTGTCTGTCTGAAGGGGATACAGTGGTAAGGATGGGTCTCTTCCAGTATAGTTTTTGGCTGGAAGGAGGCTCTGAGAGGGGCGTAGAAAAGGAAAGAGATAACCCCCAGGAAAGTCAAACTATCTATTTATTTAGTTATGTGTTTTGGGTTACGTTTTGCATTAATCGCTGCCACACACGGGAGCCCTGTAATTTATTATTGGTGATAAGTGTGGACAGTAGCTATTAGTTTTGCTCCCTGTTCTAAAACGTGGCAAGCAGGGACACTTAGATTTATGGAACATGCATTATTCAAATCTCAGGGCCCGATGGCTCAGCATGAACAATCCCAGCTATTTCCAGAACCTTTCACTCTTTCCTTTATTCCTCTTTGTTTTTCGCTTCCTTTGCTTTTTGTTTTCTTGCTGTTTTGTTAGGCTGGATTAGGACAAGCAGAATTTATTTAGGCCTGGATCGCTCCAGTGGTTGCACAGCATCGACAAGGCATGTCTCACAGGGATTTCACAGGGTAATCCAAAGGGGCCTGATTATTGCCCATTATGCAGCACCGAAGGAAAAGGTGCTGTGTGTTTGGATAGATATCTGTTAGAAAATGCTGATGTGGTGAAGTAAAAACTGGGTAAATAGATTCTTGGGTTAAAGCCTTGCTTATTTAGCTTTTAATGGCTGGCATCCTCTGGAACTGTTGTAGGACTGAAGACTGTATGTCTACCTAGGCTAGTGATCCAGGCACTAAAGCTACTTCACCTCTCATTGTAAGGAGTGAACCACCTCTAGATGTGTCTGAACTCGCTCTCACATCAGAGCTCATCAATGTTAACAGGTGGATTCACACCAAGGATCTAGATACCTCCACTTTCTTCTTTCTGAATACACTGAAGGGTATGAATTGTGGGAGCTGAGGGGCTTCCCCTGGCAGACAGTCCCTCTAGCCAGTGCAAATATTTTTGGCTAGTTTCTCCCTCTGACTGGTTGCAACCACTGCTTAATCACTGAATGGCTGGGGTCGGAAGGGACCTCTGGAGATCATCTAGTCCAACCCATGTTGGATTACAATATCTGAAGAGAATAGTGCAAAGAATTTCTGCAGGGAGGAAGAAGAGCTGGTTTCTAGAAAACTCCTACTTATGTGCAGTTAGAAATAAAAGAAAAAATCCAGTGTGGAGCCATGGGAAAGCTAGTAAATTCTGAGGACCCTTCAGACTGGGTGATAAAATCCAACGGTGGTAGCAAAACTGAAAATCAAATCTTTATCACTAAGAGTAATGTATGGGGCTTAAACAGAACCACAGCTTGGAAGGTAAGAATAATCAAGGAGCAATGCTCAAAGCTGGAGCAAAATTTCAGCAAAACGAAATTGAGTGGCTTTATCAAGTGACTTGATACCACCTGGGGAAGTCCAAATAACACCTAGTGTACGCACACTCTGCTGAAGTGTTAGAAGCCTCCACGTGAGCACATCTGTGCCATCTGGGGTATGTTTGTATTGGAATGCCTTCCTTTTGTGCAAGAATGGAAATTACATGCATTAGTATAACTTTCTTTTTTATCAGTGTAGGTATATCTGTTCTGGGCTTGTAAGATAAAACCACTACAGTTTCACACACATAACCCTTGTTTCAAATAACATAGTGCCTTTTAAAAATGCTGTTGGAAATAAGTTGTAAGAAACCTGCAAAGCATGGGAGACAGTGGAGAACTGAAGGTGAGAGCCAAGCTATGGGGGCTCAGAAAGCTGGAGTCTCAGAATTTATTTACACTTCATTAGCTCACATAGGTTGTTTTTTTTTTTTATCTTCCCTTCTGTTAAGTCGTTGAGTGGGGAGCCAGGTAGCCTTAGCTAAACACATAAAAATATAATATATGGATACAAATATCCCTCTTTACCCAGCATGACTGGTAGGTACACAAACAGGCTGAGCAAATACAATGAGCCCTGGTATTGTTGTTATTCCCATACTAAATCAAGGCAGACAAAAACTTTTTTTTTTCTCTGTAGAGACTGCTAGGAGATGCTCCCAGGGCTAAGTATGTTTTAAAGAAATAAATGAGGCAGATTTGGGGGGGAGGAGGGACAGGAATAATAAACACACAACAGAGTAAATGGCAATTCTGAATCAAAATGGATCGGGGAAAAAAAATCAATGGGATACCACAAATTCTGTCCCTGTGCAGGGAAAAATGCGGTAAGATAGCAGACAAGCATTCTGTGTACATTTGTGTGGGCTCTGGCAAAATACCAGTTCTGATAGAGCCTTTACTGAGAGAGATTTCAGGTCTGAAGACATAAGCATGTTAACTGTTTGTCAGCCTCTGAAATACCATGACAAGGAAATGCTCAAAGCCATGCTTTTGATACCTTAGGAAAGCACCAAAATCCGTACTAGTTCAGAATTGGACCAAAGTTAGACATCCTCCTTGCAAGTGCTGCTGAACTTTAACATGTCATCTGGAACAGAACTTTGTGGCTTGTGCCTTTCTATAATAGGATTACTCTGAATTATCCAAACTGAAATTGAACACACATAGCAGCAGCACATGGACTGGAGAAACAGTTTATCAGGCTCAAGCAAATGTTGTTTGTAGCAGCTAATTTCTTGAATGCACAATAAGGAGTACTGGCTCCCGCTTTAGGTACTCTGGATGTTAGTTCTGAAACAGAATGTTATATCTGGTTGGGATTTTTTTTTTTTTTCCTCTAGGGAGAAACAAAACCCCACTGTGTGTTAAAAATATATATATGTAAATAAAAATTAGTCACAAATCAGGATGGAGGTTTGGAAAGGCAAGAACAAAACAGATGATGGGAAATTATTTTCTAGGAAAACTTCTGAGGAAGTTGAGTAGGATACAGTCCAAAGCTTTGAGATTGACACATACCTGCTGAACGCTTTGATTTCCACAAACTAGCATTTTTATATAGATTTTCCAATATAGGTTTTTCCAACTTGTGTTTCTTCTTGTGGCTCAACCATTATGAGTGATTCAAATAGACCAAGTTGGTGTCTTCCCAGAGAAATCACTTGAAGAGTAACATGACACAAAACTTCTAGTAAGAAGATTATTAAAAACTTGGATGATAGTTTTAAAAGTCTAGAGGGAAAAGTAAGGATATTGATGAAATCCTTACAATGCTTTGTATATTATTTATTGTGTTAGGATAACTTCTAGAGGTGAAATACCGTTCCTGTCCCAAATTCAGCGTGTTCTGAACAGAACGTTATTGAAGGTATGTTAACAGGCTGCTATCAAGTGTCTGCAAAGTATTTTCTCTGTGAATACAGGTGAGAACATGAAACTGTGTGGATATAAAAGAGGTGTTAGGGAGAACAGACTAGCCATAACACCCACAAATTTTAGATGGTCTCAACACCTGGAACCAAATCTTACAGGTTGTGTATTTATGAAAAAAGTGGGAGAAAGAGAAGATGACCAAGGGCAGTCATACACTAAGTGCATCAGCAATGCCAATAGCATGTGGCAGAGATTTCTGGCAATAGGTATAAAGGAGAAATTAATGGACCTATCAGGAAATGAGAATAATAATTAGTGAAGAGTAAAGGCAAATTAATGTGTTATTTATAATGTGGTTCTTCTCTGAAAAATGTGTTGTTTGGTAGCTCCCAGCTGGCATCTGTGAGGGTTGAATTTGATCCTTCCTGACTCAGACAGTGGGGTGTGGGGAAAGATGTACTCTTTCTAGCAGCAGCTGGGAGACCTAGTGTTGCCCATGTACTTAGGTCGTGAGAGACACCTTCCTTGAAGACACAGCCCAGATTTTTAGGAATGTATTAATTAAATCCAGCATCTCAGTCTTTGCTCACAGACTTAGCTGCCATAATCCCAAGATTTGTCCCTCCCCCAGTTAGGACTTGACTTTTAATAGCTTCCCTTTCTCTGCTTGTGTCTGATTTTTACATGCTGTAGCTTTTCTCCTCTTTTCCAGCCATAAGTGATGTCGCCTAGGGTAAGCGCTCTTTTATTCCTTCCCTACAGCCCTCTTTGTCACGTTAACTCTCAAGACATTGCTAACCTGAGAGTCCCTGGTTTTGACTAGGTCCTTCATTAGGCTAATCCATTGGAGTCATTGGTACCCAGTAAGTTCTGGTAGAGTCCAGCAGGCAACATGCAAGGGATTGGGGGTTCTGCTCTGGATTCTCCCTCTCTCTTAATAGCTGTGACCTGTTTCATCTATCACCACCTCAGTTTCTTCACCTGTAAAATGAATATAATAATGAAGTCTTAAGCTTACCTAGAGCAGGAGTTGGCTCACTGAGAGTCTTAAAAATGTGATGCTGGCAGATGTGGAAGGAAGGACATTTTGGACGCTGAAGTAAAGAATGCTTATTATGTGAAGTTTATCTTGGTATCCCTCTCAGATTCCTCCAGGGATTTTCTTATTTTCATGCTAAACTGTGATTAGTAGAGTTCCCATGTACCACACTTAGATTTTTGCAAGCACTGGTGCCAAACATCCACGTTTAGACAAATGTTATAGACCACCCTGTGCTGACTTTTTAGAAGTTGTCAGGTAGAAGGAAAAGAACAATCTTATTTAAATATCTGCTAATTCTCTATTTTATTTAAGGTGCTTGCTCTTTAGATAGTTGTAGCAGTGTTGAAGAATGTCATTGGGCTTTTTTAGAATGAAGGGGAGAGGATCAGATCTGTAACCCACATTACTTGTACATTAGTAACATTTGTGTATGTAATAAAAGCATCTTAACACTCAGAGGCACGATTTCTACATTGTACCCCACTTGTTACCTCTTTGTGTTTTGCTACTCATCTATTCTATACTGAAGATCTCCCCAAAAGGCCAGTTGTCATTTTGGATATCTTAGCTCCCTTTCAGGGTTCTGATGTTGCTACTAAAAAGCATGACATTGGCATACAATTTTGCATCTGCAAGGAGTTGGGTTGGTTCCATCTTTTGATCTTCAAAGTCGTTGCATGACTATCATTTCTATAGAAAGCAGAACAGGGCTTAGGAGAAAACACACAGTAGGGATTCTACCATATCTGTGTGGGTCAAACATCGAAAAAATGGCAGATTTTTCTGCATAACTCTTACCTAAAGGGTTTCCTGAGGTGCACGTTGTCCTTCCACGCTGTTGAAATTACATGAGCTCCCAAGGGAAATTTCCTTGCTTGCCTTGTTTCTCCACAGCCATGGTCCCTCAGGGGTGTCCCAGCTTTGGTGGTTGGTTCCCCCTATAGCTGCAGTCCTCTCAGATGTGTACCTCCTCTTATAAAATCTCCTTTTGTGTGTCCTTCTCTGTCTCCTCTTGTGTTTTTTTATGTGTCCGCCCCTGCAGAGCCCCTGCCCGCCTTACTGCCACCATCCCCTACCAGGTCCCAATCCAGGGTAGCTCCTTCAGCTTTTTTTTTTTTTTTGGCAGTTTTGCCCAATCTTTGTAACTTTTGAATGTCTCCTTTTTGTGTGTCATTATCAAGACCAGTATGGAAAGATCAGGAATTTGCCTTTGCTCTGCAAAATCTGGATTGAACACTTGGGGCGGGGGGGAGAGGTCATGGCAAGTCAAGTCCTATGGTAGCCCAGGGTCAGAGACATAGTGTGACACAGGGCTCCTTCAGCTCCCCTCTCCTGAGATTTGTTGGAAGGGTGCTGCATCCATCTGCTTTGAAAGCCATTTTAGAAGAGGGTGAAAGAAAAAGGAGAATTAAAAAAGTCAAGAAAGTTCATGTATTTGACATTGGATAAGAAGATCTGCCCTTAAAGGTGTCCCAGGACCTGCCTGAATAACGAGGCCTGTCATAAGCAGACAGATAAAGACCCAGTGCCTGATAATGGCAGCAATAACATTTTATCATTGGTAGAAATATTCCACGAGGCGCCTGATAACATAGGCCAGGGATCATATATGACTTATTCACCTGATGCCAGCATCTTAAAATGGTTTCTGTGGGCAATGCAGTACAGGCTAGCAAAGTGTTTGGGCCTGGTCAGCAGAGCACAAGCTGTGTCTGGGTTCCCTTCATCAGCAGGAGAAGGAGGAACCAGCAGCCTCTCTGGAACTCCTTTCTAGTGCCACCTGGACTTCCAAGTGAGCTGGGAAAAGGTGTTACAGTACTATGTAACCAAGAGGTCACTTTAGAGGTAATGACACAGTGAGGAATTACTTTACTTGTTTCATTGCTGTTGTTTAAAACAGAGGAACCTTTCCTGATACTCTGCCCTTTTCACAGTTCATTTGCGTTTGTCAGCCTCATTTGAGGTGTTGGGTTTTTTTGTTTGTGTGTTGTGGACTTTTTTTTTTGTTTGGTTTGGTGGTTGTGTGTTGGTTGGTGTCAGGTAAAGGTTGTTTGCGCTCATCACTGAATGGAGTGTGCGTGGTTTGGGATCATTGCGTACCTCTTCTTTCTTTTGGAAAGCCTAGGAGTGGAAGACCAGAGGGAGCAAGATGACAGCTGTGAGTTTCATCAGAGCAGCTCTTGGGGCCTTTTGACCAGAGGAGAAGCTATAGTGGAGTTAAAGATGAAAATGCACCAGTCAGGCTGTTACTCAGAAGGGTGTAAGAGGCTTTACAGAAGTCCTGTTTTGAGAGCTGGAGCAGCTACCTTAAAGTATAGAGGGACACAACCATCCAAAATCCAACTAATCTCTTTTTGATCACATTATACTTGTGGCCAGTATACATTTAAGATTTGCTAGTGCTCTTCTTTCAACTGTTTTCCGTGTTCTGGATAGGGTATTCATTTTAGGGAATGCTGCTTTGTAATTTAAACCCCTGTGAAACAGAGCCTGTGTTTGCCCCTCAGAAATCCCTTAATTGTGGATGCTGCTTCCCGGCAGTAAATGTGGCTCTGGAACGCACCGGTGTGTACATACTCTCATGTGCTACAGCTGGCAGACCCAGAGACCCCTTTGAGCTAAAAGTGTATTTTTTTCCTCTTCTACTGCTGCCTTCTAATACCACTGTGAAAAATGCTTCACCAGTCTGCACTGAGTATTTCACCTGATCCCATCCCAGCAGCTGGGGTGAGATCTACTATGTTTTGACATAACATACAAATTATAATTTTTCTTCTATCCAAGCCCTCTTTTGTGAATTGATCTTTATGACCATTGCAGTCCAGGAATATTGTTGCTGAAGATCAGGTGCTTGTTGTGGTGGGAATGTGCAGGGAAAGGATTTCACAGTCTCTGTAACTTCCATCTGACTGTTACTGCTACTGAAACAACATATGTTTTGATCTCTGGCATGTTTTTTTCTCTTGCCATTCGGTCAGGGCTCAAAGGTGACAGAAAAAGCAGATTGTCCTTTAGCTTAATAGGTTGCCCTGCTGTTTTCTGATGCAGAGATCCTTGGCTTAATTTATTCCTGGAATGGATTGCTTCCAAAAAAGGATAATCCTCCTTATGCTGTTTCTTCACTTGGTTACCTTCCTGTTCTTTTCACTGGCAACATCAGCCCCTGCAATTCTGGTTTATTCTTGCCAGGAGACTCTTACTCATTTTCTGTGTTTATTGTAGTTATGGTCCTAAACCCGCTATCTTCAGTAGCTTAAAACTTTCCAAGACAATTGCTGCAGGGGCTTGAACTCTTTGCTCATATTTTCAACCCAAAAGTGAGTTCCAGAAGAAGAATCTGCTTGGCTGTGTTAGTAGTGAGGATTTAAAAGTCATGCCTTTTTTTTTTTTTTTCTGGCTGAACACATTGAAAATAATGACTTTGTGCTAGATCGACTCCTGCTTGTTCAGGGAGAGGAAGGGCCAGGAGTTTGCTATCATGAAATTCCTGCAGGAAAGCTGCATACAATGCAAAGGCATCTCTCACAGCTGCTCCTTAATAAAATGAGATGTTTAATCTGGCTTAATGAATCTCCTTGGCCCTTGGGGTTGGATCTGGCTTTCAGCAGGGTGCCTGTGGTAGTAAAGAGTAAGAACCGCTTCCAAATGAAATGATTGGCTTTTACCTTCAAAACTTCAAGTCCTCTCAGCTCTGAAGTGGCTTTGGCACTCTCTACTCCCTTCTGTCCCACTGCTGCACTTCTCTGCACTCACGTGGCTGCAGAAAAGAAGATACAAGAGATGAGAGAGGTGGAACTCTCATTTCAGTATGATTGATTGCACAGCCCAGCTCAGGCTGATTTTGTTCCTCTTTTCCTGCAAAGACAACATGAATAATATGTGAGTGCCCCTTCTCCTCTCCAGTTTGTGGGGACTTCACATCCTTTTTCTTTTTCTCTGGGGTGGGGGGAGCACAGAGGCAAGGGAACCGGGAGGGAAGCTAGAGTTTTTGCAACATTCAAATTCAAGCAAGAAGTCAAATGTTACTCTCCATACAACCTTTTCTCAGGTTCACAGTGTAACAGGCAATGATCCTCACCAGCAGTCTGTCACTCAGTCTTCTACCCTGAGAAAGGACACTGTAACTTAATCTTAACTCTGTGCAAATATAATTATCGGCATCAATTCGTTTATGCCAGTAGTTTCCAACAAGAAGCTTCTCTTCTGAATAGAGGCTGAAAATCGAGCGTGAGAATGCGTTTAAGACAGAGACAGCTTGCTGTCTAATCTCAAGAAAGGTTCGTATTCAAACAGCTCATGCGCATGGAGCATCATGCTCTACCAGACCCTCACCTCCCCCTGCGAGGGGCTTGAGATAAGGTTGCTTGCTGAACCTTGGAGGAATGAATTTCTCAGTGCCCGCATGATTAACATCTCAGCTGGAAAGTTGCATCAGCAGAGCTATTTGGTGCTAGACTAATTACTGGGTATTGACAAGGGGGTAGATGTTTTCGCATACTCGACCTCTGCTAATGTTCTGCCGGGCAGCAGCTGCATTAACGTGACAGTCGGCTTTCCTGCTTTAAAACCAGTGAAGGGTGTTCTGCCTCAGAACCTGCATGCTGTTTGTTGGGGGACTGATTGAAATTTGAAGCTGTGCTCTTCCTGTCTTGCCTTTTGACAGAATGGTTTTTAAAATCCAAACGTTGCCCTGTCACCAAGGGACAATACAAGGTTGCAACAGGTCCTGGACAAGAAAGCACTGAGGAATGGGAAGTTGAGTGCTCACCTGTAGTGCAAAACAACCTCATTGATACGCAGGAGACTTCAGTCTCTGTGACTTTCAATGTCTTCCACGGCATCAAACTGATATTTCAAAGAGATTAAGAACTGAAAGGAACATATGATATCCATTTAAAGCCAAGACTTCAGGTTTAATGAAGGCTGTATCAGAATGAGATATGATTCAGATATCAAATTACATTTGTTTAGCCCAACACAGCTTAATAAATCACAGCAACATTTAATAAATATTTATCTTCTTTTAATCACCAGTTAGTGCTTTTTCTGGTCTCCCCATTCCCTTAATGGCTTACTCCTGTATTTATTAAATGTGATTTACATTTCTCAAATAATCAATACATCTTTTTATTTTTTTATAATTTGAGCAGCTTTACTGAACTTTTGTGAGATTTAATTAAGATTAAGGTTTGATCTTTAATTTCAATATATAAATTACCCCACGTTTGCTATTAAGTCTTTATTTGGTAACCTCACTTGGTATGAAATGTTGACTGGAAACGTGGCAAGCTCAACAGTAGTTACATTACCAATGTTAATGAACTTCAGGGGAATCTTTGGATCAGATGAGGAACTTGGCTGCAATTACATCTCTTTAGCTGGTGTGGGTATGTAATTAAGAATGTGAAATTGGCAAAAGGAGGGTATGTTCTGCTTGGCTGACAAGGCTTTTGTTTGCCATGGGTACCTGCTGCAGCGGTGGGAGTCAGGGTGAGGTCAGCTGGAAAACAGCAGCCCATGGAAATAATACCACTTGCAAATGATGACTCAGCCACCAGCACGCTGTGTGGCATGTGGGGAGGCTGCAAGCACATTTGAGTCTTGCACGGTTATTTCTACACCATGTGTGCATCCCTGCTAGAGCTACGTCAGACCCACAGATTCAGACATGGCCAGTAATCAGAGGGGAGACCCCAAGGCTGGCCCAGGTGCTGCCAGTAGGAGTGACTCCCCAGGTCTGGACAAGACCTCAAGTGCCACCAGAATCTACTCAAAGCTGGTACTGTGCAGCTGTTCCATACTGTCTCCTCCATTATTGTCAGCTCCTTAAAATAATAATCTGAAAAGCTATGCAGGTGGTTGTCCAAGTCTAACTCATATTTCAGGGCACATGCTTTTTGTGGCCCTTTGCTTGTCCCAGGCACACCATGGGTCTCATCTGCCAGCCTGCTCCCCTGGCTGTCCTTGCCATGAAAGAGTGAACTAACAAAAAATGAAACAGGAAAGCAAAATGGGATGTGTGTATGTTGCTACAACTTTGGCACGCACCTGGATCTTGAGGAATATTCTCAGGTTCCACAGTGCAGATAGAGCTTATGTCCCCAAAGAGACTCTAGCGGGTAGTTCAAGCCCCATATGTTACGAGTCAGTCCAGGAGCTTCTATTATTTCATGATGTTAGCATTTTTGGTTCTCTTAAGATAGGTCAAAAGTTAAATTACTTTTTGGTTTGTTTTAATTTAAGGGAAGGTTTGCATTAAGGCCCTTGCAGGGTATGTTAGGATGCACAGAAAACCTTCTTTGGTTTACCTACAGAGCCAAGCATATAATCACTAAAAATCCATAAGGATGCATGTAATATTTATAAAGTTAATGCACTGGTCTTTGAATATTCCATAATTCCATAACATCTGTCACATATCAATATAATAGTCTCTGAATTTTGTATGACTCCACAACATCACATCTGCCACGGCCCTGTCTAGCAACCTGCTGCCTGGAATGGTCGAAGTCAGACTTTTCCCACTACTGCACCTAATATAAGCCCCCCTGGGTGTGATAAAGGCCTTCCTGATTCCACCAGGGCTGTTACTTTTGCACAAATTCTTGTAGACTGATTCAGAGTTTTCACTTGATGAGAGGACAAACCTTTAATCCCTGTAAAATTATCCAGCCCTTAAATGCTACTCAACCAGTTTTTAACTGGGCTTTAACTCCTTCAGCCTTTGCTTGATGTCTTCTTGATATTCCCTTCCCTAACCATATGAATATTGTAAGGTAAAATACATACCCAGGCACTTCATGCTGCTTTTTATAGACTTCGGCAGCACAGCCATTTTATATCTCATCTGGGAAACAGCTGCTGCTTTTAATTAGTCAAGGGCTATCTCCTCTCTCTGGTTCTATCAGTGTGACTACTGCAACGTAACTCTTTATTTAAGCTTACTTTGATTGTTGCTCCCTTTTGGGGACTATTTTTCTTCCACCAACATCTAGGCACAAGCACTATCAGAAGTGGAGGAGATTATCTGAAGAACTTTGCTTTTTGTTTGTTTGGTTGTTGTTTGCTGGCCACAGCCCCTCTTCGTACTGTACAGAGACATCCCTCAGGCTGGAAACAGTGGTGGAAAAGAGCAGACTAGGACACAGGGAAGAACACTTGGTGTTGCTACGCAAGCTGTTTCTAAGGAATAGCATTCTAAACTACCTATTCTGCTGGCTGTCCCACCAGAAAGTAACAGTGCACCCACTGACATAAGAGCAGGATTTGTTTCCCTTAGCTCCTTTGGTTTGTTACCCACCACAGATTTTGAAAACATCTGTGATGAAACTGTTTGCAGTAGCAAGGAGGTAGGCTTGATCCAGGGGTCCTTTAGTGACCAAAACTCGTTTAGACTAAGGCATTGCTTTCTGGTGTAGTTAGCAACACTGCAAACAAAACAAGCTGTATCAGATTCAGCAGATTAGGTGCATTAATCCAAGACACAAGGTAACATTTGTGTTGAATATCCAAGGTAAGAGTTCTTTTCAGACTGTTTACTACTGCCTGCTGCCTTCTCTCTGCCTTGAGACTCCTCAGTGGTGTCTTGCAGGGTGGAGGGAGCTTCAAAGGCCATTGAGTTGTCTTGTAAATGGCAAATTTGAGTCTTGATGTGTGATAGTGTCTGGCTGTGATCAGCCTGTGGAACCATTCATGACTTGTGTTGTGAAGCCCCGTGGTGTGAGAAATGATGTGTTGGGGTATGTTTGCAGGGTAGCAGGCTGAACATCTAGAAGTATCAAACCTTCAATACCCACATTAAAGTTCTTTATTAATGCTACCTACCTATCTAACAGTAGTGCGAGTACAGGACACAAACAATGAAATACCATCACTCTTGCTTCATTGCTGACACCAAGATGCTATTTGGCTTTGGGCAAGTGTTGTAATCTAGTAGAAAGAGTTCTGACTTAGTTTCTGTATATTCTTGCCTTAGTTTACCTTTCTGCACCATAGAAATTTGGACTCCCTGCATTCTCAGGGATGCTAGAAGAACAATGAATTATAGCAAGGATGAATGCTCCTTTCAGTAACATCTCCCCATATTATTAGTACTCATCACTTTGCAAATAGGGGGCCAGGAGGCTGACATCTGTCCTCTGTCATCAGATTGTACTATGTGGTCTTGGGGAGTTTTACTGTAGACTCTGTAAACCAAGCAGATCAGAGAAAATCCAAAAGGTTAAAGAGGAGGAGATGGCTGTCTAAGTGGGGGAAAACATTAAAAGCAATTAGTGAACAGAAAGAGTAGTTCATCAACAGCAAAGCAGGTGAAGTCCCGGCTGGCCAGCCAGCTGTCTGCATCTATCATTGCTCAGCACCTGCAGACAGACATTTTGTTGTGCATATCCTACAGCTGTCTGGCACTAAGGCAAGGATGCTTGGGGAGGAGGAGAGAGAGAGAACAGCAGACACTTGAATGGAATTTTGGATGGGCACAGGAAAAAAAAGTCACACCTTCTGGCAAAACTGAAAAATGAGGTAGAAACACCAGGGTCTGGGTATTGGAAAGAGTCTTCCTCCCCGTTAGATCATTCAGAGGGAAAAGGAGGCAGGTAGTTGTACTGCAGGAGCATTGTCTTTCCCTTTCCCACCCCTGTGTTGGGTTGAGGATGGATAGGCTTGCCTTCTGCATCTTGTAAGGATAATTGCTGCTGTGCTATGCCAGTTGCATGGCTGCCAGCCTCTTCTAATTTGCATGTAATGTATGGTGAAGCCATAATGTCATTTCATTGCACAGATCTTGCCAGAGACCACATTCAAAAGCCTGCTATGCAGTTTCTGGCTCTGACTCCACAGCATTAGTTGCCCCATTAGCCACTTTGGCACTGAGTTTCCAAAATCGAGTCCAGATGACGATTACTTTAATGAAGCTACCGATTCTAAAAAGGACCCCCCCCATACACCTTGCCCCTGGCTACCGTTTCCCTGGGAGGAGGCATGGACAGTTTTGACAGACACTTGTGGGGTTTTTTTTGCAATGGAGCATGCAAGAACATCTGGGGAAAGAGTGGGATTTCACAGTTGCCTGTAGATAAGAAGAAAAAGGCATCTTGGCACAACTGACTTGGATGCCTTTGGCTGACAGATACTATCTGAGTTGTGCCTCATGAAGCCAGAACAGCTCGATGACTTCAAAGTACACCAGGTCCAGAGGTATCACTTTTCTGGATGCACTGCAGTTTTTCTGCTTCCTTCTTGTTATTAATATCATAGCTTCACCAGGAGAGCTGGACACGAGATAGGGCCACAGTTCAAAAAGGTTTTGTTTGGGCGTGCTGGCTACCTAAGAGAAGGATTCACAGCCAAGTCTATGGCTGGCTGGAAGGAACTCGGCACGGACTAGTCAGGATTTTGTTGTGTTAAGGGTCTAGCAGAGGCAGAGCCCTCCACATACATGCGCACAAGGGCTTTTGCTGTATTTCGTGCCACCTTCAGTTCCCACAACTACAGTTCCCCTAATGCTGAAGGGGAAATTGCTCAGTTTGGAGGAGGTAGCTCAGTCTGTGTGCTCTTCCCTAGGTTCAATCACTAGAATGCAACATGTACACTCAACATGAGAGAAAACTCACCCCAGACTTCAAGGTCGTCAAATCTCTGGTTCTTACACCAGATAGTAACAGGTCCATGTTCTCCAGGCACAATTACCACATCCAATACGCAGGCACACACACACTCTTATCTCCACTGCAAACTCTGGGATGATGAAGTCAGTTTTTGTTCAGCTCTTTCAGTTTGTTTTGTGTAGCACCTGGCACAAGCAGACCGTGGTCCATAACCACAGAGCCTGAGTGCTGCTGCAATCCATCTGTTGAGATGATGACAATGATGTGTAAAATGAAAAAACCCTGCTAAGTCAGTGGAGTTGTTTCCACTCTAATGAGATGCAGGTCAAGGTGAGAAAAGGGATCAAAGTTACACTGTGACTGCAGACTGATTTGCTTCCTCTGCTTGTGCCTCAGTTTCTCCATCTGTGAACTTGATGACATGTTTTCATTATGTTACATGATGTATTTGAGATTGCTGTCTTGTCTGCAAATGTGGTTGTAATCTGCAGATGTTGTGGGAGTGGAAAGGATTATCATCATTATTTCTGACAGGCAGCTATAATTCATCTTTGCTTACCAGACCCCTATGGTATTTTTATTGTGAAATGAGTAAAGGTTATTTCAGTGTGGGAATCGTGTGAGCTTATTTGTTGTTGAGCCTGGTAATAAATTGGCCCCAGACAGTGTTGTCTAAGCTGTATGAACAGAGGAAACTTTACGATTCTTAATTTAATTTGTGCTTTCTATTTCCCACTATTTATATTCTCTCAAAGCCTGAAAAGACTTCTTCACCATTTGCTCTGGACTTTTCCCCATTTGATGAATGCGGATTATTTCCTTTTCTCCTTTCCTGAGTTGGTGGGTTTTCAGTTTTGTTTTGTTTTGTTTTGTTGGGGTTTGGTTGGTTGGTTGGTTTTTTTGTTTTGTTGTGATTTTTTTGGCATGAAGTACAAAACGATTACTTAATTAAGTTAGTCTGTCTCTTGAAAGTAAAGCTTTTTAGATATTTTAAGCTCCCTCCGCTGGAAGCTTCTGCAACAGCATTGGAGAATGAAGCAATCTGGGATAAATATGATTTGACTTGCTTTTATGCTGTGCATTACTGTAAGAAGTATGTGAATGGGAAACGGTGTTTATCTGTTGTCTAAGTCTAGCATTTTCTGTTAGGGGATATTAAAACATTTGACACAGACCTTTTGGAAGCAAGTGGAGTGTTTTAGAGCAAAATACTTGGATCCATTTAAGAAGCAACCTTAAGGGATGTGCCAAGGAATGGGATGGGAGGAGGAAGAGGGATGCAGGATCATGGTGAGAGAAGAGAAGGTTCTCACACCATTTTGAACAGACAGTGAATGTAGCAGCAGAAGAGAAGATGATATTGTCCAAATAGAGAAAGCTAGGAAAGGAATCAAATGAAAGTCTCACAGAGTTGACTGAAGTGAGTTTACAGAGTTAAAACTCAGCAAGTGTTCTTCCCACCACCTTTCCTCTCTATCCTACACTCTTCTGTCCCATGCCTGCTGCTCAGAATGACTTATCTAAATCCTATTTTGTGCTCACCACAATCAAATCAGTCTTGGAAACCCACTGCTTGGAGCATTCCCTTACTCCAGGCTACCTGGGCCCTCCTCACCTGTGCACAACGCCTGGGGAATCCTCCCTTATCAGGAGGCCCTGTGCAGATGTTTACTTTGCAAAGGTGTGGATAACAGTGCAGAGAGAAAGCTGTTTCGCATAGTGGTTCTCCTTCAGTTTTGCATATGGCTCTTTAATAGCTGTGTAATAAACCAGTATTGATGAAAGAGGTCATTTACCATCAACTTATTTGGCTTTCTGCAACGAGCTAATGTTTAATTAATGTGCAATAACTTTTGCAACCAAATGTATCCCTTTAGATTTACTATAGGGGACAGTTTGAACATCAACTTAAGCGGCCAATGACTGCAAATGTATTTATTAAGGTTTAAACATGTGTAAATGACTTTGTGTCTATTTGCAGAGCTGTTAAACTACAGTAAATATGTTCTTTGTCAATTGGTGGTTAATTAACATCCATTAGTTCTCCATTAAGAGCACAGTTTGGTGTCTGAATTTCCTTGCTTAGTACTAACTTTGAATTAGGGCTGTAGTTTTTTCTTCTTTCACACAACAGAGTTTTCAAAATCCGCTTTCTCTGTAGGGTTGGAGTGCTACGAGCAAGAAGATGTGCCAGTTCTTGGAATTTACCTTGCAAGGCAGGAGATTCGCAAAGGGACAAATGAAATTTTGTTGCTCAGCCTTACAGATCCTATTTATGAACTTAGCAGCTTCCTTTCTCACACATCTCTGCCTTTCAGACTTTGGTACCCAGTGCAAATTGTGGAGTTGGCCCAGGTGTTCATATCTCCGTGAGGCTTTTGGGATGCATTAACGCAAAAGCTGCCAACACCTGCGTGGAGGATGCACACAGGGCAGATCGTGAAGGTCTTGTTTTACCCTGAAGGAAGTTTTCACGGCTGACATTTCTGAGTGAAGGCTTTTGGGGGCGAGAGGGGTGGGTACAGGGAGTATCCCCTCAGTTGGCCGCTATGTCAGCAAACAACCACAAGGTGACACTGTCCCAGTACATTATTTATGTTTTGACAGAGGAATGGCGATTATTGCATTTTGCATAAAAGACGGTTTTATTTAGCAGGATCTTTTCCCTGTTTCTTAACTGAGAATTAAATGTCTGAGCCTGGCATCATGTACTTGTTAAATCTAGAAGTTAAGGAGATTTTCAGATTACTTAAAATACATGCAAGCACTGCCTTTTTATAGACTGTGTAGCCTTAAAGAGTGAGATTCCTCCTCTGACTACATCGTTGCCTGAGAGTTTTGTCCTACAACTGAAAACCACTGGAGGAGTCTCCATTACTGTCCCAAGCTGTCTGAGAAGTTTTGTCTTTCTCTTTGGTTCCTTTGCAGCATTTGAGGTGATAGAGTGTATTGCCTACGGGTAAAGCTGGGGAGAGTCCTGTTTCTTTTTTCAGTTGTGGAATATGCAAGCAGGGAAATCTAGGCCTGAGAAGCCTATGAGGAGCTAAGCTTTTACCCAGAAAACTCTAGTATCCTTATATGATAGGTAAAAGAAAATATGTGTAATGGCTTTAAACTGAAAGAGGGCAGATTTAGATTAGATAGAAGGAAGAAATTCTTCACCATGAGGGTGGTGAGTCACTGGAACAGGCTGCCCAGAGAAGCTGTGGATGCCCCATCCCTGGAAGTGTTCAAGGCCAGGTTGGACAGGGCTCTGAGCAACCTGGTCAGTGGAAGGTGTCCCTGCCCATGGCAGGGGGGTGGGAACTAGATAATCTTTAAGGTCCCTTCCAACCCAAAACATTATGTGATTCTATGATATGATTATATATTGTTACTATTAAATACAAAACTGCTTTTATTGTTTGCTAGAATTGTTTTTCGGATGGTAACACTGAGTGAGGTTAAGCTGTGTTATGTGTATAACTCAGGTGCTGAGTTAATAAGTCCTGGTGTGGATCTGACAAACATGTAAATGGATAATATGATAAGCATCTGAAAATGAGGTACCATGATGTATGTCACGTTCTATAGTTAGACACAGCATTGAAAGCATCTGGGAAAAAAACAAATCTGTAAAGTATACCAAAATACAGGTAAAAGGCATGTTTGTGAGGGTAGGCTTTGGACCTGACTTTCTTCCAAAGTAATGTTTGTGTACCTCTGGTCATCTGTTTTACCAGGTCAGGTTTAAAGAGTTAACTGAGTTGTATGTGCAGTCATGAATAATAGGCTGCATCTGATGCTGTTTAGTTGCCTCACGCTCTGTGCTTGCAAACATCTACTTTGGTTTTTAGTAATGGTAGCTAAATTGGTAGCAATGTTAACTTCTTCCCCTTGATTTGTCCCTCATGAACCTGCAGTCTCCCTGCAGTTGTTTGCTCTGAAATTATTAAAGGAACAGTAAGAGAAAACAACAAAACTTTAATCAGCTCAGTCTTGTTTGGTTAGTCAACAAAGTCTCATCTTCAGTATCCTCGTAGTTGGGACCATCAGGAGAAATTGTCCCAGTGTGTGTGTAGGGGGAACACAAGTGAAGCCTTGAGACATTCAAGCCAGTTTTGGAAATGCAGTAAATGGGCTTTCCTAGAAAAGCACCAGCTTGTTCAGGCTCCATCTGGTCTTGTGCACATTTCCCACCTGCACTGTAGAGGAAGCTCTTCATGGTACCTGACATTGTAGCAGAGAGGAGTCCTGTGCCATTGCCAGTATTAAAACTATGCAACCTGCTGAGAAGGGTGCCTATCAGTAAGTATTGGGATGTGTCACCCATCACAAGCTTCTGTCAAATTACATTAGCAACTTTGGTTTGAGGTGAGGCATCTGTAAGTAGCAATCATGACTCGTTCTCTTCCCCACCAATTCTAGACAGGCAGGTCCTTGCAAGAAAAAGTTCATAAGCTGCAAGCGCAAGGACATGATGACCATATTACTTGCAGGCATAAACCCAAGACAGCATCAGCAGAAACTTGCTCCTCCAGCTCCCTGGTCATAGGCTTGACCTGAAAAAATGCATCACAAAAGAGCAGTAACCCAAAAAGTCAGATTTACTGTTGGGTACTTTACTGGCTCATAGAAGGAGAGCCAGGATGGGGTCTAAAGCAGGGATGTCAAACTCATTTTCACCGGGGGTCACATCAGCCTCACAGTTGCATTCAAAGGGCTGAAATTTAGGACTGTATAAATGTAGGAGCAGTTACACCCCTGGTCTAAAGAATGAAATTATCCATTGGGGCTGCTGGGTTTTATATTCACTTCCTCTCTAAATTGTCCAGCCCTCCTTGCTGCAGTCAATGCTTCCCATTCACAAGCTCAGTAGAGGCAGGAAGGAATAGTTTGATGTTTTTCTGCAGAACAGTAGGACAGGCAGGTCCAGCCTTAGGGAAGGATGGGGACAGGTGGTGCCTAACTAACAGAGTTATGAAGTTCAGTGGGGAAACCTGAACTACAGCTCCCAGGAGGCATTCACTTCTCAGAGGCAGACGCAGTGTATTGTTGAGAGATGCAATACAAAATGTACTAAATCCAGAACGGCAAAACGTTTTGGTTCCATTAAAACCACCAAAATTTCCTAACCAACCTTGGCTTTTTTTTGCTTTTTTTTTTTCTTTTTTTTTTTTAGCGTGCTTTATTTTGGAAATTTTTAAAAAGTATTTCAACCCTTCAGTCTGCTTTTGGATGAAAACTGGTGATGAAGTTGTTGGAATTTTCCATGAGGAAAAAAAATCCTGATTTGTTTTTTTCTGAGCTCAGCTTTAAAAATTGAGGTAGCTGCACTCGTTTCTGTGAAGTGCTTTGATATCCATGGATGAAAAGAACTATAGAAGTGCTAATTATTGTCATACTGGTTTTAATTATTCTGTCATACTGACAGAGTTTTCAGCCAGCAATATTTTTTTACAAGATGTTGTCCAGTCCACAGTTTTCATAGAAACAGCCAGATACTTTTAAAAATTGTTTTCAAAGAAATTTTTTAAAAACGAAAATCCTATCCATGCTCAGTACAAATCTGCCTGTATTTCTACAGGATGTTAGTATCAAGACAGTAATGAAGAGAGGAGATGGAAAACTCTAATTGCTAGATATTGGGGAGAAAACAGGCGGAATTGCTAGCAAGGGTGAGATGCTCTGAAATTTACTGTGTATAATAATTCAAAATGGAAAATGCAGTTTCCAAAATTTTGAGAAAGGTGTGGTTTTCATGTCTTTCATTACTGCCGATTTTGTTATTTATTTTCAGTACATTGTATTCTTTCTCTGAGAAGGTCTAAATGAAGTACTATATTTCCAGTCAACTCAAACCGACTCAGCTGAACTGTTTTAATTCAACCAGTTCACAGATAAACTTTGTTAACCCAGCAGTATCACTATCTCTCACCGGAGCTGTAGTTTAAAGGCCTTGGTGCTCTCTTCTCTTCTCAGCCATTCTGCTTGGCTGTGCTACAACCCCTGCTTAGGGCACCTTAGCCAAGGCCAGTGCTGGTCAGTGGAGTCCCGTGGCTATACCAGAGGTATGTGCTTATCCCCACAAAACTACACAGCAAAAATGTGGGTGGTTTACCTGAGGTACTCCCACAAAGGCAAACTACCTGGCAAGAGACAGCCAGAGCAGCCTAAGTACTGGCTGAGGCTTAACACATATCCTAAGGGAAGAATTAGGACCAGGCAAAAAAAATGCACAAGCTTATCTAGGGTATTCTGTTTTCATGACAGAAATATCAGTGCCATGATTTAACTGAATGAAAGGAACTATGCAGCAACCAGAAGTGACCAACTGTTAGTGACTTGAGCTATTGAACCAAGTATGAACCATGACAATGGTATCTCACCTGTGGAAATGGGCTGACTGGTAGGGCCACACCTTGAATACTGTATTCAGTTTGAGGCCCCTCATCATAAGAAGGACACTGAAGTACTAGAGAGAGTGCAGAGAAGGGCAATGAAGCTGGTGAGGGACCTGAAGCACAAGTCTGATGAGGAGCGGCTGAGAGAACTGGGGCTGTTCAGCCTGGAGAAAAGGAGGCTGAGGGGAGACCTGATCGCTGTCTGCAACTACCTGAAAGGAGCTTGAAGCTTGGAGGGTGTTGGTCTCTTCTGTCAAGTAACAAGTGATAGGATGAAAGCAAATCGCCTCAAGTTGCACCAGGGGAGGTTCAGATTGGATATTAGGAAAAAAATTATTCATGGAAAGGGTTGTAAAGCCTTGGAACGGGCTGCTCAGAGAAGTGGTGGAGTCACCATCCCTGGAGGTTTTTAAAAGGCATTTAGATAAGGTTCTTAGGGACATGGTTTAGTACTAGAACTAGGTTAAATTATGGTTGGACTCAATGATCCTGAGGGTCTTTTCCAACTGAAATGATTCTATGATTCTATATTATACAGCCATCCCCCATGGGACAAGAAGTTGCCATGTAGAAGGGACATCAGTGGACATGAGTAGGTAAATCAGCTCTGGAAGTGTGGCTTTTTGGTGCAGGTAAATTATGGGAATAACATGGAGCTGTGCAGAATCCTTCCTAATTGCATTATGCCTTCTAGAGAAGATGCGCTTGTAGAAGACACAACAGGCATTGGTGGGTCACTCCCTCACTGTCCCTATGTCAGCAAAGGTTTTTTAGGGCAAGCAGTGACTCTTCCAAGACAGACATTGGGCAGTTGATCTCCTTACAAAGATAACAGTGATGCTCCTTTGGAAAATAAACTTTCCCCCTTGGTCTGGCAAATGATGTGTCAGATTGTTAAAACACAGAAGTGATTTGCTTTTTCCCCATTTGTACTCTTTGCTCACTTTCCATTTACTTCCAGTGAAGTAGTTTAGTTCCTCAATGCCAACATGATGCAGCAAATGGAAACCTAAGAGAAGTCTTAAACATTCAAGTCCATCCAAACATGTATTCTTTGTTTTAGGTTGCTGTTTGTTGGTTGTTTTTTGTTTGTTTGTTTGTTTTTTAAAAAGGCATTTATGTAAAAGCCTTTGCAGCAAACAGTAATATTGCATTGGATTTTATTAATACGATGCAGAGAGATTTGCCCTATCACTGTGGTTACTATTCAGTTGTTACCTAAGGATTAGGAGGCTTTTAAACAGATAATATACAGTTATTTTTCATGTCCTGGAGAGAGCCTGGTGGTTCTCCATGTGAGTCAGCTGTAAAGCAGAGGAAGCACATACAGTGAATGTGTCACCAGGGCCTCGAGAGCCTTTTTTTAAACTCTGTAATGGTGGTTTGGTGCCTGACAACTAGATCTCTGGTGACATCCAGGTGACTCTCCTGTTTGAGTAAGGAAAAGGGCAGAAGAAATAATATAATTTCTTTTTTGGTGAGTGACATCGAGAAGCAGCACGAGGGATATGAAGAATATATGAGGACCAGTCCATACTCTGAAGAGGAGTGGGTATATTTAAAGTGTTATTGCTCAGCAGAAGCAAGAAATTTTCTTTTGGTATTAATGTTGGAAACTTGATTTTGAGTCATGTAAAAACAGATTGCAGACTTGGGAAGATCCTACCAAATGCTTTCATTTAGGAAAGAGAACCAGACTGAATTTATAAAGGTACTGGGACAGGTAGTGTTTCCTTGCCTACATGCGTTGGGTTTGAGCGGCAAGGTTTTAGTTGGGAGGGTGGCTACAGGGGTGGTTTCTGTGAGAAGCTGCTAGAAGCTTTCCCCATGTCCTATAGAGCCAATGTCAGCCAGTTCCAAGATGGATATGGCACTGGCCAGGGACAAACCCATCAGCAACAGAGGCATCACCTCTGGATAACACATTTAAGAAGGGGGAATAAAAATGCATAATTGTAGCGAGAGAGAGGAATCAGAATATGTGTGAGAAACAACTCTGCAGACACGAAGGTCAGTGAAGAAGAAGGGCAGGAGCTGTTCCAGGCACCGGAGCAAGGATTCCCCTGCAGCCCGTGGTGCAGCCCACGGTGAGGCCAGCTGCCCCCCTGCAGCCCATGGTAGAGTAGAGATCCACCTGCAGCCTGAGGAGGACCCCACACCAGAGCAGATCCATGCCAGGAGGAGGCTGTGACCCCGTGGAGAGCCTGCACTGGAGGAGCAGGCTCCTGGCAGGACCTGTGGCCCCGTGAAGAGAGAAGCTGACGTGGAGCAGATTTGCTGGCAGGACTTGTGACCCTGCAGGGGACCCAGGCTGGAGCAGTTTGTGAAGAACTGCAGCCCATGGGGAGGACTTACATTGGAGTTCATGGAGGAATGACTCCTGTGGGAGGGACCCCACTCTGGAGCAGGGAAAGAGTGTGAGGAGTCCTACCCTGAGGAAGAAGGAGCGACACCATGTGAAGAACTGACCACAACCCCCATTCCCCATTCCCCTGTGCTGCTGGTGGAGAGGAGGTAGAGAAATTAGGAGTGAAGTTGAGCCCAGGAGGAAGGGAAGGGTGGTGGGAAGGTCTTTTAAGATTTGGGTTTATTTCTACTCTGACTTGATAGTTGAGTATGTTTTACCCATGAAGGTAATTGCTGAGTGGTGTCTCCCTGCCCTTATCTTAACCCACGAGCCTTTTGTTGTATTTTCTCTCCCCTGTCAAGCTGAGGAGGGGACTGATAAAGCAGCTTTGGTGGGTACCTGGCATCCAGCCTGGGTTAACCCACCAAACTACCCTATAGTCAGAAGCCATGAAGCAAAGCAAGACAATTTCAGGATGAGCCTCAGTTTGTCTGTGTGAGTTGACATGCAGCAGTTGAAATTCTGCCAGCCTGTTGGCAGGCCTCCACCTTCTTGTGTCAGGATCAGGTCCATGCTATAAACTTTTTGTTACTCTACTTGTAGACATGAGAAAATGTGATGCTGACTGTGACACTGCAAGAGGCAAGTGCAGGTGCAGCTCTCTGGCCTTGCAATCTTTTTGCCAAGAGTGTTTACTGGCAGAATGAAGAGATAGGAGGTATGTTACAGCTGCTTCAGCAGTATGTCAACTTCAGATGGGTTTGCCAACATAGCTGAACCTTTAGATCTTTCTCATGGGAGCTTTAAGATGAAGCTGTCTTTGAGGGCATGTATTAACAGCCCAGTCAAAACAAGTCAGTATGATTTTAACATATGTTTAGCGTAACAGTAAAAAGTAGCCTAAGGTTTAACTGATTTTTAATACATCATGGAAGCATACTGCCTTGTTTGTGCTAAGCTGTTAATACACATTAGCTAGTTCAATATGTGTTCTCTGCACTTCCTAAATCCCGCTATGGACACGGCAAGTAAGAGTAATTTTCTGAAAAGAACATCTATACCAAGTTAAAATCCTAAATGCGGTCCCTGATTGGAGTTTTCCTTTCTTTTGAAGAGTATAAATCTTACTGCAGGCTTCCTCTACCTCCTTTTGAGGAAGTCTAGTGGGGGAATAATAAGAAATTTTATTACACTGTTTTTTCTTCTTTATTTCTCATTGCTTATATTCCAAGTGTTGTTAAGAAATAATCAGAAAACATTAATCATTTCTCTGGCTGTTCTAAGGCAAAAGGAGAGAATCTACAAATAACACTGAATGTTTTGAGGTTTTTTCCTGAAACACTTCCTAGTCTTAGAGTTTATTTCCCTTTACCCTAATTTTCCAAAGTTTTTAAATTCTGAATTAGTATTAATGTGACTTAGTTGCTGTGGTTGCCAGATAAGTCATCAAAACAGCTTTGCATCTTTCAAGGGATGCTAGTGTTTGCCATTCTCTTCCATGACAGCAAAATAGTCAGGGGAGATACGACCTATAACTTTCTGGGGAAAGTTGTCTCGAACTGCTGGATTCAAGCAATCAGATAAAGTTGAGCAGCTTGCACATCCTTTTTGGGTTTGCCATTAGAGCTTCCTTAGCTCCACAATCATATTCCAGTCAGAAAATATTTCTCTGTATATACCCAACCCTATACACCTATCCAAACTTTGTGGAAAGCTATTATGGGAACTAGAAACAAGGGACTCTGGCTTCACTTCATAAAAGCTCTTGGGTGTGGAGCCAAGCTAAGGGTCATCTGTCTGATGCTAGTGACATCTTGAATCTTTCTCTTGGGAGTTGAATACATCTAGTAAACTAAAAGTACATTGCATGTTCCCTGGTCATCAAGACATTGACTCTGTCCTAGCCAATGTGTTCAAACAGCATGTTTTAAGATTGGCTCCTGGAAGTGAGGAGATCTTTAGAAAGCTCGAGAACCATACTAGAAGTTACTAGGAAGACGTGTTTTCCAGACAAAACAGTTTTTCTGTCTGGGCTGATTTGTTTTGCTCTCTTGTCGTAGGCATTATTTCCTGACAAAAAGACCACAGAGCTTAAAACTTTATTTTTTTTCCTATTCAGTCATCTCAGTAGGTTGGAGTATCACATATGCCAGTCTCGCCTCGCTGGTGCACACACACACAGAGCATGATGGTGTCATATGCCCCTTTGCACAAAGGACCGTGCCCTGCCCCTCCCTCACCTAAGTTTCTTTCCTCATGGACTTGTGGAGCCTGGTACATCACCCGCAGCTCTGTTGTGCTGTGTAAGTGAAGTGGGGAGAGTTCACCCTGTGTGAAACCTAAATCCATTGTGCAATTCACTGTGCCAGTAAGAGCAAAACACCTTTTTGGTCCAAGGATTTAAGCTGTAACACATTCCCCCTTTCCTGTGTATAAACAGAACTTCTGCTTTATGGAATTTTTTTTATTGCAAAGCTTTGAGGGACTGCAACCACATTATATATGAAGTGTTGACTTTTTTGCAATTTCCTTTAGACATTTTTGAGTGCTCATGGTATTTCTCTGCTTCAGTCAATAGTGGCATAGGGAGCGCTGTCTAGTACAAAGTCCTCATCATAGTCAGGCTTGGAAGAATTCAAAAGCAGCAAGGACCATTCAGAGTTTTTCCTCTTAGCTCTGTAAACATCTGTATGACTGCTGTCAGCATTCATTTACAGACGTTATGTTTACCAATATGCTTAAATTTCACTTTAACTTCAGGTGCAGTTCTCTTGACTTTACTTTTGTGATATTAATGCACATTTGTTGGCATGATGGCTTTCAGTGAGTAGTCATGAGTCCTGTATTACAAGGGGCTAATATTTTTGCACAAGCATCCCTGATACTTGAACCTTGACCCTTGTACCCCTGACAGATATCTCAGTCTTTCAGCTATGGAACAGAAGCTGAAAATTTCAGTTGGTATGAGCAACGCACCCTCAGCACCATCAGAGGTGTAACATGAACAAGGAAGTGGCTGTTCATTAAGAGCTCATCAAAAACCAACAGAGGATAGATTTGTTTTACAACGTCTTGAGCAACAGTAGGGGTGATCTGCATGGGGTACATTGCTTGTGGCTAGGAGTTTGATCAGTTTGGCCTCTCGGTGTCTGTGTTTTACTGTTGATTGAATGATGGTAATACGACAGAGAAGTTTGTAATTACAGCATATTCAGCTAGTGCTGATATTTCCCAGGGAAATATTTTCATGTGTCCATGCTTGTCAGGGATATGCAGAGAATTTGTCTGAAGTCAGTGGAGGCAGCTTGTCAAAAGTTGGTATTAGTGTATATATTCTGTTGTGTCCTTTAGTAGAGAGGAGAAAGGGAAAGGTCTGGAATTAATCTGAACTTCTAGAGCGCCAAATCTGTTTGAACCCCTGTATGTTCTTTCCTGCTCACTAGAAATTCCCCTTCTCCTCACTGCGTGCTTAACAGATCTTCTTGTAAGGACTTAATGGAGGATTGGCCCAGCTAGTGGCAGGACAGACACTGCACGTGTCACCTCTCTCCGGTGGTTGCTTGGTATGTCCCAAACACACAGTCAGTACAGAAATAATTGCTGGGTCTGGGAACATGAGAACCTACAGCTACCCTACTCCTACTAGCAGCTGGCTTTTACTTTTGTTATTTAATCTTTTTCCTGTCATCCCCTGGGAGTTTTATTTAACAAATAGCAGTGACAGCAGAGACCTAAAACATAGCTCTTGCTGTGGTATGTTATCCCTTAAGACTTGTGTCTCTTACTGCTAGCCATACAAGTTCTTTTGGGTGTTGGGAAGCGTTCAGAGGTGAGTGGAGATGTCCTGGTGAACATTGTACTTGTGATAAGAAGGGACTGGTTTAAGGTACCTGCTCGGCTTTTTCTGTCTTGTTAATTCCCTGCAGATACACATAGGTAGAGAGATATTGTAAGAAGATGGGCTTCCTGCTGGCATTGGTTCTTGCGTTCCCCTCTGCAGAAAGTGTTTCATGAATAGGGACCTTGGTCTAAACACTGCTTTCACTTTGTATTATGTTCTAAAAATATCACACAAGAGACATGAAATGGCTTTGATCATAGGGAGTAAATGCCACCAAGTATTCTTCTTCCTGGAGCCTTTTCCTTGCTACATTAAAATTTCATGGGCAATAGCAGCTTCTTCTTTTGAGGACTTAGCTACATCAGCAGAGGAGAAGAGTGGGTAGAAATACCAGGGCATGTTGATGGACAGAACGGGACTCCTGACAGAGCTGGGAATGGGAGAACTTTGCACTTAATTTGCTTATGCTGGGTCTGTCTGAGCTCAGTCAGATTCACTGTTTGTTCATCACTTTATGAGCAATGAACTTACTGGAAAAATGTTGTAATTCAGTTAAATGGATGTGAATTTGAAGGCATGCCTTAATTCCCATGTTTGCTTTGTTCTTTGTGTTGCACTTATTCACCAGCTGAGAGGCAGACTCAAGAGGTGAAATTGTAGCCCCGCTGAAACAGATGGCAAAGCTCCACATGATTATATCAGGGCCAGGATTCATCCAAGGGGAGTCTGCCTGTCAAGATTGCCTTTGACATCTCAGACTTCATCAGAAAACTTATCTGAGCTTTAGGCTTCTTCTTCCTCAATGCCCTCAGACACATGGTGTGAACTGTGGGGCTGTCATATGCAGGGACAGGAGTTTGACTCAATGATCCTTATGGGCCCCTTCCAACTCAGGACATTCTATGATTCTCAGACCCTTGTCAGATCAGTAGGTTGCCAGGTCTTATTTGAGCAGATACCTTCCTGCATTTGGCAGCAGTGTTTCACCGTCCCAAACCTGTAAAAAGCTTTCCTGCCAGCTCCTTCATGCTGTACACTCACCAGCTGAAAAGTGCCTCTGGTAAACCATGTTTACCATTCTTTCTCAGTACTTTTGGTTTTTTGGCTGTCCTACCAAAAACTCAGAAGCAGATGCTCAAGTGACTTGGATCCCTCTATTTCACAAGTTCAGGCCCTCCCTGGTTTCCCACTTACGTCTGGCAAACACAGAATGATTCCTGGCAGACAGAAAAAATAGGGTGAAAAGGTCTAACAGACAATTACTTTGACTTAAAAGTAGTCGGTGATAGATGTTCCCTAAGGACACTTGGGGTAGATTTACCCTTCAAGTGCTATAGGTCTGGTATCTGGGGCTCATCTTCCAGTCCATTCCTTTATCAGAGGACAAGTAATGAAGTGTGCAAGTGCCTTACTCATAGCTCCATCTCATCATCAAAGGCTTTCTTTGGGCTTTTTTTTTGTTACCCTACTCCAGTCTGATCCAACTCTAGTGATTTTTTTCACATCCTCTGCCTTTGTTCAGCCAGCTGCCAGGGTGCTCTGACCAACCTGCTCTTTGTCTTTCCCTGATCTCTGCCTGCTGGAAGAAGCTAGCAGGCTCATTACAGTATTCAAAAAATACTGGTGTGTTGTATAAATTACAAAGGTAATTAAGTGCTGCTGAAGAGCTGGACTATGCACAAATCCCCAGGGGTTTCACAAGAAGCAATGTTTCCGTTCCTGTTTAGGTTGTTGGCTCTTTGTTTCGTAAAGTCCCACAAGCTGCTGGGTCTAACAGGTTGCGGAAGTTGAGTAAATTGTCAGTAGAGGGGGGTACATTTGCTGGCACTTCAGGGCCTGAGCCTGGCTCTGACAGGTTAAGTTCCCACAGAGATTTTACACCCCTCCAGGAGAACACCTGCCTATTCTCACTACTGCCTGGAAGCTTTTTTTAAATGCCTCCCAGACCTCTGCTTCAGGGAGCTGTTTCAGGATGCGTGCATCACTCATCCAGCCCAGCATGAGCAATGTTGTAAGCAGGGGTTCAGAGAAGAATTTCCATTCCTCAAGAGTAATTGCTTTGTCTGATGCGTATTGCTTCATCTGAGCAGTTTGCAATTGTGTCCATGCTCAAGTTTGTTTTCAGCTTATGCAAGTTAATTTAAATGTGTTTTGGGATGCAACTGAATAAGGGGATTCTGACACAGGGTTCTTGCTGCTGCTGCAAGCAGTGAAACCCACAGGTTGTACAGCTGCACTGCTGCTGCTTCCGAGCACAGGACTGCGCTGGAAGCTCCTTGGTCCCATCTAACAGAACAAGCTCCAGCACAGTCTCTCCTCTCCCTGAGGAGCCATCTTATTCCTGCATCTCTTAGTTAGCAGATCCTCCATCCTTTCCCCCAACTCCTGCATCCCCCTTCCTCATGCTTAGGCTTGGACCTAAAGTTTGTACTCTTGGCCCTACTTCTGTGCTATCTGGCCTCATCCCTAGGACAGTGCTATTAATCCAGCATCTGTCAGCTGTCTTAGAGGCTGCCAAAAATACCCTGTTTCCCTCTCTGGCACTAAGTGTTGGGTATTTATGGCAAAGTATTGGACTAGAAACAAAAGTGGTACAAAGTAAGGCTTGAACAGGTACAGCGTAATTTTTTAAGGAGATGCTATCTACAACAGATGACTGTTTAATCTAAGCAGACAAAAGCATGATTTGATTCAGTGGCTGGATGATAAAGGAAATAACATCTGTGCTTAAAACAACATGATAAATTCTTAACCTGAGGTGGTAATTAATCATGAAACCCACTGACGTAGGGTACATCTCTGTAGCTGGGGCTGCTTAAACCAAAGCCAAGAGCCTTTATTGAACAAGGTGCTCTGGCTTAGCTGCTGGTTATGGCTACTTGCCAGAAGTGGGTGAGTTTCTGTGGCTTCAGGCAGGCAGCTGGACAGGATGATCTAAGAAGTGCCTCGTAACTTTAAAATGTATGAATATGACTGGACCTTATAGAAACCGGGCATGGGAGCAACCCAGGAAAGGGAGACATACTTGAAAACACCAGGCCGAGGAAACTGGAGAAAGGAGCAGAGAAGTAGTGTGGTAAGGGGAAAAGAAAAGCTGAGACATTGGCAAGTATGTGCTGAAAGAGTAGGCAGGCACTAACTCCAAACGCTGATGCAGAGACATCCCTGACCTGTAGTAAGAATGGAATTAACTGAGCCTATGTCTGTGGGACAGTTCTCTTGTCATCTTGAAAATCTGGACATGTTAAGGATGTGTTTTTCTCATTTTCAGGCCTGAATGCAGTAAAATCATTGGAAGTGTTTTCAGAAATTTGAGTTTAAGCAGGTCATGGTTTCAAAGGGACCTGTCTCAAAATTTCTGTGTACAAATTTCTGTTTCATCTTATGAGGCTTTTTGACAGTCTGGTCTCCTGATAGCATCACAAATCTTGAGAATCTTTCTTGTCTTGCTGAAGGCCTCAGTTTAAGTTTCATAAAAGCTATGTTGGAGCTTCTGTAATGGGCAAGAAAATGCACAGCACAATGGCCTGCTGCACTATTCTTCTATAAAACTAATTCTCTGGTGATGAGGAATGTGTAGCATGTATCATTTCAGCAAGACGATGGAACTCTCTTCTGAATCATCACTGTTGGAATGATTATTCTCATCAGTTAGTATTGTGTTGAGAACTCCATGCAGGAGCAGGTCATCGAATACATAGCAAGGCTCAGCAGAACAGGTTTGACCACCTCTTAGTTGTATAAGATTCCTGTTCGCAGCAATCCCAACATCCCTTGCAACTGTCCAGCAGTTTTTTGGGGGCCTGTTAACGAGTGTGTTAGAAATCGATCACATCTGAGCTGTTCTGTAGGTTATGTCTTGCAGTGGCTTTCTGTACTGTAGTGTTGGACCACCTTGCAGCCTTTGGTGCTTCACCCTTTGGATACTATTGGAAGCTAAGGGTATGTTAGGATCTCCACTATACAGCTGGAAACTTTGACATGCCCTCAGAGACCGAACAATTTTACACAGTTAAATTAGGCATCTGCTCTGAAGTGCCCTCAAGAGAAGATTATCTCTCTGGGGGCAGAGGACGCCTAGAGAAATTAGCTTTTTTACGCATTTGTGAATGCCTTATTAAGTGATTTACCCAAATTCACTGAGGAAATTGGGACTGGATATCTCCAGGTCCTCCTAGAACATCCTAACCTCTGGGTCATCTCTCTGCTTGTGTGTTGGGAGGGACTGTTAGCTACTCAAGCACCCTTCTGTGAAGTCAGTCCTAATTACTTGTGCTGAAGGCTGTAAATGTTCGCCAGCAGTGGGAGGAAAGTTTTTGTGGGATAGCAGGTCTAAGTAAATAAACGTATTGCCTTCCTGTGGGAAGTGAATTATAGAAAGACCTGTAGGGCTGAACACTGGCTCCACCTGATTCATCATGAGGCAATGATTTCATTCCCAAATATGAAAACAAATCTTGAGGCTTTCCTCAGTGGGAGGTATGGACTGCTTATCTAGACTTGCATGCCTAACTCCTATAGCCACGTTTGGAAAATAAGAGCCAACATAATACCATGTCCCCATGAGAAACCTCAGAACTGGGATCAGCTCTTTCCCTGCCTCCTCCCATGCCATGAGCCAGCCTTCTTTGGGAGAACAGGTCATGCAGTTTCCTGCCTGCTGACCCAGCTGGGAAGATGGCCAGGAGCTCGGGTCCCTGTCCCGCCGCAGCAGTCGCTGAGCAGTGTGGCCTCCCGTGGCCTTGAAATGATTCGACACCCTCTGACAGACAGCAGCTGCAGAGCCCAGTTCTGCAGTGTTGGTAAGGAATGCTGCTAATGATATGTGATCTTTCAGGGAAAAGACAGCACCACGCTCTCAATGCCATGGATTGCTTTTATGCCTGTTGCATTTGCAAGGCCAGAAGGGCAACTTTTGTTTTAACTAAAAGGGAAGATCTCTCTGTTTCTTGTTCCTCTGAAGTAGGGAAGGACCTGTTGTCAATGACTTTGTAGCTCTACAAGCACTTGCTGTGGTAGCAACCAGTAATTAAAGCCACAAACCAATTGCAGCGCTGATTCTTTAATCCCACTTGGTCATACCCTGATGAAAAAAGGCATCCTTAGATGGCTATTTTCCTCCAGCCCAAGCTTCAGATTTGATCTTTAACTAAAGGGGAAACTTTCTGAAAAGCCTGAGCACAAATCTTTTTATCCAGTCGAACAAGGTTTTTTCTTTCCAAGGTAATAATGCAGTTTTCTACCCATGCAGCACAGAAGCAGATGAACTTCAAAACTCAAGGTCTCATGTTTAGCTGGTGAAAATCAGCATAGCTCTTTTGACAGTGGTGGTGATATGTCAGCCTGCAGCAGTGAGAACCTGGCCCTTGGCCTGTAAATTGTCCACGCCAAGGTGTGTTCGGTTGTGAAGCCAGATCGATTGCATAGCAACAAGGTTACAAATGGGTGAAAATCAGCTATTGTTCTTGTACAGGAGGGATGTTCTGTTACAGCTCAGTGACCACACTTAGAAAGAGGTGTTCTGCATTCATGTTATCATCCACGGTTATGACCTATCTGAGCACTCTCGATGCAATAAATCCTTCTACCTAATAAGGTCCCTACTTCAGAGGAAGCTTGGTCTTGTTGCAGTGCATGTCCTGATGTGAGTCTCAGGCCTAAGCTGGCTCTGATTCTCAGCACCAAAAGACAGTCTAGAGTTGCAAAATAGTGAAAAATGATTTTTTTTCTTGAAATTAGGCACATGCTGGCGTGGTTACATGTAATATTGGACCTGTTATACACATATTTTCTTGAACTGCAGAATTTTTCCATATAACCTGCCATCCATAAGTACCCTGGGGATATGAAGGTGCCATGAATACATGGCATCAGTGTTCCAGTTGGCACAGGATCAAGTTTGGTAGATAGCATCCTGTCCTTAGCTGACTTCATTCTTTTCAATTGTCTCACGGAAATGTCCACTCTTTCCAGCAGACTCTGGCCTGATATAGACGGAGGCCACCTTAGCTGAAGGAATCGGACAGACTATGGCTTACAGGAACCCTCTCTTGGAGTCTGAGAAGGACATTTACCACTGAAATTCCACTTCCTCTTCATTTTGCCTCTAGAGGCACTTGCTGCATTCAAATGAGCTTCCACCTCTCTCCAAGCCCTGCTTTTCCTCCTTCTCTTCTACTCCTGTAGAAGATCCGAAGACGAGTGAAATGTAGCTGCTTAATGTAATGGAGTGGGAAGCTGCCCTTGCACAGCAAAATAGAAATGTGTACGTGTAGGAGCTGCAAGTACAGGAAGAGAGGAAGGAGAGATCACCACACCCCTGCCACGGTCCCTTAATCTTCCTTCCCTTGTGCCAAAAGCCCTTTGTTTCTTCCCTGTTCCTCTCCATAACTCCACTGCCAATGCAATGAAATTGCATTTTCTCTGCATGGCTGAGAGGTTTTGAGTAGACTCTGCTGCTGAGTACAGCAGTGTATCTTGACTAAACATGTTATAGCTCACAAAACATCATACGTTTTCACTCATCATTGTGGATACCCTGAATAAAGTCGCCACATTCTTGGACTCCGCTGGCAGAGCAGTTATACAGTCCCCTTAAAACAATCGTGTGTCGTGAAAGGGTCTGGAGGCTTGTGTGATCACTACTTGTCTGTGTTTTTTGTTATTGTCTTTTCCCCCATTTCAGTGAGATCTGGCAATGAGTCAACAGTTTTGATGTGATTGATAGTGAGTGAAAGTCAAGTGACAACAGTTGCCATTTTGTGGCTTTTTGTGGTGTGAGCTGATGAGCCTCATTTCAGCTCCTAGAGGGCAGCCATCCACATCATACAGACGGCTGTTGCAGTTGGCATTGCATGAATCTTCCATGGATTGTGCTTTGCTTTTAGCCACCTCAAATGCAAAAAACCCATCTCTGTTTGTGGCCGGAGTCCATGCTTTCAGTGACTGTTGGCTCTCCATGAAAAGCAGATGGCACTTCAGGCTTTCACAATGTCAGTTCCTGAGTATCTCTGAAACTGAGCTGCCACACAGATAGGCAAAGGTGACCTGAGTACCTGTCCCAGAGCACCTCAGCACTCCGCACCTCAGCGGAGGCTGCCCACCCAAGGCCAGCATGGAGGGTCTCTCCTTTGGCCAGCTTAGATGCCCAGGCTATGATGTCTTCAGCACATATCCCTCAAAGCCAAGGAGAGTAAGGTCAGCCAGGCTGTGCCCGCTTGTGCTGCCGTTTTCCCTCCAGCTTGCATGCAGAGCCATCCTGCCCCACACTGTGGACATGCAGACACCTTCTTTAAACCTGTCTCACCCAAGCATGTCTGTTGTGTCTCTGGTGGTGCTCTACAGCCTGCGCTCATCACAGGGTGTTGCACTAGAACATGTTCCCCTTGAACAGGGTGTAAGTATTTTGCGTTGGAGGAGGTTGATGTGGTACCTGTAAGGTTGGGCTCATGCTGCCTTATCCGTTCCTCAACAGCACAGTGACAAAATTTGGTCAGTCATGCAGGCCCCGGTCCGTCCTGCAACTACCAGGAGTACTGGTAAATCACATTAGAAGATGGCAGTATGAATTTGTGGTGTCTGTGCTCTGATTGTTTATCAGAATTTTTCCTCAAGTTTTCAGAAGGTGGGAAAGTTAGAAAGCAGACCTGCTGTTCCGTTATCTGCTTCCAGCAGGGGGAGATGGGTCTAGGGAGTAATTTATTCTGGGAACACGTACAAAAATAACAGTATTTATTTTACTCATGAGGCTCTCTCCTAGGATTTGTGCAATTCCTGCTAGTTTGGCCTTTTATACATAGGCAACCTCTTCCTTTTGCTTCTGTACGCTTCTGAAAGCAAATAAGACCTATCAGTTTGAGGGTTTGGTTTTATTTTTCCCAAGGTTTACAAGGCCCTCAGGGGATTTTCTTCCTCGTCTCTCTGTTTATTATAATTACAATTATTATAATTGTTATTATTATTAAATAGTTATGCTATGGTGGTTCTAATGAGGATTGTATAAACGCATAAGAAGATAAAGACTTCCCCTGTACTTCTACCTCAGCAGAGAGGGACCTCTGAGTCTGCTGTAATGCACCCCGCTCTGTAGGGAGGCACGGCCATGTGCAGTCCCGTGTTGAGTCAAGACGTTCTGAGAGTGTGGGGACAGGAGTCCTCCTTTATACCTCCCTGAAACCCCCTCTGTCATTCTCTGTATAAAACATATTGGTGCCACTTTCCATGAACTATATTTAACTAAGCATTAAATTTAGATTTAACTGGATAGTTATTGCCTTCTAAGTAAATACTCTGAGATAAGGAAATATTTAGTGAGCTCTAGCAATTGGGTGGCAGATGCTTCTTGCATTGCATAATAGTTAATCTTCAACAAATATGTTTTCCTTACTCCACTGGCATTCAATTAACATACAATAGCTCTTATTAAATGTAGATGAAACATATGTGGGAGAGCTTTGTAAAAAGGATCCATGCAATGCTCTGACTTGCAAGAAGGTTGTGTTTCTATCCTTCGTAACTTCATGTGGGACTGGGTCTTTTAGCTGTACTCAAACTCTCTCACAAGAGGGCAGAGGTTTCCTCTTGGTGATGCCCATCATCTGGGATGCCAGCAGCCCAATAACATCTCTCTGTCCCTTGTGCTGTCCATGGCCCTAGAGCGGTGGCTGCTGGTCTATCAGCAGCAGGATCTTCTTTAGAGTAATGCCCTTGTCAGGTGAAATCTCTCTCTGCAGTAGCTTGGGAGCATCCAGTGTGTGGATTAACCCCCTGGGTCCTTCTTCTTCCTCCTCCTCTCTGGTGCCGTCTTCATCAAGTCTCCTGCAGAGAAAATGTCTGAATTGGCTCACTCCCTTGGCTTGAATACAAAGCAGTCAGCTCTTCTGCCACTGCATGCATGGCACTGGAGCAGTAGTGTCATGACCTTAGCCCTTAATTTGTGGGACTTTAACACATGCAGGGATTGTTTAAGCACTCATAGACAGCAAGGCCTTTCCATACCAAGGCTGCAGGGGCCAGTTTCCAGGGGTTCAGAAGGCGACTGGACACATTCCTGGAAGAAGAAAATCAATCAAGGGCCATTAACTACAAAGACACTGCCACTGGCTGGGGACATGCCTTAGCCACAAATCACTGGAAATTAGAGAAGTGCTCTGGGGCAGTACCAACTGCACACTCCCCTTGTGCTTGTCCTCTGCCCAAGGCATTGGGTTTAGGCTGCACTCAGAGACAGGACGCAGAGTTAGAGAGGGACCTTTGATCTGATCCCATGTGGCCTTTTTCATGACACACAGCCATTCCTTATGTCCCTCTAGTTTGGATCCACTGTATCCCCATAAGGCTCCCAGACCAGAGGTGAAGCAGGCAGCATGCACGTTTTTTTTTTCTCTGTCCTGTACGCACGCAGCAGTGCTGCGACCACACAGGACAGCGGCTTATAGTGGAGTTCCTCCCAGCTTTTATTCCACCTGCTTCTCTGGACCCCCTCAAACCACCCTTTCCTTCTTTGTTTCCCCCCCATCCCACCCCCTCCGTGCTTTGGCCACAGAAGGGTTACGCGAGCGAAACATCCCTAGGAGCAGCTCTCCTCATCCCTCCTGCAGCCAGAGGAGAGAGCGGGCTGGGGGGATGGCAGGCAGACATCAGCAGTAAAACATACGGCTTATTCCTCTCCATTAATTTAATCTCCCATCTCTCGCGGCGGCGATGCTGGTATGTGAGCGGCGGGAGCGTTCCCGGGTGAGCAGCGCTGCTGCCGGGCTCGGGGCTCAGCTGCGGGCGCTGGCAGGCGGGAGGACAGGCCGGGTATTCACACTGCGGGCAGCTCAATACCAGCATTGTCTGCGGTCCATCCCTCACAGGCTGGGAAAGGAGGTGGGGGGCGGGAAGGGCTGAGTGGAGAGAGGTGGGAGGGAGGCGGAGGGAGGGATGTACAACTGTTTATCTGGTGAAAGTCTGAGAGGGGGGAAAAAGCAAGGTTTGAGGCTGCAGAGGCAGTTGCCAAGAATGGTGCTCTGTAAATCAGCTAGTTTGTGGCTTCGGGCCGCAAAGCCAAGTTGTTCGCACTTTTGGCCACAGCTTCCTTGCACCCCCCACCCCCCCCACACCCCGCCTTTCCTCAGTATTTTCTTTTGTGAATATTGGCCATATCTTCCTCCATCCTCTCTGCCCCGCTCCCGCTGCCTCCCTCTCGCTCAGCCTCTCCCGGCTGCTTCTGCCTTCCCCGTCGTTCTTCCCGGTCCGCCGCGGCTTCCAGTTCCCCCGCTTGCACTCCCATCCTCCCTCTTTCCCCCATCCTTTCTCCAGGCCCCTCTTCCTCTCCCATCCCTTTCCCTTTCTGTCTCTCCCTCTTTCCTTCTCCAGCCCCCTCTCCCTCGGGGCATCCCCTCTCTGCCCTCCACCCCCTAATTTCCTCTTCATGCCCCCTCTCTCTGCTCTGCAGTGCCCCTCTCCCTCCCCAGCCGCGGTCCGGCTCCCAAAGGCCCGGTCCGGCCACCACCGGAGTCCTTTCCCCGGCCGCCTGGGGCAGCGTCTCTCCCGGGCGACGGTAGTGGGGTGGCGGGGGCCGCGGGGTGGGCTGCGCCCCCGGGAAGCGCCGCTCGCCGCCGTGGTACTGAGCTGCCGTCTCCCGAGTGAGGCTCCCTCCTCCCTCCTCTCTCCCTCATTCCCTCCCTTCCTCCCTCCCTCCCTCCCTCGCTCGCTCGCTCGCTCCGCCTGGGAAAGTGGGTTAGGAAGGGAGCTCGGGGCTGGGAGGCTGCACAGCCGCGCACTGGAGCAGGACCGTCCACTCGCGCAGCCCGGCGGCACAGGACTCGTGTTAATCCTTTTCCTTTTTTTTTTTTTTTTTTTTTCTCCTTCCCCCAACCTCTGCTCATCACTCCAAACGGGCCGACTTAGTTGTTATTATTTTTTAATTATTTTGCTACCTGACTTTTTCCTCTTGTCTTTTTTTTTTTCCTTCTGTTTTTAATCGAAGGTCGTGCTAAGACTTTTTTTTTTTGGAAAGCCTTAAAAAAAGACAAGGGGGGGAAAGAAGCCAGCAAGAGACTGAAAAGAGCAAGGGGGGGAAAGAAGCCAGCAAGAGACTGAAAAGAGCAAGAGAAAGTGGCAGCTAAGAAGGACTGTGAAATCACCTCCCCTTTCTGGGGCTGTCGATCAGAGCAAGAGTTGTACATTATAATTATTGTTTTTCTTTCTACATCTATCTGTGCACATACACACGCATAGAGAGAGACAAGTACAGACAGTGAAACTCGACGAGACCAGCCATGGTAGCAAGGGCTCAGCCTGATCGGAAACAATTACCACTGGTCCTACTGAGATTGCTTTGCCTTCTCCCTACAGGGCTGCCAGTCCGCAGCGTGGATTTTACCCGAGGTACCGATAACATCACCGTGAGGCAGGGGGACACAGCCATCCTCAGGTAGGGCATCTTGCCAACTTTTCCTTTCTTGTGTGTTTATCCATATCTCTACATATGCAACATACACATGTGATGTGATACAGATTTGTGTGTGTATGTCTCTGCAAAAGCGTGTGTGATTTTACCTCTCAAACTGCAGTAGCAGCAGCTGCTACAAACAAGCTCTGCGTGTGTGTTTGTGCTTTAATGTAAAAAAACTGCAAAGCTTTTGAAAACCTCTTGCCACCACTCTCCTCTGTGCACTGCTCTGGATCAAAAGAATTTCAGTGAGGAAAGAACTGTTTATGTTAGCCGGCTCTCGTGAACGTAGATTTTCCACCAGCCCTGCAGTATCAATAGAGAAATCGAAAAGGGATCCAGCTGTGCTTGCCAGATGTTCCATTGATCTTCCCATGCTTCTTTTTGTACCTATGCAAAAACTTTAGCCTTGGTGCTGCTGGAACTCTCAAGCAAGTTTTTTGGGGAAACTCTGGCTTTTATTTTTATTTATTTTTCTGCCCTGTAGGGAGGGGAGATGGATACAGTAGTTTAAAAGGCTGGTGAAAAAATGCTGTAAGAGCTCCAACATTTATGAAGCTGGTGTATCATTCACTGTGTTGGTTTTTTTTGCAGGGTTAAGTAAACAGGTATAGGCTGTGCCTGCATGTCTGAGTGGTTGTGATGAGGTGTCTTTGCACATGAAGCCTTGTTCACTGGCAGTATCGAGTGTTATATTTCTGTATTCATCGTGCAGGTTTTCTAAAGGTAGTTCTGAGGCTACTTGGGATTTCAGTTAAGAGTGTCCCAAATAGCTGAAACGCAGTAATTTTTTTCCTGTGGGTTTCTTTTTTGCATACTGCCTTGCTCAACTTACCTCCAGTAACTTCGCTACTGAAGGAAAATTCTGTACATGTGACTGTGTCCACACACTGTGTATTATAGCTATAAAACTACTAGACATAATTTAAAATAAGTCTGTAATCTGTATGAGGAGCTGATAGTGCACAAACCCTGAAGCATCAAGGGAGCAATTCCCTAGCAAAGCTAACAGCAGCAGCAAAGTTTTCTTTCTCTTTCTCTGAAATAAATCCTGCTAGATGTCACCAAATGGTCTGCTACGTGATCCCCTGTGTCCTGCATCCCTCCCATTTAATGAGAGAGGGGTATGTGAGCAAGCAAGATGGGATCAGGGAAGAAGGATGCTAGAAGAGGGATGTTGTGTGTACGTGTATCGCTTCTCTCAGCTCCCGTGTGCTGGGTTGTTTTGATCCTGGAATATCTGTTCAGCAGCTTCCATTCCCCAGCTCTCTAGACTTGTTAACTTGCATGTAAGATTTATCCACACAGAGTAATAGGATTTACAGAGTAATTCATCTGCCTTGCATATGCAATGGAAGGGGTTTAGATGCGACATGGTAAACACCTAACAAGGGGTGTTGCCTCTGACTCCCGGCTTCTCTCTCTCCCTTCCACTCACTAGCAATTCACATATCCCATTAACCCTTTTCTAGCGGGACTCCCAGCTGACTTATCCCATTTTTAAAGGCAAATCACTTCCATCAATCATTTATTTTGGTGGGGCTGCTCAGGCAGATGTTCACTAGCATATGTTTGGTACATTCAGCAGCAGACAAGTCATTAAGCTCACTTGCCCAGACAGGGGTCACTGGATTTCTGTTTCCCACTTAACCTTGGAGCTTTTGAGTTTATCTAGTCGCTGTGTGCTAAAGCTGCATTTGCAGCAGAGAGGGCTGAGCGGGTGGTGGAGATGGTGCCTGCATGTGCTGCGTGTAAAGCGTTCGTCAGCAAGCTCAATGGGGCTGCATGGGAGAGTGGTGTCGGTGATCGCGTGTGGCGTGTGTGGTTTGCCAGTGTTTTGTCAGGCACTAAAATAAAACACCTGAGTGAGGTGATCCAGCTGTGTCAGCCAGATGTGTGCCAAGTGACACAGTTTGCAGGAGCTGCACACCCACCTGGCCGTGTAACTGCTCACCCTGAGCAATACCGTGTTCCTGGCATGTGGCATTTCTGTCAGAAGTGACTGTGCCCAGCACACAGGCTTTACCTCCATTAGCTGCCTTCTTAAGCTCTCTAAGCAGATCTGGCTGGCTGTATGCTTGTCGTGTTTCCTAAGAAGGGCAGTTGTGTCCTCTCCCTTTTCCTGGGATCAGCCCCCGGTTTCTGGGATGTTTCAGTCCCTCCTTCAGAGGAGAGGCAGAAGCCAGGCTATGCTGGGAGACAGGACTGCCACATGAGACTGGAAGGGGTGATGTTTCCCTCTGTTCCATGCACTTTAGGTCCTGCAGGATGGCATTTTACACCCTCAGTGTTAAAGCAAGGCTTGGTTTGTGAGCTTTCCCCTTGCTGCTTTCCCTGCCCCTCCAAAACATCACATAGTTTAAGACAGCCTTGCATTTGAAAAACTCCCAGCATCTCGCTCTCCCTGCCTATAGATCCACTAGAGACAATGCAAGGGGAATATCTAGCTGGGGAAAAACCGTTAGATGATCTATACCAGCTGTGCTCAGAGCAGACCTTTACCTCAACGGAGAGGTAGGTAAGAGATTTCTATACAGAGATCATATCACCTATCTTTGCTATGCATCTGCTTCAGAGGGAAGAGGGAGTATGCAGTGGTGGTTTAACGGTGGCCAGTAGCTCCATCAATGTAGCTTGAAGGGAAATGAAAATGTAGGAGGGAGAAAAAATGATTCGCAGTTGGAAAGAATTTAAAAAATGTACATAGAGATAATATAACTAAAACCCTTTTGTTTGTGTAAATTGTGGTGCAAATCATTCAGTAAATCACTGGGGACAGGGTTTTCTGAATGATTAGTCTCCTTTGAGGCCTTATACATTTGTATGTAGTATTACACTTGTAGGTGGGAGAATGGGTGGGTGGACTGTTCTGTGAAGTAGAGAAAAATAGTTTATTATAATCCCTAATGTTCTCAAGGAAGCCACTCCTCTAGAGCTTCATCTACAGTTTATTACTCAGAATAGAATTATTCTGTGAAGTTTGGATGCGACTTTTTAAAGCTATGGCATTTAGAATATTCCCTTGCTATGGACTTCTAAAAAATGTTCCTAATTCTATCCTGGCTCATCTCCTAAATGACATGGCAGCAGATTTGATTCATTTGTTGGCCTTACTGAAGGTTGATGACTTTTAGTGAGTATTTGGCATGGGGAGGTTAGTCAGGGAATTGCAGAGAGAAAGAACAAAAATAGCTCATGATAGACTATCCACAGGGAAAAGGGTAATGATCTGCTCCTTAGAGCAAGGCTGAAAAGGGAGGAGGGGTCTGAGAGCTGCAACAGGTGAGAAGGGCTGAGGAGAGCTTCTGGTGTTTAGCCAGCTACAACCGAGAAAAGAGAGCAGGATGTTTCAAAGATGACACTGTATATTAGAGAGCCTGTCAGACTTACTGAGGTTTCATTTTTAGCTCTGTCTTCAGCAAGTGAAGATGGACACTGAACCTTATTTTAAATACTGAGAGGGAACTGTGTGCTATTATACAATTCCTACCAATGTTTTGCTAGCAAGATCACAGTCATGAGCTTGTCAGGTTTTGTATGTGATGTTAGAAAAAACCCCTCTCCAAACAACAAATGCACAAAATATCCCCCAAAACTAATTAAAATGGGAAAAGAAAAGCAAGCTCTAACCCTAAATCTTCTTTCTGCTTACCTTTCTCCAGCATCCCCTCCTACCTTATTTGCTCTGCAGGTGTTGGGTGAGCAAAGGCAGGGACCCTGTGCCTTGTTACACACTTTGAGCCTGGGGAGGGGGTGAGAAATAGGAGGACATTGGCTAAGTGGGACATGTGCAGTAGTGAAGGGCAGTTACTACAAACTGGGAAGGGAGGGCACTGTGCCTCTGTGTTGTGTCTGGCCCTCAAGATGGGTTAGAAGCAAAATGGCCATGAAGTCCATGCTGTGGGATCAGGTCTCTAGGGAACCATCACAGCAGCTCCCCTCAAAGTGCCTTTAAAGCACTATCCTGAGGACGTCAGTGGGACTTGCAGGTTGCCCAGGACCCAGGTCTGCACAAAGGCAGATTTAGCCTTTAATGACTTCTGAAATTGAGCTCATCACCAGCTGGAACCAAAATGGGTCACATCCCCATTCCCTTCCACTTGGTTTTACCACTACAAATCTAACCAAAGCCCAAGGGCAATGCCAGAAATAACATGTTTGTCTTTGGGGCAGATTCCTGGGGACTGCTAATAAAAGAGGTACAAGTGACTCATACAGGGCTTAAGCTGCTGAGCACTGCTCAGATGATGCTCAACCTGCTGGAGAACTGGGATCTTGCCAAGGCCACAATTTGGCTCATTGTTCTTGAGTTTTTCCAAGCATCAACTTTTCATCAAGAATTAAATCAATCTAATGTTGATGCGCTGATGAAAACCAACATTTAACTGAGTACACAATTTCCATTTTTACCAGGTACTTTTAAATAATATGAAGTTTCAGGATGATAGCAAGCTTAGGAACTTCCATCCTTATGGGTACTCAGCTTCTTCAAGTTACACGTGTCAAAGAATGGGCTAGAATCAAATTACCAGCAGTAATGACAGCACTGTTGGTGTAATCCTGCAATATAAGCAATTTATGCAGACTCTGTTCTTGGCCTCCCAGTATTTTGCTGATATTCTCCATGTGGAGCTATGCTAGAGGACAAAGCCACCTCGGGCAAAGTAGGAATGCAGCATCACAACAAAGTTTATGCCCTATACAGTCATTTTAAAAGAAAAGTAAAAGCTGTTCAGATTACATTTGTAATTAGCATATAATTTATAACAGGGAGCACTGAGCTGAGCCCTTTGCTAGAAATGAGAATAGGCATGTTCGAAGGTATAATGCCACATAATAATACAGTCTTGGCAGTGAAATTGTAACCCTGGTTATTAGTAGTATTGTCGCAGCACTTTAAGGCCAGCACTACGTTGAGGCACCCTTTGTATTAAGTGCCATGTGAGCAGAGGGTAAGAGAGATCCCCTGTTCCACGGGGCGGGCGGCTGTTCTCTGGGATGGGCAGGGGCTTGGGGTGGGCAGGAGGTGCCCGGGGGTGAGGGGACTCGCCCAGGGTGGCACAGCAGGGTCAGAGGCACCCAGCCTAGTGACCTATCCATTAGCTCAGGCTGGCTTTTCAGCTCAGCCCTGCAACAACCCAGCAAATATGACAAATGAGGTTTCCCTAGTATGTCCTCGTGTGTGCTGGTGTTGACTACAAGTCCCAAACACTTTTCTTTTTTTCTGGTACATACAAAGCCTTCGTTGTCAAATCTGGTAGACATGCGTCAAGAGGGTATGTTGGGATTTGTGCAAAAGGGGCTGTGCTTTGCTGATGCTTTCCTTTAAAAATAATAATTAAAAAAGTATAAATGTAATATCAGGTGATGTTGCAAAACTTCCAGGTCTGGCAGCAGATGGTGCCATTATATGAAGGCACACATGCATACATGGTTATGTGTGTGTGCATACATATGATAAAGGAAGTTGCAGTATGTATATGGTCAGAGGCTGGTGATTAGCATCTCTCCATATATACACACAGTATCTATATATAATGTACCCACTGGTGAGCGGGGTCTTTGTGATGGGACTTATCCATCACAAGCAAAGGTGGAATGGAAATTAGAAAATAAAAGGCTCTTTCTATGTTGAAATCATGTATGTTTAATAACACTGTGTGTATAATTTGCATTCAGAAAGATGAAGGAGGAGAGACAGTATCAGACTGTATGGGTTTAACCTCCTCCCCTGAGTCTGCACACACACTTCAGTTTGCAGCGAAGTACCATATGTTTTCCTGCTTAGTTGGCATTAAAATTTATATAGTAGTACGTGTTACCTGGAATGTCTCAGAGTCCGTACCTCTTCCATTCCGCTCCCCTCCCCAGAAGGTCTTGAGAAAAGACCCGGTCTTAAAATAGCTCACAGTTACCGGAATTTGCCATCTCATAAGTATAAGTTTTCAAAATATATGTTATACTTACCTGCCCTTGATATCCAGCCCCACAGGCATCTGTTTCTGACAGAGCTGCAGGGCCACAGCTTGCTGCTGATGCAGCGGTGGGGCTTCAACAGGCTTACTGCGAGGCTGAATATAGCCATTTTCATCGGAGGTGCCTGATTTTGTTGTCCATCAAAATTCACTCTGGCTTGTGTGAACTTGTGTTCTGCTGGAGCAAGTGCAATGGAGGGCACAAAGGTGAAGTCAGGAATTTACTGAGTTTTCTTTTACTCTGCTCTCGCTGAAGAAGAAACGAATGTGATTTTCAGCTGAATCTGACACCAAAGCATTTGCTTCAGGCTTCAGGCACATCTTAAGTGTCTGGTTTTATGGTAAGTAATGGGAACTAATAACGATGAGTTTCACCTCTGCCTAGAAAACAGTTATTTCAAAATAATCTAAACAGCCCGTCTCCCTTGTGCGTGTATATTTTTGCAGATTTTTATTAGGAGCAACTTTTGTTGTGTGGGAGAGGCCAGCTGTGACTCCAGACTCTGCTGTGCTCGGCCCCATGCAAAGAGGAAAAATAGCCCTGCCGCAGCTCTATTGATTTCACTGGGGTTGGGCTTTTTCGGTAAGAGCTAACTGGATGGAATTGAGCCTGCTCAGACTGGTCTGGAGTTCAACATAAGCTTTGCAATAAAACATCTGCATGAGGTTTTGGGGAGTGCACGTTTGTGTGTGCCTGTGTAAGCGTGCGTTTCCCTGCGTTTGTTCCTGTTTAAAAATGAAAAGTGTTCTCTTGTGTGTAGTTGTACAAATGTTCATATGCTTTGTAAAGTCGCAAGGATTGTACAGGTGAGAGGCAGCACTGGACAGGGTAACAGACTGCTTGCTGGGAGGTTTGTGTGGCTTTTTCTGGCTCCTGGACCTCAGCAACCATCACTAATGTTAGAAGTGTCCTTTCGCTTCACTATGCCTCAATTCCTAGAACTGCTAAAGAAAAAAGTAGTAAGCAAACAGAATATTGCATCTTCCTCTTCTGCTGCTCAGCCGTTAACACCGTGGTAGATCTGGCTAATACTGTCCATTTCCGGTAGCAACCTGAACTCTCTCACCACTGAAATTTGCATTTCTGTATGAGAGGGAAGCAATGAAAGCTTTGGAAGAGCAGGGAGGCTTGTGCCCCGCAGACACACTCCCACACTCCTGTGAGAGGTGAGACATGCCTGAGTGGTTTCTGTTCATGGGTGCTCTCTAGGTGGGCTCCTAGAGGAGCACTGGATTTATGAGCAGGCGACAAAGGCTGGGAAGGGTTCAGCTTGCCAGGCACCAACTGTTGTGAAATTAAATAGGGTGGTCACGCAGCTGTACAGCCACCACTTACAAAGCCACTGCACCCACCCCTCTCTGGGACATCAGGGTGACCATGTGCCCCCAGTGTGGTGTGACTTAAGTGCATCAGTGATGACAGTATCTCATCAGGGGTTGTGAGGGTGCTTTCCAGTGTAGGAACCCAGTGATGAACTGGGAACCTGACGGTACCTGCATGGCAGCTACCTCAGTTCCCAGCTTTCTCACTCCCTCCATCCCAGGCTGGTCATTCATGCTCATACGAGGCTGAGCAAAGAGGACTCCGACTCAGAGGTGCAGGTCTGTTCAGTTTTTGTGTCTTGCTGTGCAAACAAAACCCATGTTGAAATCCACTGGCAGGCAGCATCCATGACTTTGAATAGTAAACACAAACCTCTCCCTCTCTGTGTCTCTCTGTGTTATTAAGCTGACAGGCACTTAGCCAATTATCCAGTCCTCATCTCAGCTGTATTTATGGAGGAGGAAGAGACAACGCACAGAGCTCTTGTCTTCAGGGCTTCAGCTGAGTCTCCCTTGTGTGCTGTAGCGTTTTCTCTCGTATGAGCTGCCTAGGACACTCAGGGAAAGAAACCAATGAAGGGGATGAGTTGAGGGAGAGGGAGGGGGAAGAATAGGGGGGAAGGGGTCTGCTTCTCCAGACCAGGCACACACCAGAGCTGTCACTGTTTGCCATTGTGTTCAAATTTGGCAGAGTGTGTGTGCCTTTGTTGCATAAGGTTGTGATGGATGAGAAACGCGACGGATGAGGGTACTTGCAAAGTCATTTTGGCTGTGGCAGGGCCAAGAGTGAAGAACTATGCAGTGGCAGACAGTCTGTGCCTTAAAGTAAGTTGGGGCACATATATTTGGGGACATAGTGTGAACCTGTGAGCTGGAGCCCAGAGCGACCCCTAATCCCTGATGCGGTATTGCGCCTAGAACATACAGCCTGGGCTGGCTGAAGTGTTTACTCCGAACAGCAAAATTTAGGCAAATAGCACTGAAGTGTTCTGTGAATATTTTCATGAATGTTAAAAATGAATTCTCTTTGGCTGCAGCTGTGCTTCCTTTGTGTGCATCTTTTTTTTTTTTTCTCCCCCTTGTGAATAATCTGAGTGAATGAGTTTTCCTTGCCCTGGCATTCATGGACAGAACATTTTAAACAGGTTCATAGCTGAGCAATCAAGGCTCTAGCTGCAACTTCTGCAGCTGGAAGTCCCTGGCTGTACAGATTTGCAGGCATGTGCCCCTTCCTCCTCCCCAGACACTGACTTTATGTGCACACCTGTGGTGCTCTTGATATATAGAATGCTGCCCAAGGAGCACTGGACGTGGTTCTTATGACCCTTCATCAGAGCCTGGGCATAAAAGCAGTGAAACAAGTGAGACATGGAGCTGATCTCAGCTTGAGCCACAATAATTTATGTGCATGTGACAAGAGAAAATTACCTTTAAACTCTGCACCCAACCAATCAATCTTACAGCAGCCTGTTTTTGCTAGGAAAGGTGCCTCAGGCCAAGCCTATCAAGTTCAGAAAAAGAAAGGTTAAAATGTTCTAACATCATTATTTCTTTCTTTTCCTTTGGAGGAGAGGAGCTGCAGTGACAAAACCTGGCTGACTCCTTCCCACTAGCTCCTTTATAGTGAGCCCCATTCCCACTCCCAGCCCAGATTCCCAACAGGAATCAGCAGGAATTTCTCCACAGTCAGGCCCCATGTTCACCTTGTCAGGAAACAGAAGGGAGAGCATGTGACAGAAGGGACTGGGCACAAATAAGCGTGCTGAAATTAGAAAATGCTCAAGAGGGGAGAAAAACACTACTGTTATAAGGTAGCAACCCTACTGAAGGCTGCAGGTACAACAGGGATGTTAGGAAACCCCTATTTGTTCCAGGGTGTCCTCCAAGTTTCAAGAAAAGTGGGACTCAGGGAGTGATTACTCTCTGAAAAATTATTGGACCCTGTCTGCCAAATACAATATAATGTCATCTGTAGTCCCCTCCCTGCGGCTAGAGAGGAGAGACCCTGTGCCAGCTGAGGCCGTCATTTATTGGGGCTTTGCGGGTAAAGGGGGTTCAGATGAGCAGGAGCACATGTGAGCCAGTTTGTCCCTTCAGAGCAGGCAGGTTTATTTGCAGTCCCCTCGAGTTCAATGGCAGGGAAGGTTTTAAGCTGGTGGAAGAAGTTGGGGAGAGACTACTGCAGTCTGCCTTCCCCCTTTTCCTGTCTGCTGCCCCCTTAGTCATCAGCACACTGGGTAGACAGTGATGGTCCTTCCACAAGCCCCTGCCATTTCTTAGGCGGATTCTGTCCCACTCATCCAGCTCTGCAAGTTGGCCCCACAGACTTACCCTTGCAGCCCTGGCTTAGCAGAGCTCTTGTTCCTGACAGCAGAGTGAGGTCCTTAGAGCCCCACAGCTTACCAGGCACCCACACCCTTCTCCCTGCCATGGGGACACGACCCACCAGCAGAACCTGCAGGGACCTCACAACCCCAGTGCTCAACCCTAGGCACAGCAGATCACTTCCTTTTAAAGTAACCCCTTTTGGATGCACTGGCTGGCTTTCCCTGGCCAGTCACTGCTGTCACCATCCAGCTAGCCTGTGCCACTGACCATCAAGGTGGCTGGCAGCACCACAGAGAAGTAATCGGGGCTGGAGCAAATGTGAAGGAGCAAGCTGCTTTCCAGAGCCCTTGGAGATGCGATGGAAAAACGATACAGACATCCGCACAGTTGCTGGCATGTATCCGCCATACACTCGCACAGGCGTCTTTGTTTCTCGGATTACACTGCTATTTAATTGAAATCACTCCTGGGTGTGGTGGGACTGAGATGGGGGTGCTCACTGTGTGCTCAAACAGGCCTTACACACGCAAGCAAGTACCTTGTGAATTGCTGACTTGGGGTCCTGTGAACCACAGATCCTGTGATAAGACGCCAAGTAAACACAGCCCCCTCATAGTGGCTTTCCCCCTCAACTTTCCCGCTGATGGCAGTTGTCTGAAATGAATCAACTTGTTGATGGGAGTATGGATGAGGACAGGCTCTGAGTAGTACTGGCATCATGCTTATTAAAAAAGGAAAAAAAGACAAAAAGCATAATGAATAATCAGATTGCCTTTCTCATCTGTGTGTTACATTAGGCAGCCATGGTTTTGGGCAGTAAACAGTTCAGGGCAGTATATGAAGGCAGTACACCTTAGAGTGTGCTAAACATGGGCAGCGGTAATAGGAGATCCTCCATCCTAATGAGGAACAGAAAAGGAGTTACCTTCCTTCACCAGCTAGTCCCATTTCTTATGCCCTGTAGGTTATTATACCTGCTGCTGAGACTTGGAGTGTGCCCAGATCCTTCAAGTTGTGCACATGCTGCACCTCATGTGCCTTCACTCTGCTGCTATCCTTGGCAGTCTCTTGCCAAGGGGAGAGTGTGTTTGCAGAGATTTGTCCACTGAGAGGGAAAGGATGGGTAAGTTCATCAGAGAGATAGAACTGAAATCTCTCTCATCTCCTCTCTTGCAAATTGCACGCAGCTCCCTCTCCTTGGCACGCTCCCTCATCCAGCCTGCTACTTTGCTCAATGAAGATGTCTGTCACATCTCTTTCATGCCTTCTCCATCTTGCTTCCTCCCTCCTTTGCTTTTTCTCTCTGTCTCAATCCATCTCCTCCTCACCCTTCAGCCCTCCCCAACACATGCCCCTCTTCCTTATATTTTTCTCTTTGTTCAACCCTGATGTCCTTTGAGATTCTGGACCTGGGAGTGAGAATGGTGGGCTGGGGGAAAAACAGAGGAGGATGGTGAAGCATTGTAGTAACTGCTGAGCCCTGGCTTTTCTGTAAATGATAGAGCAGGCTCTGAGCTCTCGTTGGGCCTGGCCACTCAATCAGCACTTGGTATTCAGCTGGACCTGGAGAGTATTCCCAGTGTTTTTATCTTCTGTTTCTACACAGAATGCCCAGTGCCTGTTCATCCTTAGAGCTCATATGAAGGGGTGTGTGTGGGCGGCGGCTGCATCACCAGTAAAGCTTTCTCTTCCTAGCAGGAATGTAGTTGGATGTCTGTTGCATCCCAGTGATCTACTTCTGCTTTTAGTTGCAGCCCAAGTTGGAAACAGAACGGAAGGAGAGCATGTCCATTGATAAGATGGTTGACAGGCAAGAGCTGAGGCTGCATGCTGGTGTGAAAGCCACATTGCTGCCATCAGCAGAGGAGCCTGCTGCAGTGCTTTCTTGATGTGCTGTGATTCTACTGCTGGAAGTTGGGAGGGGGCAGCTGGGGGCTTTTTTCCCCTCTGTTGTAGCTCTTTCTTGGGTGAGAAGCTTGACATTCCTGCATGATGCTGATGTGGGGGGACACAGATCAGTGCTGAGATGCAGACTTGAGATTTTCTTGCGCAGGTGGCAGAGAAAGCAGATGCATTTAAAAGACAGTGGTGGTGCAATCTTATGGAAAGTCCTCGGTGTTGAAAGTGCTGGACCTCTCTGACTTTGAAGAGAAGGAGCAGGTCTGTAGCATGTGAGTTAGGATCATTTCAGCTAGATTTGTCTATTGCAGGAGAGGCTTTCCAAGAACTCCGGAGACAGCACCACATGTTTGGCATGGAACCATAGATGCTACAGAAAACTAAAGCCAGCTGCTGTCATGTAGCAGGAATGTTCCTCAGTGTTGGTCACCCTTTATTATCCTCCTTTTTTTGAGCCTTGGACTCTGAAGCCTTTGGAAAACACATGCATCCTGGCTGCTTTTACACCTAAGGGAAACCTGAGATTGGCATCCATAATCAGGAGCAGAAGGTGCTGCAGGCAATCTGTCTTCCTAGCACTGCATTAAACCCATTTTAGTTCTTTCAGCTAAATATCAAATTATCTGTCCACCCACACATCCTCCCCACTGCATCAATGGTACTTAGTTATGGGCCATCTGTAGGACTTCTACCCGGACAAGGGGGTCCGCAGGGGTTCTTGCGTAACACGCTTCATACGTATTCATTGGCCTTTAGTGGCATTTCTTCCCTTCCTGTTCTCCTGGCTGGTCTCCAGTGCTGGCAATGAGTCAGAGGCATGCAGGTCTATCCATTTGAAAAGTGTGTCCCAAGGTGGAGGAACACGTGCAGCTTTCTTCTTATCCGAGTTGGGAAATGGTACTTAAATGCAGGCCAGGTGGGTCAAGGACCTTGGACATAGTCAGAACAGTAAGCCTTAGGAATGCTTGCTTTTGCCATGTGAAGCTCAAAGTGGGAGCAGCATCCAGCTCCCAGAGAAGAGAGAAGCAAGGGCATGCAGCAGATTTTACAGCATCATTCAGTGTCTTACTGGATGCCACATTGTGTCCTGCTCTAGCTGTGTCCCTGCTTTGGGGGTAGTATTGGCTGCTTGCTGATCAGTGTGTATGCTGAAATAGAGTCCTGTGTCTATTTGAGATACTTCACGTGTCTAGGGAGATGTGGACCAGTTGGATGTAGTCCAGAAGAGAGAAGTGGGAATGATCAGAAGTCTAGACAGTTAGTGGGGAGAGATGGATGGAAATGGGGCCATTAGGCCTAAAGAAGAGAGGACTACGTATGAGATATGAATAACAGCATGCAGGTACACAAGATACAAAAGAAAGAAATGATGTCTTCTGCAGGAGGAGACAAGGAGGAATGGCTTAAGATTGCAGCAAGACAGGGTGAAGGTCAGTAAGAACTCTGCAACAATAAAGACAGGAAAACATAGAATTAAATTGCCTTGGGAGGCCGTGTAGCTCCATCACTGGAGGGCTTTAAGGACAGACTAGACATGTACAAGGAGTGACAGATGCCACAAATGACAAAGTAGAGCTGATCCATCCGTCACAGAGAAGAACAGACTAGATGGTTCCTTTGGGTCTCTTCCACCTCTCCTTCTCAATTCTGTGCTGCCTTTAGGCTCAGAGAATGGCAGAAGCATGGGCAGAAACATAGCTGAAAGGTTCAGAGAAGTGCATCAGCAGGAAACCAAGTGAGCCTTGCCAGGAGGTCCTTACCCATTTCTTCTGCTGCAGCCACCCTTCTCCCTTCCATCCCTGCAGTGTGGTGTGCTCCAAGGAGTCTGTAGTCAGTGCCACTCTAGTCCAAGCATGTGACACTTAGCCTCTCTGGCAAACAGAAGTAGGAATCAGTGTCAAGACTATCCCTAAAACTGATTTTCTTAAGGAGGAACTCAGGTGTTTTTCTCATTTGCTGCCTGCCCTTGGGGGCCACAGGACCTACAGGATGTTTTACCACAAATGTGATAGGAAGAACAAGTTGAAGGTTCAGTGTTCTATCCTGGGCAAGTCTGATGACGTTGCTGAATGTTCACCTCATGAGGCTTTGTCAGCATGTTCTGTTAATGAAATGTCACCTTTCACTGGTGTGACATCACCTGATGCATTGGGATATGAGCCCATGAGACTCAGGGTCTGAGGGGTGGATGTAGGACAGTCTGTGAGTGCTGTTGGGGCTTTTCACCACCAGGGATGTGGCATGTGATATAAGACACAAAGCAGGGCAGGCAGCAAGCCTTGCAGCCACTGAGTGTCGTGCCTTAAGCAGTGAATTTGGTGACTTACAGGGACACATGAAGCAACCGGAAAACTCCAGTGCAGTGAGGATGTATGGCAGGGTAGAGAAGAGGATGCAGGAGGGTGAGGAGCAAGTTGAGAGAGGAAAACCTATTTGGGTAAGGGAGGAAGAGCATTCAGAGGCCTGCTGTAAAGTTTGGATGAATGTGTTTGGTCTCAGTCTTTCTCAGGCTGTAGTAACCCAGGCCATTGCTAACCTGGCCAGGCAAGCTGCCAGAGGCTATCTCCATTGCTCACCCATCGTCCACTCTCAGCCTGTCTCCGACTCATGTTTTCTTGTCAGCATTTCTCTCCCACAGATCAATTCCTCCTTGGCTCATCTCAGTGATTTTAAGCATACAGAGAAACTTCCTCTTGGCGGTGAGAGATAATCAAGCTGAATATTACACATCTCTGAAGTGCAGGCAGTCCGTGAGCAGAGCCAAAGTCAATATCTTGGCAGATGTTGCCTTGCATTGATTTATCTTCTCCTGGAGCAAGGTGGATGGCCTCGAAGAAGGCAGCATGGCCACCTGGCCAAACCCCAAAACATTTGCAGGCTACATTAGCTTGCTTGATTTGGTCTCAGGAAGCTGCTTCTCCTCACTGTCTGGTGGTAGAAGAGCGTGTTGCCAAACTCACAAATCCCTCCTTCACTCCTGTGTTTGCATCGGTGTTACTTCTGGTGCTGAGACAGATCCTGGGCTCAGAGCACCAGCTCACAGTGCTGAGCTAAGCCGGCCTCATTTACTGGCTTAATGGAGCAAGAAAACAATATTCTGTGCTGCTGTTGGGGCAGGGGAGAGAAGCAGGAAACCAATGCCTTGGAGGGGCCTTGCAGCATGGGGGTTTCCCCTTGCAGGGAACCTGGGTGTGTCAGAAGGAGAAGCAAGGGAGAGGAGACTTCTGTGTGTGCAGGGAGGGAGCAGCAGGAGTCAGGGGAGACAGGCAGGGCCCCTCATTAAATCAGAGAAATTATAGCCAGGGGATTGCTGTGCAAGACAGGATAGGAGGAAGGGGGGCTGCCTGCAGGCAGAGGGGTGGTGGTGGAGGCATGATGTGATGGAACCAGTTTCCAGGCAGGAAGACCAGGTCAAAGTGCTGCTCCTGGGCTTTGCCCTGTCAGGACAAACAGACAAAGGTGTGTGGTACTACCTGCATAGAATTCCAGTTCCCAGCTCCCCAGCATAATGCACTCTCTGTTTTCAAAGACCTTTGAGCTCTCCTCCTGCATCTGGGAGCTCCAGGTTTGGCTGTGGCGGGAAAGGGCCTCCAGCAGAGCAGGCAGGGGGCTTTTCAAAACCGCAGCTAAAGAGAAACCATCTGTATGATCTCAAGTAACAAACACTTGCATGCAAAACGCATCCCTTTTGGCACCATCCTCTTCCCCTCAGCCCCCTTCTCCAGCCCCTCATCTCCCCAACCCTGGCTGAGCCCTTCACAGCTCCTCTGTACCCACCCTGCCTCTTTTTTGCTGTAGCAGCAAGCAGTGCATGAATGCGTATACAACATCTCCGGTTCTGCAGTCTCCCTGAGGGCCTGGACAGATGCTGATTGTCTTTATGCCCAGTTGGGGACAGCAGGAATCGTTATAAATAGCATTGATTCCTTGCGTCGCAAAGAGAAAACTTTCCCCTATAAGTCCATCCCTCTGCTCCCAGGACTCGCCAGGAGGTCTCTTATATATCACAGTACATTTGCGGCAGATCGTATCTCTGGAGGCTTCCTGTGGGTTCAGGTCTTGATCCTGGCAGAAAATGGAACAAGTTTACTGTATCTTCCCTCACAACCTCTTTCTGCTGTCCTCGTCATTTTTATGTGAATGGTACTTTCTGTTCAGAAGAGGCTTGCAACTGAAATAGGAGAAGCTGCAGAAGTGAGCACTTCAGACATCTAAGCCTGATGTGCTGGGGAAAGAAATAAGCCTGGAGCAGTGGAAAGGGTAGTAGGGGTAGAGCTGGTGTGGGGAGCCCCAGGCTGGGAGAAGTTGGGGTGCGGGATTGCCGTTCCTATCACATGAGACAGATGCAATAAGAGCGAGCAAACATTCCTACAGGAAAGTAATACGCTTTTCCAGGACTAAAGGTTCCTTCTGTCCCCCTCTGGGTTTTATTTGCTTCTGCAGGAATACATACTGCACAGAGGAGCCAAAAGCAACCTGTTTAGAGGCGCAGTTGTTTGCTCCCCCTCTCCCTTGCTCCCTGCCCACAGGCAGAGAGCAGCATGTCGCGCCTGCGGGCAGATGAAGCCCTTTCTATATTCCCAGCTGACACCAGCGTCCGTCCTGCTGACGGCAGCCAGACGTCCCCTGCTGCAGCACCATTCTAGCCCTGGGCGCTGCTTGCTGCTGCTGGGGCTGTTGTTCGCATCAGCAAATGTTCCTTTGCTGTGAGTTTGTGGCTACAGGGGCTGTGCTTGCCAGATGAAGATCTTCCCCGCAGGCATTTCAGGGAGAGGCCCCGGTGGCATATGCACAGTGGTATTTAAATTAAAATTGCTCATATGAGGTTCAAGGAGTAACAGGGGACAGTGCCAAGACCTGGATATCCTCCACCTCATGCATGCCTCCCAGAGGCTCCCAGTGCCTCACGGGGGACCAGTTTGGACTGTCATTGTACCGTATATTATGTTGTCGGCCTCTGTTTGTGATTTCTGCCCTGTCCTTGCCTCTTCTCTGGTTTCCTTTGTGTTTATTATTCTAATTTATTGAGTTACGTGGAGTGTTTTTGCAGGCACCAAGGCTGCTTTGCAGAAATTAATGATTGTGCATTCTGCTAGGTGATGCCTCGTGTAGACTTTGCTTTTATGTGATGGAGCCTAAAATACGCTCAGAGAAAATTGAAATGTTAACCTCTATTAAAAGCACACATAGATAAGTTGTTGTCAGATCTATGCCAGAGCACATGGAATTACTTTGAGATTATTTAGCTCAGTAGTCCCTGTCATTTCTGAATCTCAAAGTGTTTTAATAAATTTCCTCCTTGAGACTAGTCACTATTAGCTTCCATGTTTGCAGTGTGAGAAACTGAGGCCCAAAAAGAAGATTTGTCTTAGCAAATTAGTGGCCAGATATAGGTGACCAAGATCTTTGCAGGCTGGAACTCCAGTTTACAGGTCCTGTTCAGAGCTATTCTACCTAACTGGCTGCTGGACCAGGATATCACATGAATGTCTCCTAATGTAATGCGAAACCAGGAGATTGTCTCTTCTCAGCTGTGGTCAGAAAGACCATAGCTAACAGTTCCAGTTCAGTGGAAATGAAGCTGTGTGCAGGGAACACTCACCTTTTTTCATGTTCCCGAAAAATCACTGATGGGGGCTTGCATCTTAGTTTCTCTGTCTGTGAAATGGAGATTCTGGTCCAGAGAATGATCATCCTAGTAAAAGAGAAACCTATATTCATGCATCTTTGTAAAGGAGGCAAGAAAGTCGAGAACAGACACCTACAGATAGCAAAGTGTTTTGTTGGTTTTCAATTTGTTTGCTCTTCTGGAAAAAAGTAAAGCAACATGTTCAAAAAGATGGTTACCAAGTCTGTAACAGCTCACTGTGCCCTGTTGGGAAGATCCAGATGGGGTCATGCGGAATGACAGACCTATAAATCTTGAAGGTGTGTCTGTGGCACGTCCTTTCAGGAACTGATATTGTAAATCTATTGAAACAAGCTGTCTGTCCCCTACAAGTTTACCAAGAATGAGTGTGTTCCCTGATGGGTCAATGCCAGATAAAGCAATTTTGTGGAAATTACTCAGAGTCACTAGGGGGTGACATGATACGGGGAGGAATATTTTAGCTGCTGGGACACAAGCCATCTGAAAGGGAAATTTCTTTTCACGTCCTCTGTGAGCTTTTTGAAATGGGTAGAATGATCACTTTTGTCTCTTGCCTGAACACTTAAAAGCCCATAAGAGAGCATGCTTTTCAAACAGACTCTTGTTTAGCATATATGAATTTCCCCCAAAACATAAGAATTTAAGAAACAGCAGATGATAGCAGAACCTTTTTACATCAGTATCTTGAATTTTTGAATTTGAATTACATAAGAAAATATAAAACACCCCTAAGTGGGCAAATATGCAAACTAACTTGCTGATAGGGGAAATTTCTATACCCTGGACAAATTGTTTCCTGATTGTGGTCTGAAGCAAGAGGATTGGTATCACTGATGTTGAGGGGAAGGGGTTGTGAGGAGGGGTTCTCCTATTGTATATCAAGTGACTAGCAATACTCTTGTGGTTCACGTTAGTGTATTGTACTCTTTCTAGGGATAACGTTTGGCTTGGATAATATCTTGTGGCAGTGAGTTCCACACGTTATTGCATATAGCCCGAAAGCAGCAAATCCTATCCAGCCTCAGATGGGTAGCATTTCAGTTCTGTGGAATGCTCCCTCGCTTTATCAGGATGTTTGCCTTCACTGTACTCTCCATTATTTTATATATGCCTATATTAGCCGGACTGATTTGTTTCCTCTTTAAAGCAAAAAAGCCCTAGTGTTTTCAATCTCCCTCTTACAGAAATTTTGCCAGGCCTCTAACTCATTGCTGTCACCTGTCCATGAACCTCTTTTGTTTCTATTCCATCTTTTGCTGATAGGGTGACCTGAGGTGGGATGTTGTATTGCAGTGCACCACCATGCTTGGCTTCATTTTTTCTCTTCGTCTAGGTGCATCCTATATTTATGTTTAGGTTTTTGCCCATTCTGAACAGAGAATTTTAGTGAGTTTGCCACATACGAATCTTCATTTCTGAATGATTACAGTTAATTTAGAAGCCAGCAAGGTAACTCAGATAATTCCTTTTAGAACATTCATCACCTGACATCATGTGCCTGGTCAGAGCTCAGCAAAATGCCTTTTTCTCAGTTGTTTGTAAACTGAGTCGATGTCCTTCTCATTTGCACTCTTGTTTTATGGAATCATGCTCTACTTTTTCTTTTTTTTTTTTTTTTTTTCTTAAAATTCATTGGGTTTTGAAGTGGCCTTATTGCCTTCCCTGGAATCTTTGGGGTGAATTGTCACCTCTGGTAATGGTATAAGAACGCACCCCTGGAGGGGTCGGTGTGCTCAGCTCATCACTCAACCACAGTCACCTCTGAGGTGGAACGCCACAATTATTAAATGGCAAACGACAGCAGGTTTAAGACAAGAAATGAAGAAGAAGAAACTAACCACTTAGAACTGCAAGGGCGGTTTGGGAAAGCAGATTGTAATTAAAATACTCAGAATTCAGACAGTACTACTGTCTTTGCACTCAACGCTTTTGAAAAGTGTCAATCAATCTTTGATTGTAAGTGGTCTTTTCATTTATAATGTTATCATACAAAAGATGTTGCTCAAGGAACATACTGTCTCCAACACTTAGTCCCATCAAGGCAGAAGATACTAAACAGTGTCTTTTAGTAGAGGAAAACCAAAGCCCAAGACCTTTGTGAAAAGCAGCCTCCTGCTGTGCCCAGAGCACAGTAACATCCCCAGAACTCTGCCATTCTGCACATCATTTGAATGAAACTCTTCTCAGCACCTTTCAAAGGTCATTAAATTATTTATTAGAGGTGAGGAAGCAGGAGGAAAAGTATTCAGATGTGAAGAAATGGGCATGGAGACTGGTGAATGAGATGTAGCCATAGAAATCAGAGCTAGAAAAGGGGGAGTATTATCATGCACTCCCTTAAAGCAAGCTCTTTTGGGCTTGCCTGTTACTTGGTTACTTACTAGATCGTTGTGATTATTTCAGTCAAACTTTGAGTTACGTCATTTCATATGGAACAAGAAATCATTTTGCCTTGTAAAAATACCTCTTAGACCATGTGGCTGACCCCAGTTCCCAGGAGGGCCCGTGGGAGAGCACTAATGTGCAAATGAAAAAGCATTTGCACAAAATACAGGAAAACTGCTTTTTGTGGTTTTGACCTGAAATACGCTATTATAAGGTGCTGGTAGCAAAGATTGAGATCACACGATATTCAACACAAACCCAGCAGTGAAGAGTTAATTCGCTATTATTTTTCCCCCTATTTAAATTAGGAACAAAAAAAAAAAGCTGGCATTCTGTTCTGAAGAACAGCAAATCCAGGTAGATCTCTGTAGTAAGAGCCCCTAGTGTTTTTTATGTCCTTCTAGAAGTAATTCCAACTTATTATGTCTTTAGTACAGCCTCTTGATATATACTTTCAAAAATCTTTGGAGTAGATGGGAGTATGCCTGCTATTAGGACATGAAATATAAAATCTGCTCGATTGATAACAGTGGCAGACTTCATGGTCTCTCTTTGACATTCTAGGGAGAAATCAGTCGTGTGTATGTCCAGTATGCTACCTGCTTCCCCTTTTTGGGGAGCGTGCCGCTGTGGAGCCAGACAGAGCCAGGAGTCCTTTCAGATAACCAGGACTCTGTACATTACAAAACAAAACAGCCCTTCATAGTAACAACATCCTCTGCTTCCCACATCTCCTTTCCTTCCAGAGAGCAGTTCGCTTCCCACTCCATCTTTGTAAGTTCTCTGTTCAGTCCTCCAAAACATTTTACAACTCTCTAATTAGACACGTATCTCCAATTTACTACTATTTAAAAGGGTAAGCAGTTAATGTTGTAAGATTGAGAATGCCTGGTAATTAATTATTAACTCCAAGGACCTGGCTATCTCTCTAACCAGCTTTGTCTCAAATAGCATCTCTCTCTGTTAAAACCTCTGTTCACAGTAATTAAATACTGAGGAGGAGGAGCACCTTGGAGTCTGCCCAACCAAATATGTTTGACAAGTGCAGCTCTGTCAGGCAGTCCTTTCTTGTCTGACTATCTGGAATGGGCATCACAGGAAAACAAATTTTCATGACCTGGGGTGCACTCCAACTTTGTCCAAAAGAGAATTCTCTACCAGGATGCTCTCTGTGCCACTGCCATCAAAACACCAAGTCAGCTGGGATCCTCCTGCTCTCTAGAATAGCAGTGCCCCCTAGGAGGACCACAAGTTCTACTAGCAGTGCTCCCACCCTCTTCCCAGAAACCAAAGCAGTATAAGCTGAGGAAAGTCAGTTTGTGCTGCTGCCCCTGAAGACCTCTACAGTTTGTCTCAGAGCACTCTGCGGAGCAGAGCCAAGCCTAAGCAGCGCTTGGCTCAGGTCCTGCTCTGTGCAAAATCCTTCAGCCAAAAGCTTTGCAAGAGGAAATGCTGGTGTGTTGGTAACAGATGTTTGTTAAGCATATACCGTGCCTTATGTGGAGATACAGAGGAAGATGGTGATTGATGGGGGAGTCTGTGGTTTGCGGTAAGAACGTGCTGAAGGTTTTATCTGTGGGTTTAAAACCTGGGGTGGATATTGGCCAGCTGGATGTGTAAGTCTCACCTCCTCAGTGAAAAGTTTTAAATACAGATGTGTCCAGATGCAGTGAGCACAGAGATTATGTGGGAGATGGCATGAGACATGGGATAGCAAGCCTGGGAATCCCAGAGTTTGTTCTCTGCTTTGCTTCTGACTCATATATGTGTGTTTTGGCACAATCATTACCCCTTCCTAGATTTCCCTTTCCTCATCTGCTGCATGACAGGGATAAAGGTACTTAACACCTTCAAAAAGTGCTTTGAGCTCTGTGAATGAAAGGTGTTAAATAGTGCTAGGGAAAGGCAGGGTTGTTCTATTGTCTCCTGGCCAAATTTCACTTTGGTTACCTGCTTAATTGCCTCTCTACTTCAACTGGAAGAGGTATTCTTCAGAGCTTCCTTAAACTGTCTTGTGGTGCATCTGTGTACTGCTAACAAGCTCTGCTTTTCAAGTCCAAAGGGAGATGCCCTTCTGTGATGACTGAAGTGATCGTTCATTGTTCCTTCCCCATCTCCCAAAGGTGTTGCCAGGCTTTAATGAACTATTCATCAAGTGCTTTGAGATCTTTTGATGGAAGCATCCCAGTCAAGGGAATGATTCTCACTGCATAGTGAGAGGGTGACATTCACCCATTTACTGATCAGCTTTATCTGCAGTGAATTGCCCCTTTCTTTGGATGGAGGAGTCCAACATCAAAAACACTCTTGCAAGTTTACGTGGAAGAAATAGGAAGTTGCAATTATGTCAAGCTTCTCTTTCTAATTGTTTGAGCTGGCTAGATCTGTGGAAAAGACAGGCAGTTTGGGTTTGGGGTTTGTGGTTTGATTGGTTGGTTTTGTTCTTGTTTTGTTTTGGTTTTTTGTTTGTTTGGGGTTTTTTTTTGTGTGTGTTTTTTTTTTTGTTGGTTGTTTGTTTTTTTAAGGCGGGGGGGAGGGCTGCTTGGTTGCTGTTGTCGTCAGCCAGAGGCAGAGAAAGTACTGGTTTTCCAAACTGGTTAGAATCTGGTGCTGCGAGTTGGTCAGAGCTGAGCTTTTGCGTGCATGATTTTCTTCTCTACAGTCGATGTAATTTTACCTCTCTACTGAAGCTCCATACATAGTGGGACTCAAGCACATCTGCTCTGCCGATAAATCCTATGGCCTCAGCATGGTACCCTTGTCTCTGCATGTGCGGATGACTGCTGCAGCAAGTAGATGAACATGTCAGAGTGAGGGAGAAGTCTGAACTTCATTCATATGTCTCCCCTGCCTGTACCTATAGTTGCATAGTTTATAGTGCCGCATTATTTCAGAGTCGTATTTTGAAAAGGCTGAGTCTCAAAGAGGACAATGCATGTCACTCCTGCTATCACAAAAATTCTTCCCTCCCCTTGCTCCAAGCAATCTGTTTCTGTGTGCTTGAGAAGCCCTTCCTTACTCTCTGACTCCACATAGCTCATGTCTTTTGTACTTTTAACTTCTCTCTCTCATTTTCCCTTTCATATTCTATTTCCTTTGCTTTTACTACCCTTTTTTTTTTTTCTTTTAACCTCTCCCTTACTATTCTTTCTCCATTTCTCTCTTCTCATTTGTCTTACTTCTCCATTTATTCTCCCTCCCTCATTCTGCTGGTCACCCCTCATCCACTTCTGTTGATGCCCTGGCTACAGCAAGGCAGCGGGACAGGCCACAGTCGGGTTGTCCAAACTGTCCTCCTGGCAGTGCCACTTTCCTAACCTTGTCCATGCATCAGTTGTCCCATCTTGCTGGACTTCAACTGTCCTTCTTGCAGCCTGGGGTTGGTGATAGCTATCTCTCTTTTTAAAGTTCCTTGAGGCCTGCTTATTCCTGCTGCGCGTCCTTATCCCTTTTTTGCTGGGCTCTGAGCACACAGAGAACAAAAAGGAGAATCCTCCTTCAGGGAGCTTATGCTCTGAGCATCGTGGATAAGAGGTGAGTGCAGACAGATAGCGAGCACATGGAAAGCAGAAGATACTGCAGGTCGGCATAGTATCGGCAGTCAGGTCCTACAGAAGTGCTAAATAATATTATTCCCACTTCTATTTCCTTTTCTACTCTTTTTTCTATCCTTTTAATCACTTTAGGGTCTTCTTTTTCTTCCACCTTAGAGATTATAGAGCTCTGTCATTTTGTCTCCAAGAAGAGGGAAATAGTGCAGAGTGTTTTCATTAGGCCAGGGGCTAGAGGAAAGGAGCAAGCTGTGGTATTTGCTAGCTTTAATCTTTATGGTAATACTTCGGTAAATATCTGCTGTTCTTTCTCTCCTGTCAGCGTGGCAGCCTGTGAATGATATGGAGCTGAGATCAGGGGAAGAAGAGGGAACTGCAGAGAGGATTAGAAGGTTAAGACAGGATTATGGGGTCAAAATGGAGAAAAAAAAAAAAAAGAAAAAGAGAGAGAAAAGAAATAGCGAAAGAAAGGAAAAGAAAATGAAGTGTAGTTGTTGTGACAGTGGAAAGGAAGGCAAGTATACAGAGTACCAGAGAAGATGAGACTTTTATGAATGGGTTGATGCATTCAAAGGTCCTTGAGTCAATAGTCTCTCTGAAATGATTTATTGAACAAAAATTCATTTGTTCTGTGTCACCTCACAAAAACTTTTCTTTCCCCTTCGTTAGTCTGGGGATGTGTTCTATCAGGGCTGAACGGAGGGATACACAAACATTTCCTTACTCTCGCAGTCCTGCTTGGACAGGAGGGTTTGGTGGATGCGAGACGCAGTGGCTGAGTCTGCCAGGAGAGGTGTGAGATCCACCACAGCCGCGCAGGTGGAGGAGCTGGTAGTGGGAAAGTTGTTGCTTGTCTCTGAGAACCTCACCCACTCCCGTGTGGTCCCACTGCCCAGTGCCCTACTTCTTGACTGCCTTCTGCTGAGAGGGACAAGAAAAAAAGAACAAGGTGCATGTGCCTGTTTCCTTCGACTCCTCTGCCTGGAGCTCAGGGAACAGCTTGCGAGGCAGGTTCAGATTTGGGGCTTTGAACGTCAGGGCAGTTTCAGTCCTGCTTTTGTTTTGTGCAATGAAAAGGAAAGAATGGGTAAAGCATGTCTGGACTGAGAAGGAAGTGGCCCAGACCATTACACACATTTAATATATTTGGATGAATTAAACTAAGCAGGTCAAACGCCTGATCTGCTTATTCTCCTCTAAAAAATAATGACACATGAAAACTAACAAGAACAGGGCATCAGGGCTTGGTAACAAAGCTGTTGGAGTCAGGGCAAAATGAAAGTCTCCTTCACTCAGCATGAACTCAACTGCATGTCCAAAGTTTTCTCACCTCTGGCAATACCAGTGAAACATAAGCGGTTCGTCCTCTCCTTATGTGTCACATAGCAAAAAAGTGCGGAGGCTGTGAAAGGGCTTCCTATCCTCTGTAAGGAGGGGCACAGTGAGAGGTGACAAGGGGGAGCTCACCGTGACTTACATACCCTCGTGGTTTCCCAAGCAGTCCATGAGGCCTGGTGCAGGGTCTGCTCTGCAGGCTTAGTTTTGCAGCAGGAATAGATGTCTTTCTGGAGGCAGGGATTGGGGAAAAAGGAGCAAACTACTTCCTCTGCTTTAGACTCAGTGCGTTTCATGATAGGCTGCAGCCTGTAGCCCTTACAGTCAAGTTATTAGATACATCGTTGTACATGTCACCGCTGGGACATGTGGCACTTAACTCTACCTGAAGGGCTGTGAAGGCCTCCTTTGGCCTTCTTCCATGGGTAAAGAGATTCTGTCTGATCCATGTGTAATTGGGAGTTTGCAAGGAGTATTTCTCTGTTTCTTTGTATTTCTTTTTTATGAAACAGCTTTTGCTCCTGTCAGGGCACGTGGATGCTGCTTCTCTCTCTCTTCCCTAAAGGAGGGAAAGTTCATTATAACTTTTTTCCTTCCTTTTCTCCTGTTCCACTCACTCTTTGAAAAAGTGGAGGCAGCAAGTCCTGCACGCCCCTACATCTCTCATATTACCCAGTCATTCTGTGCAACAGGGCAAGATGCTTGCTGTCAACAGAAGTTGGGGTGCTCTTAAAAACTAGACAGCTCTTTTCTTCAAGTTAGAAACCTTTTGACCATCCCTTTCTCTCTACCTCTCAGCACTCCCGGTACTTTCTTCATTTGTACCCTGTAATTCATACCACTCTTTTGAGATACTGCTGACCATAGCTCTTCTGAAGTGGGGGTTTTTGCTTTCTCACACCATGTTCGCTTGACAAGTTAAGATCTCCAGAGGGCCTCATGGGTTTTATGTAATTTCTATCTGCATCTAGTCAGACAGACTCAATTTCATTTTATTTGCATTTAATAATAAGCTGCTTTTTTTTAGCTGTAAGTTGCAGATTATCAAAAAACATCAAACCCTATTCATGGAGAGGAAATATATAGTCCCCAACCGAATCCAGGTTGACTGGCTGCAGAATGGTCCCAGGGCAAGACTAGGACAACTGCCGTATATAGAGGGGTGGGGATTTCTTTGATGTATTTCACTAGGGGCAAAACAAGACATTTCTGATATAATGTGATTGTTCAGACGAATGCCTAAGCTGCCTTGGCTCTGTGTATTCATCTTTAATTATTAAAATAGGACAGATAATTCATAACCCTTGAGGTCTTTATATTATTTTCTGACAGTGAAATTCAATGTATGCTTGGCCAAGGGGGAGAAAGGTAGATTCCAAGAGTGAGAGAACAAAGTAAGAGAAGAAGAGAGAGGATGAAGAAAAGAAAGAGAGAAAGAGGATATTTAAATAAAAAGTGTGTTGGAAATGAGGGGGGAGGAAAAGCAGAATAGCCTAATGGTTAATTGTACATCCTTTATTGTCATGGACTGTTCTGCATTAAAAATTGCCCGTGTTGTTGCCTGTTATCACATGCAACTGGATGCATTGATCTTGGTGGTCCCTTCTTCACTTCTGTGTTTTGAGGAGGGGTCTAATGTGACCCCACTGGGGTAGGCACTTAGCAGGGAGAATGCGTGACGGTCCTTGCTCCAACAATCTTCAAGTGCATGTGCGTTTGCATCAACTTACCAGCAGAACCAGTTGTCAATAACAGCTTCTTTGAGGGGATGTTTTTAGAGAGTTTGGAGGACAACGTTCAGGAAAGGTGAGGGATGGAGAGGGAGAAAATACAGATAAAGAAGAGAGACTCATATAGTAAACAAGCTGCAATAAAGTCAGAAGGAATTAAGACAGACAGACCACCAGGTAACAGCAGAAGGATAGCCATCTAGATCCCAGCAAGCTGAGAGGCAGTAATGTCAATGTCCTCTTGCTAGGTCACAGTCAGTCAGTATAAATGCTGCTGTACATTCACAGCTAAAGGGGCTTAGCAAAGCTAATGAGCAGGGGAAGAATGAGGAATGGGGGAAGGAGAATTTCTCTGTTAAAACTCGGGCTGAGAGAGGATGTCTCTGTGCAAAAGGATTTGCAAGGCAAAACAGCACACGCTAGTGCAATAAATAAGCAGAGCTAGGGCGAGAATGGATGGAGGAAAGGGAAAAGAACAACTCAGGCTATAGTAAGGAAATGGGAGAGCCTGCTATATTTGCCCTGTCTAAATCTGCTTGGTCCTGGTAATTAGAAAAAACATACTGAGAGTGTTTGTCAGAACTGCAAGTTTAATGACTCAAAATTACAGCAGCCTGACATCCATTAAGCTGAAGCATTTGTTTTGGAAGTGTCATTTTTCTTGAGGGAACATTGTCAGAGCATTGCCCAGTCTTGTGCTGGCAGAGCTTTCTATTGGCAACCCAAGATTGGCATGTCCAGGAGCCACAGAGCAGGAACTATGGATTTTGGCAGAGCTGGATTTGGGAAACCTCGGACTAGGAGAGTAGAAGTGCTGCAGGGCAGAAGGAGGGCACTGACAGGATTATGCTAAAGCATATCTTCTCCCACTCCTATCATTATTGTTGCTAAGCATTCATGTGCACCAGTGTTTTTCCTTTATGGGAGATGCAAATTCTACTTTGTTTCCCAGTCTGAGAAGGTGGCACCCACTCAGCGATGCCTGGAGCACAGTGTGAAGACAGTGCTCTCTGAGCAAGGCAGGACGTGCTTTTGTTCCTGCCAGGGGCTTGCATTTCTTTCTGAGTCCAGAGGAGTTATGCCAGGGATTAACTCTCACTGTTGTCCTCCAAGTCCCCAGCTAAACGGCCGTGTGCCTTCTCTCTGCCTTAGTTTCCCCTCACCAGTAACATGAAGGCAACAGGGTTTCTGCGTTTCACAGAAAGGCTCATTCATGGACATGCATGTTAGTGAAGATCACTGTAACAAAAATATCACAGAAAAGCAAAGTATTATCTTTAGAATAAATCTCTGTACTATGAGCGGTTCTACTTACAGTGGAGACATACTTACACACCAGGGCAGGGAATGAACTTACAATCAAAACCGAAACCTCTTCCAAGTAGTAGGGAAGGGTGAAGAACTTGCTGAGCTTCAGGTCATGAAACTACATGGGGAAATATATCTACATTTTTCATCCCAATTTGTCTCAAGCGCTGAAACATCATAAATTCACAAGGTTACAAAATACCTTACCTAAGAGCCCATGGCCTGTCAGCATGAACCCTCAGAGCACGTTGGGCTTTTCAGCAAGGCTGATTTGGCAATGAATGTGGAAGGACACCAGGTAAACTCATTAGAAAGCAGTAGGTCCGTTAGTGCTAAAAAGAAGTGTGTTTTCGAGGCTTTGCATGTCACAGCGCTGTTTGGTACTGATGATGTACAAACTGTTTAAGTGTTTGTGGTAGGCGGATTTTGTACATTTCCTGCTGAGAACTTCCTTTGATACTTGGTAATGGTCCCCAAATGTACGTACAGCAATACCAGCGACTACAGTAGTTCACATCCATTTTTTATTACTTGATTATCTATTTCTGAAATAAATTTCAGACTGTCAAAGCTTAGATTCCAGGATTGAAATCTGAGCCAAACCTATGAAGTAGATTGAGTTACTGCAGTTTCTCTTTAGTCTTATGACCAAAGATCCCCCACCAGTGGCTACATGACCTAGGCCAGTAAGCAGGGATACCAGGGGCAGTGACCCTGGGCAGCATAGATTATGTCAGTAAGTTAGTGAAAAGGCAGGAGCTAAAAGGTTTGTGTGTATTCACCTCCTACTGAGAGAGGATTCACTGAAAAATTCAGTGCCAGGTCTGAACTTTTTTGGCACATTTCTGAGTATTTGAAGACAGGATTTTTTTTATCCGTTGCTACTTAGATTGCGCTGGTACCTTGCAAATTTTGTTCTACGCACTAAGGCTTTGTGTCACTTCCCTGCTGATATTTGATGTCTTTATATGTGGAGCTGTTAGAGCAAAAGACTCTTGACAATGCCTTAGGACAGGAAGCAACAATGGGAGCAAAGAGTTTTGGGATGCCAGTACAGGAGCTGAGGATTGGCCAGAGTAGCAACCAAACCCTCCCTGTTTGTCATCCCTTAGATGAGTGGCTGAGAGACAGCTTCTGCATTTCAGCCAAAGAGCCCCAAGCCGTCGAGTCGTGTGGGATCAGGGCTGTGGCATCCGACTTCATCAGTCGTTCTGAACGGAAGAAGTCAGCCTGTTTTTTCCTTACTTTACTTCTTTAATCACCTTCCTGCTGAAGGTTGGCTGGTTTTGGAACAGTACTGGAGAACCTACGCTTGTATCCTGTATTTTTTCCTCTCTGTACCATCTGTTCGCAGACTGGATTACAGTTGCCTCCAGTTAAAAAGCAGATTGCCTTGGCCCAAGGTCAGGATCGCAGCCCCGGTGCCCTGCCCGCCTCCTGTGGATTTACACTTGACACAGAGAGCTCAGTGCCTGGTTGCTGCTTTCCCTGAAACTCCCACCTGCTACCACAGGGGGATACTTAGGACCTTCCACCTACATGACGCTCACCCTCTCGCTCCCACCTGTCTGCCTGTCTTTTGTCCTCCTGCATGCATGCCATTTGGCTCAGTTTAAAGGCCAGGGAAAGGGGGGAGAAGGTAAAAGTACTGTCTGTCAGCCTTGATTTACCTTCAGCGACACACTGTGCTCAAACCTGCCAGCACACTGGCCTCAGAATTCATCAGCCCTGCTCGGAGGAGCGCTTCTTGCCATAATGCTGTGGTAACTTCCGATGGGCATTTGGATCCTGCTCTGCTAACTATCTGTGGTTGGCTCGTTGTGAGGGATGATGAGGAGGTGCTGGGAGTTAGTGTCTGTCACCCCACATCCTACATTTTGCCAAAATGGCAGAGGTGGAGAAGGAGGATCTGCAGTTTTACTGCACTCCTGTACTCCACGGGCATAGCCATATCCTATATGAAAAAACTGAGCCAGTGCTTTTGTTTACTGGGGTCCAGTTGTATTCAGAGCATCCTGATGAAAAGCAGGTGAATTCCAGATTATTATTCATCAGAGGAGAGAAACAGAGCAGCTGGCAGGCTTACCTTTGGCCTCAGGACAGCCTGCAATCACTTATTCAGTGGCTCTGTGGCTAATTTGGGCCATATAACTGGCTAGCAGTCCTATTAAGAGAGTCTAAGACTCTCCAGTAATGGACTACTCATTTTAGCATGCTGCTTCCTTCCCCTGAGCTTGAAGTTGTGTTCTCCTGACTCCCCATGTTCAGCAGCATAGATTCACGTGAAACATGGGGCTGTGCTTGAGACTAAATAGGAACCCGGCACATTGATCACCACCTTTCCTTCTGAACTGATTGTATAGACAGTCACTGCTTGTTTCTTTTCTTCTCCTCTCTTGTTCCACCTCAGACCCTGTTTATTTTGCCCTCTGTTTTATGGGCAGTGCTGTGCTTCTGTCATCTTCTTTGTGGCAAATGGCAGGGCTTTCCTAGTGCCCCCTTGTCTGTTTTTATGTAGCACGTGCTCTTGTTCTGTTTTCTTTTTCCAACTTGGAGTCATGCATAGAGTTTTGTCTCTCAGTGTCCCATCTTCATGAGTACTGTGGATCTCAAAAGGCTTTGTCCTTGATGTCTCCTTTCTAGATGACAGCATTGCCATATCCAGGTTCAACTACCTAAAGCAACTTTCTAGACTTATTGCATCCTGACCTGTCACACAGTCTCTGCAACTCTCAGTCAACAAATGCTCACAGCTCAGGCTGAATAGTGTTAAAAAGCTGCTTGTCTTTTCCTTTGAATTCTCTTCACTTTGGTCTTTTTATCACTCCTAATGATGAAAAAATCCTCTGAGTCATGTACTCTTGTAATATGGAGGCTAGTTATTTTCTCTCTTGTATTCTCCCCAACCTGTTTCTTCCTCTACCAGATATAGAAAATCCATCTCTTCTGTTCTTTCTTAACACCTACACTCCTTGTTCATGTCTTTGCCCTCAGTCTTGATTATTATAACATCTTCTGCCTCCCTTACTTGCTTGAAAGCCAGCTCCCTTCCTCTGGTCAGTACAAAATGGTCATGCAGAACATATTGCCTTTCTTTTTACATTGCTCTCTGGTCCCCTTCGAACTTGAAATTCCTTGTCCTTGCCTTCATGACCTTATACAGCTCTCATTATACAGTCCTGGTGGTGTTTCTAATCCCGTTTTTACATGCCCTCCCACTCCCTATGTTTCTGTAAACTACATTGTCCTATTCATCTCCCAGCAGTATTTCTAGGACACTTCTATCAACCCAGCCCCCTTCTGAGGTCGGTCTTTCTCTGGGTTTTCTCCTGTCTTTCTAACGCTCTAAAGTGTTTAGTTTCTCCTTTGCTTCCTCAGTGTCAAATGAGTGAACCTTCCTGCCGCCTTTGCTCTTATCCATTTCTTTTGGCATTGAAGGGTGCTTGCTTTGCCTTTAGTTTTGCTGCGCTGCACTTGGTGACTTACACACCCAGTCAGCTGTCCTGTAATCCAGCCATCCCTGCAAAAGCTTTAGCTCCTGACACCTCACTAACCTGTCTCGCACAGTGCAGTCTGCCTTGTTTTGATGCGTAGCCTCAGAAAGCAGCAGTGGGGAGTGCCGCTGGTCTGGGTGGGTTATCTGTGCTGGAAGTGGCTGGATTAGGGAGACCTAATCAGTTGTATAATAGCTCTAAGAGGATTGCTGCATCTTTCCAAGCATGACTCAACTGAAATGTATTTTGGACATAGGTGACTTGTCCCAGGAAGAAAGGGAGGGGACAGATTCTTCAGTCACAAGTCGCTTGTGTCTTTTTTTGGTTTAGTCTTGTTCTTGTTGCCAGAAACACAGTGCTTTTGAAGCGGAAATAATCTTCTTGACCTGACCTACCCTATGGAGCATGTTTTGGACCACTTTCCCTCTTGCATATCCTTGCTTATCAATAGAAATAATCTAGGAGTTGTGGAAGCAAGGACCACAACCTTTCCAATAATTAAGAGGGTTTTCAGTGGGTGCAGCAGAAAGGTTTTGGGGATGACAGACAGAGAAACATCCCTCCTAGCATGAGGCTTGAAGAGGACCTAGAGGAGAAGAAGAGACCCAGAGCTGGCCCCTCTTAGCATAGGGGAGCAAGGGTTCTGGGTAAGGAGTGGGTAAGCAGTGAGCAGTATAGATTCGGGAGGAGGATTAAAGGCTGCCTATGGTGCACAACCACTGCTTCACTCTGCCTAGCCCAGCCAGATTAATGAGGTGCTTCCTCTGCACAGCATATGGCCGTGTGCTTGTGAGATTCAGCACAGGCCAGGTCGGCCGCCTGCTCACAGTTAAAGAGGTTTGGATCTGTGCTGAGGTGCCAGGGCGTGAAGGGAGGGCTGCCGCTAGTTGGAGTGGGGCTATTAAAAGCCAATACTCTAATGAACCAGCAATGGCACCTAATCAATGTGTGAAAAATGGGTAATTCTTGCTAATGCCCTGTTAATGTTCTCATAATGATCTGTCAGGGAACTCTGGCTAATTATTGTCATGGCAATTTGGCACAGGTTTGCCTGGGATAATATGGCCTGGGTGAAGAGGAGCACGTCCTGCTACCCATATCCCAGCATGCTGCTGCTCTTCCCACTTCTTCCTGCTCCTCTTCTGCTATCTCCCTTTCCTGGTCACTCTTTTAATGAGGCAATTAGTTGATTGATTAGTTAATGTTTGTACAACACTTTGAACATGTAAAGTGCTAATTCAGTGCTCTTTGCTACTCCTCCTTTGCTTCTGTCTTTTTTTTCTTGCTTTTCTGATGGTGGCTTAAGACCGAAAGTGTTCTGTGATGTCATAGAACACTGCTGAGGTCATGGTTGAGACTTCAGAATCCCCCCTCCTAGTTTGTTTATCCTTAACACCGTCTTGGGGTGCATGCTTTCTCCTGTCCTTGACTTTGGTCTGCTGTCCCACTGCAGTCCACCACCGCTTGGTGCACGTAAATCTGAAATCCGTGCTGCATTTATCGGAAATTCTCGGTACGTACTTTAGACTTAATGTGCTGCAGACAGCGTGGGGCCTTGCTGGGGTTCCTGTAAATCACGTGGATGTGTTTTCGCTCTCAAAATTCTCTGCGCTTAATGGATGACATTAGACCGTTCATCCCGTTTTACTTGCCTGTGGGTTGTTGACTTTGGGTTGGGTTTTTCCTTAGTGTAACTTGGCGGAAGCTTAGAGAGAGGAAAGAATGTGTTGTGCTGTGCTCATCCCCCTTTGCTTTTGAAAATCATGTCTTTTCCCTGCTGTGCTAAATCAGGAATATTGGTGACTTACGTTTAAGCTCTTGCTACATAAGCTTGCAGCTAACTGGAGAGGAAATGAGTGGGAGGGCAAGTGGCGAGCGACCTATTTGCACGTTAATGAATGATACGCCCCATTGTATTATGTAAAGGCCTGGTTTTGCATGTGTTCACATAGCTTTTCAAAAGGGGAAACCCAGTTGCTGGGAACCGTCAAGAGCAGCATATGGCTATAGAATGGCTGTACAGTTATTGAGAAGCTTTCTACTCATAGCTGACACTTACATAGCGCTTTTTAGTGTCATCCAGGGGGATCCCAAAACACTTAGCTCACTGCTGAAACACAGCCAGCTTTGAGACGGAACAAAGTCACCATTCTTACAGTGGCATTCCATGCAGTGAAAGTTTAGGATGGAGTTTGAAGATCCTTTCTGTAGCAGGACACACCAGACCTCGGCTCAGCAGACTAAAGGTTTAGCTAGTACACTGAAGCAAGCATGGCCTATGCTTCGTGACTTCTGTGGTATGTCTTAATGATAGACCAGGGCCACTGTCTACGTCCAGTCTGAAAAACACTACCTCCCACAACTGCGTGCTCTCTACAGAGGTTACACAAAGTCAATTCTCAGCTTCATCACCATCAGGAAACCCAAAAGTCATTGCTTGCTTCTAAAGAAGTAGAACAAGGCTCTGCATCAGGTTGGGTCTCTGTCCTAGCAGCACAGCTCTCCTTCTGAGCAATGGCATCGCTGGTTATCTCTATTTGCTTCCACAACAACTTTGCCATCCCCTAGAGACTTGGAGAAGGTGTCGTTACCGCTTAGCATTAACAGCCATGATTTTTTACCCCCTCTGACCCAGCCTGGCTCTTGAGAATGACTTGCTCTGATCTTCAGCCTTCTTCACATTTACTTGCTATGTCACTTTTATAAAGTGTGGATACTTTTGTACTTTGGAAACAAAATGCAGAATGTAAATCTACTGAGATTTGGATAAATTCTGCCTGAATGTACTGCGGCAATAGTCAGCATGTCTGTTTCTAAAAGGCATTCTTCCTGTAAGCGACCCAGAACTAACTCACATTTATTTTGGTATCACTCAGCTGCAGTCTGTGAATCTGGCCCAGGGACACATTTTGTCCGTGTTTTTTTCCAGGAAAGAGTCATCACAAAAAATGGCGTTATTGCTTCTGTTTCACCACTCTGAAACCCTCTGAGTTTTGTTCTAACCCTTTTAGAGGTTGTTAGCTTACTGAGCTATGTTCGCTCCATGTTTCCAGAGTGAAAGAAAACAAGTACCGTTTTCCTACTGTGTGAGTGGCTCGAATAACAATACCGAAAAAAGAGAGCACAACAAATAGAAAAACACTCTGGTACAAGATTAGGCAGCTAAGATTTAGTGCTGAAATGGGTAAGCTAGAGGGCATAGCTGTACGTCTCATCTGTTTACTGATCAGTCTCAATGCCTATCCCCCCTCTTCTGCTCCCTCCTGTACCTGTTTAAACATACTGGTGAGCATGGGGATCAGTGTAGCTTTTGCCTCAGAAATGCGTTTCCAATTACAGGCCTTCCAGGCACTCATTCGGATGAGAGATTAGAAAAGTGACTTTCTCTTCGCTACTCATCCCCTCCCATGGTTTACCTCCTTCTATCAATGTTTATAGAAGTTTGATGTTCTGCATCACTTACTTCTGGGTCTCCCAATAGAGAGCAATGGAATAGGCTAAACTCCATGGCTTTGAAAAAGGACAGTAAGTGGATATGATAGGTATTTACAAAATTGTGTGTGTTATGGAGAAGGTTTCACTGGGTACCCACAGTGCAAGAACTAGTGACTCCATTCTCAACCAATTGTTTTTTCAAACACAGCATAGTTACAGTGTGGAACTACTTCTTATAGGAGGTTAGCAGCCAGAACCAGGTCTCCTAGAAGATGCTGGAGGACAGGATCATGGATTGCCGCTCTTCATAGCATGTTTGCTGCTGGTGCCCCTCAGTGATGAGTGTTAGGCTGGCTGCTGGCTGGGTCAGGTTTGAGAGAGCAGGTCTCATCCTTTCTGCTGTTGTCATGCCTGGTTTTCTCTAAGGCAGCTGAATGGATCTGTTCTGTGAGGAAGGCATGACTCTGTGATTAAGGCTCAGTACTAGGATGCTGCTTAGCCTCATGCAATTCACTGCCTTTTTTACAAGTTAGTTTCCAGCCTGTAGAACGAGAATTATAGTACCAATTAATATCTCAAATTCTTCTACAAATGGCACAGCTGATCAATGCCCTTTAATGTAATGCACTGTCACCCTTATTAGCCATCAGAGAATATACACAGAGGCCACTTCTCAACACGCACACACGTAGAAAGCCAAGTTTTGTTGGTTTTGTTGGTTTTTCAACTGCTTCGTCACTTGTTCCTTCTTTAAATAGATTAAATTTTCTAAGACTTTTCCCATCCCAAAGTCTCTCCAGAATTCTTATCATTCGTGTTGTCTGTGTTCTTCTCTCACTCTTATTTTTAAGAAAAGCTCCAGATCTGGCCAGCTGAGCTATTCCAGCCAGAGGCATGCCTTGGCGTATGCAGTGGTATTAATACTTTTCTCAGTGGATGAGATTCACCCACCCCTGAGAGGAATGACTCACACAATGTCTAGGCACCACTTAAATCCAACGTAAGCTGTATTTTGTTGACTTAGATGAGATTTTGCTGGAGCTTTGGCCTCGCACTGAGCCTCTGCACAGGAGTGATTTTTCAGAAAGTATTATTTTTACATCTTAGCTTCCCATTTACTTTTTAGCCTGCTGTTGAGGTACTTAGAGAAAAGTCTTCATCGATCTGCCTACAGTAACTATAGGTTTTTTTCTTGTCTGGCCATACTTAATTTTACAACCCACTAAGATATCTGAGGACTGTAGTTTATTTTTCCCAATACGTATTGCCTGTGCCAAGGTTGAACTTTTTCTGTGGTCTGTTGGGCTGCTGCATATCAGCTCAGCTCTGAGAATCCTCTGGTCTTCGTCGTCCAAATTTGACCATTTTGCATTATCAGTAGATGCCGGTCTCTCACAATTTCATTCTCCTGCTCAGTGCATTAGCTGATACATTGCATACGCAGGTCATAGCAAAATTCTCAGTAGCACCCATGCTGTTAAGTTTTCACCATATTAAGAGAAGACCTGTTATTCTTTCTGGTTTTGCTTTTTGTCTTGTAGAGACATGTTCTCCATGAGATAACTTTACATCTCCAACCCAGGAGTCCTTTGATTTTGTAACAGGTTTTTTTTTTTTTTTTTAATGAAATACTTGGTCAGAGACTTCTTGATAGGCAATTTATAAGAATATCCATGTGTGCCCATCTTTTGCTTGGGGATATAACTCAGAAATGAAAAACACACAGAAAGGAATGAAAAGAAACCAGTTGTATGCGGAACTGTTAAAGATGGGGCTCAGTTGGAGTGTAAATACCTTTAACAACCCCTGTGGCAAAGACTGCAAAACCAAAACAGAAGAACCCGGGCAGTTCTGCGGTGACCTCAGCTGAACCCCACATACTCCAGCAGTCCAGCTGACCCACTGACCTTTTCTCTTCCCAAAGAGGACCACAGTAATGAGCATTCCGTACATCTCTGCGGCAGCAAAGGGCAGAGAGAATTATTATCAGTTATTGTTTTACAGTAATGCCAGGCCTCAAGGCTTGTTGTTACAGTGATGTTCCTAGCACATGGCAGATTTCAAGCAGCGTGTTATTTTCAGTCGTGCTTAACAAAACTATGAGGTTAGGAACAAGTTGGCTTTCCTTTGTTCCTTTAAGAAAGATTTTTTTTTTCTTCTTCTACTGTAGTGTTGCATGATTAAACAGGTCTGCCTTCAGGTGAAGGTGAAATCCCAGGGTAGCTGACACTGGTATGCCTGTGAAGGACACCCACTCAAGAGCTGTCGGGGTGGTTTTGTTTTCATTCTATTTATTATTGTCCTTGAGGGCTTCAGAAGAACAAAATGTATTTTCCAAAGTCATGCATGAGCCTGTGTAGCAACTCGTAGAAGGACATAGCCAGATACTGTACATCAGTTAAGACAGATGGAGACAAGAGCACATCCTGGGGACATGGAATGAGGTGACCCTCTGACTTGCATTTCTCTTGCACCCTATTCCACCTCCATTATCTTTGTGCAGGTCATGCACTGCAGAGATGATAAAAGGCTGGAAATACATCTTGCTGGAGAAGAGCCTTCCAGAATGAGATGAAGAGCCATCTCCCTTTTCACTTTCCTCACTTATGTATTCCTCCTCCTCTGCCTTGTCTTCTTCAGCCCCACACTCAAGCACATGTATGCACACAGGCACGCACTCTTCTCCTTTCAGCAGTTGTCCCTTCAAATCAAGTGTTGATCTCCGTGTAGACAGCTCTTGGCACAACAGAGGAACGCAGATCCTGTCTGTAAGAATACCTTAAAAAAAAGCCACACACAAAGACAAGCCACTGACTAAGAGAGTGAGCGAAACTGAGAGAAAGCTGTCTTGTTACATATAATTGAATCTCTCAGCACCCTTAAGTGACACCTTTCTTGCTTACACATACAGGAAATATACTGCACAAATGCTATTAAGCTGGAGCTAAACTAATTTAGCTGGTGGAGTGGGTGGACAGCATCCTTCTTCCTTTAAGAAATTGTGTACCACTGATTGCCTGATAAATGTGCACTAATACCCCACTTTTAAAAGAGAATGCAAGGATTGACAAAATGTCCAAGCTCACAGCTGGGGATAGCTGCTTCACAACAGACAATTACCTTACGCTGGAGAAACGTTTGTACAACTACTTCCTCTTAACGATGAAGGGGCGAGCTCCTGGCAGCAGACTGCAATCATACTGCTGGAAGCTGCGGGGTACCAGCAGCTCTGAGACATCGGCTCTTACAATATTCTTGCAGGACCTTTGGTGACAAGAAGTGGTCAGGCCCTTGTGCTTAGCTTTCAGCCATAAAACTGATTGCAGTTTTTCTGCACCTGCCGAACAGCACATTGATCTTGTTAGATCTAGTCCTTGCTTAAATCCATCAGGCTTCCATATGCAGTGGCAGACAGACAAAACCTGAAATTTGTCATAAACGCTAGTAAAGGCAGGCAGATGGTTAGGGTCTGGTAAGCAGCGCCATTATGGCTGCCGAGAGTTGTAAGAATGAGTTAATGGGCTGTTGCCACAAAGTCCGCTGACTGAATCCTGTTGTAGCGTTCCTTGAAGAGCGGGTGAATAGATTTAATTCTTGCCATGTCTCTGGTAGCAGGCTGTGGAGCGCTGCTCATTCACATGTAGAAAATTGGTGATATTCCTGTACTTTGTGGTAACCTGTCTTAGAGGCCCAGCGCTCAAATGAGTTGATGGGGAAATAGGCCTGATGTTGAGAACTAGAAGTGAAGTGATGCTTCTCTCCATTATTATGAATTCATTACAACATTATTTAATTCCGACATCTTAACCTCAGTTATTTATGGGAAATTAGCATATTTGCAGATAGAGAACAACCTGTTGTGATGCCAGTTAGTCCTGGATCCTGGTGGAACTTTAGCCATATATCAGTGAAGCTAGCATTTCTGCACTGTGGCCATAAAGACCTCTTGATTTGCTTCCCCAAGTGAGTAAACTTGAAATGGGATTACCTAGCTGCCTTACAGCAGCTGTTGAGTAGAGGAACCAGCACAGTAGCTTGTTAAAGTCTGCTCTTAGGCAGGGTGATTCTTGTCTTGAATTAAACTTGGGTCAGATGAGCCTATGTTGAGAGGATGTAGACCTGTTATGTGGTAGAGAATCTCTGAAGGGCCCTTGCCTGCTCTGTACTTTCCAATGAAGCTGATGCAAGGGTGGTGGTCCCATGCACTAGTTGTAGGGATCTCTTTTCTGATAGTTGTTAGTGAGCTATCTTAAGCAGATGTGTGGCCTTCATTGCCCTAGTATATGAGTACCTCTCAATCTTTTTAATGCATTGTCAGAGCACCTCAGGCATGCAAGAAGTAAAATTGCCCTGTTTCACAGATGGGGAGCAGGAAAATTGATGGTTAAACACTCAAAAGGATACAGGTACCAAAGTCCTGCCCAACTGCCATTCTTTGCTCTCAAATCCAAGCCCACTTCTTCATTGATGCCCATTTCTATACAAAGAGATATATGTATGTTTCTATTGTTTAGCAGGATTTCTAACCAGGGCTTGCAGTTGCATTTCTGTCCAAGCGCAGAAGAGCCCTAGCCTTACCAAGACTGAGTAGCTTAGACTTTCAACATTAGAGCAGAGGCAGGGAGTGAACCTTGGAGTGCCTCGTCCTTCCTTTCTCTTGGCCAGTTAATTTTTATTGATGTGTGGCATCATCAGTATCTTCTGTATGCCAGTGGAGATTATGGGCATTCCTCTGGGAAGCAGAAGAGTAGGAACTGAACCCCCTCAGACAGAAAGCAGAGTTATACCTACCTCCCTGGTGAGTCCTTGAGCTGTTGAGCTATGATATGAAAGGGGGCTGGTAGCAACCACTGCTTTCTTCATCTTCTTGTTTGGAAACTATGGTCGTTCCAAGAGAGGATAGATTTTTGTTTGTTTGTTTTTCTCCTGAGTGTTTCAGCCACAGAGATAGGCAGGATTTATCAGGCTGATATGGTCAGTATTCCTCTTCGTGTTCCTCACCCCATTTCCTTTATTAACATCTCTGCAGCATCCTTTCCTAGTCACATAATACAGTAGCTGCTGCAGAGCTCCTTCAGAAGAGATGATGTCCAGACACTGACTCTGCTCAGGCAGGTAAGTCAGCAAGTAGCAAGAGTTGGTTCACAGTTTAGGAGCCTATGAGAAAAGTGGTGAAGCAATTGGTAATTTTAATGGTTGGTAATTGGGGCAGATCAGTGTGGTGTGGCGGGGATGCCATAGCATAGCTCCTACACCAACTGATTATCATTCTCTCCACTCTATCTCTTTGGCTCCTTCAACATCAGAGAACTTAAAAAAGGTATAGAGAGAAGGGCAGAAAATATGATGTGGGAGGCTGCAAGTCCTGAGCAAGCAGGACTGGCTAAAAATAAAAGCGAGGTCTTTATAGCCTATCAAGAAGATGAAGAAGAAGAAGGAGAAGCTGTTAAGAGGTGATTTAATTGAGTGTAAAATCCTAAATGGTATAGATAATGCCAAGGCATGTTCCTGTTCACAGACTGGCTCAGGGAGAGGACAGGCAGCTGCAAAGGAAATGAGTTCAGCTCAGCTTATTTGACAGAGCTTATTCACACAAAACCTACAGGTGCACGGGACAGAGAGAAGTAAGAGGAAGAAGCTTCAGTATAGCACAGGTAAAAGGACATCCCAAGGGGCACGGGGAACCCTGAATATCTGGGGTAGATAGCAGAGGAGATGGATGGTCTAGTGTCAAGCAGATGATCTGGTTACAAGCTAGGAGCTTTCTGACCTGTACCTATGGAGGTAAAGGTATAGCACAGTTAGGATTATCTGTGATGTTTCAAGCTGGGTAAAGCTGGAGAGGTAATGTTAAGTCTTTGCTGTGGCTCTAGTTAATGTGCTGCTTGATACACACTGTGAATTTTACTTCTTGAAGTGGTATTTTCAGAGTAGAAAATCTGATCTTCCCAATGCCCCTCAAGAACAGTGGCAAATACACTCAAAGGCATAGAGAAACTGAGGCACAGAGAAAGGGCTTGACCTGTTCATTGCTCTGTAATTAAATTGCAGGCAAATCACCTTTGCTGCATGAAATACAACAAATGATTCCTTCTTGTGTCTTATGAATGTGTGCCACATCCCACACGAGAAACCTGCCATGTGATTGCCTCTGCCCATCTTTTCAAATGCTTTGCCAAGAATAGTGAAAGAAGCAGCTGAAAAAAATTGAGGCCTCTACAGTCACTAAACCATGACCTGATCATTAAAATCCCATGTCTGCTCCCAGTTTGCCACTCATCGCTTCCCTTAGGAAGCAAAGACCGTTGCAGGTCTACATCCTGGGGCTTTATGCATAGGTGCAGCTGATAAAGAGACCATGGAATCCCCACTGCTGACTTGTGCCCTGTGCTCTGTGCAGGGCAAAGGAACCAGATAGCTCTTGCAGCCACACATCTCAGGGTTGCCCTGTGAGGGCGATGCCTGGTGCTCACCCAGCACCTTGAAGCTCCTCAAGCCCTTTTGCTGGCCCAAAGCACAGAGAGCATAACCCCAGGGAGGAGCTGCCCTCTACCCACTGATACCTGATGGAACAGGTGCTGGGACCAAGTATGAAAGTTTGCTTGAAAACCAGAGGATGCTAGAAGTATGCAAGGCACTTAATAATTTATTCTCTTTTCTGGGTGCTGTGTTCACCATAGCTCTAACAGGTATCCAAAAGTAGGGTGGAAAGAAACAAATGCGTTAACCCTCCATGCAAGGGAGCCTCTGATAGAAGGCCACTTATGTGATCTCTGACCTACTAACCTCATGACAGTGAGGACTTGGCTACCAGGAGCAAGAGATCTGTGATACAGGGATGGAGCAGCCAGCTATCACTCCTGTCTTACATTTACACCTGGACCTCTCCAACTCTGGAAGTACTCTCTTCTCTGCACACTTTCTTCTCTGTATTTTGACTTCGAAGTAGAAACAGTCTGAACTTAGGGGTTAGAAAAACTAAAAATTCAAGACAGATTGAGCTTTGCTCCTTGGTATCATCCCGACTACATTCAGCATTTGGCTGACACCTGGAGATCTGGGGCAGGGTCTCAGTCTGCTGCAGCTGGCATGGGGAGGGAAGAAAAGGGGGAAAAGGAATGAGGAAGAGAATAGTGCAGCACTGTCCTCTGTAAGTACTATACTGGATCTTATTCGATGTTTTAATTGAAGGCTGACCACGAGGTGTATGTCCTTAGGAAGGAATCTCCACCTCCTTCTTTAGGTTTCTGTTGTCTGTGCTTGCAGAAGAAAATTTGGAATATTAACAAAAAATAACCAAAAGTCTCAGAAACCTTTTCCTCTTTGTTTCTTTCTTCTCTTTCTTCCCACCTTCCCCACTTATGTTTTTTGGTAGTTCAACCTGGCAGTATTGCCGATAACATTTTTTTTAACACAGGCCCTGCTCTGAAGGTTACACTAAATAAGGGAAATATCATTAAAGCCAGGGTAGTGCTTCAAAGGAAAGATTGTCAGTATTAGCAGTTAGAATGAGGAGGGGAGAGGGCTATATGGGGAATCGAGCAAGGAGGGAACGTATTTAGTAAGTGAGATCTGTGAAATTAGTGCAGTGCCATCTCTTTACAGTGATTAAAACAGAATCAATTTTACAGGGGGAGACTACAGTTGGTTTGCAATATCGCTGAAAAACTATTTCCAAAACTGTGCTGCATTGTGCAGGGATTTACCAAATTATTCGTTTTAAAAAGAATAATAATAAGAATGAAGTATTTAGCTAATCAGAAATTTAGTCATACAAACAAAACTATCCTCGAATGCTGTTTAGCTTTTCCATATCTCCTGGGAATTAGCTGCTGCTTTCAGTCTGATTTTACCTGCTATTGCTCTAAGCTAAACTTTCCATTTATATGAGAAAAACTGGAGCCGGGAGGATTACGAGCCCCTCTGCTTTTGATTTTTAATAAAAAGCGAACATTTACTTCTGAACAGTAGCAGTGAGAAAGGGAATTACATCTGAGAAGAGCAGGTTGACCTTTGGGAGCGCAGGCACGTTCACACACAGAGATTCCCTCAGTCTCTCTCTGTTGCCCTCTCCTTTTGGTGATGCACACACTGCTCCATGCAAATGTGCATATACACGCTTGTATTGCTATACACGCTTGCACACGTGCTTTCTCACAGGTGACCCTATATGAAGATACATGTGTGGCTGTTGTGTTCTTCTTTCTTCCCACCATGTTACACGCACACACCTTCATCCCCTTTTCTTGCAGCAATTGTTCTCTTCATACAATCTGTAGAGTTGTACTCAACTATTCAGAAGCAGGAACAGGATCTGCAGAAGTGGTTTTTAAAATATTAAAAGGAAGAATATATGTGAGGTCCGTCTCTTTGCTCCCTTCATGCTAGCTTGTATTTACAAGCTTTCATTTGAAACCATAACAGCTAGAACCTCAGTATTCGTATTTGAAAGAATAGCTGAAAGGCCTCTGGTTGATCATCCAACTTTAGAAGCTGGGACATTTGGGAAGAACCCTACCTGTGTAGCTGTACAGCACTAACAAAGTTGCAAACGTAGGCAATATCAATGGAAACTGAGATTATGGGAGAGATGGCCAGGGGCTCTCCACATGGATGTTCCTCCCGTCATGTTTTCTAACACTTCTCAGGGTAGGGCTTCCTGATGTAGCGGTAGGAAGGGGAAACAAAAACCTTTCCCTTTTCGCTGAATGTTTATACTGCTGTGACAGCTATCACTGGGGTAGTTCAGTCCCTGTAGTAAGGCAGTAGTGGAGGATTTCCCAAGGAAGAATAATACAGGCGGGGCCGAAAGAGCAGATGTACACTATTTGTATTGGCAGAAGTTGAAAAACAACCCAGCCCCCTTCCCATGAAAAAGCACACTTATAATTAAAACCCAACAGATTTATTGCCTTGAGTCATTCTGGTATTTATCAAATTACAGCTGTGTGGCACAGAACTGTATGGCATGATTTACAGTGGCGGTGCGGAAAGACACGGCAGCAATTCCCTCCCAGGAGAACAGAGGGAGCTTTGTTCCCGTTGTGATAGGACCAGACGTGGTGGGAGAACCTGGGTAATTGAGTGCTTTGTCAAAACCAACCTCTTTCCTCCTCTGTGTGTGTTTGCACAGATCCAATAATTCTCATCACATCAGACGTTCTAATCATTCTGACATTACGTATGGGGGAGCAGACATCTGAAGAGCAGGAGCGGCTTTCTTCATCACCATCATCATCATGATTGTCTGGCTGTTTTTTTTTTTAACCCACTGATGAAGCAAATCACACAGGAAATTGAAAGCAGGGATAATGAATTCAGGAGCAGGTTATATATGTTGGCATCAACTAGGAAACAGGTTTTTCTGAACTTTATAACTCTTGTGTTCATTTAAACAAATTAATTTATGTTTGCATGCAGTGTTCAGTGGTATATAATTTTTGCATTGAGGAACAACAGGGGAGACCCAAGGTAGGCAATATAAAAGCGGTAAATTGCAGACCTGGCAAAGAGACTGCGTTAGCCTCGTCGTGCATGCAGCACTTGCCTCAAATTCTAACGACACACAGCGAGTTCAAATCCCACTGGGGGTTCTGTTTTTATTAGAAATACTTCATATCTCTTATTCTTGGTGTCAAATGGATCGCTACACTTTCAGCACTTAATTATCTTTATCATCCAAAAATACTCTGCTCTAATGAAAATATTTAAACAGCTCTTCCAGGAGCAAAACTTAGTGCATGGCCCTGTTACTCAGAATGGCCTCCATTCCTATAGATGTCGGAGTGGGCACGGAGTGGGCTGTTGCCTTACAGCTTGTGGCCCCGTGCAGCACAATTCTGGTTTTTTGAAGACTGCCAGAAAGGGACATGACCTGGAGGATGGGCTCCCTTTCCATGTGATTCAGCTGCCACTAAACCTATTTTAGCCTGATGTAACTTCAGCAGAGTTAGTGAAGTACCAGCAGCTTTCAACCTGGGTAGCTGAATGTGTAGTTATAGCCTTTATGCTTTATTTCATTACCCTCAACATGTTTGATTTCACATGTATTTCTTGCTATGAAGAAGCAGTAAGAAAGGCCACCTATGACTAGCAGTTTTTTCTAGACTACAAGTGAAGTTTGTATTACGTTGTGACTAAACTATGTTCTTTCTTCCATTATGGGGAGGGAAAATTCTGCTGATGTTGCTCATGTTTTGCTGACATTTCTACCCATTTATTTCCGCCCATGCAAAGTTTTCACCCGTGCCAGTTTTGCATATCAAAAGCAGACTACACTGGATCTATTATGTATGGTGGGTAGAATTGTCAAAAACATCGAAGTGGTTGAGGGGGCTTTGTCTAAAGAGGAATCACGTGTGTCTGAAGCTTGGGTAGTCCTACCTGACCTAATTTTAACTTCAGAGCTACTGATAGCAGTGTGAGATGTCAGCGTAGAAGATGTTGGCATGGGCTGGGAATGAGACTGTGAAGTGTCCAGAATGGCTGATTTTTATTAATGTCTGTGCCATCATGCCTTTAGTGCTGCTGTTGGCAGTGGCTCCAACTAGTTTAATACCTTTGTAGCCATTTCAGATAAATTGTAGTCCTGTCTGCCATCACAGTGTGTACACGCTGCTTATATGAATCCTTGAATTCTGCAAGGGAAGCCAGAAAAAACAGAGACCAAACATAGCAAGGTGCTTCGTAATTATGGTCTTGTGGTCTGTTTGTACAGATGAGAAGGTTTATTTATTTATTGTGGTGAATGACTGTGAGCTTTGATATTGCTAACGCTCAATAAGAGTTTATGCTTCACTTTCCAAACAGAAGCTTCCCCTCTCTGTTAAGAGCAGCACGCGTGGTAAAATAAATTATTTCTTATAGCGTAGAGTACAATAACTGCTGCCTCCATTCAGCACTGGGCACAGAGAACAGGAGAATACCATGGATTCTGCCACCTTGCCTTCCGAGTATTATTATTTCTTGTTGCAAAATACAGAGAAAAGGGCATTTCCAGAACTATTTTTGAATTATTTCAGTCTTACCGCTGTATTACTAATACTGTTTTGTTGTTGTTTCTAGATGGTGTGGCTTTAATTTTGCTCGACACCATTTATTTTCAAGGATTCCATTCTGCTTATTACATGATTCTATTCTGATTCCAAGATTGTACAAATATTTTCATCAAGTCATAACATGGAAGCATTATTGATATCGTTCTGCATCAGACTGGGGATCAGATTCATTCAAAATTGTTGAAAGCCGCCTAATGAATCCAAGCAGAGTTTCAGCCCAATGACAGACGACTGACTGAATACAGTCAGCTTATGGCTGGTTTTGCATTTTCTTGCTGCAAGCATTAAACACGGCAATAACATAGTTCTGCTAATCCTTGAGACTAGACAAAACTGGTCAAAACGAGTCTCAAAGTGTTGGCAAAGTATCCAAATTAAAATAATATTCTTTCCTGCAGTTTTGGAAACTTTCAGTGTTCTCCAGAGCGATTTGCTAGAAATTATTTGGCAAATTCTGGAAATTTTCAACACTATAGAGCAGCGCTGAAGTTTCTTGTCTGTCTGACATGAATTGCCAGAAAGGCCTATATTTACAGCTATCACTGAAAAATGCCAGTTAAGTAGCATGCTACTTATGGAATAATTAAAGTATCAGACAGCATACTCATTAAGTGTTCTCAGCAGCTGGCCAAAATGGTAATGTTAGGTGTTTGGACATTTTTTTTTGTGTTTGTTCACAAAGGCTTTTAACAAGATATAAACTGCCATTCTGAAAAATCTGCTCTTATCACTGGGGCAAACATGCTTGCAGTGTGGTTCCCAGCCCGTGTGTATGAGCAGGGCATTGAGGCACCGGGGGCACTTTCCTCATTTCCCTCTTGATTTAAGTCTTAAGCCTAGTGATAAAATACTAAATGCTAATGCTAGTAGTGATAGCAAACCCCTCCAACTAATCTTGTCAACAGTCTTGATTTTGTTTATAGTTGGAAGTGAATAATATAGCTCTGCTTTCAGTCCTTGGGTTTGATTTGGGAAGGATAGAAATATGCCAGAGACTTGGATGGGTGGTGACATTTCTACCTCTGTCTAAAAAAGCCAGAGGTATCCCCTGCTATTCTCTGTGGACCAACTGAAATGCAGCCCGTCTTGGGGCAGCTGCCTGTGGTACTGCTACAGCTTCTGGCATAGGGATGGCGGATGTTAGATGCCAGCAATGAAATCCCTACAGTCCATGTACCATATAGCCCAGGCCAACAGGTTTTCTTTGAGGAGAACGTATTGGGCACTAAGCTCTTGTGGCTGTCCAAATGTCAATAATTTCCCTCCTGCGGTGTTGTCCTTGCTCTGTTTCTCTTTATCAGTTTCCTTCATCAGACTTCTCTCTCTTCCTCCTCTGCTCCCCCTCCACAGCCTGCCCCATCGCTATGTACAGCCCAAAGTTTCTGCTGTGTCTTCATTTCTTCCTTGTAGATCAATTCAGCCTGTCCCGGCCAATTTGTGCTGCTGACTGGCCTTGGCAGTCTACGTCCTTGTCACTGCTTTGCTGAATTAAAAATTAAGCCATGCTGGATGAGAGCAGTGGAAAAGCTTTCTACAGGTTATCGGCAGAGTCTGTTGACAGTTTCCCATCCTACGGACTCACATCCCAACTAAAAACAGAAAAGAAACTGGGTCACTTTAGTCAAAATCCTGCTGGGTCTTGTCCAGGCGTGATGCCAGGAGTGTGGTTGGCTTTTTTCCTATCTGTAGGAGGACAGCAGGGCATAGGCAGACATCAATATGTTGGCATGATGAGGATATGCACTTGTGAGCCTGTTTGAACACAGGATTGCTCCAATCTCATGTGTTTGTATTACTGCAATTTAAATTAGCTGAGAAATAGTCTTCAGTTTTGCTTCATTGAAAGAAATTCCTAATGTCTCTCCCTAGCTGCTTACTGCAAGGACAGGTCGCTGCACAGTCGGCACTGGTTTTGCTGCTGATATTGGTTTCGAGAGTGAGTGAGACTGCAGAGATATTGCAAAGACTTTCCACTGCAAGAATTGTGGACCAAATAAGTGAACATAGGACAGCATCTATCTGGTGATGTGGTAAATGGCAGCTAAGCCAAGTCAGATTAGGAGTCAGTTTTACAAAACAAAGTTGAGATATGTTGGTATTAACAATATCCTTAATCCTTCATTCTCACACCGTACATGCGGTGCAAGTTCTCCATTACTGCTATGGCAATCAAATCCATCTTCCCAGGAAATGAGACCTGCGAGCTGTGAGTCTCAGATAGGCTGGTGCACTCACACATTCCCCACAGGTACCGAGGCTGCTGTATGATGCCCTTCCTGCAGCGCAAGGAGGCTGGGGGGTTTCACCAGGCTAGGATAAATGTTTCCCCACTAAGGTGAGAAACTTGCAACACTGGAGTTCAATGTCCTCAGATACCCTAGCTGCTAAAAAGAAAGGGAGAAAGACCAGTTTGAGGAGATAAAGATGTTTTACATGATTTACAGTTTGACCTTAAGATGGTGTTGCCAGTGCATCTGAGGAAAGAGCAGGTACTTCTAGATGGACCAAGGATTTTATTTTCCCTTATCAGAAGGTTAAATTAAATGCTCTTCCCCTGCTGCCCTTTTTTTCTCAGGTCCACTGGCTGATAAAAGGAAGATCTGTGTTATCAGCCAAAGAGACAGGGTAATCCTGAAGGAGGAAGCAGTAGGCTAGGTGGGTGGGCAATAGAAAAGGACATGCTCCGTGCCCTCATGAGGAGGAGAGGGTCTGTCCCCCAACCCTTTCTCCATGGTATGAGAAAGCACAGCCTGTTAGCACAATGCAGGAGTTGGGCTCAGCTCTTCTATTCAGTCACTGCCTCACTCCCTTTTCCCAGATCTCGGGGTAAGCTGCTTTGAAATGATGCAAATCCTGCTCAGCGCCTTGTGATGGTGTCTGTGTGAGTGTAAAGAATGAATACTGGGGAGGGTGCCAAGCTCAGGTCGGAAGGGACAGTGACAGCAGCTTGGGTGATAGGGTGTGTTAATAGAAATGCACCTTAGTGTGGTTTTACCTTGTCCATGGGAGTCCTCTCCAAGGAGAGTGCCTGTCTTTGGGTTCTGCCTCCGTTCAACCTGTCTCCCAGATCTTTCTCCCAACTAAAGCCAGGCTGGGAAATAATTAGATCTGAGAGGCAGGCTGAACTTTTTACAACGGTGCTGCAGCCTACCTAACCTGTAGTTAGGTGGAGCTTTCCGAATATTGGTATTGCTGGTAGAACAGGGTAGGCTCCAGCTCCCACTCCTAGAGCTGTGCTGGCTCCTTCAGGAGTGTCAAGAGAAAAAAGCAGTGAATGGTTATTTTAGTCAAGAACGAGAATAGTGCTCACTTAAGAGCAGCCCAGGGGAGAGATTCAGTGTGCAGAAAACCCAGCATTCTTGCATAGTCATTTTTCTGAGTAGGGCTGCATTTTGAGGATGCAGAGCTCTGCTCAGCGTGGGAGGAACTAAGCTTCATGCTGCTGCCTCAGCATTCGTGCCATCCGTTTGTGCCGAGCAGTCTTTTTTTCCTGCCTTTTTTTTTTTTTCCCAGAGTGCTCCATGAGACGTTAGTGACTCTAATTATATCGGGAGGTCCATGAGCTGTTTTGATGTGTTGTCTCTCTTGCTTTTGTGCCTACACTGGGCTGATGACACATGGTCACTGTTCTCTGTCTCTGTCTTACTCTTTCACTACTGAATTTCAAATGTCGCCCTTGGATTTGACACTTTGGGGACTGGCCAGACTTTAAAAATCCTCTCCTGCCTTCAGATACCAGTGCAGGTAATAAAAGGGATTTATCAGCCTGCACTTTCCTGTGCCTGCGCCTGTAGGGATGCGCAAGGTAAATTCATATCCAGTTCTTATGAGACGCGCTCGCCTCTCTTTCTCTCAAAATACCGAGTAGCACAACCATATTTTCATGGGGATTTCCCCCCCCCCCCCCCCCACAAATTGTATATCAAATTCTTACAGAGCAAAACAATTCATACAGTGGATGAGTGAGTATATTAGAGCCTCCAGTCAAAGAGCCAAGCATTGAGCAACAGGGAGAGAGGACGACGAACAGCCCGGAGGCAGGAGGGAGGACAAGATCTGAGCTGAGATGCGAAGCAGCAGCTACAGCTGAGCCAGCAGCAGGGTAGTCGAACTCAGCAGGAGCCAAGGAGGAGTCAGCTCCTGAGCCAAGACGTGTCATTACATGGAGGCAGAAAGAAGAGCTTGGTGTGGGGCAAAGGCAAGAGAAGATGTCAGAGCAGTCATTTGGGACAAATGCAGGAAAGGTTTAAAAGCAGGGAGGAGGTGCTTTTGAGAAGTGCAAGTTGCAAATGGAGTAGGGACACTTGGAGCAGCTCAAGCTGCAGAGCAGCATCCTCTGATTTCTGATATGGAGAGACATAAGTAGACCCCTACAGATATATGTGAGAGAACCTGCAGAGCTGAGTTTCAGGGGAAGACAAGACATTTCCTCCCCACAGCCATGAGGTGCAAAAGCTTTCAGTGACTTTGGTGACCAAGCAGGGGTGAGTTTTTGCCTGCTGTATTCCACGTGCCCTTTGGTGGGAAATGATCAGAGGCTGTCCCATGCTGGGGTTTGCCAGCAGCGCTCCCCCGAGACCTGTGCCGTCCCTCGAGTGTGTGGCTGTTTGACTGGTCCAGAGGGATTTGGGATTTCCCAGGCCAGGACACACATAGGTGTGGCAGCCAGCCACTAGCCAGTTGTTTTCTTTTACCTCTCTTTGCTAAATTGGTGTGATCAAAACACACCCAGGACCTGGAGTCTAAATAATGATCTTGTGCTCCCCGTGTGGAGCTTGGTAATATTTACTGAGCCCGACGGCTTCATTCTCCTCCGTGCTGACTGCATTAATGGCTGGCTGCGGGGAGGGAGGGCAGGGATGAAGGATAGCTGAGAGGGGTCCGGGCGACACAGCTAACGGATGGCCTTATTAGAGACACTTTCCTGGGGCCTAAGTGGAGGTTTTTTGTCTGAGTCGGCAAGAAGTGGGTCATTTTGCTGGGCTGTCAGGCCACAGCTCTCGCCAGATAGAGGAGGCTGTGACTGCAGCAGCCGGCTGGCTTCTTGCTGCTGTGTTTTGGCTGGGGAATGAGATGGTGGAGGGCTGAGAGGGGATCGAGAGAGACCAGATCAGTAACAGCCCTCAGGGATCCCTTCCTGGAAAATTAAAAAAAAAAAGCAGATCCAAATTGGTATCTTATCCTACCCCTGCCAGCAAGCAAAATTTGGAGATCAGTAGGGAGGTAATGTAGCTGACCCTCTTCCCCCCACAAGACACTCCCTTCCAGTCGACTTTCATTGCCATCTCTCAGCTCTGTCTTCTTGTCTCTGTGTCTCTGGAGGGGCAGGGATGCCTAAGGAGGTACTAGCTCGAGCTGCTATCCATCTCATCTGTCAGCGGTTTTAGAGAGCCTAGTGGCAACTGGGCCTCATTGGGATCCAAGCCTGCTGCAGCCATCCATGGGTAGTCCTGGCTCTGTGTCTTAAGCTGTTGCCGCTCATGGATTTGACTCTGCAGATACCTACTTCTCTCTGTTGTATTGGCTTAAACAGGGGCTTATCACATATTTAGCCTCCCCTGCCTGTCCTCCCCATCATAACTGTGTTGATAGATTGCCTAGGAAAGAAAAAAAAAAGGCAGTATCAGACGCAAACAAGCCAGAATACACCACAAGGGACTGCTCTGAGGGTATTTCCAGCCTAAAAGGAAACCCAGTGTCCTAATAATTTATAGCTCAGGATTGCCAGAGTTGAATTTAGTCCACATTTTTTTTACAACACTTTCCCAAATGCAGCCAGTGATGGTTGTAATGCTCACCAATCCCAGGAACACAGATCAGCTGCTGAGTTTAACCAGTTACCCCTGGGGAGGAGCTGGTTAAAACAGAGCAAATATTATGTCAGTCCTGTCCTAAAGGAGACAAGAAGTGGAGGGAATGGTGTGGGGACTACATTTTTGTTCCTAGCCAGAGAGGGCCCGCTGATGCATTGCACTGGCTTCCACATGAGCTGACATTAGGTGAGGCATAGCTGAAAAGGGCCTTGCAGCTGGGGTAAAAATTTTTGTGCATATCATTTCTGTTTCGTGAAGTGGCATTTCTCTTTGGTAGAGCTGGCGCAGTTTACTGGTGAAAAGCTGCCATGAGGTACTTTTTAGGGAAGATGTAGATCTCAGTGAAATGCTAATCGGAGAGACAGGAGAAAAGAAGAAAATTTGTTACAAACAGAGGAGTCATGGGCTTGAGCTTCTTTTCTACTATGGTGGAAGTGAAGAGAAAGGACCAGTACCTGATTTTCCCCACTCTTCATCTTCAATAGCTTTTTTTCTTGAGGTCATCTTCTGCACAGACTAAACTGTGCTAATCCTCAGAGTAAACTCTGCATCTTACATTCCTGTGAATCAGGATGGAATGCAGAAGGCCAGTTTAATACAGTTTTATTTCTCCTATCCCCTTTTTGTACTCACAGGAAGCATATCAGCATATGCGCTGTTTGGGAGGGTGTTATGGGCAGGGCTACACACCAGAGCTTTAGCAGAAGTGATGGCAGAGCCACTGATGCTGCTCAATCCTTGGTCCAACTTCTCTGTGATTTACTGTACACAAGAGCATCTGAGTTGCTAGCTTCATCTAGACAGATGTAATATCTGGTCTCCAGGAATTACCAAATAATTCAGAAAGGTGTAAGAAGGCCTGTACCACACCATGACTGAATTACCTGTTGGCAGGAGACATCTTCTTTCTGACTGAATGAGGTTAATGACCATCTTATGCCTGCTAGCATGAGGGTTTAGAGTCCTTTATCAAACATAGATGGTGACTGCTGTTGCTATAAGTGCTTTGCTCATTTTTTTTCCTATTTTAAAATCTTTTTTTTAATATACAGTAGCAAGTTCCAAATGTTAATTCTACATAATGTGAAAAAAGCATTGTCTTTGGGCAAAAAGAATTTGTGAATGCTTTTGTCGGTAGCTCTACAGTATGCCCATAAAGAGGTTACAACTAGGGAGGATGGTTCTTGTTTAAAAAGACAAAGAAATCCATTATGAATGATCAATTAGTTGGGCCCCCAAACAATCAGCATCCTATTGCTGATTGCTGTATCCCTGTGGCAGTAACAAATTAATGATTACCTTTAGATTAGGTCTTTACTGTGTGCATGATGCACCAAGAGCATGGCTAAATTGGGTTGGATGTAGTAAGGATTGCTGAGTCTGTAGTCAAACCTCCTTGGGCTGCGATCTTGTCAGAGTTCATAAGCTGAGCCAAAGAATTTGATAAGGCGGCTGGGTCTTTGGGGAGGATGTTGGGGAAGAGGGAAGAGCTTAGACTCTTTCATAGCGAAGCCTGGAGCTCACCCATACCTGCAACTGGATTTCCAGGGCAGACAGGACCTATGCACAAACACAGCAGGTGAGCAGGCCGCCAGGATGCTTGGGTCCCCCTGCAGTGGGATATTTGGGAAGTCTGTCCCTACCTGTTGCAGGGATGCTCACTCAAGTGCCAAACGGTGGTGACTCTAGGTATGGGCAGCAAATGCTTCAAAAGGTGGCCTGGAGCTCCTCAAAAGCAAACAGAACGCCTGCCCCTGAAGGTGATGTGGTGCCAAATGCAGCATCTCCAGGACCAGACCAACTGAACAAGATTTACCGGAATCCCCTGGCACATGGCTTGGATCCCGAAGAGGTGAATCATCAGCCTCCCTTCCTGAGCTGGTGGCAGCTCCACATCCAGATGCTGATCAGATCTGGACCTTTTTTTAGCTTTTGACACTGACATGGCCTCTCTTCCTGGCATTAGGGCCTCAATTAGCCTCTTCTATTTCTAATGCTCTGAATTTGCATGGTGAGAGCTGGGATTAAGGACAGGCAGTCTTATTGCAGCTCCTATTAATAAATAAGGAAGATTAGGGGCTTTGTCAGTAAGATAGTGCTTCTTCCTTCATTTAATTGTTCAAAACCACCTCATGTTTAACCCTTCACCCTCTGAATGAAGTAAATAAAAAGAAGTGAGATTATGGAAGATAATGTTTAAATTAACTTTCTATAGTGTGTGTCAGGTAAGAAAATTCTGTCTCCTGTAATTGACCGATGGTGGTGCTGGCTTCTGTGGGGTTTTGAAAAAAAAAATCTTCCGCTCCTTTTTTTTACATAAATACATTTTTATATCAGTTTGAGAATATTTCTTTATGTATTTGGGGACTGCTGTTACCTACTTACAAAACACAAGTAGCAGCACGGCAAATTTCTTTCCTACCAGCAGGCCACAGTTCATCTCTAGAGGGACCACACTGGGAATTAAACAAGGAGTGAAATTTTTATGCCCCACTTTTCCTCATTGATACTGCCAGAAAGAAAGATGTCTAATGGACTTTTTGAGGTTATCTTTGTGTTCAGGTTTTCATCTCACTGGGAATTGTACCGAGACCTTCTAACTCATTTATAGTTGGTCATCTAAGAGGGTTTAGTACTCAGTAACTAGCTACCAAGGATGCATTCAAGCTACAGTGACCTGGAGGAAAAAAGTATTTCAACCCGTTCCTATACAGTTAAATTCCCTTGGGATGTGTATCTCAAAGTGTGACTACAACAGTTTCCAGATGTTTCATATCTGCTCATGCTCTATAAAGAATGATGACTAAATTGCAGTTTAGTGACCTTAGAGATATAAAAAAAAAAAAGGCGGGGGAGAGGTGGCTGGCTGGCAGAGAGCTTTACGGTAATGGGATCTTTGCCAGTATCATTCATGCTGGAGTCAAGGACTTTGATTTCCCAAAAAGAACTGGGGATTAGTACAGCCTCTGCAGCCTGCCTGCAAACAGACACATCCTCCCCACATCTGTGGTTCTGTACAGGTATTCTGGGGTCACCTCCCCGTGTAATATTCATTAACAGAGCAGAGATGGGGCTGCTTAATCTCAGAAATCCTGAAGGAAAAGGTGGCAGCTGTTAAGTCCAATATGATGTACTTGCCTTCCATACTTCTGGCCAAGGAGGGCTCTGCACAAATGCCTTGTGCATGTCCTGGTGCAGGCTGGAGAACCCTGGCTCAGTGAAGTATCCTTGCATCTCAAACTCTAGGACTGACACCTGAGCAACTACTTCATATTAATTGTTCTAGAACTGATGTATTTTTTTTTTCTCATGGGGGGGCCTTTGGACTCAGCATAATTTCTAACAGTGAGCTTCACAAGGATAGGCGGGAACTACAATCACCATCATTTGGCATGGAGTTTTTTTGTCATTTTTTGCTGACTCTACTTGCCCTATTTGAATCATTTTGGGATATCGAAGAAGAAACTTCCCAGCTCCCTGAGCTGTTCTCAGGAGCCTGTGTAATGTCTGGGCTGTTTGGTTTTTCTTTTTTCTTTTTATTTTTTTTGGTGTGACCTAAGATCAATAGGTTGTGCTGTTTCCAAGTGAACTGCTGCTAAATGGCTCTCTGACTACATCTCTCATTTTTTTTCTTAAACAGGCCTGCAAATTTCTGGATGTGTAAAGGCACATTCGCTTTGAGGAAAGCGTGCTGTACATCACCTGTTTTAGAGCAATTTTCATCTAGGAGATTAGCAGAGCAGCAGAGAGACATCTTAATGTACATTTACAAACTCAGAGTTGGTTTTCCAGGGCATCTATTCTAGTTTCCAGATTTAGAAGGCACTTTCAGCAAATATTTTCTACTGTTCACTTAACATTGACTGTTTCTGTAGATGTTCTTGTCCAGTGAAGTTATTCAGCAGAATAGTCCCAGAAAGGGACATGGCTAGAGTGAGCTAAATACTTAATTTAAAAGATTATTTACCTGTTTCCTTGCCCAACATCTTATACTGTGTTGTGTGTCATTCTTATCCTTGTAATGGATTATCTTGCTCTCCATAAAACACATGATGGGGATGTATTTTTGCCGTTGAAAAAGCCTCCAGTGGCAGAAAGGATGAACTCCAGATGAGCAATGTACTTTCATCTCCATATTTCCTCAGCCTGTACAAATTCTTCCTGCTGCTTTCCTCCCTGGAGCTGTGAAAGGTCAGGATGCTGAGACCTGCTCTCTATTTTGCAGTGTCAGGAGGCATCTCCCCTTCCATTGAGGGCTGTGGACCAGGTTTTCTGTGGATAGTGCTTCTCCTTGCCACTGGCCTGCAAAGCCCTAGCACTAGGCTGTTAATTAAATGTCCTTTGTCTGCAGATCATGCCACTTCCAGAGACCCTGCTGGTCCCCTTTGGGAAGAGCTGGAGTTGAAATGCAGCCAACTAGTATTTCCTGCTGGGACCAGCCACAAGTGTTTGTTAATCTCAAAGTTAAAGACATGAAGTGCAGGTGTCAGATGAGTTTACGGTAATTTCTGTAAGCTTTGATTCCACTGAGGAACTCTTCCTTTACTGTAAACCTCCCTTGTCCCCAAGGGATTAATCAAGCCTAGCTGAGGCAAGGAGGGAATTCCCTTTCAGTAGGAAGATGATAACATTTTTAGACTTTTTTTTCCTGCATTTGGAGAACACAGTCAGTAGGTGGATAACAGCTATGACAGTCTTGTGGAAACTTGCTTTTGGAATGACTTGAGAGTATAACAAAGAAAAGGGCTGGGAATGCTTTTTCATTTTCGCAGAAGTGTGATGATGGTAGGACTGCTTGCTGTGAGCTTTCATTCCATCCAGGATGAAACTATTAAGAGAAGCCATGCACACATGCAAACCCCTTTGCCCTGAAAGCTCCTGTGCTCTGTGTGTGTGCTGCTGCTGTCTGAAGGTATCATTTGTGTCTTGCTCTATTTCAAACGTGTCTCCTTTTTGTTCTCTCGCTCTCTCTTTGTCTTTGGAAAATGTTAGGGCACTAAGCTGAGCAGGCTAATGGTGCCAGATATCCTTTGTACACATACTGAAAGACTCAGAAATAAACATCACTGCTGCAACCTGGAAGCTTTCTCTTCATAATAGCATGTGGGCACACACACACAGAGCGAGCAGCGAGAGTAGTCCTTACGATGCTCTCCATACCTTTTGTTTGACTTGTGGGTTTGTGTACAGTAAATTAGGACTCGTGCTTAGGGAGTACATCTTTTTATGTAAGAAGGTCATCTTGTAAGTGGGGCAGGTCAGTCTCATGTCCCACACTAAGCAGCTTTGACCCATGTAATGCACATCAGACTATCACTCTTAATTTGATAAACTAAACATGAGGTTGCTAATCCTGCCTTGCTTTTTCCCCTTCTCCTCTTTCTAAATATATCCATGCATCTCTGCCTCCTGACTGCGAACTTGTACCTACCTCTCTCTATAGATTAATCATAAATATGGATATAGATGGCAGAAGGTTAAGGGCATGGTGGGAAGGCTAAGCAACTCCGCTTCATTTATCATTGCTACAGTGGATGTTTGGGAGGGTGCCTCACCTGTCCCAGCTTTTTTGGCACTTTTCAAGCAGGGTCAAGAGCAAAAGTATTAGAACAAACGGCTCACAAATGGACTAATTTTAATCTTCCCTTACTGTGTGTGGTTGGCTCTGAGCAAATGACTCTCACACCCTCTGTGTTCTCTTGAGTAGAAAAAAAAAAAAAGTCTGATAATTTTTAGTCAATTTGGGCAGACTTACACTGAGGTGTAGAGAGTCAGACCCCTCAGTTGCTGAATATCTCCAGGATGAGCAAGGGTTTTTGAAGAGGCTGATCAGTTGCTGGCAAATATTTGTAGACAATAATTCAAATTGAGGTAGGATTATTTTGGAAAATTTTAAAGATGTAAGGTCATATTCTGGGAATTAAAGACCAAGGATTTTTTTCTTGGCATTGGGCAAGCTGGATGAAATATTAATTGAACTTATTTAAAAAAAAAAAAATAGCAGCAAAAGCATCAAGTGGATGATAAACAAAAAAGGTTCATCTGTGTCATTTGGAGCCACACGGACAGGTGTGTTGTGTGCCAGGTGCAGGAGGGCATACCCAGCCCCAGTGCAGGCTCCGCTGACCTGCAACCACCTCCAAAACCCTACGGTTTGGGGCAGTGGTCTCTAAGGAAGATGTAAACAAGGAGGAGAGAGCCCAGATGGGAGCAACAGGCTTTCCAGGAGGCTGAGCAAATAGGACCTGCAGAGAAAGGTTAAAAGAACTAGAGTCATAAAAGTTTCCTTGCTGTAAATGGGGAAGACAAAGAGAAACGTAAGAGTCTTTGTTCCTATAAATTGTTCTTTTAGAGGTAGTATTGATCTGTTGTGCTGCAAATCCCCAAGACAAGAAGTAATAGGTTAAATACTAAGAAGACTTTCTAACTCTGGGACTAGAAAAGCAGTGGAAGGAGTTAGTGTAGGCGGGAGGATGTGGAGACTTTTTCATCAGAGCTTCTTCAAGCCATCGAGGCAGATATTCTCCAGGAATGAAATTTAAGGTGTATTTGATCCTGTCTCAGTGTAGTGGGCTAGACCAAATGATGTTCTTCAGGTCCCTTCTGGTTCCACCTTGCTGTGATTTCTGTGATTTGACACGGTCAAACCAATCTGACTTCCATATAAGCCGAGTGTATTTTTTTCACCCTGCTAAAATTACTTGCCTCTGAAACAGATGAGATAACAGGAAACGAGTAAATTTCATGTAAGCAAACTTTTCCAAACGCTTCTTGGGTTTGTTTCTTTACTCAGTCACTTTTAGGAGATTATTAAGGAACAAACTTGTCATTGGATATGAGATAAAGCTGTATCATAAATAAAGTAATAAGAAAAACAAAATTTACTGGATAAACAGAGAGGAAATATATAACTGTTTCTCAGCATGAAAAGATGCCTCAGCTCAGTGGATGTGTCACTGAGCAGTATTATGTCTGGTGTTTAATATGGATTAATAACCCCAAAAAGGGAATAATATTTAAAAGGAAAAATGTGTAGATAATACAGCAATGTTTAGGTTACCCAAGCCTAGAAAAGACATGTAGGAGGTCTCGCAATGAGCTTGCTGAGGCAGTTTACAAGTGTCATGAGAGTAAATGAAATGCAGTATGGCAAAGGCAAGGTGATGCACTCAGGAAACAATACATTAGAATTAGTCATGCTCATTTCTGGGTTCTAAAATAATTGTAACCACTCAAAAGAAAAGAACAAAAAAAACTGCATGGCTGTGAGCAACTCAGTGAAAACATTTGTTCAGTCTGTAGTGATGGTGAAATAAAAGCATGCAAGATGAGAGAGTGCATTAAGAAAGAGGTAGAGAATAATAGATAAAATAATACAGCACCATTATATAAATTGATGGTACGTGCTCTGCTTGTACACTCTATTTAGTTTGCTCACCCCATCTCACAAAAGGAAATAACAGAAATAGAAGAATGACCAGAGAGAGGGAACAAAAATGACTGGAGTCTTTTAATAGCTTCTTCATAACGAATAATTAAAAAGAGCAACACTCTTTTCTTGAGAAAAGACAAATAAGAAGCATTGTGGCAAGGGTATGGAAACAGCCACCACAAAAAAGAAGTTCACTCAGCCATTCCTATTTACTTTTCATTTTATTAGGAGAACAATAGGGGAAGCAATTATATGAAAATGAAACACTTTAAATCCGTGAAGAGGAAATACTCTTTTACAAAATGCCTAATTAACATATGGAACTTGCTGCCACCAGATACCTCGGAAATCAGAAACTTAATAACAGCTCAAAAAGATTCAAAACAGACTTCTATTTGGATGCTGGTAAGATTCACAGATAAAAATAGAGAAACTATGAAGAAACAAAATATTGGAGGAAGTATTAACTAAGACATGAAGATGCAAGGGGTCTTGAATTTTCCCATTTCAAGGTAACAAAAAAAATCAGCAAATGGCTTGACAGTAGGAGGCAGTCTTCCTTTGCCTCCTTTGCCATGTTGTTGCACATGAGGCCAGCATGGGATATTTTGGTTGCGTTCCCCAGTAAAAGCCTTTTGCAGAGATGAGGTGTGGAAGAGGTGAGTTGTTAGTGTCGTGATATCTGTCTTTTGAATTACGATATTTGAAGTTTGACAATAAGGCAGCTGCCTTCCAGTTCTGATTCTGCCACTGACTCATTTTGGGATGTTTCACATCCTCTCTTCTGCTTCAGTTTTCCTATCTGAGCATAGGGTAGGTGCATCGGTGTAGCCTTGTGGGTTAGGCAACTTCTGAGGCTTAATCAATTCTTGTTAGAGAATCACTTGAATTTGCTGTTATGCAGTGTGCTATTGATACCTGTTCAGTGAAACAGCCATGGTGGAATGATAGTCTGCCGTGTCACGGGGTTCCTGCACTGTTTTAGATGTGACTGGTTCTTGGAAAAGGAAGTTGCTTCTCCACCCAGGCATGCATTCCCCTGCCTCATGCCATGATGGGGTCCTATGGCCATTCCAATAGTGCTCAGGAATCTGCTTATGGGTCAGGATTCCCTTCACAAGACTTCATAAAAATGCAGATTACAAATGTGATGTCTTCCCTTGCCCACTCTATTTGTGCTAGCTTCCCACTTCCTATGTGCCAATATCCTTCCTCCTCCAAATAAATTTTGATAACTTATGTACCAACTGTGCTAAAACCTATTTCTGTGTCTTCAGCCCTGCCTTGCCTTTCTTGTTGACGTTAGTCTCAATCTAGAGCAGTTCGCTGATATGCGTGTTCGAAAATGAACCCCATCTTCTCCTGTCTTTAGTCAATTACAGAGTCAAATAAATGGATTTTACTGGAGTGATGGGCCAAGGTCAGTTGTGTAAGGTTCAACAAGGCCAAGTGCTGGGTTCTGCACTTGGGTCACAACAACCCCAGGCAGTGCTAGAGGCTCAGGGAAGAGTAGCTGGAAAGCTGCCTGGTGGAAAAGACCCTGGGGGTATTGATTGAGAGCAGCTGAATATGAGCCAGCAGTGTGCCCCGGTAGCCAAAAATGCCAACAGCATCCTGGCTTGTATCAGGAATAGTGTGACCAGCAGGACTGGGGAAGCGATCATCCTCCTGTATTCGGCACTGATGAGGCTACACCCCAAATCTTGTGTTCAGTTTTGGGCCCCTCACTACAAGAAGGACGTTGAGGTGCTGGAGCTTTTGCAAAGAAAAACAGCTAAGCTGGTGAAGGATCTGGAGCACACGTCTGGTTAGCAACAGTTGAGGGAACGGGGGCTGTTTAGCCTGGAGAAAAGGAGGCTGAGGGGAGACCTTATTCCTGTCTACAGCTACCTGAAAGGAGGTTGTAGCATGGAGGGTGTTGGTTTCTTCTCCCAAGTAACAACTGATAGGATGAGAGGAAGTGGCAGCGGGAAGATTAGATATAAGTAAAAAATTGTTCATGGAAAGGGTTGTAAAGCCTTGGAATGGGCTGCTCAGGGAAGTGGTGGAGTCACCATCCCTGGAGGTGCTTAAAAGATGTGTAGATGCGATGCTTAGGAAAACATGGTGGTGTCACTAAGCACCACACATGGTGGTAGAGGTAGACTTGGCAGTGATACATTAACGGTTGGATTTGATGATCTCAAAGGTCTTTTCCAACCTAAACAATTCTGTCATTCTAAATCCAGCTCCCATCTTGTAATTCATTATTTGGGAAGAGACTAGGAAAGATTGGTTTTATTTTTCAGGATAAGCAAACCCATATGTTTGATTCCCACCCCCACCCTCATGTGAAACTTACATGGAATTCACTCCTCTACCAGAGAAAGAAGAGGAAGGCATCAAATGCATATCTGAAATCTAGGCACCTCCAGCCCACACCCCGCCACCTAGATAGCAGCTGTGCAATATGCTGTGCCAGGATACACAAATATGTACATCATTTTGTTTTTCACTGCAGCTGTGATTTCTCTACACGATCACACACGTGTTTCTCTGTGTGCATGTTCCCCTCATTCCCTATTGTCCTATCTGACAGGGTTTGTGGCTGCTGTGGAGCACACATTCACAATTCCCATCAGGCAAGCTTGGCCTGAAAAACAATTTAAGTATTTGAATAAATGGTTGTGTTTGAAATTTGACTCAAGTGATAGACAATGTTTAGTTACCTCCTTACTAGGAAAGAATCATAGCTAGCTCTTGGTTTGTACTTTATATTTTCTAAGTGCTTTACAAGTATCAGTTAATCCTTAGGTACCAGCATACCTTGTGCTTGGTTATTCACACCAGGAGCGGAGGCTAACATCACCTCTCTGATACCAGAGCAAGAGCCTCTACTGTCAGAGCTGGTTCCGCTAGCCTGCCTTCTAGGGCATCTTCAGCCTCTCTGTCTTCCCCCTTCATGACCAGGGAGGGCAGATTGCTGCATTATTAGTGATACTTCTTAATACCCACCATAAACTGAATGAGCCGTAAACCCTCGCAGTTTTGTGGCAGAGAAGCTTGAGGGAGGGTTTCCATCAGGACTGGACTCGCAAGTGCTTTCATTCCCAGTTCTTTCCTCAGTTCTGCAGGACCACCTGCCTTTTACTAGTGAGTAACAACTTTGATCATCAAGCAAGACACAAGCAAAGTACAGTATGAGAAGGAACGGATAGAAATGCCTCTCCCACTGCAGTGGCAGGGATCTACTGGGGTCCAGGGAGATACGCCTCTTCCTGCCCATCAAAAACAATGTCCCTCCTCTCGTTAGGTTCCAACTGGCAGAGAGAAAACCACGATTTAGATTTTTTTTTTCCAAAATCAATTAGACTCTTTCAGTGGTAGAAGCAATTTGTGTGACTTTCAGTCTTTTTCCAGCTCAGCCCGATCAGCACTTTTTGAAGAATGTGGAGCCAATGTCTCTGCTAATCCAGGTAAATCAGCCGTATCTGGAGACAGACAGACAGAGAGGGAAAGAAGGGAAGCTATTAAAACCAAAGAAGGCCCATCTCAGTACTAAAAGGCATCAGTGAGGTACCTGATTTATAGGAGGAGAGTTGCCTTTCAGTCATTTTTAATGGAATATTATTAAAGAAAAATCAGGAGCTGTGAAACCTTTTGTGTCTCATCTCCTAATGTATTTATTTCTGCAGCAGGGAACCCTGTTAACCCCAGCAGGTAATGTATTCCTTGGCTGGCACAGGTGGCAAGGTTGTCCCCTAGAAATTTTATTATAGAACAAACTCAGTTAAATATTTGCACATGAAAAGACTACCTCAGGGTTTCAAGGGTCTGAAATTTGTTTCCACGGAAAACTGCCTAGTAGAGCTGCTGAATCTTCCTGCGTGTGGATATCAAATACCATCATTTTCATGTCTCTCTGACTCTTTTTCCTTTGCCAACAAAAATCAGTTTAGCTAGCTAGCCAGCTAAATGCTTGCCTAAGGCAACATCAGCCTCTGGGCAAAGGTTGGGTCACACTTCTGAATTGCTTTCCCGTAAATTTCCAAGCAGGCTAATAGTTGAGATTGGCGTAATTGTAAGGAAGGCGAGTCCCAAAGCCCCACGTAGCAAATGACACACGAGCCTCAATCCTACGAACACTTAAGCACCTATTTAATTTTCTGTGCTGTGAATAGCCTCACAGCAGTTGCTGACAATTCCCATGGATGACTGTATTGAAATGACAACCCCAAATTTGGCTGATGTGAAAGACTTGGCTTTCTTGTGATATCAAGGAAGATTCTCCAAGAGTGAAGATTGCTGTCCTTTTGCTTTCTTCCTTCCTGCTGTCAGTCTCTTCCTGTCTCCTCCTCAGTGACCCTTACATCCTTACAGAGTTGCAAAAGCACTCTTTTGTTGGATTTATACTTGCATGATATTGTTTGTGTGAGAGGAGGTTCTTAGAGGTAGCCACTGTTTTGGCAAACATAATGGTCAAGAGGGCTTGTTCAAACCTAGAAGCATTTAGCTACTGTTGCATGAAATAATGAGGCGTGGGTCTTCAAAGCCTCTTTGAATAGAGATCGGCAAGTTGCATGTACGTGTGTTTACACTTTCCTGTAAGGCATTTCCATCAAAAGGAATCACCCTCTAGAGTCATTGGTTTCAGCCAGAACAGGGGCATGGTGGGAAGTGTGTTTACATTCTGATGTTACCACCTCAAGAAAAAAAAGAGACGAATAGGTAAAAACACAGTTGTTATTTTATAGGATCAAAAAAAAGATAACATCCCGGTGCTATCCTTTTATTCTGCTAGCTCTTCTAAGCAGGCTTTGTTTAAACAGCATGAAAGTAGCTATAATCAAATTCGGCAAAATCACATAGTAGCCTGATTAGGAAGGTGTAAGTCTCCTTCTTCCAGGGCCTCCCACAGCATGCCTGCCGAATGAGATTCGGTACGGCTTAGCAGTGTGTGTCATCATTTCTGTGCAGGCACACTAAGAGAAATTGTGCTGCTTTGGGAGTTTTTATGGAGCAAACCTGTAAATGACAACACAACGTAAAAGCTGGTGGAGAAATAAGATCTCAAGTAAGCCAAAAAGCCAGGTTATGGTTGCTGGCGTAAAGCTGACATGAAAATAGTTATTTTAATTTTGGAGTTTACCACTGGCATATATCAGCCAGACTCCGGTCTTCTCCTGGAGGGGTCCACGCATACTAAGACAAGCATGGATTTTTGGAAGAGAGCAGTTTCTCGTGATACCTTGGTAATATCTCTTTCTGGTTCAGGATTAATATTTTGGTGCAACCATAGTAGACACAGATCCATTTAAATTCTCCTCAGGCTTTTTGCCTGTGCCTGTGTGAGCTGAAATTGTGATGCATTAGAAGCATATGGTGAGCTCCAGAAAGAGCTGCCCTGCCAAGGGTGTATTTCATCAAATGGTGATGCAGAAGTCTTAAATAATAGTTGGGGTTTGGTGCAGTCATGTAAGGATCGCAGTTACAGGGACCACGAGACCTTTCAGGTATTCTGATATTCTGTTTCTGGACAGGACTTTATTTTTGCTGGGAAGCAAAGCTCTGACCTAACAAATTCAGGGGAAGGTTTCCTAGTGGGATTTGAAGACACGGGCTCACAGAAAAGGCTACATTCAAACCAGTTGGAAAAGAGGATATTTTTCCCCAAATGACAAAGTGATGATTTTGCAAAAGTTTTCCATTAGGAAATTTCAAGTAGTCAAAAGGTGCTCTGTTTTTCAGCTGGAAGACATTTCTCCGTGCGAAAAATCTGTTCATTTTCTTTTGAGAAAAAAGCCCAGATTCTTCATTTATTCAGAAACTAAAATTTCCATCAAAAAAGTGTTTCAAAAGCCAATTTTCAAGCAGATGCAGATCCTTTTTTTCTTGAATCCAAAGACTTTGGCACATACTCATCTACAGTTTTAGTTGGCTTCCCAGCCTCTCTGCCCTGCATCTCCCTCCAGGAGACAGCACCTGAGAGTCCAGTTCCGTTCCTTAATCTCAGCAAAGCTGTGTGCGCTGCAGCTGGTCCCCAGAGATTGCTGCACCACATAAAATGACTATGCACAATATATACTGATATACTGTGTGCTTCCTTAATATAGTATTTTCTTTAATACCCTCTCACACCCTCCTCCTCCTTCCATGTTTTCCTCCAAGGGCACATGAGCCTTTTTAATTTTAGGTTTTCATTTTGTTTTGGTAGATTACGTTTTTGTTTATTGCTTTCTGTCCCTCTGAGGTTCCCATACAAGACTTTGCTGCATCTGGCTTTTATTTGAAGAAAGTCCATGCTTGCCTCTCTCCTGACCTCTCTGGGTTCTTTTTTAGTGTGTGTGTTTGTGTTTTTCATAGTGAGGAAGCTCTTGGGCTTCTCTGGTTCCTTTTGACATGGGATGATGGTCTGTCATCTCTGGCTGTGTTTTTAGAGGCTGGGAAGAATGAGGATGGAGCACAGGGATTGTTTAAGTAAAATGTAGAATGTATATATTCAGAGGCATGTATGTAATTTGTGCACATATGTATGTGTGTGCATGTACGCATGGCTTGCTGGTAATTGCTCTGAGCTTCTTTTTTCCTTTCCTGTACTGGCATTCACTGCTCATTATTTGCTACAGGGGAAAGAAAAAGCAGGGAGCACACAGAAATGTCACAGCTGAGAGGGTTTCTGTAATCCTCCAACATATGTTAAACATTAAAGTTCCTTCAGCAAGTCTGATGTGCTCACAGTCACCATGGGACCAGCAGTTAAAGCGCCCCAGTGCTGCCAGGAAAACGTTATCCTGGTCGTAATTGAGAGCGACTTAACTAATGTTTCATTTCCTAATTAGTCCTTGTCAGCCGCTGGAAGGCCACGGATGCTGCTGGTGGCACGGGGCCCATCGCTGCTGTAATTGAAGTTGTTCTGACAGTCTAGGGCTTTGGGGTGATCCATAAAGTAAGGCTGATGGTTTGGGACCAGATTGGGTGGTGTAGGAGAGAGGGTCAAGCGTCCGCTGAGGCACAGTGTGAGTGTGCTGTGCCAAACCTGAATGGTCGCGAATCAACTCTGAAATGACAGAGATGGCAGAGTAACAGTGAGAGAATGAGAACATCACTCCGTGCCGTGCACAGTGGGAGCACAGGTGGCTGGAGGGAGCTAGCCAAAGGGAGCTGCTGGGACTAAATGGAGGTGGGGAGGAGAAGATCCTTTCCTGGAGAGGAGCTAATGGGCAAGGACAGGCCAACCATGAAGCATGCTGTGCTCATCTTGAGAGCGCAGGGCACCAAGAAGTACTTTGCTAGGAACTTGAATCTCACAGAAGAGGAAAAGGCATCTCCGTGAAGAACAGTATCTCCCTTAAGGGGCCTTGGCCTATCCCTGAAATTCATCCTTGTCGTTCTCTGGCATGAGTTTGGTAGGATGTGCTCAACCTCAGCTCCTTCACTTCTGAGCCCTGTGGCTGAATTCTTACCTTCCTCACCACCACTGGCTGTTCCCCATCTCTGCTGAGATGTGGTGTCCATGTGGTTTTGGTGTTGAGGTACCATCAGCAGAGCCAACACACGAAGCAGGAGCACCTTTCTGCCATGCAGGGGACACAGCATCACATTGGCCTGGGACAGGGTGTTGGTCTCATGACAGGAAAAGAATCCTCTTATAAGTGGAGATGGGAGAGGAAGAAGAACCAAGGTTGTGATCAAATTATAGCCAGGAAGAAGTGATTTGTGATTGCTTGGCAGGGGATGATGCTGCCTTTGCAGAAGATGCTTGCCGAAAACCTTGGTAAACAGTGGACTGGCATGTATCTCATGGAGGACCCTGGCTCATCACACAAATCCCAAGACTTGCAAAGGGGAGCATCTGGGCACCCCTGGACTTGGCAAACACATCTGGCAGGCACCTGTGTGGGCAACAGGAAGCCTGCAGGACAAAAACAAAGGCAGCCTCAGCTCTGAGGCTGGCAGGCAGTACATGCTGGTTTCCACCAGCCAGGCAGCCCCACCTGCCTCCCTCCAGCTCTGGAAAGTGGGGCAGAAGGGATAAAAGCATCTCTGCAGTGGGGCTGTGTTGACTACTGGGGCTCAGGTCCCGTGGCAGTGCTGGCTATGTGCTGGGCTGTTGCAGCACTGCCCATGCCTGGAGGAGGCATGACCCTCATGAAGGGGGTCCGCAGGTCATCAGGAGGTATATGTGAAGTTTAGCAGGCAATGGTAACAGGGAGACAGCAGTTCCCTCAACCCATGATAAATCCATGCCTTTCCTCTCTGACACTGGTGACTATTTTCCTTCTAGGGCTATAGTTTTATCCAGGTCCCCACCCAGTGCCCTTCAAGGGAGGAAAAGCCATAAAAAACCCTATGTGCTCCCAGGATACCTGCCTTCTCGCACAGGTGCTCTCTGTGGGTGAAGATGGGAGGTGACTGGGGCTATCTCTGTCTGGCAGGTGGTATCAGGGTAACACTCTGCAGCAGGCCCAGCATAACCATCTCCATAACTAGAGATGTGCAAGGAAAAGATCAGAGCTCAGCCCTAGCGCACTCTTAGAGGTGCCCCACAGTCCATTGGGTGCACTGATACAGTTTGCAGCTGTAGCTACCCTGTAGTGTCCCTTTCTGTCCCAAAACCATGGCGGGATGGCTACCTGGCCACTCCAGATCACACAGGCTCTTCCCAGAGCGCACTGGTACTGGGACAAATCTCCAGGTGGATGTGCAAGTACCATGGTGCCTAAGAAAAAAACAAAACAAAACAAAACAAAAAGGAAAACAAACAAACAACAACAAAGGCAAATAGCTTCCTCAACATATTCAGTGGTCCAGGCTGTGAGTGGACAAGCAGGTAAGGACTTGTAGCACAGCATCAACTGAAAGGAGAGGGCTGGCACTTGGTGCCAGGTGGTGTATTGACATAGTGGGAGAAGGGAGGTTGGAGTGTGCTTGTCTATAAGGGCAATACTGGAAGAAGTCCAGAGACACTCCTGTTTCCTACCAGGAAACCCTTAAAGGGAAAAATGAGCTTTAGAGTGCATGTGGAGCCCCACTGTTTATGTTATTTCCATAGCAAGCCACCCACAGTATGTAGTTTGCTCCTGGTGCCTGCCCAGGTGATTTCTCCTTTTGTACCGATCAAGTTACTCAACCTTGGTGCCCTCTGTGAAGCTGTGAACTTGAAGGCAGCATAATAAATTCCCGCCTCATCCCCGGTGCCTGTCAGCCTGAAGCTTTCACAGTAAGGTAAAGGGGGAAAGAGGGGCCTCGTGTCTCTTTACCAAAGCAGGCTGGCGCTCTAATGCCCCATTAGCATACCACACACAAGCATTCAGCTTTTAATTAGTTACGTGGTGTGATAATTAAGTAGTGTTTCTCCACAATTTTCCTCTTGTGTGGAGCGGAGGGGAGGGGGACGGTGCCTGTTGGGGATGGGGGTTGAGGTTGTTTTAACGTTGTGAGTAATTGCGACCCCAAGGAGAAGCAGAAGCGAAACACAAGCTCTCCCGGGGAGAGCCGTGGAATCCCCACATTGGGCTCCCTCCCATTTCCCCTCCCACTTCTGCCAGCACGGGCTTACCCTCCTTTCCCCAGCAAAGCACTTGGTGGGTAATAACATCTCCCCTGGAGCTGAACATGTGCACCTTCAGATCCTTGTGGACCAAAGAAGAGCTGTTCTCTGTCTGGATTGACAGCTGGTTGTAGATACAGGATTGTTAGGGAGAGAGGAAGAGTGTGAAGGAGGAAGCTCAGAATCTGGAGAATCACAGGCTTGTCCATAGCTGGTGAGCTGTACACGGAGCAAAGGTGGAAGAGGCAAGAAAGGTCTTTCATTTTGACAGTAGGAGCGCAACAGGACCCTGGCAGAGCAGGATGTGGGGAGCTTGGGGAAGGGTCAGAGCTGGTGGGGAAGTCCTGCACCATGAAGTTTCTGTCATATTTGGCTCTGCAGCATCCATGGGAGGGGGAAACAGCTTTCCTACCATCAGGAACAGCAAGGGCCCACGCCCAGCTGCAGCAGGGCAAGTGTGGCCTCTTCAGCAGGGAATCTCTTATCGCGGAGCAGAACAGGTATAACTGATCTATGCAAAGCAGTGGCAGAAATAAAATAAAGCCTGTTACCAAAGTGGCCTGTTGTTCCAGCAGTGTGCATGCCGTTGGGCTGCTTATGACAGGGAAACAGATGGTAGTTCTGTGAGCCCTGCACATCCTGGCACACGTGTAGATTCAAAGAGTAACTGCATCATGGAAGAGGCAGATGCAAGTTTGTTAGGATATGAAATGAAATAAAATACAATTTCATAATGAGCTCGGCAGCCATGCCATCCTTTAATCAGTTCAGAATTGTCTCCATTAAACATCTCCCCACGTCCCAATCGGAAACTCAAATGAAAATGAGCCCTAAAATATGTCAGGCTTATCTGCTCTTAAGATATGCAGAAGCAAAGACTGCGATATATCTTTGAAATAAGCTCCAGAAAAACCTTTGGAAAATTATCCAGCAGTCCTCAGATCAACAAGACAACATAAATCTCTTCCAGGCCTATTAGGAGATCACTGCCAAACCATGCCCTTGGGCTTTCATCTGCTAAGGTGAGGTCCAGCTCATGACTTCCCTTGCTTGCCCTGGCACATCAGGCACTCCTGCCTTATCTGGAAGGGAGGGATTTATGTTTTCAAAGTGTCAAGCTCAGGGAGTGCTGAGGCACGGGTACATTTCCTCCTCCTAGGACACCTTATTTCAGCAGACAGCAATGTGTGCCCTGTCACTGACCTGCTGAAGTTCTCATTTTCACTGCAGTCTGTTCCCAAACAAGTGAGGGAACATCTCTTCCAGGGCAGCTCAGAATGGGAGTAGGATGTTTGTCCTAAGTGCCACAGTTTCGATATCTGTGTCTTTGCTACCATGGGGAAAACCTGTCTGTCCATGGCAATAGCCAACCGCTACTCCAGAGGGATCTTTTCTATCCCAAGGAGAAGGCCTTTCTAGGAGGCAGTTTAACAAAGATTGATTGCAAAAATGAAAAGTCAGGTCTTTTGTCACTGGATTTTGGTCACTGGATTTTGGTGAATGGACAGGGGACATTTGAGTATCCACGAAAGTCTCTACAGATGGGTGGGGACGTCGAACAGTTACAGAGCTCTTTCCCATCTCTGAGCTTAGGGTGTTGTAGGGATGTTGGGGAACAGGATTATGAAGTTCTGCTGACAAAAGTTCTGCCCGTTGCCTTGATAGCAGCTCACTTGCCTGTTTTTGGGCAACTCTGAACACCAGTGCTTTGCACCCTTCCTATGGTCTCAGCCCTGCATTCCAGCTGGGCCAGTACCCACCACTGCTGCCCTGGTCTCCCAGCCCTGGACTTATTTTACCCCAAGGCTATCACTCCTCCCCAAATATGCTATGATGTATGAAAGTGTCCAGTGGCAGAACCATCCGCAATTACCAAAACACTTTTTCCATTGATGAAGCTACACTCGGAGTTTAAAGTACAGGACATAAAAGACCAATAGAATAGAGCTTGATTGATAACTGGCATGATTGCAAAACTACAGTACCTGCATCCAGACAGCTATAAATTGTACCATGGTGCCTATCAGCCAGCTTCTCTTGAAACATTTGATTAGAGCTTCTTTCAGCCACCCTTGGCCTTCCCCAGCTGCTAGGGAAAGGGCTTTTGTGTGAGAAAACCATACATGATTCTAGCTGAAATCATGTCCTAAATATTTGAAGCGACATGAATTGAACACCCACATCTTTTTCCTGTGGTGCTGAAACTGGCTACTAGAACTGCCTTGCAAAATGATTGAGTGTTCAGTAGCCAAGGCAGAAAAATTGCTTGCCTTAAAGAAAATGACAGAAATGCCAAAAGATTATTTGCTGAAGAAGAGGATTTTTTTGTTTTGTTTTGTTTTTCATCTGGTCACTGGCACTGTCATTTAAGCAAATAAGGGATTTTTGTTGTATATCACATCCTGGCATCCTTGAGGAAGAAGGCAGCAGGTTTCCACACTGAGCTGGAACCTGGGTGCTCTCACATCCCATCAGGAAGCACCGTAGCAGTGTCACACGGGCATTTATGAGCTGAGGCACATTGCTCACTAGCTTGAGCACCACACCATGCTCGTGAGGCAATGCTTGTGTCTTCACGTGGCACATCACGGTGATACACAGATGCAGCAGCCCATTCCTTCTGTGGAGAGACGGCCCTTCTGTGGAGAGACGGCCCTTCACTGGGCTACCAAGCATGCTGTAGTGGGACAATGAGAGTTGCCTCATCCCCCAGTGGAAGTCATTAGCAGAACAGGGAATTGAACCCCGCACAGGCTTCCACGTCCTGTCTTGCCCTTTCCCCTCTACAGAGAGAGCTCTGGGCTGAAGAGCACCCAACCTGTGTGAATATGTGAGTCACGTTTTGCTAAGCTGTGCACCTATGTGAGCGTACTACCAAGTTTAAATGACAATGGGCAGAGACCTCCCATGCAGAGCTGTCAGAGTAGCATGTATTTATTTATTTATTCTCTTTTTTGATAATTTAGTTTAAATCAATGTGACACACACTAGTGTGCTTTCCAGTATAAATCAACAACAAAATATAGTTCTGTCCTTGTTATGTGTACAGGCTGGCATATCCGTCTGCTTGGCAGAGGGGGCTCCAGGGGCCTGACAATGAAACTTCCCTGGGGGAGCGTACTTTTGCATTCACTTCCAAAATTGTCTATTGCCTCTGCAAGCACTTTTTCTTTTACTAATGAGAATAATAAGCTTTCATGTAGAGACACTTGCAACATGTGTTTACTGCTGTGAAAGAATTTAGATAGAGGCTTAAAGGAAAGCAAAATAAGGTATTGTCTAGGATATCTCCTTGAGAACAATGTCAGTTTAAACAAGGGAACTCAGGATTGTTGAGGATACTTCAGCTTGGTTGTGGGGTTCTTTTGATGGAAGCACCAATGAAATAAAACCGCTTAGCAGCTTTGAATCAAAATGCTGGCTACATTTGGCAGAAATCTATGAATCAAATTATTCTGGTATGTGTAGCTATTAAGCAAAAGCTGAATACATTTCTCAATCCTTGATTTCTTCAAGTATTTGAACAGGAAAGGAAGTAAGTGCCACTCCACTTCCATGGAACAGAAGTGTAGAGGAAAGAAAGGATTTTCATCAGCTGATTCAGAAGGCCTGTGTCTAGCTTGAAGCTCTCAATTATTTTTCTGTTTCCTCCTTTTTAAAACATTCATGTGTTTTCATATGAAGACGCTAAACTGGTTAAATTTCAGCATGACACTCATGCCATATGAAAGAAAAGCCCAACTGAGGAGAGCACAACTGGTCAGAGCGGATAATAATGGGTCTGCCTTTTTCCTTGTACAACCCTTTTGCAGCCCTCAGTGGTGATCTTCCAAATGGAAAGATGCAGGACCAGAAGGGGTTTGCTGGCTCTTTTTCTCGTGGAAAATGGGGTGAATCGGCTGCAACCCACTGACAGCAGTGAAGCAGGTGAAAGGAAGATGAGGCTTTAACAACCAGCATGCAAAAGCTGCAGCTGTGTCAAGGAGAGCTTTCCTCTAGGAGCTTTTTGCTGTGCAACAGGCATGGCAGCGCAGGGAGAAGAAACAAAACCTAAGGAATCTGGGCTGTGGCCTCTTCCCCTCACGTCCATAGGAAACGGCTTGCTCAGCATCGCTCGCAACCCTGCTTTACCTTTTTGGCACCTCAACACCAGGAAGATGCAGACAAATTGGAGAGAATCTGGAGAATAGCAGCTCAGATGATTAAAGGGCTGAAGGATTGACTTATTAGGGAAGAAGATTAAAGGAACTAAATATGTCTAGGTTGGGTAAGTGGCAGCTTAAGACGGGACATGAATGATAACAATCTACCAGCTTTTGAAGGATGCAAACATCCAGGAAAGAAGGAGAAAAAGAGAGGAATTGACAAGCCTGGTTCAAGGAGGTGAACAGTGACTGACTGAGCGTATGATCATTTAGGTCGAATAACAAGCAAACAAAAAAAATCCTAACCAAAATCCCAGATAGCTGATGGGTGTCTTAAAGGAAATAATAGATGCTGAACTGTGAGTTGCATTTAAATAGACGCGTATGGTAAGAAGTGAGCCCTGTGCTGGAGTAGTCTCCTCTGTCTTGGCTGTAGTCCATCAGCACTGCAGTCCTTTCTAGGTCAATCAGTAATTGCTCCTCCTCAGATCATGGCTGCAAACACATCTAAGCGTTGGAATGAGAAGTCTGTACTGAGCATTCCACATCCACGCTCACTGGGGACAGATCTGTCAGGAGTGGGAAGAGGGGCAGAGCTGATGATGTGGGGTAGGGAGGCTGTTCAAGAGTACATTACATTCCCTTTCTGTCTCATTGTGGGGATCTCAAGTACTTAAATGTGCACTTAGGTTTGTAACTTTATCTGGCCAGTAGGATCAGGAATCAGGTTAAAGATTTCATCTCCTCCTCATTTCCTTCTTGCAAGTTGCATGGCTGTTGCACAGCGCATGTGCTGAGCTGCCAGAAATTCTGCATGCTGAGAAACTTACTATAAAGACAGCGTGAAATGGAGGTGTCAGAAAGCTTGGGGCTGCTAATTAAGCTGGTGCACACAGAAACATAACCATTGTCAGTATTTAATTCTGTACCACACCTTAAAGCTCTGTTCATGTAGCTCTCTCCTCCAGCACTGCAGCCTCCCAACTGTCTTTTTGCCCAGCACTCCCCTCACTATTGCTGCTTGCACCCTTGCCCCCCACCACTGCTGCATTTTATCCTCCTGTGTACCCGAGCTTCACCCAAAAAAAGTCCCCAGCACATAATCCAGGAGCTCTGCACCCGTCTCGCTTAGCAAAGTCCCCAGATGTCCCATGATGACATTTCCCAACCTGTCCCTGCAAGGATGACAAAGGTGTCTCCTAGATGGATCCCTTGCTTTGCCACTGTTAAACTCAAGGTGGGTCCATGAAGAAAATGAATTCATATGTTTTGGAAGAGGGCCAGAGAGCTGGACCTTGGCAGGGAAACGCCTGGACTGGACTATGTTCCAAAACAAGATCCTTAAGCTCAGCCTTCCTCAGCATCCGTGGAAGTTGGGTGTGAACAGCCAAAGTATCATTTACAAGAAAGAGGGAGATTGCAGTATTTCTGCCATCAGTAATAGGTGACACAAGTCCTAGAGGGGGTGGCATTCCTTGCAGTACGCTTGGGTTAGCCCCTCTTTCCGCAGGCAGACTTGTTGGAAAGGATGATTTCAAGTTCTCCTTTCTGCACTGTGGAGATGGGGCTTCTCCAGCCCCATTTCTCCTCTCCTCCTCGTGGTGCAAGGCATGCAGATGCTGGCATGTCCCACCCCTGCAGGGTTGGTCCAGCACCAGGTATGACGCCGAGGACAGTGCTGGCTTGATCTCTTGGTGTAATCTGTAGGTCTGTATATTCAACCCTCAACAAGGTATGTATTTCTGGAGTCGGAAGGGCTGTAAGGGGACTTCGGCCACATAACCGGCTGGTGTTGTACCGGCTTCCTCACGGCATGGCGCAGTACAGTCCTTCCACTGAGGTCAGGGCTTAGAGCACCTCTTGACATGCAGGCACAAATAGCCAATATTGCCTGTAATTCCCTGTCACTATAAATTATCTGTACAAGCAACAGAGAGATGCTTGAGAGGTTGAAGCAGGCAGGATGTAGTGCCCGCAGAATACGACATGGTGGTGTGTTCCCAGACAGTGAGTTCTGCATGATTTAAAGCCAGCCCCCCACACACATGTGATCAAGTGTACTGCCTGCAACCTCCCCCCCACCTTTTTGCACAGGATCTGTTTTGCAGAAAACACCATGGGGAAAGCGGCTTTTGCTAAATGTTTTATAATGTGCCAGGGAACCTTTATCAAACATTTAATCCCAAACCTGGCTTTGAAGCAGGGAGGCATACAATTCTGTAATTAATTTTTTTTTTTTACCTTCTTTTGCTAATCGCTGATAAAAAGCTTAATTCTATTAACAACTCGACTTGACAAATTGCACCGTTCAACGGAAGCGTTTAGAAATTAATTACGCATTTTATTGCATTAGATCGGATAAACAGGGGAGTGCCGTCTGAGCAGGAGAGGAGCATCAGCACAGGGCCCGCTGTTGGGATGGTGGCCATTTTTTCCACCAGCTCTGAGCCTTCAGTTTACATGGCTTGAGAACTGCTGACAGGACTCTTTTCCTGTTTGTTTGTTCTGGTCTCTTTGCTGATTGCAAAAGTTCCACGTAGGAGAGTTTATTTTTATAAAGGTGAATTGCAAAGCTATGGTGAAAATTCAGCTAAGCACAAATTTCTGTACTGAACAGCCTCCAGAGGGTATAGCCAGGCTCTGTGAGTCGGAGGATAATGAGAATATGGGATGTCTGAACACACTGTGAGGTGCAGAACCAGTGAAGTTTTGTGGAGCACAAATGAGCAGACTGGGACCAAGGGGAGATCCAGCACATAGTATGTACTCCTGACAAAACAGCTTCTGGGGTTTTTATATATGTATACACACAGATGAAGGATGCGTAGATACATGCAAACATATGCATATGCGTGTAGATACAAATATATTCTCAAATTCCCTGATATGAAATTCAGAAACCATTGATGGTTTGTTGAAAATACTCTGAAAAAATAGGGAAGATAAGAAACCAAAATGGCATGTGAGTTTTATCTGCCATCCTGAGGTACCATACCTGTCCACAGTGAGATTTAAGGATATTATGATACAGAATTGCATTAGGGGGTGTGCTGGTTTGAACCTTGCTGACATTTGGAAGGAGATTTGGGTTCATTCCTGTTAACCTGGAATGCGTGGATGGCATTTCTCCTTACTTTCCAACCCTGCTGCTTGCGTGCTGGATTGTTTTTTTCTCGGCTTTGTTTTTATTTCTTAGAGGCACATCAATAACCTTTCTCCTTGGCTGTAATCCGTATAGTTGTGACCCTGATGAGTTTCAGTCTGAATCTGGAAAAGGCAAGGAGAAGAAAATGAACTTCATTTCTCGCTGCCGCCTCATTTTCTGTTCGTGGGCCGTGTAAACGTGGGTGCCTGTAACCAGCCCTGTCAGCTGGGAAGCCTTTTCTTCAGGTTGAGATGTCCGTGGACCAAGTTGCTTGTGTGCTCTGGGACATCTCCTGTTTCTTCCCCACAGGGTCCATCCACAGGGAGAGGACACATATGATGGGCAGTGAAGCCCACACAGCAGAAATAAAGATGCTTCAGGCCGAGTTGAGGCCTCCCTTTATTCCCCCAGTGAGTCCAGGCACAACTTCAGGAGAGGGAGGCAGCAGGGATGGTTGCGGCCAGGCTGTCCAGGGAAAGACCCACTCCCATGGCGAGGCATGGAGTGACTGCCCTCACTGCTGCAGCTGCTTGTTGTAAAAAGCAGCCTGCTCTAGCCTGAGTCTTGGTCTTTTTTGTTCCCCAGCAGCCTCAGCCTTACTGGGCTCTGCACTCGCATCATCTCTGTCCTCCCCCTGCTGCTGTCTCCCTCACTTGCTGGCAGAGGTTGTCTGCAGCTGGTGGCCGTGTCTCTGGAGCATCAGTCACACGATGCTCTTCTGGCATCTGTTTTCGCAGTGCTTTGCAAAAATAGCAGTTGGGTGCTTGGTTAGTGCCGCTCCCCTTGTTGCGGGAAGCAGAGGTGCGGAGTTGTGGGGAGATGGCCAAGGCGCTTGGGAATGGAGGAGCATGGGACCAGGGAGGTCATTTGTGCCTCCTTGGTGCATGTGTCTCTTTAGATGGCCAATTTACTTTACTTTGGAGGCATCAATTCTAATTCTTCAGTTAAGACTGAGTTTACACTTCCATTTTCAGGCTCATTCTTTTGCTTTCTAACCTTTATTAGGAAAAACTAATTTATTTGCATAGTGGGATGTTCAAAACGAGGTGAGAGATGTCATGGGGAGGAGGGATTTTTTTTTTTTTAATCTCAGAAAATGCAGAGTTAAAAATATTCATGATTTGCAAAACCGTACATTTTGTTCATCATCTCTTATTGCATCTTGAGTCTTCTTGTCTCAGGTGCTCTCAGCCACTTTGGTTTGCCAGAGCTCATAGTGTCAGCACTCCTACACAGGTATTTTTTCACAGGCGACAGCTGGAAACCAGAGAGGGGAAGCCATAAAGGGGCATGGCCAGTCCTAGATAGCTTTTACTGGGGAGGGGAATCAAGGGGCTGTGGTAATGAAAGGCAGTCGGAGTGTAATCTAGTTGTGGAAGCATGAGAGAGGCAGAAACAGATATACAGATGGTGCATGGCAACTAAGAAAAGAAACATGGTGAAGGAGAGAAAGAAAAATAAATAAAAGTTAATAGAGCTAAGCAAAAATAGTGAGACGAAAAATATAGTGCTGCTGAAAGAGGGAACAGAATGAACTCAGAGACAGGCAACAGGGATGCTGCAGAGAAAAAAAATATTAACAATAAGAGATAGATCACAGCGTGCTAGATGGCAAGAAATAAACAGCAAGTTTAGACAATTTCAAGGGAAACTATTGAGTCAAAATGTGTAGAGAAAAAGGGAGGGAGAGGAAAGAAGGCAAGGTGGGGAAAAAGAGATTCAAAGGCGCCTTTGAAAAGAATAATTAAGTGACTAAGGCATCAGTGCCAAATTACTGTGGTACTCCAGAGGCTGAGGCATTCAGCAATGAAACCTATATGGGTTGCTGGGGAGGGGGACCGAACCAAGAGGGCCAGGAGCCTGGTGGCATCCTCCCAGCCCACCCTCCCCAGGGACTGCACAGCCCCACGCTTTGGCTCTGAGACCCTTTCTGTGAGGAGCAGTGGCTTAGGGAAGAGATGCCTAGAAAAAATGAGGAGAGGAGAAACGCATGTGCCACGACAAGCCTCCCCACAATGGGGTCTGTGCTGCTTTTGAGGGTGGATGTGCCCTTCCTGGGATGCTTGCTTTTTGGCTTTCAAAGCCAAGCCTGATGTTTCAGGCACCAGTCTAACATTACACAGGGTAGGAGCTAAGTGGGAATATGCCATCAGTGTCTGGTGAGGCAGGAGGAATTTATTATTATTTAAAACTAAATCAATGCACTGCCTGAAAAAATGATCCTTTGCTCTGAATATTAATGTCAATTTGGCATATGATAATTTAAATTTAATTTAGTTGTATAGGATTCCTTCTCAGCCCTATGCATGAATGGACAAATAATTTTGCAACATGACTTCATCCGGCCTTTGTGCTTGTAAAGCCATCAAAACATGCTCAGCCACAGGCCAAGATTTCCCCATCTACTCTCTCCCCTGGTCCCCTGCTTTCCTTTCCTGCCTTTAAAAAACTAAGCTTGATGAAGCATGGCAATGTCTGATGGTGAATGTGAAAACAGTAAGCAAAAAATTTTCACCCTTGCAGAGTGAGCCTTGGCAAAACCACCACTGTGTTCCTTGCTCAGGTTCCAGGAGCTATTAATAGAGGTCTGCTAAGGTTTATTAATTATACTATTATGCCAAGCCTTCTTCATTATGAATAGCGAGCACATTTTGTTCCTATTTCCCCATGTCTTTCTGTCATCTGAAAAGGCATATGTTGATGCAAAAACATTTTAAAAGAGAAGGAAGCATAGCCAGGCAGGCACCTTCCAAAATCATAGAATACTTTGGGTTGGAAGGGACTTTCGAAGGTTGTCTGTTCCATTCCCCCTGCCATGAGCAGGGACATCTTCAACTAGATCAGGTTGCTCAGGGCCTCATCCAGCCTGGCTTTGAATGTTTCCAACAATGGAGCATCTACCACCTCTCTGTGCAACCTATGCCTGTGTTTCACCACCCTCAGTGTAAAAAATTTCTTCCTTATATCTAGTCTGAATCTCCCCTCCTTTAGCTTAAAACCATTATCCCTTGTCCTATCACAACAGGCCCTACTAAAAAGTCTGTGACCATCCTTCTTGTAGGTCCCCTTCTGGTACTGGAAGGCTGCTATAAGGTCTCTCTGGAGCCTTCTCTTTTCCAGGCTGAACAACCCCAACTCTCTCAGCCTGTCCTCATAGGAGAGGTGTTCCAGCCCTCTGAACATCTTTGTGGCCTCCTCTGGACCTGCTCCAACAGGTCCATGTCCTTCTTATGTTGGGGACCCCAGAGCTGGACACAGAACTCCAGGTGGTGTCTCACCAGAGCAGAGCAGAGGGGCAGAATCACCTCCATTAACCTGCTGGCCATGCTCCTTTTGATGCAGCCCAGGATATGGTTGGCTTTCTGGGCTGCAAGTGCACATTGCTGATGAATGTCCAGTTTTGCATATCCCAGCCCCAGTGTATCCAAAAGACCTTTGTCCCCAGAGCTCAGCCTGTGCTAACACTGCAGTCGTAGCTGGGCAAAACAGGAAAACTTGGTGTCCCTCAGGATGTTGGGCAAATCAGACTTTATTTTGAATTCTTATCTGTGCCAATTGTCAGGTCCTTGCAAAATCCACCAGGTGAAACACATCAGTAGGAGTCAGTTGTTTACAGGCCTGACATCCAGAAGTGCAGCTGAGCATCTCAGCTTCCATTAATAGAAGTCAACATGACCAGACATGACTTCGATCTCCTGAAAATAACACCAGGCTTCTGCAGGCCAGCAGTGGGTGTAGTGCTTTGCGGGCAATTTACAAGGAACTCTTCAGGTCCCTTCACTGAAGAGCTTAGCCTTTAAGAGCATGATTCTGTAAATCTCTGCTTAGGCAACTAGCCTATTGAGTTTAATGGGATTACTTGAGCAAGCAAGGCTTTGTGAGATGCAGCCGTAAGGGGTGGTGGAAATGTATGGAGCTGGAACATTACTATATAGTATGAGGGAGGTGCATACAGCCCTGGGAATATATTTATTGCACTCACAGGGACGTGGTTCCTGTGAATGGTTCCACTTGAGAGGGGATATACCCATGTGACTTGCACTGCACAGAAGTATCTTGAAGGTTAGGGGGAACTGAAAATTACACAGGAGTGAGACTGGTATAGACACAGGATGTTTGGGCAGGGAGGAGCCCAGAAAGATAATCAGACTCGTGGAGCTGAGGAAACGTGTGAGAGGTGGAGAAGGGGATGTGGAAAAGGGTGGCAGAGATTTGCAGCCATGAGCAGTGTGGAGATAATGACTGGTGGTCCCTGAGGTGGCTGAGGCATCTCCAAAATGGGATGGGGGTAGATTTGCAAATATTTTATTCCAATTCAGAAGCAAATCTTGACTTGATGATGTTCACAGCCCTTCTGCCATCCCTCTCTATGAGCACTGCAACTTGGGTAAAACAAATACTCATGAAAAAGAATTTGCTACTATGAATATTTCTGTCAAAGGCAAATTTAAAATGATCTGTTGGATGAAGAAGTTTGCATTTGGTGCTGCCAGCTATTGTTCGAGTCTCAGAATCGCAGCATGGTTGGGGTTGGAAGGGAGCTCTGGAGATCATCTAGTCCAACCCCCCTGCTAAAGCAGGTTCACCCAGAGCAGATCACACAGGAATGTGTCCAGGTGGGTTTTGAATGTCTCCAGAGAAGGAGACTCGGGCAGCCTGTTCCTGTGCTCTGGCACCTGCAAAGTAAAGAAGTTTCTCCACATATTCAAATGGTACTTCATGTGCTTCAGTCTGTGCCCGTTGCCCCTCATACTATCGTCGGGCACCACTGAAAGGAATCTGATCTCCTCCTCTCGACACACACCCTTCAGATATTTATAAACATTGATGAGATCCCCTCTCAGTTTTTGTTTTTTTCCTGACCCTTAATTAGCTTGCTCAGGCTGGATGAATCACAGGCTGTTTTACCTATATGAGTGCTTGAGTGGCCCACCCACAAGTAGGTGCCATCTCCATCTGACGGGCTGGCTTTCCCAGCCGCCTGATGCATCACCCAGGCCGTGAGCTGCACTGGGAAGTGCTGGTGGGGCTGGTCTACTTTCTGCAGCCCCTTGTGTAAACTCAACCTTGATCCATACACACACCAGCACATTTTCCAACATCTCCATCATGTACTCAATTTGTGTTGTGCTGATTTTGTTAGTGGTGTGGTTGTTACGGCCTGGTGGTATGTAGGAGGGAATGGTGGATTTTTACAGCTGACTGTACTATTCACAGTACGTGTCAGGAAAAGATTATTTGCTGCCAGAAAATACATCAGTGATCCCAAATAATAAATAAGCATGAGAGTTGAATATTTCCTTTGCTATCACAAAAATGCAAGCTTTCATCAGACAGTTTTATTTTATCACTAATTTTGTAACTCATAAGTGGGTTTGGTCAGCAGTACAGCTTCCTCCTGCAAACTATTGCCTCTTAAGGAACCATTTGACATGAGTTTCAAGTGCTGTTTAGCTCCAGGTTTTGCAAGGTCCTGTGATGTCTGTCCAGGAAGCCAAATAATGTTCTCCAGATGGCATTTTCCAGAGGATGGCATCCACTTGCCATAGATGTGATTTCTACCTCTATGGGGACAGGCAGGGAAGAAGGACAAGTTGGCATCTCCCCTTCCCTGGCAGCAAGCTGCTTTGAAGACATGTTCCCCCTCCAGTGCCATGCACCGAGGGGCTGCCCCTGCACTGTCCCTGGTGTTTTTCATGCCCAATGATGTCCTCCTTTCCCTCTGCTCCCCTTCCCCTCCGTGCTGCCCAGCTCTCTGCTGGGCTGGGGCCGTGACATCACCCCACCAGCTGGTCGGCAGCATCATTTGCATTGGAAGCACTCCCAGGTCCTGCTGCTGCTAGGGACAGCAAGGAAACCACAAGAGCCCCACCAAAAACTGGACACTGGTACAGCCAGCCCCAAGCTGCCAAACCTTCCTCCCCCTTTCCTCCCTTCAACCAGGGTGGTTGGCAGCCTCTTGGGCTGCTGGCCGGTGTGGCTGCAGCATCCTTGAAGCTGGTGGCTCAGGGTTGATGCTCCCTGGCTGAGGTTGTGGGCCCTGAAGGGATCTTGCAGGCAGCCAGATGCCGTGCTTGCCTGTGTGCTTGCCTCCCCATCTGCATGCACGCGTGTGAGCTCACAGGGTGGGCACGTGTGCTCAGGCAGGGTAGGGGAGGAGGAGTGGAAGGCGCTTTTTCCTTCCCCTACACACAAGCTGGAGAGAAGTAATCCATGCAGATGAGTGATACGCAGCGGTTGGGACAGATGTTTTTGTCACTGGCAGGGCACCAGAGGCTCTCTGTGCTGGCATGCCTGAATTTGCATGGCTGCCTTCCCTGGAGAGTCAACCAGCCTGGCAGGGCTGGCATGCAGGGGGGTGGACACACACGTGGGGCTATGTAGGCGGTGTGCTGCTCCCTCCTCCACGCCTGTTTGCCAGCCTGTGAAGTGTGCACGCGTTCCCTAACTACGGGTACTGTTAATCCTGTTTATAGCCAGCAGCAAGATGGGCAAGGAGCTGCTTAACAAGAGCTGACACATGAAGAAATAAGGGTTTTGTCTCAGTTGTACATTAAACAATTCATGAGGTTTGGGGTTGAATGAGACATTTAATGAACATTGGCCTGATCGGGCTGCCTGCAGCTGGTCATTTCTCACTGAGGGCTGGGTGCTTTAAAAGGCAGGATAAGGAGACGTGAGCTTTGAGTTATAAAATTTTAACAAACAAATGGCATATCCTACTTATCCTAAAACAGAGAAATAGAGGGGACTGCTAATAGCTGCATTTCCAAGTATCTGGAACAATGTCAGGTTTGTAGACATGGTGAAAGCCCAGCTAAACTGAAGTGAGGACCCTCTGTGAATAGCTTTATTTATTTATCACTGAAACTGTTTGTTCAGTGGTACAGCAGAAGGGCCAGAATCCCTGCTTGTTTTGCAGCAGGCACCTTGTTAATTCTTTGCTTAGATCTCACACAAGCATGTGGGGACGAGTAATGAGAAGGGAATGATTGGGGAACAGAGCAAACCTTGTAAGGTTGGCTAATTGGGAGTTGGAGGAAGGGGAGGCTGCTGAGAGAACTGTTAGATTTTTGCCTGTGGTTCCAGGAATGCGTGGTTACCTGCACTGGTGTCATCTTTGGTTTATGTTATGCAAGATCACTTCCCTTCACTCTAAAAGAAGTGAAAAAAAAAATAGAGATAGACATGTTTACACACTTTAAATGTTCAGAAATAAAACTTTACAGGGCCACTGTTATGTTGCTGTACTCCTACTTGATTCATGCCACCAGTTTCTATGGTGCCAATAAGAAGCATCAAATTTAGCCTTCACGGCTCTTTCTCCTTATGGACTGTGGGGACCTACAATCAGTAGCTGGAGTAGTAGGAGGCTGGATTCACTCCTGAGTCTCTTGGACTTAGACATTAAGCACCAACACCAATGCAGCTCCTTAGACCCTTCAGCCTTCCTGATGTCTCTCTCTTTGATAGGCTCTTGATAGGTGGCTTTTGGTTGAGCTCCTACTGGGAGTACTGTCCTCCCCAGCCCACCTCTCCCCCTGCAGCCCGGTGGGACACTTGCCAGGTCCTCAGCAGAGAGGCTAAATGCCAGGCAGACCTACAGGCCCGGGGTGCTCCTCGACCCCGCATACAGTCTGTCCAGGTTGGAGCCCAGAGCTGAGGCTGTTGCAGGGAAGTGGATGTGCCGCCATCACCAACCAAGTCCCGCAGCTTAATGCCAGCAAAGTACCGCAGCTTGATTTGCTTTCAGGGGATGCTTCTTTGCTGCTGGCTTAGAGCACAGCTGCTGATTCCCCATAACATAGGAAGCAGTGAGGTTGCCTTTCCCTTCCTGGCACACATGGACCTCGTGTTCCAGCACTGGGGCACAAGCTGGCAGCCCAAAACAGATGGTGCTGCTTTACGCTCAGCCTGAGCCATTGCCCGAGGCAGGCAGCAGGCACATGCAAACCCATCAGATAATATAGGAGATGGTGTCTCAACATGATGCTTTTGTCCATCCATTCAAAGTGGAGAGCAGCTCAGCCTTGGGACACCAGTTTCAGCAGAACGGTTCTGTTGGAAAGACACATCTTCCTCTGCTTCAAAAATCCTGTGTATAACCCCAGTCCAGCTTTCACTACAGCAGCGGGGACTTTTGTTTTGGCCTGCCTATAATACTGAGGCATTTTGCTTTAGAACAAAGAATCCTGTTTTAGCAAGAGTCTCTGTTAGTGCATATTAATGTGCTCTGTTGGTGTAATTTATTTTAGCGTGTAATTTATTTTAATATTTATTTTAATGTTTTCTAGCTCTACACTGGATTAATAGCAATCTCATCACCTGTCGATGGGAGGCAGCTATTGAGGCTGTTTAACTTTATATGTTCTGGCATTTAGTTCACTCTTTGGATTGCAGCCTTTTAATGTGAGGGTCTTTCTTTCTGTACAGCAGCCTGATCCAAACCTACAGCTATAGAAATAGCTATTACTACTAATGCATCTCATACGGTACATAAATTGATAAGAGTTTAGAAGTGTTGTGAAGGAGAAAAATGCAATACAATATGGGATCTTTAACAGTCAAAGAGATGATAGTATTGGGTTTATATCACATTTATCTTCCTCATTTCTCCAGCTCCTCATGTCTTTAAATCACACGCTACTCACGGCAGAAGGGGGTTCAGTGGTGTGGTGGCCTCAGTGGAGGAACATAGTCCAGTGGTACAAAATGCCATTTTATTTGGATGTCTCCTGACTCACGTTGTCACTGTAGGTCTGTATGAACTTACCTTTGAGATCTGACCAGGTCATGCCCCAAGGTGGTGTTTTTTGTTAGTTAGCCTTAGACATCAGGATTTACAGATGCAGCTTTAAAATAATCAGCTTTGTAGTTGCTTCCTTTCACCAAAGAAATGCCTGCCTTCAAACACGGGGCGAGAAAGTAGAGCAAGGGATTACACAGGAAGATGATATGCCATGCACAAATATACACTGACGGCTTCAGGCTTTGACACGAAATTATTATGCTAATGCCATGCATATTGGTACAGTGATTGTTTGGAAAGGCAGTGTCTTTTAGGAGTGGGTCAAAAAGATATTTGATTGTTCTCTTATAGGGTTCATCCTGTAAAATTAGAGTTACAAGCTCAGCGTGATACTTGACTGCCATCAGATTTGTTGGCTCTAAGTTGCTTCCCAGAGAGATGGAACCTCCCTGAAGCCCAACCATGTTGGATGGCTCAATGCCCTGAGGTCTCAACACTTGGGAGCCTCCATTCGAGAAACTGGAGAGGGTGAGCAGAGCTCAGACCCTGGTACTGAAGCTGCCCCACCACTAAGTGGCATTTACTTTGTCAGCAGACTTGTTGCATGTGTCTTGTCCTTGGGCATAAGCTGAACCTGGTGGCACCAAGGAGGCTTTGCACATTTTTAAGTGGTGGCTCAAAGTCCTTCCTGTATGGGACAGGGACAGCTGTAGAGGCTTCAGTTTGTATTTTCGTGTCAAGACTGGAGAACAGAAGACATGGCTGAACTGGTTTTCTTCTTCACTGCAGAAATCTTGGAAAACCATTTAACATTAATACAGCCTTCAAACAGGAGAATCACAGCATCTTTCACTGCATGTGAGAGAGTCAGGCAGCCTATTGCTCTATCTATCCTTTGGTGTTTATCTTCTCTGTCTCCCTCCTTTCACCCCACCATATGTGGCACATTGGATGTGCTGCCTCCCGCTCCTGTTTTCTGCCCTGAGGTTGTTGTGAGCTTGAGAGTGATGTCTGGTACCACTCTTTATTGCACATGGTACAGAGAAATACGAGGATGGCAGCCCTACAGGAGCAGATGGCACCACATGCCTGGATCTGTTTCCTCAGACAAAGTAGGATACTACAAACTGGTGTTCACTTTGCTTGGTAACATCTACTTAAAATATCGATGGGTTTTTGGAGGAGCAGGTGGGCTGTTGCAAAGGCTCACATCGGCAGGGTGTAGGGAGGGCATGTAGGTAATGGGAATCCTGTATGTTTCTCGCAGAGTGTCACTTTCAGAGGAGAGGACAGGATGCCAAAAGAAGTCGTAAGGAGAGGGGGATTTCTCTACACTCAACTGCAAGTAAATGTGTGCCCATCTCCAGCAAGGATGGCCCAGAATGAAGGGACTCACTGTTTGGGAGGTCAAATGTGGACTAGGCTCAGGCACCTTAGGCACAGACCACAAAGGCTGAGTTTCTCTTGAAGGTATTGAGGGGTGGAAACACACAGTAAATATTTCTCCAAGTGATTAGTGTGTGCATTCAGTGGAGACTACAACATGGCAGGGTTTGTAACATCAGCAGGAGAAGGCCACTGTACCACGTGCATGCAAGATACTCCTTGGAGAAGCAGGTAGGAGGAAAGGTGAGGACATCAAGAGACAGGCAAAGAGCAAGGATGTGTCTGTGTGCAAAGAGGACTCACCAAGGGGAGGAAGGAGGGAGAGACTGATGAACCGTGTGTGGGAGAGAAAGGATTAATTAGACCAGGGAGGAATGGAAAGATTCACAGCTCAGGGATGTCAGAGACGTGAGCAGTTCCAGGGTGGCTGCCCCGGGGGGTCTCCCACCCCATCCCTGCAGCACCTCATGTGACAATGCTGTCCCCTCCTGTCAGACAGGAGCCTCCATCATTTTGGCTTATTGGCCCACTTGCTCCATGTTAACACATTTCTGATAATTACCATTTTTCAGAACTGTTTTGACTGTTAAAAAATGTTGTATTTTTTTTTAAATAAGCTGATTAAAAGCAACTACTCATTAGCATAAGCTCCTTGCCGTTCAGCCCTCTTCCTAATTAAAAGCACTCATCTGTGGAGACCTCGATTCTCCTCTGTCCTCTGGGCTAGCTATTTGGACATTTTTCCCTGGCAGTTTGCTTTATTTTGCCTCATCTTCCTTTTTCTAGTTTCCTCTCTGGCAGCTTCCTGGCAAGGGTAGCAGAGGATTCAGGCAGGTGGAGGCTTAGGTATTTAGTACGAGACAAAAACCAGGAAAAATTTGTTGTTGCTTAAAGCGTTGTCTTTTTATTGCTGCTGGCTTGGGAGCAGAGCAGCAGTGTGTCAGCTCCCGGGTTTGCAGGAGATGCACCTCCTGGAGCAGTGATCTCCTCCGGTCTAAACAGCGTTAGGCTGGTGGCGTGTTAGGACGGCAGATCTGTAATGCGAATCCAGGGGTGCTGGTGGCCATGCAGCATGTGGTGCTCTTCCTCTCGTGCAAGCCAAGATCCCAGCAAGGGATCATCAGCCATGGTGTTGCGGGGAGGACAGCTTTCATGGCAAGCTGCAGAGGTCCTGACCATATAGAGGCGTGATGGCTCTCAACACGTCTAGACCCAGCATTTTGGAAAATTCCAGCACAAAGAACTTTTTTCTGTTTCCCTTAGTGTCCCCCAATGGTCTTAATTAAATAAAGCAGCTTCCTTCATCCCTTCCCTCAGTGCCACCCGTTTCTAAGCAGCTGCCACGTTTAGCCCTGAAGTGGCTGCATTTATGAAGAGACTGAGGACTCTCACTCAGGGGGGCTCTGGAAACTTGCAGCAGAACTGGAGGGCCCTGCAAATCATACTCAACACCTTCTCAGTGCTGGCAATTAAAACCCTGAGGCAGGAACAGTGTTTAAGCTGTCCTGCATCTGTCTTTTCCTGTAGCCAGCTTGCTGGATGGGAGTTCACATCTGTGGGGTGAAGGAGCTGCTCAGTGGTGCTCTGCAAGTGCTCAGAAAGAAGGGAACTCACTTGCCTGTGCAGAACCAACTGTTTGCTTTCCTAAGGAAAACTTGTATGGTTCATTGGTGAAATATGGCAGATAATTGCAGTCAGCAAAAATCTGGTTTCTTCATTTAAGGTGCTCCAACCTCAGCTACAGTCATGTGTCACTTGGTGCCACTAATGAGGAGGAGGTTAAAGGCTCTGCTTGCAGGGATGGCTTGGACATCAGCTTTTCAACACACAAACTCAGGGCTGGCTGGCAGGGACCTGTAACCCATCATGGGAACACTAGGAGACAGCAGACCTTTTCCTTGTCCCTGTTTCCATCTCATTCCCTCTATGCCAAGGCTGCAAAAAGGTTGGAGTAATTCCAGTTCATGTGGGAGGAGTCTCCAGGTAACTGGGTCATTTGGCTTTATAGCACCTTTTTGCTCCTGGAGCAAAGTTCAAGAATTGGAGCTGGGACCAGGTTTGGCTTAATATCCTTGCTCCCCATGCCTTCTCAGACTCTCATGCTTAGCCCTGCAGGAGTGGACACAGCCATGGAGAAGGGAGACTGGCATCTAATTTGCGTCATGCCTCAGCAGCTGTTGTCTGACTGCAGGCTCTTTCTTCTCAGGATTCCTCTAAGAGCCAGAAAAGAACAGTTGATGTTCAGATCTGAAAGGGATTTGAAATAGCTGTCAGGTTAGATACACTGGGGCTAATGGTCATCTCTTTCGCATCAACTCTCCACTGGTGGAAGTCCATTGATCGTAATGAAACGATGCCTGATTTACCATGACAGTCAGAAAAGCATCACTCTTAGTTTATTTCTTTCTTTTAGCGCTGTAAAATGAAACTCATCAGAACTGAAAGGGAGAATGCCACAGTCACATGAGAGATTTACTCCAGTGAAAAGAGCTGCCCTTTCACACAGAGTCTTTATACTCCAAAGCTCACCCTTCACCATTTTCTTTCTCTGTCTTCTCACACAGTGCCTGTAAATCCCCTGCTGTGCTGCACGTGCCCGTCTCCTCTGAGCTGGTATGTGCCATGCTGGGGCCGTCAGTAGATTCAGTTGTACATTCTGAGGGGATGGTGTTGGGTCTTGCTTATACCATGGCACCTCAGAAGTAATTTGACGGAAGATTGTGGCACCGCAGCAGTCAGGCCCTGGGTATGTGTTCTGCCAAACCATGGCTGAAAAGTCACATTTAAAAGGTCAGGAACAATGTTCTCAGCTCTTGCTTTCCACTCCCTCACCCTCATGGATCTGCTCCACTTGCTTGACTGTCTTTTCAAAGCTGTCAGCCAGACTAAGGTCTTGCTGGAAATTCTGAAATAACCCAAAGTGAACAGCCTGAATAGCCTGCAAAGGTCAAGGCAATGCCTCAGTTGTGGTGAAGGGCCAAAGTCACTTGTGGTTTCACTCAGTTGATTCGGTAATGTTACACCAGGATGAATTTGGCTTAAGGTTGTGATTCTTCCTTCTCAATCAATAATCCATCCTCAGCTTTGCAAAAACCATGCTTGCTGCCGTCCTGCTTTCAGAGGCAGGGAAACAGGGGCAGGAAGTCCAGAGCAGGAGAAGAGTTTGCCTTGAGCTCTCCAGGATGCCAAAGACTTGCTTTGGTAATTGCTTTTCACCAGCAGAGCTCCCGTTATCCTACAAAAGAAGAGTGAGCATTGTCATGCCCATTTTACAGTTCTAAAAATGAAGCCATGTTGAATGTAATTGGGAAGGAGTTGGCAGGGCAGCACAGTGTGTCCTCCAGAGCTGCCCTGATGCCCCCAGCAGCTGGACCCAGCAGGCTCCAGGCTAAAGCTGTAGTACTCTCTTGCTCTGAAATCTTGTAGGGAGGACAGATCAGCTGTCCATCACTTGGCACCATGGCAGCAGCTGCACTGCACTTATGGATGAGTAGGAGAACGTGAAACAGAAGGGAGGGAAAGCTTTCACAGAGGACAGGCAGTCTCGCTCTCAGTCCCAGCAGCTCTGTGGGCATGGCAGTGCCAGCGTCCTTCTCAAAAGTAGGGACGATATGCATGTGTTCATCCATCTCTCCCCACTGGGTGGGGCAGAGGTGGCTGCTTTTTTATGAGGGAGCGCATTCCTTTCATGAGCAGGCATGCAAAGCTCTACGTGCCCATCAGCCATGGCAGAATCAGTAGCATCTTCATGGTGGGTCTTGCTGGTACAACCCCAGAATTAAGAGGTGAAGGTTACGTGGAAACAAAATCCTTCCTCCCGCTGCAGGGGGTTGGTGGATCCTTCTGCTCAAAATCCAGCTGAATGTTGACCTGGAGGCAGCAAAGGCTTTTCTGGACAAACGTCAGGACTTTGCACTTGAGTTTCACCACAGGGCCTGTGTTACTTTGTTTCACTGTGAAACCACGTTGTTTTGACCTTATAGAGGCTGGATGAGAGGTCTCGTCTTGAGGACTTGGGTTCCTAGTGGGTTTGCAAAAGTTAGAAACAGGCCATCACAGTGAGGAGGTGCTCTGGAGGTGAAATGGGAGAATGGAGGGGCAGTGCTGCTATGGAAAGCTGCAGAGGCTTTTACAGATCAGGAGTTTAAAAATCAGGCCATAATATCACTGAAGTTATATTCTGTCTTAGTTGTTTCAGGTCTTACAAGAACTTTCCAGGCTCTTTCTCGTAGCAACAGCATTTCCTCCTGACCCAGGGCACTTAAATACTATAATATTAACTCTACAATAGACAAGTATTTGTAGATAGATGGCTCATTTAGAGAAGGAGATTTATTATTTGCTATCTAGAGTCAGCAGTCCCCATAGGCATCCATGTATTACTCTTAGAGAGCTGTGATGGATGGAAGAGTAGGTTGCTATCTGCAGTGAGGCAGTCTGTACACGGTAAACTTCTGAAGTTCCTGAACTGAAGTGTTTGAAAAGCAATGGGTGCTACAGGGTAGATAGGTGGGTAGGTAGATGATCTTAACCCTGTTTTTTTTGACAACAGTTCAAGATCTGAGGAATGCAGATTGTGCAGTTCCTATTCCCTCATCCACTCAATTCCTTCATATTAGGCGCAAGGAATTGAGATGTGCATAACAGTGCTAAAATTCAGAATCACTTCCAAATGCAGATTTGGTCTAGATATGAACCGTTTGGGTCTATCAAAATAAAGTTCTGTTTTGTGAAGACTTTCTGAAATGCTTTGGTTTCTATGCCTCATGCTAGGTTTTCAGTTTCTCTTCCTTTGCATTCATCAAGGCTGTCTGCTCCCTCTGCTGCCAGGGGCTTCCTCCATCCCTTACACAGACTTCCCATCCTTTCTGCTAACACTCTCACTCCAAAGTCCTCCTACTGAGATGACACTCTTTTGAGGGATACAAAGAGTTAAGCATTGAACAAAGAAGTTCACCTGGGTAGCAAACGGTGGAGAGGGACTCTGATCGTCTATGCAAAGTGTGCTAGAACTGGCCCCTAGCCTCAGTTTTGTGAGGACTCTGTTCTCTCTTGCAGGAATCTGGGTATTTTTCTTCTTTAGCTAGGGAAAAAAAAAAAAAGAAGACAAAACCAGAAAGCCTGACATCAGATCTAATTAATAATAATAGAAAAGCCAATTTCACAGCCCATTACCCCTCATAGCCAGGTGGGGGGTAGGAAGGTGATGAGGAGGAGGGACTTGAACAAACATGGGCGGGTGTGTTTGTGGACCTCATGAAAGAGATGGGGTGATGGTGACTCGCAGAGTTTCCCTGACAGACGTATAGCTTTAGGCTCCATTAACCCAGAACCCAACAGAAGGTACCATAGCCAAGGGGAGAATCTTTAAAAATGCCGACAGCATCATTTTGCTTCATTAGCAGGGCTCCTGTGTGCCTCCTTCTCTCTTCACTACCACCACGACCCCCTCCCCTTCATGCTCCCTCCTTTCCCTCTCTTTCCATTTCGTTTAACTGAAGGGTATTCATCTCATTTTAATTAATTTTTACTTGCAGCGTTATCACCCGGAGTATAAAGGCAAAAAGTTGTTTTTTTTAATTACAAAGCTAACGGCATTAATTACCAGTACAGTAAATGCATCAACGCACGGGAGCCAAGTGGCGTTCGGAGGCACTGAGGCAGTGAGCGGCTGTGACAACTGCAAAGGGTTTGGGTGTTGTGGGGTTTTTGTGGTGGTGGGGTTTTTGTTTGTTTGTTTGTCTCTCTCCCCCCCCCCCCTTTTTTTTTTTTCTGGTTAACAGCCTCAGCACACAAGAGCCTCAATTTGGAAAAATTAAAAAAAAAAAAAAAACAAAACAGCCTGAGATTTTCTAAACCACAAGTCAGCTCCAGCCACCCACTGGGATATGGCATCTGGAAGGGAGGCAATAGAGAATCCTTATAAGATAGGACTGGGAGGTACAGGAAAGGACCATTTAGCCCATCCCTTCCGCCAAGGTACATGCCACTAGACCTGGTTTCAGTCTCAATGGATGTTTGTTAATCCACTTTGAAAGACTTGAAGAAATGGCAAATTTTTCGTAGTGAATGTTCCCCTCTCCCAATATGCACAGAGTGTCTAAGTCCACATGGTTGGCTAGCTCAGCCTAATTTCACCATCGTTTCCTAAATGGATTCTTGTGGCATGGAATATTTGCAGAGATTTGATGAGCTGAGCAACTGGCGATGAGCTAGGCCAGGACCATGGGAAGCTCACTTCTGTCCAGCCATGGCACATTAACACACCTCCAGGAGGTGAAGGTGAGCCTTTGAAAAAGCAAAAGTGCCGTGTGTTAAAAAGAAGGGATGGGTGATTCTATAGGTGTTGCATTTTCTTCTCAGATTCATGGTGGCATATCAGGGCTGTGATAATGGAGTTGCAGGGATGTTTTTTCCCATTTAAAAGAATGTTGACTTCTCAAAAAAGGGGTTAAAAAGTATTCCCAAGTTTTTTGTACACGTCCTACCGTAAGAAGGAGCCCTTACTGACAGGGGAAGGCAGTCAAGAGAAGAAATAGCTGTGCCTTTGTCAAACGTGTGCAAACATAAGGATTCTGACTGGGAAAACAGGCTCCAGGGGAACCTGATTTCTGAGAGAACCGAGCCTGGAGAGTGAGGTGTGAACAGCATTGACAGCGGTAGGAGAAGGGCTCTTGGCTGTCCCTCTTGGGCTATTAGAAGGCATCTGGCCTGGTACCTTTTATTCTCTTCTGAGTGGCCCGAGAGGGAGATGCAGAAACACTTGAGAGGAAGGGCCTGCCTGTATTGCAGTGGTGCTTCCAACATGAATGGGGCTTTGTCTTCATCAGGCAATGAGTAACCCCGGGAGGAAAGGAAGGACAGCACAGGAAAAGCACCTCTAGAGTGGAACAGACCCAGGGGCGATGACGCCATGTGTGAGCAGGACTGCTTCTGTTATTCTGTTATTTCTATTACGTTAGGGATAAACCAGCCAGTGCAGAAGAGAAGGGCAGGGGTAGGCCCCAAACTGAAGTCCTCTGGTGGGCTTCCTGAGCCACGTTTTGCCTTGGCCTGTTTCTGGGTAAAACCTTGTCTGTTCCTGCCATGGTGAAACCCCTCCACTAAGTTGTGAAAGAAGTCTCATTCTAACCTGCTGAAAGGATGGGAAGAGATGTCTTTGTATGGCCTTGCCTTGCAGTAACCTACAGCCAGAGCCTGGCTGTGGAGGGACAGTAGGAAGGAGTAAAAATGACCCTAGCAGAGCCATGTCTATCATTTTATTATCCCAAACAGAAATTATGTGGCACAAAACATCAAACAAGACTGAAAAAAAAAAAAAGGAACTTAGTCAGAAACAACCTGAAGGGAAAAAGTTATGAAATTAAAACCCAAAGAACCAGCATGGGAAAGAGCTTTAAAAAAAAAATCCCTTATTACTTTATTAGAGTCACAGGAGGTAGCACCATACCCCCAAATGAAAATCAAAATAAAAACCTGGAAGCAAAAAGGTAAGAGAAACTGGTGCACTTAAATGCCAAGTTATGTGGATTTATTCAAGTCAGAGAAAGAATCCTTTAAAAATTGGATATTCCATCCAAGTGATGCTAATAGGATGGAGCATAAAGTGCAGCACTGAGATGTAAAATAGAGATTCAGAAAAAAATTGAAGAACAAACAGCCAAAGATAACACAACCAATAATAATAAATTCTTTACATACCAAGAGTAGGCAGCCCCAGGGAGAGTCAGTTAAGGAGGTAATCAGGATGGATAGAGATTGCAAAAAAGACTTGGTCATTACTAGAGAGGAGAAGAGAACCCTGAATGCCCCAGCATGCATTTTGTAGAGAAAAGAAGATGACACTGTCCTCGGGTAATGTGTGAGTAATAATAAAACACTGTGCAAAATGGGGCTGTAGCAGATCTTCAGGTTATTGCAAAGGAATTCCATGTTGGCAAGTCCCAAATTTAACTTGCTGTTCTCCATAGAGGAATGTGTATTCTCTCAACCTCACCCTAGTACCACGATAGATTTGGGGCAAGAAGCAACCTAAAAAGAGCAGGTATGAAAAGACAATCCATAGGACTAGCAGGGAGACTGCTGCAAGGAGACATCCATTATTAGATTTACAAGAGGTCACACCATATTCCCAGATTAAAATCTGGAAATGAAAGGGAAATAGGGACAAGTGCAGTCAAATGCCAAATTTTATAGGTTTAATTACATTAAAAAAAAGAAAAAAAAAGAAAAAAGATCATCCCGGGGCATGGAGTGCCTTTTTGTTTTTTTTGAATGATCACATCTTCATTTGTACTATCTTAATAACTTCTGGTATTCCCCTTTAATTGTTTCTGTTAGTTCTTCCCACTCTGAAACACCAATTTTTTGTCACTCACATTAGACTTTTCACTGATTCGGGTTTTTTCATCATTTCCAAAATGAAGGGCATTGCTCTGTCATCCTCTAGTTCAGGATCGTAGCATGGCTTCTGCCCAGCATCCCAAAGTGCATACCACTGGGTATGCAGGTTGCAAGGCCAATGGAGGAGCAGGAATGAATCAAGAATACATGTTACTGATTAGAGTCTGAGGAGCTGGTTCATATAATATCAAGATATTATTCTCAACATTTCAAAACAGGTCTTTCTTCTCTACCTGTTCCTTCTTTTTCTAAAAGCGTTTTCGTGAGCACCCTTGGATTTCTGCCATACCTGATGTTACTTTTCAGATTAGTTGCTGAATTGTCGCTCCCCTCTCTCCCCTTCGCTGTCCTCCCCTCCATCTCCAGCCTGTGCTTCAATCTGCATCCCAGTCACCTTACCACTTCTGTTCCACGTCCTTCTCCCTTTTGCATTTATTTATTTATTTATCTTCCCCAGGGATGGAAATGGGGAAAAAATAAAAATAAATATGCAAATGAAAGGGAAAAAAATTGAGAGAAATTTAATTAAAATGTGTGTGTTTCTTTCCCTTTGAGTGCTTTAGGGTGGAATAGCAAATTGTTAAAAAAGAGAGCACTCAGAATAAGGTTAAAGAGCTGAAAACTGATTACATGCAATTGAAAATGAAAGCAGGGAGGGGGTGGTGGAGATGCAGCGTACGGAGATAGGTAAAAGGCTCAGGGAGACTCTTGCTGGAGATGGGGCATTTTTCACTGTGAGTTACAGCCAAGCAAGCATTGCATGCCAGGTCTGTAACAGGGTTTCAGATGCTTTGCATCAGGAGAGAGGCAAGGAGGAAAACATTTTACTTTGAAGAGCAATCTGGAGAGGGCACCTTGTAGATGAGTGCCCAAAAAAAACAGGCTAGGAAGGATGGAGGGGTGGGGGAGAGCCATCCACTTCATCCCCGTCTGGTTTGTATCAGTAGATCTGCCATACCCCAGGAGAGGACAGTACTTCTGGGATGCCTGAGGGTGAGGAGCAGAGAGAAATAAATAGGCTCATGCTTTATGCAGGATCTGCCATCATGGGTTCTCAGCTTGATCAAAGCCACAGAACTGTGTGAATGCGAGAGAGAGTTGTCTGGGCTGCAGAGTTGTGATTCAGCTTATTAAAGATGTCAGGGTGAAGGCTAATTCTGGGAAGGGGGTTGAAGTTCCTCAGCCTTAGAAGCATATTTGGACCATAGTGAACTGGCTAGGGCCCATTTCTGATCAACCCCTGGATGTTCACGGGGTATTCTAGCAGCTTCCTAAAATAACAGAGCTCCCTTAGACTGTGTTCAGGTCCTTCAAGTGTAAAACCCATTTTCCCCATGGGCAGGCTACAACAGCATCAGGACTGGCAATAGTTTTGCGTGCAAGGGGTGAGAATGTGTGTATTATGGGGCCTCACTTCAGAGCAGTGCTTTTCCAGTGCATCTTCTCCATTCTGCTCACATTCCCACATGGGAATCAGTTCTTGGCAGCCTGTTTTTGTAATTAAACACAGGCTTTGAAAGGCCACATCCCCACTTGTGTCCTAGCTTGGTTCCAGCCTGCCAAAGCCTCTTCATTACTCAGAGCCCATGGGGCACCTCATGAATTTCATTTTTAAACTGGTGACGTATAAGCTGCAGGCCTGTCTCACTGCAATCACTGAAAGGGCACGTTCCTAGCAGCGCTTTCTAAGGGCCATTGCTGCCCACTGCAGGGACTGGGGAGCTGAACCAAAACCCAAGTCCTCCTTTTCTTGCCTTGGCTGCTAGCATGGACATTGCCATGTCTGCAGGAGGCACCATTTTGATGGTGCTCCTGTACTTCTCGACTTTGGCTGCAAGAGAGGAGGATGGCACTGGATGCAGCAATTGAGGTTTGCACCTTATGAGCACTTTTAATGGTGTCTAGAAAAGCTCCCATCCTAAATAGCCATCCCACCCAAGTTCCCAATCCTGACTCATCCGCACACTGAATCCTCAAGGATCTCTCCTGGAAGGGGCTTAATGGCAAAGATGGATAGCTCTTTCCTACTCTGGCATGGCAGGGATTGATGTTACAGCTTTTATAACCCACCGAGGGTAGCTCTCCCCTTCTGCCCACAGATATTAAAGGTCCAATTTTCCTTTCTATTTGCCATGCCTTTTAGAGTGAAAGAGAAAAGAAGTCTCCTTGCTGTGATGCAGAGTGATTGCTGCCATTTGACATTCACATTTATCTGCTTGGTCTTTTCATTATCTCCCTCCCATTTGTTTCTGCTCATTCTCAAGTGTCTGCTGATCCTCTCCCTTCCTCTGAGACTGGCTGTTGTTAAGACTCCTGCGCTTACCTGCTCTGTGTATCTTGACTTATCCACTTGGTTCACATCTCCGTTCATTGATTTTTCATACCCAGCTGCTAAATGAGCACTGTTTGCACCTCTTCCACAAGCATCTTCTGGTTTGCTACTGCAAATTCCTCTGTACTCCAACTAAAACACTGTAGCTTCTCATTACAAACAGCAAAGCCAGCAGGCTTCCGATTTTTCCTAGTTCTGCCTGTGTGCTGGTTGTTTCATTTGAGTCTAGAGGTCGCACCACTGCTGACTCTTACTAGAGATGTTTCTCTAACTTCAAGCCCAATTTATCAGTCAGGGTACGTGGCTCATTTTTCCCAGGTGCCCCAGACCAGGGATAGCCTCTGGCTGTTACATAGCTTTTCAACAAACTGTGTCAAGAAGCAGCAAAATCCTGCCTCCGGGAACATGTTCCCTTTCTTAGTTTTATTCTGTGTTGTTACAATCTCGGTTGGTGTCTCAATTATGTATAGATAGGCACAAGCTGCAAATTCAGATCAGAAATTCATGGATATTTGTATCCGTAGGGCTTGTCTGCCTCAATTTTTCTGTAACACGACAACTATATAAATATATGAGGGATAAGCGACAAATACCTTTGTAGGTCTATCACTGTGCCCACATTTGAGGGTTATTCTGTAGCATTCAAAGCTGCTTTAGTAGTGCCAAATCTAGAAGCAGGCTGCCTCCAAAGTTAGTGTGTAAACCTAAGTGCTATGAAATTCAGCCTTGGTTACAGGCATGCACACCCACAGCCAAAGCCTAAATTATATTTTTTATCCCATTTGTATCCACAGAGGTATCAATCCCACATTTCTTTCCATGAAATCAGTGCCGTTTCTGATAACTTTGACATAAATCTTCAGCTTTGACTGGGCCTGCTGTTTTGGGGAAGAGAGAGAATAATAAAACCACAAGACACAAAACACAGCTCGTGATCTGCACAGAATTTCTGTAAGATTGGGTTGTGTGTTGGAACAAGATATGAAAGCATTGCAGGTACAATAAGAAATGGCCAGAATTGATGCTAAAAATTCAGACCTCCCTGTCAGCCTGCTGTGTGTTTGCCACAGCTGGATATGGAAGTCTTTTGAGGCTATTGGTTTCTTGAGGTAGGAAAATGGTTTCGTTACATCCAGCAAGTGAGACTCTTTTTTAATTTCAAAAGGACAGGGGTTGGTTTACAAGAGATGACCTGTGCTCGTGACTGTGGGAACCTTGTGGTTCTGAAGGTCTTCCAAAATAGGTTGTTCTGCCATGGTATTCCGTACATCTGCAAGACAGAACTGTTGGGGGAACAGTCTTTCTTGAGAGTATCTAGGAAGTCCAGCATCTAATACTCTTTCATGGATTCAGAAAGGCACCGATATCTGAAGTAAAAAGATCAATCAAATCTTTAAAACTATTTGGACTGGTCTGTAGGATAAGAGATCCAAGAAGAATCGGTTTGTCCAGCCTAAGATTTTCATGTGCTCCCCCTCAATCAGTTGCAATGCAAAGCCAAGGGCAAGTCTTTGTGCCCAGGGTATGCGGCTTATGGTGCCTGTTTGCTTTCTCGGCTTTTGAGTGACAGCTCATCCATCCGGGATCCTCTGAAAAGTTCCGGACCAGACAGTCCCTGGATTAAAAAATCTCCTGTGTGGAGAAATAAAGTCTGAAACCCTACCAGAGGGAAATGAAAACCCTGCATGTGTGGGTGTTCGGGAGCCTCAGGGTTGGGAAAGGCTCCCTGGGAGAGAATGGGGAGGTGGGAGCAGGCAAGCTTGCAGGGCTGCTTGTCCCAGCACTGGTCCTCAGCTTTGCTTTCCCAACTGCGAAAGGCTGGCAGCGTGCATATGTCGCTCTTAATCTTCCTTTTGCATCCCTGTTTTTGCAGTTGTCAGAGCGCCGTATTATGCAAATTGGAATTAAGCAATTAAGGCGATAATGTTTCCCTTGAAGAGTTTGACAAGGCAGAAGGAACACAGACTGCTTTTCAGACAAGCTTTTGGTTGCATATTTACCTAAAAACAAAAGCAAGAAGACAGACAGCCGGGCGCGCACACACTGACTTTGTGACCAAGCCACTCTTCCCTCCCCATGCCATCCCTCTTTCTTCCTTGTCCCATAACACTGTTGAGGTCATGGGGCAGAGGGGCTGCTCGCTTGCCCCCCTCAGGACATGGGACTGGAGGAAGGGGCTGCCACAGCTCTGTGCTGAATTTGCATCTTAACCAGCTGTTCAAAGGTGTAGATCAGCACCGTACTGTGCTTAGGAACAATGGCTTTTGCCACTGACCCAGCAATTGCACTTCCACAGCTTTGCAATGCTGTTGTGTGGGGATGAGGAGGCGGGAAGTCACCCTTAGTTGCTGAGAGACAAAAGTTCAGAGCTGCTCTCTGTCAGGAATTTTTAGACTTTGTCAGCATCTTGTGTGAGTTCTTCCCATCTTGTCTGCAGCTAAAGGTCCTCTTGTTCTAAAAGAGGACTTTTCAGTCTTCCTTCATGTAGACTTGCAGTGGGTTTGTGAAAGAGAAGAAGGTTCTGCTATGGAACTGTTTTGCCATGGTAATGATTTTTACATCACAATCGAAGATGGGATAAGCCGAGGCTGCAGATCTCAATTGTCCTGGAAACCAAGGTGCTGCGAAGCTGTACTGAGCTCTGGAGATTCACGCTGGTGGTGCCTCTGCACTTTCCCTCTGTTCAGCAGGTGAGGTAGTGCCTTTGAAAGCTCTTGATAAGACATAAAATTTGCTTTGAAACAGTAATTATGCTAAGGATCGGACCCTGGGGTACAAATGTAGGATTCTGCAAAATGGCATTATTTGAAATAAGCTTCCCCCTGTGTTTTTTCACAAGTTTTGCTTTCTCTCCTTTGGATGTGGTTGGTCACCTCTACTTTGAACTTGCTTAGCTCTTGACACAAGCTTAGCATTTTCTGCATTTCCTACAGAGCCCAGGACAGAAGAGGAGGGTGGGGAGTTACTGAGTTGTGCCAGCCAAGATACAGGGGGCCTGAATCACTCCTGCTCCATTGCACCCGGAGAGTCACACTGGCATAAAATGATGAATCAGAGGCAGTGACTCAGGCTCCAGCACTCTAAATAGTCAGCAGAAGTGGCAAGCCAAGTCCCAAGTGGCACTAATGACTGAGGGGAGTTAAGAAAGCGTGTGGCTTAATGGGGTGTATTCCCCAGCTCACACGGGCACACAGGGAGGCATTACCAGATAAAGTTAATGGGGTGATCTGGCTCTGTAACAGAGCAGTCTCATATACTGATATTTGGGAGTGCATGGGAGGATTTGGTTCAGCTAAAACCCTTTCCCAAGCTGTATGCGCTAAAATGAAGGCAGGCCTGCTCAGAGAAGATTGCTGGAAGCTGAGGGGGTGTTGTAGGGATGGATAACCCCTTTACCGTAAGCATACTTCACTGCCCATTTTCAGAAAAAGGATTAGGGAGGCCCTTACTCCAAGCCGCCGGGGCTGATCTTGAGCAAAGTTGCTAGGAAGGGCTGTAATGAGATAATTCTGCTGGTCTGAGACCATTCTTTGCTTATGTAAAGTAGCACTCATGTGGAAGCAAAGTTGTCCCCATCGGCACCCATGTCCAAAGCTGCTCTTTACGTCTCCATCTTGCCTGGTCACTTCCCAGCGAGGTCAGCTGAGCTTATTCTCAGTGGCAGTTGTTTGGCCTGAATTAGTGCTGAAGGAAGCATTGGCTCAATCGATCCAGATAACTCTATCTAGCCTTTGTTTAAATAAGGCCACAAGTTCTTGCAAGCTCTACATTATTTATCTGCTGTGGAGTTCGGCAGCCAAGCTGTGTTTGTGAAGGCAGGAAAAACAAACAAAAAGGAAAATAAATCCCAGAACAACTAAAGGTAAATGCCCATTTCTGCTTTCATGCAGGACAGCTAGAAGAAATATTTTGTGGTTGCTATCTAGCCATGGTCCCCTTCATCCCTTCCCCTTGTTTGCCTTTAACTGCTCCCTATGGCCACGCTTAGTGGCTATTCCACATTGATTTGCCATTTAACCAGCTTACCAAGCGCTGGATTTTACTGCAATTGACTTTTTATCCTACTAGCTGAGGGTTGCACCACATTCCTCTCTCTCTTTTCCTCCTTAGAGAAGCTCCGGATGTTTTAATGAGCTTGCATTTTTGTGAACAGCCAGATCTGATCGTGACTTGAATGGCAGCTGCCAAACAGAGCTCTTAGTTTTAAACTCAGCAACAAAATGGCTTTGCCTCCCATCAAAGCAGCTTGTGCGCTTCAGAGGCTCAGTCATTATAAGCAGTTTCTATTAAGAGCCGAGTACCTCTCGTGTTCCTTGGGAGCAAAGGATGCTCTCAGGGTCTGCTCAGCAGCGCTGAGGATTGTGTCTTCAGTGTGTTTTGAACTAGCATCCACAGAGATTAGACAAGCATGCTGGGAAGAACGTGGCTCCAGTTGCAGTCCCTGAAGGCTTTTTTGTTGTTCTTGTTCCTGCTGGTTTGCTAGGTATTTCCCCTCACTTATTAATATATTTATCTAACAAAAGTTGCATTTTGTACTCGCCTGAAAAGCATTTTTCCATTTTCTGTATGTCTGGCAGACCTTCTCTGAGTGCTGTGCTTCTCATGGACTGTGAGCATTCAAAAGCTAAACACCATAAAGGATTTGAGTTTCTTATGGGGGGTGCCAGGCAGTGCAATTGGAAGACATGAGGTGTCATTATAGAAAGAAGATATGCTAAAGTTCCCTCATGATGAGATTGGCTTGAGTCCTGGTAGCGGAGCAGGTCTCCAAGAGCAGGAAGAGAGCTGCTTTCACAACAACTGAAGACATGTCAGTGGGTATGATGGAGTGTGACAGGGGAACCTAGTGAACAGGTGGGACTTTTTCTGTCTCAGAGGACAGGGAAACTCAATCCAGTCCTTCTACAACTTGCACAGCCACAGCACCTGGACACTCACAAAGGTGTATTTGGGCGTAATGTGCACCCCTGGTGTACACCATGAGGTAGTCTAGCAAACAGCTTTGAGAGAAGGCAGTATCAGGGAACACTCCCAAGTACCACTGTCATCCTGGCAAGGTCCAAGGACAAGCCTAATGGACCTGCTGACTTCTGAAGAGCAGAGGATGATTAGGACATTGTACTGCCGCCCACAAGGAGAGGCTTATCCATCACTCCATGACCGAAGTCCCACAGGTGAACCTGTAGCTTATGGCTGCCCCAGCCTGCAAAGTGAGAGGAAATCAAGTAGCTGAGGGGAGGAGGGGAACAAAGCCTACCAAGTTTATCCTATGCCTTTTTAGTATGTCATGGATAGTGCTTTCAGAGAACTCACAGGAGCCTGAGGTCTGCGATAGGGATAAAGGCGCATGTACAGAGGTATTTCCTGTGCAAGATGTTTTACAAAGACCTGTGTATTGGAAAGGGTTGGAGCAGCAGGGAAGTCAGTTAAGCTGCAAGAGACACGTTCAGTAAAGAAGATGATACTGAAAACAAAAGAGAAAAACCATAAGATGAAAAGGTTTCTTCATGCTACCTTCATAATAAACTGTAGCACAAAGCAAGTTGAGAACAAATCTTGACCTACAACTTCAGGAAATTGTATTTTATCACTTGCCCCAATTATCGAGCACTTGACCTCTACTGCAAGCAGGAGGAGACTCTGTTTACACTGCTGTCTCTCTGGAGCCCACCCTCCAAAATCTCTGGAACAGACAGTGTGATCTATCTACAACTAAATGCATCTGAATCTCATTGAGCTTGAAAGTGTCTGGCAGGTGGGTGAATACTCAAGTGTCATGCACTCTTCCCCCTTTCTTCTGGGCTTCCCTTGCAATCAACTTTTGGTCACTGTGGGAGGCAAGATGCAAGGCTACACAGGCTATTTGTGTAACCTGTACAACAGCTTTTCTGTTCTGTGCTGTCAGGCTTTATCTCCATGGCCCCTGGGAAGCAAGTGGATCTTAGATCCCTGTTCACATGAACAGGGATGTCAGCAATGCCCCTCTCCCCCCTTCCCTTTTTTCTTTTTCTGTTTGTTTGTTTGTTTTTAGGGATAAAGTGACTTCCAATCACGTTTTAAATCACTTAAGCTTGAAATCCACAACCTGAGTTTCAGGTCTCTTATGACCTAGGCATGCCTGGCATCCTTCTCCACTCCAGTGTCCCATTCTCTGCATAAAGCATTTGTCCAAATTAAGGCAGTACAATACAGATGAGTCAAGCATTGTTTTCTTATAGTCTTTTGGCAGCCTTTTTCACTTGGCCAGAGTAAAGTATGGTACTGACTGAAAGACTCAAGATTTTGGTTCCTAACCTTTGTTTTTTGTGCCTAGTCTCTGATTGCAGTTTAATCTAATCAGGCAATACAGCAAATCCCCTCTCTAGCCTATTTCTCACCTCGTATGAAGTATTCACATCACCCTCTGATCCATATTGTCACCATAACTGAAAAATTCTAGGCCTTTTGCAAGGTAGCAACCAGAGCACAGGAACCTAAGCAACCTGTCCAAGCTTGTATACAAAGTCAGTAGCAGAGCCGAGCCCTGATCATGCGGCCCCAAGGGCTGCGTTTGTGTTTCTTTCCTGAACAAAATGCATGGGCCCTGCACCCTTCCCCAGCATCCACTGGAGTATGCCTGCTTTCAACAGTTCCTCTAGCACAAAGCACTTGAACCCATGCATCAGGAAAGCAGAGTGGCCCCATTTATTTCCATTAAAATGCAGGCACACGCTGTTTATCTCCCTCCAGGAACAAGCCAAGAGGAGTTTTAGTGTTAGGAAAAGTAGTAATAGGAATAATAATAACAACAACAACAATAATAATAAGAAAACCCCCTAAGTGTCAACTCCACATTTTCTGGGGCCTGGTTAAGTTCTCTGGAGCGTAGCACTCCATCACTTTTCTCAGCAGGGTATAATTACTCATATCTTGAAGGTTTTATCTCTGGGCTTCCTGTACTAAAGAGGAGAAGGGAGGTAAATCTTGCATTTCACTGGAGTATAGATGTTTAATTAAGTATCACATTTAATTGTTCCAGACTCCTGCTTGACAGTTGCCGAATTTTGAAAATTTTGTCTCCCTTTTTGTTTTTAAATTGGAATTGAAAAGATAAAAAATATCTGACATGTAAGTAGTGTCCATCCCGTGTCTCCCCCTGTGCCTTGGAGTGACTTGTGATCCAGAACCAGTACCCAGGTCCTGCTGGCATGCATTTGCATGCCCCTGGTGCACTTCAGTCTCAGGGGGGAACAAGTCCCTCTTGTTCTGCTTCCAGTGACCCTTTTTGTCATCTTAAGTCCAATCTGACTTGTGCCTGCTCTGTGGCATTTGTAGTCGGGTCTCTCCTCTTACCTTTTTTCCTGTTCATTTAGGCCTAGGGAAAGAAGGACAAACTGCACCTACGAATAATAAATGTCCTGGGCTTTTCTTACACCTCTTTTCATCCAAAGATCTCAGACCTCTTGCACCTTTCAAGAATTAATAACATAAGGCTTGTTCTCCCTCTGTGAGTCTGGCCAGTTTTATTATCATTGTAGTGAAATTAGTGGTCTCTTTGAAGTCTACTTAGTCTACTTTAGGACTGGGAGACCTTTTACACAGATCCTAAGGAGCAGAGCCTAGGAATTAGAAAATCAGTGAGATTAGCCAGAGCCCAGTAACCTCAGCACAAAATCTACTCATGCATTGATTGCACCCCATTGTTCCCATCTGTGCTGCTAGAGAGTCATGTTTCCCCATGCTATTGGAGGGACAGAAGCGTGGTTCAAAGAGGTTCACCCAGGGGCTCGATGTTGACAGAATGAAAGAACGTGACTTGTGTGTGCTGATCCTCTTGCCTTCACCAGTCCCCATCACAAGAGGTCCTCTGGAAAGGGAGGAGCTGGGATTGTCCAAGGGTCTCGTTGTGATGTGTCCACCTCAGCCACTGCCAGCCATGCATCCTGCGCTCATTTAGTCGCTCAACAGACTCAGCTCCCTATCTCTCTTCATACAACGGGTCTGTGGCCTTGAGACCTCACAGGAATGTTGCTGTGGATAGGGGTCAGATAAGTCTCAGGCTGGTAGAGGGTTACATTTGGACCCTGTCTTGTGATCTGGAAAGGTTAATCTCTGTAAGAGGAAGAGAAGATAACTCTCCTCCAACTCTGCTTGCCAACAAGCAGTGAGACATCACGGCTTGGTCTCTGCTGGCATCTGAACCCCTTGTGTGGACCCAGACCAAGCCAGAGGTGTGTGCTGGTGTGAGGCTGTGCAACCTCTGCTGGGACAGAGCAGCTGCACCGAGGCATGAAAGCTCCTGGTGGAAATTGGGTCTGTGTAAAACTCTCCTGTTTGACCAAGCCCAAGAGCCTTCAAAGCAGGCAGGCCTGACATTTACATGCACTAGGCAGAAAGATCACAGATAATAAGCTCTGTGTGTGTGAGAGACAATGAGAACTGAGTCACTCCTGCTGAATCTCATCATAAACAGAACCCAACAGCAGTTTCTCCACTGGAGCTGTTTCCTGGGGCTGTCAAAATTATGACAGAAAGAGAAGAATGTGGTGATTTGGCTTCCTTGTCTTTCTGCTCCTCTTTCAAGAATAAAAGGCAGTTCTGGGTTGGTTTCCCTCTACCTACTTTGCTATCGCAACTTCTGCGTACCGCACAGCAGCTTCTCTGTGCTGCATTTGTCCTGCCTCAGTGCCAGAATCCTCTGGAGGCCCGGCTTCTGCTGTCTGTGATTGAGTTTCTATGCCTCGTTTATAGCTCCAGGACCAAGATGAACCAACATCCGAGCCTGACTGGAATAAGATGCATTTTAGTCTCTTTGGAGGGTCTCACAGTGGCAGGTACTACCAGGGCTTGCTGAAGCACAGACTCTGCTGTCCTCAATAGGGCAGAGGGTGACTTTGTGATGCTGTGCCAACAGCATTCCCTCCAGTTCAAGAGTGAGGTGTGACCTGTGGGAAGAGACCACAACAGGAGAGGCATGATAGGAAAGCAAGGGGAGGTGAAAGAAAGAGAGACAACAATTTAAAAAAAAAAAGACATATAAAGAGTGACATGCAGACTTTTACTCTTCATTTATGAAAGGCTTCATCTATCAGTTGGGTTGCCTTAATGTGTCTCCTAACAAGACTCCCCCAACACACACACCCCCTTTCCTTTGGTTTCCTTCTTTGATACTGTCACATGTTCTTCATTTTCCAGCACGTTGCATTCATTCTTTGCCTTTAAACTCCAAGGATTAAAGCAACTGGGTAAAATAAATAAATAAATGAAATTAAAAGAGCTGACATTTCATGCTGTTGTTGGCAGCCTTTGATTTTCTTCCAGAACAAGATCATTACTTTTCTCTCCAGCTTTGAAAAAAAAGAGATGGACAGACTCGACTCCTCATAAATTCATTTATCACTTGTGGGCTGTGGTAGGTGTGGGGAGAAGTTGAAGAAAGACAGATTTGTGCCTGCAGTATAGGGAAATGTGAATGACTGTAAGTTTAGAGCAAGGTAGTACCAAATCTAGTTCTGGGCAGAAAATGTCTTTTGGCTGAGTTGTTTATACAAGCCTCAGGACAAACAACTTCATGGTCGGAGGCTGAAGGGTAGAGGGTGCTACCGTATAAGTAACAAGGAAGACTGGGATCATCCTGACAAAGAGCAACATCAGCTGTGAAGCTTTGAGTTCAAGACAAGAATTTCACAATCCTTTAGGAGGGGACAGGATGGCCACTCTGATTTTTGGCTCAACTCACTGTAACAAGCATGAAGCATGAAGAGTTAATTTACAAAATTTGGCACTGGACCGGAGTCTATTCAAGTTTAGAAGTCTTCAGGCCCAGGAGATTTGCTGACAAAAGGTTATATGCATCCAGGAGTTTTTCCTAGGTTTGAAGTTAAACTCAAGTTTGCTGAGTCTTTGCCTCTTCAGAGCAGACTGAGCTGCAGCTCCACATGCACAACTGCAGTCAGGATCAGTGAACCTGCCATGGACTATTGGGAACCCACTAGGGGCATGTTTCCCTCTATGAAATTGGAGGATATGTGGCTGTTCAGATCCAGCCTTGTTTGGGCTCTGAGTGTATCATAAATCTCTGGCACTGGGTGATGCTTTGCTGTGCAAACGAAGTCCAAGGAGAGCCTGAAGCAAAGAAAACGTGTTTGCACTCTCAGTTCCAGCCTGACTGAATCACAGAGTGGCTATAAATAAGGAGAAGAAAACTGCTGCAAGGAAGCTGATTACATGAAATTGTCTATTCCCTCCATTTCCTTTCTCCAGGATGGTTCAGTGCATCATTTGTATGTTTCTGACAGGACAATTTTGGCACATCCTAATGCAGAGCTTCTTACAGCTGTGGTCATACCATTGTTTTCTCAGCAATACTGCCCCACAGGTACTGTGCAGTGTTGCTGAGAGGCTTTCTTGAGCCATCTCCTGACATAAAACCTGTATCATGCTACTGGTAGTTTCTTGTTTGTCCTGGGCAGAAGCCAGCATCAGATGAGGCAAAATGGATGTCAAGATCTGCCTAAAGCTAACTAGTACAAATGAGACATATAGGACACCCAGACATGACTGTTGTACTTTATGCAAAAGGCTCTGTGCGTGTCCTACAAATGCTAAGCACGTTACACAATGCATCACAGTCAACTGTCTCATACACTCTTCATCCTCCTCTTTTTAAGACGATGAAATTCCTCGTGTCAGGACTCTTATCTCAGCAGGTGTGTTGACATGGAAGGGGGTCCAAGCCCATGGTGTCTTACAACAGCAACCCAAAGACAAGGCATGTATTCAGGGTCACCTCCCGAAGGGCCAGAACCGAATGATGCAGTGCAGCTGTCTGGGTCTCCACCATGCGTTGCCTTTTCCAGCCAATATGAGGACCAGCAAGGCCTACACATCCATTTGCCATGCTGAGAGTCAACAGCATGTCACGTTCCCAGCCACACTGGCTGCACAGCTGTACCAAAACACAAATCTGATTTCCCAGCAATTGTCCAAACCAAGTCTCCTCATGGTCAGCTCAGTCACGACTACAGAAACAAATGTAGGACACGTTTCTTGGTTTCAGCCGTCCCTGAATTCACACGTACTGTGCAGCTGTTGCCTTAACCAGATACAGAGACTTAATTAGGTTAGAGCGACCTCTAAAAGTATAGCATTTAAGAGTAAAGTTGCAGAGCAAAGCATGCTGGATACCATTCTGCAAATAACAGTTTAGTCCTGATGTTCGGTATTGCTCTCAGAATTTGTACCTCTTGGAGCTCTGTCACTCTTCCCCATCCTCTTTCCTCTTGCACCCCACAGAAGCTAAAGAATTAGCTTTTGTGTACTGGAAATAGTCAAGGGAAAGGATATTTTCAGAACTTATGGCCCCAAGCGAACAGGTTAACCTGTTCTTCACAGCACCATTTTATGGGGAAAGGATCAGAAAAAAATCCTTCTGCATGTTCGTAGTTTCCCCTGTCACACCACTGCAAGCACTTGCCATTCCTCACTCTGTGTGACTTATCCCACGCAGCCACCACCCTCCACACATTACCCTCATCTGCTCTCACTCTTGCTGCTGGTCCTGAGAACACCCTTACCTGAATTTAGTGACCCTCTGGACCTGTCCATGTGCATCTTCCCAGCACTACCCCTGAGCACACCCAGCTGCACTCACTCAGCCTGCTTATATTGCTGCCATCCTCCCTTACCCTCACCTGCATTTGCTTTGCCACACAAAGTCACATGCACTGTCTTCTCCCCTTCCCCAGTGTTTATTTCTGTGCACGGAAGATGGCCATCCCTGAGGGCTTGCTTCTGTATTTGCCTCTGTAGTGATCACAGGCAAACTGAGGAGGATATGACAAATATTAACCTGCAGCTATTAAAATGAGCTGTTCCTACAAGGCTCTGCAGAGAGAGGTGGTTCTGACGTCCTCTCTGTCACCTTTCTCAAAAGCCCCCCAAGGGAGACACACAGAGCCGTGAGTCATTTGCAGAGGCCATGCTGCAGGAAAGAGGAGGGGGCTGCTGAGCTTTTGTTAAAATGTGAAATCTTCCATGTCCACTCCCATATTGAAGATACTGGGCAAGGGCTTGTGTTTGGAGCCACAGAGATTAAGCCCAGCTAGCTCCCATCCCAACTTATTCAGGCAACGGGACTGGCTGGGACACAGGCTTAAACAAGGAGAAAGGGTCTGAGAGAGGAACACCAGTTCGTCTTGTATTTGACACCAAAATTGCCATGAACTCATAGTAAGTGGAACAAATCTGATCTCACTACCCCAGGATTATGACCTTCAATTGCATTTCTTTCTTCTTCTGGACCTAAGTGCAGTCTCCTCCCTCTCCCACACTGTTCTTCTATTCCCAAAACTGGCCCATCAGAGCACTGGGTTCAGTCACTAGCTGTGGAAGTGCGGAGATGTGCTGCTGACTCATTTGCTGACCAGAGCAGATGAAGCTTAATAGCCTCCAAGGCCAGAGAAGAAGCAGTGAAACACCAGGAAAGCAATAGAGCAATAAAGAGTAAGACAGATGTGCTGGCAGAGTGCTATAAATTGCCGACCTAAGGAGGAACCACAAGCAAACAGAAGAATAAGATTCTTCTCTTGAATTCTTCTGGCTGTGGAAACACAGTGAACTGTTGTCTTCCTGCAGTGTCTGCACTGAGGTTTGTGGTCTTTCTCATTTCCCCTGCTGTTGCAGGTCGGCTTCTGAGCACATATCATTCATTTCTCGAACTTCTGGCTGGATAGGAGATGAAGTGTCAGTCCGAGGCAGCACTGGCACATGTAACTCCAAGTGGCTTGCTCAGCAATCCCCACATCACATTTAAATGTGTTTTATCCTGACCAGAAATAGATCAGCAATGCTAAAGACAGAGCTCATTTCATTATCTATGACGACAGTAGCCAGCCAGCCAGCATCTTCCCTGTGCTGCTCTCTGTGTAAACTACTCTGCTCTGACATGAGAAGAGGCCCCAATCTCTACAGCCCATATAACTACTGGCTTCCCCAATGAAACTACCTGTCTAGCAGGCTCCTGGGTCTTCGGGATGGGCACATCTCCATTTAGGCACTGGCTCATACTCCGGCTTGTTTCCCCTGAGTTGGTGGGCAGATCTCACAAGATCACTGGAATCTCAGCCGTTCAGGGTTTAGACCACGATAATTCTTCTCTGTTAGGGTACCTCTGGAGAGCTGGTACTTGTGTATATGGTGCCATAGGGGTGGTTCAGCTTCTTGGTAGCTGAGCGATTGCTGAGGTCAAACTGTGTGGATAAGACTGACCTTCTGAAGCAGTTTTCAAAGTTAGACTTGGAGAGCTGGTGATGTGTTCTAAAACCTGATTTGTGCCTTTCAACACAGAATGAACATCCTTGAGAAAACATTCTCAGGAGTGGTGATTATACTGCTGTCCTGAGACCTGGGATGTCTGAATTAATTTCAATGCTCTTACAAGCATCCTGTGTGAGCTGGGGCCTTGCTCAGATGCACATCTGCCCAAGCATCTGAGACAGGCTCAGCCAGGGAAGGATTTATACCAGACTCTGGCTTCCTACGCAGTCATCACAGAGAATTAGGTGTTTCACCTAGGCTTTCTCATTTTCCTCTGGGGACAGCCTCTTCTTTCTTCCAACTCAGTAAAGAATCAAGCTTTCCCAGCCTTCGATAAGAAGTGACCTCAGTCCCTTCTAGCTGGGATGGAATAGCAAACGACTAGGCCTGGTGCGTGCAGGCAGTAGGAGGCTGAGCACAGTCTCTTTGCTTTGCCACCCTGGAGCAGGCTCTTCGTACAGCGAGGGCATTTCACATCCCTCCAACGTGTTGCATGAGCGTTAATTAATTATCCACTGTTCTGTAGTTTGCCAGTTTTACTTTCTCTGATTCAGGTGCAAAGGGCTACAAACCTGCCTTGGCAATTGATGGACAGAGTAATGTCTTGTTTGGGATAGGCGGCTTATAGCATGAGGCGCAGTCTTTCAGTGCGTGCTCCAAAAGTGAGAACTCCCAGCTTTGCAAGCAGGGCCTGGGCAAATAGTTTTCTCTCAGCAGGATGATAAAATCCCTTGGCCCATGCCCGCAGACTCACTGGCAGCTCCATTTTAGTGTGCGCCGCTTTGTCTTTTTTCTCTTCAAAGACTGGGGACATTTGTTGAGGTAGGCTTCAGAGGGAGCAGTGCTACTTGTGAGACTTGGGCTGATTCACTGGTGTCACCGTGTCCTCACGACCTGATACTGACCCTCTAGCCTGGTGTTAGAGAAGCCTGAAATATTAGTTACAAATGTGAGTTGTCAGGGCCAGGTTCTGCTGTTGTTACAGCATGTGGCACCTGATACCAGGGGAAGTTTTCACTCAGAGGCGGTGGTGGGAAGAATAAGGATATAGAGAACAGCAGAGGAGTGTTAGAGCATTGTCACTCTGTGATAAGCAATTCGTTTGTAAGCGTCTTCAGATTTTCTTCCAGTGTTTTAGAGCTTGATAAGTGCTCACAAAAAGAGTAATTTTTAGGCCTCCAGCTGTTCTTTACAAAATGTTTGCTTCAGTGAATCATTACTTGCTCAGTATTTGCACTCTTTTATTGGTTAACTGAATATCATGCTAATTGTTGTCTCTCTCAACTGGGTAACTAAAATATTGGTCAGATTTATTTTTTTTTTAATTAAGTTGTTAGGATATTTTCTTTCATCCAAAATACCGATATGTCAAAATTTTACAGAAACGTGTGTTTTTATACGCAGTGATCTTTAGTTTTTCGTTTCAGTATTTAAATTTCTGGTCAAAAAGCAAGAGATAGACATGACGAAAATGGCCAGTAACTCAACAGGTGGGGATCTTGTTTGACCTGTAGGAAACTCTGGCCAAACCTTTTTGTGGAAATCAGGCAGAGACTTGTCGCTGTATTTTGCATATACCAAAGAAATTAATGGGAAGACTGTTATCTGCTCAGGAGTGGCTCTTTCTTGAAAAAAAGAAAAAGTTTAAAAGACTAAGAAAACATGGGAACAAATACCAGAACTTCAAAATTTAGCACGGACTGGAATTTTTTTTGGTTTTTTTTGGCTAGTTCTACGAATTACAAATAGCTTGCTCTCTGATATGAACTAGCCTTCATGTTACAAAGCATGAAACCTTGGCAGTTCACAAATTTTCACCAAGAACCAGAAAGTCGTCAAATGGTCACAAGTAACAAGCATCACAAGAGCATGAATCACAGCTATTCAAACTCAAGTCTTTTATTTTTCAAACTGACGACAAATTTATTTTACTGTTGTATTCACCTGATGCTAGCAGATACAATATTATCCACCAGAAGTAAAATATGAGCCCTTGCTGACTGCAGTTGTTATAAGATGTCAGAAACCTTCCAAAAGAGACGACGATGTCAGAGTGATATTTGTCTTTTGCTTATATTCTCTTTGTGTCATCTCTTTCGTACTTGTGGTTCTTAACCTCAGTCACCCCTGGTAATTATGTGCTGTTTGGCTGATGGTCACATTCTGCAGAAGTGGTGCCTGTGTATCAGTCATAGGTGAGATGCATACATTTGGAAGCAATTTTAAATATTTAACAACAACAACAACCAAACAAACCAAACCAAAACCATAGACAAACAAACAAAACCAAACCAAAGCCCAAAATCACACCCACAAGCCTAAAAGAAAAAGGTTTTTTAATGGCTAATTCTGGAGAAACTCATGTCAAGTGTAGTTAAAAACTGCAACTTCAGATACTAGGAAATAATCTTTTGGGTCTTAAAAAAAAAAAAGTGTTCAGACAGCTGTCCAGTTCTGGGAAATAAATGGGAACAATTTGATTTTAGCCATGACAATGCAAAAGCTGGCATTTTTTGAATCAGAAAAACTTGGAGTCTGGAAATTAAACTGTCAGTGCTAGAAAGTATGGGACTGTGAAGACCAAGAAGTGTTTAATCAGTGTGCTAGGCTTGTTCTCGAAAGGGGCAGGAAACAGATTGCCCTGGAAGGACAAAACTCTACAAAGCGTAATTGCAGTGTAAGGATGGAGAAAGGTGGGTGCATGAGAGACAAGAACTGGATGGATAGATGGAAGGCAGTGGAGAAAAAAAGAAAAAAAAAAAAGAGTTTACTTTTTCCACTCATTAATATATGCAGGAGACAAAAGTTGTGCTCCCCCTCCCAAATGCTTCCCACAAAATTGTCCTTAGACTGAACCCATAACTTCAGGAATGGAGCAGAAGTTGCCAGTTCAGTCAAAGTTAACAACGTTGTGCCAGCACTGTAAATGCATAGTCTATAGTTCTTTGTGTGGACAAGGGAATCATAGAATCACGGAGTCATAGAATAGATGAGCTTCAAGGCTCATCCAGTCCAACCCGCTGCTATGAGCAGGGACATCTTCAACTAGATCGGGTTGCTCAGAGCCCCATCCAGCCTGGCTTGGAATGTCTCTAGGGATGGGGCATCTCCCACCTCTCTGGGCAACTTGTGCCCATGTTTCACCACCCTCAGTGTAAAAAATTTCCTCGTCATGTCTAGTCTGAATCTCCCCTCCTTTAGTTTAAAACCATTATGCCTTGAATGAGAGCACCAACATGGGGGCCAAGGGCAGCAGTGGTATTATACTGTTGCATTTCCTCACACACACAACCATTAGCCCTCTGTCTTTATTTCAGTACCAAGGTACACCTCGACTCCTCATTGTTATTGAACACAGAATTTGGGACCTTTACATCATTGTTGTTGTCCCTGATCGCAGCAGTACCCCTGCCCAGGCTACAGCTGTATTGTTTGTCCAAGCTTTACTGCAGCACCATCTTGGACAGTGATGTTTGCTCCAGTCCCAGAGACAATGATTGCATCTGCTGTCTAGTTTGATGTGCAATGTTCGCAATGAGCTGAAATCAAGCAGGTTCTCCACAGAGATGAGCTACGGTTTGCCATTACAAACCGTGTGTGCTTATAAGGTTTTTCCTTCTCTATTCTCTCTGATCTTAACCCTAATGTTTCCCTTCAGTCTTGCCTCAAGCAATATAGTAGAGCACAGATTAAGATACCTGTGCCCAAAATATCGTGTTGTTACAGGGTCTGAACGTGGAAGTGGTTTTCCCCTCATTCTTTCCCATTTTATATGATGCCTTTGAAGTTTGGTGTATTTGAGGTTACCAGGATAAATTGAAGGGGAGGGGACTGAACCTGAGCTGCTTTTCCCATGGCTGGTTTACATGCAAGTAAAAGCGAGTGATGCCCATGTTTTTTGCACGCTCAATTATGTGCTGCCTCCCCACAGCTTGTTAGCTGTCAGTTGTGATCTGGAGGGAGTGTCATGAACCGGTCACTCCCAAACAGTGCAAACTGCAAATCTGTGTATGAATGTAGCTCCCCGCACGCGTGTCTGATCAGCATCCGTAATTGATGTCAGGGAGATTGTTTATGGTGCTGGGATGAGGAGCCCCAGTTTCAGGTCTGAATGCGTGACTCTGCTTGTGACTGCTTTCCACTCTCCTATTGTTTTTTATTATTTATTTGTAAAGCCCCTTTTCCCTCATCCTCTCCATCCCTGTCTCTCTGTTTGTAGAGAAAATAGGCAGAACTGACATCTAAAGGTGCCCTCAGAGCCAATTTACAGCAACTGGAAAAGATCAAGTTGTATCCATCTACAAATGCCTATCCATAGGGAGCTGCCTCTGAAGCTGAGTGTAGGAGGGTGTTTTAAAGAGGTAGCTAAAGCAGAAAAATAACCTGTTTTAAAGTAGAGAGGGGCAGATCAGTTTGGAAACACCAAGGCTGTCTCAGCCCCTCACCTGAGCCTTTTCTGAGAGCTGAGAGTTTGATTAATTTTTTTTAATTTCCAAACAATTTTGCAGTCCTTGATTTTAATTTGAAGAACAGAAGCACTGAAGTCCTGCTAGAAACACTGTATTAGCAGCTCCTTTGTAACCACAAAGTAGAGAGGCGTGAACTGAAAGCTCTAGCCTGTACCTTTACAGATCCAAATCCCTTGGCGTTTGAATCTCCTGTTTGCAGGTTAGTGGGTTGGCTCATTTTTGGTTTCCTTGGGGTTTTTTTGTTTTATTTGGTTGTGTGGGGGTTGGGTTTTTTCCCCCTACCTCTTTGTAAAGCTAAGATCTATCTGCAAAGTTTGGCACGAGATTTTTGGCCAAAAATATTATTATTCCTTTTGCCCTACCTACCTAGCCAAACTAATTTGGAGTTTTGTTTGTTATGCCAGCTGGAAAAAGAAATTGGCAGTGAAGTCAGGTTTCTTTGGCAAGGTCTGTTTGTTCACAAGAATGTATCAAGTTTTGCTTTCTCTTGTGCCACAGGGAGCACATAGTCAGAACTGGTTTCTTTATCCTTTGCTCCATCTTGATTGCAGCGAGCACCCCCATGCAAGAAGCCTTCTCCCTGGTCTCCCATCTGCTGGGTCATCTTCATGGCTTGTCAGTGCTCCCCTCTCTGTTAGCGTCAGCATGCTGTCATGTTTTCTACCCTTGCTGTTTGGTTGCCATTTGCATATTCAGAAAGGTTTCCTTAGCAATTCCAAGCTCACATTCACTCTAACTACTCTGATGAGAGTCGCAAGCAGCTTTTGCAGGAGCAATTAAGCCTATGAGTTTCAACCAGGTTTAACGTGTGTATCTCCAGCCTTTGGGACAGTTTGGGTTTGTACTCCAGATCACCCTGATGACCATCAAGTCAAGCAAGGCATCTGCAATCTTGTGGCTTTATGCTGGCAGGTGATGCAAGGCTCTATCAGTTGCTTAGCAAGCAACATGCACCTTCAAGTCATCTGTAAGGTTTTTATTGCGAAGAAAAATGATCTGATTCTCTGTTCCTTCTGCAGTCTTGTGTCCCTCTCTCCCTCACCCCTTATGTATAAATGTTGTAAAGCTATCTTCAGCTGAGCTACTGGTTAATCCAGCATTAATTGACCTCTCAAATTGTACTTTGCTATTTTCTCTCCCTTTATCCTTAAATTGGTCTACTGGTTGGGGGGTCTGGAGGGCAAACACATTCATTATGTTACTGGCAAACAAGATATGAATCGCGCTCCAGGGGACAAAATTAAATTTACAGTTTCCCCTTGTAGATGTCATAAACTCTTGATTTAAAACAAGAGGGGATGCAGCAGTAGGGCCAGCATATTGGCTGTCTTGTTTCTTTCTTGTGTTCTGCCAGGTGTGTTTGCTGCCAGTCCCTGTGTGACTTGCTGGCAAGGAGCAGCTGGTTCCCCCAGGGACATGCAAAGCAATGGAAAAGCAGAGGAAAAGGTTAGGTGTTGCTTGTTAGGTAGATCCGTGGGTGGCTTATTTAGGGCTGTTTTCTTGGCCCTAGATTTTGAAGACCTCCCTTTGGCACCATTCAAAACCTACCCACACATTGTCCACACTCAGTTTTCCCTGCACATTTTAGGGCTTTTAGAGGTGGCGTCTTCAGATGTTGTGAGTGCCACTCCAACTCTGCCTAGGCTTCCTGTGCCATTTTGGACATGATATTTTGCCTCTGTTAGACCTCCTGCTTTTCTGTCATAACATTATTTGCTTGTGGGGGGGATTGTTCTTCCCATACATGTAAAGCATAGCATGATGACCTCTTTAGGGACTCCATGTGGGTACCCCGCTTTCAGTAACAAGGGGAGGAAGGGATTCTAGACACTGCTTATCGAGCTTGGTGTTGGTGCTTACCATGTATGCTATGCCGAAGTGAGGAGTTAATGGCTGGAAACTTCACCAAACCAGAGTGCACTCAGCTACAGTGAGCCCTAGCAACAGGCAAGTTGCTAAAGCACAGCGTTTGGCTCTGTGCCCTCTTCTCTTTTTGTATCATGTCAAACTAGGCTGGAAGAACTCGTGTGGTAGGAAGCCAGGAAGAGGCCTGTAGTCCATTCACACAAGAGAAAAGTCCTACTCATGGTCGTGGGTGTCAACAGCGGACCCCACACTGTGCCCCCCCACCCGCTGCAGGGAATGGTTTGAATGGCAGGAACAGGCATGGGGCCAAACATGAACTTGGTGCTTGGTGAAACGTCAGATATTACATGTTTAATGATGTTAGGGAAGAGTTTAGTCCCTCCTGTGCTGGCAGCCAGTTCTCATTACCAGTTAATTGGACCTAGATGCAGTCACTGTTGAAATCTATTGTCAGGAGCAAGTTGTTATATTAGTGTAGGTGTGTTGCTTATATCCCCAGCCTGCATGAAAGGGTCAAAGGCTGCAATTACATAAAACATTTTCCTCTTCCCATTCTTTTCTGTGGACAGCTCTGGTTAAAGTGTACCCTGGCAAGATTAATATGGCTGCTGACAAGGGATAAACCCTGTGTTTTGTCCAGACAGCATGGAGGTTTCAGCACCTCTCTACACTAGAAATCTTGTCACTGCTCTCTTGACAGCTGCCAGAGAAATTGAAAGATCTGGGTGGAGAAGTCTTTCCTTGCCTACCTGTGCCTTCTCTGAGCTGCAGGGAATCCGTCTGGGTCCACATGGAGAACAGACGTGAGGTTCTGCATACTGCCTGCTATAGGATCTAATCTAACAAGTGACCAAAGATAAGCACTGGCTGCTGAGATCTGATGTGAAAAGCTGTGCAGAGGAAGCTGTTTGCAGTAAGGAACTTTTATTAGCTCCAGGATATTGACTACATACACTCAAGCACTGTCTTCTCTCATCTTATCTATCGCTTAACTGTGTGCCTACCCACTGACCCCTCTCTTCCGGCTCATTTCTTTAATCAGCTTGGGGATGTAGGAGAATATTTTGTCAGAGAGTATTTCTGACTGCCAAACTCAGTTTGTTTGTGTCTCATTGCAAAACAGACCCCAAGAGGTGAAATGCTGTAATCACTTGCATTTCTGATTCCCCAGATCACTTGCCTCTAAATAACTATGATGTGCTTTGAGAACTGGGTACGAATTTAATGATGTTATCACAATTAACCTGCCATCTTTTTATTTTAATTTTTTTTTTTTTTTACAACTACAGAATTAGCTTTAATTTTGAGCCAAAGGCTTTGTTGTCAACAACTTTATCTGCTCTTTGCCAACTCACCATAGAATCCTTACTAAGACATACAATGAGAAACCGCAAGCCATTTTAAAACTTGGAGATATCTTTCTTTGCACTGTCTCTCCTGTTCATTTTCAGAATGGTCTCATGCACTCTGTAACATCTGACTAAAACTAGCCACTGCTGCAGCAACCTCACCTATCCCAGACCTCAGAAAGGCAGCACATCAACTCACATACAGGGTCGTGCAGTGGAAGGGAAGTGAACTACTCCTGTGGGTGTGGGGTTTCCTTTAGTGGTGATGTTCCAGAACAGGAAAAGCTCTTCCATGGGATCGTTTATGCATAGTTGATTCTGCTGTAGAGTTTAGGGAGTGCATTCGGTGGCATCCTACTGTCCTTTCCATTTCTGTTTTCTTGACTCTCTGAGAACCTGCCATGCTCATTCTCCGTCCTTCCTTGGTACTCTGCAATTCCTAGGGCTAGAAAAAACTATCTGCCCGAATAAAACCCACCCAGGTAGGCTCCATATGCTCTGCGGCCTTGGAATACTTTTTTTTAGAGCTGGCTAAGGACTATGTTAGGACTTGCAATCCTGTCTTCTCCTCATAGAGGATGTGAGCTTCTTTCAATCCTTGGTGAAGCATTTGAGCTACAGTGGTGGGTGCTTTTTAGCTCTGGGGTCCTCAGTCCCCAACCCAGTATATCAGCTAATGTGAAGACTCTCACCTGTCTCTTGCCAGAAGACTCCAACTTAGAATCATTGAATGGTTTGGGCTGGAGGGGACCTTAAAGATCATCTGGTTCCAACCCCCAACTTGGTACAGTCAGCTTTGTAACAATCTCATTTCCATCACTCTTTCAACATTATTTATGTTTTGTTTTGTTTTGTTTTCCTTTCAAAGGTAGTTTTACTTGCCATATTGAGAGGTTAAAGTGACTTTCCACCCACTGTGGGCAATTTAAGACTCTACCATGAGACAACTAAGCTATAGTGCCATTAGTCACTCGATCTCTACTTTTCTCTTTCATATGACACATCTTCCCCTCCTTCCTTGTCTGTTATTCAGCAAGGCATTTTTCTACCTTTCTCCTTCTCTGCATAAGCCAAAGTAAGAAGCAGAGCCGCTGTCTTCTCTCTGCCTGGCCCAGGGGTCTGAGCATCTGGATGGAAGTGCTGACTCCTCTTCTGTGCAGCATAGAAGATGTACCCTAATACCCTTTACTTTCAAGCAGAACTGGAGCTGGTCCAGCCCATGAAATCTGCCTAGAATCTCAATTTTCCTCTCCTTGCCTGCTGTCACCAGAGAAATCCCCATTACATCAAGTGCTTTTTCTGGTCCTTGGCTTGTTGAATTGCTGGGAAGGTGACTCAGGAGAATTTTGGGTCCCTGCCAGTCATTCACAAGCCAATAGCAGCAGAGGTAATTGTCACTCACAGCACTTGTGCCAAAATGTGGGCACAGGCCCGGGACTTTTCAGGAGCCCTTGAAATGTCATGCGATCTGGTTGTTCAGGGATTTTGGAGGGTCACCTGATCTCCTCTATCTGCCCCTATCAGCAGGTGTTCCCTAGGAGTTACTCTTTTTACTCAACATATGCATCTACAGTCTGACCTAACTGGAGATGATTGTAAATCACTTCCAAGAAACATTTTTACCTTTCCTCCTCCTTCTCTACCATCTATCACTAAAGAGTGGGTGCCTGTGTGTGAGCCTGCACTTCTGTCAGTGCCTTCCATCATGGCTGTTTGTTCTGCAGAGGACATTGTGTATAAAGGAATTACTACAACATATGGCCAACACTCCACACTTCATATGTTATTCATCACATTAGAGAGTCCGGCCACATGTCCTTCCTGCAGCCAGGGGAAAGTGCTGGCCCTGCTCCTGTCAAGTGGTCCTCCAAATCTGTCCCTCTGCAAGCAGCTTCATGGTCATTTGCAGACATTGCTGAGAGGTGAGGGTGGTGCCAAAAAGTTGGCAAGGGATGAAGTAATAAGGAAGCAACTTGTGGAAATCAGCTGAAAGAGGGGACAGTACAGACAGAATTATAGAGGGAGGAGTTCAGGTTTGTGAATGGAAGAGAAAGGGAATAAAAGAGTGATGACTTGAAGGAAGAAATAATGGACAGCTGGGTTTTGAAGGAGATGTAAAATCAACATTCTGGCCTCTCTCCTCTATTAAATATCTATTTGAGTTTGTTTTAAATCCCAGATAGTTATCCCAGGAGTCAAGTCTAAATTCAGAGTGGCTAATTGCAGCCTGACCTACTTGTCAGTCCCATTCTGGTGGCTTTAGGGTCTCACTTTCTGAACCAAGTGGTATTGTATGGTTGCTATGATCTAACCTAGAAGTGATTTTTTTTCCTCCCAAGTGAAACGACTGTGACGTAGGCCTCTGGGTCTGGGTACACCTGCCATGTTTTCTGTATGCCCACCCCAGTTCCTTCCCAGGAAAATCCTCTTCATGTCAGAAAAGGAGGATCCCTCCACATTTTGAGAACATATACTTTCAGAGGTGTACAGAAATCCTCTGCTTGCATAAACAGATGTTTGCCCAGGATTTTCCAGCCCATCCACAACAACTTCCTTGGTGAGACTGTGTGGAGGAGGAGAAGGCAAGCAGCAGGGTAGAAAGAGCCAGCTCTGCTTGGGCTGCACATTGGCCCCCTGCACATTCAGTGCTGCCAGATGGTCGAAATCTGCCAAGAGGCTTTAGGGGACTGATGTGGGGTGAATCTGCCATTGACCCCTTCTGAATTCAGCTTTCAAACCACAGCAGTCCCAGCCAGAATTAAAAACTACAACGTTCTCCTTGAACTCACAAAATAGTTTCAGTGGGAGAGGAGCTTTGGAGGTTTCTTGTCCAACTCCCTGCTCGAAGTAGGGCTAACTTCAACATTAGGCAAGGTTGCCCAGAACCTTGCTCAGTCTAATTTTGAAAGTCTCCCAGGACAGTGATTCTTCAACCTGTCTTGGCACCTGTTCCAGTGCTGATCCACCCTTATTATAAAAATATTTTTCTTTTATGTCCAACCAAACATTCTCCAAGCCTAAAATTGCTCCACACACAGCCTCAGAAGTGCTGAGTAGAGGGGAATAATAATTTGGTTTGGCCTGCTGGCTACACTCTCATCATTGCAGCCAGCTACACATTAGCCTTCCTTGCTGCAAAGGCATACTGGCAGAGTGATGTTCAGCTTTTGCTTACTGGGAGTCTCTGGCATTCTTCTTCAGAGCTACTCTCCAGCCAGTTAGTCCGCACCCTGTAGTGTTACATGGAGGGATTTCAACAGGTGGAAGACTTTGTTCTTGTCCTTATTGAACTTCATGAAGCTCCTGTCATCCAGTTTCCCTGGGACCTTGAGGACCTTTGAATGGCAGCCGTGCCCTTCAGCGAGTCAGCCACCCCCTTAAATTTGGCTTCGTTCCTGAAGCTGATGAAGGTGTCTTCTGTCCCATCGTTTAGGCTACTGATGATCAGGTATACCCTTCTTTCTGGTTCATTGTGCAGAAGAAGCAGAGTACTTCATGATGCTTCTGTTACTGTGATTTACAGTGTGGAACGTCAGAGGCCCTTTCCAGCTTCTGAAGTATGAAAACAGTATGAAGCTCCTTCTACCTTTAAGAGGATGCAGGTTAAATAGACAAGACAGAGAAATGGCAGGAAAAAAAAGATACCGAGGGATGTTTTGGCCTGCTTGATCTGACATTTCAGGCAGTTTCAGTGCTGGGAGTAGAAGTGTGTTTGCTGAGTGTTAGGACAACATGACGAACATGCCCTTGGCTGCCCAGCTCACTGTGCTAGGTTATTATCCAGCCTGCAGATAAGCTGAGGAGATTACTTTTCTCCCTCTCCCCTCACCTGGCTTTTTAAACCCGGAAAGAACTATCCCCAAATACTTGTGTCAGGGAAATGTCCAGGATGGAGGTTTATCAGCTCTGCCTCATGGAGGGGATATGTATGTTAGTGCATGGTATGGCATGGGGCTGAGAGCTGCCCCAAAGGGAGGCAGCCCTGAGGGCAGGACCCCATCCCGACGTGCCCCTCACCCCAACCCACCAGCCCCCTCCTCGGTGAGCTCAGGGTTTCAGCCGTTAAAGAAATTGAGGAAGTAGTAAAATCTGCTAATGCAATAATAGTAATTAATAACAATAATGGGTGCTTTTAATGTATTTTGGCATGATTTATTAGGCAGGGAGTGCTGTTGGAGAGCAGAGCACTTTGCAGGCGAGAATAAAAAGGCAAGGTGACTGGGCCCTAAAGTGCGCATCTGGGCATGATTTGGAGAGGCGATTTATCGACACCATAAATGACGGCTTTTTCGAGCAGCTTGTTTTGGTGCCTATGCGGGAAGATGTAACTCCTGATTTAGGGCTCTGTTCAGCAGTGCTGACTCTCCAGGTGGGACTCCTGGGGGGGTCCCTCATAGCAGAGGAGAGGCTGGGCAGTTCTGCACGGTGTCACCTGGCTTGCCATCTCCTGTGTACTCTTGTGCCCATGCCATCAAAGGTGTGTGGTGCCCACACCCCGGACATCAAGAGAAGTATCTCACCTGCTTCAGTGCTGCGAGCTGGGGCTGGTGCCCCTCAAAGGCAGCTGCTGGGTTCCTCAGCCCTCCATCCCTCCTACCGTAGCAGCATGATGATGTGCAGCCCAGGCTCAGGTCTGGCCAAAGCTGTCAAACCACCAGGAAGGGTTACTTCTGCTCCTAGAAACAAGTTGGTTCTGCAGGGGTGAAATGTGGAAGGCAAGGGAGAAGAGTGTCCTTTGCAGCACTTAGTTGACATTCCCATTGATCTCAGTGATTTTGTGTCAGCGCAGTGGTAGGAGTTGGCCTCTGCGCTAGAGCCTTGCCTGGGTGAGCAGACATCTCTCAATGGGTTTTATTAATATTATTATTATAGGGCCTGAGGCATATTAAGAGCCTGCCAGGACGCAGCACTCCCTTCCTCAAGGTTTCAGTCGTGACAGGGGAGGCATCGGGGAGTGGATATGGTGCTGCGGTCCGTAGCAGCAAGGGGCAGAGGTGTGAGTGCCAAGGACTCAGCAGCATCATGTTGGCAAGGGCAGGTGATGGTTTGCTCCTCATTAGGGGTGCCCCCTGCAAGGCCTGCGCAGGATCGGTGAGCTTCAAACCAGGCAGCAGGAAAACTCTTGAGGAGAAAGACAACAGAGAATACTAGGCTGAAGGGCAAAATAAATTAAAGCAAACAAACCAGAAAATCAGTCCTTAAAAACACTGGACTCAGCTTGGATGTCACCCCTGCCTGGGCATGCAAGGGAGATGTAGGAGCATGGTGGGGAAAGGGGATGGGGAGGATCCTCAGCCACACAGCAGGGTGTGGACTTTTCTTAGGGCTCATCAAGCACCTTTTAATGAATGGCTGAATTACTGGGGGTCAGATGAAACAGTAGGCAAGGTATAAACGAGAAGGAGCCTCGGAGGAGCAAGAGGAGTGGTGAGGGGGCTGTGACCATGCAGTGCCAGGAGCAGAATGAGGGGAACCACAGGTGGGAGACGCAATTAAAGAGCTGAGCCAAAGCCAATGAGCTGCATCTCTAACTTGTGCCAAGCTGCTTGCAGAGTCCCCATCCCAGGTGCTGAGCATCCCTCTGGGATTTTTAATTCACAAAGGCAGAAGGATGCAGTCCATGAGCTGGGACAGGCTCATGCGGCTCCTCTCCCCAAGCAGGGTTGTCTTTTACCAGGCAATGCGCTTCAGGGCTCACTGAGCTTTCACTGACAAGGGCAAAACCCCTTGGGTACAGACCCTCACTTTGAAGGGTCCATGTGCACTAGCCATAAGGCAAAATATTCTAAAATTGGGGTGTGAGGGATGCATCTATGTGAGGAGGCAGTTCTTAACTGCAAATGGCTGACGCTCCAGTACCTCGGAGCGGCAACTCTTCCGGCATCATATGCTCATCTCTGTGCGGGTTTTTGCTGACGGGTATGATATATGCATACAAAGTATTTTGTTATTGTTATTATTACCCAAAGTTATGGATCAGCTTGAGAAACTCAAATGCAGTAAATCACTGGGACTGGGGTAGCATTAGTCTCAGGGCTCTGAAGTAAATAATGCATGAAATATACTGACAGCAGTGTCTGACAGATCCTTATAAACAGCATCTCTCTAACGAGTGCAGAGCTGTTAATAGCAGGGCTGGATTCAGGGAGAAAAACACTGAAATTTCTCCACTTTCAGGTGAAATGATGCAGAGGGACAAACGTCAGCCCTTCCTCATCCCTGAGGACCGGTAACTGATTTTAGGAGAGGGATAAGAGTTGAGAGGGTCAAAACCAGAGTGGCAGCTCCATATCCAGCCGTGACGTGGACTTGATCTCCCTTCTCCTTCCCCACTTGCACAGGGAAGGTGGTGAAGGGCTGTCCCCAGCCTGCTCTGCCTTCACCCTGGTACCAAGTGCTTTGAGATCTTTGGAGAGGGAGGGCTTCAGGCATGCTAAGTACTATTATTATTTTTTTAATAATCGAAAGACATCCTGGGAATTACAGATCTATGAGCTCTCTTTCAGTTCCAGCCAAACTGATTGTGAAGCTAATTAAAGACAGGCTAGTACGATGTTCGGGTAAGTATAACATGACAGGGTCAATCCAGTATGGCTTCTGAAAAAGAAAATTGTGCCTTTTTGAGCTGCAAGTATTTTTTTTGTTGTTGTTTTCTTTTTTTTTTTTTTTTTAAGTTTAATAAAATAAGATAAAGGTGATCCCCAGCAGATGTAATATACTTTGATTTTCATAAAGCCTTTGATAAGGCCTTTCACACAAAATTGTGAAGGGAAATAAAGAGCCACGGGAGAAGGGGCAAAGTCTTCTCATGGATTAAAACCCAGTCAAGTGTTAGTAGGCAAAGAACAGTTGCTTCTTCGTGTGGAGAAAAGTTAATAGTGGGAGTCAGTACACACTGTGGAGGTGTTTAGTCTGCCCTGTGTTATGTGGCTAGCATGTTGGTACTTTGGTGATGACTCAAGAGGATGGGACCAGACTCCTTTCAGTGGTGTCCAACGATAGGATGAGGGCCAAGAGGCACAGATGGAAGCACAGGAGGTTCCATCGAAATATGAGGAAAAACGTCTTTACTTTGAGGGTGCCAGAGCATTGGAACAGGCTGCCCAGAGAGATTGTGGGGTCTCCTTCCCTGCAGACATTCAAGACCTGCCTGGGCGCATTCCTGTGCGACCTGCTCTGGGTGAACCTGCTTTAGCAGGTGGGTTGGACTAGACGATCTCCAGAGGTCCCTTCCAACCCCAACCATTCTGTGATTCTGTGACTCCTGGTTTGACTAGTGGGAAATATAGCAGGGTTGTCAAAAGGCATAGGAGATGCTGAGAGCGGGCCCACCCCATCGCGTGTTCTGCAGGCTCACTGCACAGGCTGTGGAGAGGCAGCAGGACCTGCTCCCAGGGCTTGGCCTGGCTGCTCCGGGGTCTTCTCCTGGGGCCAGGTTCTCCCCGATCTTACCAACCAAAGGCAGGCACGGGCTGCTGCCTCCGTGAGTCAGCAGGATTTAGAGGCACCATGGGGACAGGGCAGCAGGATGACGGATGAGCTATAACGTGGATGAGCGTATGGTAATGCAGACTGCAAAAATAGTCTCCACTTCAGCTGTACAGTGATGAGCGCTGAGCTCCCGGGGCTCCTTGGAGGGAAGAGATTGGGAGTCATGGTGAGTAACTCGATAAAAGCTTCTTCAGTGGGTAGCGTCAATTCCAAAAGCGTAGAGGATGCTTGGTTGCCTTTAAGGGACAGGAAAACAATAGGGAATATGTTATAAAAAATGACATTATCTTGAACACTGGCTACACCCTCATTTAAGACAGCATGTAGAATTACCCGAGGGCCGTGAAGCATGGTTAGTAATCTCACAAGATTTACCTACAAGGAGGCAGTCAGTTGGACTGAACAGGGTTTCCTTTTTCACTGTAGCAAGCTCGCAAAAAACATGCAAGCGCCATTTCTCTCCCATAGCTTCTCCCGTCTCTTGCCTTGCCGCCGTGCCCTCTACCGTCCCTGCGCACGCAGTGCCTCCGCTCGCTCCCGGCACCCTCCAAAGGGAGACGGCAAGCACCAGCCACCCGCAGCCTCCCAGAAGAGACACGCTAAAGGCTTATAATTGAGTTATTTGCACTAATGAAGGGTGCAGTGAAAACTGATCAGACCCTCCTTTTTCTGTCCTTCTGTAACACTGGAACAAGAGGTCACTTGGAGATGCTAATGGTGGCTTAATTTAGATCACATGAAAGGAGACACTTTTTCACACAGCAGGTAGTCGGTCTGTGAAATCCACACTGCCTCTGGAGGTCAGAGAGTCAAACGCTGCAGAAGGATTTATCAGGTTTCTGGGTAATGTTTTAAACAATAATAACTATTAATGCTGAGGATGCAGAAGCACACTGGGGACTACGGTTGGGAGGGACCCACTGTGCATAGCATGGTGCCTGGCCAAAGCAGGAGCAAGTGCTGGCCCCAGTTGCTTTTAGTCTCAGGAGACAAAGAAAGGCGGCGTTGGTTTGGTTAGATAATGGTGAAAAAGCGGCACCCAAGCTCAAGGCCTCTGTTTTGCACTTTTTCTTCTCCTGCAGCAGCTCTGTAGCCCTGAGCTCACGATAGTGGTTCCCCTCCCTTGGTGTCAGGACAGCTCTGCTTTCCAGCCGTAAATCAGAGCCGTTCACTCTGATTTTAAAAGAGAGAGAGAGAGAGAGGGATGGAGGGAGGGATAGAAAGCCCACAGTTGTCTTTATCCTGGAAGAGTCTTCCTGTGATACGCAGTGCTCTGGGTGAAGCTTTTGTGAGCTGTCTCAGGGTACAGCCTCACCTGCACTTCTGACCCTTTTCCTGGGTCTCTTCAACATGGTGCCTCTGGGTTGGTGGCTTCATCACTCCTACAGTCAGTTCTTGGCACGCTCCTGCTCTTCCCATGCATTGCCTGTGGCATTGTAAGCTACTTAGCAAATCTGACTGGACCTGGGTATTGGTGGATTTTCCCTGTGGGCAGCATAGGCCTGTGGATTGTGATAGTGTTGAAGAGCGATAAACATGTAAAGGTGTTTAAATTTACCAGCAAGAACAAAGCAGAACAGGGAAAAACACCTTCAAAGCCATTCCTGTCTCTGTACCCATGTTTGTCTGACCCACAGTCCTGGAAAGGCCTTTAGCCCCAGAAAGTTTGGGACTCAGTCTGTTGTTACTATTATTCTTGCTGTTGATAAAACCAGCTCGAGTCCTTTTGTCTCTCTGTTCACACTTTGACAACTGGGGCTGTCTAGACTCAGTGTAGAGAGCTTTGCAGGGGATTGAGCCAGGACACTAGCAGTCCTTGCATTGTCTTTCGACTCTTTGCTGCAAAATGGCTGTAAGGAATAGATTTTTGAGTGTGTCTCCATGTAGGTAGCTGAAGAATCAATTCAGTAGGTGTACGGTAAAAGTGATCATAATCCACTTGAGGGATGGTCTTCAGAAACTCTCACAGGCTTTTCTAATTCCAGCATCGTTGCAGCAGCTCTCCAACTATCTCACCTGCTTTTCCCCTTCTCGCTGTTTGTTACTGCTTCGGTAGTTGGCTGTGTTTAAATATGTCAACCTGAGTTTTTTTTCGCTCTTCTTGTTTCTTGTGTTCCTCTAACAAGCAGCTTCCAACAGAACAAACAAGCAAGGCAGGAACGCTCCAGGCAAAAGGGGTGTTTTGTGTTTGATTTGAATACATACATATTTTTCTTGGTTAAAACTTGTGATACTCATCAAACACATACAGGAAGGCTGTGAATAAGACCTTTCTCTTTCTTCCTCTCTGACACACACCCTGTCTCATGCGAGCACCTTCTCATTTTCACTCTCACTGTCTGATTCTCTGTGAAGCACAGTCTCTCTCATATCCTCTCACGCATGTTCGATAGTCTCATCCTCACTCCTGCTCTGTCATCTGCACAGAGCCACCTTCTCACCTCAGCAGACCCCGGCTCCTGTGCACTCTTGCAGGTGACTTATGTACACATGCACAGCCACCTACATGCTTGCAGGGGCTTTATTATGAGAGGAAAATTTCTGTCAAACATATGGGACTGAATATAACTACAGTGGTGATGGTGGGAGAGAGGCGAGCAAGACAGGGCTGGGAATTGTCGCCCTTTGGAGACATGAAGCGCTACTCAGGTGGAAGGGAGATCATGGCCCCAGAGTACTCATCCCTTCTGCCATGTACAGACAGGTATGAGCGTCACTAATTCACATCCCCTCGTGTGCAGACTCTTACTGCTCTCCCTTAAAGTTTCCCCGTTGCCCTTTTTCGTACATCCTTCCCCCTCCTTTTTGTCTGTCAGGTCCTGATCACATCACTGTCACGGCTGCTATGATATCAGCGTTTTCTGACAAGTGTATATGCTTCTGTCACTCCCAGCAAAGCTCTTTAGCACCCAGTCTGCCTCCGGATCTGAGCCAAGGTAGTACTACTGGAAAGCACGATCAACAGAATCTAATATTTCTGCATGCAGAAGATTACATTCCTGCTAGAGCTGACTGCATGTTTTCAGGATATCCCACTTTCAAATAAGCCCTTAAAAATGGTGTTTTGTCTTTATGAGGAATGAGCATTCTGTGATTCTGTGAAATTCACTGCTGTTCATAAAAGGGAAGAATACTCTGGGCATTTCTCTCATGAATGCCCAAAGGTCTTCTCCCTCTTCCCCTGAGTCAGTCTCTGTATTTGGCCTCCTGGAGCGGGCTACTGCACAGAGGGTGGTCATTTAAAAAAAATTTTCCTCAATTTTCTGCCACCTCCAAGTTTCCAGTGCTGCCTGAGGTGTTGAACACTTTGTTCCCAGCTGCACGGCAGGGATGGCCATGTGGCCTCTCCTGACAAGGGGGTAATGAAAACATATCGACTGCCATGATGTGGGCCATAGACGTGCTTCAGAGAAAGCCAGTTTAGGCTCTTTGTCTGGGAAATGGCCATGTGCCTCCGTAGGGACTGTGAGTGGCTTGGAGCGTGCACAATTCGGAAGAAATTTCAGGTTTTCCAATTACCGTAGCGGTGGCTGGTAACCTTCCAGCAAAGAGATGCTGGAGCATAGTGTTCCTGTGGCTCCTGCTGGGCTCAGCCAGTGCTTGTGTTTGAACTGGCACCAGGCAAGCTAGGAAGCAAAGAAATTATTAATAGGGAATGCAAGGAAGAGGAAAGGTGTTTAAATGGTTCCCACTTTGCATGTCTAACTCAGGATCTACCCTTCTGCAATTTCCCAAACCAGTGCCCAAATCCACTGGCAAACTTCTCAGAAGCATAACTCATTAAGCTTTTGTACATCGTAAGATAAGGACCTTCCTTGCCTAGGCCATCAAGCAGTGGTATTGACTCTCCAGGACATTTTAAGGCTATTTATATCACAATAAAGCCATTTTATTAGCATCATCAATCAAGAGAGACCGCATTTTGGCCTGGAAATGATTCTGCTTGAGTTTCTACAAAGGAGAAGGGTGAATAATTATGGGGTGCATTATCTTCAATCTCATCGAAATCTCCTAATTGAAACCACATATGAGAGTAGTTTATTGCTTACAAAATAGATGGCAGAGGCATTGCTAATGTACCTATGGCAAGTACACCCTTTTAGTTAATGGCGAGGTAGAGATTGGTTTTTCAGTAGGTGACATGGCTGTGGCAGAAGCTATCCTTGTCCACATCTGGGCGAGCAGCTGGTTCCTGGCACATGCTCTTATCTGAAGCTTCTTTCCCATGCTGAGCTGAGCTCAAGGCACTCGGTGTCTGCAGCTCATCTTGTCTGGAAGCGCCTGCCGTCGGGTACCGGCCAATCCCACTGGCAGCTTTGTGTGTTTTGACAGCGTGTATCTGCTCCCCACAGTGGGGCTGGGGTCTCCATACGGGGTGCTGAGAGCTGGTGGCTTGAGTCTTGGTCAAGTGGCACAGCAAAACTTCCTAGCTCAGGGCTTGCATGTAGCTGGAGTCACAAAATAGGCAGGAGTGGGAGGGGGTGTTTGCAGCTCTCCTCCTCCAGGATTTGGCTGACCCCCTTGCTGCTTTTCTACTGTCAGCTCAGCACAAGGGAGCAGACCTGCAGGAGCAGCGGTTACTCAGGTAGGGAGAGTGTAGTTTAACATTGCCTGTGGGGGCCTCTGAGACTGAATAATGGCAGGGCTTGAAAGCTGTTACAGATATTTGATAATTAATTGGCTGGGAAATCAGTTTATTTTAACGACTGCGGTTAAATAAAGAAGAAAGATAAAAGGACTGCATGTTCCTGCAGTGCTAAACTACTTTCAGGGACAGAGAAAGCCTATTACATGGCTGCTTTTATGCCAACAGGGGCTTTTAGTTCTTGTGAAGGCTCTTCTGAAAAGTGGCTGAAATCTTTTTCTTCCCTGAATCGCAGCAGTTTGGGTTTAAGACAAAAAAGGCTGAGGGGTGGTTTATTACCAAGGATCCATCATGGGGAGGAGGACAGGGGAGTGGAGCTGCTGCTGTAACCTCATGGTTCACCTCTGGCCGGATACTTACTGCAGAGCGGTTCCAGTTGTGGTTTATCACCATTTTATACTGCTCTAGTGGGAGCAATGCATGCAGCTCGGTTAACCTCATTTGTCTTTGCGAGTACTGGCTGCTCACACACACACACAAGGAAGCATCATGGAGGGAAGACCTGTAATAGTCTGGTACAAACAAATAATTTTGTGTGCTCTCCCTACCCCTCAGTGGCTGTCTGGGACTGACCCTCTTTTCCCAGCCTAAAGAAGGACCATTAAGTGTAGAGTCAGCGAGAAGCTGGTATCAGTTCCAATTGAGTTAGGGGTCTCTTATTTTCCAGCTTATTGGAGGTATCATTCATTGTTCAGTGGGCAAATCTGTCCCTTGAGGAAAAACACCACACACCCTGGTCCTGACCAAAGAAAGAGGGCATGACTGGGAGCTCAGGACAAAGGTTTTGGAGAGTCTCTTTGTTTTGTCTTTTGTATGTGTCTATAGCAAGAGGTTTTTTGTGTGACTGTGCATATTAGAGACCTCAGCAGCAATGCTGAAAGAGAGCAGGATCCGTTCCTTGCTGGAGACTGTGCTTTGGATGTGAACTTTCACCTCAGACCAGTGTATCTCTTCCTGAGGGTTGTACAGCAAGTGTGGGTATGTGAACAGAATTTCCAGTGCAGTCATATTTGTCAGAGTCTGGAAAGAGCCTACAACACCATCTGTTTTAGTGAGAGGAGAAGGGATTAAACTGCAGGAATCACGAGATCTGTACAATACATGAGAGCAAGCCAGATGATCACAGCACATCTTTTTTCGTAAGCTAAGAATAACTTAAACATCCTCTCATTTAGGGTTTAATGTCAAAATTAACTAACATTTCACTCCTGTCTCACAAATCCCAAACTGCTCTCACTGCCCCCAGTACTGATGCTTACCCTACTGCAGATTCGAATTCAATGCAGACCCCCACCACGTCAAGTGAAAATTTAAAAGAATTAAAAACCAAAAAGAAGCCCTTCAGTCTGGTGGAGGTACAGCATGAACCTCTCATCTGTTGCCCTGGAGTACTCTAAATTGAACATCTTCACAGGAGAATTTAGGTCTACATTGTCCCACCCAAAGGCTGTGAGGTCCTGTGTGAATGTCAGGCCGTGCCCAGACGCTGGGGATGCACACACACCCATCAGGGGGCATGATGTCACCTCGCCGGCACGGCTGATGAGAGCCTACCTCTAGCCAAGTGTAAACTCAGAGCAGGCTACAAATCCTCATCTTTTAAACATTCCCTGGATCTAAAACCTCCTGCCAGCTGGAGCTGCTTTTAGCTGAGCAGACTGAAGTGGTGTATTTAATGAATTCAGTTAGAGTCTGGTGCAAGGAAGCAGGGCTGATCCTCATCTAGTGTAAATCTCAGCTTCCCCATTTACTTTAGTGGTGCCTTGTTGACCCTTGATTTATGCCACCTGAAGCCCCTGTTCGGCATCTCTCCATACAGCCCTGGACTTCTGGAAGTTATTTAGAGCAAGTGACCTGCCAGAAGAATACAAGTAGGAATCCAGCCTCAGACCAGCCAGGGCCTACGTGAGTAGCCTCAGACCCAACGGTGTCAGAATCTGAACTATGAGTTAGACATCTGTACAGGAGGGAGCTCTGCAGGGAAATGGTTTACCTGTACTGAGGATAAGCTGGGCACAGGGCAGAAGTTTCATTTCACAGCAGGCTCTTGGGAGATGTGAGGTTGTCAGTGGATCCAGGCAGGAGATCTCTGGGTGAACACTTCCAGTAGGATTAAGCAGCATTGTCTTCACTAAGACATGTGAAGGGTTTACATTCTGTGTTGCCGCCATTAGAGCAATCTCTGTGGTTATACCTGCACTGTCGTAGGGAACCGAGCTGGAGTTCAGGCTCCAGAGCACAGGGCCGAGTGACCCAAGCCAGTTGCCTTCAAACCATGGGGAGGAGGAGCTTGTGCTTTAGCCAGTCCTTTCTGCTCTTGTTGCATGTCCCTGGGCAGATCCGAATTACAGAGAAACAAAAGCATCCTCTCTCTCGCAGCAGTGCTAAGATAGGCATGCCCAGAGGTGGCACCTGGGTTTGTGAAGGCTGTTTTGAAGCTATCACTGCCCCCTCTCACTACCCCTACACAACCAATACACACCAAACAAAGTTTCATATGAGACAGGTCCCGTTGTAGTTTCAGCTGTAAAGTCGTTTCATCTTATGACTTTGCTCAACCTATTTTTCTCCTTCCTCAGTGCCTCCCTATGTATAAAATGGGCACTGTAATACTTCTCCTCCACAAAGCACAAGAACTCCAGTTCCACAGCACACTATATTATTACGATTAGTAGGATGGCAAGGAGATCCAGCTGTGGGAATTATTCCTGACCCCCTTTCTCAATGAGTTGTACCTTTATCCCATTCTTTTTTCCAAACACGAGGTTTTAAGCCAGCTCCTGGCTTTCACGCCAACAGCAGAAACCCCATCAAATAGATCTTGACATTTCTTTTTTTTTTTCTGCTCTTCCTCTCTCCTCTGCTATTTATTTATTTATAAACATGTCCTCTTCTGCAAGGCATATTGTGCATGTGGGGATGAAGGTAAGCTCAGATCAAAGCTCTTGGGAGTTCTCCCTCCTAGCAACTTCTCTACCTTCCTTGCAAGTCTTGTTCAGATGCCTCCTTGCGCAAGGCCGGACAGTGGACAAAAGTAGGCTGTTAGGGAGAGGCAAAATTTAGCAAAGCTGCAAGTAAAGGCGAGTAAGTGGCATTGAGCATTGCCTAGCTGTTACAGCTTTGCTGTGGTTTCCACTTAAAGGAGTTTTTCAACACACAAGGTAAATACAGCATGCAAGTCTGAAGTTTGCAGCATTTTGTTCTGTGATTGTAGGACACTCATGGGACAGATTTTCAAAAGTATGTCATTTTAGGCAGCAAGAGAAAGGGCATATTGGTAAAGGAGCTCACTGTGCCAAGTGTTATTTTGAAAATGTTGTTCTTGTGTGTAAGTTTGCGAGCTGGTAGGCCCAAAAGCAGTTTGACAAATCTGGTTTTAATTTCAATGTTAAGCACTTTGGAAAAATAAAACTTCACTTGTGACTTCTAAATGCCTGACAACGTTACTCAAAGTGCATTTAGGAATACAACCATATGTCAATGGCTTTTGGAAATAATAACACTTTTAGCCTTTGCATCAGTAGTTTTTAACCTGACCATGGATAACTTCTAACAGATCCAGTTTATGAAAACAGAACCATATATATGCCAGTTAACTCCAGCGCAGTACATAGAGGCCTTCAATCTTGCTAAGAAATATCTAGCTGTATAGGAAGTGAAAATAGCTAAAAAACATCACTTCATCTGAAAGAAACTTGCAAGAGGAGTTGTCTTCTCCTGACATGTAACTGAACTCTGCTAGGTAGGTGGTAAAAGTAGTGAGACCAGGTCATTGTAGTTTGTTCTCCCTGCAGAGACTGTGAAGCTGTTCCTTGCACAGTTTATACATCTTCTGGTCCTCAGCCCAACTTTGCTTTAAACATCTGAAACAACAGAGGCTTCCTTGGTTTCCTTGGGAGACTCTTCACAAGACTAGCACTTGCAGATGACAAAAAGTTTTTCCTCAAGTTTGAACAGACATATTTCTGTTTTTCTGACCCATCACTCCTTTCTAGACCCCTACGCATCTTACTAAATAATTCCTCTCTTCTCTCAGTGCTTTCAGCTTTCAAAGAGGTATAGCTTGTCAACATGTCCCTTTTAAGTCCTCTCTTAGTCAAGTTATACATATTTAATGTTTTTAAGCTTCCCTTAGATGCTGATCCCTTTCCAGCCCTTGATGGATTTTGTTGTTGCTTGTCTCTGAATTCCTTCCAATTTCCCAATATCATTCTGGTAACAAGGTGCCTGGGATTGACTGCACCAGTCCAGGTGCACTTGGTATTTGGTGGCAGTTGTTTTTGGGCGGAATTAAAAAAAGAAGCAGCAGAATCTCTCAAAAGGAATCTGCTTCTTGGTCTCCTCTCTGAGAGCATTATTTCACGATGGTATTTCGGGACTGGCTTTAGATATGGAAATGAGAGCGTGTGTCTTGCTCAGAAGCTGTTCTCTGCTTTCAAGTGGTAGAGAGATGGAAAAGGGGAAGAGGGGTTAAGCTCCTCAAAGACTTTGTCTACATTAGGCTTTTTTCTTCATATTTCCCACTGTTGCTTGCACGGGTGCAGCTCAATCCACAGTGGCACTGCTGACAGCTCTGGCACAGGCAGGGAAGCTAACACGTTTCGCTACACATCGTCTCCGCAATCTCTACAAGCCCTGACTCCACCAGCGACGCTGCAGCAGCGGGAGCTGAAGAGGGAAAAGGTCAGCTGTAAATAATAACTAGAGTGTTTGCACATCAAGGAGGTGTCCCTTGTTTAAATGCAGCAGCTGGGAGTGAGCAGGCAAGATGAGCACACTTTCTCATTCATCCCGAAATGCCACCCTACACAGTCAGCTGCTGGCGGCCCAAGGACAACGCTTGGAAGAGGGGATGATAACTTAGTTGAGCCACCCCTGATGCTCTCATGATCTCAGATAAGAAGGAGAAGTTAAGTCTTACTTTCCCTACTATTGTTCCTATTCCTCCTCTGATTTGCTTCTCCAACGAGTTTCAGGGCTGATTTCTCCTTGCTGTGGGTCCTTGCCTCCCATCTGCCCAGGACAAGGGCTAATGCTTCACATGTGATATTCTTTTTTCTCTTTTGGAGAAGGAGCAGTATGAGATGAAATGGACATTAGGATCCACAAAATAGAAAGTGCATTCCCATGTCTCAGGTTGCATGCTCTTCACATATTTGAAGGAATTATTTCATGTAGTACAAAACAGGAGACACCTGTGATTTTCACATAACACTTAAATCTGGTATTCTTTCACAGCCTTGTACCAATTAATGGTTAACCGACAAAATTCTCAGCTAGAAAGTATCACCAAGATGAAGATGCTAATGAGTTTAAAAAAAGAAGAAGGGGGCAGGGGGCTGAGAAATGCCTGGGGATAAGAAAGGCAGAGTACAGACTTACAAGGTGGAATGCGAGCTGTCATTTGAAGAAGAGACCAACTTACATTTGCTTGGGGCTAGATTAATAGGCTTTTATAGGTGGGAAAGATCATGAAGTTATGTAGATGGTGATTCATATAGTCTTATAAGGAGGTGTTCCACCTCTCCTCAAAGCATCTGCCACTAATCACGGGACAGTGGTCACTGGACCAGGTGGTCCAGTGCTCAGATCTTGTGATATTCATTTGTTGCTGCTGTCATTCCCATTTGCTTCCTCGAACGTTCAGGTGTGGACATCTGGGCACTTAGTTCCTCCTGCCTCCATGGAGAGGTACTGCCACTGGAGGTCCATTGGCCACTGCCAGTACCTTGGTCACTGCAGGCATTGGGGCTGGTGGCCAGCATCAGTCCCTGAGGAGCCTTTGGCAATAATGTGATTGTCTGTTTGGCTGTATTTCCCATGTCAGAAATGTTCCCAGAGGCAGTTCATGGCTTTGGGCCACTGGCAGTCATCTCTTCCTGACCTGTCGAGGGCTGCTGCCAGTCCTGTGGACATGTCCTGTGTTTGCAGCAGCCCTGGTGACACATGATGACGCTGTCACATGGCCATGTGGGACAGCATGCCTTTTGGAATTGGGCCACAGTACCACGGCATGGGCTGTTTTACAGGCTTGCACGTGCCTCTGCATATGCGATTGTGGGAGGGAGAGTCAGTGAAGCCCCTTGTCACCTCTCTTCCATACAAAATACATGAGGTGATGCCCCAGAGCTCTGGTTTTCGTTGTTTTGATCTGAAGCTTTGTAGTCCCCTCCCTTGAGCAAACCACTGGAATCCACAAGCTGGGAAGTGCTATTTGCATCGTCATGTCTCTCTTCAGCTGCGAGAGGTTGATTTGCAAATCTTCCCCTTGCTCTGTGAAAGCCTCTGATGATACCTCCTGCATTTTTAGCCTGTGGCTGGGGTGGGAGGGAGGGACCTGAGACCACACAAAATGCTTTGAAGTTCCCTCTAACATCGTTCTCCCATTCCTTGTTGTATTCTTGCTGTCCCTTGTCTGCACCCACTCTCTTCTGACCTGCCCTCACTCCATTTCTCTCTGCTTCCCTTTCTTTCAGAGCTGCTCTTTGCATTACTAATTTGTGGCGTTATCTCATTCCTTAGTAGCTCTGCCAGCTGCCTTGATGTTTCTCACCAGCTTTTGCCTCTCTCCCTCTTCTTTCTCTCCCCCCCTCGCCACCCCGTGATGTAGCTTTGCCTCTCTCCATCTGCCCGATTGTCTCTCCCCTTTTTATCTGGGTGCTGGAGCTCCAGGTGCTGTCATTCTCCGCGACAGCACGGAACGTTTCAGATTGCCTCTGCGGCTGGATAATTACCAGATACAGAGTCACGTGGACTTCCCAGCCAACCCCTCCCTTCTTCTCCTGTCAGAGGAGGAGATCACATCTCTGAAATGCACTTTTTATTTTTATTTTGTTTAAATACAAGGGAAAACTCTGGAGACAGCTTTTCTGGAGTTATCTAGTGATGACCACATAAAAGTTACCTACAAAGCACTGAGAGTTCAGGTAGAAGAAATAGGTGATTTCCAGTACTGAAGCTTGTGAAGGAAGATAAAGGGGATTATAGTCTGTAGGGGCCCCTTATTATTGCTCCCATTCCTATACTCAATGTATCCCTCAACCAGAAAAAAGTCATAATGGTGCAGAGACTCATTAGTAGCTATTTGGTTTCTGGTCCAGTCACAAATCTGGCATAGAAGCCAATATCCTGTTAACATAAGCAACCAATTACTATTGTCTTTCAGTAAACTTCATTCCTAAGTGACCACAGGTACTTTTAAAATGTCAGCCCATGTCTTAGTGATGGTGAAAGTACAGGGTCCTTATTGTGAGCACAGTGCAGCCAAAAGGCAAATAATCTGGCAATGTTCTCCACTGCTGTTCTGCATCATCTCTGCTATTCCCTGTTTTCCCCTTTTGATGCTGCAGGAGCCATTTGATGCTGTGGGAAGCTGCGGACAGCTGAGCGAGGCATATGCTCCTGGTTGGACACTTCGCTAAGACTGTGTGATCAGTAGCTGATTAGCATCACCTAATCATGCTGGCTCAAGATCAAAGCCAGGATTCTGACTGGACCGAAAAGGGACACTGATGAGTCCTCGGGTAACCCAAAAGTGAAAGAGGGAGCTCAGGGTCTGTCTCCTCAGCAGTCTCTTCCTCCTGACAGATCTCAGTGCAAGATGCTGATCCAAGCTGTCAAAGCATTTGGCATTTCTGCAAGCATCAGCCAGAGAGCAGTTCTGCCCCTCTGCACACATGGGGAGCAGGCGTCCTCTGGCAGGAGCCCTGTAACTGGAGACAGTCACTCAGATATGCACCTCAGAGTGGGTAAAGAGCCAGCCAAGGGTTTCCTGACTACACTGTAAAGAAATTGAAGGTTTTTCCTATGTTTGGTGGGGTATAGGAGAACCTGGTACTGTGGTGGTAGAACTCAGTCTGAGGCTTTTTCTGTATTTTCAAGTATTAAACTGTACTGGAGTCTGGCTGGGATGGAGTTAACTTTTTTCATAGCAGCTCATATTGTTACTATAAAGAAGGCATTTCTTCTTGAATGGATGTGGACTGGAGTTTTTCATGCAGGCATACTGATCCCCAGAAGACGGGAAGAACAATAAATCTTGACAGTATAAGTTCTCTTATTTTGATATAGTTACATCCACCCCAGGAGATCACTGGCATAACAATTACTGTAATTTTTGCCTTGATTTCTGGTTGTTGGGGTTTTTTTTTGTTGTGTGTGGTGGGTTGTTTTTGTTTTTTCTCTACAGATGGAAACCTATACTCTTAAATGGTAATTTTAACAGAAAGAAAACCCATGTGAGACCAGCTATGTGTCTGCCAGTGGGAGCCCATGCAGCTAGCTGTCTTTCTAGGCTGGTATATTTTTGGTGAATTCCCTTGGGTTTCATTTTTCACACATATCACATGGACTGAGAGACAAGGATGCTCACAGCACATGAGCAGTTCTGCACTGATAGGCATACTCACTGGTTGTAATTCTTTCTGCTTTCATTAAAAAGAACTGATGGAAGAGAGAGAGAGATAGGAGTGTTTCTGTACAAGGCACTGGGGAGTCCTCATCTAGAAAGCTGGGTACGAATTCTGGTCACGAAAGAGGAATTCAGACTGGAGCAGGTGCTGAGAAGAGCTACTGGGATGTTTAGGGCAATGGAGAGTCTATCATACAAGAAGAAACTAGGAGAGTTTGACTTGTTGAGTCCAGCAAAATGAAGGCTGAGAGGGAATATGATTGCTGTCTGTGACCACGCTGGAAGATAAGCACCTGGGAGAGAGAAGAGCTGTTTAAGCTACAGGACGGTGTTGGCATGAGAGGGAGTGGATAAAAACCAGCCATGAATAAATCTAGACTTAGAAAAAAAGTTTCTCATCAGCAGAGGAGAGAGATTTTGAACAGCCTGCCTTATGAAGTGGGGGTAGGGTACCCCTCACCAAAGGCACTAGGCTTAAATAAGAATGAAGTATGTCTCTGAAAAGACGATAAGGTATAGCTGGCCTTGCTGGTGGAGGCCAGGACTCCCTGACCCAGGAAGCCCGTCTCTCACTCCCAAAGTGGCAATTTACCGAAGAGGATGAGCAGAAGTGCAGGCATCCTATCAGCCTTGCATCACCTCAACAAGGGGATGGCCTGAAATTGTCACCCGAGTGCTGAGATACCCAGGGAGCTGCAGACAGGTGTGACAACCAAGGTCACAGCATAATGTGAAAGAAAGTGTGGGCTGAGCAGATGTGGCAGTTCCCCCCTCCTGCCAGTTTTCCTGTGCAGGGCTGGCTTTAAGCAGCAGTTTTATAAATCCCTCCAAGGACCTGTGTTATCGTGCTAGCAGTGGTGGCTCAGGAGCTATTTATGCCACATTTTGGGAATCCATCCTGCTTTGGCACAGCATTACCTCTCAAACGGTGACCCCACTGTGGGTTGTGGTGCATCAGGAGAGGAGCAGCAGCTGGACCAGTCTGGGAAAAGAGAGGAGCAGTGGCAGCAGGGAGAAGAAGTTTGAGCAATACCTCAGGACAATGTGTATTCAAATTCAGTAAAATGTGGCTTTTGGTGCTTAGCTGAAAGGAGGTTTCAGACATTCAGTTGATGTAGTCTCCCACTGACATCCACTTAGGGTGCCCTTGCTTTTGCAGAGATGAAAATGTGTTCAGCCATAGCTGTCTTCTGTAGCATCTACTGCTGAGGAGAGCCTGATCCTGAGCACTGGAAACCACCCAGGACAAGCAGCTCCTACATTACTCCTCTGGACAATGTGCTCCTATGTGCTCTACCAGTGTCCTCCTCTGGCAGGGACTGTACTCCAGGGAAAGGGAGCTGGCTGCTGCAGCAGCAGTGCTGCATTGCTCTTGCAATGCTGGCAGGGTCTGTCACTGTGGTGGCATTGCGGGGCCTGGCTGGACTCTTCCTCTGAGCACCCCACCCAGGAGGGCCATAGAATCATACGATATCCTGTGTTGGAAGGGACCCACAAGTATCATCAAGTCCAACTCCTGTCCCTGCATATGACAACGCCTGAATTCACACCATGTGTCTGAGGGTGTTGTCCAGTCTCTTCTTGAACACTGCCAGGCTTGGGGCCGTGACACCTCCCTGGGGAGCCTGTTCCAGTGCGCCACCACCCTCTGGGGGAAGAACCTTTTCCTAATGTCCAAACTAAATCTCCCCTGGCATATTTTCTTGCCATTCCCTCGCATCAGGGCTGTCATACCCACAATCTGTCCTTAGCCCTTTCTGTCCATGTCCCTGCTGAGACACAGTGGGGGGGCTGGGCTCCCACTGTCCCCCTGGTTGACCATTGCTGTGGTTCAGGGCCTTGCTTGCCATGCAGGGAGGGGCTGAAGAGCAGGAGAAGGTGAAACAGCGCAAGTGTGATTTGCTCTTGAGCCTTCCTCACAAGGCTGCAAGTGGTATTGTGTTTAACCACCACATTAGCTTTCCAGGATCATACTTTGCAACTCAACAGAGAATTTGTCTTGCACTTTCAGAGCTGGCAGCCGGGAGCCGATGTTGCTTTATGCCGAACAAGCCGTGTTTGATCCCTCTCTGTTTTTCCCTCTTGCCATTTTGCTGCCGGGGATAGAGGTCAGCGGGGGAAGTTGTTGGCTGGATCCTGCAAGTGTGTGTGAAGTTAGAAGATTAGAGCAGGCTCATCACAGAGCTCAGAGGGGAAGGCAGGAGATCTGATCCTGGGGTGGGTTGTGACATCCTCTGGCAAAAGGGGGGTCATGTTCCTCGGTGAGTGCAGTGGGGTGGGTTTCAGGTGCTTATTTGTGTGTGCAGGAGGCCGTTGAGTTTTGGCCTGCTGCACAGATATTGTCTTACAGAAGAGATGATCAAAGGGTGAACAGAGAAAAGATGAATAAAGAGGAGTGTAGGAATTATGACACAGAGGTGTTGCCACAACGTGCTTTGGAGAAAAAGGGCAGAAAATGCAGTCTGAAACCACACTATTTATTTTTTCTGCCAAGTGAGGTAAGAGATGTGTCTTGCTGGTGAAGCAGCATGCCGTGTTTCATTAATCCTAGCAGCTCACCTCTTCTCACTAGCAGGGCTCTGGCAGAGAACTGTGCTATTGAGTCTGCTTTAAAACAATTTATTTATTTGGAATTCCAACGATAATTAAAAAAAAAAAAAAAGTTATCCCAAGTTCAAGGCAACCCAATACATCATCAATAATGCTGTAAAATCCCCCCCAAGTTAAAGTAATCATTTAAAAAGCAGCTTCACTAGGTCCTACAGGGCTTCCTTCCTGCCTCTTCATCTCTGTAGGCTCTACATATCATCCACCTCTTGCAGTCATCATTGAACTTACCTTGAAAAGGCCCCCCTGAAGGCAATATAATACCCCTACTCCATCTCCATAGCCCAGGGCTGTAGCTGCCATTCTGCTTTCTCTGAGGCAGGACGGGCAGTGCTCTGATGAGCCCCCAGCTCTCGTGCATCCTCATGCTCCTCCTCACCCCTTGTAGCCCCCACCCTGGCAGTCTCACATCCAGCCTGGAGAGCCCATGGTAGGGCTTTCCGACCACATGCCACCTCTCAGCAACATGCCCATCTGTTTGCCAGAGGAAAGGGAGGGCAGAAAGCTTGGGACTGAGAGCTGCTGAAGTGATAGTCACAGCATCAGCTGCGACGAGTGTTATAGCAACATGCTGGGAAATCAATGCATGGTGTGATGGTGCCCTGTCGGGAGGAGGAGCAAGGGTTGCTGGGGTTAGGAATCAAGCACCAAGACCTGAGCGAGGCAAAGTGAGTGGTGAAACCTCCAGCCTTGGTGTTCACCAAGAGAGGAGGTGTGGATGCCTAAGCCTCCCTCTCCTCTTATTTGCTCTCTTTCTCACCTATCAATTGGAATAAACCTAAGTGCTTCAAGAAGGGGAGGAAAAAGACATCTCCTCTACTGAGATAGAGTTTGCTGTGGAGCCCAGGAGGGCAAGTTTGCAGGAGTGCAGCTGTTGCCCAGCACTGTGCATTGGGCCAGCACACATGGGAGGAGAGGGACCAAGCAGTGGGGCCAACTCCGCGCTCCTGCCCTCATCCTGCCTGCGTGCTGCTAGATATCCCCTCCTAACCTGAAATCCAGGGGCCAGAAACAGCAGTGGGCAGCCTTCCCTCCGGACTGAGGCGATGATTCCTGCTGAAGGTCCCAAAGCATTCTCCTGCTGCCAAAGCATTACCCCTTTACTTCCCTCCTGCAACATGGCTCAACCCCGTTGTCTGCATTTTGCATGTGGGGAAACAGAGGCTGAGGGAGATGTGTGAGGATGGACCAGGATCCTTTCTCCACGTCCCATTTCTGCCCATCTTCTCCTGGCTGGTTGTTAGGTGGTCATTAGCTACTCTGTGAGAACTGGAAACACATCTGTAGCAGCTAGAAATGGTGCTGTCACTAAAAACCTCAGGTGCCAAACTTTGTTATGTTTGTTTAAGAGACGACAAGGAAGGTTAAAGAGGCATGGCAGCAAGATTTTTTGTCCTGTATCTGTGGTTTGAATTGGTGCTAAGATCAATAGTTCCTTAGTCCCTGCAGTGATTGTGCAAGACATGACCATCACCACTAGCTGGTCCTCTCGTTAACTGCATCAGCAGATGTCAAAAAATTAAACTCAAAACTGTAAGGAGAAGCAAAATGGATGGATCGCAAATCGTTTATTAGCGTTCACTGATGCTGATAGTAGTGCTTTCAATAAGCCTAATGAAAAGTGTTTGACTGTCTCTGTGAACTTGATTATTGATTATTAGTGAACGATAAGAGTAATTTGATATCTTGCTGATGCCATGCTCCTATTGCATTGCAGTTAAAATGTCAGTTAACATGCCATTTAATATTCTATTAGTATTGAATTAGCACTTATTACACTGTGAAAATCATCACCATAAATCCTTATTAAATCATGATCCATACAGCTGGGTGGCATCTCTGGCAGACTAAGAGGGTGTGTGTGTGCAGACAGACATACTGAGATGCATCATCCATGTGGAATGCATGTGTGGAGTGTGCCAGAGCTTGGAATTTCCACATTTGTACCTGGATTGTTCCCTGACAGTCTGGGAGGAACAGGTATGCTGTACGGAGCAGCTCAAATCCATTTCACTTACTCTTCCCATTTTCCTCCTTTCCCTCTCCTTCCCTCTCCTCCTTGCTGGGAAAGCAGCCCAACAGTGCTGGTACAGTGTGCTGGATCTGCTGGTGCCCAGTGGATTTTCAGAAGTGACTGAGAAACTTCAGCTCCCACTGACTTCAGCTTCAGCTGTTGATCTGCTTGCCCTCTCACCGTCATCCCCCTCGAGATTTTCACAAACCCAGAATGAGCAGCGAGGGGTTATGAACACCTTTGAAAAGGACCTAACCCCCGATTCTCAGTGCCTTTATGACTCTATGCAGAAATGTTTGGTGACTCTTAGGCAGCTGGCTCTGGAAACAGTATGGGTGTCCATACAGGGCCACTGCCCCCCAGCCCTGGGGCACAATGCCCTCCCTGGGTCCTTGCTTGCAGCTCCCTGGGCTGGTGATTACAGCCCCGGGGTGGCAAACTGAACCTGGGCACCACCATATTGCAGTGGTGGTCATGTGTAAGTGCCTGCTCATGGATTCGTCTGCCTCATTCTTTTTTACAAGGAGCAGCTTTTTAAAAACAACATGGATCGCAGCTGAGAGCTCATCTCAGGGCAAGTGCCTGCCCGGCCTCAGGGGCAAACCCTTGCTCCCCTCCCTTGGCTGGATGCTGGTGGTGCTGGACGGGGTCTGTTGGACTGCTCTCTAAAGCATGTGTTTTTTCACATCAGACCAAGCTGCTTCCAGTTTGGCCAGTGGTGTGCTATGCCTCCTGTCAACACCCATGTAGCCTGGCTTTCCTCCTGCCCACAAGTAACCCCAGAACAACTCGGAGAGCATCCATGGGCGTTCGAGAAGGGAGGGTGTGAGAGGTGCTGCCCGGAAGGGTAGGGTCACATTGCAAGGGACGGCAGCTGCAGCACAGCATGAATGAAATGAATTCAAACAAAGGAACTTGGAAAATGCCTTACCCGTGCTAAGAGGCTGTATGAAAGCCTACTGTCAAATATTTATCTTGAAGCAATAATCTTTATCCTCTCTCTTTCCTCTTTCGAATACAACACGTGTGAACAGTGGTGGGGAGAGGTGCTGGTTTATTTGGATGCGGGGAGGCTGTGGGCAGAGCTCTGGGGGGTGAAAGGGTGACAGCTCTGGATACTGAGCTTCCCTATTATCTGCAGAGCAAACATGGTATGAGATACCACAAGGCAAACCCTCTCATCCTGAGCCTGGCCCTGGTGAGTATGGCTGCCAGGGTGAAAGAGGAATTATGTCCCCATGTCTTCTGTAGCCCTGGGCTTCTTATTGAGACACAGCTGAGAGCAAGCAGGATGTGCCTCCTCAGTGGCATCTCCTCATGTCTTCTGTGCACGCCATCTTCTGGAGGTAGGAAATGGTCCAGAGAGCAGTTGCCTTGGCCAAAGATGCATTTGTCTTCACAGCACCTTCTCCGTTCTCTGTCAAGGAGCAATACACTTGTCATGCACTTGGAACAGGGTTAGTCTGTCCTCTGCCTTGCAATCACTGGCAATCACAGCTATGGCAATTGCTGGTCCTGCTGCTGCTCCTCTGCCTGCCGCCCCTAGCTGTCATTCTTTCTCTCCCATCTCAAATGGGATGTTCACTGGGCATGCTGTGTGTCTCAGGGATGGCAGTGACACTCCTACGGGTGATCCTTTTCAGCCTGAAATCTGCACTTGCCTGCACAAGCGGGCAGGTGCGCATCGACAAGGACCTGTGTGTGTGTGTGTGTGTTAGGATGACAGTGTTTGAGGAGTGAATCCCTCTTTCCACAAAGTCATTTCTTGTCAGGGCGGTGGAGAGGGGACATATACTATAGCTTCTTCCCCTTGTGCTGTTGAAACTGGGGGATGGAGCAGCTGTGCCCTGAGCTGCTGGAGCCCTGAACCTTTGCCCTCCAGGCTGGTGGGGGGCGGGGGGCTGGGAATGTAACTCTCTTGTATACTTAACTTTTGATAGTTAGGGAGAGCATGGGAAGAACTCCTTCTGACATTTCCCATTGGCAGGGTTAGAAGGGATTTGGTGACGAGGATCTCTGGTGGCCTTCCAAAGTCATTTTTGGTAAAGATGTAGGCCACAGACAAAAGGAAGAGAGAACAGGAGGCATGGCCACCCCAAATCTCATGATTTCATGAATCAAAGGTTTCTGAAACCCTTCAAAAAATCGTTGCGAAATACATGGCCATGGGGCAGCGATGGTTCACTGGCAACGCAGGGGTGTGCTGTGGAGTTTCTGAGCAAAGTAGTAAAGGGAAGGGACAAACTGGAAATGATGGAGAGGTTTGTTAATCTCCCCTCTCACCTTTCTCACCCTCTGCAGGTGTTATGTAGAAGACAAAAGCTCCAAGGTGGCCTGGTTAAACCGTTCCGGCATCATTTTTGCTGGAGAGGACAAGTGGTCCCTGGACCCTCGAGTAGAGCTGGAGAAGAGAAACCCCCTGGAATACAGCCTGCGGATCCAGAAAGTGGATGTCTACGATGAGGGGTCCTATACGTGTTCAGTGCAGACACAGCATCACCCCAAGACTTCCCAGGTTTACTTGATCGTGCAAGGTAAGTAACATGCTTGAGCAGAGAGCTAAGAGCAAAAGACACAGTGGGTGGAGGGATCTGTATCTTAGAGAAACTCCAGGGTCTGTAGCCTGCGTTTCCCTTACGTTTGCAACAGAAGCCATCAGAACTGTCGTGTTCCACTGCAGCATGGCAGGACTTTACTCTGCTGTCAGTCTGTCCTTACAAAAGTAGTGGCAGAGCAGGGGACACCAATGATGCCAAGACATATTCTAGTATAATGCAAACCTGGCTCCTCACTGTGGTTGTTCTGGCACTGAGGGGAAAGCATTTGTTTATAATGACACTTGTCAGAACATCATGCTTGCCTCATCTCTTTCCAAGCAGCCCTTTCTTTGCCTCCTCCTTCCTGAGATTTCCTTTATTTTTTCTTGTGTCAACATGCTACTGGGTTGTGTTTTGTGGCCTTCCATTGTCAACTCTTTGCAAGGCTGAGGAATTAATTTTCCTAGGTGTTTTTCTGTGATGGGTCACTGGTTTGCAGGGCATGCTGTCGCTAGGCGTGTGTGAAACCCTGTACCTGAGGTAGCTGCCGTATACCTTCTGTTGCCCTCTCCTCTTTTAGCTTATCTCCTCCAGTGTGTGTTATAGGAAACTGGCATTCTGAACCAGCATTCCCCTAGTTGTCTACCTGCATTCATGGTATAAGAGAGAGTAAACATATCAAGGAGTTCACCAATTACTGGTAAAGGCATTATGGAGTTTACTTGTTCCATTCTGTCCAGACCAGAATACCAAACAAGCGAGTTTATTCAGTTTTGTTTTGGTTTGCTTTTAATCTTCATGCCATTCTGTTTATCTGTCGATTTATCTAAAATATTTATAGAGCAGCTTAGATAGATAGGTATGTACGAATGTGTTCGATACATACTACAGATATGTTTGGCTTGTACATTATCATTCAGACAGGAGTTTGTTATTTCTCCTGATTTGTCTAGGAACCTGAAAGGCCGCAGATTTTATTTCCCCCAGCAAATGTTTGAATCACTCTGGTTATAAATGCATACATGAAGGGACTCTTCCTCTTGCTGGTGTTTCTTAGCAAGCTCAGGACTAGCTAGCATATCGAGTGTTTATCTGCCAGGTGAAGTCCAGACGTATGGTCAGAGGTGATGCTTCACATGTGAGTGTAGTGAGACAGAAAACTCCTGCTTTCTCTTCTTGAGCAAAATCCTCCCCCAGCAGCGTGAAGAGCGGCACACGCCAGCACACAGAGCAGCTCTCCCGGCTTGTCTGGATGTTTGCTGGAGTGCACTTGGTGTGAAATGCGCTTGCCAGCACTGGAGGTGCACCCTACCTCCCCGCTAGCTACAGCACTGCATAGCTAACCGGCTGTGGGTGGTTTGTTGCTGGTAAAATCTGACAGCAGTCATTTTCCATTTACCTGTCAAGAAAAATATAGGTACAAATGAGTTTTAGAGCCACATACATGTATTATTAGTATTATTTGTGCCTATTAGATATGGGCCTAAGGAGGAAAATGGAGTTCTCTAGCTTAGCTTTTGCCTAAATGCGTGGGTGTCCAGCTCTGAACTACTGCCACCTTTCTAAGGATGAGAAAATTCAGGTTTTGGCACACCTAAACTCTGGATGCCTGTGAAAAAGGTATCTGTGGATAATCTTTGTTTAATGCCTGCCACAGATCTAGCAAAAGACTCATTATGATATTGTGCTTGCCTGTAAAGCTCCACGTCATGTAATCCTGTAATTAGGGGAAACTCATAGCTTTGATCTTTCTAAAACTAAATTTCCTCTTGTAGGAAAAATCTATGCAAAATGTAAATACAAAATCCTTTACAATTTGGAAGAGTTAGACTCATCATTTCAAACCATGTTTTTATTGTTTTAAAACTAATAAATAATGAATTGTAAATAATCTTAACTAATAAAACTAATTCATTAGAAAATAGTATAGGGTAGAAAATATCCTTTTTCTCTCTGAGTATCATTTTCTCCTATTGATTATTATTATTCTTAGATTTGCGGGTTGTCTGCCTGAAAAATAGTCTCCCACTAGCACAAATTAGTTTGGATATTGAGTCATGATAAGCTTTTTAGTTATATTTATTTAATGTAGTTTATTTACTTCTCTTGGTTTTGTGTTCATAAATTAAAAAAACGTCAGCTACGTGAAGCTCTGCGCATCCCAAACGTAAAAATAAATAAATAAACAAGAGGAAATATGGATCCTGAAAAAATAAATAACAGGTTGGTCAGCTGGTCTGTGTGGTAGTCTGGCAGGATTTCTGGAATGATGATCAGTGATTCCCTTCAAAAAAGCCCAGGGAAACTGAAACAAGCCAGGGTCAGAGACTCCTTGCCAGCCAATCTCCCCCCATTCAACTACCTCATCTATACAGCAACTGTGAAGCCCCAGCCCTTCTCACCCCTAGAAACAAATGGGATAGATTTATCAGAGACTAACAGGTAGGCAGATACTAGAGGGGTGCTGGGAGCCCTTGTAGCTAGAGAAGACCACTTCCATTTCTACAGTGCCAGCTGAAATACATGGCCTTTGGTGTATCCCAAGGATTCATCGTGTTTAGATCACTGCAGGCTAATGGAATTGCATTCTAGGAGCGGGTCCCTTCCTCCCTCAAGAAAATCTTCTTTCCCTGGGGTGAGCTCTGCTGCATGAACTCTGCTATCCGAATCTGCAGGGGTGTGTACAGAAAGAGGGACATTACCTCTCTAACATGTGTGCCCCTGTCCTTTAGCATTTCCAAGGGAAAAGCCAATTCTTTCTCATCAGCCAGCATCAGTCTCTGTGTAGACAGCCTACTTGGTCTGTGCCTTTGCTCTCTGACTTAAGTATATGTGTCCACTGATGGGAGTACTCTCAGCTGGGACATGTTGCAAAGGTCTAAAAGAGGGGTAATGAAACAACACTTAAGAAAAAAAATCACAACTCGATAGCTAAAAGTAGAAAAAAGGGCTCTTACAAAGTCTTTCCTCCTTTTCAAACTCAAAGCCAACTTTGCTGGTAGAAGTAGGTGTTCACCACCAAAAGATCCATTAGTATAACCATGGCCGTCTGTTCTGTGTTTCTGACCCAGGTGGCCAGCACTGCTTGCAGGGTGGGTTGTCTCTGCCCAGGTCCAGTTACCACCAGATGCTGGTACTGCACTCTCTGCACTGGGGTGGATGCGTGAAGAGGCTGCTCTGAACTACCACCTCACTCAAAGCATTTCATGCTGCCTTAGTTGGGGTGTAATGGCTACTAGCGACTCTTTCCATTTACTACCCCAGGTATTTCTGCTGGGGTTTGATCAGAGGAGCAAAAAGCTGGAAGGACCCACCAGAAAGGATCTAGTCTTTCCGTATGCAGTGAGACAAGACCGGCTATACTATGACTGCCCCTAACAGGTGTTTTTTGAAGACACTCTGCCTGCATAGCCAGTGCATGGTCATTATTTCACTCCCCTTGTGCTTGGAAAGCTTTTATTAACATATGATCCAAATTGATTCTGCTGCCAATTATTTCTGGCCTTTCAAGCAAGACACATGGTGATAATTTCTCCTCCTCTTCCTCAAAACTACGTTTTACTTGCTAGAAACCCATTAACCCCTGTATCTTAGACCTTTCTAGTCCAGCTTAACGGGCTCCCTACTTCTCACAAGTCATATTTTCCAACCCTCAGGTCGTATGTATTTCACTGTCTGTTTTCTTAAGTGCAAAACCAAAGCAAGAGTTCCAGTTCAGGACTCAGTTGTGCAGATAAAAGTACCAGCCATGTTTTGTATATCATGCTTCACTTGTCTAAGCCCAGAAGAAGATGAGATTTACCTTTTTTTGTAAGAGTGCCTCATTGCTTTCTCTTATTTAGTCTCCCAGCTGCTCTCTGTTACTGGTCTGCAGCACAGTCTGTGGCTCATTCCCCACTTCTGTATTTGAGCGTTAGTTGTTTTTTCACCCCTTCTGCAGCATAGTGCTTTGTGCTCGCTGTTGTTGGATGCCATCTGGAGGGTTTCTCCATGGACACTACTTCTTCAGTTTACTTATGATCCTGGTCTCCAAAGCACTTACAACTGCCCTCAACTTGGTGTCACTGACAAAAGTCAGGTGCCTTCTTTCTGTTCCATCATGAAGGTGTTAATTAAAGTATTGAAGATATCAGGGTACAAGAGCCGACTGTGGTAGCAGCCCACTAAAACCTCAATCCCTGGTAGATAGTGATCCATTGATTTCAGCTCTTTGAAGCATCCTGATGGTGATTTAACATCTACCATATTCTCTTAACTTGCTCAAGAGACTGTCGAGCCTTCTGAAGTCAAAATATAGCACATCATCACATATCATGTTTCTACATTTTCTGCTATGCCAGAAATCCTGCCAAAAAAGGAAATGAGGCTGGGGTGACATGATATGTGCTTGCCAAAAGTACATTGATTATATTTTCCTTTATTGTATCTTTATCCTCTAGGTGTTTATAAATGAGATGTTTAATCGTTCATTCCAATATGTTGACTAACTTGTTCCAGGAGAATGAGTCGTAATGGGGACACAGTGGCTGCCCCTTTCCCAGCGTTACCTTGGGTTCTTGTGCTTTAATCCTCAAGCTCTTCTCAGGCATTAAATATTAGTCCTTACTTGTCTCATCAGGGTCACAGGCACAAAGGCACAGAGATCCTAACAGGCATGGGATTTAAAAGTTTTTTGCAATAAAGACTTAGGCCTGTCTAAGTCTGGCTAATGTAATAACTCAACTAGGAGCAAGTGATGGTTGCTTTATTTGCTGTCCAGAGCCTTTACAACAAGGCATCATTGTGAGCGAAGACAGCAGGGAACTTTTCAGTGAAACTAAAAGATTTCACTGGTTTTGGCTTTGATTAAAATTTAATCAGGAAGGTTTTACAGGTCTGAGGTGCTTTTAATGGTCAAAGCTCGGAAAAGAAAAAGGCATAGCATTGCCACGGCCTGTCTAAAAGCTGGAGCATTGAGCTGAGGTACGGAGAACTCACATTCGCATTTTTGCTCAGATCCTGGGACTCCTGCAGGCTCACTAACATTTCTTGTGATTCCCAGTTATTGGTTGTTCCAGGGACGTGGGCTCTCCCCTGGTTTAATGTTTATTTCATGAGAAAAAAAAAATCAAAAGGGCTTTGTCATTTTGGCAAAACAAAAACAAATTTGTAAACATCAGCAGCAAATTTTCACAAATAGGAATTCTTGTTTACTGCCCAGCCCTAATCACAAACTCAAAGTCAAATGTATAGTAGCTAAAAAGCCAAAGCCTACAGTTTTCTTTCAAACTGATAGGCATTAATGTGTGAAAAGAACCACAGGGTGTAGCCTTTCTCCATTATACATTGCCTTTGTAGAGCTTCTTGCCTGCAAAGGTTCAGAGTGACCATTCATTGTTTCAAAGTGGTATACAGATGTATTTGTTGTTGCTGGGATTTAACCATAGAAAATCTACTATTAACTCTATGTGGTAGATTAGCTGTGCCCCCTCACAGTCCACTTCTCTGAAATAAAAGGGCTTTGTGTGGGTGACTGGTAAAGCACCACAGAACTAAATCCGTTACCCAGAGAGGCAGTTGAAGCCAGCCAGGCTGCCCCAGTGTAAGCTCTGCTTAGCCAGCAAGTCCTTCGCTGGGAGCCGAGTCTAGGCCTGAGGAGGGAATGTGGTGTCCACCATCCCCTCAGCCCTTCCCTCATTGCTGGGGACAGCGATAGGGAAAGAAAATGCTTTAGGCTTCGGAGCTGTGAGAAGGGTTTCTGAACAGAAGTGGAGCAACGCACACAAGTGCGTTTTATAGGAACCTGAAGTCGGAGATCAGGTGGAGGTAACTTCTGCTGGTCATCAGCCTTGGGCCTGAGCCAATGAACCATGGTGGGGTTTGTCTGGCCAAACAATAGACGTTACTGCTGGAGTGGGTCCCTTTGGACTCCCTTTGCCATTAGTGAGGAGAAGCAGGCTCTTCTCAGACACCATCCAGTTCATCCTAAAGTAGCCATCCAAAATTCATCGGAGGAATTGGCCAGTGGAAACATCAGCTTCCCTCCACAGCTGTAGAGGGGAGTCCTGGCTGAGCAATCCATACAGTGCCATGCATCCTTTTAGTCTTTCCAGACCCTTTTAGGTCATCCTCTTTATTCAGTTTATTCCCTGCCAGAACACAGAGTCAGTGGCTGTCAGTTTTTGCGGCGGGTCACTGGGAGGCCAGAGCCGGGCTGGTTTTGAGCTCAGCAGAGCGGTGGTGGGAGCCTTTCGTCCCTTGGCATGCCTGGCCTTCCTGCTCCTTCGGCCAGCGCTGGATGCAGGGCGGTTTGAGGAGAGCTGAAGCTATTTTGCCTTTGCTAGCCAGACAATAAGGATGTTGGAGTCAGATGCCATTTTCTGAGATATGTGTGCTTTCACTCTTTGTGGGCGCGGAGCCCAGAATTCAGAGGGAACTTTCTGAGCGCTAACACTGTAGTGTTTTCAATTCCAGGGAGCCTGCAGTAGGTAGGAATGAGCACAGACCACTTTGTCTTTTTCAGGACATAGCCCCAGTGGGAAAATGACAGCAAATTTGGCATGCTGTTGCAAAGAATAATGAGATAACATGGGAGTATGAATTTTCTGGGAGGAAGAAAAAAGATAATTTTTCTGGGAGCAGTGGGGGAGAAGAAGAAAAGATTGGAGGGAGGAGATAAATTCAGATTACTACAGGGACTGGGAGAGACAGAACCAGTCTGCTTGGAAGGAAGTGACAGCGGATCAGTTTGATGGGGAAAATAAGCTGAGAGAGCAGGGAATCATCTTGGGGAACTGACACACGGTAGATCTTGCTCCCCCCCTTCTGCTGTTACCATGGACCGCCGTCTCCTACTAGCAAAATAATTCTAGAATTTCAGGCACACAGTAGTATTGATGGCAGTCTTGCTAGGTTTTGTGTGCTGGTTTGTTTTGCCCAAATTCATAAATTGCAGGAAACTGCACCTGGTGTTTCATAGGTTACCGAGGAACTTCCTGCCGCTCACCATCTAGTATTTTTATGGCTTCCCCATAGTGTCCTGATGCCTCTTAACTTCTGTTTTCCTATCTCCAGGCATGACTGGAGTGTTACCATGCAGCATAGGGTTCAGCTCTGTTATATAGGCAGTACTTTTCAGTGCATAAATCAGGAGGTTTTTCTGGAAATATTTTGGTGCTCGCGTTGCAGGTGCAGGCAGGAGACAAAAACAGAATACTTCAGAAAATGCTTACTCATTTTGGAGAAAGCAGTATTGCATCAAATACATGGAATGCTTTCTTATGGCTGGGAGGAAGGATCTTGATATGATAATGCAACTTAGCGATATAAATCAGCTTAGCTCGAGTGGTGTCTTTGGAGCAGTATCAGCTGATTTTTGCTATTTGTCTGATCAGCTGACTTTTGATTCAGACCCGAGCTCTAAAAGATTTTGCCTTGTTTTTTCTCTCTCTGGTTGTCTCAGTCTACTGTCCCAAGTCTTAGCCTGGAATATATGACAGTGGAGTAGGCACAATATTATGCTCTTAACTCCAAATACAATAAGAACCTAGTCCCACCATGAAGTCTGCTAACCCTTGAGAGAGTACAAATAACCATTAATCATAAATCTAAGTACGTTTCTGCTCCCACTGCTGAAAAAGCAATGGCCTTGGTAGCACAACAGAGTTGCCTTGACCTGTTGTGAGCCTTGAAATTTCACTGAGTTTGCCCACAACAGCATATAGACCCATGGACATCTTAAGTCATAGATTGCCATTGTTTACTCCCTCCATGATGGCTGGTGTCTTGCCAATAGTGAGTGTACTTTTTTTTACCACATCATCTCGAGATCTTTCTGCAGAGAATATTAATAATCAGGAATAAATATCTTACTCATTGCACATTGCAGGCCTGTCATGGTTTAGTAGCTTGAAAATGAGAAAAAAGGTTTTTTAGAAAAATTCTCAAAAATATCTGAAGCTTTGTATTTCTAGTCCAAAATAAAGAGAAAAGATGTATAGCTAATCTCCACTAGAAACTTGTCCTTTTACATGCCAATACGGATGAAAGCTAAGTTTAAGCATGTTCCACATTTTTGTGTCTCAGATCAACCTTTTCCCTAGCTTTATGGTCCATTTTATTTTCTTCTTTTCTTTTCCTTGAAAGAAATACTGCCAGGTTGAGGTTAGCCACATTTGTGGTTCGCTCATTTGAGCTTTTATTTCATACAAACCCTAGAGATGCTGGGAGTAGCTTGGCTTCCTAAGGAAACAAAGCGTGTATGGGTTTATTTGCAGGGTTATGCTGTTTGCCTGTCCTCCAGCTTGGCAGTCCTCTGCTCAGCTGACCCCAGCACCCCTTGTACCTGCTGTGACCTTGCCCCAACAAGAGCTCCTGCCCCTCAAATTCTCACTAGTGGACACCAGTCTCCTCCTGCATCCCATGACTGATGGGATGTGTAAAAGGCTGTCGGGTTGCAGGTTGGTTTGGAGCCAGGTGCTTGCGGGTGCCACCTTGACTGAAACTGGTAAAGAGCTTTGAAGGTTTTCCAAAGTATGAGGCACCAGGACCTAGGACATGTAGCTGTGGTAAATCAGGCCTTGCTAATTCTAGCATTTGTGGAACAGAGTGTTCCTTTTGTCTGTTTTTCTTATTTCACTGGTGCCAGTGGAGTTGATACTGCAAATCTGCCATGCTCAAAAACTCCATATGGGATGAAATTCCAGATTCCTGGGGTCCACCAGCTCAAATTCTGTGTTTTTGGCTGCTGTGTTACTGTCTATACTCAGTGTAGCTGTGTGTTAGTGGACGAGAACCTGGACCAAAACCTTGATTCCACTGAAATTAAAGGGAATTTTGCTTCATTGGAGCCAAGATTTCTTCTGAAACTGGAATTGACTAGAAACAGATTGTAAAATAAACCTAAATTGAGCCAGCAGTTCAAAAACAACAAGACTCGTAGAAAGAAACAAGTTTATTTCCTAATTTGAAAGCTTTCCATTTTGCTACTTAATATGGATTAATTACAGAAAGAAAGAATTTGCCACTTCAAGAAAGGGAACAAGGAGACAGCACTTCTGAAATGAGACTGCCCTTTTAAATGTGACTTGAGGACTTGAAGGGTGGGGAGAGGCAGGTAGGCATGGTCTCTGTGCTCTGCCTTCCTACCACCACCTGCGTCCATCTGCATGGTGGGTACTGACCCCAGCTGACCCGTGGTCACCGCCTGCTCCTGCCATTTGTCTCTATCCACTTGCTGGCCCTCATCGCTCCTGAGGGAACGCATAGTCTGTCTTGTTGGTATGAATGCATGCCATACCTCGTAGAATAAGCCTCCAGCTGCTTCCCACAAAAAAACAAAAACAAAAAACAACAAATGGTAAATTGTATTAAGTAATAGCTTTTCAGGGTTTGGATTTTGATGGCTTTTCTCAGAGCTCCAGCTCTTCTTTTTTATCTTTAGAAACATTGGAGTTGCTACCCCAGTAGCAGCTCCTTACTCACCAGAAAGCGAAGAAGCATTCTGAGAAAATAATGACTTAATATCACATTTCCTGTATAGCCACTTAAATGTCAGTAGTCGGTTGCTTGGGAAAAAAAAAAAACCACAACCCTCCAAAATAACAGAATAGCAGATTGGTTTAATAAAGCCTGAGATGTGATAGTTAAGAGGAAAAAATAACTTGCCAAATGTGCACACAACAAAATAGATGAAAAAGAAACAGATACTTAGACATATGGCTTCCATTTACAGTGTATTCAGGCAGGGAGCACTTTCTCAAAACCCAACCACAGCTTTTGAAAATGCCTTTAAAAAAAACCCCAAATATGGGGTTTTAAAGTGTTAGTCTCCAACAGGAAACAGGAGAAAGGTTATTCCTGGGAAGGAAACAAAGATTGAAGTGGGTGATCTGAGGGAGGGGGACCATGTGGCCACGCTTGGTGGCAGCGCTGGGTCTCTGCCTGTCACATCTCAGGCTGTCAGCGGGCAGACCTGTGGTAGGAGCAACCAGGCTCAAGGAACCAAGGAGTCCTGGTGGTGTGTGAAAGCTGAGAACATGCCCAAGAGATTGGTTTGTTTTCTCAAAGAAATATCAGGAGTGCCATCATTTCTCTGCCTTTTTTTTTTTCTGAGGGACCCTTTGGAGATGTCCAAACGGGGGTTGTGAGCATTCTCAGTTCTGATATAGAATAGAATCATAGAATCATTTCAGTTGGAAGAGGCCCTCAGGATCATTGAGTCCAACCATAACCTAACTCTGGCACTAAACCATGTCCCTAAGAACCTTTTTAATCCCTCCAGGGATGGTGACTCCACCACTTCCTTGGGCAGCCTGTTCCAGTATCAAAAGCCTGATGCTGCTGAGGCTTAGGCAACGTTACTTTTAAAATTCCCTCCTTCTTCATATATCAGATATTCCTTGCATCATCTATTTGATGGCATGATCATGTACTTCTCTGGCTTTCCATGGAATCTTCTAGGAACATCCTAATTTATTATGTGAATACATATTGGAATGAGGAACAGTTCTTAAAAAAACCAGAAAAGTAGACTACAACATTTTTTCTTCCCATTCCATTAAGGTTACCTTTAAAAAACAATCTGTGAAGAAAAAATAAAATGGATAACTAGGGAGGTCCTCTTTAATGAAATGAGAATTGGATTTTGGTGATAAGTTTTAATTTAGGGCAAATAATTTAATTGGAATGACTCATTAATTTTGGGGTGCATAAATTGGGCCTCTGGCAGCCTATTATCTTCTTTATTTCTTTCTGGGTCTACTCTGTCAGCAGTATAAGAAAAGCCTTTTGCCTTTAATAAGGTAAGGAGACACTCCCTTTGAATGTGTGGGGAAAGGACTCTCACAGTACAGGGATTTTAACATAATGGCATCTCACCCTTTGGGTGCCCTCAGCTTATACACCACTCAAGCTGCAAAAACAGTGGGTTTTCACAGCTTCCTGGCATATGGATTCTTAGGTATGCACATGGTATGGGTGATGTGGTGGGCCTGAGACATCTGACCATGGCTGACTTGGACACAGACAGGTTAGCAGCATTCTGCCGGGAATGGTGGTCATGAGTGGGCTAGTGGATGCAGGAGACCAGAACTGTGTCATTGTCAAGGGTTTAGATTGCGGGGTAACAGTAAAACCCTGGCAGATGTATTGTTAACCTCCTCGCCTCCCACCACTTCCCCCTTTTGCCCCTCTCTCTCCCCCCTTCCCACTAAGGACAGGCGATCGGGAGGGAAAAGAAGGACAGAGAGAAGAGAGTTGGAAAAACTAAAAATGCTTTACTAATGCTACTAATAAGAATAGAGAATATGATACAAAATATAGAAAACCAATCTTGAAAGCCTCAGCAACTGCAGAACCGGCACCTGCAGTCCTGGACTGGACTCTGCAGCAAACCGGAGCTGGATTCAGTCTCTCACTAGGCCTCGGTTCGCAGGGACGACCAGCAAGGTCCTCTCCTAATGTCAGCCATAAGCAGAAGGGCAAAAAGGAAAAGGGCCGAGATCCTCGTGGTCTCCCACTTTTATATGAAGTATTCACGTGAATGGAATGTTATACACAGTTGGTCAGTTTCTTGGTCACTGGTTTCTCTTTGCCCCTCTTGTGAGATGTCCATCCGTGCTTATCAATAAGTTTGCATTCTATTGCTATGTTTACCAAAACATGTATCTGGTTCTCCAGGAAAATGCAGCTAATATGAAGGCAAAATTCACTAGAAGAGAAACTTGTTTTTTAACAAAACCAGGACAGTCATCAGAAGAAGTTGGATGTTTTCTGAGGTAGTGGGTGAGTGGGACATCTACTCACATTTTATTAACTGGGAGGTTCATCTCTCAACTTCGGTGCGCAGCAAGTAGATCCACTAATGTGTTAGGTGCAGGAAGGCAAAGTAAAACACAGAGAGTAAAAAGCCTTTCAAAGGGAGAGAAGCCAAGAAGCAAGATCCTAGAGCTGAATTCCACATGGCCCTCACGCAGGTGCCGCAGAAGCTGCTCTAGTCTGGAGAGTCTCTTCAAATTGATTGTCCCCTTGTTAGACTGATGGGAATGTCACTTTGGGGTATGTTCCTGTTTTGAATTCCAACAACAACAACAAAATTTCTGTGAGAAGAAGTAGGATAAATCTCCCAAATTACCATAGAACAGACTTCACAAAGTAGAAGCTTTATGACCTTTAACGAATCCAACCATGATCTTGGGGATTATGAATTTGTAGAGCTCCCAATTGATAATTTTACCTGAAAGATTAATCCACTTACTGACCTGTAGCCAAGATGTTAAGAACAAAAGTTCATTGGGAGACCACCCTCATTAACCTGTTTGAGAGGAGCGTTAACAGCATGGCAACAATTGCTTTTCCTACTGTGTTTTTCACTGTTCTGAATGTGTGTCATGTATTTCATGGCATGACTGTGTTCCAGTGGAAAATTTACAGCTGTTCAAAGCCTGTGGACCATCTTTGCAATTGAGCTGGACAACTTGGTTATGCCTATACTTCCTCTGTGGATAGTATCAGAGAAAGCCCTGGACACCAAGTCAGATGGCATAGACTGGCTTGTCTTCATGCTACTTGATGGTACTACCTTTTGGAATGGATAGATCATGTCCACCCTGCACTGGGCACTGGTGGGGAGCCTGGTCTCTTCCGTTCTCCCTGTGATGCCCCTGTGGTTCTGAGGTGTGCTTCTTTTTCAGCTGATTGATTTGTTATGTTTTCTGGTTAAAAGTGCCTGAAATAATGAGAAGACTGGGACACAGCCCAGCAGATGGGTGTCTTTATAACCTGATGCCCAGAGCCTGTGTTACCTGACACAGGAATGCATGGAAGCGTTTGAAAGCCCAGGGCCTGTGGAGTTGGTGTTGGAGAACTTCTGCAGGTTAAGGAAGCCAAACTTGTCACTGTCTGCATGTCTGGAGGGGGTTGTCCATGTCAGCTGTGCCTGCTCCTCCTCTGAGAGGGGATGCACTAGTTCATTCTGGAAAAGAACTTGGGACTGAACTCATGTTTGTGTACGTGGCTGTCCAAAGGACTGGAGCAAAACTGAGAAACCGTGGTTTGCTCTCTGGAGCAAAAGAGAATAAACCCCATGGACAGTACAGACATAGCTGTGCAAGGCTGTAAAATTTTCACCACGTTATAACTCCAGAGTATGTACATCATTCCACTAGACAAATTGCACAGGTGTCCTATCAGAGGCAGGACTAAAATCCAAGTCCAGAGGTATACATCTCTGTCACTCAGTCTTTTAAGTGTAACTCTCCGAAGGTGTTTTATCTCTTGTATGTATGGACACTTAGTCATGCAAACAGAAGTAGTATACTGCAGGTAAGATTCATCACACTTAATCTTAGACATCTAAGTTTTAGTAGCACAAATTGAAGCCAGTCATCTGGCCCTCATCTGTAGTCTGTTGGGAGAAGTTGACATCTTACTCTTCCTGCTGTCTGCCTCAAGATAATGTGATGGATCATCCTCTGAAAGTCCCTGTTTCTCTTTTTGGACAACAGGAGAAATGTGAATGACTAACTCAAATTTACACAGCAAAGTTTCTGATGTCTAAAATTTGGTGACATTAATCCACCTTCGATGTCTATGCAGGAAACAGAAAACTGTTTTAAGAGGCTAGTTTTAGAGACTCCAGCATAACTGACAATCTAACACTGTCTCCTTGGCAGCATTGATTGGTCTTGACTCTTCCTCTTGCCATAACCTGGACTTTGTGACTTTATGTGGCATAACAATATATTTTCTTTTAGTCTGTAATCTGTTCTACCCTGGATAATGCTTTCAGTTTTAATCCCTGATACACTTACTTGTCCTTGCAATGGGTAGCTGCATTCCCCTTCAAATCTCTTACTTTAAACCTGACATAAATTCGTGCAAGCTCTCCCAGTGGAAGGTTGCCATCTCCTTGTCTGGACACTCTTGCCTGCTATTTCCTGCTGAGCAAGAGGGTAAGGGACTCCCCTGAAGAGATTTTTGCACTTCCTGCTCCCAGAGCCACCAGCCCAGCAAAGCCCTGAGGCACAGGCTACATTTTTCACTGGATGAGTAATGCTGTTCTAACCCAAACTATTCTAGAACACTCAATTTTTCTGCTGGATTTCATGCTATCCTGGTCTTTCTGGTCCTTGAACTCCTCTGAGACATCACTAGTGTTAGACCCAAGTGTTTCTTCCTCTCTTCTTTCTTTGAAGGGAGAACTAGATAATATTTCAAAAAGAAACTCCAGATACTTAATCACTTGCATCTGCATTTTTCTGGAGCTGTAGTGACTGTTGTACATCATCCCTGGGTGCTGCCATGCTTGTTTCCATCTCTGGTGCTGCAAAAGTCCATTAGTCCCTATGGATTTCACAGTATTACCCTCTTCATCCTGGGGCTCAAGAGCACACTGCTGACTGGTCTCCCTGCCAGCCCTTCCCACTCCCAAAAACAACAAAAAAAAATTCCTACGCCACAAAGAAACAAACAAACAAACAAAAACCAAAACAAACAAAAAAACAATCTCAATTTTTCTAATCCTGTTGATTTTGTGGGCACATTTCTACCAGCAGTTGCAGAAACTCCCAAGTCTGCACCTGAACTGGAGAAACTCTCCTCTCTTTGGCTCCCAGATCAAATCAAATTGCTGTTTATTTCATTGCCCTGATAAATTTTTTTATTAACTGTATTAGAAGTCTGTGAGGAGGAGAGATGAGGAAGAGAAAAAAAAAAGCTGTTCAGGAATGTAGACTGGGCAAAGTGCCCATGATCAATGGGGTAGCAGTGACCAGCGGGTATTTGAAAATTCGCCAGTGCCAACTGCCAGGAGGTTTTTGCTGCCTGTGACAGCTGGTCATCATTATTGGACGACTGCTTCTGTGTACATCTTAGATCTGTGTCTTTGTATGTCTCTTACCAAGTCACTCTCAGTTTCTGTTTTGCAGGGACATACTGAAGCAATTAGGGCATGTTGGATGATTGCAGGGTTGAATGAACAGTGTTGGGCAAAATACAAAAAATACAATTTCTCTTCTACTCAAGCCCTAATTCCCCTGTCTCAAGATGAGCTTAAACCTCTCTCCCAGAGATAGGCCTCCCTCAGCATTGTATGAATTTGAATTGCAGTTTTGCAGCTCTATTCAGCCACTTGCTTATTCCTTATTCATCGCTGCTACAGGGCACCCGGCCTCTTCAAAGATCGTTACAGCCCATTCTGACTGATAGGCCTCTTTAAGGAAGCAAATCCCATCTCTGACACACCATATATGTTGCTAAGTGTCTGCTGGCCCACTAATGAAGTAGTGAACACCTCATTTTGATGAAAGTTTGCATGTTCAGATGGTTTCTACAGCACAGTTGCATCTGATGAGGACACACCGAGACTGTGCCACTAAACCTGAGGGAAAGGATCTTTAAGGGTAAATGCATTGAATGTATCTGCCAAAAGCCCATCTAAGAGGCAACATGTTTCCTTGGGAATGCAGTAAATCCAGCAGATAGGCTAAAGCAGAATAATTGATGTAGAGACCTCAGAACAGAAGGGTTAAGTATGGTGCGGGCGCATTCAGGTGGGAGTGAAGTGGTGACAGTGTTCATGTCTGTGGAGAAGTCAGAGGAGATAACAGGCTTGTGTCCATTCTCATTGAAATTTTAGATGTGGAGCTCCCCTGAAAGGGGCAATTGTTTGGCTATACATAAGCTTTGAGTGCATGAAGACTTCTTTAGGAGCTAGAGAGGACTCAGAGACAAAATGCACCCATGGTGCCTGATGTGAAGAGAACATGTGAAATAGGAAATTGTCGTGGATGCTAATCCTCCCAGTTTTTTGTAATTTCTATTCCCCTTTGGTCTGGTATGCTCAGCCATTGGCTCATCCTGGAAGGGGAAGCTCAGACCACTGCTGGAAAGAGCTGTCCTGAGTCTTTACAAGATGCATGGTCTCGCCTTCTCAGGAGCTTTCCTACCCAATGCTACAGAGCTAACAGCAAAGTGACCTGATTTTTTTGAAAGGCATAACTAGGACACACTTGATACCATACGGGGAGAGAAGGAATGTAGTTTTTTTCTTTATGAATAGCTTTTTCTTTTCATGGCAACCGCAGAAGCCTTGAATGGGTAGAAATTGTGATTCTTGGTATGGATCTGCTATTCAGTTGGAGAGGAGGCTGAAGTGGAATCTTGAAGAACATAGTTCAGCCAGGGGTGTTGAGCTTGGGAAATAAAGAGGGTAACGAGTCCTTCAGACTAAAGTTTCTGTCGGACACAGCACTTCAGCAGAGAAAAACAGTAACAGCATTGTTTGCTTTCTGTAAGTGTGAACAGGTATCTGTGCTGTGAATATTTTTAGGTTTTTTACTTCCACATCTCTGTGATAAAATGCCAAAACCCAAATACAGAGGTATTGCAGACTGTGTCATGTTAAGTCATTGTGAGACAACCTGTGAACCTCATGAGGCACTAGCTGGCAGAAGGAAGGAGGAACTCTCCATTAGGTTCCAGAACATTGTAAATCAGTGGGAAAATGCTTCTCATAACTTGAGTAGTATTTTAGTTTATCTTCAATTAAGATTGCCTCTTAGCAGGTCTCAAAGTATGTCACAGTTCTGGTTCTTCAGTGAATTTGTTCGTTAGAGGACCAATCACCGAGTTGGCTGCCATGGTAAAGCAGGTATTCTTGTCATACATCAGTTTTCTTCTCTTTCCCTTTCGCTGCTAGTCAGTTCTTGCCATCCCCATCGTGTCTTCATTTCACTTGTTCACGGTGACACGAAATGTCTCCTGCCTGAGGTCAATCTCCCCATGATAAAAGTCTTCCACAGAATTAGTCAGACTGGAAGACAGGCAGATATTGAAAATGTAAACCTTCAGAAAACGGTGACAGGCTGTCACTTCCCATTAGCTAATGCTGCCTGGGCAGCCTGCTGACTCCTCACCATTGTAGGTGGGAGAGATGAGTTTTAATGAGAAGCAGAGGGAATGGAGAGGGGAGGGAGAAAAGGAAAGTAGTGCAGACTACAGATAGTACTTTTGGTAGGGGATGACATACATATGTGTGTGAGTGCATGTGTCCATGCTAGTGTACAGAAGCATCAAAATGAAGTGAGCAATAACTGTGTGGCTTGCCAGGCCTATCCAGAAGATTTCTTATGTGAGTGGTGGCACGCTGGCCTTTCTTTCCTCATTGGCTTCCTCCTGTCTGTTCTCCAGCAACATCAATCAGTGCAAGTAGAATTGCAGCAAACTGCAAAGACAAATATGCTAAAATTTAGAAGAAAGAGATCTGTGAATCCTGGTTAAATGATAATGCAGTGGCAGATGTAGTGTTTGAGAGTTGGCTTATGTCAATGCAACTTCACTAACTTCACAGAAGTTGCTTCTGATGTATTCCAGGCTGGTGCTGGGGTATGCTGGATTTGATGTAGATGCAAAAACACCTTGCAAACAACTATCAGACTCACCAAATATTTAAAGAAGTTGTGTACTTCTCTGTGGAGGTCATAGGTAGGACTAACAAGGGCAGATCAGGAATGGTATGTATTCAGCTGTGAAATAGCCTCCCCATGGCAAAGGTAGAAGAGTTATTTCCCAGAAACTTTAAAGACTAGTTGGTCAAAACACTATTAGATATGCAGCAGAGAACAAACCTGCCTTTACGAATGCCCCCAGCTCTGGAAGACAGAATAAGTGTGCAAATGATTCTTCTGTCTCTAGAGTACACGAACATCTGAGATCTGAATTGCTGGAGGTCCCATTCTTCTCCCTGGCATTCGACCTACATTTAAATTCTAATTGACTTAGAGTGAAGACTCGTAAAGCTTTCTCTTTTTTGCCCGGATGCTGAATCCTCAATGAAACTATAAACTGTGTCATTAGATGGTAGGTGGATTTTGAGCATAAAGAAGCTGGTTTTAGCTGAAAATTGTACAACTTAGTCCAATTAGTCATTCTGTGTATAAAATGCGTGCAGTAACTCTACTTTTAGTCATGAAAGACATTAGTATAACTAAGTACATCCCCACTGAGTATATTTATTAACACAAAAGTTGATTATGGGTTTGTGTTGGAGATGTCAAGTGCCCCATTTAGTTTTCTGGACAGCTCCATCCTCTTCCTCCCTACTGGGAGCCACTTTTACTTCTTCAGGAGACACATTGCCTGCCAGGGCCCCGAGCACACTAATTAGGCCTTGACTAGTCTCCCAAGGAGTATCTACCTACCCTCTGACCAGGGGCTCCATGTAAGCTCAGACCTGTATCTGTGTGTTAGGTGTCCTAATAGGTCTCCAGCTATATCTCTTGTATCATCTCTTGGATGGACCTTGGACCTATGTGGTAGGAGGCTTATCTCTAACCTTGTCTCTGACCTTGTGTACCTGCATGGACACTGGATCTGATTCACCATCTCACCATGTCCAGGACTGTCGATGAACCCTGGTGCCCACATCTAGCTTTGCTCGCTCTATTCAGATCCTGTGGGACTATGTCCAACTGGTGAGGACACTGCCATGATCACCCTGTCAGTGCAAGCTATGTGACTGTGCAAATTTTGTGTGAGATTTACCTCACTGAACTGGATCCTTCTAATAGGTATCTAGTCTCAGGTAGTCTTGGAAATGCTTGGAATGAATGGACCTCTCAAAATCTCTCTCTCTTGTCATTGACTGCAGGGTTAGATTAAAAGATGCATTTGCATTAAATATTTTATGAGAGTGAATTAACTGAGGTGAATTACCACCACCATGCTTACCAGCTTAAACTTGATATGTAACTGGTACTCCAGTTTGTTTTCTTAAGGAAATTGTGTTTACACCTCTACCAACAGCCTGATTCTGATTGTCTCTACGGGAGCAAATGGGGTTATGTTTGTGTAAGTGGTAGGAGAACTGGATCAGCATTTGAGTTTCCCAGTAACCTGAGACAACACAGCTTCTTCTTCATTACAGTCTATCAATCACTAACGAGGTGCTTGTGGGCCTCACAGTCCTTCTTTGACTGAACACCGAAAACATCTATTCTGGTTTATGCATCAGATGGAACTCTGTGTAGAGGTGCAGCTTCCATCATGCGTTATTAGGTATTATTAGAAGCATTTTCCTGTCTTTCTGTCTGTCCCCAAGAGTTCCCCACTCTTCCACCGCACATTCACCACAAGAAAGGGAGTCTAGCGTACTGTTGGGACTTGACTCAGTGTTTGACCGTTACATTGCTGAAGTCCAGGCTGGAAATTAAGATTGTAATTCTGTCTTTGGAGTTTAAAAGGGTTTGGGCTCCTCAGGTAAGAAGAATCCCCTTGCTTGAGCCAGTAGAGCTCTCAGCAGCTCCTGGCCAAAAGAAGATGCATCTCAAACATTCAGCCAAACCCTTAACTGAAGCCCCTTACATACAGTAGTATAGTCTCAGCTATAAGTCTCAGGAGCATCCAGGAAGATAGCTCCCCAAGCAGCTCCTACAATGTGTTTCCACTTCCCTAGGAAGTTTGTTTTTTGTAAGGCAAGATCTTCTGAGGTTTGACAATACAAGGTTCCCAGTTCTGTTTCTCTATTATTTGGAGCTGGACTGCCTGAGAGTCTTGACTTCTTCCTTGTTTGGGGTGCAAAGGGCTGACACATATTTGGGTTTGCTCTCATGACCATTGCAGACTGACAGCCGATACAAGGAGGAGAAGGAAGTAAACCCCTCATTGTGTTAGGGTTGCCTTGACCTGTCTGGGCCCCCAAGAAGACTGTTACAGACCTCCACATCACTGTTGACTGTTGTGGAAGATAGTAAAATACTGTGACAGACAACTCAAAGCCTTTACATGGGATAAAAAATAGGTTCCACCTCATCCACTGGTGCAAAAAAAGAAGTTGCATTCTCCCTGTTCCTCCAGAGCAAGCAGCTAGTTGCTGGTAGAGTTTCTGTGCCTGACAGCATCACAATGGTACGTGTGTCATAATGGCTGGATACCGCCTGCTGTGAGCTGTGGGATTTGGAGCAGAGTAACCTGGACTGGCCAGCAGAGTAGCATGCACATCTGACTCCCAGCTGTCGTTGTCTTCCTCTTACCTGATGCTGCATTCTCATCAAGTGTGAAGGTGAAGTATGGCTCCTCTGATAGCCGGGATGTCTCTGACTCATCCTGCCACGCCAGCTATGGGCCAGCTTCAAGTCATCACTTTTGTGTCTGACAGGCAGCATGCAGACAGGCATCACTTTTCCTGCTAATATACTCTGCCAGGCTCTGCGGTGGCCACTCCTGGGACAAGACAGCGGAAAAGTCAAGGCAGGCCTGACCGAGCGGTGCGGAGGAGGTGAGAGGGAATGGAGGCTTTGCTGTTTTTTGGAGCAGAGAGAAAGGGTGCTCCAGTGTTTGATACCTACTGGAGGTATCCAGGTCCAATCCTGTGCTGTGCATCAGACTTCCCAAGTAGCTTTGGGTGTATTTTCTCTGACCCACAACTCTTAAGACTGCACACAGAAGGCTTGTAGACTGTGGACATTGGACTGGCAGGGCCTTGTAGGTTCTCAGAAGTGATCCCGTGTTATCACAGGCAACTCTAATGAACAATAGCAAGCTCCATTACACAAGCGGGTGGGGTTTTCTGGTCTAACTGGAAGGTTGTAACAGGAACCAAGGGTTCTGATGGCCAGTCTCCTCCTGATTTCAGCCTAAGTAGCACCCTCTTGTTCTTGACCCATCCCATCATTTATGTCCAGAGAGAATCATATTGGAAGCATGTCCCAGGGAAGCAGTGCTAGTGGTACTATGGGTGTTATTTGGATGGTGGGGACAGGGAAGGAGAGGCTGTGTGATGCTGTAGCTAAGGAAGGCATGAGGGCGCATAGTCACAGAGTTTCCTTAAGCACCAGGGGCATTACGCAAGCTGTCCTGTGATGTCACTCCTGTGCTGTAACACTGGAGACACTGAGGAGAAGTGAGCAGTTTGAGGGAGCGCTTCCTCCTCTGCTGCTGATGCAAACACTCCCTAGAAGACTCCTGGCTATGCAAGAATCTGCTTTTCTGGAGGAGTTTAACAAGGAGAAGCTCAGCTCTTTACCTTGCTCTGTTTCTTTTAATGAATTGGGGTCTTCCTCCACCATGCACCCAGACAGAGAAACAAGGGAGCATATGCAATCAATTCTCACTCAGCTGGCCAACGAGATGTGAAATAGGTTCCAGGCTGGATGATAGCCTTGAACAAAGTCACACTGACTTGTTTGCTGTGATTATCTATGGACATTCCTACTCTTAAAGTCTCCCATGTAATTGAGCCCTGGCGCCTGGTAACTGGTAGCGAGTGAGTAAATTGTTGCTTCCTAATGGAGGTTAAATGCTGGAAGCCTTGTCCACAGCATCTGATCCAATTGTCCCAATGGGAACATGCCCTTCAGAGAAGCCCTGAGGCGTGCAAATGTCAGAGGGATTCCTGCCTCCTCTACAGGCATCCCAAATGCAAAATGTTTTCTACTGTGGAAGTCATGGTATGCCGTTCAGGCTATTTCCCAGTTAGTTTGGGGCATTTTTGCTCTACAGCTCAGGCTATTACTTTCATTTCTTGCTTGACATGCACTGAAGCAGCCCCTTTTTTCATTGGCAGCTTTCCTCACTCTCTGTGCTCTCTCCTTCTCTGTCTTGTGTTTATTTCTTCCATTTCCTTCTCTCTCTTCTTGTTGTCTGTCTTTTTTTTTTTCTTTTCCTTTTTCTGCCTTTCTACTGGAGTACAACCCTTAAGGGGCTGCTGCTGGGTACCCTTCCTACCGTGTCACTCACTCATATTGCCCATGGTAAGTCACTTTCCCCACCCTACCTCATTAATGCCTCTATTTCTCCATGGATATATTTAGGACAATAATTAGGTGTTTCACTAGTGCAGGAATTAGAGGGCTTGAACAGATGATGTTTGCAGCATGCTTTGAGGTCCTTGATACACACCGATAATGAAGCCTGTGCAGTCAGGCTGTGGGATGACACGCCGTAGAATAAAGGCTGCCCCTGGCATAGACTAAAACAAACCCCATTTTCAGTTCCCTTTCATGATGGACTTCATAGACTTTGGTAGTCATTGTGTCCCAGTAGATAATGTAAGGGGGAAAAACAAACCCCAGACTTTCCGTCACCTTACTGTTCTTCGAGCAACCACAGAAAGCTTCCTCTTGTCGGTATCAGCTGGCTCTTTGAGACCAGGCTGGGCAAAACTATCTAGACTCAGGAAATTACTTAATTTAATTTACTGCCAGTTAATACAAACTTTTAATTAGTTATTTGGCTATTGAGAAACAAAGAAGAGAAACAATGAAACAAACACCAAGGAGAACCCTTTTCCAACCCTTTTCCCAGCCTCACCCTGACCAACATCTCTCCTCCCTGAGTCCCCTCTCCCCCTCTTTTGACCACACATTACGCTCAGTCCCTGCCAGTGCCTTGGGTGAGGCAATGCGTAGCACAGGAGGTTGGATCGGTACATGATGGTTTCTTGCTGCTGCTTCTGGTGCCTTACTCTTTTCCTCCCCTGCTTCTTCCTTCTCACTTGTTTTCCTGCTCCAGCCTGGGTCCTCCATGGCCGCAGTCCCTTCAAGGTTGTCCTTGCTCCACTGTGGGTCCCCCACAGCCACAGTCCCTCCAAGGTGTCCTCCATGATGGTGTGCCTTCCTCCAAGAGCCATCCCCATTCCTGTCCTCAGCAATCTCCCCTTCCACATGCATCCTCCTGTGTCTACTTCTCTGTCCCCTCATGTGTCTCCTTTCATGTATTTTCACACCTCCTCCCATGTATCCTCTTGTTTCTCTTCTCCCATTTCCCCACATGTCCACCCTGGAGCTCCCTGCCCCAGCAGTGCCACCCTCACCGACCCCTGCCAGGGCAGTGGGGCTGGAGCCCCTCTGTCCGACCACGGTGTTGGGGTGCTCTGGGTCAGTGCCAGCTGTTGCAGAGCTGACAGGACCGCCTGAGGCCAGCACGGAGAAGCCCCTGACCTCTTCCACAGAGGGCACACTGTACACTCCCTGCAACCAAAACCTGACAGTTATGCCCAAAAAGGGGTCCACAGCAAAAAGAGGGGCAAACCTGCAAGGGGCCAGCACTGGCCCCCTGATGGTGCAGATGTCTGTGTGTGCCATGCAGCTGCTGGGCAAGCAAAGCAAATCCAAGCAGGTCACTGGCTAATTGCTGGGTTTTATGATTCCCTTCTTCCCATGTGCTTTCTGTCTCGTTAGAGGATCAAAATCAGGGTGCTTTTGCACCAGTTTGCTGGCCTGAGAGCTGTTTGCCTGGTGTTTTCCAAGGAGTCACCCCTCTGGGGTAGGGATATCAGGTTTTGTTTTCCCCTCTTTCTACCACCATGATCAATGCTTTGTTAGAGGGCTGGAGTTTCTCAGCTGGCAGGTGCTTGCATGAGGGGGATAATTTTGCAGAGGTTCTATGCAGATGTTTATGCGTCACTCCATCTCTAAATTCAAAGTGACATGTCTGTCAAAATTGGGCAGAGCATGATCCCTGGGAAGGTGTGGAAGCAACTCTGCTAAAGTCAGCTGAACTATGCCAAAGCAAAAACAGAGCAAGTGAACTGAGGATGAGACTCACCACAAGCACGCAGAGGTACTATACACTAGATGGGAGGTAGGGGCTTCATTTTTCACCCTGTTACTGACAGGCGTACCTTCTTCTCTATCATCCCTGTAATAGATGTTGACCTCTTCACTCCAGCAATGGAGTTTCAGTTGACAAATCCTGCCTCCCTTTTCTTCCCAGGCAGTCTGTTAGAGCAAAACAAGGCTGTTTCATCAACTTTTGGCTTGTTGTTTCAAAGGAAATTAATATTGCGTGGTCGTGGTGACTGTTAGTCCTCTGAACCCAGAAGCCTGTTGGCTAATTTCCACCACAACTGGTGGAGGAGTGAAAGCCTCAAGGCTATTAGGGCTCCCATGTGTTTTGTGCAAAGTATGACCCAAAAGGAAAAAAAAAGCTCTTTTATTACCTTCATGGAGTGAAAACATGAAAGAATGAGCTCAACCCTTTTTCAGAGATCAGCAAATCAATACAGCAACTGCACCTTTCACAGGAAAGCTGTGGGAAACCAGAAATATGCTCAGAGAAACTTGCATTCTGCTCTTCATCTTCACCTTTGCTTCCATGTATGTGAGCAGATGTAACGCCAAATAATTCCTTTCGAAATTACATAGAGCCCTGGTGTAGCCAAGGTGTGCTGCCACCAGTGTCACAGCACCTCTTACACTGCAGAACTCGTGATGACTGCGGCGGCAGCCGCTCCTGGTGGGAGCATTGTATTGCGGTTTTCAGCTGGGGAGTTGCTTATTTGGGCTGGATTTGGGTTTGAAAACATGCCTCCATGTTGCTACAGTGCCAGTAGAAGAAGAAGAAAGAGCTGGGTAGGAGAAAAAGATGTTTTCCCACCAGTGGACAAATGAGACTTTATTAAGCAGTTATTCTGGTGTGTACCCAGTCCTAGCCAGGCTGAAATTATCAACTCCCTGACCTACTAGTATCAGGGATGGTAAAAAATTAACTGCATCCAGTCATTGGCTGCAAAGCAGACCTGAGGAAGGTTGTGACTGTTAACTATTGGGTTTGCTCGTGTCCTGCTATCTCCCTTCTGTCCCATGCTCCTAACCAGTACCTTTCATATAATTCTGCCTCTCTGGAGGAAAAACTCATTGTATCTGTAAAGCTTTAAATATAGAATATTTCCAGAACAATCTGACACCATGCTGGAATGAAGTGAGGGAAGAAAGGTCATTTTCTTTTCCTCTTGTCCCTTTCTTTTATCTCTGAGACCTCTAATCATAACCCAAAGCAGCTGCACACTTGCAAACTGCAAGAACGTGGTAGAATACTCTTCAGGCTTCCCCATGGGAGCTTTGGCTTTATTGCCTCTGTGCTGGTGAGGACCAGGACCTCTGTGGAATGCCTGTAAATGAAAGGGGCGTGCTTGTAGCATGGTTAAGTGGGTGGAACATGTGTGAGTTTTCAGTGGGAATGCTCTGAGACAGCCAAATCCTTCCCCTTTACTCCAAGTTCCTTCCAACTATTCCAGCCCTGCAAAAACATCTTCTCCTTCTCATGGTTCCTCTCACTTGTTCCAGCATGCCAAACTAGGGCCTTTGAGCTCTGCCCTTCCATCTAATCTGTGTTTCCCTGTCTAATGACATGCGCTAATATGCGCTAGCAGATGTCTGAGTGAAAATTAGCTGTGGTGTCCAAATCAATTAGACTGGAGAGGCTATGCAGGAACAATTGCTCAATAGGCTGTGCAGGTTGCTTTTTTTCCCCCTGCTTTCCTTTCTTTACAAGAGGTGAAATTTTGCAGCCAAGCCTTTGCCTGCCTCCCTGCCTTGCAAACTCCACTTCCAGGCAGTCTACCTCTGTGCTTAATGGGTTCTGATCTGGTCTCCAGATGGAGCTGTCTCCACCAGCTGCAGGCAAACAGCAGCTGCTCTCCGAAAGGAGATGTACACTCTTCTCCAGAACCTCGCAGCATGGGTACAGCCGGCATGTCAGAGGCAGCTAAATGATCCTGGCGTTTTTCATGTGTTTGCCTGCTTTGCAGGAAAAGCAAATTAGCTTTACAGGACCAACCACTTGTGGAGCAACGTCTTGCAGAGAGTTCAAAACAGGCTATGGCACAGATAGATATGTTGGCTCAGAAGTGCTTGAAACTGTGGCTAAGATACACTCAGTGTAGAAAAGGCTGTCAGAGAGGCTGGGAACTGGAGGACATGAATCCTAGAATGTGGTTCTTGCACTTCTTGGGCAGCAGATCTGCTGGTGAGAGGCATGCTTCTTTGTAGCTTTATTGTGTACTATGATAGAAGTCTTTCTTTTCAAGGACCTCGCAGTAAAGCTCGTGATAGGTTATTATGGATAATACAGGTTTTACCTTTGTTTTTAATTAAGCAGGTTTCTCATGTTGCTTGTTAAAGAAATTCAGAGTCACAGGCCCAAAATCAACAATGTTGTTTGCAAGTGAAATACTGAGGTACTCATAGAGATTAGTTTAGGGGTGTGTAGGGATGTCTGCTGCATTCACTGTCCCATCTGGACTGCCTTCCCATTTTCTACTGCTGAATTGGTCTACCCTGGGTGCTGGCCACAGTTTTGAAGGCCAGATCTAGCAATAATGTGTAGAGATGGCCAGGAAAGTCTAATTTCCAAGATGATTAAATCTTCTGGGCATAAGTTTGTAATTCCACAAGACTGAAAAAGGGAATGTGTCTGGGGGGAAGAAAAAAAAAATGCTCTTTGTATTCATTTGAAGGCAGTTCAGCAGCAGTGTATATATTCTTGCACTGCTCCAAAGAGTATGGGATATTCCAGCTGCTGCTGTGTGCTCCTGAAGGCTAAGCTGCATTTATGAGGATGCCCAGCGGTCTCTTTCCAGGCTGAACTTACCTCATGCATGTAGTGGATGCAGTCATGTATAGAAATAAATAGTGGACTCCAGTTCTTTACTTTAGGAGATTTTTCTCAAAGCACATTCTAAAAGAATAATTATTTACTTAACAACAACTTCACAGAAGTCCTTCTGAGCTTGTGTGTAGTTTCAGCCATTTTTCCTTTAGCTACACCTACTTTTTCAAAACAGATAGTCCTTAAGGGTCTGCAGCAAAATATGCCATCTCAGTCCTGCCAGTTTTGGCACAGATATTAATAATTCTTTATCTCAGCTGCTGATACTTCTCCAGTGCATTTTTGTTTGCTCCTACCTCTAGCTTTTCAATATGTTTCTTGTAAGATGGTGCTGCATGAGGTTGCCAATCAGTGAACCACAGAATCATTTAAGTGAGCAAGTACATCGACCAAAGAAGTGGCTTCAAATCATTTGTGTGCTTTGCTGAACTGTGGCCTAGGTGCATTTAGTCCCACTCAAGACACCTTTTTATTTCTCTGCAAGCTTGTGTCTGATTTCCTACCTTCTGTCACTTTTAATTCCATTTTGCTATCACAGTTTCCTGGCTTCTCCTTCTCTTCCCCCTCCTCCACAGTTACATGTGTTTCAAACGATGTTTCACTAGTCATTCTAGCTTGCTTTTTCCAAACTGCATCTTGCTTTTGTTTTCCTCTTCCCATTCGTATCTTGCTAAGCCCATTTTACTCTCAAGTCAGTCCTACAGCACCACATCTTTCCTGTTCAACAGACCCCCCCCCATTTGTTCTCCCTCGTGCCTGGCTCACCCCCACCCACGCTGTGCCCACCTCTTGCCCCCTTCTGTGTGTGCAGCGATGGGCTGTGAACACACACCAGCGTTGCGCTTGGTTCTGTCAGCCAGGCTTCCCAGCCACATTTATCAAAATTATCCCACAGTTCCTTGCAGAGTCGAATATTAATAGGGTTCATTTAAAACCAAGAGTGTTGCTAATGCTTTTTTTCCTATGTGTTAAATGGGAGGAAACGAGAATTACCCAAACAAGCACGCACACAGAAAGTGGAGCTGTTGGGAATAGTTAATAAGATGAGTGAAACTGCTGGCAGAGGGGACACAGAAGAGAAGCAGGAGGGCACATGTGTGCCAGGTATCTCGGTCATCTCCCCCAGACCTGGTGGCCGGGCTGGCAGGGTGGCTCTATGGGGCCAAGGCTGCATGTTTCTTCTTATCTGATGCAGCTCTGCTTCAAAACCAGGGCAAACCTGGTGCTCCCTTTGCTAGAAAGGCTGAGGGGAGAAAATTGGAGCTGCACTCAAGATGGCAATGGGAAGGGAAGCTGGAAGGTTCATTAGGCAGAGTGTAAGAGCAAAAGGTTGCCCCCATGCCGTTCACCTCTTTGTCAAAAGGTCTCTCTTTATTCAGAGCAACAACCTTTTGCCATCCCCTGCTCACAAGTCGAGCCACAAAGGTGCTGAAATTCTCCTCCTTTTCTGGTTGGAAGTTCTCATGTGCTGGACCCTGCATGCTACTGTTCATCCCCCTAGCCCAGCAGCCAGAACAGGCTCTTCCCAAACTCCCCAGCTCAGTTCCCTTGCCCAAATGAAGAGAAAGAAAGAGCTGCACCTCCATGGCAGTACAGAGAGTTGCCCACTCCAGTGAGAGTTCATCCAGCACTGCTTTCTGTCCCATCATCCCATGCCACAGAGCAGGCTGCTCTTCACTCCGTGTAAGAGTTTGATTTCAGCAACTTAGCTCACTTGAGCCTCCACTATGTTTGGCCAAACTCAGCTACAGCAGCCCAAATGACTTGAAGAAGAAGCACGATCTCCTGTGGCTTCTAGGAGGCATCCAGTTCTCACATGCCCTCCCAACTCAGGAAGACACATATCCTTGTGTCCTAGATATACCCCCCAGTTTGAGAAACAGCCCTTTGGTGCCCTTGTCTTCTCCAAGGAAGCTGGTGTCAGACACACTGTTTTTTTCCTCTTCGCTTGTCCAGGGATAAACAGTGCTCAACCAGTTCATAAAACAATCCCTTGGTGTTCCTTTGGTTCCTCTCCAAATGCAGCACCTGAGCATTTATTTAGTATTGCAATATGCAGCAGTCAGGGGACTTAACTCTGTTCATGCTGAGATGGATAAGAGCAGAGTTTGACCTCCTACCTTTTGAGAATGGCCAGGTCGCTGTGCTGGAGAGACATCCTGTGATGCTCTGCAAATCCTTCGTGCTGAGCTCTTGCCTCCCTTTTTTCCAAGCTGTCATGCTTGAAACAGCCCAAAGTGCTTTGTGGTTCTCACATGGAGATCTCCAGAGAGAGGCAACTTATGCCAGCTGCTTTACCTAGGTGTTTCCTCATTCTGTTCTGCCTAGCCTGGGGAGCCATCCCTGGCTTGGGGAAGTGGAGGATCAGAAAGAACATCTTAAGTCCATAAAAGCACAATGATCAGTACTTCTGTGCAATTAAAAAGGCTGGTCCAGCCTTTTGATACTATGCTTTATAGCAGCTCTAGCAGTAATGAAGTCATAAAAAAGCTGGTGTAATTGGCATCAGTGCAGGCCAGATCAGTCCTGGACAAAAGTCTTCGTTCCTATAGAAGGATAGTATCACTTCTGCTATCTCCAGCCTTTGACATCTTCAGTGATAGGAAAGGGAACAGGGACTTAGGGAATGCCAAGAAAACCTAGAGGAAAGTGTTTGCATTTAATTAAAAATTTTGAGACAGCCAGGGCTTATGAGAGGTTGTCCAGTCCCACAAAACCAGGAACGTCAGACTGATACGTGCTAGCAGGTAATTCTAGGAATGAATGAAAGGTTTGGTGTGAGTAGTCCAGGGAAAGATGGTATTTTTTTCGGCAGGGTGGTGGGTGGCAACGGGGGGAACAAGCAGAAGAGAAGAGAGGCATGAAGATTAGTCTTCACAAGGGGAAACAGCAAAAGTGGTCATTTATTACTGATATGAAGATTTCTGGGAATGTGTATGTGGAGGAGGAGTGGGATGAGAAGAAAGAAACAAAAAGCCTTGTGACTTCTGGAGCTTTATGGAGCAAAACCAGATCCCAAGTTATTTAATATTGCAGTTTTGTAGCTGTTAATGTGATTCATGGGGCAAAAAAAAGAGAAGAGTGTTAGCAGCAGTGACAATAAAGTAAATCACCTAAATGGGAGCAATCATGCTCCTCCGTCTTTCTGCCCATCAGTTGTTTTGACTGCCAGTGTTTATAAAGGGAAGGATGTGATGATATTGATGCTCCTTGTTTTAGGCTTTCCTAACATGAAACTCTTTGCATCTTCTTCTAAGCCACCTTCATGTAAATCTCCATCAGCTCGATGATTACATCAGATTTATACCTCTACAGCTAAGACTTAGTGGCCTCCTGTGCTCCTGTTTCCTCTTGCCTGTTGAGATGAGTGTTTTCAGTACATAAACCTATGTCTTTTAGACTCCTTTTCATATAACACTGTTTCCAGACAATTTTGCTCTTGTTTGGGATTCTACTAGTATTTCCAAAGGCTGTTTTGACCAACTAGAACTTGGGGGTGGAAAAACAAACAAAACAAAACACAAGACCTTTCCTACACAGTCGCTTCACAAGAGGACAAAATTTAATTGCAAAGTGAATTGGGGAGTTCATAGCAGCAGTGGCTGCAGGCAGTGAGGGGGAAGTTCAGTGCTAATAAACGAAATGTCCCTGATCCAAGGGGAGAAAATAATCAGCACAGCCATAGGACAAACTTGGGACATGACATCAGGCAGCAGCACCTGTCAAATTAATACCACCACTTTAATTTTGTCCAGCTATCCTGTTAAACCTTTTTGCTGTAGCTGAGTGCTATGAGCATGTTGACTCAGGATAAGGAAAAGAGCTGGGACAAAAGAAGGAGCTCAGAGATGAGGTTCCCAGCATGCAAAACATTTTGAGAATCTCTTTATTGACTTGTGTGCCAGGAGGAGACACTGCAGGCATTCAGCCAGCCTTGGAGCTGATGCTGGATGCTGGAACCTGAGTATCTCAGAGCCCTCTGTCAGCAAACTCTGCAGTCCCACTGCCTCTAGGAGAGAGTGGTCCCTAGCTGCTTCTGCTGTGGTTTTGCTGCCAGAGATTTTCTGTGGTTGCACTGCTTCTTGGGAAACCAGGTGATGCCCATTGCTCTTCTCCAGGTCACTTGCAGACAGGGAAATCTGGGCTTCCTGAATGACACCATTGTTCCCATTTTCCTCCCTCCAATTCCCTTTGGCTGATGGAAGCTGAACTCCTTATGCTGGAGACATGGCCGTGCTCCTGTTGGCTGCGGAGACCAGCGCAGTGCTTCCAGCCCTCTGCCTGCTCATGCACAGTCAATCTGATGTGCTTCTGGAGCAGCTGTAATATTGGTGGCAGGTGCTTGTCCTCTAGGGTGGGATTTTCAGAGGCTGTGCTCCTCGTCTGGGGAGACATGAGAGCCTTTCCCTGAGATACTGAGAGCTGAGACAGCCTTCTCCCATGGGCTGTGCCTACCCGGGTGGAACAAAACCATGCAAATAGCAGTACGCACTTTTTCCTTTCTCTGTCCCCAAACCCCAGCTCTCCATTTTGTTATCCAGCACAGAAAGGCTCAGAGCTCTGGCTTCAGATACCTGAGCAGGAGAAAGAAAGAGCTGGAAGATTTTTTCAAGCTGCGCATAAGGTAGCAGTAGCCTCCAGCACACCTGGGCTGTGAGTGGGGCGCATGGGGGCAGCGGTGGGAAGGCAGGGAAGGAACAGAGGGAGGGAGGCTGGGCACTGCAAGCGTAATTGCTGGCCTGCCTGTAGGTGAAGAGAGTGCTGCTGCTGTTCCCACCGGGGCCAATTTGTTGTTGCTGCTTTTATCTCTGATGTTCATCAGGCTGCAGCTACAAACCTCCTTTGTCCAGGAAGTCATCTGAACCCTCTCTTACCTCCTCCCACCCCCGGCTAGTGATGGAAAAGGGGACAACACATGTTCGCCTGTCAGGACAAGGAGAGCTGTTCTGCTCAACTGGAAATCTAGCTTGAGAAGCAGAAGGAAACCTTAGGCATCAAAACTAGCGATCCACCTCTTGCAGCCGGGTGCCCTGTGGAGTTCTTATGTACCTGAAATCAGGCCTCTCGAGTTAGGTTCTGAATTTGTTATTTGGTATTCTGTGTATGTGTGTGTGTGCGCTAAAGCACTCAGTTCACAGCATCATGCTTTTAATGTGCAAAAAGTACATCTTCTCAGACCCTGTGACCCTGTGATCTAAGCCCAAAATTGAAAATATGAGGCCTCCTGACAAAAGCGCTCATGTCCTTTGTGGTTTTCAGCAAGACCCTTAAATTCTCTGGGCTCCGTTGCTTCTCCCCTCTTCACCTTATCACCTTTAAAAAAGGATCTATACTAACTTACTTCAAATAATGCTATTTTAAGCATCCTGCTTATCATTTTCTGGGGGAAAAATTACATCTCAGGCTGAGTTGCCATGTTTTATTGAAGCCCAGTTGCAATTTTTTTTAATAAGGGTTTAATATTTAATTTTGCCATGTTGCAATGAACACCATACAGAATTAAAACCACACTTTCGCAAGTGAACTAATACTTCAAATTCCTTATTTAGCTCTTAGCTAACTAAAAAATAGAGTTCTGTTTAACTATACATTTGGCATTTGTATGGTACAACTAAGGAATGTCATTTTGTTTAATCCAATTAAAACTAGTGTGCTGTCCAGAGGCTCTAATAAGTCCTTATAAGGTAAGGTTCTGAACAAAGGCTGAGAAATAGTCTCTGCCCTGCAGAGTCTACAGTTAAAATGGGCCAGATATAAAAGGAGTGGTACAGAAAAAGCGTTGCTACTCCCAGTGAGCTGAGGCATATGGGAACTTGCCCAAAATAAGAGCAAATGAGTGGCAGGGCCTGGCTCTGAACTGCTGTAATCAGTAGAATATTCTATTTTTGATAACTTCCTTGTCTTCTCTGTCCCTTGACACCCCCATCCATTCAGAATTTTTTAGCATACATAAGCATACATTTTTTTCACCTACGTATATTTTCTGCTTCTTTTTGCCCTGTTAAGTTTTAAATATATAAAATTAAGTAGTTGTGATAGGCACAGATGGACCACAGGTGATGGGAAGGAGTGACAGACAAAATTACTTACTTCTGTTCATTCATGGGAAGTTATTCTCTTCAGATTGCTTATCCTGTTTTGTCTTTCCTTAAAAAATGTTTGAAAATACAAGTACTAAATGTAAGGACCACAGCTGCAATAGTGGATAAGGTAGTCTTTTTAAGTATCGTAGTCTTGTAACAGGAATGCAGAATTGCAAGGATTCACAGTCATAAAACAGTTAACACTTGCAAATACAGTCCTGTGGCCTTCTGCATTTACAGAAAGGAGAGCCAATCCTGGCCAAGTTTTCAGGAGCACAGGGAAGACACTTCAGCACTGGTTTAGTCGGTGGACTAGATATCAAGCTTTTCTCTGGTTAACAGCAAGTGGTATAGATCAGTCTCAGAGGAAGGCTTAACCATATTGTGCAATACTGTGGAACGAGTGTTGCTCTGTTCTGGTCTTCACGTTGAAGTGAGATGGTGTGCAGGAGCTGTTGTATTGTCCTCTTTTATGTTTAGATTTAGCAAACCAAGCCATCCCTCTCCTGATTTTTTTCCACATTTTTTGGATGCTGCAGCAGACCTGAATGATTTGTTCCATTGAACGTGTAATCTTAGTGACGGTAAGGAGGACCATTCTTCTGCCGCGTGGTGCCAGCATAGTTTGTCTGAGACTTTACTGCCGTGACATGTAGTTTATCTAGGTCCTAGGGAGTTTGCTGTCACCTTTTACTTCTTCAGCATTAGTGTTAAGCATATTGAATGGATGAATTTCAGTGTTCTCCTTCCCTCTCTTCAGTGTGGTTTATTGGGGCTCAAATGAGGGAAGTATTATACTTGAAGCTTTATTTAAGTTGATATACTTTAACCCGTCTGTGAAGACAGATAATGGGCTGGTGTGCCATCCTTAGTACAGATGAATTCTAGATTGGGCCTTAGATGACATTTCCATCTAGTTAATAGTGGGCCAACATGCTCTACTATTAACTCTTGTCCTGAGTTTAGACAACCCACAGTTTTACATTCTTCAGTGCTTTGAGAAATCCGATCCAAAGTTGCACACCCATTCTGTGTGAAAAGATGTACAGGTCTCTTCACCTGCCGTGATCTTGCCTAACCATGAGCTGACTTTTTTCTCCAGTAGAGCTAATCAACTTGTTCCATTCTTTTCTTTCTGCCCCTATGCCTAATTCCTGCATATCCCGTTATGTTTATCTGCCCTGATGGATGTTTGCAGCTCCTCCCAGTTGAGCATCACCCACCACTTTTATTAGTAAGCTGCTTTTTCTGGCTCATTAATGAAGATGTTAAATGGAAACAGACCTCACACGGATTCCTACAGCACCTTACTTACACACCTGCTTACAACTTTGCTCTTACATGCCCCTTGTCATTATCCCTTGTTTATGGTTCTTCAGGCAATTTCCAGTCCGTGACAGTGCTCCTAACCCAAGACAGATTGAATTAAATTTGCTAGCAGGAGTTCATGAAGCACTGTATTAAACATTGCATCCTCTGAATTCCTTTCAACCATGAATTTTAAAAACGGTCTAAAAATAGCATCATAGGCCAGGCATAGAACATATTAGACCCTCACAAGTTATAGAGTTGGGGTCTGAGAACAGATGATAAATATTTTTGCCATGATGAATCTGGACAACTGCCTTGGCTCAGGTCTCGTCATCTCCAGAATTGACATTGCTTGTGTCGTAATGTCAGACCCGAGCTACCTGATTTGGAAATATCATCTGGTTCATGAGCCACGCTGTTTTTCTCCTTTGAATTAATCATATAATCTCTGGTATAAGCACTAAGTTAAATATGTGCTTAGCACTTATCCTTGTGGATTCCAAACTCAGTGCTACAGTGCACAGTGAGAATTGCACCACTGAGGTTCCCATTCCTATCTCATTCAGGGAAAAATCACACTTTGGTACTAATCTTTCCCTGGTGATCAATTAATTCATCATTACTATTTATTTATTTTCTTTATTTTCAACAATTTGCGGATTCTCCAAGGGCATGACTTTGAAAGAGTCCCAAGGGGTCAATATATGAGAAGAGTAAGCCTAAGGGGAGAGAAGAGCTAGTCGATATTCTAGGACTGTTTCCTACGTGATGCAAACCAAAATGGAAGTGGTCAGGAATATATTATTGTGAATGATGATTCAAAATAAAATTGTGAAAGCAGCTCTCAGAAAATGCGAGATAACTTCCTATTGGAAGATCAGTTCTGTTGGCGTCAAAGTGTTTTGCAGGAGCGCGGTGATGCAACGAATTTTTTTGACAAACAAGTGTCACAACAAATCATTTTAACTTTCTAGTTCCATTTCACTGATGTCAAAATGTTTAACTGCAATGAGGCAAAAAGGTTTCGTTTTGACTGTACCATTACCTTTAATTTTGTTTAGATTGGCATGTTAATTTTGATACCATATATTTATATCTAATGTCGCAAATTGTTACAAAGCAGTGGGAAAGAACCCCCCTTTCCATGTTTTCCAGATACAGACTTAAAAAAATTGAAGAGTGAAGTTTTAATCAGCAGTGGCAACATTCTCTCACTGGGGGAAGTGCCCTACCCCACAGTGGCAAGAGGCAGCCTTCAAATATTTCCACCAGCACTGCTTTCCTCTGAGCTCCATATACTTTTGGAGTTCTATGCGCCTTGTCACATATAATTAGCAGCTGTTGAGTGAATTGATCAGTTAATTTCCATCTCACACTCAGATGCATTTAATCCATTAGCTGATGATTGGCAGAGATTTTTCTCCTGAACGTTTCCTCACCTGTGTTTTATCAATAGTTAAATTGATTGGGTCACCATTACTCACTCCTTGTCCAAGCCCTGTTTCTTTGTTTGCCTCCTTCCAAACCATGTGGTATTTTAACAAGCATTTGGCACCTTAGTCATTTAAATGTCATCATGAATGCCACCTCTTTTCATGTATTTATTAATCGGTATACCTACTATTGAATGGTCTTTCAAATAAAAGTCGTTTTTCCCTTCTGTAGCCTCTAGCATGATCCCATCACTGCTTTACAATGCTTTTATCTTTTCCTTGGCTAGACACAGATAAAGGCAAGCCACCTTTGAGGTGTCCTAGGCTCCTCAGCAGTTCCAGGATTAGTCATGGTTGGTTTTAAATGGCTTTTTGAGGAATGAAATTTTTCTGGCAAATTCTGTTTCCTCTGCAAGATACCACGTCTACAAAATACATTTTCTAAGAGTAGGCATAGAATACCAGACTGGTCTTTGCAAAAACACAACCCTGGTCAAAATGCTGGGCAGTATGTCTGACATCCTGGGCTGCTGCATTTGTATTGTGGCAATAACCAAAAGGCTCAAGTGAGACCCAGGCTACTGGTGTGTACTCACAGGACACAGAGATGGGTCAGTCCTTGCTCAAAAGACTTAGAAAAGAAGAAGAGGCAGGAGAGGGAGGAAAAGGGAGGGTAAAGAGGGATGAAACAAGTGTTTCAGAGCCATATGATGCTCATGGCGGAGTAAGAAGATAGGCCTCCTCACCACCAACCCAGTGTCCCACCAGTGGACCGCACAGCCACCTGCCTCAGCTGTGGTCCCCTCTGTTCCCTTGGGTAAGTCACATTGCCTCTAAGGTGCTTCACGTACCTTTCCTGTGACACAGGGATCATGACACCAGCCCTTCTCATGAACTTTTACTGTGTGATAGAGTATCCCGTATTTCCTGAGAAAGAGATGCTCTGGACACAGTCCTGAGGTCAGCGCTTCCTCAGCCTAGTGAGCTTGAGTGGAAATTGTAATGGGTGTACCTTCCATACACATGTACCTCCTCAGCTGGGCAGAGAGGCTGTCTGAAGTGAAATTTTCCTGCTTGCTTCCCAACTTGGCTCTACCCAAAGCCCTGCTTAGCTAGCAAGTGACACAGCCCTCTCACAGCCCTGAGCACTGCCACCAGGGCCAATGCCCAGGTGCCAGGACACTGTTAATGTCCTGTTATACCCACTCTGCCACCCTGGCATTCAGGAATTTACATGTGCATCCCAATGGCTTTCTTTTGTGGGAGGGAGCTCGTGCTAGGCACTGCAAAATGTCAGTGGGGTGCCTTCACAGAATCACAGAATGTTAGGGATTGGAAGGGACCTCAAAAGATCACCTAGTCCAATCCTCCTGCCGGAGGAGGAACACTTAGATGAGGCTACACAGGAAGGTGTCCAGGCAGGTTTTGAATGTCTCCAGAGAAGGAGACGATGCTCATTAGGGCATGCATGTGGTTAGAAGTGACTTTTTGTTGTGAGACAAGACATGCCCAGTAACCTTTCAAGGAGATGGGGATGCTTAAGTCTACCACAAGCCCCTACACATGGCACAAGACCCCCATGCTTGCTGCTTCATGTTTCTACTCCTGTTGCTGAGGGGCCGATAACTCAATACCCCAGCAGAAGACCAGGAACTGTGATACTTTTTCCTTTCTTCCCTGTAGCCGGTGAAAATCCATCACACCACCACATGGACATCCAAGCTCCAAAGGTTGCTGGCAGTGAAACAGCATATGTGGGGATGCATTTGCAGGCTTGTGCCTCTTCTGTGACCCTCCTCACCTGTGCTCTTCTTACTGTGTTTTTCAAGAACATCCTTTTAAGATCAATTATACAATTACTTCTCATTCACCTGTTTGGTTCTGCCTTCCCCATGCCTTGTCCCCTCTGCCAGCCTCCAGTATCTTCTGCAGCTGTCATTACGTGTTTCTTCACCAAATAGTCCTTATTCCTGTCATTTCACTGTCAAATCTGTGAGTACAACTCTGACATGTAATGGCAAGTACTGATTCCTGGGAATTCCTCAATTTCCAGCCTTTTCTCTAGGTAAACAGATCTGCTCAAAGCTTTCTGTGTCCTTCAGCTAAGATAGTGCTGCACTGTGCAGCTTGGATTGCTGGGTGTGACAGAGCACCGTGCAACTTACCATCAATTTTTATGGTTTCTCTTACCTTATCTCAGTAGCAACTTTTTTGTCTGTAAGCAGCCTTGCTCCCCAACCCACCCTTCTAGTTCCTCATTCTCTCTGGCTGCCAGCAGCATTCTGACAGGAACCTAACTTGAGCTTTCTCTTTCTCACAAACCCTCTCTGCTTCAAAAAAAACCCAAACAAAAACAACCAAAAAACCCCACTCACCTTTGTGGGGAAACCTGAAGAGCAGAAGAGATGGCCTGGCAGGTACCATCAGGACAGAAAAAAAAAGAAACTAACATGTCAGGTGTCTGGTAGAATAGAGCAGAATAGACTATTTCAGTTGGAAGGGACCTACGGTGATAATCTAGTCCAATTGCCTGACCACATCAGTGCTGACCAGAAGTTAAAGCATCTTATTAAGGACGTTGTCCAAATGCCTGTTAAACACTGACAGGCTTCGGGTGCTGATCACCTCTCTAGGAAGCCTGTTCCAGTGTCTGACCACCCTCTTGAAATGTTTCCTCACATCCAGTCTGAACTGCCTCTGGCATATGTTTGAATGATTCCCACATGTCCTGTCACTGCATACCTAGGAGAAGAGCTCATCACCTCCCTCTCCATTTCCCCTCCTCAGGAAGCTGTATAGGACAATGAGGTTGCCTTTCAGCCTCATTTTCTTCAAACTAGGCAAACCCAATGTCCTCAGCCACTCCTCATAGGACATTCCTTCCAGCCCTTTCACCAGCTCTGTTAGCCTCCTCTGAGGCATTCAAGGACCTTCACATCCTTCTTACATTGTGGGGCCCAGAACTGCACACAGCATTCAAGGTCAGGCCTCACCAACACTGAGTACAGTGGGATAATTGCCTCTTTTGACCGGCTGGTCATGCTGTGTTTGATGCACCCCAGTATGTGGTGGGAAGATGTGGTATTTCACTGGAGGGAGTGTGATAGATGTGGGTGGTCATCAAGGCCTCTTGGAGCTGGGCTGCAGGCTTCTTGCAGGCTCAGCTGACTACCAGGCTACCTTCTCACTCCTAGTTCCTTCACCGAGTTGTCTTCCTCCTTCAGGAAAACCAAACCTATTGTATTGTCAGGAGAGTTAAATTCACTATATGGTGCGTGTACCTTCGCCAGGAAATTACAAGGTGCCCTTAGAATGAGAAAGGCTGGAAGCCACCAGTTTAGGTCATTTAAACTGAGTTGCACGAACCCAAAGATCACAAGGGCATACCAGTAATTTCCCAGTAGGCCAAGCACAGCTTCTACTGTGCAAATGGTGAAGCGGATTATAGCTGCCCTCAACTTCAATAACAGTGCTACAGCCTGAGGGCACTACAGCTGATCTGATTTGGGGACCAGTCAGATCAAAATGGAGCTCGGCTCAGTGAGATCCCTGCTCTCATTTGATATGAAATTGGAGGCAGCCAACAGAGCTCTACCGCACAGCTCAGGGGACCCCAGTCAGGACAGCTTTGTCATGGCTGTTTGGCAGCTTACAAACCACCAGCCACATGAGACCTCTCGAAGAGGCCAGGAGTTTCAGGAGCAAATGGCAATATGTGTGTATGTGTGCATATGAGTATGTATCTATACATACATACACATTCTGAGTATGTGTATATTTTATACATATATACACACAGAGAGATATCCACATGTGATAGTTTTACACCTTATGTATTGTTTCTCTGCATGGAGTTGTCAAATGCTATGTATGTGTGCACACACTTCTACCCAAACTCTCTAAATATCCTGGGCTGTTTCAAGCCTTCAGTGTTTCACTCAAGCTGAAAAAAAGTAGCTTCTCCACTTGTGTGGCTGAGTCAGAATTTCTCCCTGTTTGGAGGAAATACCTCTGATACTTCTCTTGGAAGGAGGTGTGTGAGTTTTTTTCTTCCTCCTTCCTTCCCTGCCCTCTGTCCAAGTTTGGGCATCAGTGGAGCATGCAGCAGAAGAGGCCATGTGTACTGGTTTGACTGAAAATGGGTTAATTTTCTTTTTCATAGCTGGCACGGTCATTATTTGGACATAGATTGAGAACAAGAGATAACACCCTGGGACAGAGTTAATGTTTTTAATTGCTCTGGTCTGAGAGCCAAGGCCTCTCAGCGCTCTGCCACAGGTGTGAGGCAGCTGGGAAGTGGGGCATGGATGGGGCAGAGCTTGGCTGTCATTCAGATTGATCAATAAGAATATTCCATGCCATTAGCACCCTGCTTCATATTTAAGGAGAGTCGGGATTTTCTGGCTAGCCTGAGAATGGTTTGGAGTCAGGACAGAGACCTATTTGGGGGAGTTCTGTTTGGGAGTTTCTTTAGTTTGGCCTTTTGCCATCCTGCCATTTTGCAGAGGTCTCTGGGCCTTTCTGCCTTTTCCTCTCTTCTCTCTCCGGGATTGGCTGTTCAAGACCAGGTGCTACATCCTGGGACTGACTGCTCGGTGTGGATGGAGTTTGTGAGGAATTGCACTGAGTATCTTTTTATTTTATATGCTATTTCCACTTTATAAATATTATTAGTAGCATATTAATGTTATTTTGTTGTTTTATTAAACTGCGTTTATCTTGATCCACAAGTTTCTCCCTTCCCTTTCAATTCTCTCCCCTATTCAGGGGCGGGGGGGGAAAGTGAGTGAGCGGCTATCATGGTTATATTGCTAGCTTGGGTTAAACCACAACAGCATGGGAGGAATGAATCTTGGAGCAGGTGGTGTCCTTCTCTTTCTGGTGTGATGCCCAGTGGTCGGTTGAGATCAGCTCCTGGCAAGGAAGGGTCAGTGGACATGTCTCATCACATAAATCTTTGGATGGCTACAAATGAGGTCACAGGGAGTCTCAGGTTGCTTTGGAAATCAACCTCTGCAACTCCTATGCTCTGTGGCTGATAGGAGAGAGTTTTTGGTGGGCGTTGGCCATCTTCCATGAGCACGGGGGTTGCACGAACTCCTGTGTGGGGAATGGTGAGCGAGGGGAAAGAAGGGAAGGGAGTGATAAGGTAGATGTATTTCTCAAACAGCTGGGGCACATGCTGTTCAGTTTTGGAAGTTTTAATAGCAGGCGGAGAGAAAGAGTATATTTACCCCTTGTCTGGGTGGCTCCAGGCTCTGTGTTCTACTGCCTGGGAAGCGAGTGAGGGCATCATACCATTAGCTTTCCCTTTCCTCAGTCACAGGAGTTCTGGGGGATGGCAGCAGCCTGTGAGCTCCTCTTGTAAGAAATGCATAAGATCCTTTACCAAGTTAGTGACAGTCTCCTTAGCTCTGCAGGAAAGCACCTTAGCGCAGTGCTTTCCTGGTGCAGCCATCCAAAGCTGTCTGCATCTCAGTGCCTGCTTCCATCTTCAAAGTGAGCAGAGGGCTTTATCTCCTTCCCAGCTTTCCATCACAACACTCCTCTGTACCAGAGCTGCGGTTTCCATCTCTGCTTTCCTTCATGTTCCCTCAGCCCTGTGATACTGATCGTGCTCCATGGCCTTTGCCTCCTGTCACACTCAGGGTATTTGGCTACTCGTTCTCAACATTTTCCTTCAACATGTCAAGGGATGGCCCGAGGCACGGAGCACTACACAACAGCATGTGTCTGCCCTTTTCCCCCTGGGTCCCGGCAGGCCTCTGCTCTGCATTTTCCCTTCTTGAACCAGGTCTCTGTCTCTGTTGATCTTTTTACATTCTGCAGCACGACTGGGTGGACAGCTTGAATCCAAAATGAGCTTTCCTGCCCAGCGTGATGGGGAAGCACCTCTTCTTCCCTGTTGTCACTACTTCCCTCCTGAGGTAACTAATGAATTGCTCTGAGTCTTTAAATGGGCTGTTATTTCTTCCGTCCATCAGCACTCTCTCACTCTTGACTCGCAGTGCAGCTTCAGCTTCAGTGAATTTATTGGCATGACAAGGTACACAGGTGATGCCAAAGTTGACAACTTAATTCATCAAGTGCTACTGTCTTTCTCTCATCTGCACTCTTCTGTCACTGCTTTCCTCTTTCCCTCTCCTCAGATCTCTTTTCTTTCTGTCCATCTGTCTTTCTCCTTCTGTCTGTCTGTCTCTCCCTCTCTCCCTCCTTCTCCCTCTAATAGTCTCCCCAGGTGATAGTTAGCTATCTCACACTCAAGACAGTCTGTCTCTCTTGACAAACGGAGCCGTCAATCAGAGTACTCACCAGAGAGAGAAAGGAATTGGTCTTTACAGCACGTTGGATGTTTTCTTGCCTTTGCAGCATGTGTGGGGATGGAGGCCGAGGGCAACAGTCTTCAACTTACAGAAGCCGCATTTGCTTCAGGGTTGGTTTGGGACTCCAGAAGAGCAAACTGTTGTGTCACAGGGACAGAGGAAAGTAGCAAAGCTCATCAACCCCAAGTGCGTATAGGCAGGTAGAAATATCATTTAAGAAGAAATCCAATGTCTTGACAAAGCCCCCTCAGAGGATAAAGTCTCTGTTAAACAGAGTAGCAAATGATCTCTCCTTCTCACCCCCCAATCCCATAATCCTTTGTATATATGGCTATTGCCAACGTATATAAAGAAAGAGACAGATCCCTCAGGTATCTGTCAGCACTAGATACAATCTACCCAGGACAGTGTATGTGTGGCATTTAATCCTCCATACATCAAGCGTATGCCCAGGATATTCTGTCACACTGTATTTGCACTGCATCCCTTGTGCCTATTTGTCTTGAGTGTCTGTGCCCGATGCAGTGGCAGGTTGATCCATCGTGTGATGCCATCTGTGTTATATCTCTGCTTTTCCTCAGACTTTGGCAGAGTTTTCATCACTGCGTCCTGATGCAAAGTTCCTTTATTTTTTTTATTGCTCTTTGTAGTTTAAGGAAATCAGTTTTGCAGACTCCAGTATATCATGGCCATCAGAATGGAAAGTGTATGAGTGTATCCTTATCATCCATCAGTATCCCTAACTATATAGATTACACTTCTGTTGCTTTTCAGTTTGCACAATGTTTTGTGGGTCCTACTTTTTCCCTTCAGTTTGTGAACTGCCTGGCTGATTCTCTCCTCCTTTGCATTCCCATTCATGTAAAAGAGCATTTTATCTTATACCAGCAGTGAAGAATCAGGCCTGTTTTGTTTACTTGTCAATGGGTCTGCTTGAATTTGCCCTTTTTGCTGTGCCAAGGAACTTTGCAGTACAATAATTTGTCATAAGGAACTCCCTTTAGCAGTCTGAGGGTTTGCAGATATTCCTCCCCTACTCCTTATACCTGTTAGAACTGTAGATGGTAAGGCATTGAGTACCAGTCAGTGGGGATGCCACACATCTTGCACACAGTACTTGCCTAAAAGTGAGAAGGGGAATGGAGCCTTAGAAAGGTGGAGTCACTTACTCAAAGTTATAGCACAAGTGTGTAGCAGATCAACCCCTGAACCTGGAGTATAAGACCTACCAAATCCTTCAAAAAGTCATTCCTCCCTTCATTTTTTTGGTAGTGTTGCTTACCTTGCTAACAGTGATATTACAGGTGCTCAGATGTGGATGTGCTGTTACAACAGGAAGACGTGGCTTATGCTTTCCATTGGACTTAGCTTTTGATCCTCTGCTGTGTTGAAAGTATTTGCATTTTTTTATCAGTGTTCTTTGTTGATCAGCAGGAGAGATCAACTCATTCCTGCTCTCCAGCCAGTAGCACTGGATTTCTGTGGTGGGTAGCATTTGCTTGCAGAACATTAGACGAAAGTTGTCTGTAAAGCTGCTGTCCCACTCAACATAAAGGTGCTGGCAACCTTTTCCAAATGTAACCTCATCCCCCTGAATGGACAACGTCTACTTATTTCTTCTCAGTTAGATACGCGCTGTTCCAAAACTTATTACAAAATTTTACTGCTTCTTTCTTGTAGGAACCTGCATTTATAGCTAACCCTGGGCATATGACAGCTGGCATCCTCCCGGCCTCTCAGACCAATTTGGGTGGAAATTGAGTACCTAAGGCTCTCATCCCCTGTATTTCTCTGCAATCCCAGCATATAATGCACTAATTGCCTGAGTTTGCTAATGCTGAGAGAACATTGAAAAATGTCAATTTTGAAGAGGGCAGATTTGAGCCCCACTGCGGGAAGAGGGGCAGACAGTGTTTTTATGTTTCTTGCTAAAACTGCAGGCCACAGGGAATAAGCCTTATGCCTGGCAGCCTGGGAGAGATTCTTCTTTAATTGAAATGGCACCAATAATGTGTTAACAGAGCAAAGCTCTTGGAATCCATCCCTCCCCTCCCCTGCTGTTGCTTGCATGTATACAGCAGATCTTTAGCACACAGCAAAGCTTGAAAAAGGGAATGGTGGGACACTTCCAAGATATCAAGGTGCTGCTGCACGTGGCTGAACCAAAACAGAGCGCTGTCTTTTGGTAGGGAACCTTGGACAGCAGAAGCTCTCCTCCCCAAGAAACATTGGCTCTCAGTTGGTTTGTGGGAAGGGGATCACCACAATCACATCTCAGCTCTAGCCAGCTGCTTACTTTGTTCGAAGACACCTTTATTTCAGGAGTACTGTATTTGTTTTTTCCTCTTTCCTGCTGGATCAGACTTAGGTAGATGGGCATTTCTGGCAGAAGGGATTCTTTGCCTTGAACTCTTTGGCTTTTCCTTCTCTTTAGCTGATGATAACACCCTGGCCTTTAGAAAACACGCTATTGCAGCTATCACCAAGCTCAACAGTAGCTAACAATTGAAGGTCTCACAGCTGGCATTTCATAACTGCGCATGCTGGGGAAGGCCACCATCTGTGGATCCAGCAATAGTGACAATGCAGGAATGTGCTGAGCAGCCCAAGCTGAAAAAAATGTGGAGTTGCACTTTCAGTCTTTTTCATACTCAAAATTTGCAGTTTTTTGGAGATGGGGATCTGTTTCAGGTTTGTTTTTGCTTGAAACGTTTTTGGTGGGGCTTTCAGCATCAGAAAAGGCAGCTGCTCTCTGCTAAGACATTAGCGTTCTGATTTCTGATCCAACTACTTGATGAAACAGCTATGGTGGCTTATGTTATAGATTGTCTGGCACTTGCTGAATTGGACAAAGTGAATCCTCTTGTTGGGGAAATAGCAGTGTTTTCTTACCAGGCTGCTGTCCTAGGCCATGAGTTGAAGAGTTATAGATCAAGGAGAGTATACGGTACTTTACACTCTACTCTACTCTACACTTTACACTCTTCTCCAAATTGGTGCACTTAGCACAAGAGTGAATTATATCCAAAGCATGTAAAGGTCCAAGTATGGAATTATTAGCTTTGTTCTTTGTACTTTTGACTGGAAGCAAACCCAGCATTTCCAAAATGCTATGCTAGCTTTCTGTGCCCCTAGAAGCCTGAAAGCAATCTTGAAAGGTGGTTACAGCAATCTGTCCCTCTCCATTTTGCTCGTTTCAGTGCTTAAGGAGGAAAGCCTCCTAATACAAGATGTTCTATATGTACCACATACATTTGATTTGAGGGAGAGGCTTGTCACTGAGAAGTTGTCTTGCTCACTTGAAACTCAGCCAGATCCTTAGGTATGTGGTATGCACAAGACACTTAAGGTGTTGCATTCACCACCCTGTGGCTTATTGCAGAGGCTGTAGGATAAATGATGGGCAGCCAAAGAAAACTGAGAACAGGGTTTGGAGAGAGCTGTCTTTTTAGACTGTGTGTGGATGTCCATCAGGTGATTTGTGAAGGCCATTCTGTTGGTTGTACCATCTGTCTCTAATGAGCTGAACATAAGCAACACCATAAGATCTGAAAACAAATGAACAAGCAAAAACTTTGGCTCTGTTTCTCCTGTATGTAAAGCTATGATGGACAACGTTGTCTTCATCCAGAGTGGGGTGTTATCTGAAATTAACTTTCTTACCTGCTTGTCTGATCAAGAAAATCCCAGTCATCTTCCTAACACACAGAAACCCTCTCTGAACCTGCACCTCTTGCCCTGAGATGACATAGGCTTTTCTCTGTGCTGTCTTCCCAATCCTGGCCTGTGATCCTTAGTCTGCTTCCCAAAGAAAGAGGTAACAGGCAGGAGTTAAGGGTGGCTGGGACTCAGTTAAAAAAAAATGTAATATTGCTTTTTTCTCTCAACTAGCTAACAAAGTGGCCCTGTTCTGGCTGCTACATTTCCTTGAAGCCATCACCCATTCTTGCTGTATAAGAATTTGTCCAAAGGCCACTAGCATTGAAGAAGGAGCTCCCTGGGCTCTGAATCAAGTCCTGGAAAAGCTGCATATTATGACTCAGCTGCTTAATGTTTCTGTGAAAAAGTTTTTCCTAACGAAATTCTCAGAGACGTCTTTGGAGGACCTGGACACTAAGGACAACTTTTCTCACAGAATTTCTCTTCCAGGATGGCTGATTATATCTGCAGAACAAAAGATTTTGTATTGTTTCAGTCCCATAAGTAAATAAGTAAAAGATGGTCTAAGGGAATATATAAACACACTTGAACCAAAGACCAAAAGCTGTGTACATCTGTAGTCCTTAAAGTGTTTGGGATTAGGCAGCATTCCAAGGGTTAATCCCTGGGGATTAGCATGACAGGCACTTCTGTTGTTGTTTACACATGTCCTGTGAAGAAGGCTGTGTTTTCACAGCAGGCCTCTCTAGGAGGGTTAGCTAAAAAGCACTTGCAGTCAGTTTTACAGGCAGAAAGAACCGAAGCAACACAAGTGGCAAATGCGTAGAGCTGTCCTTTAAAGAGATGAACCATGGATAAGTGGATCACTGCAGTCCCAGCATAAATTTGATATGTTAATAGAAAAGAAAAAGAAGTTTCGTAGCAAGGAACCAATATTTCATATCCAGAGGTTCAGGTGATATGGAGCTATCAAGCATGTATATGGCTTGTGCTTTGTGCTTTCGTTTACATGCAGCTGAGAACCTGCTCTTCTAGGCTGCATCAGAATCTGCAAACACAGGTTCATGACCTTGTGCTTGGTGGGGGACAGCAAAAAGTCAGATGTGGGTGAAGTGCTATCAGCACCAGGCCAAGGCTGGGGCTCTGCTTTGGAGCTGGAGGTGATTTAGCGTGAAAGGCTGGGATCTGGGTTTAAAGCTGAGGTGCTGGGTTAGGAGCAAGAGTGACACTGCTTTTACCCCTGTCCCACAACATCACATCCATGCACTGTAAAACCAGGTTGGCTTGAGATGTAGCTATTTTTTTCTCACTATTTCTCAGGAAGTGAAATAATTTCTCTCTTGACAATTTCATGGAGACAAGTTGAAAAAAAAAAAAGGAAAAGAAAATCAGTGAGAATGAGTATATGCATTAGATTCCAATTTTGTGCTGATTTTCCAGCAGCTCATGGGTGGGGCAGTCTAACAGGTTTACATTCCATGCTGGTCTCTTCTGAGAAACAACATACTGGAAGTATTTCCCATGCAACTTTATGTGGAAAAATATTCCAGACACTTAACTGTGTATTGGATGAGGCAGAGCCTTGCTTTGGACAAAATGGTTCGGCTTGTCAGCTCTTACTCTCCAATGTGGTGAGCTCTGACATGCCTCCCAGCTCAGCAAACTGGGAGGCCTTTCCACATGGCTTTGACTTACAGACAGGATGCTGTCTGCTTCTCTGCTCCCAGTCAGCACAGTACGTGCAGTCCCCATCTGGATTTAAATACTTCCCTGCGTGGCGTCTCAGTGGGTGAGACTCAGCTGCACGGTGGGGGAAGCTGGCAAAGATGCAAGGCCCAAGCTAGCAGCCCCCATGCTTCCTTTGGCCCGGCCTCTCTTGGCATCAGCAGGGATGCTTGGAAGGAGATCTGCCATGCTGGGGCAAAGCAGTGTCTGGGCACACATGGACTGGGAACTACAGATCTCTTAAGCAGTTTCCATGCTCTGTCTGGGATAGACCCTTTCCCTGAAGGCCACCAGGGATGGATGTGGCAAGGCACCTCCTTTCAGATGACAGAAAGAAGCGATTTTTACACCTTGTAAAAACACTGTAGTGTATTTTGAGAGGTTTTTGGTTCCCAGAGTATTAAAAAACAAAACTAAGGCTTCAACATTTGCCTCTATTTCACTAAAAGCTTTAATGCCGAGAGAGGCACTAGCAGGGTGAAACAAGCCTAGCAAAGCAGAAGGTCAGAAGGATGTTTCAGAGTCCACTCTCTTTAATGAAGTTCAAGTGCACTCTGTGCCCTCCTGCCCTGGTGACAGCTTTGCCTCCCTCTGGCTGAGGCCGTGGCGTGAATCAGACTATAAAAAACACATCTTGGGTATCCAGTCGCATTTCGTCTGCACAGTGCTTCAGAAACATTTGCGTGCCACATCCCAAAGGCTGTCTGGATTTTATTTTCCAGACATCGGCTTGCTCCCTCTGCAGACCTGAGCAGCAACAAGCTGTTTCTTGTTAGGGTTGTAAAGAGCTATGATTAGCCTGCTGCACACATAAGAGGGAAATTAAACCATTTAGTTGTGTTTAGCAGCTCAGCCCCTTCTTTAGGCCCTCTCTCCCCACTAAACACTTTGACTAAACAATGACTAATGAGGCCAATTTGCTGTCAATTAATTGCCCCCGGAAAGGACCCCTAATTGTGGTGAGCAAGGTGGCAGCTCTGAAGCATTCAAGAACCATATGATGGTCAGCGTCCCCCCCACCTCTGCCTTGGGGCTTATTAGAGTCTTTGTGTTTGTTGCAAAGTGCTGTTAATTGGGAGCTGGGGACAAGGAAATGAGAACTCTCGAGGCTAATTGATAGGCACCTGCAGAGGGCTTTAGTGGCTGCAAAGTTCCTTTGACTTTGGAGAGAAGTCCTGATGTGTTCTTTTTGCTCTGAAAGCCAGGGTCTCCTGTGGATTAGTGGGTGGGAGTCTTATTTTTTCCAACAGATGGGGGTCCTAGTTGCCAATAGAGAGGAGACCAAACACTCTGGAGGAAGCAGCTAACTAATGAGGATTTATGGAAGGGGTTGTGGTGACTTTCTCCATTTGTATCCAAGGTGCCCTTCTTGGGACAAGGCAGTTAGAGCACTTAAATGGAGCTTATGGGCTTTCTTATTTTCAGTGCTATCTGCTTCTGTGTCTTGGAGGGATTAAATAGCTTTTGCTATATCTTAGGTCTGTAGAGTGGGAATAAGAACTCCTTTTTTTTAATGTATTTTGTGACTTATTGAGAAAACACCTGACTGTTAAACAGTCTTGTAATTTTAGACTGTGGAGTAGCTGCCCCACAGTATAAGACTGCGTCTAGAGGTCTTAAGCAAAGCTCTGTTTGTCCAAAGGGAGCAGTCAGACCATCTGACCGTGAACTTCATGTGAATGTGTTTACAGGGCTTAGAGCCATCTTCCAAGTAGATCTCCACACCCCTTTCTTCACATTTTTCATCCTGCCATACACAATTTGAGTTCCTAGTTCCGTGCTTCCTGCCCTTGTCTCACAAGCACACCCTCTTCCTGCACTGTGGTCCTGTGTGAAGCATCATGAAAATTAAGTGCAACCAGCGCAGGAGCCAGAAACTGCTGCCCCATGCCTATAATTACCCCTAGTGTATAAGTGCCATTTATGCTAAGCAGTAGTTCCCATTCCTATCACTTTGTGCCTGTGCCAAAGGTAGGTATTTGAACTGTTTGGGAGCTGTGGTGTGGCCAGTTCCAGTATAAACTAAGTTAGGAAAAGACCTCTAGCGTTGCTGGTTGTACCCTTCAGAAAACATGGCCTTGATGCTTTCTTGTTCCATCCCCCATTGCACTCCCGGAAAGGTGCTCAGGAGCTCGCCTCTCGGCTGCGAATTCGCATCTCTTAGGCTGACTCATCATGTGTCAGGGAAGGTCTAGATTGGATATTAGGAAAAAATTCTTCATGAAAGGGTTGCCAGGCACTGGAACAGGCTGCCCAGGGAAGTGGTGGAGTCACCATCCCTGGAGGTGTTTAAAAGGCGTTTAGACAAGGTTCTTAGGGACATGGTTTAGTGCTAAAGTTAGGTTAGGTTAGGTTATTGTTTGACTCGATGATCCCGAGGGTCTCTTCCAATTGAAATGATTATATGATTTACTAGGAGATTAGGACTGTAGCACCACCCCTTACCTACTTCCGTAGCCTTGAATGATAAAGCCGATCCAGTCATCCCACACGATCCCAGGCAGTATCTCAGGAGGAGTTTTGAGCTCTGGAAGGTTTTGGTCGTAAAAGGCAAGGATAACAACAGCAGATGTTTGCATGTTCTCTTGTTTGTGGCTTCCTGGCTGCCTCCCGTATGCGGCCCCTGGTTTGTAATAACTGCTATAGCGGGTGTTTTTGAGACACGTTAATGTTTTGTGGAAACAAATCACTTGCTTTCATCTCGAAAGCAACAGTGATTGCGCTGGGGGAGTGTGCTCTATTTTTCATGTCTCAGTCTTTCTTATTATTTAAATTAATGTGAGTTGCAGTTGTCATGAAAGTGAAGGATTGATGGCAATTAACTAGAACGGGCTTGATGCATGCAGGTTCTGCACAAGCCTATCCTACTTAGCTCTGTCACCGCGTCTTGCCTGGGACTTGAATTCCTGCACCAGCTCTGCCCTTGCACCCCTCCTGCCCTGCAGCGCCCCCCCAGCTCTCCCGTCCCAGGGTGCCCTACAGCATCTCTGCCCTTGCCCTGCTCTTGCCTTGCAGCCCTGCTGCTCTTCCAACGCGATCTTCTCAAGGAAAATGGCTAGTGGTTACTCTGGGGTTTGTTATTTAATATCAATGACATGTAAGATGAGATGCTGAGCTGGCATCAGGCTTATCCTGTAGATGTGAAATGTAGAAGAAACAAATTCGTGAGTTTCAAGCCGTTCTTTTCAGAGCTCATTTCCATCTCACCAGTATCTGTCCCTGGCGTGGGTACAGCATCCTGCCTCTCCGGGGATGGAGCAGTGGGGTACTACACTGTGTTTCCTTTCACATCGGTCTCTGCTCCCCACCCCATCCAGGGGGATCCTAAGTGCAGGGTAATGGATAAAACATATAACATGTACACTGAAAACGAGGAAAAAATCTGGTGATTTTATCTCTTTCAACAGTACCAGAAAGCCTGGCAGTGCTTTCCCATGGTCCCTGGAGGCAGAAGGGTCCAGCAGCAGTCTGGTCTCCCCTTGAGGGACCAGTTGTTAGGCTGAACATGAAAACACCCGAAAACATTGTTTAGCTGTAGTGCTTCCTCTGCTGTGGGTCTGCAGGCTGTGTTTTCTCCTGTGCTAATGGTTCAGAGAGGCCATAGGCAAAAGGGTTTTACAGTTGAAGGTCAACAAGAGATGGCTGGGCAAAAGGAGGCTGTGACACCCAGAAGATCCTGGTCCCAGGGGGTTTTATTCTCAGCAATCCTTCTTCCAGAAGTCTGGGAACTGTGAAAACATAACACAACCCACACATGGGAAAAAAATAATGAGGTCAAAGCTTCTCATTTTAAGACTGTCCTAAAAAGGTGCGTGCAAAGTAATGACAAGTGCCAAGAAGGCAATGCTAACTGTTACTGGTGCTGACAGTGTTGGCATTTTAACATGCTGGCCTGACACCCTGAAAATTAAAAGTCTCTGACTTTTTATCTGAGTGAAGTTGCTGTCCACTAAGATCCAGACATTTTTAATGCTAGCTGGCTTTGGATTCTAAGCAGGCAAAGCCAAACCAGATTTTAAATTTACAGGGACATCACTTCCTACCCTATTCCCTCTCCTCTCAGCCTTCCTTGCCCTTTGACCCAAGTGACAGCTGGAAGGAATGAACCATTATACTCCTAACAGGATTTCTGCTTTGGATACCCTTTTCTCCCTCATCTGAAACTGGCAAGCCAGATATGACCATCTGGACACATGCTTCTCCTCTTGGGCATTTGTTCGGCATGGTCAAATCTGTTTGTATTGCTGGGTATGCTTGATCCTCTGCAAACTAAAATGACTTGACGGCTTTGGAAAGTGGTGGGCTACACATGTCCTAACTGTAGCTCTGCTGATGGTGTCCCATCGTGGCTTTCACTGGTCTCTCTTCAATTGTTTTGGCTGGCACTGCGCAGCTCTGCTAGGACCTTGGACTGGCCTATAGCTCCATCTGCTAGTCCTGCTTGAGCTTACTCCTTCTCGGTTTGTTCCATGCCTTTTTTTTTTTTTCCTGATGCAAATGTTAAGCCCTTGAGGTTAAGATAAAATCTCCAAAATGTGGTCTAGCCACGTTTTTTCTCCTGGGCTCTGCTTACCCATGTTTACCAGCACACCGTGGAGAAGCTCTGCTGACACTCTGAAGTGACTGTCCTTGTGTCCTCAGATAGAGCAGTTGGGACACAACTCTTAAGGAAACAGTAGCTTCTGCTGTTCTTTCCCAGACTAAGCCCCTCTGTCCCCTCCAATTTGTGTTGGTCTCAGACCTGAAACACAGGATGTACTACAGGTAGTTGTGCTGCTGCAGGACTGAGGTGGCCCTCCGAGTTGCTTTGTTCCCTGTACTAAGAGTAGCAGTTTGGATTTCTGCACCAGAACTTGGAGGGCTCTCCCAGCCTGCAGCCCTGCTGGCTGAAGCAATGGGTCTGTCTGCCCTGAGCCATGAGACAGGGGACTTCCCTCTTCCAGTGGGACAGAAAGGACGAGGAGAAAGTGCTTCTGAGTCCTGCCAACTCAGTGCTGAACCGATCTCAGTGTGATGCTGCAAATTGCCTCTCTGCTTTGATGTGCCATGAAATGTGAAGCCACAAAGTGTCTCTTGGACAAGGCAGGGTATTTAATTTCCCAACTTGGGTATTTCCTTTTCACTGCCCTTTATGCAGTGTCAGGGTATTGTTTGGCAAAGGTATTTTCTTACTTTCCAAGACCACTGTATGATTGTTGTTTTGTACTGCCAGGCATTTGGTGTGCTGAATGGGTGCATGGTAAAGAGGGAGAAAGCACAAAATGGATCCGTAGTCAGTGAAACTGTTATGTACCCCTTGATATGGTGGTATCAAATTATTTGACAACATCAGAGTTTTCCAGCAATGCTTATTTTGTTTTGTTCTGTTGCCTCCTACCTCTTCCTACATGTACAGATACATTGTCAATGGCTCGCAGTGAATCACCAATGCAAAATATAGCAGGGCTTGTTTTTGTTGGGGGATTTTGCTTTGAGAGGAAGGGGTTGATTTTCTGCTGTGCTTTGCTTTACCCACTATTGTGCTGCCAGGGAGGTGTCCGAACTCTGAAATTCCATCTCTCTAAGGAAAAGGATCCTGGTGTGGTCAACCATTCCCTCAACACACCTTGCTTTGGATCAGCCATCAATTCTAGCTCTTGAGGAGCAAACCAGCTTCCAAGGTCCCTTCTCCTTCCTTCCTGATGCCGATTAGATCAGGTTGCTGAGGGCCTCATCCAGGTGAGTTTTGCATATATCCAGAAATGGAGGTTCCACCACCTCTCTGGGGAGCCTGTTACTGTCTTTGACCTCCCAAAAGTAAAAGCTTTTTCCTCCTATGAGTCAGAATCTTCCCCGCATTGCAGCTCATGTCTGCTGCCTTTTGCTGTTCACTGTGCACCTCTGAGAAATACCTGACTCTTTCTTCTCTGCACCTTCTCACTAGCTATCTGAAGACAGCAATAAAATGTCTCCTCAGCCTTCTCCAGGCTGAACAGATCCAGCTCTCTTAGGTTCTCCTTGTATGTCACATGCTATAGCCCTCTAACCATCGTGGGAGCATTCCAGTGGACTTGCTTCAGTATGTCAATGGCCACCTTGTACTGGGGAGCCCAAAACTGATGTAGTACTTCAGATGCTGTCTAATGAGCAACATATAAAGGGATATAATAACTTTTCTTCACTTACAGGGCTACACTCTTGCTAATACAACCCAGGATGCTTGGTCTTTGCTGCAAGGGCATACTGCTAACGCATGCTGAAACAGTGGGACCCCTGCATCTCCTGGACTGCTTGAGCCCAGCACTCTCACCCTTCCAGCAGATACCAGGGTGGCTTAAGTCCCTCACCAGGGACTGTCATTGTGAGGTTTCTTCTATCTGTCTAAAACAGTTCTTTGTCCACTCCCTCTTCTTAATCAAGTGGTTGGTAGCAGACACCAGCCAACAGGGTGACACTATGACATCCTCTGATCCTTACGCCAAAGATCCCAGCTAGTTCACCGCCCAGAGCTGGGTGCGCTCCAGCCATTCCTTTGCAGGGAGCACACCTCATTTCCTCACCTTACCAGCCCATCTCTCCTGAAAAGCCTGCATCCATCCTGCACAGCACTGCCAGTCCTGAGAGCTGCCCCACCACAGCTCTGTCATCCCAGTGGATTTACAGCACTGCAGATCTTTGTGAACATCCAATTCCTTCTGTTTTTTTCACCATGATACTTGCATTGGTGCACAGGCATTTTGAGATGGGCCCCCAGCTGTCCTGCTTTCACAAGGGGAGTGCAAAAGCCTTCCCTGTTGTGTTGGACCCCAGCTGCTTCCTCGCTGCCTTCTGTGCTCTCACTTCTCCCCAGATTATAGCAATCCTTCCCCATTGTGCCTAGCTTAAATCCCTCCTTGCCTAGGTGAGTGAATCTGTCAGGAAACACATGCCTGCCTCATTTGGTTCAATAGGTCCTGTTCCTGCTCAGGAACCGATGTTCCTCTGAGGGGATCCAATGGTCATAGGTGCTGAAGCATTGTCCATGACTTTGGGGCCTACAGAGAGGAGCTATTGAGCTGTACGTTGTAAGCAGTATTCCCATGAATCCAGCAACACAGCTGGAAGTGGTGAGTTGCTCTCTTCAGGCTTCATTTCCTTTTTGCCACCAGCTCGTAGGCAGCTTTGCCTCAAAAGGACCATCAGCCACTCCTGCCAAGGAGGGGGAAGGGGAGGCTGCTGTCTGTTTACTCTGTGGTAAGCAAAGCAGAAAATTATGTTGTTTCATTCCTCACTACACACAAATTTGGAAGCTGAAAATATTAAAAAAAAAATAAAAAAAGAAAATTCTTTTTTAGTCAAACTCCCTCACCACCTCCAGGGTGTGAATTGTGGAAACAAGACATGGATGTGAGTGAGGAGAGACCACAACAGTCTGGTCTGCTTGGAGGCTGATACACTGGCACGCTCCACACCTGCAGGTACCTGTTCAGGTTCCAGCGTGGTCACTTCGTTCCTGTGACATGAACTCAGTTAGCTTGGAAGGTCTTTTGAGGATCCTGAATGCGAAAGCCGTGGCTGGTCTTGTGAGTCTTTACAGATCCTACCATGCTTTTGGTGCTGTGGGGTGGTGAGGTGCCCTCAACCAGAAGCTGCCTGCTGTGGGCACCCTATGGGGGATCCCTCTTGGCCGAAAGATGTTGCAAAAACCTTCCTGCTGTCACCATTGTGCCTCCCCTCAGCTAATTCCTGTTAGCTATGGTGCGTGCCCCCACGTCTCACCTCGTCATGGCAGTCACAACAGAAATAAGCTTAGCAGCTCTCCCGTTCAATTCCCGCTGAACGTTTGGTTGTGTGAGCAGGAGAGCAGGGTCCTGCCTAGCAGCATGGGTTCTGTCTGCCTGTGGGAGGTGGCAATAACTAGTACACCCTCATGAGTCAGTACCTTGAGGCCTGGCTCCCTGCAGGAGGATGTAGAACTGTGTCTGGGACTGTTTGGAGTGTAAAAATTAATGGGGACAGTGCTTGAAGCCTACTGACTCCTTCCATGTAGCCTTGGAGCAGTGAGGCAAGTTCCTAGAGGTTATTTTATGAAGCTCCCCGAGCCTGTCCAAACATAAAGCATCGCAGTCGCAGCAAAGCCCATTTCTACCTGGAGATCCTTGAAGCAGCAGTACGTATTATTCTGGTATAATTTCAGAAAGCCAGGTAGAAATGAGGAGGGCAGCCTGTGAGAGCAGTCTGGAGTTACCTCTGGTTAATAGGTGAGTATGTTAACGAGTCAGACAGTTCACCTTCCAAAAATAGGGGTAATGAGGTCCAACTTTCTTCTGTCTCCACAGTTCCACCAAAGATCTCCAATATCTCCTCGGACATCACCGTGAATGAGGGCAGCAACGTGACCCTGGTTTGCATGGCAAATGGGCGTCCTGAGCCTGTTATCACCTGGAGGCACCTCACTCCAACAGGTAAGAGACCCAACTGGACTTGACTATGCTGATGATTTGTGAGCTGTACAGTAGTTTGCTTATCTTCCAACATCAATAGAAAATTTCAATAGTAATACAGACAGCTGTAAAAAAGTGGCAAGAATCTTAAATGCCCTGCAAGCTTGTTTTGCGATGTGATTTCCCAGGCATAACAACCAGGTTGTCTGAAGGAACAAATGAAATTACTTCAGTAGATTCTCTACAGAATTGGACCTGTAATTCTATTTAGCTTTGGTCTTCATCTAGTTGCCCCAATCTCTACTGCTGGTAATATACAACATGATGGTGGAGACAAAACACTGCTGGTGCCAGAGAGAGGGTAGAGGACTTCTGTTTAGATATTACATAGCAGAGGTTCTTTCTGAAAACCACAGAATTTGCTTGCCACTGATTTTCCTTAAAAGAGAGAGGCAAACAGTGGCACGGACAATTTTGTATTACTCTTGACTTGAGCAGATGGTCTTCCTGTGTCTTGTGAGGTGAGTAAAGAAGGCATTTGATCTGCAAGCTGAGTGAAAAGCAGGGTGGAGACGGAGTAGAGGAGAACTCACCAGCTTTATTTTGCTATCTAACTGTGCTTTCCACGCTCAAGGACGTGTCAAGCTTGGAAAGAATATCCTTTCAGTAGTCAGACTCCATGGTGTTAGCAGCTTGAGTTGCAAGGCAATCCTCACCCCCTGAAGATTTATCAGTAGGATGGGAAGAAGAGGTAGATTTCTCTTCCTCTGTATCATGCTCTTTGAGTAGAGAAGAACTCTTTACCTGATTTCTTTTACCATCAGATATTATTTCATCTGAAATGAGTGGGGAAAGCACCAATTAGCTCCATATGAATAGTCTTCTGTGATACTCCCATATATGCAAAAGGTTAAAGAGGGTTTGAAGTAGGCAGAGTACAAGCTTTCTGCATTTGCTACAGATAGTTAAGTGATCTACTGCAATTCAGCAGCCAGGGAAAGGCAGAGTATTGCAGAAAGAAGGTTGGAGAGAGAAAGGTAGAAAGACACATCAGAACAGAGCTCAATCCAAGAGCTACATCCAGAAGCCCCTGGATCTTGGGCCTGTAGTTCAGATTTGGGTTACTCAGATTTCCTGTCTCATCCCTTCAGCCGAACCAAAGTCCTCTTGAGTATTCATATGCATGAAAGCCAGACTTGCAGTTTGTATTTCTGGCACATTTCTTGGAATACCAAAAAAAGGAAGATGGAGAAAGACTGCTGGGAAGAAGTGAGAGAAGCAGAGCTGATGAGGGGAACACTGCTCCTCTGTGGTATCATCGTCACTACCTGACTTTCCTCTTCTGCTGTTTTCAGTATTAAGCATGAGCCTGCCATTTGCATATACAGGGAAAGATGACCTATTTTTTTCACCTTTAATTATGTATATAGAATCTTCTAGCTCTGGTATTTCTGCTCTTAAGATTTATTTCATGTGAAATCTTCCATCTTAGTGCTGCATCAATCTTTCAGTCTTCTATCTAACTCTTTGTTGTATTCAGGTAGGAGACTTTTCCTAGCTATTCTGTGAGCACAGCCTAACATTGTTCAAGTTAAGGGCGTTACAAGGAAACTAGCTTAAATCGTCATGAAAACTAAGGCCTGGTACACTTGACATGCATTGTTCAGAGCAGTAATAAGAAGATTCTTGTCCTGACGCATCACTTTGGCTGCATGTTCGTGCTCTGTGGGTTTTTTCCACTTGTACTGCCTGCTCTGTTGTATCAGGCACAGATTTCTTTTCTCCCTTTTAAAAAGGCTCCTCACAGCAAATCTTCATTCTGTCTGTCCCGTTTGGTGTGCAACAGAACTGGGGAATCCCATCCCCACTTTGAGTCCAGGGTCAGTTTTTCTTGGTCTGTTGTTCAGTTTTCCAGCATGCTCTTCACACTTTTTCTCCTGTGCTGTGTGTCTCAGAGTTGTTGCCTTGTTAGCCATCTCAGTGACCCCTTTCCAATCCATCCTCAGCCCTTCCCTCTTCAGTGAAGCTTGCCAAGCATCCTCTTCCTAACTGAGTAGAGCCAGGGATGAAGGGCAGGCAGTCCCCAGTCTGTCACTTCCATGTCTCACTGCTTGTTGTTCTCTCTCTTTTTCCCCATCTCAACCCATCTGTTATCTTTTACGAGCACAGAGGAGCTGCTTTCAGGCAGGCATCGAGTCTTTAAGCAACATGTAGCCCAATAAGGCACTTATCCCAAAATGGGGGACAGAAGGGCTTCTTTTACATGTTTTCCTTGAGGTTGACAGTTAATATAAATTCCAAATCTATTCCAGAGCTGTTGCAGTTAGAAACATGTCTTATCTTGGAATCTCCATTTTCCAGAACTGTATGGCATTTTGGCTCCCTTTATGCTAGTTTTGAAGACATCTGCTATGCATCAAAGAGCTATTTTAGATCATTGTAAAGGTTTCTAAAATATATCTCTCTCCTTGGATTTTTTTGTGGTTAAACTCGTGACTGCAGAACTGGAAGAACAAGCATTATTGAGCTTGTGTAGGAGGTTTTGAATGGACAGGTTGTGAAATTAAACCAGCATTGGGGGGCAAGAGGGCCAAATTACTTTTTCTTTGTTCAGTCTCCTCAAGGAGTTCATTAGTGAATTTGTCTGCCGTTTCTTTCATTCATTGACTCATCAATAGTGTTTGTTGGCTAATTACCTGAGTTAGGACCATAGAAATGATTTATTTCTTGTTGGCTGGGAAGTGGAAGATATAAATGCAAAGGGAAAGCAATGTCGCTACTTATGCAAAGAAGGCAGAGATGCATATGATAGTTCATTTAAATGCTGCTGGGCCTCAGGAGTGATCATAACCCACTCATATGCCTATCTGGGAAGTTTAAAAAATTGCTTTATAAAATGCTATATTGCTTCCTTTGCTGATACTTCAGTAAGAAATTGAATTAGGTGTTTTTCTCACATCAACTATAATTCTCAAAGCCCTGAAGCAACCCATAAGAAAAAACCCCTTTCCTTACCCTGTGTGACAGCTAAAGTGTGGCTGTGTTTGTTGACTGTAGTGGTAATACTTGGGAGGAAGGCAGGTAAAGGGAAAAATACTTTAATAATTCTGATAGCAAATGACAATACAGATCAGCTTTAATTTAATGAAAGCAGGGATGAAATTCCTTGGAACAATGCAAGTTCTTGCTCTCTACTTCCATTTCTCTTCAGATGATTGACTGATTGGGTTTTGACAGAGCAGATGCAGAGAATCAGCCAGACCCTTTTCTTCCTTATCCAACAGTCTGTTACGCTGTAGAACAGTGGCAACCTGGTCTAACTAGTTGTGGATAGTTTAATAGACATTGCCTGGGAGCACAAACAGTTTCATTAGGTCTCCTCCTCTAGCCAGCAGAGCTCTCATGAGATCTCCGACATGCAGCTTCCAGCAACAGACCAGCACCTCCCTGCTCAGAGTCCATTCCCCTTTCTGTCACTCACAACACGGCTGTGGGCTTATTAAGCCTGCCATGCCCTATGACTTTTGCCATCCCAGTTTGTGATGGTAAACCGTGGAAAAGACTGTAGCAGCCCTCTGAACTGGATTTATCAGGAAACTGTGCTTTGTTCAGTTAGAGTGGAGATGGGTATTGATGACGAATTCACACTTGTCAGCATTAGAAATCTTTCACTAGGGGGTATGCTATAGTCTCCCATCTGAAAGGGACAAAACCCAAATTTTCCCCTCTGTGAATCTGTATGAGGAGTGGGTGTTATCCTGTTATTTTCTTCTCCTTAATATTAACTCATAGCCTCCATGATCTGTGGCAAAAATATAGATTAGATTATTTTTTCCTTACTGAATGTAGCCCAATCAGATTTCCAGTAGTTGCACCATAGGCTGGACAAGGTCCCAGCACAGGTCATGTATCATTTATCATTCAGACACGTTCTGTGTGTGCTGCCACAGGCAGCCTACCCATCTATGGCTAGTTAAGTTAGCAGGTGCTCTGTTTTCCCTGTACAATGCACCAAGATAACAACTAACACAGCCAAGAAAATAATCCAGTAAGATAGTTTAGAGATGGTAGACAGTGCCTGCTTTGGAGCATATCTTAGTTTTGCTTCACATCTTTCTTGACGTTTATTTATTCAGGCTAATTCGTCTTTTTCCTACCCATAAGATGCTGAGATTATAGTCCAGAGGCTTTAACATTTATCATTCCTCATCTCTCCATGTTATTCAGACCCATGCTCAGTACCTGGTTGACTGAAAAAGGGCTTCCTGGGAAAAATAAAGATTCATGCATGTTCGTATTGTTATCAACAAACTCCCTCTCAATGGAAGCCCTAGAGAGTGCTCCCTCACAAATTGAGTTAGCAGCAATATGAACATGGACAGTTGTTGCAAGGTCTTTGCATTACCAGACATGTCGCTGCCAAGCCTGTTGACCGGGATGGGCAGAGCAACACAGAAGAAAAAGGCAGCTCCTGTCCTGAGGAGCTTGTACTCAGGTTAGCAGAAACAGTCCTATTCATGTTTCTGCTCCTTTCCTACAAGGCATGGGTGGTTGAGACCTCCCCAGGGACCTTGCTCTTGGGCACTGTGGCAAGTGCAGATTGGTATCCATCTGTGATGGCAGCCCGAGAGGCTGTGGCAGGGAAACAAAGCTATGTGGATCCCTAGGGGGCTCAGCTCAAGGTCAAACAATTGAGGCTTTTTCTGGTTGTGCATAACCAGCTGAGGAGCAAACAGTCCAGTTCTTCTAGAGCAGTTACAGCATTTGAAACTTGTATAAAACTGCCACGTTTCTCGTTCCCAATCCAACTTCCCCAGCCTTAGCCCAGCAAGGCTGTTTGATAGAGAAAGAACAATCTGGGTTCTCCCAAATTCCACCTGACAGTCTAAAGATACCCACTTTGGCTCAGAAAGGAGCTTAGTTATTACAGTGGTAATCACAGCATAAAAACCAGTCTCGAGCAAAGCAGATAAGTATTGATTGCAACACCCAAGTTTCATGTCACAGCATAAAATGAAAGGAGATGTGAAGGCTTGTCAAATATGCCAGTCTGATTCTCCCTAGAGGGTGCTAGAAATTCTCATTGAGTCTTAGAGAATTTGCCACAGCCTGGGAAGTTTAGAAGGGACAGAGAATACCAAAAAGTGCCTGCATGGTCTGTGTAATTGAGACGCTATACATATAATATGTTTATAAACAGCTGTAGAACTCATTGCCATGGAAAGTTATTTAAAGATGAGAACTTGGCAAGACTCAAACAGTTTGTGTGTTCCTGAGGATAATGTGAACAAATCTGGATATTCTTGTTATTCACAACAAAAACATTGAAAAGGATGTTAAACTCCACGCTTTGGGGCTCAATTACTAGAGATCAGAATGAGACATAAACTGAAAGAGACAGATTATCTCACACCCCCACTCACTCATGTATCTTCCTTCAGTGCTTGCCAGTTTTCTTGTAGGGCTGAACACTGAACATGAGGGAAGCAGAGAGCTCTCTGAAGGAATGAGATTCAAGATGACCATGTAGTCTCCTGTTTATTTGTCTCTCATTGCTGTCCAAGCCCAAAACCTTGCTCTTGCACTTTGTGTTGCACAGGAGAGCCAGTTTATTCCTAAAAAAGATAACAAGCAGAAAACCCTCAGCCAGAGTCACCACAAGTCAACCCTGCAGGCACTAGGTAGTGATGAGTGGAAATGGGATTTTCTGGTAATCTAAACCATTTGGATTTATCCCACCTCTCTGCTGCACTCTTAGAACCTCAGTAAAACAGCTGTGAAGAAAAGTGTTGTTCTGGGGGATTTTGGTTTGGTTTGGGTTTGATGGGTTTTTTTGTGGTGTTACTGTTCCAGTGCTTCTCATGTCACAGCCTTCTCCCCCCCTAACTGCTTTTGCCTGATCAGGAAATTGAAGATTTTTGTTTGACCCTGGGTTTTAGGATGTTGGAGGGCAACTGATGATTTTTAACTAGGTCTCTTTTTCCTCCCCGCCCCCCCCCCCCCCCCTTTTTTTTTCTTGCGTCTTCAAAATGCTATCTGGCAAAAAATGTGGTCTTGTCTTCAACAGAGGTCTCTCACTTTGTGTCTTACACACTCCCTACACTTCCTGTTTGTCTTAGGATGCTTTCTGATATGTCTTTTTCTTTCTTTGTCTAGTCTTCATCTTATCCAACGTTATGGCGGGGCGGGGGGAGGGGAAGTATGTCGACTCACAAAGAACCTGGGAAACAAGCTAAAGTTTCAATATTTTCAGGGCTTCTTCAGAAGGCATCCAAAGTTGTTTCAGCCTCTGTTTGCTTCCCACTTGCCCTTGCTCCACATTTTTTACTTTTTTAGAAGTCCCCTCTTCTTAGTCCATAGCCCACAAGCAGGAGGCCCCTGTTCCCGTCCTCACTACTAATAAACTTAAGTCCTGAATGTCCCCTCTCCCCAACACACTGGAGAGTTTTCATTTCTTCCTTCTGTGCCCAGAGAGACACACATTGCATAGAGATCCTTTCTATTGTAGTGGTGCCCTATTTGGTTCCTGTGGTCTGTGATGCTGTGTCAGCACTGTTGATGCATGAAACATTAATTTTCTTGACACCTTTGGTTTCCCTCTCTCCTGTCCCATGGCAAAGAGGGACAGCAAGGCCTCATAAATATTTTGGCATTTCTGGGCAACAGGTGAATAAATCTGCTGTAAGGAGGGAGTTTGCCCTCCTGCCTTCAGCTGAGGTCAGAGGGGAACATATAGAGTCTTCTTGTCAGTGCTTGGCTGCTCCATTTCTGCCCTGTTGTTGGGAAGATGTGGCAATTGTGTACCACGTTAGTGGCTTTCCTGCCACATATAATTGCTGTTCTTTATAGCAAGCTGCGAGTCTGGCGGAGTTGGCTCCATTTTTTCTTCTCCCCGATGGCTGCCACTTATAGACAGCCACCATGTTGGAATCTTTTCCATGGCATTTTAAAGACTGGGCTGGTTTGTGTCCATATGAAAACTTTAATCCACTTACAAAAGAGCAGCTTTTTTCTAGTTAATTGCATGCTGTAATATTGCTGTTTGCGCAGTGTGTACAGTCGCCATCTCTACCCTCAAGTCTAGTGCCTCTCAGTGGAAACGTTCCTGGTTAGTAGGAACATTCAGTAACAACCAGCTGCTTCTTTCTCTCCCTCCTTCCATGGGCCAGTCTTGATGGAGCTGGGAGGGAAAACTGAGCACCCAGGAAATGAGAGTTCAAAATCTTGCATAATTAATGATGACAGATCAAGGAATTGCCACGCAATACCATGAGTAGCATCTCAGCAGCAGATCAATGAACCTCACCAAATTCTCTATCATTCCCACCAGCACAAACCCATTGAAATCAAAGGACTTTCCTGTTATGGCTAGGACTAAAAGAGGAAAAGATCTGCTGCCTACCCTGCCTAGTGTGGTAGATGCTGTTTATCTTGCCCTTCTTCCCTACCAGCCTTCCCTGTGCTCCAAACCTGCCATCGAGCGCCCTTGTATCCTACCTGTGTGAAGTCAAGTACAGCAAAACAAATTGGAGAGAACTATTGAGTGCAAGACACTGACAGTGTGTGTGTTACCGTGTCTCCCCCTAGTGATCTGCACTAAGGAGTCTGCTTTGGGTCTCTTGTGCTTGGAGCTACTTGTTTGGTGACGGGGCATCTCTGGGTTCACAGGTGCGAAGGGCTGTTATTTTAGGACTGGCTCCCATTTCCCCTGCCATCTGGAGACCGTATTCCCCACTGGCAGCTCTGTGTTTACTGCTGTGGTTCACATCTGAAAATTTAAATGTGCTTGTAAAGATACAGAGAGGTTGACTGTGAATTAAAGAGAGAAAAAAATCACAGCATTTTAAATTTAATACTTTCAATTCAAACATCTTTAAGAAAGCTATCTGTAAGAATAAAATGGAAAGGCTGCATTTTTTTCCCCTTGTAGCTGTAATCTATAAGTACTTTCACTTTAGGCAAGCATATTTCTCACTCTCTCTTCACAGTAGGAAAGAAGCATGCCAATAAAAGGGGAAAGTTAAGGTAGTAGCTTATAGCTGTTCCCTGCATTCTTTTTTTCATTTAAAGAGAGAGACCTCACCATTTTTGTTACTGTACTGTTGTGTGGCTTCAACTGATCTCAATGGTTTCACTGCCTTCACTGTCTGATATATTCTGCACTGGAGCTACAGCTACTGTCTCCTCTCATCTGAGGACCCTGGTGAGCATGGATGACAGCATCTGCTGCAGCATACAGATCCTGCCAGGACAGTGATGTCTGGAGGGAGTTTCCTGTACAACCCCAAAGCCTTCACCCCTTCTAGCTTCTCCCACACAGCCATCTGACCTTCTCTTGCCTCTGCCTCCACCCCCACACCAGTTCCACTGATGAAACTGCTTGGCTTATATATCCCAGCTCTTCCAATAGCTGGAAAATAATGAGAGAGAGAGGGAGGATGGAGTGGGGTGCAGGGAGGAGGAAGAAGGAAAACATGATTTGCAAGAATCTCCTGTACAGAGGTAGATCCAGAGCAAAGAAAAAGCCAGCTCCAGGGGCAAGACATCCCCAACCTACTCGCCGTGATGACCACAGCAAGGTGAGGTGTCATTCAGCTTCCTGTGGTGTGGAGCTTTTCTACCAGGTCTGAATACAGTCAGTGGAAGTGACAGTCTCCCAGCTGAAGGCAGTGAGCTGTTTCGGTAATGCGAGGCTACAGCAGGCCCTGGTGATGTGAACGTTTGGGCTCTTTTTCCTTCCTCAGCCTCCTTTCTGAGCATTTCAGAAATGTGTCTTCAGACCATCCCTCTCTTTCTTGAGAAAGCATGAGAGCCTGAAAACATGATTCAGAGATTTTTTTATTTTTTATTTTAGGAGATGCACGTTCAGAAGTGTTGTTCTTATTTCTTGTGCAGTTACTTTTTCTTTCTCTCTGAACAGCACATGAAAAATATGACTCTTCTCATCTACTCAGTATTTTTTCATGCACTGGCTGAACAAATCATTCTTTCTCGTAAACGTGCAACGAGTGCCCACCGCAGTGTTCCTGCGGCAGAGGAGCAAAGCAGGCAGCAGCAGGGAGGCTGGGAGGGGCTGGTGAGTGCAGACTCATCCAAGGGAGCATCTAATGCAGCCTTGGAAACTCATGCACAGTTTGGGGTGACTTGAGCCATTTGAAGGATGAGCGTATCCTGCCAAAGGATCAGCACAGGCCGCCAGCAAGAAAAGTGTAATGCAGGTAATGATGCCCTGGGAAAGGCGTTGGTCATGAGAGAGTTCAGTTGTCATATTGGCTGAGGGCCGTGGCAATATGGAAAGGTCATGGACTGAGGACAGGACCATATCCATGGCAAACTTTATTGGGCAGTTCATAGAGCCCACACCTTGTCCCTGCTTATATGCCACGAAAGGGCACATAAGTGGGACATGAGCTGGCCTCAGCTGGGGTAGGCAGAGACAAGAGCAATGAAGCCTCTTGGGGGTCCCTAGGCTCCTCATAAGGATGCCTGCAGATCAGTGCTCTGTTGTATGAGCATGGCTGAGGACGTCTGGCAGGATCATCTTAGTACATGCACCGTGATGGTCAGCATGTGTCATTACTACCAACCTTACTGGCTGTGCAGCTGGTAGGTCTGTAAGAGCCACATGAGTATGCAGATGCACACTGCTGCATGCGTTATTTGTGAGCATTTTGTTCTGTGTTCATTTTTATGTTCACCATGCTTGTGTCTGTGCATGCACTTTGCTGCATAGGTAAGCTTTTTGATGCCTTATGCACCAACCTCAAAGGCTTGCATTTACTTAATGGTGGAATTGTGAAACATAACAGTAAGCATGAAAAATAAAAGCAGAGGAGAAGAGAGACAGTAACCTGAGTCATACTGTACCTGCCATCCTTTGACTGTGGGGCATGAATCTGTACAGCTGTTCAAAGCCTGTCTGTACAGCCCAAACTACTCCTGCATGAAGGGGGTAGAGAATAAGTATTTCTAGTGTCAGTCATGTTAAGAGACAAAATTTGAGAAATTCCCTGAACTGCAGAAGCTCAGATCAGGCTCCAAACTTTGCAACTCCAGCCTTTCTCTGACATACTGACTTGTATCTGCTGCATTTATCTCTGCTGTACTTGGGCATCTTCCAAGCAAATAAATAATTGGTTCCTACTTCTGTCTCCCCTTCTGCCCAAGGGACTTAAAGTTAATTTGTGCTGACTGTTAGTCTTCGGTAAAGGCTGCTATTGTAAAAGGAAGTCAGGGCATATATGGATAAATGGTCCTTGCACCATGAAATTGTAAATGTCCCCATTTCCTGTGGGGACATCTACAGTCACTTGACTGTTGTGAAGAGGATTCCTTGTAGCTCTTGGGAGCTTTCCAGGGTATGACACAGGTGGAGATGGAAAGTCCACACTCCCTTAGAAGTTCTGTCAGCAAGCCACAGCTCACAAGCCCAGAGCTGCATGTACCGTAACTTGGGTGAAAAACAGGCATGTGGAGAGGCAAGTCGCTCCATGTGAGAGGCTGGCTTGTGCCTCAGGGAATGCCAGGATGGGTCTCCAGGTCCAGGCACACAGCATGGGGACATTGAAAAGTCACATTTTCCATGCAGCATCTCCTGTGTGAGACCCAGGGAAGATGAGAGAAGGAGACTGTTAACTTGAACAGACAAAAGTAATTAGAGGAGTAAAATAATAGATTAATGAGCAGCCAGTGTCTAGGGAACTTATTAATTATCAGTAAAGGATTTCCTTCAGCGTGCAGGCTGGCCGAGGGCATGCAAGATAGCAACCAAAGCTCTAGTCCCGTTTAAGGAAGCTGCTAGGGAATTAGTGGCACTGGGTGTCTGGAGAACGATAGCAGAGGTTGAGTTAAATGCTTCCTTTGATTCTCGTGTTGTATGTGGTTCAGGTAGCAGCTGAGGAGGAGGGGGATCTGGGAAATGCTAGATTGTATCTGACTGATGTTAATAATGGCTCAATAAAAATGCTCTGATAAGAACACATTAAAGTTGCACAGTTAAGCACTCACAAGCCAGGTAAGGTGAGATTTAAGGTTACAAATGCAACCTTAACTCTTCTCCTGCTGAGTGTACCTTAGCAGGCAGCCTCTAATTAAGGGGCATTGGGCTATTTCTCAAGTAATATATCATAACATTGCTTAATGCTCTCTTCAGCTTTGGACAGGTGCACACAGTGTCTCTTGATATTTTGCTTTTGTCTGTGTGCGCCTGGTGAAACACAGAGTCCATTTTAATTATGGCACTGAGGATACTGCATTAGTTGTAGCTGAACCAAACACAGTGGTTTAGATACAGGGTCCATTTAGACTGTTTAGATACAGAGCAACCCACCACCCATTCTCTCAGGTCACCATTTCATGTGTCAGAAAGCAGTAGAAGTGGAAGACGTTGATATGAGCTGCAAGTATTGTTGAGTATGGGGCTTTCCTTTCTAAGGACTTATTTCTACTCCTTTAGCTCACCATATTGTTGTTGTTTTTTTCTACCTAGTTGCTTTACTGAACTATTCAGACTATTCACAGTGCGAGATGTTACCCGGTCCCATCAGACTGTGCCACAAAACGTGCCTTTTTTCTGTGACCCAGGAGGTAACTGTTCACGTATTGATGTGTTTTCCATTTAGTGCTCCTACATTTACAGCTTTCACTCTCATTGCATGTACAATCATGGTGATATAGTAGGAAAGAGAGATAATGTAAAGGGCACATCTGTTGTTGGGGAACATTGCAGAAGTGAACAGATCCAATGTGTTTAAACCACACACTGTAGATCTGACATCCTTCCTTGATAGTAACGCTGAATTGTTAGCTTTCCCATTGAACACAAAGTCCTTTGAGGGAAAGCCATCCCTTCTGCTATGGAAGTCATGGAGTAAAAGCCTCCGTCCTTTTTTGCATACCTTACTACAATAGTCTTAGATTTCTCACAAGCCTCTGTCCCTGTGTCTGGCAAACACAACCTGCAGCACCCCCTGCTATCCCACTGCTCATCCTTGCAGCCATGTAGGGAGGCCTGTTTGGTTGCATTTGAAACAAATATCCAGCATTCTTGGACTTATGAGTGTCATCAAGTCTGTTGGGCATCATGTAAATTGGTGTGCAGGCTTGCACGTCTGTTTGGGAGCATCTAAAGCAGTTCAGATGCCCTGAGCTTTATTTTTTGCATTGTGGATCACTATCCAAAGAGTGGATGTGGTAGCTGGAATGGAAAAGGCAAGGGCAGCAGTTTTAGCAGCAGACAGAGATCTGTAGATATTTTTAAAGATTTCTGAATGTGTATTTGGTTGTCCCCAGCAAGAAACAATTGCTTTGTGAAAGCTGTCCCTTAGAGGCAGGTGCAAGCTGGTCAGCGTGGAGAAGAAGCTCATCAAGGGGGTTGTGTGTGAAAAGGAAAGGTCACACCACCCCAGGAGGCCCTCCAGGAGACAGGCACCAGCCAACCACAGGGGAGTAGAGCTTATGTTCAAGGTATGAGAGAACAACTGCAAGAAGGAAAGATAGAGAATTTCATAGAAAGCCCCTGGCACAGGGAAATACGCTGATTAATTTCCACAGACCTGTAAGGATCTGAAGTGAGCTAAAAATTTCCTCACTCAGAGGCTTTGGGGATCACTGAGCAGAGTTTGTTTAAAAGAAATGAGCTTCATCTGAGAGGTTTTGCAACTTGTGCTAATGAGAGTCTGTCTGTCAAACTTAAGTGGCATCAAGTGGCTCAGAACAAGGGCTCTTGGGCGTTAAATGGTTCCTACCAAATACCAAGCCCATTACCATGATTGGCTGTTATAGCCCTCTAAACGGCAAAAGTGATTAAATTGGTCGTTATGAAACACTAAAGATGCATAATTATGAAAAATAAGGCTTGAGTAAGAGGAGATTTCATCTCACTCGCTGCTTTGTATCTCAAGGAGGAATCAATGTAGAAATGTTTTAAAAGCAGCCAAGGGTTGCCCCTTGTCTGGTTTTCTCCTGACAGTCTGGGAATCGTGAATGTGTTTGGAAGTAAGCGTGTTTCACCAGTGTCTAGAGCTGGAGACTGAATGTCCCAGGTCCTCCTCACTGCATAAGATTGAGTTTCTACCATGTCAGGAATGGTTTGACTATCTGCTATGCGTCACTTGGTCTTGTACTCAGAGGGAAGTCATCTTTTCTTGGTAATGTGCCATGGCATACACCTAACCCATCCAGCTGCATGGAGCAATGATGTGTGAACACATTGGGCCCTGTCAAGAGGGAGAGCTGTTTCCCGTGTCTGAGCTTAGGGTGTTCTTGGGGTGTTGGGGAAAAGGGTCGTGAAGTTCTGCTGGTGAAAAATGGGAAGTCTTGACAGCAGCTCACTTTCCTGTTGTTGGGCAACTCTGAGGATGAGGCCAGTGCTTTGCACCCTTCCTGTGCTCCCAGCCCCGCATCCCAGCTGGGATGGTACTCATCACTGCTGCTTTGGAGCACCCCTCAGAGCTTATTGTCACATTAAGAGACTGGAATAGCACCAGGCACAGAGCAGAGTATGTGCATGGTGGTTCTCTGGCACAGCTCAGTCAACCCAGACTTCCTAAAGCTCTAATGTTCCCGGTGTGCACAGACCTTCAACAGAAATAGATTATTTAATTGTTCATTTTACTTCGGTTTTAGTTCTCTCCCTCTTTGATTGCACCCCAGCCCTAGAAGAGTTTTATAACCCTCTTAGAGAGAGAAATAGTGGTGCTGAGTTATGCAGAGCCTCTGGGGCCCTCTGCTCTCCCTGGCGTGCTGCACTTGTCTCTAGGTGAGTCACTGAGTCACTGAGCCCAAGTCCTTGTTTCTGTTGTTGAACCTAAGTGGTCACAAGGGATTTGCTGGTATTTATGTTCCCTTATTCCTGTATCTGATATGTAATGTACTAGCAGATCCTACCTGAAACTCTGCTGACCATTCATCTCCCTCATCTGTCTGTCTCTGCTCTCCTTCCTTCCTGGAATGACAGCTGATGTTGAGTATCTTTCAGGAACTTGATTTGTTTGTAAATCAAATGCCTTGAAAAAAAGATCGGATATTGCTTGGTATCAGAGAATGTCATTTAAGGCATTAGTCACTTTTAAGAAAATACTCTGTGTGTGTGTGTGTCATTTATGGCATTATTCATATCCCAGAAGACAAGTAATGTCATCTGCATATGTATGTGAGAGTGTGTGAGCCATCTAGTCAGCCGATTTGCCATATAAAATTGTTTTTTCGCCAGTACTCCTGTACTGCTGTAGTCAAAATAAAATGTGTCGTGTCTTAAATGGAAAGCCAAGTACCTCTGTCTCTTGAAGAGACTGCACTCTTCACAGAGATAAAGTTGTAACACATCTCTTGGAACCTACCTGTGCCTCCAAATCTAGGCTACTCAACCAAATGTAATCTGTCTGAAAAACTACTTGTGTTAATTTAAAGTGAGTTAGAAGCATCCTGAAAAGTTTCAGACCACTCTTGAGGTTTTGAGCAGAGGACAGCTTGTGAAAATGGATTGATTTCATTCCTTAGATGTTTTTCTAACTTGTTTTCGTGGCTTCTTGTAATTTGCACATAGTTGTTGGCTTAAATCCCCAGCTGTACTGGAAAAGATTATTTTCTATAAGGGTGAATGTTTTTCATGAGTTCTGGTTATGGCGATGCAGAAGCATTTCATTATTGCAACTCTCTTCCAGGAAACACTGTGACCACTATGAAATTCCTTGCCCACACTGTAGCTTTTAGGCATTTAAAAAATGTCTACATTTAAAATTCTTCCAAAATGGGCATTAAATTTGTCCAAGACTTCTCATATTATTGGCCTAGCTTATGCTAAAATATGGTAGGACTGTGGTTGCCATTATCTGTGGACTTGACACTTGGGTGTGTGTATTGGGACCCAGATCAGTCAAGGGTTAAGCTTTCTCAGTCAAAACACTTTCCTGCAGGAAAAGAAAAAAAAAAAATTAGCCCAGATGCCTGTAAGTCCTTAATTGGTGTTCAGGGAGCAGTTTTTCCAGAAAGTATGTATTGCAGATCTTGGAGGAGAGAATGAGTCAAAATCTGAGCCGGGTTTCACGTGTAGAACATTTTCCCAGCGATTTCTCATTTTATAATTTGGTCTGTAAGCCCCAACTGCATTTTAATCAGATCCTCTTGACAAGGATGACTTTGATGACAAAAAGTGAAGTGGGAATGGTGGGGAAACTCAGTTATATAATCAAAGTTGTTTTCGTATAGTTTGGAAAGTCCTCAAGAATACCTCAGAGTTTACAGACTTCATGGCCAAGATGTCAGTGCCTGGAAATTGTACAGGGAATTGTGCCTAAACAGGGAGATTGCATGTTTCCAGCCTAAAAATGAATACACTAGTGGCAAATGTTGCCTTGTCACTGTGGTCTTAATTGTTTTGCTGATCTTTGTGACATCACTCCATTTTGCCTCTATGTTGTGTCTCCCTTTTTTTAACCTAGCGGTTATACAGTATCAATTAATCTAGGAGGGAATCTTGCGAATTGCCTGTTTCTCCCTCTCAAACCCTAGCTTTGAAATTCAAATATAAGGTTGTAAACAGAATTCACTTGGACCCATCTTCACATTGCTATGGCAGATGGTGTGCATTGTCTTTATGATGTTGGAAATAGGCTCACAAGGAGACAGCTTCATTCAGAAAGAGTTGTCCAGAACAGATTTTCTGAAAGTTACTTGAAAAGTACTGTCAAGATACTAACATTAGCAAAGCCTACTCCTTGAGCTGGCTAGCCTGCAAACCCAGAGACCTGACCACCCACTAGTTGTTGTTTACTAGACATCAGCCTAGTAGAGGTAAGGACATAGCAAATAACCATGTACCAAAGCAGTCCCTCTGTTACTTGACTGTCCTTTTTCTGACCGTTTGTAACATAGGCTTTTTCCTCTCCAGAATTCCCCAGGCCAGGAAAAGAAAATGGAGTGAGGTACCCTTGTCAATAGCTCTTCTGTCAAAGCCTGCCTCATTTATATGCAAGCAATAACTAAATTATGCCTGTGGGGAAAGGCAGCAGAGACAGGCCTGGTTGAGCGGTTTTAAGAGATCCTTTCCCGTATGCATTTTTCAGTGTTCTGAAGGCCATTTTAAGAGGCAACTTTACTTTAAATTCCTGGACTTGCAAAAGTGTGAGGGAGCAGGGTTATTGAAACCGTTGCAGCCCCCTCTAAGTATCTGAAAGAGAGTGCAGCTTGTACTGAGGTGTTGTGCAAGAAGAACATTTTCTGTCGCGAGATGCTGTTCCTTAGAGGGTTATGGCAGTCTCCGAAGTGTTTGCCTTATAAATGTGGATTTCAGGACAGGAGTGTTGCTGCAGACCCTCGTCATGCCAGGAGCTGGATGTTCGGTGGCTATGAGAGTGAAAGAGCAGTACTGAGCAGAGAGCTCGGGGCAGACACCTATGGGGGGAAGAAGGCTGCACTGCATGATGCCTGTGACAAGCAGGAACCCAGCATACTGGTGTTTCACAAAGAGCATCCTTGAGGACTGAGGCTCCCCCTGCTTCTGCTTCTTTAGCTCATTAAATAAGCACTGCTGTGGGACTGAAGGCTGGTCAGACCTGAAGACTGGGCTTTTCAGCCATTGAATGTCTTCCGCACTTTGCCCTTCTCCACTTTCCAAAGCAGGGGAGAGCAAGACCCTCCTCTCTCTGCAAATATAAAATATTTCAAAAAATATTTCAAGCAATTTTGGAGGTTGTCCCTGATCATATCCCCACCATGCCACAATACAGCTGTCAGAGATGCTCTCCCCTCTTCCCACCACCACATTGCACTGGGAATTGACTCTTCTCCCCATATCAACATCAGAAACCAATATTCACAGGCTCTTCCTTCTTTTCCCCCGTCTTGGTGCTGGCAGCTGCTCTTCCACCCCCTTCCTGCACATGAGATACCTGCCACAGTAATGGGATTCTCCTACAAGCACTTTAATTGAAAGGAATTTCTGTCTGGCCTGGAGATGTCAGGAGGCTGACGGAGACGTGTTTCTGTAAAATGAGGCTTGATCTACAGTGCAACAGGCAGTGTCTGGATCACTGAGAATCCTTCACACTCCCTGGCTGCAGCTGGATTTTCGATGGGAGACGTTAATTAAGGCGCGGCTGTCAGGGTGGGGGTGCCAGAGGCCCCTCCGGCTCTGCTGCCATCTCTCCCTCTGCAGCACCGGCCTGTGAGATGCCATCGCTTCCTTTCCACTTGGCGCTTCCCCTTGCCTGCCGTGCCACTTCCATTTCTGATTCCCATCAATTTGAAACAGAGCCCTGCTGACCCTGCTGACCGCTGTTCATACATCTCCCGGCATGGTTAATAATAATGGCCTCTGTGGGAAATGACGGGCTGAGACAGAGGAAGGACGTAATGATGCTCTGGCTGGGGTAGGCAGAAAGGAAAGTGAAGTGACAAGCAGCTAAACAGCAAGAGAGGGGTGTGATGATAAAAACAAACAAACCTGCAAATGTCTGAAAACCCACAGCAACGGCATCCCTGAAACAAAATTGGGAGAGACAAGCTTGAGTCCCTAAGGGAGAGAAGAGGGGAAAAGTGAGAGAGAGAGAGGAAAGTGAGCAGAGAATCGGCCAATAATTGAAATGGCATCAGGGAAGAAAAGAACTGGAAAGCACAGAGGGAAAGACAGGCTTGGAATTGACAGGTGGCAAAGAAAGAGGATAAAAAACGGAAGGAGAGAGTGTGGAAGAAAGAAGATGTGAATGTAGAGAGTGAAAGGAGAAGATGGGGGAATGGTATATGTGGAGCTAACCAAAGCAAATGGATGCAGAACGGGAAGGGGGGAAGCATGGAGGGGAAGAGACCCATGCATTGGCAGAGGAGGAAAAGCAGAGGTGTGCTGAGCCAGGGTAGAGAAAGGAGAGAAAACAAGGTATTTGGGATTAGAAAGAGGGAGGAAAGAACAAAGCAGTGGAAATAAAGAGTTAAAGAAGAGCAAGTTGAAGAGCCCCAGGTGTGTGCCATTAGTATTCACCAAAGAGACAAAGAACAGGGTTTGGAAACATGGAACACCTGATGGCACCTACTTCTCCAGGGCTTCACCAGTCCCTATCAGCTGCTTGGGATCCAAGTGTAAATTCCAGGGAACTGCTTTTCATCTTTGAGTAAGCAGAGTTTGATGTGATGGAAAAGCTTTTGGCCCTGCGCTGCAGCCCCACTGTCTATAGCACGTAGCAGGCAGGTTTGTTGTAGGTATTATCTCCATAGCAATATAATGGCACCAGCAAGGAAAGCAGCAGGCATCTCCTGGTTGGGCAGATCAGCCACTTCCCTGCTCCACGTTTGCAGGGGAATTGTGTCTCGCACCTGACCCTGCAAGGGAAGGATGTTTCCTTCTGTTGGTAAAGCAGATCAATGCTGACATCATGCGCTGTCAGAGAATTTTCTATCAGTTCAAACAGTTGCTGCTGCCCTTGGTGCTCATCAATAACCAATTATGTGATCATCTGCGTTTTCTGGCTCACTATTTTTCACCCCCCCACAGAGGAAATCAGAGAGGATGGTTAAATTTCCTCTCTGTAATTTCTGTTCCTTGGCTGTAGCTGGGATGAAGCTGAGTGGCAGCTGTCGGAACAGGAGCGCGTTTGCTGTGCCGCGGGGAGGTTGGCCAAAGCGCAGGGATGAGCCGTGCCTGCCCAGACAGAGGTGTGTGGGCAGATCTTTGGCAGGGTTCATAGCTCTTCTTACCTGCTCACATGCTCAATAATTGAAGGCCATTTTGTAAGTGGTTCTCAGTGGTCCTTCACCGAAACGCCAGCAGTCGTGTCCTGGGTTCTGTGCTCACGTCTGTTCCTGCTCTCCTGTGTAACTGCACAAACCCAGGATCTTTCTATGCCCCCACTTTTTTTCCCTAAAATATGTCTCCATGACACCAACCATGAGAATTTCAGATTTGATGTACTCCTAAGGCACTTTTTGTCTTTTTGGTGGGATGGAACAGATGTGCATTTATGGTAAGGACATAAATGTTTTAGGGTTGGGTTACAGGTGCAAATACATGAACAAATACAGAGCTTGCTTACTTCAGATATTCTACAGCATTTGTCAAATGGAGCTGTTTGGGCTCATTCAGGGTAAGGCACGACAATAAGTCTGAAAAGCAACTGCAAAGAGAGCACAAACACAGAAATATGTATTTTAAAAGATCTCTATCAATATTAATGGAACCGTTTTTTATTGCTACCCTTTTCCCAAGCTTTTTTCTAACTCCTTAGAAACCACGCTTACCACTCCCATTGTTGCCATTTCAGCTTCCACCTGTCTCGTGTAGACTGTTCAAATAAGCTCTCGTTCTATTTTTTTTTCTGGTAAAGATGAGAGTCATTATATCAAATACAAGTGGTTGTGGCGCAGAGAAAGAGAGGGACCTGGATGAGCCTCCTGTCTGGCATTCTGATGCAGAGATTTGGTTTTCAATTAGATAATGCTCTCTGAAAACAGTGCTGCTGGAGCACATGGGACAATATTGACTAAAGCAGAAAACAATTCAGTGGGTGACCTTCATGCTCTCGTGTATGTATCCAGTCGGGATGCATGGCGTGTAAATGCCACCCAATCAGTATTCATTTTGTGTGACTCGTAACCAACCCACACCAGGGAATGGATGAAAGGCAGCGTTCAGGTATGTAATATGATTATCAGATAATATATCAGACTGAGTTTCCACAAAGCCAAAGGGTCAACAAGACTGGAAAATGTATTTCACAGCTTCTGAAAAGATGAATTTTTGAAGATTAGTGTGTTCTCAATGTAAAATGAATAAATAAATACATAAAATAAATAGGTGTCGTGTAACATGGCCCCCACTTCTCCTTAGCCAACCACCCGACTCCCAGAGAAACTACTGAGTGTGTGGATACCCTCAGTTGTATTTGGTTTGGATTGTGTTTGCACATATGAAAAAACAGCAAAGTTCCGACCCCCTCATGGTTCTTCTGTTGAGGGGCTTAGAGGAGCTGTGTGGTTCAAGCCTACTGTTTTTCTTAGCCCTTTTGAGGTGGTGGCCTCCCTTACTGAGACCACAAGATACTCTCCTTTGGCAGTCATCATGTTTGGACTCCCAAGGGTAGAGACAAGATGCTGCCTGTCCATCGGTCCTGGCTCCTGTCACTAGCATGCCTAGGGAAGGTTTCCTGCTGGGCATCTACATGCTCTTTCCTTACCAGCCTGACAGAGGTTTGAATTAAATCACCTTTGCCTCACAGAGTAATGCGCATTTTCTCAACAGTCAGCCTGTGCTTGACCTTTGACTGCATGACCTGGCTCCCTCACATTTGGGAGGATGAAGCAGGAGACTGTTACTATGACTGGCTGAAGTTGTGATGTGTAAAGTTCTAGCAAAACACACTCAACTGTTTGCTCCAGAGAGGCTAAAGCTGTGGTAATGCTATAAATCATTAACAACAACCTATTAAATGCGTTCCCAGGCATTTGTGATGCTGCTGCCAGTCTCCAGTATGAGGAATAGTCTACGATGCCAATCCCTGTCTCAAAGGTCATCTGTGTGATCTCACCGGTAGCATTGTTTAGGCTGCTCAAAACCTCAGTCATGTCAAACCACGAAGTTTAAAAAAAGAGGGAGACAATGGACACAAACAGAGGGGTTTCTGGTTTGTAAGTGGATACAGCTGCCCAAAAAAAGCTGGGAGCTGTCCTCACAAGGCACCCAGAATAGCTGTATGCTAGTCAGTGAGCTTTTAAGACAGACACTTTCTTTTCTCATGACTCAAAGAGCAAGTAACAAAAAGTAGTAAATCTCAGAGAAGAGAAATGACCTTTGAATTTTCTCAGCAAAAAAAAAAAAGCTGGCTCTCTTGAACTTCAAAAAAAAAAAGTAGCTGGGCTTTGTGAAGAAATATTCCTTACATTAAGGGGAAAAGGGAAGTATGACAAGATTTTACTGTAGCTAAATTTTAAGGCCAGAAAGGATCATCTAGTTTGATTTCATGCGTAGCACAGTCCAGAGAATCTGGCACGGCAATTTCTATGTCAAATCCATAGCATCCATTGGAACGACAGCCCATCTCTTGCAAGGGTGGAGGTGACACCACTGTGACCCTTCCCCACAGCCTGTACACGCTCCTCTGGAGCACCTGAGCACAACATTCTGTCTCAAGAGGCTCCACTAGACCTGGCATCCCGAGGACATGGCCTCCTCCCCTTTCAAACCTGTTTTCCTTTCCAATTGAGAGCTTCACACAGCCTTAGGGGTGTACGGAAAAGCAGGGGAATGAAAGCTAATGAGGGAAAATACAACTGTAGCGTTCCCTCAAGTTCACAAGCTGCTTGGATCAGGTTCTGGGGATGGTCTGTCATTTGTCTTTCTTCCAAACTGGTTTGAAATGGCTCACCTTTCCCCCACTGAAGCACTCATGATTTGAGTGCCTGAGGTGAGAGAAGCATAACAACTTACTTTGCCACACTTAGGACATCATGGTCAAATTGAAGGATTGGGGAGGAGCCACTTCACCCAAGGAAAGTGTTTGTATGCAGTGAGTGCTGAAGTGCAGACAGCTTCCTCTCCACAGTGTCTGAGGGGAGCGAAGCATCCTCTTGCATTTTGCCTGCTCAGTGAAATGGTTTGAATTTGAGAATGTGAACAAGGTAAGGAGCAGGGAAGTGAGCAGCTGGTTCCTGGGAATGCACAGCTTTTTGTCCCACCACAAACACCCCCATGTGGAAGCTTCTCCTTTTTACCATTACTGATGTAACTCTAGAGAGAAAGGACAAAGTGCTGCAAATAGGTGAGGACAGGAAATCCCAGCCTGAGAAATGTATAATAGCAAACATACAGCTTTGTGTACTGTTCGCAAGTTACAGAGGCTGTTGAAGTGAACACTAAATGAAGCTGGAAAGGGAATGCTCTGAAAGGCTGCAACATCTGTTTGTGTTTTGGGCTGTTTCACTGCATTAACAAGAGGGCACTTTTTGAGGGTCTGACTTTATATCTTGCTGTATGCTAACTTTGGAGCAATGACATCTGCTGCATGCAATAAAATAGACGTTGGAAAAGAAAGTGCAGTTGGATGTATGCTGTGCCCCAAAGAAAGAGTGATCAAGCAGTGCACAGGAAAATGCATCAAGCATCAAAATCAAGATCCCCATCAAGAAGGGGACAGAGAAAGGGAGACTTGGTGTAAGTGGTGGAGAAATTTAATATGTTAGAGAGACTCTTGCCTTTGTGTGCAATTAGATGCAGTTGATACTTGCTCTGACTTGCTTAAAGAAGAGGAGCAACTGAAAGGTAGTTGATGCTGGAAAGTCGCAAGTGGGACTAGGTTGCCATTCTTGGCTTTATCTGTCAGAGCTTCCCAACTGTTTGCCCTCTCTGAGCCACGACAGTTTTTGTTGTGGGATGGTAGAAAGCAAGGTGCACCCTCTCATTTACAGAAAGGTCTGATAGATCTCTATGTCTCACAGTAACCTATAAAAAGGAACACTTCTTTGAAACTGTAAATTATACAGACTTCTGAAAATCTCTGCAGATTTTCTGCTGAATCTTTGGGTGGATCGCCACTAAAAGGCACAGCAAATTGCTTGACTGGATTTCTATCATCTCACTGGATAGAAATTGCTACTGTCAGGGTTTACTGCTGATATTTTGTGCCTACCCATTTATTTGTCATCCAAGGATCTCAGAGCGGTTTACAATAATGTGCTATCTGGCTGTTAACCCATGAGACAGGGAGTCATTATTTCTGAACTTCTCTCCAACTCTCTCCAAATTCAGAGTGTCTGTCCAACAAGCCTCTTCCCCTGTCAGTGCCTCTGCAAACAGGGACTGTGGGTGGCTCTTGCAACTGTCTACATCCCACTGAGTCCCTCAGACAGGACACACTTCTATTGCCTAGCACAGCTGGTACAGGACAAGGAGAAGCTGGAAACTGTGCTCCTTTAAAAGCCCCAACAATTTGCTGTATTCTCCATATATAAATACAGCTGCCTTGGAAACAATAAGAACAACTGAGAAGAAATGTGTGTTAGCTCATAGCAGTCCCTTGGAGTTTCACAGAATCACAGAATCTCAGGGATTGGAAGGGACCTCAAAAGATCATCTAGTCCAATCCCCCTGCTGGAGCAGGAACACCTAGAGGAGGCTACACAGGAAGGTGTCTGGACAGGTTTTGAATGCCTCCAGAGAAGGAGACTCCACAACCCCCCTGGGCAGCCTGTTCCAATGTTCTGGCACCCTCACTGAGAAGAAGTTTCTTCTCATATTTAAGTGGAACCTCCTGTGTTCCAGTTTGCACCCATTAGCCCTTGTCCTATCACTGATTGTCACTGAGAAGAGCCTGGCTCCATCCTCATGACACTCACGCTTTACATATTTATAGACATTAATAAGGTCACCCCTCAGTCTCCTCTTCTCCAAGCTAAAGAGACCCAGCTCTCTCAGCCTTTCCTCATAAGGCAGATGCTCCACTCCCTTAATCATCTTTGTTGCCCTGCACTGGACTCTCTCCAGCAGCTCCCTGTCCTTCTTGAACTGAGAGGCCCAGAACTGAACATGATATTCCAGATGTTGTCTCACCAGGGCAGAGTAGAGGGGAAGGAGAACATCTCTCTACTTACTAACCACCCCCTTCTAATACACCCCAGGATGCCATTGGCCTTCCTGGCCACAAGGGCACAGTGCTGGCTCATGGTCATCCTGCTGTCCACCAGGAACCCCAGGTCCCTTTCCCCTACACTGCTCTGCAACAGGTCATTCCCCAACTTATACTGGAACCTGGGGTTGTTCCTGTCAAGATGCAATACTCTACTCTGGCCCTTGTTATGTTTCATTAAATTTTTCCCCACCCAACTCTCCAGCCTGTCCAGGTCTCGCTGGATGGCAGCACAGCCTTCTGGCGTGTCAGTCACTCCTCCCAGTTTGGTGTCATTGGCAAAGTTGCTGATAGTACACTCTATTCCCTCATCCAGGACATTGATGAATATATTGAATAATACCAGCCCCATTACTGACCCTTGAGGCACTCCACTAGATACAGCCCTCCAATTAGACTCTGCCCCATTGACCACAACTCTCAGGCTTCTTTTCTTCAGCCATTTCACAGTCCACCTCACTACCCGGTCATCCAGACCTCACTCCCTCAGTTTAGCTGTGAGGATGCTGTGGGAGATTGTGTCAAATGCCTTACTGAAGGTCAAGGTAGACCACATCCACTGCTTTGCCATCATCTATCCAACTCATTATGTCCTCACAAAAGGCTATGAGGTTGGTCAAGCATGACTTCCCCTTGGTGAAGCCATGCTGACTGCCACTAATGACCCTTTTATCCTTGATATGCCTTGAGATGGCACCAAGGATAAGTTGTTCCATCACCTTTCCAGGGATGGATGTGAGTCTTACCGGTCTATTGTTACCTGGGTCCTCCTTCTTGCCCTTTTTGAAGACTGGAGTGACATTTCCTTTTCTCCAATCCTCAGACACCTCTCCTGTTTCCCATGACTTAGCAAAGATGATGATGGAGAGTGGCCTCACAATGATTTCAGCCAGTTCCCTCAGCACCTGCAGGTGCATCCCATCTGGACTCATGGATTTATGGATGTCCAGACTATTTAATTGCTCCCTAACCCAGTCCTCATCAACCAAGGCAGACTCCTCCATTGTCCTGCCTTCCTCTGGGGCCTCAGTGGTACGGGGCTGCCCAGGACAGCCTCCAACAGTACCGACAGAGACAAAGAAGACATTCAGTAACTCTGCCTTCTCTGTATCTTCTGTCACCAGGCCACCTACCTCATTCATCAGTGGGCCTCTGGTGTTAGTTTTATCTCCCATGTATTTGAAAAAGCTCTTTCTGTTGTCCTTGACCCCTCTCGCCAGGTTTAATTCTAAGGAGGCCTTAGCTTTCCTAATTGCCTCCCTGCACCCTCTGACAACAGCCTGATATTCTTCCCAAGTGGCCAGCCCCTCCTTCCATGATCTGTAAACTCTCCTCTTCCACTTGAGCTTACCCAGCAGTTCCCTGTTTAAACATGCAGGTCTCCTGGCCCCCTTCCAAAGGAGCCCCCACACTTGAAGGATGTGAATGATCTCTCAGTAGCCAGTGTGGAGGCACACTTGTCCTTACAATTGTTCCCTGGGTTTGGGGAGTGCTCTGGACCTCATGGAGGGAGCATAGCTGGAGTTTATGCAAGCACTTTAAGCCCTGGGCATCCAACAGGACAAAGAATGAAGATATGCCCACTTGTACACGAGCACGTGTAATATGTAGGCTGTGTTGGCTTAAGCAGGTTCAAATCTCAGGTCATCTTTTTTAATTTTTTCCACTGTATGACAATGCTATTTAGTGAATAAACAATACAAAGCTGTTGTCTAATTTGGAATCTTTAAGAGGAATTTGCAAATCTGGGAATTAATGTATTTTGAAGACTCTGAGGTTACTAAAATTTGGGATTTGTGATAGGCTTGTCACATGTTAGAAAAATGATCTTGAAAATCAGAAGTAGAAAAGGGTGATCAAGGAGAAATGCATGTTACCATACCAACAGCCCAGAGAGCAGCTGTTGAATGTGTATATTCCCCGTCTCCCAGACCTTCTTCTGACTTTGAGGGAGATGTCTGAGTGGTAAGAAATATGATAAATTATTTGTGGACCACAGATAATCTTACTATACCATTCACATAAAATGGGATGAAATAGCTGAGACGTATGCCCTGATTTAGAGTAGTATTTGTAGAACTGAGATTTGAAATCTGTGTCCGACGAAGATTTTTCTACAACTGAATAGTAATGCAGAATGCTCAACAACTTCGACAGGACAAGCCTGTCAGTATTCCCACTTGAGGACATTTTCCCTACTGCATAGCTACAGATATTCCAGCAAGAGCATTTTGAACAGCCCTGTGAATCCATTTGTACAAGTCTCCAGACTGTTCAGGAGCATCCTGTAGGGGCCTGTGCCAAGAACTAGGGAAGAAATTGATGATTTAAAAGTATTCTTGGTGTTAGCACAGTCGCCATGTGAGAATTAGATAAGTGAGTAATCAATTAAATCCTAACCATGGCACCACAAGCTGATGGAAAGATGGGAGAGCAATAGAAGGACCCTGTGGGTCTTTGAAGCAGAACATTGCTTTGAAATGGTCACCTTCCCTTCAGGTACTAGCAATAACTTTCTGAAGCCCGGGGTAGATTATAATCTCTGGCAAGTATCAGTACCATCAGTGGAAAACCGATTTTAATTTAGGCAGGCTTCTGAACCCTAGTGAGTCTGGGCAAATGGGGATGTTTTTTTTTTAGTATTTGATATGGAACATTATATTCAAATACTTTAATTTTTTCTCACCACTTGGACCTCTCCCACTGCCACTCCAGGAATGTAATCAGCATTTATTTATTGATTGATTAGGTAGTGAATGAAAGTGATTAAATGGAAAAGACAGGATGGTGGCTTTGGAGAAGGAAAATGCCTTGACAGGTGTTGAGAGAAAAGCATAAAATCTTCAACCCAGAAATAATGGATTAGACACCAAAAGTAGCAGGAGCGTAACACTTACCTAGCTTTGAAGAGAAGTAAAATCCCAAAAGGGACTTGTAGCAGGCTGCCAGCAAGCTGAAAACAGAAACAATGTGTGATGACAGATAAGTGCTGCTTCTGTTTATTTTAGGTTAAGAGAAACAGTAGAGGTGATTTATTTAAAAAAAAAAAAAAAGATAAATGTATTTTATTGGAAGCTATTTCTGCTTTGCAAAACTAAAAACGGTGTGTATTCTTTGGTTTTATAATACCTTATAAAGGGCTTTGAAGAATTTGTTTTTCTGTACATCTTTTTTATTCCTCATCACTGAATGTGATAAAATCATAATGCCGTATGTACTCTGTGTGTGTATATTTACAGTTTCCACTTCTAATTTTGGGGAATATTTTGAGCTAATAACTGTCCATTTATTATCCAACAACTTTAGAAGTTAGGAACATTAGAGAGCTGGATCAGAAAAAGTGAGCTATACGAAAAAGCAAAAGTGAAAAAAATAGATATATGGATCCAGCATGAAACAGAGTGGGGAAATGAACAAAGGGCAAAAGCAAAATACAAAACTGAGATGTTTCCATCTCTTTTTAATGAGTATTTTTAAAAATACATTTGAACTTGTAACAGTGTTTTCTACTGAAATACGTTTCCTTATGGAAAAAAAAAAAAAAAAACAAACATCTGAATAGTTACATCTGTGAAAAGCAGAGTTTTCAGGAGTACCCTTCAGCTGGAGTATTTTGTCTGGCTGTAGAGGAGGACAACAAGGGCAATAGAGCCCATTGTGTGGTCTTCCTGTCTGAAGGCTGCAGTAATTCTGGGAACAAAATGGCTTTAAAAATGTTAAAGGACACAAATAGATATTATGGTTTAATTCTGTATGTTCCTTCTTTAGAATACGTATATAAGCCCTTCCAGTATGCATTCAGCTGTGACATGTGCCTTACGCAAAGGTACCTGGTATTAAACTAGGTGACAAACCTTATTGTACCTGTGTAAATGTTGAAAATAAAGAGAAAGTGGAATGTGGAAAAGGAGTACATGAATACAGACAGAGCCCTCCTTGCTAAGGAAACTCATCCCTTAGCAGCAAGCTGGGTTTATTATTAGCCAACAAAGTATATCTGGAGAAAGACTGCAGAAATGCAGAACAAATCATTTTAGCATACCATGGCGGGGCTTGGAACAAAAAGCTGAGAAACCTGAAGTCTGCTTTCACACCTGGCATGGAATATGTGATCCCATGTAAACAGCACATCTTATTTCTGCCTCAGTTTCCTCAATGATAAAATGGTATTATTTCATCTTCAGAGCACTTTGGGCTGTATGTCTGAAAAGCCTTGTGCAAGAGCATTATTTATCCTAAATGACAGCACCTTGTGTTCGCTTTGCGCTCTCCTCTATTACCAGCCCTTTCTTCACTCGTAGTTTTCCTTATTTATGTCTTTGCCTTCCCATTACCTTTGCGGTAAAGCTCACATCTGCATTGATTTTACATCACTGCACTGTGCTGCAGCCATTACAAGCTTACATTTCAGGGAGATCCTTCTGAATCTTTAACCCATTGCTCCAAGAGTCCTGACCACAGGGTATCTATCAGCAGATTACTCCAACTGTGCTTAGTGTGATGGGGAGTTAACTGACCGCTTACTATCGAGGGAAAGGGCCAAGTATGCTGACGATAACTATGTTCCTACAGCTTCTATGTCACTCTTCCCCAGAGCATATAAGTCTTTTCAAAGCAGGACACTGTCAATATTATAATAATACTAAAAAAAAAAGGGCACTGTGGAAAGCATTGTACTAACTTGGGAAGGTTGAACAGTGTTTCATGTCATGAGGAGACTTCTACCTGTTAGGAAATATGACTCACTTAAAAAAGTGATCTCCCCTGCTCCATTCCTCTGGCTGTGTGTTGTTAAGTCACTGTATGTGCAGCACACCCCGGCTCTGTGTGTGCTGTGATAGTCGCATTTCCCATTGACTATGGAGGGACAGCCAGGGAGGACAGGAGTGCTGGTTTGCTCACTGATTTCCTCAACACGGATGCTCAGCACACCCTCAAGTTCCTGTCAGCTGTCCTGGTAGCTGGTCAGAGTATAGTTTTTCATCTTTTTTCTGCCTCCATTCCTCATGCACAAAAGGTCATAAAAGCACCTCCTTACTCTATGGTGAAAGAAAGTTTGGTATAGACAGTCCTTGCGCAACCAAAAAGAGCCACACAGGCATAAGAGAAGGGTCAATAACACACTGAAAATATTTGTTCATGTGCCCAAGGAAGAGTTTAGCTGATGCTCTGAGTTGTTTCGAAGTGTGAGCTTGCTGTTGCACATCGGTTAGGAGGGGTAACTAGAACCAAATAGAAGGTTCATCTCAGATCTTCACCAAAGTCCTGTATGATTCATGTGAAAGTCTTCCTTCAGCTGGCAGGAGTTTTAGGGAGAAGGCCTTACCTCCCTGTCGGTACACCAGCCTTACGATGGCAAGAATAAAATGTTAGCTACTGCCTTTTTGCTTGGCAGAGGAGGGCAATGTTCCAAGGAACAGTTGAGGCACATCAGTAGTCTGCTGAATTGAAAACCTAAGTGACCTGTCAGTCAGGTTCGCGTTGACTAGAAAGCTCTGCAAATGATCTCATCACTTGAACAAAGCAGACCCAAGTCCCTTCGCTGCAAGTGCACGTATTAATAAGTGTTTCTATGTGTAAGTTGCTGCATAACTTCAATTGCTTTTCACAGTATACTAAAGCAGATTTACAATGATGCTGGCACATAAGTAATTGCTTAGAGACAGCAGGGCGTAGGAAGAAGAGGAGCAGGTATCCTTTCATTTTTGAATTAGTTACGGGACTCACTTGCCAGGAGTCCTGACGCTGGAATTACAGTATCCTGACACTGGCATAACCATGTACTGAATCAAACTGGATTCCTCATAGCCTTGCCTTGCTGCCAAATGCAAGGGGTTTGAGTTATCCCTTGCAGAGTAAACGGTGAGACTGGAAAATAAAAGATCCTGTGATTAATTTACTGAAGAACAGAAGAGATTCATTTTCCATGTGCTTAGTCTCGGTGTTCAAGGGAAATTGCTCATGCTCTTGTTCCATTTGAGAATGTGCTCGTTTAGAGAGGATGAAAGCGTGGAGACCTGGAAGTTCAATCAGAGCTTGATTTGGGGAAAAAGCAATTTCGAGGTCATCCAAGGACACATGAACTGCCAAGACTGAGGGTATACATTTGGATGAAATACTATCATAAAGGACACTTCCTTTAAACTAAGGAGGTACCCCAATGTTAAGAATTAAACAAACCTGTCTTTCAGTTTCCCCATTTAAGTCTGGCCCATATTAAAACACCCCTGGTAGTCCACACTGTCAGTTTACAGGCAGCAGCACCTGGCCAGTCTTAGAAACAACCAGAAAGGTACCATATGAATGATGTGAATATAGTTGTACTTCACGCAGTGAGAATTTTAGGACTCACTTCTGTCTTTGAGGTTGGGTTGTGGAAGGAGTTGTCTGAATTATTGTTTTCACTTTCATTAGTTTTGGTGGACTTGTTACTTTTTCATTAAAATCGAGATGATTTGATCCACTCTGAGCTAAAAATTAAGAAACTGCAGGCAAGGTACAGTCTGAAGTTGCATTAGTGAAGGCCAGCAGCAGGATCTCTTATGGCAGAAATTTTGCCCTGCGAGTTTTACATCCATGTGGGTACCCACCAGCAGTCCAGTGTGGTGGAGGAGTGCCGAGGTTCAGCACAGACCCATCGTTCTGGGTGAAGACTCCAGAGAAACTGGAGTTCCAAAAGAGGTGCAGTGTGAGCTGTTTACATGAATGAGCCTTTGGCATGAAAATTTGGATTCTCAGTGTGAGCGAAGATTAAAAACTGAACACCAGAGACCAAAGAAAAGAGGCAAGAGATGTATTGTCTTTTGTTTTCTGTCTACGTGTAAGGCTGGCTTTGCATGGAGAGCCTGCCCCCAAAGATCTGGAAAGCCTGGCTTCCATAGTAAGGGGTATCTCTGGTTTCCATTGCACCTGCCTACTGCTCTGGGAAAACTAAATAGAGCTGTGTGATGAGGATGAAATAGCAAGGTAATGCCTAAGGCAGAGAGTGCTGCTGCCAATGAATATTTTTCAGTGCCCTGAGGCAAAACTGTTTCTAGTTGGGACAGGGGAGTGTTGAAGTGCTAATTCAAAGGAAATGCTTGATTCTAATTGCAGTGTAGGAGGAGGAAGGTGGATGAATTTAACAATAGATGAACGTGCAAGAGGGCATGGCATAAGGACATAGAGAGAGAGATAAGGACCTAGATTTAAAGAAAATGGCTCCAGCACATTCTACCAAGATGGTTCTAATTAGCTCTTTTCTGCTGGCCATCTTCCTACTTTTCAGTGAGCACATTTGAGGCTATGCAACTGTTGTTTGTCCAAGGTAAAATTCAGCTTTCAGGAGAGCTGATGTTGTTATTCCTGAACTCAATATTGCATTTCAGTTGAGAATCAAATGGTTGGTTTTTTCTCTTCCTTGGTTTCAGTAGGCTAATGTATTTAATCCCCACCTTGGATATGGTGAGCGGATGTGTACATAAGAACTGACTGAGAACTTGGACACAGCTGGTGATTTCAAGCACAAATTTTCTAGGGGATTTGGAAGCTTGGGTGCTAGTTTCTCTTACAGTGATCACTCCTTTTTACATGCCTAGATGCTTCTTCATTTCAGATTCAACAGGGGAGGGAAGTGCCTGATGGGAAGGAAACAGACCAACTTCAAGCTTATTTCTTCACCATCTCAAGCAAGAAATCCCCTTAGAGTGCTTGTTCAACTGAGATTTCTAGCTCTGTTTTCCAAGCTGAGGCCCCTCACCCTTTTGATGGAGACATGATACAGAGTAGCTACGGAGTTGAATAGTTGGTCCGAACAGGTGACCCTGGAAAGTTACTCCTGTTCCCTGTGTGACACTTTCACACACATAAAGATACTTGCTAAAGATTAGGAATAGCAATTGGACTGGCGTCCAAAGATAGGAGTGTCTCAAACAACTAATTGCTTCTCTTCATGACCTTTTTTTATTCCCTGTTCTCAGTACTTATGGTATATAAGGTTTTCCTCATGTTAAGGCTGATGTGGGATTGCTCTTTGTTCACCTGTCCAAATCAGATTGGAAGCCAGGGTGCAAGTGTGAAAAAATATGGTCCATGCATAATCATCCTCATTAGTGAGACTCCCATTCTTCCGCCAGGGAGGCTAAATGCTGTCCTGTGACCTGGGTCACCAGTCGCAAACCTCAAATTGCTGGGGCAAAGAGTTTCGGTGTAATCCGGTACAGTGACATTTGTTAATGTTAACTGTTCATTAAAAAAATTTGAGCAGCAGACATGTTCATAAAGCTCACAGTCCACTCACAGATAATTCATGAGCATAATAAAAGGATTCATTATTCATGGTAGATCTTTGCCATGAAAATTAAACCAGCTCTAATACCTCATGTGCATTGGTGCATGTTGGGAAGGTTTATTTGTTGCATTTGTCTTGTGCTTTGAGATCATGGCATTAAAGTTACTACGGAGAGATAAAGCAGTACGAACCCAGTCTTTACAGCTGTCATTAATGCCCTCATTAGTTGAGGCCTTATGAACACATAAAGATGTGCCACTTTAGCTGCATAGGTGTAGTTAAAGCAGGGCAGCACCACCTAATGCACACGGTATTAAAGCAGCACTAGCAGCACAGCTGAACAGAAGCAAGAATAGACTATCCCAGTATATACACATATATGTTCCAGACATTAACTTTATAAACGTCAGGTCCAAGGGAACTACCTCCTGGTTCATCTATTTATTTATTTATTTATTTATTTATTTATTTTTAATTTTTTTTTTCTTTTTTAGCGATCTCCCTGCTGAAGACTGCAATTCTGTATAGGCAGAAGAGGGGGTAGTATCAAATTTCTCTCATCAGCTTGGGTATAAAGTCAGCTGAGGTTGCTGATGGCTTTTTGCCTTAAGTGTAGTAAGAGGTGCTGGCATGATTAGTGGGAGCAATAATCTCCAGCTAAGAGATAAGAGTAAGCATGGGGAATGGGTTGTGTCTTCAGACATTAGGCCTGGAGTGAGAGCTGTCTGACCACAGCCTCCTGATCAGACTTAGTGTATGGATATCCAAATTAGTTGTAGGATAGGCCTCATACCCCTAAGAGAATCATCTGAATGCAAGCTAAATGATACTAATGATACAGAAATCAATGAGTATATCTATCCAGCCTGACACTAGCATAAGCTGTGTGTTGTTGAGCATTTGAAAGAGTCATATTATACATCCTAAACTGAAAGCTATACACGCTGAAAGGCCTGTGCACAAATGGGCACTTCAGCTGCAAACAAAACAGACTGTTGCATGTAAATGAATGTGTGAGCATGGAGATGTTCCCCTGACAGGCATCCACATGCATGCCAAGTGAAAGGCATTGTTGGTGGCAGCAGTGGTGTAATAATTTTCATAACTACGAGACCTCGAAGATCCCGTGGACAGTGAAAGATTTTTAGGGGAAGGTGGAAATTCTGTTAAATGTATTTTTTTCTTCGTGGACTTTGGCAGTGATAAAATTGCTTTTTAACCTTTTCTTCTTACCCATATAGTGCATTTTGAGCGATAAAATCCCTTTTGCAAACAGTGAGGTAAAGCTGCCACCAGGAAGAAGAGGAACTATCTTCTGTAGAACACATTATTTATGAACAGACATGTCTGTACTTGCATAGAGGGGCCTCCCTGCTACTTGTTCCTGGTTTAATTTTTTTACCTCCTTTCAGTCTGTCACCTGTAGGGATATAGTGTGTACAGGGCAAGAGCATCAGTGTAAAAAGGGTTAATATACCACTTACAGTCCCTGAGTAGGCAGTGTAAGAGTGGATGTGGAATGGGAAGTCAAAGGAAGGTCTAGATGAGGCAGTCTCTGAGTTCCCTTGAGCAAAAAACAAGGGTTTCAGGGCACTTTGCTAAAGCAGGAACCAGCTGCAGAACAGAGCAGATTCTACACAAGTACCTTGAGCACTCACTCTCATGTTGCTCCACCCACCATAAGTCACCCTCCGCTCACCATACTGCTTTTGTACTAGCCATATTGACTTGTTTGGGACTACTGCTACAAATAGTGCCTTCTAGGGAGGGCCTTCCATGCATGTTTGTGGAGTGTCCTTCCTTTCTGGATGGTTAAAGGACTCATATTCAGCTGCATCCTCCAGCCAGTGCAATGAAGCAGTCCTGCTGATTTCTCCCCTTCTTGGTTAGGGAGGGCAGAGCTAAACTGTGTCCCTGACCCACCTGCAAAAGATCTGAGTTGAAAGAGCGAAGCTCTTTGTCAATGCCTGAGCCGAAGGCTTTGGATTCTGTCAGCTGACAGCCTGCTGCTTTATCAAATATCACCCTATTCCCACTGTGACCTTCCAGAGCGAGTGCCTAGAGGAAGGTGAGCAATGAGCTAAGTACAGCAGTGCTTAATCTGCTCCACAGTCTGTACCCCTGCATGATTAGGCTTGGGACATGGGCATGGCCCAGGTGTGATCTTGATGGGTGACCTTTTTCTAGGTGTGGATGAAGGTCAAGGCTCCATGCTGGCTGTCCTTGATATGTTGGTATCCTTTGATATTAGTGATCAAATAACTCTTTGAGCAGCCTAAAGGACCCAGCAGGAGGGAGTGGCTCCATTCATGTTTGCTGGACAGATTGCAGAATCAATATTGTCCCTTTCCTTTTGCTCTTTTCTGTGCACACACAAGCTCAGAGCACTGAGAAATGTGAGACACAATGTACTGCTTTGCCAATACACATTGATGTGGCTCGATTCTGCATACCCTTCTCCACTGAGGCAGTCTCTGACAGCCTCAGCAAGATGTTTCTCTGCCTGGAGGAATGAAGCAGATTGAAGAAGGGCTGCTACTTCCAACCAAGCACGGAGATGATGGAAGTGTTTGTGACAGGAGGGGCATACTCACTATACAACATATCTCACCATCATTTGAGGTATCTGACTGCCAACCATCAAAGAAGACCCTCATCTGCCCATCATGGTGAACTGCTAACTCCTCTTGAGCACTCAGATCACAAAACGATCAAGAAAAATATGGTGCTTTGTTTGTAGAGGTGTCTATACAGTCCTTCTTGCCTTGAACAACTTAGATTAGAAGTGAAAACCTTATGATTCAAGCAAAGAAGATATACTGTGTCAAATGTTGCTGTATGATTTCCTGATGATTCATATTCTTTTCTGTTTTTTTGAAGCAATAGACCTACTCCACAGAGCAGGTTTGGGCAACCTTGTAAGTCAATACTCAATCTGCAACTACAATCTTCACATTGGAACACTCCTCCCGCTGGGTAATATAAAGTCTGGTATGTGGGAAGAACAATTTTCAAGTAGCATTCAAAAGAGGAGTTACTCTTCTCTTGGAAAAGCTCCCTTGAGCAATAGTAACTCCTCCCCAGAAAAGGAAGAGGAAACAAAATGGACTAGTAGGTATCAAGGCAAAGAAGAAAAAACTGATTTAGCAGTGAAGTAGCTCTTGAGGACCTGGCTATTGGCAGGAGCACATGGTCAAGAAAGGTGCCTTAGGACTTACCGGGATGGATGATAGGTGGGTCCAGACCATAAATTGGACCCAGATCAAATGATAGTTGGGTACTGAATGTATTTGGAAGTTGCTTTAGTTTTGTCCCTTACAAGCTGTTTGGGGGTGAAGCCTGAGAGAAGCCCTATGTTTCAAGCCATGTATTTTCCTGGTCTTAGAAAAATGTCTGAGAAAGGCACAGTTTCTCTGTTTGGCTTTGTATGGCTCAGCCACTCTCCAGCTGCATGACAAACAGGGAGAATTTGAGCCTGCTGGGAAAGCAGTATATGTGAATAGACAGCCACCTGCCTCCTTGTTAATGCAGCAGATAATGGGAATGGCCCCTCCATGCCAGGCTTGATGACTAGCCATGCCACATGTCAGTAGCAAAAGGGATGGGCTTGAGAGGAGATCAGATCATGGGGATGAGGGAGAACGTCACCTCCCCCAACTTGGACCATCTAGACAGAAGTAGGGAGGACAGGCCATGCCAAGAGGGATTGTCAGCCTGATAAGGGGAGAGGCCTGCGTCTTGACCAATTCAGCTGCTGCCCCCATCCCTCTCAACCTCCCCTGGATCTGCTGCAGCTCTGAAACAGCCCCCAGTCCAGCAGAGAGGCCCTTAAATTAGGGCTGGTGGCTCAGCTGCTTCCCCTATGCGTGCACACCTTTCCAACCAGGGCGGCTTGCACTCCCGCTTTCCTTTTAACTCCTCAGCTCCCTGTCAATGATGCCAACCAGCTCACCTCATTAAGTTAGAGAGGAAGAGGCCCCTGGATTGATGGCAGGCAGGTTTAATGTGGCTCTTTCTGAGCACTCAAGTGCAGCATGTAGGAGGCTGCTGGGGAGATATTCCCGCAGGCTCCAGCAGAACTGACTGATTGAAGTTGCTCTGAATTGATGGCTAATGGGGGAGCTTTCTTTGATAGCTCTTTCATTCTGGGTGCAGCTGGATAGAAAAGATATTTCAACACAAGGGAGAGGGGTTTTATCCCCCACCCACCCTTTATTAACAGATGCTTCCAGGGCACTCCAGCAACAGAATGAGATATGATGAAAACCTAATGATTTAAATGATTCTTAACTCCTTCTCTTTCAGCAGCTGCTCATTTATACACACCGACTGCATATAAGGACTGAAGACTAAGCCATCAGCCAGACAAACCAGAAAGGTGGTAACTGTGCAAAGTGAAAAATCCCTTGGGAAAGGTTAGGCCACTGGAATCAGATGCAGCCTCTTCATCTGTGGCTCCAAAAATGGTTTCTTTGGTATAGATGTGGTAGCTGCATCACACTGACACCTCAGTGTGATGGGTGGTTAGATAGTGATGGCATGAGGCAGAGGGGCAGAGCTGGTGAAGGGAGCCAGAGGGCTGCAGGGCAGGAGGGAGTAGCGTTAATGAAGTCTTGAGAGATGCTTTCACAGCACCTGCTCATGTTATGTATGGCTCAAACTGCTGCGGCAAGAATTAGGCATACTCAGGCAGAATTTTATCAAAATTGATTAATAGAAACTGGCTAATGGTCAGCTTTTTGCACCCTCCCCATGGAGGTCTTTGTTCAATTGGTTCATTGTAAATACTTTTCCTCCTACAGTATCTAACCTTTTTATCAGACAATGAATTTTTCCCCATTGCCACAAGTTCTATGTCCCCTAAAGTTTCCATCAGCCAGATGTCCCTGCAATCTGTGTGTATCCATGAGCTGACGGATTTGTGAGAATGCCGTTTCTCATTCACATACACAGATCAGGGTGGCTGTTAGAGCACCCAGAAACTCCTGTAATTTGATCCAGTTCAAGATCATCAGGCCAGATTTTGGCTGATATAAATCAGTGCTGACTTGGAGCATAGTCATTTTGCTCCATTTGAGGATCTGACTCACAATTTCCAATCTAGGCCCTGGCATCTGGCTGATTCTGCGGCAGAGCAGTAAAGAAGCTGTTTGTGTAGTGCTTGCTTTGCCCGTTTCTACGGTTTGACACAGCAACCATTTGTCTTCAGTGATGTGCACCGTGCCCCATCTTAAACTGCTGAGGTAAATTTAACAGAGGCAGAAAGTAACTACACCCCTACCTGGGAACCTGGCCATCACGTTGCAGTTAAAACCCCTTTGCTTTTACAAGAAAGGACTTAGGCTGCAGTGACTTTTATTTGCAGGTGATCAGAAAATGCAGAGCTTTTCACCTCAGATACAGCAGCTTTGCTTTTTAATGTCATGTCGAAAAGTGAGAAGCCTTCAGCTATCTCTCAAAAAATGCGTTTCTCTTATAAACAACATGCTGTTCTTCAAGGACAGAGGGTTTTTTTCTTTGAAAGTCACTCCTGTTTTCATAGAATCGTAGACTTGGTTGGGTTAGAAGGGACCTTAAAGATCATCGAGTTCCAATCCTCTTGCCATGGGCAGGGACACCTTCCACTAGACCAAGTTGCTCAAAGCCCTGTCCAACCTGGACTCAAACACTTCCAGGGATGGGGCATCCACAGCTTCTCTGGGCAGCCTGTTCCAGTGACTCACCACCCTCATGGTGAAGAATTTCTTCCTTATATCTAATCTGAAGCTGCCCTCTTTCAGTTTAAAGCCATTACCCCTTGTCCTATGGCCTTGTAAAAAGTCCCTCTCCAGCATTCTTATAGGTGCCCTTTAGGTACTGGAAGCCTGCTGTTATATAAAGTCTCCCTGGACCCTTCTCTTCTCCAGGCTGAACAACGCCAACTATCTCAACATGACTTCATAGGAGAGATGCTCCATCCTTCTTATCATCTTTGTGGCAGTCCTCTGGAGTGGCTCAGACAGGTCCATGTCCTTCTTATGCTGGAGACCCCAGAGCTGGATGGAGTATTCCAGGTGGTCTGTCACGAGAGCAGAGGAGCAGATTCGCCTCCCTCAAGTCACACTGCTTTTGATGCAGCCCAGAATATGGTTGGCTTTCTGGGCTGCCAGTGCACATTGCCAGCCAGTTTCTTATCCACTGAGTGGTCCGTCTGTCCAATCCATATCTCTCCAATTTAGGGACAAGGATGTTGTGGGGGACAGTGTCAGATGCTTTGCAGAAGTCCAGGTAGATTATGTCAGTTGCTCTTCTCTTATCCACCAACACTGTAACCCCGTCATACAAGGCCACCAAATCTGTCAGGCACAATTTGCCCTTAGTGAAGCCATGTTGGCTGTCGTAAATCATCTCCTTATTTTCTGTGTGCCTTCTCATAGTTTCCAGGAGGATCTGCTCCATGCGCAGTGCATCAGAGATTGCTTGATCATCAAATTGCAGTCATAACACAGATTAAATTGAGTATGTCTGCTTGATTGGGAACCAAGAGAAGACTTTGACCTGTGGCAGCTGACAATCTAACACTAAGCTACTAGAGAAAGCAAGAAGGGCCCATCCTGCCCCTTTTCCTTGGTAAGATCCTGTTCCTCTTTTAGCTGGAGGTGTCATGTACAACCCCAGTTGCAACGAACTCTGATGGCGTTATTCATCCTCCCTTTCCGTGCCTGTAAAATGCCATCTGGGAAGGAGGGTTTCCACATATTTGCAAAGTCACTGGCCAGCTGGGGTGATGTCCTGTGACTCCGTGTGGCTGATGCTGGAGGTAGTCCCATAGCACTCCATCACAGCACCAGTCCCCCTGCCTGGCTGGGCTGGGATTGAGGAGCAACCAGTGCGGAAAGCACCAGTGCAGGTTCACAGCAGCTTAGTGTGAATGCCTGCTAGGCTGCAGCCAACATGGTAACAAGGAAATCCTTCATATGTGAGTTAGGTTGATCGAGTGCATTGATATGTCATTACAGTTTTAACTGTAAGAAGTCCCGTATGATGTTCCCCTGCTTTTCTCCTCCCTGTTGTGCCCTCACCTTCATTGAAAAGCTGGCTGCTGGCTGCTAGCTCCTGGCTAGACTCTGCTGTTGTTAGTATATTGTGGGGACACAATGCTCTTCTTACAGTGGATGAATGGAACAAAGGTCTGGAAGGGATCTCACAAGCTAGCTAGTCCATATCCCTGCGTAATGGCAGGGTCAGTTCTTCCTGAATCATTCCTGAGAAATGTTTCTCTAGCTTGTTGTGAAATACTCCACACCCTCCCAGGATAATTTATGCTTGTGCATGATAATCCTTGCTGTTCTTCTTGAGGTCTAACTGAATCTTTCGTGTTGCAGTTTGAGACCATACCTTCCTGTCGCATACAATCTATCTGTTACTTTATTTTGTAGGAGCCTGCCCACGATTCAGTCACTTCTGTTGTGCCCTCCTTCAGTCTTTTTTATGCTAAGCAGGTCCCACTGGTTTTGTCTTTCCTTGTAGCTCGTGTCCTAGGTATCTGGTCATTCTCATGCTCTTTTCTGGAGTCTCTACTTCATCTACATCATTCTTGCCCTCAATTCTCCATACTTGTCCTGCTCTGGCCTTTCCAATGGATTTCCAGTTTGTTGGATGTGTACATTGCAATGCACAGTCTGATTGTAGGTAATGCAAGTACAGGACGGCATCCGTGATCTCATCAAATCAACAGATGTCAGCTGACTGTCGGCTGATTGCCCATCCTGGGGCTTGAACCTGGAACTGGCCTGGCTGCCAGTTGTTCTCAGCTGTAGGAGGGAAACAGGTATGAAACCAGCTGTCTGCTTTTTGGCCAGCCTGCAGATGGATTTGGGCTACTGGCAGTGCAGTTCCCGTCTGTCCTCGTCACCTTCAGCAACTGTGGAAGTCATTCCTGGCTGCTACTCGGTCGATGAGCCATCAGGCCACAAGTGGTGATGGTTTGAAACTGGAACGATTCTCCTGTGTGATGCCCTGGTTTTACCTTTGCTGTATGGTGCTCCAAATATTATTTAACCTATAGTATACACCATTGCTACTACTTAGAAAGTGCCCTTCAAGCTGAGCCACCCAGAGTGGAGGGATTTTTGAAAATACATCACAGAGATTTATGGCAAGCCCAGTTATCCTCTTTTTATTAGAAAGAATCTCCATCTGTTTCAAAGATATTCTTGGAGTAGCAAGAAAAGAGAGAGAGAAAAAAAGAAACACCTCGCTCCCATTTACTCTCTCCCATGGGAAAACAGATCTAGTTTCAACCTTCACACATGCACTTAGCTCATAAGTTCACCATGACACAGCTGCACTGAAGTCAGGGCATCTCATCGGTAGCTGCTCAAATTGGCAGAGTTACACAAGGGACCGATCTGGCCCTGCTGCCTGTGCTCCACACAACGCTCGTTTTTGAACCATCTACATCCCAGCCAGTGTGTCTGCAGACCAAAGGTTAAGCTGGAAAAAAAGACGTTATGTCTGATAAACTACTGGGAGTTTGTTCACATACATACTCTCTTGTTCTCCCTCTCCCTTTTCACCTCCCCCTTGACCTTCCTTCCCTGAACTTTGGCCAAATATTGTGTCTTATTTTCAGAAAGAGAGGATTTTTTATAACATTTCCCCTTCTGCTTCTTCGCTGTAGCCTGATTTTAATGGCCTTTGAGATTGCACCACTAAGATGCTAGACTAGGGGTTTGCTTTTGGAAGTCATCTTCCATACCTGTAATTTCTTTTCTTTCCTCTTGCATTTTATCCTCCTTTCTTGTGTTTTTATTGGGGAAGTACTGACTGTTTGAACCCACATATGATCTTGTTGGAGAATATGTCATTTTTGTGTCTTGGGGAGAGATGGAAGAAGCATTAATTCCCTGTCTAGTGGAAGTCTAGCAGGCTGATTTCTTCCCATCAGTAGGATCTCATGGTTCAGTACAAGAAAGTTAAGGTGTGAAAGCAGCTGAGAGAAGTTAGGGCTGGAGGTAGAGGGTGAGAGGGTGTCTGTCTGTCTTGCTGCACTGTCCAGGCAGCAAGCAATGTTGGATGCGGGGGAAATGTGGCTGGGAAGCATGAGCACAGGCAGGAAGGCAGACCAGTCAGCTGTAACGCCAGGAGATGTAAGCAGCCCATTTCAGCAGGGAACTCAGGGGCATGATGGGTGAATATGAACCCAAAGCAATCTGCAGAATTAGCCGGGATGCTCGGGCAGAGCAGAAGCCTTGGCTCATTCCCCAGCACAGAGGGAATTTCTGGGCTGTTGGGATCCCATGATGAGCGGAGCAGAGCAGCTGGGCCAGGGCACCATGTACCAAGCTGCATCTCCAGGCTAACCCATTAATACAGTAGGTGGGATTCCCAACTGGTCTGAAGTGCTCTGGCTGCCTTCAAATCAAGCAGGGTGATGCCAGCTGGGAATGTGACCACAAGGGGAAGGTTATCTTCAAATCAGAAGGGACTGCATTGGTCTCCTTAGACTTTCTCTGAAACAGGGGAGCTCTGTATAGATTATCTCATTTTCTCTTGGAGCAGATTATCCTCTCTGTTTAAAAGGAAAAAAAAAAAAAGCGCACCTTTGTTTTAACTTCTATTTTGAGTGAAGAGGAAAAAATGCAGCTGTTCCCAAAATTGCTTGCCATAGCTCTAGTAACTGGGCAACTCATGACTTTTCTCTGTCTTACACAATTGCTTCACTCTTGCGTGAAGAAAACCTTCATGTTCTGCTTAGAGGCAGGGGACTGAGGGAACAGCTTTAGTATGGTCTTCTTGGTGCTCTCTGGCTCTGGATAGTGACCTTAGTCTTTGCTTGCCTCACTTTCCCTTTCTCTGTCTTCCAGAATGTCAACAGAATGAATTCAGTAAGCACTTTCCCACCCCTGGTGTCTGGTATTGCTGTGGAGTTAGTACCTGACCTCTTGCAGCCTCTCTGTGTTGGTTGCAGTGCTACATTTGCAGTTCAGCTGAGTCCAAACACCTCACTCATCACTTTTCCTCTTATCTAAGCTTTACAGGTGCCAAAGCTGGTACCTTTCCCTCTCCTTGCCCTTACTCCTATGTTAACTTCCAGTTCCTTCTCTGGAATGAGCAAGGACAAAATCTCAGGAAAGTCTAGGTTCCCAAGCAATTTTGGCTTTAAAACTGACAGCCCAGCAAATATACAGCAATGGGAAAGGGGACATACAGATACAGTCTGCTGGGATCATCTGTCCATCAGTCAGCAAGAACGCAGTGCTTTATTCACTTACTACATCTTCTCATGTCATAAAGCACAGTCCAAATGAAGGCTTGGGGGAAATGGATTTCATACTCCACAATGAGACCATTTCCTGCACTGCTGGGTAAGACCATGAACTTCTTCATGTGGGCTGTGCTGTGCTGGAATGTCTGGCATTAACGGTGAGCAAAACATTGTGCTGATCTAGGCCCTGCTCCTAACACCATGTACTGAAGTACCTGGGGACAACACCACAGCCTTTGCAGGCTCCCCATCACTTAATAATAATGACAGGATACTTCAGCTGTTGTGGACCACAGGGAAATGCATTCTCATTTTCCAAAGAAGTGTGGAATGATTATCTAGGAGGGTAAAACCACTAGCTATCTTGGGCTGGAAAGTATGTCAGGATTTCATTCTGCTCATGATCCCTTAGCATGAGAAGAAGGTGGAAAAAGAGAGAGAAAAAGAAAAACAGTAATAAAGAGAGAATCTAAGCCAGAAGCTACATATAAAGTGGTGACCTTGACACAGGCATATGTGAATGCTCAGAAAGTAATGAGGTGTTGTTTCACTAAAGCAGGACTTGGTGGGTGTGTGTGGTGAGTGGTCCTTAACTTTGAGGCTTTCAGGAATGGCTCAGAGGAAGCTATAGTGGGGGGAAAGAAAATATGTCAGCTACTGCAGTTCCTCACAGCTTCTGGGTTACCTGCCCCTCTCTGTCATTGGGCCATGTCCAGGTCTATACAGGCTGCCTGAGGATTTTGGCCATGTGTCCTGGCTGCTAACATGCACTGGAGCATCACTAAAGGATTGGTGTCAGCCCCTGTGACCAGCTCCAGCTCAGAGAGTTTTTGCCCTGTCCCTTTCCACCCTGCAGTGAGTGGGTTATGAAGGGGTCTGACACCATGTCCTCTCCCTGGAAGTGCTTCTTGCGCTTAGGGTGTTTCTGAGGGCTGGTCAAAGTCTTTGCAGTGATAAGAGGGTTGGAGCAGTGCCCAGAACTGGAGTTCCACATGTACATTGTGTTCCTTCAGTGCACTCAAAGAGCACCAAACTCATCCCACAAACCTAGGTTCTTACCTCTTGTGGTCTTTTTCCAGCCAGTTTGTGCCTGACATGCATCTTAGATACAGCTGATTTTGTTGCCTGAGTTAGGTTCTTGTCTCAGTAGGCGTGGGCCTTTCTGTCACTAACTCTGGTAAATGTTTGTCAGCTAAGATAAAATGCAGCATTATTTGGAAGAAGCATTCTGGTAGCAGGCAGCAGGATATGGCCCAGCTCAGAAAAGAGCTCAGAGCTTAAAGACGGCTGCTGCTCCTGGCAGCCCTAGTTTTCAGGGTGGATTTCACCCCTAACGCATCCCTAGTGCACATTGTTATTGTTCAGTACGCTTGCAAAACCTTGGATTCCACACAGCTTTCCTATCCTCAGCTTTAGATCTGTGACTTTCATTAAAATCAACAGGCAGCAAACAGGAAATAGTCCCAGTTCAGCAAATACAGTGCTGAAAGCCCGCAAGCCTGGAGCTTGCTCTTGCTCATGTTTACCCCGCTGTAAACCCTTTGGGCCACATCTTGGCCTTTTGGAGATAGGTGTAAGTAATGAGTTAGCACCACTGATTGTGGTAGTGTACATCTCGCATTAGGCAGGCTCAGCAGAGCCTGCCTGTGCTTTAGTATTTAGAGTTACTGAGCACTGACCTTAGCTTAGGCGCATACAGAGCAAGGGTCACTTCCAAGACCATTTCCAGTCTCCTTTCCAGGTTCTGCTGTGCTATCTTCTTCATGTACTAGTTTCAGAGCCCAATTTACATACTGCCAAATCCCTCCACTCTTTTCAGGATTATCTCAAAGAGGGAGAAGCCTGCACCCATCTGATTTAGCCATTTCATTTTTTTTCTGTAAGCTAGGGAATCCCCAGAACTGGCTGTACAGTGTTGCAAGCTCCTCTGACAGGAAAGGAGGTTGTAGCGAGGTGTGTGTCGATCTCATTTTCCACATAATCAGTGATGTGACAAGAGGAAATGGCCTCAAGTTGCATCCATGGAGGTTGAGATTGGATATTAGGAAAAATTTCTGCACCAGAAGGGTTATTGAGCATTGGAACAGGCTGCCCAGGGAAGTAGATGAGTCACCATCCCTGAAGGTATGTAAAAGATGTGTAGATGTGGCACTTAGGGACATGATCTAGTGGTGGACTTGGCAGTGTTAGGTTAGTGGTTGGACTTGGTGATCTTAAAGGTCTTTTCCAACCTAAATAATTATATTATTCTATGAAAGCAGAGATGCTGGTAGCTGACTGTGTACAGGACAGAACTGAGCAACTTTTGCTATAGCTGAGCTGCCAGAAAGACAGACATGACAACTCTTCAGCTTAATTTCACTGTCTAGCATCCTATCCCAAACCTACTATCAGCAGCAGTCCAATACTGTAAACAGGGACAGCTGATGCACAGGCACATAATATGCATATTCCTGTTGATGCTGTCATGGGGCTGTGATCTGCACTGGAGCAAAAGCTAGAGATCATAATGTCGTAAATTGACTGAAATAGATAGGTCACCTCAGCTGTTCTGTCAGGGCCCAAGTCTCTACAAGCTGAGCAGAAGAACAAGCCTGTTTAGCTTAGGCTTCAATGGACCAAACACCATGGGGTCTCAGGGAAAGTTGAGTCAATTATCTACTTACATCACTGATCTATGTGGCCGTTCTTTCCTCTTGAAGTTTCCTTAAGAAAACTTGATGATCTCCTGTGCTTTGGAAGAAGCTGTTGATCCTATCCTAGGTCTTTAATGGAAATGGCTTCTTTCAGCATCTTCTTTTTCTTTCAAATTCTTATTCCTGAATAAGTGAAGAAAGAAAAATAGCATGTGGTAAGCTGGGCTTCATATACATGAGAGCAGAACAGGAGCCAAACCGCTGGGAGTGGTGGATACCATGTATGTGAGTGGGTTTGCATGCAGCTAGGCTGAACTGTTAGTAGTAGTGAGCATGCAGTAGATTGTGGAAGGGTAGTGTTGGATGGTGCTACAACAGGGCCAGGGGGAGGACGATGCACCTCTTATTTCTGTGCAAAAGAGGTTGAAAGAGGATTTGCATATGTAGCATGCGTATAGCTGACAGTGAAACAGTAATTAGGAGTAAGTGAAGGTGAAGCTGAAAGAGGAATTACATGTTCTGTGGAAGATCTTTCCACGTAAGCTATTGTTGAGAAAGGTTATTAGCAGGCGGCAGTACAAACTGTCCTGAGCCGCACGCTCTGCCTTTGTCTGACTACAGGATTTTTACAAGCCTTTTTTTCTTTGAGAGCTGACAGCATAATGGTCCTGGACAATGCCAAATCATCATCTGCACACTCGCTAGGGGAGCTAGGCTTTTATATCAGAGCGAGGAAGATAAAAACAGCACACTCAAAGCAGGACAGAAATGACTGAACAAGGGAATGAGAGAAGAAGAGAGAGACTTAAATGCCATTTGCTGGGCTGGCTGTTTTTTTCTTTAATTTTTTTTCCCCCTCCCCTTGTCATCATATTCCAGATGTCTTGTTCCAGAACTGCTTCGATTCATTTTGTGGGCCTGTGTTTGCAGAGCATGAAGGCTCTGGTTTTGAGGTAAATACCAAATAGATGCTTTAAAAAATATGGTGGAAAAAGCCCTATGTAAGGAAAGTTTAGGACTGATGTTGTGTCTTCTTCCCCAAGCAGCATTTTTGCTCCTGACAACCAGCCTTACAGACTGCACCTGCAATTGAACTCCACCAAAATCCTTCTCCAGAAGTATTGCACAAATGAGACCTGTTGGTTCAGGTCCTTCACCTGGACACGTTTGAACTGACCAGGGCTGAGAGGGTTTCCTGATCCTTCCCCATCATCAACATTAACTGGTGCCTGCACCCCCGAGCAGGCATTGCTGTGCTGTCCCTGTTGACCTGTGTCCTTCTTGCTGGTGGCCAGTTTCAATACAGAAAAAGGAGCTTGGCTATGAGTACCGCTTGCTGACTGGGAGTGGATTCATGCTGCGAGGCTCAGACAGAAAGCCAAACTTTTCTAACACTCAAGTGTATTAAGAAAGATCAGCATTCAGATACTTTCTTGCAGACTCCCATAGGCAGACTGGGGGGCGGGGGGGGCGGTATATCTCTAAAGCCCATGTTCCTCCCCTCTGTTCCCTTATCTCCCTTCCCCGAGGCTTCCTACGCATCCCTCACTGCGCGGTTCCTTTCGTAGTACGGCAAGAGGGTGAGCAACAATCAATCTCCTGGTCCTTTTCGCCCGCTTCCCTTACAGAGATTGCAGAAGCTGTTATAGGCGTTAAGACTGAAAAAAAACTGCCGTGAAGCATTTCTGCTGCCACTCTGTGTTTAGTAGGAGGAGGATTTCTTTCAATCAGCAGGTCCCTAAGTTGCCCCAGATATACAGTGTGCGCTGGCAGGGATGGCATCTGGCTTTATCAGCTTTGTTGTTGGGAACAAGCTCCATATAGCAACCCTGTCATGCAGGAATAAGGCAACATATTGCAATTTGTGTCGGTAAACCCTTTATGCTGTCCTGTGTTACTATTAAAGATATGATTGCGTCTGGCATTATGAAGCATTTTAGAAATGTTTTTGGACATTTTAGCTCACTGTACCAGCCTCATTGTCTGCACGCCTTCAGCAACAAATCCAGGCGCCTTACTAATCTGAAGTCCAGCTTTACAGGGCAGGGAGGGTCCTCTAAAATAATGTCATCCTTCTGCATATAAAATCATCAGAGCTTTTTGATGTGTTTTATCTTAGGCTTTTGCAAGGCTCGTAGAAAAGGTGGAGCAGGAATTCTTTCCCTTTCCTAATGGGAAAGAATTTCCCTTTCCTTCTCCTCCTGCTGAGGTGTGAAATATTGCAGCATAACAATTTAACATACAGAGCACTGGAAATTCTGCCATGAGCAAAGGATTTTTTTGGGGGAGGGAAAGAGATATTTCTCTGGATAGCTGCTTTGCGTCTCCTTAGTGGTTTGAGGCTGGGAATGGGATGTTATGGATGGACAGAGTCAGGGTGTTCTGTCTAGCGCCAGGCTACTAGATTAGCTACTGTGGCTGCAATGCCAGAAGACCTGGGCATCACTATTAGGAACCTCACCCCAGTGTCTGGAGCCCTTTCTGGAGATATTTCTATCTTCTTGTGGGCTTCCTTCAGAACAGTATGCTTTGCAGAGAGCCTCAGTTTTGCTTTATTACTTGATTGTATGTGAAGAGCTTATTTAAAAATAAGTAACAATAACCATATAATTAACATTAAATTTGTTATCACCCAAGTCCTGTATTGACTGCTGATTTTTGGCAGTGCTGATATGCAATTAAAAAAAAAAGTGCAGACTGAATGAAAATTTACCTTTTGGAGTTTTTTTAAGATTTCAGCAGTACGGAAAATTAGTGGTACCATACTATCTCTTTCTTGGGACGTAGATGGAAATCCAGAGGAAGCTAGTCAGTCTGAATACATTTTCTAAAAAGAGTTCAAGTACTGGGGCTCAGGATTTCCAGAGCATCTCCTTTTCCTTTCAGGCTCCAAAAGAAGGAATCATTTTCTAGCCCAAGGTATGCTGCCCTTTTTGACCTTCTGACCTGAATATAGCAGAGACTCAAAGAGTGGGCTGATCTTGAGAAGATTCCCTCCTGTGTGAGCTGAGCTGTTCAAAACCTTCTCCCTGCCACCAAACCAGCTGGTGGGATTGAAGAAACAGAGTCACAGAATCATTTTGGTTGGAAGAGACCCTCAGGATCATCAAGTCCAACTCTAACTCTAACTAACTAACTCTAGCACTAAACCTTGTCCCTAAGAACCTCGTCTAAATACCTTTTGAACACCTCCAGGGATGGTGACTCCACCGCTTCCCTGGGCAGCCTGTTCCAATGTCAACCAAGGAAACTGCACCACAGCCCAGAGCAGAGTCTGATGCTCTTCAGCATGGTGCTGCCATGCACTGAATGGCAAGGTGGAGTCAGCCTGTGTTTCACCTGACCGCCGCCTCTGTCTGGAAGGACTATGATAGTCCTCAGTATTTTAAGGAGGGTAATTCTTGGCTGTGCTGTTAGGTGTGTCTCTCTGGCCTAGGGTCACGGCCAACAAGGTGAAGAGGGAGTGTGAGAGCAAGACCACCAGTGTGTACCTAGGCCATTCAGCAATAGGCTGCACAGAAATGCGTAGGGGAAAGGAAGCTAAAGTGAAAAACAGTTTCTGTGTCTACAGTGGAGAGAAACAGCTAGATAAGTGTCCAATCATCCAACAATAGAGTAGAAATTATTTCCCCTGGGCTGCAAGGAAAGTGCTTAGGAGATGGAAAGACATCCACACAGGCAGCAGTAGCAGTTTCCCAAGCATTCTGGCCTTTCTACTTCTGCTGCATGGGGAGGTAGCAGCCATGGCCAGCCTACAGGTCATTCCCACTGGGGCCCCTCCTTCTCCAACAGGCTGGTGTTTCACCCCAGTCTTGCTCCATCTCTTGCCTGCTTGCTACCATGGAGTTGTCTTCTTCTGGGAATCCCCTTGCCAAGGCTGAATGTGGAGGCAGTCTGGATGGTGTATTGGCTAAAGGATTCCTAAGGTTTGTAGGTGTTTTTTTTTTCCTCCCACTTGTTTTTCTCTGCTCATGTTCTTCCATTTACCCTTCCTAAGCCAAATGGCTCCTGCTTGCAGAAAAGTGGTAGGTACTGCACACACAGCAGGAATCCCCCTGGGGAGCCGTGCCAGCTGACATGCTATACCATCAGGAAAGAGCAGGCCAGTGCACTCAATGCTCCTGCATAAAAAATGAATTGTACAATATTTTATTTATCAAAATTCCATTATTTTTTCCCCCTCCCTTTTCCAATATTGCTATCCAACTCCTGTCGTAGTCCTTTGCCACTCCCTCCACCCTGAGTGCTCAGGTCTACTTTAAAAAGTTTTCAGACCTTCCTTTTAACTGAGTTGTAGAAAAATCAAAACACCACCACAAAATCTGATGTCAGTAAATAGGAAGGAAAAACACACATTTACCATCAGCAGACTGGGATGAAAGAAAACTCTTGCTACAGAGCCTCAAGATAAAAAAGAGAGACCTCTTTACCTAATGCCTCCTGCTGAAAGCTTGACTACAGATATAGGGTTTGCATTGTGCTCTCTCCACTGGAAAGCTGGGATGCTGCTGTGCTTGTCAGGGGAAAAGGGAGATGGGATGAAGGCCCTGCTGATAACAGTGGCCTGTTCTAGCCTCCCAAGTCAGCACTATGCACTGAAACAGAGGAAGAGAGAGGCAGGCCCTGTGCTGTGCAGCTTGTACTAGAAAGGAGGAGATAAGTCAGAGATGAAAGGGAATGGTCAATCCTAGTAGCTCAAATAAATTGCTGCATTCTTGTCAGCAAATTACCATTTTCTGCAACCACAACCTCCTTCTTCCTCCCCTCCCCCTGATGGTTCCCCCTCCTTCTCGCTCTATCTCTCCTGAAACCTCTTCCACGTTTGCCTGATGCTCCATTATGTAGCATCACCTGAGCATACTGAGAAACATATGGCTGTGATTTGTGACTCATTACTTGATAGGCCAGAGATCAGGCCTGCTCCCTGGAGTGACCTATGCTGTCCTGTCCATAAAAGGGACATGCCAGCAGCTCTGCTTCAGCACCCCTCGCTCTCTCTCCCATGACAGCAAGGTTTTCAAGAGGACAAAAAGATGCAATTTGTCATGAGCAAAGATGGCCTTACCATCACCTTTTGTGCTTTCTTAGGGATCAAGAAACTTATCTTACATGTGTGCCTCCATCTTTAGGCTGTCTCTGCACACTCCCCATACAAATCTCTCCTGTTCTTCCTACACCTCCCACAGATCCATCTCTCTGTGCTGGTGGTGCAACTGCTCCTCTCCAAGGCCATGGGCAGCTGAGTGCAACCAAGTACCATTCAGACAAAAATAAACCCAGTATGTGTGACACAGATGTGACTGGGGACTGAGGAAATGGTTGCCTCAAGGGTGTCATTCATGTAGCTCCAGGAGTGTGTGCACACATGTGTCTGGGTGCAGGGGCTCACTTTGGGGCTCCCTGTCAGAAGCACAGGAGTGCTAACCATGGCTGGGGAGCAGCAAGGTTGCTGACAGAAGTGTCCAAGGGCCATGAGGAAGGGCCAGGTATGCAAAGGACAGCAGATAAAAAATGAACATGGGGTGGATTCAGACTTCTGTAGCTCATTCGGGGTTGTTCCTGATTTCTGATTTGATTTTTTGCCTTTGAAACCCCAGGACTGGGCAGATGTCTAAGCAGTGTGTCCCAGGCTGTCACTGACTAGTTGCCCTCTAAAGCTTTCCATCACAGGAGATGTCCAAGCTGTGTTTAAGCCAGCTAAAGCCGAACAGATATTCGCTCTAATGCAGATCCAGTCCAAGAGGAGGCAGCATGCAGAGGCTGGCTTTGAGAAGGCCAGCAGAGCTGTGCTGTCCAAGCACCACCCATCAGAAAGCACTATAGGGAGCAGCACATTGTTGCTGACTGAGAAAAGGGCACACAACTCCTTATTTGCCATATGCCAGTCCAAGACGCTATTGGAGAGCCATCTGTGGGTCTGCGCCCAGATAGTGCTGCCTCAGCCTCTCCAAGCAAAAAGACAGGCTTGGAGTGATGACTACAGAGAAAATAATTACAAAAGGAAAACAAACAAACCGAAAAAAATGCTCAGAGCTGCTGCAGCACTGCGCAGTCTGTTCAGGAAGGCTATCATGTCAGAGCAGAGCAGCATTTGACCGATGGAAGCTGATTTGTGTTACTGAAAGAACATGTAATGTCATATTGGATAATATCATCTCTTTCTCTGTGTCTGGGTAAATCTCTGAGCTTTTGATTTCCCTTGGCTTATCCTGCTGTGACACTTCCCACGCAGTGGCATGGGATAAGCTCCCTCACCTCTACGCTGCTTGAGGGATGATTTTTTTTCTTTATCAGAACACACTCCAGAAAGACATTGGATACTGGGCTAAATCTGCCCTCTTAAGATTTTACTTAGGAAAAAAAAAAAAAAACAACACAAACAACAATGTGAAAGCTTTTAAAAAGCTTAGAGAGATAGTAGGCGTGACTGCAGAGCTGTGCTCCTTGGCCTTATCTCCTGGGTGTTGCTGGCTGCAGTGCACTAGCAAGCTGCAGCAGCTGTGGGAGCAGCTGCCCTCAGCCTGCAACAGTAACACCACCAAAACACCAAACCAAACCAAAAAACCACAAAAAACCCAAAACAACAAAACAAACAAACAAAACAAAACCAAAAAAACCCCACAGAAATGTCAGAAATTATGTTTATGACTGCGCTGCCTGTGCCAGCTGAGCTGAGCTGTCCTGTGAGGATCCACAGGCAGCAATGGCAGCCAGAGCACGATAAGGGATACAGAACCAAAGTCTCACTGGGAACCCATCAGAAAGGGCTGGCTGGCTGGAGGAAGTAGCAACACAGCCCTTTCTGCAGCAGTCTAGGCACAGCCAGCTGAAGGGGCAAGTCACCCTGGATCAGGCTCTGAGCAGGATCAGCTGGGAGAATCACAGTTTTCCTGCTGATGGGAGTAGATTTTGTCCAGCCTTGCTTGCAGATGTTGTTCTTGTTGCTACTCACCAGGGAGGAAGTGTAGGCAGCCAGGAGAGCAGAGTATGTCTGTCACCATGGGAAAGGGGACAGGAGGACCATGCTGAGGGCAAGCCCTGGTAAAGGGCTGTGGATCAGCAGCATACACTCATTGAGACACAGGAGGGTCTGCAGTGGTAATGCTCTCCGTCGCTCTGCCACACTGCTCATGAACTGTTAGAGCCCACAGCTTAGTGCCATTAGGCAGAGATGAGATGTGATTGGCCTGTGTCAGACTCAGCATGTAGTGTGGCCATGTCTTTGGGACAGGATATTGTGATGGCACCAGCTCAAACCTCTGCCAGCAGCTGAAGGTACAGAAGTGCTGTCACCCTGACCATCACACAGGGGCTGTTTCAAACATGCTGGCATTGCCAGGGCTCTGTTGTCCAAGCTGGGCTCTCAGCCTGTGGCACTGGCAGATCAGAGCCATTGTACTGGCCTGAGACTAGGATGAGTGTCCCCCTGAGGTACTTCTCCCTCTCCACTGACTGCACAGGTACCCTAGATACCTTGCTCGAGCCAAGCATGTTGTTTTTGGAAGCCAGCGGCAAGTGAGACAGTCATCAGGTTGTCTGTACTCTCCTAGATCAGGGCTTGCACCACATGTGGAGGGAGCTTGTGGAAGCTCACCGTGGGCAAAGAATGCGACCCCTTCCTGCTGCTATCTGCAGTCCTCCCAAGTGAAGGGATTCAGTCTTCCCTTCCCTATCTGCCTGATCTTCCAGCTGTCCCCTCCCCTGTGCCAGCGGTGCACCTGCAGGGCAGAGCAGCTCCTTAATGCATAGCTCAGGTAGGAATATCCACGCTGCTTTTTCAGGGGCAGCTGTGAGGAAGGTGGCATATGTCCCTCATTCTTCTCCTCTGGTGCCTCTGGCAGGCGGAGCACTGTTGCATTACGCCAGCATTTAAGAAATAATAATAATTAAAAGCTTTCTGATGAACATGGTTAATTTCCTATTCTAAAAAGCTGCTAAGGCAGCGCCTTTTGTGCATTAGCATATTTGCAAGGTTAATGTAGTGTACTTAATAAGATAAATAATGCTTGTCATGATATTTCAGGCCAATTTTAAGGGGAGGGAATAAAAAATATTTTGCTTAACATCTTAAGTTTTTGCCTGGTCAACTCTAAGTTAACTGCTGAGCTACTGCTGAGTGTCGAGGAATGTTGTTCACTTTTCCCCTTGGCAGGTGCTCACTAGCACTTGCAGAGGGTGAAAGGAGACTGTCAGAGCACACATGGCACAGGTGAGCTTGAAGTGGGTTTTTGGTGACTGCTGTGATAGACATCGCTTTGGGAACATAGTTAGGAAGGGCATTGGGAAGGCAGCGAAGCCATAACAGGCTGAAGGAAAAGGATGTGGGATCAGGGACAACATCTGAGTGGGCAGGAGGAGGCAGCAGTACTGACCTGCAGAAGAGGGTCTGAGGCCACAAGAAGTGTGAGCAGATGGCAGCAGTAATAAACCAGTGATTGATGCAGTGGGACCACGAGGCTGGAAGAGGAAGCGGGGGCTCTCTCACCAACTCAGAACTCTTCGACTCTTTTTTTTCTTTTAAGGTCCTACTTCAACCCTTAGCTTAATGTTTTATTTTCCTCTGAATGTCTAGAACCAGGGAGGCACTTGAAAAATTCCCATGTGAGACACTATGGGCCATGGGAGACAATCATAAACCTGTTTGCTAGCTGCCAGCCCTGGGCAAATCTCAGGTAATGATTAGCAGAGAGCCCTTGTCTTCCTAATGGTTTCTTATGCCTCCTCTTCTGCAGAATGATTACTTTCTTAGGCTTTTTAATAATATACAGTAAAAGAAGCTGCATCCTTAGATAAATGAGGCCACAATGGGCAAGGAAAAAAGAGGTGAGAACTTGCCAGGCAAATGGTACAGGGCACCTGGCTTGCTACTCCCACATGCCCTTCCTTTCTCTCCAGTCCTCCCCCTGGCCAGTAACAAAGACCAACCAGCTCATTATTTTCTCATAATGATGAGGAGAAAGAGGGAGAAGCAAGCCAACAAAGCTGACAGTATTTGCTATATACAAAATTAATAGATAAGCCACACAGATACACGCTACAGTGAAAGGATGGAAGGACGGGTAGATATTTAGCCAGCACGGAAGGCTAGACCAGTATGATGTTGGAAGAGAACGACAGCAGAGGCAGCTGAAAGATGAGGAGGCAGGGGAGGTGGAAGAAATAAAGAAAGGAAACTGTAATGCACAGTGGGGAAAAAAAGATACAGTAAAAAAGATGCCAGAGTGAGAGAGATACAGGTGAGGAATAAGGACGATGGGTAAATAGATACAGCAAAAAGACAGGTGGATAAGCCTGGCAGAGGAAGGAATAATATGTTGTTGTAGGTGTCCAAGGGGGGAGGTAGTGAAGGGGTGGAGGACCAGCTACAGTGGGTAGATTGATTTTGATGTTAGCTATATTGCAGGTCAAACACAGTCCTCACACCACATCGACTCCACATCTGTTTCTTCTTCCACCTGCCTGTCAGCCCCCTGCTGTGTCCTAGATTTTTTCAGCTAGAGCACCTCTTGGGCTCGACACCGACTGTCTGTCAGCCCCAGGGTGGGGGAGACAGGACTATCAGGTGAGGTGTGTACCGGCCTGCGTGCTCTGCAGCACCAATGGACCCAGGCTCAGGGCAGCCTTACGGAGCTACAGCTGTTGGGAGGGTGAGCACCTCACCACCAGCATCTGCCCACTTTGGGTGCCACAGTATAAAAGGGATATAAAGCCAGTGGAGGGTGTCCAGAGGAGGGCTACAAAACTGGTGACGGGTTTGGAGGGGAAGCCATTTGAGGAGCGGTTAAAGTCACTTGGTTTGTTCAGCCTGGAGGAGAGGAGGCAGAGGGGAGACCTCATGGTGGCTACAGCTTCCTCACAAGTGGAGGAGGGGCAGGTGCTGGTGACTAACAACAGAACTCGAGGGAATGTCAGGAAGATGTGCCAAGGTTTAGGTTGGACAGTAGGAAAAGGTTCTTCATGCAGAGGGTGGTGGAGCACTGGAACAGGCTGCCCAGGGAGGTGTCACGGCTCCAAGCTTGACAGTGTTCAAGACTGGACAACACCCTCAGACACATGGTGTGAACTGTGGGGTTGTCATGTGCAGGGACTGGAGTGGGACTTGATGATCCTTGTGGGTCCCTTCCAACTCAGGACATTCTATGACTCTATGATCTCCTGGGGGCAAGGAAGGCAGGTTGGTGCTGGAAGCCTGTCCCTCAAAGGCAAAAAGGTTTTGAAAGCAGCACCCAGTTTCAGAGAGACACAGGGGTAAACCTGAAAGGCTGACTGGATGTGGGGCAAGCCATCCCACCCCACACAGCATCTGTAAACTGGAGGTTTTGTCAGCCTCTGTCACTGTTTAGCACAGGGCAAGGGCTTTCCCAGCAGCTCTGCAGGCTTAGCCTCCCCAGGTGCATTGTTGCTGTGGATTTGGCCTGCGACGATGGCTTGTATCAGGCCAGCAGCTGGCTGCCTTGTGCTACAGAGGGAGACATTTCTTCAGCCTCATCTCTGCAAATGACATCGTTTAGCTGACCCCACTGTGCTGTGGGGATTTCCCCCCACCCTGGTCTGCTGGAACCAGATGCCAACCTGGGGGAGGCCAGTGTGGTGCAGCACATGCCCTTGACAGCAGTCTTGGAGCCCACCAGCCCACCTGGCTGAGATGCATTTTTTTGTCCTCCAGCGTGGGGCTGGCAGCCCTTAACATTGAGCTTCCTGCCTCTGCAGTGCTGCAGCCTGTTACTGTCTTGGAGCAGCCGCTTAAAGAAGGAAAGCAAACCAGCCCCCCCGCCTCCATCCCAGCTGATGGTTTCTGTCTCTGTCTGGGGTGCCACAAACAGCAGCACTTACAACTTCAAAAGAGATTTGCTTCCCTACCTGAGCCCTGAGCAGCTCTGCAGGGCTCTGGCAAAGGCAAGACCACGCTGCCTGGGTACCAGGCAAGGCAGGAGACATATCAGTGCATCCCAGTACCTGGGCAGGTGGAGGAGAGGGTTGGGCTGCCCTGGGAGTTTGGGTAGGTGGTGACAGCCATGTGCTGTCTCTGGGGCTGCCAAGCTGAGTGTTGCTTACAGCTTTCCTGGGGGAGAAAATACTGTGTAGATTTCAAGTGTCTTCACATGTCCATGCACTAAAGAGTATTTCTTCTGCTTCTCGTGTTCAACCCTGACACAATAGATGCCTCAGACTTGAGCAGTCTGTTTGAACTACCTGCTGTTCAGAAATCTTGAGGACACAGCTGAAGCTCTTTGCTACTGAAACCTTTCTTCCAAACCTTCCAGGGCCAGATAAGAGGAGCATCCAGGCTACTTTCTTGTTCTAGGAGAGCAGGCAAACTCCCAGCTGCCCCTAGAGCTGTTGTGCATGCTGGGGTGGATGAAGGCTACTGAAATAGGGGCCTGTGGTTGTCCTGCACTGCAACGAGTCAGTGATAAACCTAGGTTGCACGGGAGGTGGGAGTTCTGTCTCGGCTTAGGAGATCTTAAAGGATTTCTGTTTTACAGGAAATCCTAATAGTGGCTGGTCTGATTTTTATCCATTAATCTCAGTTTTACTGTTTGAGTACCCACTCACACAGCAGCATGTATCTCTTTCCATTTGGGTCCCATTTCCTTACCTTACAGAGGTAAACACCTGCCTATTTATCTTACCCTCACAGACCCAGTGGAACAAAAGGTGAATGAGATTTTCTTTCACCTTGTGCATCATCATCAGAAATATCCCTTTTACCAATGGCAGGATTGTTTCTGCTGGGAATGATGGATGAGGCAGATGGAGTCTTCTCTGATGAACCTCTTGGCATTTGAGAAAAGCATTCTTTGCCTTGCAAAAATGAGGGAATCACACAGGGAATCTATTCCACCATCTCACTTTTGCAAACAGTCTGCTGTCTATAATCAGTATTTTTAAAGGAGATGGCATGAAGTTCCTGAGGCAGAGGATGATGAGAATCTCTGCTCTGATAATTTTTTGGACATGGAGATCACAGAATAATGAAGTCACAATGCTCAATATTTATTCTTTTAAATAGGCTTTAACAGCAATCGCTGGAATGTAGCAGGCATATGAAGTGTGAATCAGTGAGAGAGGTCATACCAATGATGTCCAGAATCAGAAGAAAGTCGGTATCTTCGAAACCAATCTGATTTTACTGCACATAAGCAGAGGTGGTCAGATTTCTTTTTGCACTTGGCACAGTGAAGTATTGACAGCTCTCATGAACTCTCCACCCTGGGCGTAAATAATTACAAAGGGAATTGATTTTGAATCATGTTTTATATGTAGAACTGTACTACTTATTAAGTGCAGTGCAACATATGGTATGGAGTGTGGCTACATTACCATTTGAGTTTGAATCCCAACCGTGCTTTGAAAGCATATGTCCCAGTCATGTCTTTGCTTTTGTTCCTATTGCAGGAAGGTCTCTGGGCATATGCTGTCTTTCTTTCTGGTAATGCTAAACCAGGAGATGCACAGGCTCACCAGCTGCTAATGGTGGTCAGCCCATGGGGGCTGAATAATGCTAGTCCCAAGTGTTGGTAACATGGACACAGTGGTTGGGCGGGTAGGACCCTCGGGGCTCAAGGACTGAGCCTCTTAAAATCAAGTACTTTTTGGTGCAGTTTTAGTCACCTCGAAAAATATGAACTTGCCCACACAATCATTTAATCCGATGTTTTCCCTCACCATTGTCAAGTTCGTGTCATCTGGACCTGCATGAGGTTTGCACTGTGATCTAGACTTACCATTCACTGAGTGCCTGGGGTTTACACTGGTCAGATCAAAAGTCCTTAATGTTGACCCTACTTCCCTTGCACCAGCTGATAGCTGCTCTTTCCCCAGGGCACACTGACAGAGCCTGGTGCTTTAGCTCTTCTAGGTGAGAAAAGGTGATATGAAGAGACACCTCTTACAGTGTGCTGAAACATGAGGAGGCTGATGCTTTTCCTGCTTACCTGCAGGGAGTTCTTCTGTCTAGGGCTCTTCAGCAGCAGAGCTCTGCAGCATGGCACCTTCTGCTCCATGGCTGGAAAACACCTCAGCCCTTGCTGTGTGGTGGTGGTCGCTCATCCATGTACCCAAACACAGCCCAGGCTTGGAAACTTCCCAGGCACGACCTTCCCTTCTCTGTGTCTGCCAGATATTGTGTGTTCATGGCCTCTGATGCCACACACTGACAGCAAGAATCACCAGATACCCTGCCTGTCCGTTCCCTTGGTGCTTCTGAAATGGTGCTCCCTCTAGTTCCTGCCAACACTGAGGGCAGTTGCTGTTTCTTAGTAGTACCATTAGACCGTCGTATTCTTTCTCATTTCCTTTTCCCAGCACTGCTGAGAGTTGCTACTTAGCTGGGATTTTCCAGATAGCCTGATGGAGTTAGCCATCCAGAGCCAGTGACTTTCTGTGCACATAGAGCATCTAATTCTCTTAAAGCCCATGGCATATCCCAGTATTATTTCCTGTGCAGATGACTGCTACAAAGAAGCAATTAGGAAGATAACCAGTATCTTCTCTTTCTTTCTTCCATTTTTAAAGCTGCAGGGGAAAATGGCAGTATTTTGGTCAAAGATAAGTATAAACCAAACCCTAAGGTGTTGACAACTCAAAATACTTGCATGTTTCAGTTTTGAACTAGCATCTAGATTTGTATCTTGGATATGGTCCCTGGCTTTACTTCTTTGAATAGTAAATCTTTTTCACAGTTTGAACTGTGAATATAATTTAGCATTAATGTAGCGTGTATGTCTTTGATATGGCCGAAAGGAAGAAGTTATGTATCTGGGTTGGAACGGAAAGACATATCACCATGTTGGCAGGGTCTTTACCGCCGGAAGAGTAAGTCAGGGAATCCAAAATGCAGGAGTCTTGGGGAATATTTAGATTTGAAAGTATAAAGTATGTACATACATCTAACAGTAGCTTCCTTAGATTGGTATATAGATCATGTGAGGCGTTTCAGGTGTAAAAGTAGGGTGCTGCCTTAGGGTGGTGTAGGAGGCAGAAGAGATCCTACAGTGAGGAATTGTTTTCTGTGCTCACAAGATCTCCTCTCAGTAGGTGTCCAGAAAGGACGAGATCCTGGTTCTGTTTCAAAGTTCGTTCTTGGATAGATAATTCTTCTTTTCTCTTCATCTGTGGAAGAAAGAGAGAGAAAAAGGTTTTCACTGTGTAAAATTGTTTATGGGTAGAAAAGTGAGCAGGAGGTCTCAGCATGATATAGTCTCGTTAAATGATAGTCTACTTTTCCTCCTGTTTCCTTGCTGGAGAAAGAAGGAAAGAATTAGCGCTCACTATATCTGAAGGGTAGAACTAATTATGACTGTGATTCATTATGGGCAAAACCAGCTAAACGTTCCTCTGTTATTTTTAATTTTGCATCTGAATTGCAGAGTATATGAAACCCAAGATAGGATCTGAATTCCTGGGAACAACTTCATTTCCAAATGTGCATGTAGCAGAATTGCCAGGAATTGGAGAAAAGCTGCAGACAATCAAGTTTTTAAAGGATTTAGAAGCCTCTCCATTGTTTTGCAGTTAATCTCAACTGTTGATGGTGTGAGGCAGGGATGTCCAAGGTCAGAACAAGCCAGATCACTGAGGTTTGGTCAAGTTTGACCTGTTATTTTTTAATGTTGTCTGTGTTTTGCTCAAGGACTGGTTAACTGTGCCTCTCCTCTTCATTTTTTTTTTTCAAGGGGGTCACTATTATTATTACTACTATTGCTGTTATTATTACTAGTTTGCAGGGGTTTTTTTTAGTCATCTGTTTTCAGCTCTCTTGAGAGCAATGAAAAGAAATCAAACTGCTTTTGTGAGTTGTGGCAGAAGAGTGCAAATAGATTGATTAAAAACGCTGTTTCTTTTTTTAATTTAAACAGAGCAGAGGCTTGTGGGTAATGTGCATAATGTATGCTTGGTGGTAACAAGCCACTGTGGGGAGAGGAGAAGAAAGCGAGGGAGAGAGAAAAAAAAAGTGGAAGTGGAGCCAATGTTGTTCTGCCTTTAAACACAAGATTGATTTTACATTTTCCCTGTGTGTCACTTTCATTACTAGCAAATTAATCCTTCTCTCTGAGGCCTGAAAGTTATTTCTGGGGTTTCTCATAAGAAAATAGCTTATGGTGTGCTACCTGTTCTTAAAAAGGGAGCTTGGGGCTTGGCTACATGAGGAAGTTGCACCCGTTTAACCAAAGGTGTAATTTAAAAATTGACCCCATTATAGAGGTGTACGTAGCTGGCTTATCTGGATTTTTACTTTATATGAACCTGCCTATACTGACAGAAACACAACGCTCTTGAAATGATACGAGAATGCTGACGGGAGGACAGGTAGCGTCACTTTAACTAAATCAATAAAAAGTTACCCTTTCACAACTGTCGCACCTTGTTCAGATCAAGAAGGCATATATGGAGACCTGTGGCCTGAAGGATCAAGCCCTCAGGAGCCCTCTTGGGAGGTCGTTGTGAGATTTTTCTGACACTGATACAGTTCTGCAGTGCAGTATCGCTTTGGAGCACAAGGGTCTGCTGGCTGCTGTAACCCATGGGGACTCAGAGAGCTTCCTGACCTAATAAAAGGGCAGATTTATTGAACACTCAGTTTAGACCAATGATTCCAGACAATTAAGTGGTTAAATCATTAGGCTGCCTGAAGCTACAACTATATTGCAAGTTGAGGAAACCATTTCACCACTGCTGGCTTTCTAGCAAGGGCATACTATGGGGCTGTTCTTTCTTCAGTCCTCAGGGCATGGCACCATGCGCAGAAATTTGGATTTGCTTTGCTTCTACTTAAAATATCTCTCATACCTAAAGCTTAGATCACCTGTGCTCTCATAACAAAAGGGCTTGGGTTTCTTTTGGTTTTAGGTGGGTATTTTTAGCAAGTTGAGCTTTTTTTTTCATACCTAGGAGATACACATGTGCTATCATTTCTTTACAGTCATTGGTCAGTCTTGTCTTTGGGTAGATAACAAATCCTCCTGCAGCTTTGTTTTGACTTGTCTGTTTTGATGCCTCTGATAAAGCGAGAGGGCTGTCCTGATTCAGCTCTGGCTCAGAAAGCTGGAGCGTGACCCATACTTCCTTACCAAGGTTAACATCGGCACTTTTCATTTCCATTTGAGATGAGCAGGTGGGTCACAGCCTGTCCCACTATTTGAGGGTCAGTTGCCAGGTCTGTCTGGATCCACGGTGCTATACCTCCTGCCAAAATGGGGCTGTGGTCTGAGATCTCTGATGGCTGCCTGTTATCTGGGTTAGCACAGCAGCAATTTTTCACCATCAGTTGCTGTCTCAGAATGCAGGTGTAAGAGTATGGTCTTCGGGCTGACCTGAGCAGGGCCCTGCAGTCTTGTTGACAGCAGTGGCTGGTAATTAGCTCGAAAAGGGCGGGAAGAAGGGCTCCATCTTTCCCATTGAATATCAAACAGCACACAAAAATAGCCACTTGCAGCCACAGTGAGGATTTGCTCCTATCAGTGAAAATCCAGCATGCTGTATCTGACCACGGGTCAGGTGTTTGTTTGGATTAACAAACAAAAGGGACGCCAGATGCAAGGAGGAGAGTAACTGCTTTTAAATCAAAAGGGCTCTTTATTTTTTCTTTTCCTTCTGAAAACTCTAGTGGCAGCGATTCAAGATGCTTAGGCTATGTTTCAGTGAAATCGGCTGCCAACTTCTCCTTTGCTGTGCGGTGGCCAACTCTGACGGAGGATCTGGTATGTGATTAGGCTTCTTAAGTGGCAGGTGGGGGAGTGCATCCACTTACGGAGTTATTGTTAAAATGAGGAGCTTTTGGGACTTCTCCGCAGGAACTCTGAATTGTTGGAAGCGTTCCATCTGATTTCTCAAAAATGCTCACTTATAGCCTGGAAAACTGCAGTCTTTACTGTGCCTTTTGGATTTACTAGAGCCTTGAGCAAGCCATTGGCTTGTCTTTGAGCGTGTACTGGTTTAAATACACTCGTGCAGAACAAAGGGAAAGACATGGCCGGGGTGTATTCATTTCCATCCTGACTGACTTAAAGTGAAGGGTGCCTGTGAGCATCTGTGGGACTTGTTATTGCTCACTGGGCAAGAGCTTGTCAGAAATGTTGGGCTGATGATCTGCTATGTGAACTGTGTGGTTTATAATTGACCTCTTTACTCCTGCCTTAGCAGACGACAATCTTATTTTTTACGCTTCAAACAAGTGCAATTCAGAGTGAATAGATCTTCACACTGAGACCTCTGTTCCCTTCAGAATAATTGGAAAAAATTCCCCCAAATTATTTTCTGGGAAGAAGGACTCTCAGTTTGGATGCCTACTTGTAAGATTGTCAGTGGCGTGGTTTTAGATACCCTGTACTACCCAATAGACTCCTGAAAGTATGTGGTATTTGATGGGCCTTGATTGTTGCAGAAATGTCCCAGAAGACAGCAGAAGGAATGAGAATGCCCACGTAGCAGTAGATGTGTGGGTATCTGTATGGGTGTCAGAGTCTCTGACTTGGTTTGGGAGCAAGGACTGGCGCAGGGCAGGAGGGAGGACACTGGCGGAGCTGGAGGACTCTGAGATTTGCCCCTAGTAGTGATGTTTGTACCTGATATGGTATAAAGCTTGCCTTTTCCAACTACCAAATGCATCAACATTGTAGAGAAGGGAGAAAAAATAAAGGCAAATATCACAGAGACTGGAGAGAGCGGGGGAAGGAGTGTTACGCTGGTTTGCTCATCAAGAAACAGAACTTTACTGGGACACAATACAAAACTACAAGCATATTAATCCTACTGCCTTTCCAGCTCCAGCACCAGCTCTTTTCTTTTCCAGGTGAGGCATTATTGTGTTAATACTTGCACGGGGAGGGAAGAAACGAGTCCAAATGCCCCTGTTTGAAACGTCCTATCAGTGCATAAAATATGTCTGCGGATTTGAGAATTATGCTGACTTCACAACAGTACATTTCAGATAAATAATTTATCTCCTGCAAACACATTTCTGTGCTCTTACACATTCATTTGTTTCTGGAAAGCAGCGGGGACGACGAGGAGGCAGAAGCGATTGGTGCTCGCTGGGGAACTTTCCGGGGAGCCGCCTGTAGCTTGGGTGTTGTTGGCCGCTGGAGGTAGGGTTTTGTTCTCACAGCCACCAGCTCCCACATCATAAATAAAGCCATTTTGGAAACAAGAGGCACCTTGAGCTAAAACTGGCATTTCTCACAATGCCGGCAGATCGAGCCAGCAACTGTTGATTTTAAATGTTTAATGAGCAATATGTTGCTGATTCTGGTAATAATGTTGTGTTTGCCTAACCTTTCTCGGTGTGCTCCCTTCTGCTCTGTCACTGGCAAGTTTCCAGGAGCAGAGGAAAGGGAAAGGAAAAAAAAACAAACAACAAACCCCACCACGAAGGGTGAAGCAGGGCAGAGAGAAGAGAAAACCTGAATGACTTAAGGAGAAGGGGCATAAAAGGCAGGGGTAGAACTTAATTAAAAGGAAGAGATAGCAGCAGGATATTGATGCCATGTCAGAGTATTAAACTGGGGATTGCAGAGAAAGATGACTTTTCCCTGCAGAGATATTCTTATTCATACTGAGAGGATTGGAAAATAAAGGCTGGTTACTAGGAAGAGATGGACAGGAGGAGCTGTGTGGAGGTGAACCTCCAAACCAGTCAATCTCCTGAGACAGTTCAGTCAGCTGGTTCAAAGCAGGTGAGCTGAAGGAGAAGCAGCATTGTACAAATCAGTAAGATGCTCAGTTACTTCCATGTCAGGCTCATACAACGCTCGCTCTAAAGACTGTCTCTGGTATGCTGTGGTTTTTCGAGTTTGTTTTTGTTCAACCTCAAAGCCCTAAGGGGTTCAGCAGAAGCCTGTCTGACACTGGGTTGTAGATTGGCCATATAAAGGCTCATGAGCACACATGGGTGTCTCAGGATGTGAAGGAGGCTTCCTTAACAGGTGGAGGCAGGAACATGCAGTGGAAACAGAAAAAGGCTGCTTTTTTTTAGGAATAAATAGCAGCTGCTTTTGCTGCTGCTCACAGCCTAGACTAGACCCTCTCTTTACTGGTGTGGGTACTGACCATTGCTTACTGGAGAAGACCAAGCTCTGACTTAATTTATACCATGACTCTTGTGATTGGGAAAGCCCAAGACTGAAAATACTGGAAGCTGAAGTCGTTTGTCTTCTGAACAGAGAGGTTTTGGGCAGCAGGGTCAAATGCTTCCCACTCCTGTGCCTTGGACCTTCCTCAGCGGGAGTTATCCAGAGAGTTATTGTGCAAAAACTGTGAAAAGTTTCTGTAATATGTTGATTGGGCTCTTGAGTGAGACCAGGCATTTTCTCATCTTTTAATCATTACCTCTTTGGCTGGTGTTTAAATCAAAGACTGCAAGCCAAACCCTCACTGTCCTGTTAGGAAGCCTCCTCTTGTTTTACATAATAGATTATTTATTGCTTCCATTGTATGTGCGGCACAGTATATATTGTCTGAAAGGGAAATAGAGATACTAGGTCATACTTGGTGAAAGAGGATTTTTCCGTTTTTAATGGGGTGTTCTGCAGTGCTTCTTATACTTTTATTTCCAGGCTGCTGCACTCAAATCGTGCTGCATAAAGTTGACCACATGCAAATATACCTATAGAAAAGTGTGTGCTGAGACACTGTGAAATAGAAGTGGAAGCAACAGGACACGAAGGATGTGTCTAAGAGCAGCCCTGCCAGAAAAAAAAAGTTGGTGGAGTGGGGGGCAGTGGTCTACATGGGCCCCTATCTTTCGTCCAGCAATGAGAGAGGTTTAAGAAGTAGGTAGTGTCCTTTATTTATATAACTGATTGATTCATTGTTTTTCCTTCCTCTGTGACTTATTGCCTCCTGAAGTTACTTGCTTCCTTTTTAATAAGCGAGAGCAAAACATGTATGTGTGTTCCACACTACGTTTTCCAATTTTAAGAACAGGTGTGCATGGGATTGCTGGATTGACCTCTCTATTTTTTGCTCACTGTTTTGCACCACCATGATTTCTTCTGTTGTTTTCTTGCTTTCTTGAGAAATGGCGTAAGCATCATAGCTAGTATATGCAAAAGATTTTTAATTAGCCTTGAGCTTTCCAGCAGGGTCCTCCAGTACAAAGAAACACCGTTCAAATCAAACACATCATCAGTGGGTCATCTTCAAGGAAATTTCCAGCAGCCCAGCTTCCGTAAGTGAAGTTCTTTGCTGCCAGCACCTCCCTGTGATTTCTCTTTAGCTGTAACATACTCAATCAGTTGTAGGGTGTTTTTTTCCTTCATTTTTTTTTCTCCTCTCTGGTTCAATTCCCTACAGCTTCAAAGTAGAAGAATGAAATCATTTCCAACCATGTGGTGTGATACGGCATTGTCTCTCTCGGAGAAATCAGCACAGGTGTTTATCATGTAACAGGCAACTATAGAAGCAAAACAAAGCTGCAAGTGTAAGAACTCTTCTCCTAGATGTTTCTCCAATACACTATTCCTCCATGAAAGTTTTTTGTCATTGCAGTAGCTCAACTGAGTTACAGTCAGGTTTTGGTCTTTTAGACAGATATATGAGTGGAAGGATAAAAGGGCTGGAAGATAAAAAGGAGAGTAATAGGGGAAGGGAAGGAGAGAGAGAGGGTAAGAGAAAGAAATGAAAAGACGAAAAGAGGTATGTGAATGGAAGAAGGGAAAAAAAGGTTGAGAAACTGGAAGCAGGGAGGTGTTAGGTCAAAAAGCAGGAGACATGATTCAGATCTCTGGGATGACAAGGTCAGAGGCTTGTGATGTCTTCTTGGCAGGGCAGAGCCCCGTAGAATGCAGTATAATCTTTATCAGGGCCCTTCAGTTTAGGGGCATATAAATGCAGTGGGGTTTATTGCAAATTCTGGTTAATAACTTTCTCAAAGGGGAAAACTCCTGTATTCTCTTTGAAATGCAATTTCTTGTCTCATAAATTGAAACAGCTGCAACTGTTCCCTCTGCACACAATCTTTTTTTTCATCTTTTGCCTTTTTTGCTGGGTGTATGCATGTGATTTTGCTTAATGATTTCTCCCTGCAGAAGGGACCTAGAATGTGGTGCTGTATACAGGTTTGTGATCAGTGTCTTTGCACAAGCACAAGAAAAATGCCTTGGGCATTTTCTGCTTTTAGAGAGGAACAAGAGTTAGGCTATTAGTCTGAATCTAACTTGGACTGCATTTCTCGTGAGAAAACTCAGTAGGAATTTCTGCAGCCTAATTCCCTAGAAAGACTATTGCCTAAACTTAGGTTTAGTCTGTCACCTAGACTCCAGTCTTGGGGCTGGAAAGGCTGGTAGCACCTCCACAGCTACCATGCAGAAAGCAAAGAGAATATAGGTGAGCATCTCAACAGCCTGTATTCATGCCTCAGCTCTTAAGGAATCCTCTCTTGCATGGGGCTGGTGATGGGAACTGCAGTGCAGGTGGGCAGTGATATTCCTGCCTGGAAAGGGAAGCAAGACCATCTCCCTCTTTATGACTCTGAGCAGTGCTAGAGACTCTCTGCCAGCATCAATCCATCTCTTTCTCTCTGAGGGATCCTAACCCTCTACATCCCCTTGCCTTTTTCTTTTTTTTTAATCAACTTTTCATATATACCTCTTGCTCTGTGTCTCATTTCTTTATCTATTTCCTTTTTTGTCCTTTTCCTGAAGACTCCTGTCTCACAAACTATCTTATTTATGCTTAAAAACAAACAAACAAAAAGCCTCACTGGTTTTCCCCTATTCTCCATTCTCCTTCCTTCTCTCTTCTTCCCTCTCCTTCCTGCTTGTGGCATCTACCTGCATATGCAGACTCATGCTGCCTGAAAATTATCTGAGGACCTCTGCTCCTGAAGCAGTGAAAAAACAGTCTGCAGGTGAATTTGCCATTTTAATGTAGCTAACACTCCTCCTCCCCTCCTTCAACTGTTCTGCAACTGCAGACTCCTGAGATTAGTGGCATAAAATCCCACCAGGATATTGACATAACCTATAAGCCAGGAAGTTGTTTTAATCAAACCCAGCATCCCGTTTGGAATGCCGGACTTAGAAATACAAGGACAGCAGTTTTGAAAACAGCTGAGAAATAAGGAAATAAGTGTTTGGGGAGAAGCAGTTTGAAAACCATTTTTTTCCCTATTATTTCAATACCTTATGGTATTTTTTTTCCACTGAGTCCTCGCCTACACAGAGCGCTCAGATGGAATATTGGTATTGGAGAGGTGATAAAAAGGAATTCAGTTGGATTGCTGGATTATTAAGAGGGGCTACTATCCAGTAAAAGTGTTGGAGGACCTCAGTCCACGAGACATGGATGATTACTGTGGATGAATTCCTGGTCCTTGGAGGCCAGGTGGGAGGGCACAATTGTCATGTTTCTCCCCCAACCCCATAAAAATTTAGAGCAGCCTTGGATGAGCCACTCATAAAATTGTCTGCTATGTTGCATGGAAAGCAGTGAACCAAAGAAAGAATAGAAGATACCCAAAACTATTCATTGGTCTCTAGTTCACAGACTCTACTTCTCTGTTTCCCTCTGTCTGCTCTTGAGTTTCTAAAGAGGCAATCTTTGTCAGTGTGTGACTGGCAGCCACAGATCAGCAGGGCGAGGATAAAGTATTGACAAGCCATTGCAGATGCTTCCACTGGCAAAGCTGATAAAGAGAAGGTGCTGCGGTAAAGGAGGGGTGACTGGATCCTCCGTACTGTGGTGCCAGTCAATATGCCTGCTGTCAATACAGTCCAGCGTTGTGGCGCTTCTCTCTGCCAGGAGAGAGAGAAGTGGCCCATTTGCAACCTTGGTTCACGCGTACGGCGGCATGAAACGCGTATAAAGCATGCAGTTTGTACTTTAATGGTGATGAGAGACAGGGGGAGATTTCTGTCCCCAGCTGGTGATCAGTTTAGTCAGTAAAGTATGAGGATTGATAGCACTTGTCACTATTAGCCCAGCTAATATAGCTACAGATGCTGCATTTAATCATATAAACTGTGCGGCGCAATTGCAGAACAAGGGCCTCTGGCCTGCATCACTGGAAAAGCAAGCGGAGCAGATTCCTAAAGGGCTGGTGCAGAATTACAATTGTCCTGCACTCTTGTGACAGCAAAAAAGAAGGTCGTGTCCTGCTTCTGCATGGCACTGAGTGTAAGGTTATGTGTTTGTGTGCATGCATGTGTATAATCTGCTGTGTGCACATGAGAGAACAAAACGAAAGGATCTTGTGCCTGAGTTCGAGAGTATGTGTGGTAGAAGGCAGAGCTCCACTGCATATAGAAGAAATGAAAGGAGTGGTTGGGGCAGGAGGAGGTACCCAGTCCGCTTTCTCTGTCTTTCCTAATGCCATATTCCTGATAACTGTGTCTTATCTGCAGTCTAAAGGAGAGTCAGAGCTTTTGAGAAGATGTGGTGCCGCCCAGCAGCACAGCTTTGCAAAGTGGGAAGCAGCTTCCACACAGCTAAGACCAGAGCCCTTCAACAAAGCATTAGTAATGCAATGAGAGCAAGTTAGGAAAAAAACACAAGGGAAGATCTGAAATTTCTTATGGTGCACATCATCAAATGGCAGCCTCACTCCCCTTCTGCTGCCTTCCAGGAGTATTCGACACCAGCCACTAGAGGGTTTCAGCCATTAATGAGGCCTGTTCTCTTGTCCCACCTGCCAAAAGGTGCCTTGTCACAGGCAAGTGTGGGGCTGCGTGGGTGCAGGCACCATGCAACACTTGCAACAGCAGAGGGAAATGATGCTCTGAACTGCAATCCTCCAAAAAAGAGAGGGGCACTCACTCCCATGTGATGTGCAGCTCTGCTCCCCACTCGTGAGACAGCAATGACACCCCTGTGCTCATCCTCTCATGCTTTCTCCCTGTCTGCCAGCCTTCCCCCATGCACATCCTCCTGTTAATGCTTTGTCATACTTTCAGTCACAGAATCACAGAATGGTTGGTGTTGGAGATCACCTAGTCCAACCCGCCTGCTAAAGCAGGTTCACCCAGAGCAGATCACACAGGAATATGTCCAGGTGGGTTTTGAATGTCTGCAGAGAAGGAGACTCCACAACCTCTCTGGGCAGCCTGTTCCAGTGCTCTGGCACCCCCAAGGTAAAGAAGTTTCTCCTCATATTGAGATGGAACCTTCTGTGCTTGAGTCTGTGCCAGGTGGCCCTCACCCTATTGTTGGGCACCACTGAAAGGAGTCTGGTCCCATCCTCTTGATACCCACCCTTGAGATATTTATAAGCATTAATAAGATTGACAAGCATTGATAAGTCCCACACCAGCACTTCCACGTGCATTTTCTCCAAAGCTGGTACACGTGCACACACACGTGCAGTCTCATCCCCGCATACTCTTTCACCCACCTGCATTTCCTCTGGCATCCCTGCGAGCGTTCACGCTGCTCTCCTTATGATGCCTGGCAGCTCTCGCCCACGTGCCCAGCTGGTGCTCGCCCGTGCTTGCCACGCTCTCACGTTCTCTATCTCCGAATGCCCAGCCCTGTAACTCAGCTGTCATTAGTTCAGTCATCTCTGTGTCCTGTCAGACACACATGTGCAGTTAAGTGGCCCAGAACAAGACTGGAATGTATCGGGGTTAAAAATGAATATGCCAGGAACGTCCCTCTTCTCTAAACTCATGCCATGATAATACAGCCCTCAAGGGGAAGGGTTTGCGTAAAGGCAGCTGGTTTGTGGCTTTTACTGGGGGAGAGCATGAGGGAGGAAATTCCAGCCCAACACCTAGCCCTTCAGATGAAGTGACTTGTCAAGTATGCAACTGTGGCGGAGATCTGAGAAGCAGTAAATTTAGCAGCACTCACTTCCACTGACAGCCTGTCATGTGCTTGAAACATAAATAGTGGTGGAGACAAATCACTGCTGTTTTCCTATTAAGCTTTGGCCCACTGGCCTCCTAGCTTACCAGCAGCATTTCTATCCAGCCTGCTGGCGTGCCTCGTCTCAGGGACAGATGTGCCTCCCTGTTGCAGGCTTTGGGAGAGTCAGGACAGGAATTATCATGCTGTTACTTCCTCAGGTGTCCTTGCTGTCTTGCTCATCAGCTGATGTATTTCTCTCTCAGGCCATGTGCTGCTGGCACCTCCTCCCTCCACCCAAGGTTGAGGGAACATGGACCCTCTCCCTAGAGGGCTCATAGTTTTCACCCCTGCCCCTAGTTTCTTGCACATAGCCTGGCAAGGTCATGCTGATGGAGTAGATGAGGCACTGATTTGAATAAGGGAGTAGAGGTGAGGTTTTCCAGTGCACCTGAGTGACTCGCAAGCACAAATGCCTTTGAAAGCCACTGGGTCTTGTCCTGTTAAAGCATTTAGTGGCTTTTGGAAACCCTGCTTTCAAACATTAATTATTATATAACCATTTAATAAAACATGCCATCAGAAGCTCACATTAATCTTCACAGAGATGAGAAATGTCCCTTAGTGCTCTAAATTGAGGAACCAGGAGCAAATGGGCTCAGCATATTTCCCCCTTTTCCCTCTCTCTTATCAGTTTTAATTCCTCTTCCCCTCTCTTCTCAAGGAAGATGAAATCACGCCAGTGATTAAGGTGGCCTGTTCTGCGTTGGTTTAATTAAAACAACTGCTTAAAACTCTCACCGGTGTGCGGTCGCAAAGGCACTCTAATGAAACCTCTGCCTCTTCAGAAGATTTGAGGAAAGGAGCCAATGAGTCGTCAACATAAAATAGATGGCTTTTCATGCTTTCTGAGGTCTTTGGGCTGCCTCTGTCTCCTGTAGGGGCTGGGAGCTTGTGTCAGAGGAGACAAATATGTTTGGGCTGGCAGGAGGGATGGGGAAGGCAACTTACCTTGTCAATTCCTGTCCATGTGGTAACAAGTGGATGCAGAGAAGTGAAGCCCAGTGAGACACTTCTGAGCGACATGGTTGGCCTGGTCTTCTCATGCCAGCAGTTTTACAATTGTTGGATGCTTTCTGTAAGTGTCTCAAGAAAGAGTATTAGGGAATTGGGGCAAACACAATGAAATATCTTTTTGGTTTGTCCTCTGACCTCCTCCTAAACTTATGGGGTAACCTCTAAGAAGTCAGAAGGGCGACGGTTTCAAACTGTTTCTTCTACTTGTTGTTATCTGTCTTCTCACTTTCTGGTGAACCCTTCTTTTTCCCATATCCTGGGTGGAGAGACCCTGCCTCACAGTTGTGATTTGCTGCAACAGTGCTGACAACCAGCAGCTGAGCTTGCAATGGTGAGAGTTGCAGCTGGGAGCCAAAGGGACTCAAAATCGGGGTCTATATATCCTCTCTGCTTGCCTCCCCTGTAGGACTGTACAGGCTGAAATATTAGTCACTGAGCAAATGCCTTCCTCCTCCTTCATAGTCAGTGCCTTGCAAGTTTGAGAGAGAGAGAGAGACTTGTTATTCTTTGGAAAGCAAGGGAGTGGCTAACAGCACAGGAATTAAATATCCTAGACTGAAGCAATCATTTATCTGGACCACTATCACTATGAATCAACAGCAGATACCTCAGATGATAATATCACAGGAGCCAGCCCAATTGATCAAAAGTCTCTGCAGCATGTGAACCCAGAGAATATCTTCCCAGCACAGCCCATCCTGCTGAAAACCTCTGTGATCCTTGCCTTGATACGTGGCAATGCTTCATGGCTGTTCAATCCTAAATCCAGCCATTTAACCTCATCTCCTGATCCTTTGTTGTGCTCCCTGGAGAACATCCCCTTTGCTCCTTCCACCAGGAGCAGATACGGGGGATGGTGTCAGGCAGCCACGGTGCTGGATCTAATTGAGAAACATTGCAGCAAGGAGAGTGGTCAACAGAAAAGCAAACAAAACGATTTTTCAAGGAGCTAATCCACCTATACAAATATTGACGCCAGGCATCACAACACACTGACATGTTTCTGAAAGGGTAAATCTTGCTGAGGGGTGGCTTAACTCTTTGACCTCATTTCCTCAGTTGAAAACTATAGCTGTGTAAAAGATCAGTGGCAAGATCCAGGTTGATACAGAAATCCCAGTCTTTAGGTTTTAGTTGTGAACTCAGTGTTCAGAGTAGCCTCACTGAAAACAGGGATGAGCTACAGGAATTGCCATCATGCAGAGTCTCAGGAGATTCAGGGGCTGTGTGATCTGGTCGTAAAACACTTGGCTCCAGTTTGCAGAGAAAACGCCACAGCAACATATAATCTGTAAGGTAATGCTCTTTGCCATTTCAAGTGTATTTGAGCCAGTCTGTTGTTTCTTAGGCCTTCTTCCAAATTTCAGACTGAAAAGGATGGAATAGTATTGGTTTTGTTGAATATCTGGGTTGTTTTTTTCTTTTATTTTGTAATTTTAAAGTTAAGTTGAAGTTCTTACACCCTCATCCCAAGAAGTATGAAAGGACATAAGACAGAAGGAAACAAACGCATTGCATTTAAAGACAGGGAAGCATTTTCATGGATGCCTACAAAAGTGAGCTACTTGATTCTTGCACAATAGTATATTGAGCATGTCTTGCTCTGCAGGAGACACAAGGCTCTTGTAAGAGACATAACAAGGACTTTTAAAGATGCCACCAAGCACAGACCAGCCCTATAGTCCCTATATTGACAAACTGGCATGGTTGGTACCACTGAGTATCACATGAGGTTTCCTTAAGGTCTGCAGCTGACAGAGAATTTGTGGAATTAAACTAGTGGCTACATTGCAGTCCATCCCTGCTCTCCACTGACAGGACAGAGATTATATGGTCCAGTCATGCTTCTTGTGGAACTTACTCCAATTGGGACTTGTTGCTGTTAATCTTTTCCTTGGTCTTGGGTCTGTATGAAAGAAATTGATTTCAAACTGTATAATAAAGATGATGGAATTAATGCTTTGTCCAAATTGGGAGAACTTGCAGGGAAAGGAGTACATGAGGCCAAATGAGAGCAAACCAGCTGACAGAGTCACCAGAGACTGTAACGCTTGACTGCTTGCTGTTGTATTTTAATTGCCTTTCATAGGTTTCCATGACATGCAAGAAAACCCAGTCCCCTGTAGCAGCTCTCAGCTTGCATTACCTTCTTGTGCTTAACACAGTGGGAAACAAACACCAATTGATTTTTCACTCCCTGCTGTTCCTCTTGCCAGGGGCAACCACTGGTCCATCCTTTTTTCTGTAGGTGGTGGAGGAAGAAGATGCAGCTCCCTGCAGAGCTGACCACACTGCTGGGAGATTGATGTGCTGGCATCAGTGTGTGCACATTGAATAACCCCTATGCCTGGGCTGTGATTCTTTGTCAGACCTCCTGTTTTGAACTGCCTTTTTTATTAGCTGGTCCAAAATGGTCACCTTAGCCCTGAAGACTTACCAGCTCCTACCTCCTTAAGACACTCAAGAATCTAGTGTCATCTCTGTGATTCCTTTAGCTGATGATGCCTTCTACCTCATGGTGTTGTAACCTTCAAAAGGCAGCAGGCAGAAATTAGGGGATGCAGAAACAGTGCAACTTATTGGTTTGTTCCTGTTTATATGTCATTTTCTTGGCAGTAGAATTAGGTCTTGATGTTTGGTAGCACAGTCATGACAACTCACATTGCAGCATGCAACATTTTGGGAGTATAATATTGTAGCTGTGACATTAGATGACTTAATTTACCTCATGGTTCATAATTTACTGTACACATAGGCATCACGGCCAAGTTTTGTTCAACAGCAATTAAGCTATCCAAAAACTGCTGTTTGTGATCATTAAAAAACTGTTGGCAAATTTGAGTTCAGTTCGGTAAGTAATTTTTGGGGAAAAAAAAAAAGAATATGAAAAAAATGGCATTTTCTTTGACGTGAAATAATTTTTTTGACATTATATCTCAAGCTGAGGCAGAACATAATTCCTTCTTCTGGTACAGCAAAGACCAAAAGAAAACCACTGGTCAAACAGAAGGTTTTGACCTGAAGCACGGCTGGACTTTTTGCAGGGGGTGTTTCTCTTTCTTTCTTGTGTTCACACGTGGACTTTGAACGAAAAATCTAATCAGTTGCTGACATACAGTGGTATATCACACACCTGCTCCGTGCCCACACTCAGGGTTGCGTGTAAGGGACTGCGAAGACCTTCAGTCATCGTTTACAAATGCAAGTGAAGAGGTAGTGGAAATTCAGAGACAGCAGCAGACATGCTGTGGCTCTTCAAGCACACAGCCCCCGCTGACACGCACCCACGACTGGGTCGCAGCCTGGGTCCCAGCTGTCAGCTCTTGCTTCCAGCTCCTGAACAGAGACATCCGTGACAGCGGGTTCTCCCAAGAGGTCTCTCCCGCTGGGTTTGGTCAGTGAGTCCCTGGAGAAAGAGAGCAGAGACATAGTTCAGTCTGGGGAGGCTGCTTTGAACCTGGGAGGTTTTACTGGCATGCTAGATGCCTGGGGTTTGGGACAGGTTTTCTTAACCCCGGTCATGCTAGCAGGCACCCGCGCTGCCCACACCAGCGAGCTCCTCGGGCACTGCTTCTCCTTGACTCGGGGGCACAGCAGCCAGCTTTGCACGTAAGGAGAAAATGCGATCGTTGATGAACAAGGTCCTGTGAACGCCAGGGAAAAACATGCCAGGGTGTTTCCTCCTGATCTGACTCATTCTCATTCGTGGAGCCAGAGCCAAGCCAGAGCCCTCTTTGGCACTATGCTAGTTTTTTGGTTTATGTGTAATAGCTACAGTCCTAAGGGCACGGGAGGCATGAGGCCAGCTTAAACAATAAATACCCTGCTGTGCCTTGCTGCTTAAACAGAGTAATTATTGCCTTGCTACATGTGACCCCTCTGTTCCTGTCCCTCTGGCAGTTGTTATTTCATGGCTCCCTTTACATAAGGGACGCCTGTGCCTCTCTCCATGTCATACATCTCTCTGTTTGCCACTGTCTCGCCTCCCATCTTTCTCACTTGCTCTTAGTACATTTCTCTTTGTCAGTAGCCGACTACCATTTTATTATATTCTCAGTCACTGAAAAATCCCACTTTGTTTGCATTTCTCTCTCCCAGCCACTGTCCCTCTGGTCATTCTCCCTCTAGTTTTTCTGCATCTATTTTTCTCTCACTCTCAAGCCTCCCCCATTTTCACCACTCCCCATGCCAAGCTAGTATTTCTGCCTCCTCTCCTCTCTGTAGCATTGTAGCACTAGATATCCCTTTGCTTATCCACCATCTGCTGCTCTTCATTGATCTCTGCGAAAAACAAGCCTCTTCAACTAAGGGATGTAAAAAAACGCCAGGCTCATTGGAATCTGTGATGGCTGAGGAGACATAGACTGATCAACGGAAACTTCAAAGTTTTCAATTAAAAAAAACCACAATCCAAGCTGGAAGTAAAACAAAAAATTATTGCAAAGGCTCCCTTAGCCGGTTTTGTCTTTCTGAAGCCTGTTCCTAGGGAATGTAAGGTGCAGAGGGAAGGAGGAAAGGTGGGTGAGCAAAACCTTGAACAATAAATGCAAAGTGCAGAGAGAACAAAACCTGTAGTTCAGCACTGGAAGTTGCTACACACTAAAAAACTTCAAATGGTATTTATTGATTTGCAAGCTTTTTTATGCTCTTGCATTTTGTTTTATGCAGAGAAGGCCCCAACAAAGATGCATAACCCCTTCTGCTTTCCCCTCTTCACAACTTCAAAGAGGCTTGGAAGGCAAACAAACACAAAAGCAGGGTATCTGATCTCTTTCTCCACATACCAAATGCAAACACATACTTTCAGTGGGTCTGAGCTTCAGTTTAGTTTAAGACCACAACAGTATTAAAAAAAAAAAAGAGAGATAAGTAAAGTAATTTCTACACCAAAAGGAGCCCAGTGTTGGATGCACAAACAGGAGAAGACAGAGCAAAATGTGGCTGCCATCTCTGCAGACCAGGTTCCCCTTTGGAAATGTGAGGAACGAAGGGTACAAAGGGTCCTCTCTGATAAAGCACATAGCTAAAGGCATTGCTGGTCCCTTGACTCTCTGAAAGAGCTGTCCACACATGCTACAAGCGCAGTTTTGTCTGGGTGTGTGTCATTTCTAGAAAGAGTTTAGCCTTTGAGAAAAGAGTGGCAGTGCATGGCAGTGCAAGGGGATCTTTGGCAGGAGGTGGGAAAGACCCACAAACATGTGGGGAGGGCTTAAGTGTGCATTTCTGCACACACAACTAGATTTATATGTGTAAAAATATATATAAAGTGTAGAATTTGCAAAATACAGGCTATTTTATATATATATATATATATATATATATATGAGAGCATAGGCAGGTGTGTGCATCAACAGGGGATGATACGCAGAGCCCACGGGGTTGTACAGGGCTGTCTCCAAAGGGTGGGAGAAGAAGGAGGCTTCTTGCCAGCAGGCTGCCATTGCCAAGCAGGTTTGCTGTTTGGCTTCATTATTTACTTTACTGGGTCCAATTAGGAAGCTGGGGATAGGAAATGTGGCTGAGGCAAGCGGGTCTTCAAAGCCTTCTTTCTGCACACATCAAAGCTGTCTGCTGCAGATCCCTCTGCAAAAGGGCTCTGCCAGCTCCAAGCGTCGGCAGGCGCCTGGCTCACTCTGCTCGGGGTCGTTCCCTTTTGGTTTGATTGTCAAGCCTTCCAGGCTCGTACTTTCTATCTCTAGCCTCCAGAGCAGGAAGCTCCTCTTTCTGATTTACTGGGACGGAGTTAAGGAGCTACAGCTTGGCAAAACAGAGCTTAATGGGGCTGCGGCAACAAACTGAGCTACCTATGAACATGCAAAAGGCAAAAAAACCTGCAGGGAAGAAGGTTGACTGAAATCATGGGAAGGGATGCTGTGCTGCATGAGGAGTCATCCTCCTCCAGGGAAACCTGGAAGGCCCCTCACTGGGAGGGGGTTGAACTGAACCAGATAAGACAGCCAGGGGATGATCTGTGTCAGTGAGGAAGGTTTGGCAGTAGGGTCAGGATTTCATCTCTGGATAACAGACTCAAGGCAGACGTCTTCTCTTAGCGGGAATGGAGTGGCTTGTATGCCAGGAGCTGGCAGTCCCTCTCTTCACCTAATGAAATGTGTTCATTGTTATTGGTACCACAGAGCATTGTCCAAGCCTTCTCCCTCTCTACTTTGATAAACTGCATAGCGACAACCATCAGCTTGCTGCCAAAGCTGGCTCCTGTGCGGAAACATTTGTAAATTTGCTCAGTGTATAAAGCTCTGTTCCCGCTCCCCCTGCACCCCCCACTTTGCCTTAGAGGTTAGAGTTAATATGACTCACCTAATCTGGCTGCCAAGGTGAATTAGTGAAAACATCTCTACAGCTCTGTGCAAGATATCACAACCTGACATTTTTCTAACACACTGTGATACATCTTTCCTCTCTCTGATCTGTACTATGACACCTCAATTTTATATAAATGCTTTTTGTTAGAAATGGTTAACGTACTCTTGGAGGGGAGGGGACTGCAAGCAAAAGGGTCTGTCTTGCAAGTGAGAGTAGCAGAGTTCTTGTAGTTAAATATTGATGCTCAAGGTTGAAACAGGTCAACAGTGCAGGGACAGGAACAGTGCTACCACTATTTCAGAAAAAGACTGTCACAGGAACTTTCCTTGAAGTGTTGTGCTCATATCTGTCCTGGAGCAAGGGAATGAAGAGCCGAATAGACCTATTGATGTCCTTGGCACAGTCTTTAAGAAAGAAGTCTTCCCTTTTACTCCTGCCCAGATTGCTCCACTGGGCAAACCAGTAGCTCATCCTCTCTTGGGAAGGGTTGTGCGTAGCTGTGAAAGCTCTCCTGCTGGACCTGGTACACAGTTTAGACGTCAAGTGCGTGTATGTATGCAGGGGAGGAAGCTGAAAAACATCTTCCCTTAGGAAAGTATGTACCCTTTTAGGATACTTTGGAGCTCCATTGATGTGATTCTCTGACAGGTGGAATTAACAGCACCCTTAATGAGGGTGCCACTCCATTAGAGCTGGTTAAGTCACCCTCAACCCTCTTTTCATTATGGTGACAGTCTTCTGACAAGGGCAAATTGCAGGAGAAGCAAGTCCCATTTGGAATGAACCCTGTGTATAAACAAGGCAGAATTGCAGAGCAAATGACTTGCAAAGCAGAGGCAAATTATGTTTTAACCTTTTCTTTGTGAGTCTTTCCCTGATGTCTGATTAACCCTCCAGTCAACTGGCTGACCTACCAACTGGGAGTGCTGCTGTGAGAGAAGGGGAGTGTTGGTTGTCAGCTCAAATTGGGGGTGGGATTTTCAAAGAGCATTATTAGCAGGTGATATGTGTATGTATGTGATAAGAAGATCTGCTAATTGAAAGAGTTCCCTACCAAAAATGAATCATCATGCTATGACAAAAACACAAACAATTTATTGGCTGGACAGACAGGAGCACAGTGCAGAAGTTGTGATGCAATCCTTCAGCTGCTTTTAGCCATGGAAACGTCATCTGAAGTGCTGTGTTTGGTTTGGAGTACTGAGATTCCAGAAAAATGTGAACTTGTCAGAGAGGTCTAAAAAGAAAGAACAAGAACGATCAAGGGTCTAAAAAGCCACTAAAAAGCCAGTTCAGAGGCAGGTTGATAGACCTGGCAATGTGCAACTCAGAAAAAAAAGAAAACAAAAACAAAACCACAAAAAACTGAGGGAGGTATGTAAGCGATTTAAAAGTTGATAAAAGTCTATTGCAGAGAGGGAGGGAATGATTTGTTCATTTTGTCTATATCGGCTAAGGCAAAAATAATAGCTTTAAATTGCATCAAGGGAGACTCAGGTCAAAATTCAGGGAAACTGCTCCAGTGGTAAGGACAATGAAGCATGGGAACAGATTGTCTGGAGCAGCTGCAGAATGTCTGCTGGTGGAGAGCAGAGGATGACTGTATCCCTGGCATGACCCATGTGTCCTGTGTTGAGATTGGGAAATGGGTTAGATGGTGACTGAAGTCCCTTCTGGTACTATGACACACTTACCTCTGGTCCTACAGGAGTTAAGGTTCCCTAACATATTAATGATTTACAGTGATAAAATGCACCTGTTGAAAATTCTACCCTGCCTCCTTCTCCACTGGCTCTTCAGAGCATCAGCCCCAGTGCACAGCAGAGGGTAGAGAGCCGTGTCCTGAAGCACTGGGTGGGGAGCAGAAGACAACTTTGCCTCCCTGCCTTGTAAAATACACTGCTGCCACGCAGTAAGGCCCTTCAGCAGACTGTTAGGGCATGCAAAAACCTGCATCAAGGCAGTTGTAAGTTTTAGACATAGCAATGGGATTTCCGCTCACCTGAACATCTGATATGAGCTAGAAAAGGGATTGCTGGTTAGCCCCGCTGAAAGAGAGGAGAAACCTTGTCTTTGCAGGAGTTTAATAGGTACACTGCTGTTTTCACGCTGGGTCCCTGTGACGAGGGGTGGTTTTCCCCTAGAATGGTTCTGAAAATTGGCTGAGAAAAAAAAAGGGGGGGAGGGCAAAAATAATTGTGTAAGGGCCAGAGTTCTGAGCAGATCTTGAAGCTGCTGAAATCCTTGTCTCTGCTGTCGAAGGGAAATGCACGCAGCTGGCATCTCCGCTGTGACCTGGCCAACACGCTGCAGCAAACCCGTGTCTGTGTGGTGGGGTTCATTGTAGGTGGCTTTGCAGGAACTACAGCTGCGCAGACAAGGCTTACCCACTGCTTCCACATAGCGCCACAGAGCCAAGGGCAACAGCCCCAAACTCACAGGCACTATTTGAATGCCATCAAACAACTTAGGCACTTCTGTGAAGTGGTCAGCGTTTCGGAAGTGCTCGGCACCCATCGAGCAGAAAATGTCTTCTGGGCAGTGAGTTGCTCTGGGAAATCTGGCGGCTCTCTGAGAAATCTGAATGGGAGCCCTTGTGAATTGACCTTTTGGGTTTGTGTTTTGTTTTTTTTTTTTTAAATCTGGCCTTTATCCATTGAGGGTTGGGGGACGCTTTCTCTAAATATACACAGGCACATAACTGGGGCTTATGGCTTTGCATGCTACAGACTGGTGCTTGCAGCCCTCTCAGACAAGGGAAGCATATCCCTTTACATGCTGCCAGTGTGGTTCAGTCTTTCCAGGAAAAGCCTTACTTTGCTTTCTGAAGGAACAGGGTAGATATACAAATCCTACTATTTCGTGCTTCCCTGGCACCTTTCATCCAATGATTCTAATGTGTTTTACATGGGTTAACCTCACCGCCCTTCTCTGACCAGGACATGATGGGAGAGGGGGCCCATTAGCCACAGCTCACAGAGGGAGAGCAAGGGAGTGATTCACTCAGGGTCACAGAGTGAATTAAAAGCAAGGCCACAAACCTCCCCTGATTCCTGCCCCCGGCTGTAACCCCGATGCTCAAATCACTGCTTTCAAAACTGTGTTAGCAAGGCAGCACGATTTAAATATGTCATTTGGTATGTATAGTAGACCAGGGATTCATTATGATTATTGGTCTCCACACAGGTCAAATTACACTTTGTTTCTCTCTGTTTGGCTGTGTTTAACTGTAGCTCGGTCTGATTGATGGCACTTTGAGTTGGTGGTTGCTCTGAGCGATAGAAAGGCATTTTTTACACTTTTACAGTAGCCAAAAGTGTGCTGGCAACACACCACCACATGTGAGGACCCAGGTAGCCCTGAACTAGCCCATTTGCCACAATCTCCTCCCCTGGTACTCAGCCATTACACCAGTGAACTTATTCTGGTCTCACATGGTGGAGATTTTGCTTTTTGGCCTGGACAGCCTGTGGGACACAACACTCTGGTACCATTTGTATGCTTCCTTGCAGATTTTCAGAAGCCAGGTTTTCCATAACTAAGTAAAATGGTAGTATCTTGCTGATATGACTTCTGAAATAACTTTAAGATTGCTCGTGACTGCTGTTTATTCGCAGAATCCCTGTTGTACTTGTCCCTCCATAGCAATTAAGCAGAAGATTTCCCAAATCTGAATGGCTAAGAAAGCTACCATCTGTGTTTTTCTGTCCTATCAGGCAGAGAATTTGAAGGCGAAGAGGAGTACCTGGAGATCCTGGGGATCACGCGAGAGCAGTCGGGCAAGTACGAATGCAAAGCTGCCAATGAGGTTGCTTCAGCAGACGTCAAGCAAGTCCGGGTCACTGTGAACTGTGAGTACGTCACAATTGGAGCATGTCAATGGGGAAAGCTTTGCCCATGGGCCGGGATGACTTCAGAATAAATAGAGAAGCCTTTCTGGATTCGTGTGATCCGAAATGGGGGGGTGGGGCCTGAAGAAACTATGTGCAATCAGACACTTATCAGAGGGTATAGCTTGTGCTTTAAACCTGGTCATATATAAGAAAAGAACGAGAGAGAGGGAGATAGGAGCTGTGAGTTGCCCCTGTCTCTCTCCTCAGATATGCTGGCAATTCCTTGTTTTTCACTCATGGGTATTCGGGAGAACAGTAGCATGAAGAGAAGCTTCAGCAAGGCAGCAAGGAGAGATAAGGAAAGGTTCAGCCTGCACCCAGCCATCTCAGCACTGCTTATGTGGGTGTCACAGCCCAGGGATTAGGGGAGGATGTGTGGTAGAGGTGTGTGTTAAGGAGAGGGTGCAAAGCCATCTCTCAGCCTTAGACACCCTCCGTGCACCATCGCAATACAGAAAGGTGCTTGACCAAAGGAGACAGCGCTCCACCTAAAAACACCCAGAGGCACAGTTAGCCACATGGCTTACATCTTCACCCCACAACTGTATGAGTCCTGGGTGGGTGTTGCCCTAGTGAGTGGAGCATGGATCCTGTTGCCCATACGTGCTTAGAGAGATGTCAACTTCGCTCTGCTGGTGTGCTACCCTCACAGTGACACAAGATATTTTAGACCGTTGTTACTCTTATAATGCTGCGTGTGTGTATGTCCACCTCCGTATTTGTATGGCTTATATTTGGCACAACAGTGATTTAACGTTAATATCCCCATCTGCCCGCTCTGTTTCCTTGCTTGGAGGCTAACACCTCTGCAGCAGGGATAGTTGTCTGGAGGGTATATCCCTCCTGACCTTCTTCAGTTTATACACCAGAATATTAACTTAAACTGAAATTGGATATGATTACAGGCACATTTCAGGGTGCATATGCATGGCTTTGGTTCCCAGGGAGCACTCTCATGTCATGGGTTAGGGCAGAGAGCTGAAGGCAGCAACTGTTTCAGCCCAGCCCAGTGTAATTTGCCACTATAGGTGGTTTTGGCACACTTTAATACCCTTCTTGTGCCTCTTCCTTTCCCTTTGGGCCACCACATCAGATCAGCTTGCCTGTGTTGCTTAGAAGTCAAGGTTATAGGCTCCCTACAGCATCTTCAGAATCCACACCATTTTTAAAAATTTCCTTGGAAACTGGGTGGCAGTGGTTTAATACTGGCTGCTTCATGCACCAAATTTTGCCATTAATGAGAAAATGTAGTAGCAGATTTTCTGCACTAAAACTGTTGAAGATTTTTCTTCTGTCAAAAACAGCTGAGTTTATAAACCCAAGACATTCCTTGAGAACCAATTAATATTTTCAAATATTTCTGTGAAACATAATTTCAACGATGTTTTTAACATGGTTGAAACAGACTGTTTGTATAAAGTCAGAATGTTTGATTTTGACTTTGTTTCAACTCATAACAACTATGCTACAGCAAGATCTTAAACATTTTTACTGTTGGAATATATGAAAATGTAATGTGGTAGAGCATTGTAATATTATTACATGGCCTAATTTGTAGTGTGAAACAAATTATCATTTCCTTCAGGACAGATTTTTTATTTTGAAAGAAAGGTAAAAATTCTAAAAGGTCATGAGGGCCGTGCACAGGAGAAAAATCAGTCCAGTTTGGGGAATGAAAACTAGACGTTTGCATACATCTTTCCTTATCTCACTTCCTTAAACTATACCACAAGCAGCAGAAAGTGGGAAAACCACAGTAAGTGTGAAAAATGGGACCTGCACAACCTCAAGAGCTTCCTGGCCATCTCTTATCATCTGCTGACGCTGTGGATCACGCAGCTTGTCAGCCGGGACTGCCAGAGAGCATCCTTGCTTTGCTTTGGTCTCACACTACCACCTTCAGGCTCCCACAGTAATGGCCCGTTGTGCATCACAGACAGGGAAACTGAGGCCTGCGGAAGAGTGGGGAGCAAATAGCTACAGGGAACCCGCTCCTGGCTTCCCCAGCAGCAAACGGCTAAATACAGAGCAGCTCCCTTCTGAGCGCAGCAGGCTGGTTTGTGCGGAGCCACCCCCTGCGCCTTCTCCTGGGAGAGGGCTTTAGCGAGCAGGCTGCCCGTGGCTGAGCCCACAGTGCCTCAACAAAAGCGGTGGCATCTGAGGTACGATCTGTCTACCCCTCTGGGCTCTGTCAAAAAGCTGAGGAGGGTGGCCAAAGCAGGGGCTGCTCAGAGCGAGAGGCTGGGCTCCCTGGCAGCAGCCTGGGGAGCACATGCCTGCCAGGGTCATTTCCTAGGCTCATGGAAGGGTGCTTGTTCATTTTGTGACTCACCTCTTGCACTGGATTCAGTGAAGTGGAAAAGGTTTTACTCACTGAAGATGGCAAGAAGATATACTGCTCAAACAAAAAAAAATTGAAGAAGGATGCTTAAAAAATCACCTTCGCTATCCTTTTATTTATCCTTCTCCTTTCCAAATTAAAATATTTACGTGAACCCACAGCCTTTGAATGTAGGATCCTATTTATGTACACTTATTAATATTTATGATGTTAGAGGGCGCACTGCAATATCCCTAAAGCCCTGCATAAAATCCTGATTAAGGTCAGGAAAGGGATCACATTGAGATGGCTAATGTGTTCATAAACAAACTTCTTTCCATACATTTTCCAGCCAGAATTACTTTTTCTTTGACTGATGCAATCCATTTTGATTCTTTTTTTGGCTTTTCAGTGCTGGGATGGATACAGACGGCAGAGCTGTACTTTGTACACAGCAGTGTGTGTTTTATGGTAACTTGAGCCTCAGCAAAGTAGCTGTCTGAGTTGCAGCTCTGTAATCTCGGAGTGTGCAAGTATTAGTGATGAGAGACAAGGCATTTACTCCCTTATCCCTCTCAGCAGCCAGGTGGAAATAATTCTGCCTTTTAACATGTAAAGCTTGTTGCTTAACATTTTGAACATGAGTCTAGGATTGAAGATGCCGTTTCCTACCCTACCCAGCACCCAAGCAGCACTGAGACCTGGCTCCCGTGCAGCACACCAATATTTTTCCCAAGCGCCCATGGCACAACTCTCAGACTTCGAAGTACGCAGAGGTGGGAGCACCATGCTGGGCTGAGGGCAAGCTTCACACAAAGCAAGCATGAGCAAGCACTCTTGGAGCCTGTGATGAAGCATGATGTCCAGGAAGGTTTAAGCAGGATTTATAACCTTAAACACCTGAGGGAAGTACCTCAACAAATGGTCTCTCAAAGTTGCACCCACAGCTCCTGCTAAACCTCTTCCCTTTTAAGCCGTTAATGTATTTCTGTCTCATACATGTTTCTTCAGTCATAGACTCATAGGATTTTGACATTAGACACAAAGGTTGCATGGAAAATAACTTTCATGCTAGTGTTAAATTCCTACTTTATTCCTTTCACTTTTGCTGTCTTCTTTTACCCTTGATGAAGTCTTTCTCTCATCTGCTTCTCTCTGATGAGCCCATGTGAACTAGAGATCCACAGGTAAATATTCATAAATTACAGAAGTCCATCATTAAGCTTAACTCTGCCTGCATATGCCTATGCATTTATGACAGAACTTTATTCAGAGTTGTTGAAAAGAAGCACGCGTAAGGAGTGATGCTAATGCGGTGTATTAGAGAGGGTTCAAAGAGCAGATATTCTCCAGAGAATATTCTCCAAGGAGGAGCATGTGCCACAGCAAGCAGCAGCCGTGGACCTCCACTAGCCTGAATTGTTTGCATGAGGAAGCCAGCCCTGATGTAGTTTCACTGTTTCCTTCCACCTGGAAGTGTGTGAAATGACCATGTGTTTCCTTCCTGCAGACCCTCCCACCATCACAGAGTCCAAGAGCAATGAAGCGGCCACAGGACGACAAGCCTTACTGCGGTGCGAGGCGTCAGCAGTGCCCACACCTGATTTTGAGTGGTACAGAGATGACACCAGGTAAGATCTTTAGCTCACCTCTTCCCTTTTCTCCTTTTTAGTCCACTCCATAGAGGATCCTTAGAGAATCACCTACCATCCTCCCCAACTCTTCTCCTCAGCCGAATTACTTTTCACAAACCATATAAGTCTGGATGGTCCCACCAGACTTGGCCGAGCCAGCATGATCAGGGCTGTGAAAGGCAATCCCTCTCTGCGCTGGGAAAGCTGAAGGAAGTGCAGAGGATGGAGCTCTTGCCTTTAAGTCACTTAAGCACCAATACACAATTAGGACATCAATGGTGCTTTCTTCCTGATGATGTTCATACATTAAATAGCCCATGATACAGACACAAAAATAGGCAGTGTTGATCTCCAAGAAGGTAATACCACTCTAGGTACCTTCATCTAGGAGAAGGAGCTGCTGACACATAAGATTCCCCCTATCTGCATGACCTGAGCCAGCCAGATTTGTGTAGGAGAGAAAAGTAGAAGAGAAAAGGGATCTGTTCCTTCTACCTTAGCATCTACCTGGTATTAAGAAGGTTGTGTTAGTATCCTAGTTTTCAACCTGACCCATGTGCAGAGGCTCAAGTGTGGCTCAGCTTTGGTATATGCACATACTGGAAAACATGAATTCGTGTATTTCACTAAAAACCCCTTGTTCAGCTGGCCAGGGTGCATTCATTTCCAAGTGCTAGTCAGAGCTGAGTAAAGGCTTCCTCCCTTTCCCTCAGCTTTTCTTGCTTCTCCACTGCTTTACTGGTGGCATTTCACCCCACTGTGTTCCTTCTTCTTTTCATTCCCTCCTCCTGCTGTCTATCCATGCCTTCTTTGGTCTCTTCTTGTGTCTCCTTCCTGCTTCCCTCCACTCTCACCTGCCAGCTGGGCTGAATGGCTTTGGTTTACTGCCTGCCAGGCAGTGATTTCCTTCCCAATACACAACTGCTGTTGCACTACACACCTCTTCTCCTCTCTTCCCAGGATAAACAGCGCCAACGGTCTGGAGATAAAGAGCACAGGGACCCAGTCTCTGCTGATGGTGGCCAACGTCACTGAAGAACACTACGGGAACTACACCTGCGTGGCTGCCAACAAGCTGGGAGTCACAAATGCCAGCCTATACCTTTACAGTAAGTATGGGAGGAGGTGATGGGAGGTCCAGATCGCTCTCACAAAGACCAGCCTATGTAGGAAGCACATGCTGACCAAAACTCTGGAAAGCATCCACTTGCCAAGCCCACCCCCTTAAACCTCCAGCCATGAACTGGCTTTCAGCACTCTGCTTCAGATGCTGACATGTTCATACTTGCTGTGAAACACAAACACAGCCAAATTAAAAGGTTTACAGTCAAGTCGTTTGATTGACTTTCTTTGCTGAAGTCAGATTTTGTTAAAATAATAAAAACGTGTTTGTTTTAAAGCTGGAAACAAAAAGCCCTTTAGAATGACAGCCCCTTTAATAAGGACACGGAAGGCCAGGGCTCGGAGGGTCCATGACAGCTGAGAAATGACAAGTAATTCAGAGAGATGGAGAGAACTAGCCACTGAGCCTGAGGAGAACAAGAGAGAGTAAAGAAAAAGAGAAATGAGTTTGAGAATGGAAGGGAAAGAAGTGGGAAAGTCAGAATGATTTAAAGGGGCATATCATAGGGAACATGGGGGAAAAGGTAATCAGCAGATGAAATATGGAATAAAATTCCTTGGATCTCATTCTGTTACCTTTCAGTTACTGAGTTTGTCATAGTAAGTGTAAACAGACGGAAGTTGGGACTGGACCAAATTCTACAGCAGAGTTACCTGCTGGTTCTGAATTTCGCAGCTGATTCAAACCTGACCCTAAACAGAGGCTGTGACCCTCACCTACCACCCACGCACACATACAAATTGTGGAAGGTCCTGATTCCAGGTCCAACACTTAGGCTTGACTGGGACGACATGTTGTTATTGCCACCAGAAACAGGCTGCAGCAGAATGGCTCACTCACATGAATGGACACATAGATGCAAAAGTGACTTAGGGCTGTATTCCTCTGACAGTCTCAAATTGAACTGAAACACTTAGGCCATGACCTGCATGTCCTCTTAAACAGAAGGAAAAAAAAGCTGTGTAAAGCAGTCTTAGATTGGGACACAATTTAGTCTAGTTTCTGCTGTGTGTGGTCAGATTAATCAAACCATCAGAAAAACAATGTTTTGGTTTGGTTAGTTTTTAACAGATGTTGTGTTAAAAAGATAAATCCATTGGCATTCTTTGTTTACCACCTCTGGATTTATTTCATGGCAGTTTGAATTTTTGCAAAATTTAGTGTATTCTGTGGAAGTTTTTTTTCTAAAGAACAGATATTATCATAAAAGAACATATATTTGATTTCCTGTAGCATTGCAGCACACAAAGCAAATTTCTACTATGAAATTCTTTTCACCCTGGTCTTGTGACTATCATGAGATTCAAATAAAATCCTCAGGCAGCAATCCGGAACACAATTTTCAAATACTCCAGATTTGTTCTTGCTGATATTAATATAATGCTAAGTTTAGAATCCATTATTTGTGGGTGAATTCTAAATTTGGCCCTCTCTGTTGGTTCCTGTTACACAGATGAGCTGAAATGCTTCACTGAAACGAAATATAAGATGAAATTCAATAATGTATATATGCACACATGATTTTAGCTGGAGGGCTGGTTTTGCTAGAAAAGCATTTTGCATGACTTCAGAACTTCACCTCAAAGGATCTCAAAGGATTTGCTAGCAATTAATATTTTAACATCACCAGTTATTTAGAAATGGGTGAGTGTTACTAGCACCATTTTGCAGTAGGAGATTAAGATACAGAGTGAAGAAGTTGTTTACCCATGGTTGTAAAATGAGTGGCAGAACCTGTAACAGACCCAGGGACATCCTGCAAAGTGGCTGTTAACTATTGCAGGGGGAAATGTGGCGGCTATTAAAGATGGCTCACAGCAGTGAGGGTCCTATTTTAGCCTCATTTTGATGTGTACGAAGAAAACTTTCCTCCTTTTAGTTTGTTGGATTTTGTTTATCATTCTTACCTTAGAAATTCAAGGCCTATTTATGCTGGAAAGTACTAGAGAACTTCACAAGAGCCAGAAGAATAGAGGCGCAGGAGCTGAGAGAGATCTGATGATTTTCAGTGGAGTGTTTCTAACTTTTATTTTTGTTGCTTAGTTAATCCCTGCTTCTTCAGTGTGCAGTTGCTTCATATTGTTTCAGTAAATCTCTGTTCTCCTTCTAGTTAGTGTGTAAAAGAGAAAGAGAGAGAAAAAAAAAAAAGAAATCCAGGCATACTGCAGCTGGTATTTCTAAGGTTAATAAATCAGGGGGGAAATGAGTGAAGGGAATCCAGCCTCCTAAAGTTAAAGAAAACAGCTAAAAAAACCTACAAGCCCAGATGAAAAAAATGCTGTAGTGATCACACAGTAGCTGAAATAACAGGTAATGTACACTCCAGCCACACACCCAGGCAGAAAAATAAAGCAGTGCCAAGTTTTTGCAAGGTACAGAAGATACTCAAATACTTGGGAGTGTTTTTCATCCCTAGAATCAGAGATTTTATTTCTTCTTTAAATAGAGAACAAGCTCACTGTAGGGCAGCATCGCACTAGGGAGGGAGATAACAGCGATGGTTCCTCAGTGTCCCATTGCAGCACAAAAAATGAATGGCAGCCAGGAGTGAGGAAACAAACAGAGAGTTAATAATGAGGTACTGGCAGCTTTGCCTGAGGTGGAGGGCAGAAGGGGAGCTAGCAAAATGATGTGAAAGAACAGTTTAGCAATAGAGAAAAATGGGTGACTACCATTCCGGGAAATCTCAGCTAGCATTGAAAAGCTCTGGGAGAGACTGAGTGCCTTAGATGTCTATGCCATAGACAGAAGACGCATTAAAATACAAAAGCAGCTCCCTTGAGCTGTATGAATAGATAGCTAGTGATCTTCCTTAAAAGACGTAGCAGCAGGATTGCCTGCTCTAAGTGGAGAGATTTATACCCCTCACTTCTGGAGACTGAGTTTACAACAACATAAAAATGGCCATACCAAAGGTCTGTCTTACCCAGGAACCTATCTCCAACAGCAATAGGGAATATGTTTGCAGGTACAGTTTGGTGATACAACTGATCTAATAGCTTGCTGCCATCCCTTCCTCTCCACTCGTTTTGCTCACCACCACAGACTTAAAATACTGTGACATGTAAGAAGGGGGCAGTATTGCAGATTTCTGTGGCAGAGCAGCGAAGCCAGGCCTGCCATCACAGAGCAACAGAGGTGAAAAGTAGTGCCACAACTGAAGGGAAAGTAGTTTTTTCCTAAGTGTATTAGGAGGGAGGGAAATGTGTTTTCCCTTCATTCCACTTAGCTGACAGAGTGCTATGAAAAGCATTATGAGTAAAAGTCATAATTTGTATCTTACCACATGCCACACAAAAGTGTAAATATGTGCATACATATATTGTATGCATATCTACTATACAAACATATAGATACATAGGTTTACATGTACTTGAGTATGTACTCATACATATGCACCTATGTGATGTATAAGCAAGTGCACATGCCCCCACAGGCACACAGAAGATGGCGCAGCACCTGGTGTGTTCTAGCAAGGCAGAGAAAGTAAATGAAAGCTCTTCCAAATGAGTTGACTGCTGCCTCCTGCAGAGCTAGCCCATCCCAGAGGACAGACCAGGAGAAAACAGGGTGGTGGTGCTGCGCATCCTTATGCACTCCCGCTGGCTAACTTGTCTCAGTTATGGGAGAACACCACCTCAGCAGGTCTCCTGCCGCATCCTCTGCACCCTTCGGGGAGTAAAGCAACACAGGTGATGCTGCAGCTGGCAAAGCCCATGCTAATTAGAAGCAGCAGGAGACCGAATCCCACCCCTGCCTCCTCGAGGGTCTTCAGGCAGAGCTATCATTTCAGTCCAGCAGTTTTGGTCCCAGCAAGAGGCATGTTCCTAAGAAGAGCTGGCGCTTGCCTGTAACTTGTCATTATTTGTTTGCACCCCAGCACAAGTGCTGGCTGTGTGCACACGCTTACACCCCTTCTCCTATATCTCTGCCCACACGCTATTGCACCTAAGCATTTTCTTATGGTGGTTCCTGCTAAGGTTTGGAGCGTAACTGTGGCCATAATCTCTCTTAGTGGCTCTTAGTGCAAACCCTGTGTTTTCCCAGGGTCTGGCAATAACAGGGAGACTCAGGAGAGGAGGAAAGTGGTTAGGGCGACAGCCAGGTAGGGCAAAGCTGAGACACTGCTTGTGAGCCAGTATGGAGTGATAAAGGCAGCATGCAGCAGGCGAGAGGAACAGAGGTAGAGTCCTTGAATAGAAAGCAGCATGATAATGAGGCCGTAGTGCTTTGCTTTAACTGCTTATGCTGTGCAACCTGCAGCCCGCTGTGCAGGAAGAAGGTAAAGGGGAGTTGAGTTATTTAACCAAACTAAATAACAAGGAAGTCATGTCAGCACAACAGCCTGCTTTCGCAGAACAATAGTCCCCTGTTGCTACATAAACACCAAGATGCAGGCTAGCTGTGTATTCTCCAGGAAATAGACAATCTTCCCTGTGCCTGCTGTGAATTCAAACAGCTCCATTACCACCATGAGGGCAGGAGATCCACCAGTGTCAGGAGGATGAGCCTGACCTGCTACATCCTCCTGGGCTCCAGTGAATCAGGAACTAGCTCCTTGCACTAAGGGTGCTGTATAGAGGGCATTGGCCTCCAAATAGCTGAGCCTGGGTTGATCAGAGAGTAATAGTGGACTACCAGTGTATCCTGCCAAGCTCTTTGTCCATCAACACTGATCTTTGCACCATCCTCACAGGTAAGCCAGCAGACAACTCAACAGCTAAATGTCTGCCTTCCAGTCAGTCCCTGAGTAGGAACTTGTCTCAGTCAGTACGAGGCATCCAGCAAGCTCTGAAGGTAATGGAGACCCAGTGATCAAACTCAGGCCTGGGAGGTTTGTATTCTTGTCTCTGCTCCTGAGGGGCTCGTATTCTTGGTTCTGCTCCTGGCTCTGCCAACAGTTCAACATTTGACCTTGGGCAAATTGTTTCCTTGCTCTGTGCATCAACAGCACAATCTCTAAAATGGGTTTAACGCTACCGTTAGCCTCAGACTGAGGTCTCTGACACTGGTTCCCCTCAGTGTCTGTGCAACTCTTTGAGATCCTTGTGTGGAAGAAGCAAAGCGTGAAGCTAGCAGGGATGTATAACAAAGTCCTGCTGTGACGTATAACAAGGACGCATTGTAAAAACCTTGTAACCAAAACAGCAAGCTCTGCGTACAACTAGAGGCTGATGAGTCTGCAAAAACTCTGTTCCCATCAGAACACAAAGGCTTAAAAGAAACAGAGTGCCCTTGAGGATTCGCCAGGGTGACTGCTCCCATGCTCAGAACCTCAGGGGACCTGTCACTGGCAAGAAATCCATTTGGGGAGGTTCTGGGGAGGCAGCATCTACCCGTGGAGGACTCCCACAACTCACCTCTGTGCCAAGACTAGCTTCCAGCCAGAGGTGCAGCTAAGAGGAGCTGTAGTGTGATAACATGAGCGATCTTGAAAGTCAGTGGAGAGATGTGGCCCATCAACTCCAATTACCTTCACTGCAGGTGCTTAATCCCTCTTGCTGTGTGGATATTATTTGTTTAGTTTTTTCAAATGACTTCTCTCTGACTCCCAATCCCAGGGGATGTTGATGTGTATTAGGTGTGTTGCTAGTAAAATGCTCTATATATGAAACCTACTCTAGTTCATCTAATTTGGGGATGGACAACTCTATCAGGTTTGTATCTGCTGCTTGCTTAGTGTGAAAAGTAGCTTGTCCTTTTCTCCTGCATGTTGCTTATTGTTTTTTTTCCCCCCTTAGAACGAGTTTTACCCACACTCCCCAATCCTTTTCCAGGTCAGTATATGTTTTATGTTGAAGTAGCTCTTTAGCTGGGTCATTCTCCATCATCCTGATAAATGCTTAGAACTAGGGATGGGTAAAATGGTTCAGAAATGCAGGAAAATAAAGGCTTTCTTTTCTCGTCTACATGTCATTTGGCCCCTTCTGCTCACCTTCTTCGTCCTACTCCTTTCCCCCTCCCTTTTCAAAAAACCAATCAACTAAACAGCAACAACCTTTAGCCAAGCTTTGAGCCATGACATTGTGTGCTCACCCAGGTCTGGACAGTTTTCAGTGATGTTCAATTTGTCTGCAGGCCTATTCCTAATATATATTCCAGTCCTAAGCTGTCTTTGCCCACACGTTCTGATTTGGATCAAAAGCATAAGCAGACCTAAAATTTTGCAGAGATGGTAAAAGGGACAAATGAGAAGCTAAGCATTAAATGGCTGCCAGGAGGGTTTTTTCAGTCTAGTTGTGTAAACTATTCAAGGTGCAAGGTGAAACACTTTGTTTTCTTATTCCTCTGTCACACACCCCAAGTCTGCCAGTTCACCTAGTGCTGCATTTTGAGGCAGAGGTGCACAGTGAGGTGCTACTGTCTGCTTTATTCTAAGGGAAAAAGGTATGAAGGCAAAACAGGGTCTGTGTGTTTTTCCTGTCTCTGTGCTGCCCAAGCATGCTGCAGGCCCAGGCAGCATGGCCCTGACATCCACACGAGACCTCGGGTTTGGATATGACCTTGAGATTCTGAAAAAGCACAGAAACTGGACACTTCCAGAAAGCAGGCTACAGCGTTTGAAAGCAGTGTTTGAAACCAAATCAACAATGAGGCAACAAGTCCCGCTATTCACCTAAGAAGTCTTGGCCTAGGGCTCCTTAGTATCTTTGTTTTACCACCATATGATGAAGGTGCACTCAGCTCATGGGATGTTCAGAGACCTAAATAGTTAATGTCTGTGCAGAGCTTTGGGGCAGAGTGTTATTAGGAACCCATGTTGTTTTGCAACAGGGCACCTGCCCAAGTAAAGCACCTGCAGGTACTCCCATGAAAAAAACAATAAATGCCGGGTGTTACACCAGCTCCCTTTAACTACTCTGCCGGTTTCAAATCGAGCTCTGCTCTTGGCATCTTATTCAGGCTCAGGATGTAGTCACAATTGCCTATTTAAAAGGCAAATCCACAAATACAATTAAAGAAAAGTACCTACAAAAAAAGGAGGGGGGAGGGAGAAATCAAGCTACCATTAAAATTAAATCCCAGAGAGTGATTTGTAAATAACATTCAAGGAGCTGAGAAAAGAAGTAAAGTAGGCCATTGGGAACCTAGTGTGGAAAAATAAATCCAATTAAACACCATTATCGTATGTATTGCAAACGAAACTAGTGCTTGGATATGAAATTAAAGTTGCTGAGGCTGTTTGGGATGTAAGGTTTTTGAGGAGTTTTCCAATTTTGGGTGTTCTTTTTTAAGCAGAATTTTCAATGACAAATATTTTTATCTGATGGAAAACCCAGGGCTCTTTCTTTTTATGATTGTTTTTATTATATATCCTTAAATTTCACAGGCAGGCAGTGTTAATTTTTTTTCATAGCTAGCCCTGTTTACAGCTGGGTTTGAATTAGTACCCCATTAAGCTAAATGATAAAGCAAAAACTGAAGTGAGCAAGGCAAGGATTTCCATAGCAAATACCCCTCCTAATCAAGCTGCCAAGGCCACCCTGCATAGCTTTAGTCAACCTTTTAAAACACTTCCCCCTCTGTCTTTGAAGTTGTTATTTTTTTTCCTTTTACTGCTCCCCGGTGTCCTGAGACCATCTTGGTGTGACATCACTTTAGTGAGGAGTCTCTAGGACCTTGTGGTGCCAAGTGCTGGGATATCTCCAGTGACCCAGGACACACAAAGAGGATTTTGCAGAAGCAGAGTTTAAATACTCTGGACTTCATTTATTTTCTGAAAGTCCCTACCAGCCTCTCCAATGTGGGCGTTTGGCAGAGATATTGGCACTTATCTCAACATTTGCTTTTACTTTGCTGTTCACCTTCAAAGAAACCTTGGCATAAAAATTTCTTTCTCACTATGAGTTGATGTTCTGAGATGCAGTCTTTAGCTCTCAAATAAGCGTCTCCTCAATAGCCAAAATCACAGCCTCCTCCCTCTATTTCCCTCAATTTTCATTTCTCTAAAGCCTTTCTAACACTTCCCCGCCCTGTGGGGTTTTGAGCATTAATTTAAAAGGAAGGTGTTTTGAGATGAAGAGCACTATAGTCATGCTAGGCATTGCTATCATTAGCTAGCTGCTGTGGAAACATCTTGCTTTCAGGCAGGATGGAGACTCAGAAGCAGCCCATTCAGCTAAACACATTGGACTTTAATTTGATGACTTTGTTTCTTAAAAGGCTAGTGGAGCCAAACTGATTCATCTCTCAATACAATTGTCCCTGGTAGATTTTCCACCCCTTCTGATTTTATTGCCAGGCACTCACCAATGGCCTGAAATATCTTCTGGGATGATGCCACATCATCACATATTCCTGTCTGCATTGTGACATCAGGTTATAATGGGATGACACAAGACCTGACTGCCACAAAGGAGAGCTTACTGCATCATCAGGTGGCTTTGCAAAATAATTTTCTTCTGGAAAAGGAGAATTTGCTCATTCCACACTATACGTGCCAACAGCATGGCACGTGAGATCATTGTTGAACCTCAAATGGCTCTGTCACAATTGCAGTGATAGCTCCATCTTTGTCCTCCAGTGTCCCTTCCCCTCAGCCCTTTGAACACAGACTCCCTCCCTTGTGATTGTGACCTAGTGTCCACATCAGAATGGCTTAGCTGGACCAATGGGCTTAAAAACCCACAAGTCTTCTCAGGAGACTTGTGATAAGGGCTTACCACAGATTAACCAGAGCCTTTCTCAGCATGGTTATCTTGAATGCCCTGGGACCCCTGCAAGGGAGATGCACTGTTTCTCAGAGAGCAGCACGTCCAGAACCTGTCTGTGGGCCATCAAGCGTGCCAGTCCTTGGGACCTGATCAGGAGTCCAGTCATGAATCAATAGGGTGGCAAAAGATTTATAGCAATAGCCTGTTAGTAACTGGAGGAGGGAGAGGGAAAAGGAGAATGAGCAGTCCTGTCTTTCTGCCAAAATGCGCTCTGATCGGAGAATGACCCTGTGTGGCTGTAGCTTGTAGCTAGTCTCCATTTAGCTGTAGCCAATGTAGCCTGTACTGTCACTAATGCCTTCAACAGGTGGGTGGGAGCTGGGGGGAGAAAGAGATGTTCATTTGAGTCTCATGACCGGAGTGGGAAACAGAGAGCATCTTTTTTTCTAATACTCTGCCAGTCCTCTTCCCTCCCTGTGGAGGTCCTAGCTGTGGAGAAGAGAGCTCATCTGCTGCAGTGGTCACCTCTACCCATCCCTGCTGCCGTTTCACTTTCTCTAGAGCATGGCCCTGTCAGTCCTGCTGTGCGGGCAGATCTTGTGTCAGTGGGGTCTGCTTTGGCGAAAGGATGAGCATCTGAATATTTTGAAGCTAAGGAGAGATGCATGGGGGAATACATCTGAGAGTACAGACTGTAAAGGGTTAACATATTACGGGGGTTTGCTGACTAGGCACTGGTGTGGGACCAGTCCACAGAAACCAGTTCTCCCAGTATGGCATGGCCAACTAAAGACCCCATCCATCTCTGGAGTCCTCTTCATCCAGGTCACTGGGTGCTCTCTCAGCTGGGCTCCAAGAAGGGCCCAGTGAAAATTAGTTGTCAGAGCTGGGGAAACCATACCATAAACAGGCCAAAACAGCCAGTCTTGTCCTATCATGATCCTGACATAGAAACTACCATCAGAGGAAAATGATGGCCATCAGGACGAAGTGCAGGAGGGCATGTTTGGAGCCAAGGGCATGTCTGGTATTTCCATAAATTCTGAGGTATTCAGAGTCCATAGTTTAGCTGTACTCACCACTCTGCAGTGATATGTGCCTGACTGCTTGGAGCACGCCTCTCTCTTCCCTGAAAGTTGGCTGAGCCTCGAACATCAGCACATGATGATGCCCATGACTCCAGGTGGGAAGCAGAACTCATGGCTCTCCTTGGTCCTCGCTGGTGGTATCCGGCCAAATTTTCCAAAGAGCTCATTCTCCATTTGGTGAGTGGAGAAGGGGGTAGCTCTGCAGGGTGGATGCTCAGGCAGTCCAAGCTTCTCTTGTCGCTTGAGTTCAACATCCATCCCTGCCACATCTGCAGGCTGGGACTGCATTGGGTGCTAAGCCTAGAGGGTTTTCAGGCCAAGGGAACAGGAAGGACAAGACAGGGTGAAGGAAGAAGGGCAACGTCGTATTAATTGCTTCCTGCTGTTTCATAGGTACCAAGCAAGGGGTGGCATTGTATCTTTTTTTGACCACATGGTTAAAAGTGAATAAAATCAAAGTCAGAGGTGATGATGGTGTCTTTGAAAAGGGGAAGTAGGGATTAAGCTGGAAAAAACATCTTAGGGAAAAGAGAAATGCTGACAATTATTTCTGCTACAGCTACTAGCATTGCTTGATGGATTTTTCTGGATAGCAACAGACAGATTCTGTTTGCTGAGATTGCTTAAAACAAATAAAAACCAGTCTGCTTCTTCCTCCCCCCAAAAAGCATAAAGAAAAGAAACCAGCTTTCTTAAAGAAAGAAGAGAGACACAAGGGGAAAGAAAGAGAAATAGCTTTATTGCTTGATCTGTTTCTGTACTTTTTGTTCATTAATTTTAATTTAGATTGATTTATTCCAAAATGAGCCCTGGGTTGCATATATTTGCATAACCCTCTCCAGTAGCAATGCTGTGGAGAATCCAGCAAGTGAGGGAGAGCAGCAGCAGAGGGTAGGAACTGAGACTGGAAGTCCCAGAAAGATACTCCTCTGAGCTGAGCTCTTGCATTGGGATAGGGAAGGCATTTCAAGGTCTGTTTAGTCACAGGTGTGGCTTTGCATGCACGCAGAACAGCCCTGCAGAACAGCCCTGCAAAACTGAGGTCACGGCACAGCAGTCAGGTGGGAGAGTGGAGGTTGGGCAAAACCAGTGGGGAAGAAAACACAACTGTGCTGCAGAGATTAGAAACAAACCCATGGAAAAGCAACTGCCGTGGAAAATCAGTTGTCCAGTAGGGACAGTGATAGTGTCAGTGGTGTAGCATGGACAGATTACCCTGCAGAGCAGAGCTTGGGCAGGCTATAGCCCTCCTGAGACAGATATCCTCAGCTCGGAGGATATTCGTAGCCTGATGCCATCTATATGTTAGATGAGTTTCTGAAACCATCAACTGAACCTTCCTCCTTAGAGATGATGAAGGCAACTTATACCCACTGCACAGCAAGTGTACCTAAATCCTTGCTCTCTTCCTCTCTGTAATTCTCATGTTGAGCTGCCAGCCCAGCTGACTGGAACCAAAGTGCAGAGGGCAGCGAGGAGGAGGATGAAGAACAGCCACTGTTCTCCTGATTTAATCCTTAAGCACACAAAAAATTCCTCCCACCCCTGAGAGAAAATGACCAAAGATTAATTCCCACCTTCACCCTCCTCCTCACCCTTCCTTTTCCAGTGTAAACCACTCAAGAATTTGTCTAACAAATTGGCCTCCCCTCTGGTTATTGTCCCAAGTGAACAGTCTCTCCATTCACTAACCCATGACGGTAAGTCGGTTTGGGAAGCGGCAGGTTTATCTTCCCAGCTCAGGCACCGCACCGGGCCCACTTGTGAACCGGTTGCCATTCAGTGTCTGCTCTGCTGTTGATAAAGCACATTACACATGGCTGGGCTTGCATGATTAATACAGCTGTCTAAGCGCTCTCTCTAAAAACAAAAACAACCGGGAGAAGGGGGGTGTGGGATTTGGGAGGGAGGGGGTGCACAGGGGAAAAACCAACCATTCTGAAGAAATCAGGCTTGCAGAAAAAGCAGAGTGCACCTGGCAGTCCTCCCTCCCGTGGGCAACCAGGTCTGTCAGCAGAGCTCCCCTCCAACAGGGAGAGGCAAGGTGAGCAAAGGAGAAATGCACTTAGGCCTTACCCACCATCACCTGCATGTCCCTCTGTGGTCTGGGGAATGAGTGCATGGACAGGAGAAAGGGGCGAGGCTGTGGAGAAGGATGTGCAATAACCAGCATAAGTTTCAGTGAGGTCTGGCCAGGCAGTCTCTACGGTAGGTATCGCAGATATATGCATGCGCAGTGATGGACGAGTGCACTCCTGAGCCAGGTCACCTTATGCACTGTACATGCACATCCCATGCTTGGAGGCACATCCCACAGCCACTGAGCAATTTCCACGCACCCTAGAACATCTAAAGGATGAACTGAAGTGGCTACAGGCATCTTTTCCATTGTCACAACTCATCCAGCTGAAGGCCAGTTTGGCTCTGCCTGTGCAAGCTGTAGTAACTTTCTCTTTTTAATTAGTGGTCTGGGAATGGGCTATGGGAAGCTACTGTGGCTTTCTGCCCCAGCTTTCCCTGTGCCCGGGGCATTATATCAAGAATTGCACTGTTAGGGCATTAAGGTGACCAGGCATCTCACTCTGGAATTGGACATACACATTCACACATCCGTACTTGGATAAGAACTGCAGGTGGCACAAAGCAACACTTATTTAAACCACATGCTTTAGAGATGTATACCAGTCTGTGGGCCCGCTGGCACCATGTTGCATTTGCTATCAGAGAAGGATAGGATGGGCAGAGGCAGCGATACAACTGGATTTCAGTACCGGAGGAACCTCTAGCAAGCTAGTCACGCTCCACCCTGATTTAGTTCTACTTCAGTCTCCCAGGCACCCCTCAGCATGTCCAGCGCTCTTCATTTCTGCTCACAGCCACTCAAGTCTTTCTCATGCCAAATATCTAGCAAAACTTGTGCAAAACCATAGCAGGGATGAAGTGAGTAAACAGACAGACATAAAGCTGATGAAAATATTAATTTTTCAAGAAGTTCCAGAGCTTCTGATTAGCAAAGCTGCTTCCTAGGGCTGTGTGTGCTCTGGGTGAGGAGGGCTATGCTGTTTGTTTCATATTGAGACAGCAGACCGTGTACTCGTGTCACCTTTGGTCTGCTGTGCCATGCACATGTGCTTGAGAAGTGCAAACGCAAGGGATTGCTGTATTCTAGGAATGTGGAAAGCAGAGAAAGCTCAGACTTTCCCTGTGATGGACCCTGGAAAAGTCTGTGATATGCTTTTTTTTGTTTGTTTTTTTGCTTGTAGGATGAGAGTATTCAATGAATTGTTTGAAGAGAAAGCAGTTTTAAGTAACTGATTTTGCATCAGTAGTTTGCCAAGTCTTGTTTTAGAAAAAAAAATGTCTTCCAGCTGCTAGTGGAATAGAAAGGGTGGGAGAACTATTTTTCAGCTATGAGAAAACCTTGGAATTTTTTGATATCTACAGGACAGATCTGGTGATAAAAGACCTGTATAACCTTGCAATGTAGGTGGTCTTCTACTCACCACCAGCCTCACTGGTCAGGATAACAGTTCAGTTCTAGACAAGGAGTACTGTAAACCAGCTCCAGGATAAATGGTGTAAGCAGCCAGCTCTTGAACGCCACGACCTTCTCAGAAAGGCACTGAGAAATACAATTTCAGGGGTATTCTTTAGACCTCAGGGAAGGATGGGTGCACTGCATTACAGAATGAATCTTCACCAAGACATGAGGTATGATAGATGAGTACTTAGTACACCATGAGTGAGCTCCAAAACATGGGGAAGAACTGTTCAGTGCTGAAAAAGCATGAGCAAATTCTGAAATACATTAAACCGTGTGCTAAGATTGATGGACACCAGAGACATTTCCTTAATCTTGTTGGAGAGTTGCTGGAGGGCATCCTTCTGAGTTTACACAGTGGTACTTCCAGGCTCTAGAAAAGCCAGCCTATTGTCTCTGCAGTCACTGTCAAGTTTTAATTACAGGAGCAGAACCAGTAGTGAGAATGGGGTACAAGCAGGTAATGAACAAAATAGTTTCAACATTAAGAACAGGGAGTGAAAAATTGTGTCTTCTTCTCAAAGGAGAGAAGGGGGGACACAGGAAAGTAGTAAGAAAGAAGCCCCAAATGAACCCTAGTAAGTAGAAGCTGCTAATCCCTAAAGCCTCAGAGTAGAGTGCAAAGCCCTGGAAGAAAGAAATTAATAACTTTGAAAGTATGACCTTGAAAATGGAATTAACAGTATTCCTCCCTTTTAAGCCTTCATGATAATAAAGATTTCATCTTCTGAAGCCCTGGCAAGAGAGTCAACAGACTAGAAAAATTACTTCCTGCAGAGGAACTGTCAAGTGCAAAACCTAAGACCCCTGCAGGCCCCAGGGAGTGAGATGACAGAGAGAGAGACCTGTACGGTGCACATCCTCTTTCCTTTGCACCTTCTCCTTCAGAGGTCTGGGTTGTTTGGTTTTTGGTTTTTGTTTGTTTGGTTTTTTTGTCCTTCCTTACTCATTTTTGATCCTCCTCTTTGCTCAAGAAGCAGGACTCCAGCCTTCACTGTAAGTAGAGTCAGCCTATCAAAAGCAGGAAGCCCAGAGCCGCTCAGGCTGGAGAGCACTTGGAAGAAGAGCAGGCCAGCTCTACTCGGTTTGCAATCACTCCTTCCTTCCCATCACAGACTAGTCCTTCTAACCTGCCCCATGTCTCCTCCTGGCCTCACTTCCATGCAGAAACTCATTGGGGCTCACTGTCCTCTTACACCAGGTTTTACCTCGCATTATTTGACAGAATCCCAAGGGCAGATTCCCCAAGCAAATAAGGACCCTGCAGCTCTCTGATACCCTTTGAAACTTCTCTGTGGGCTCTTCTTCATCAGCACTGCAGATCTTTTAAACCCTGGAGTCCTGTTAATGTAAAGAAGAGAAAAACTGACACTTGCTGTCTCTTTTTCTATCTCCATTTTGCTTTACTCAGGTGATGGAACCCAGGACACAGGAGAATATTGTAGATTGGCAAATGTGGGTGTGAAATGTATTGATGTGTGGATGACTTTTTCCCTTTGGGTGTGGGCCAGTAATACATCTGCTTTCTGCTTACATCTCAAATGACCCTTTTTAAAGGTCTGTTTTAGGAATCTTGAAAGGCATAGGTTCAATTTCTGCTGGTGGTGATCATGTTGCTCACAGAATTTGGAGACATGCCTCTGGGCAACCAAGAGCGCTTGTGGATTTGCTTAAAAGTCTGACCTAGTTTGCATGTTCAGCAAGGATTACATGGCATGGCACAGCCTCTATCCCACTCTTTTAGCGGCCCTTTCAGGGGTGCTGTCGGTGTTGCAAATGGGAGCTGGAGGGAGTGAGGGGAGAGGAGGAAGAATAGCATTCTGGAGGAAGTAAGAATGGGCTAGAAACTTCACCACCACTCCCTGCAACCTCTGCTTCTTGCTGCTGTAGTGGGTAGATATCTTGCTTTTGGTGGGGATGACCAACCAGAAGATCAGATCAGATCTGCCCCCCATCCCCACCATCTCCAGCAGTTTTACCCAGAATACTGCGTAGTGGTTGTGGAGAGATGCAGACCGACAGGGATCAGGTTCTCTGCCACAAAAACATGGCTACATTGAGCTGCCTCAGGCAAAAGTGGCTCAGAGCACGCAGAGCTGGCACCCTTTCCTTAGCATGGCCCCAAGGGAGCATTGCTGTGCAGGATTCCAGGGTGGGAAACGGCCTGTTAGAGAGTAGTGTAGGGGAAAGGGACCTGGGGGTCCTGGTGGACAGCAGGATGACCATGAGCCAGCACTGTGCCCTTGTGGCCAGGAAGGCCAATGGCATCCTGGGGTGTATTAGAAGGGGAGTGGTTAGTAGGTTCTAGAGAGGTTTTCCCCTCTATTCTGCCCTGGTGAGACCGCATCTGGAATATTGTGTCCAGTTCTGGGCCCCTCAGTTCAAGAAGAACAGGGAACTGCTGGAGAGAGTCCAGTGCAGGGCAACGAAGATGGCTGAGTGGAGCATCTCCCTTACGAGGAAAGGCTGAGGGAGCTGGGTCTCTTTAGTTTGGAGGAGACTGAGGGGTGACCTTATTAATGTTTATAAATATACAAAGGGTGAGTGTCATGAGGATGGAGCCAGACTCTTCTCAGTGACAACTGATGATAGGACAAGGGGCAATGGGTGTGAACTGGAACACAGGAGGTTCCACTTAAATATGAGAAGAAACTTCTTCTCAGTGAGGGTGCCAGAACACTGGAACAGGCTGCCCAGGGGTGTTGTGGAATCTCCTTCTCTGGAGGCATTCAAAACCCGCCTGGACACATTCCTGTGTAACCTCATCGAGGTGTTCCTGCTCCGGCAGGGGGATTGGACTAGATGATCTTTCGAGGTCCCTTCCAATCCCTAGCATTCTGTGATTTCCGCAGGTGTGTGCAGCCACTAACCCTGCGTGTCGCTGCCAAGCAGCGCAGTGCCCGGCCCGGAGGCTTTGCTGAGGGTTTCAGAGACAGGCTGTCTCAACCCACCGTTGTTTGTTTTTTTTCCTTGGCCTTCGGCTGCCACCTCGCGGGGACGACGCGACTTGGCGGCAGCGGCGGCTCCTGCGGCCCCGCACGCCTGCGCAGTGGCTCCTGCCGCACGTGTGTGGCCAAGCACGGCGGGACGGAAGGGCAGCGAACGGCCCGGCGGGCAGCAGGGGTGCAAAGCGGAGCCTAGGCGGGGGGAATGTGCCAACCAAGGAGTTTGCGCAGGGGACCCTGGAGAGCGAGTGTTGTACACCCACATGCCACAGTGCTTGCAGCATCCCTTCACGTACTGCTTGTGCCTCTTGCATACCTGTTTGTTGGCATTTGAGCTTCACCTGACACCACATCCACATCTAAACAGCTCTGTAGGAATCTGCACTTTTTCTCTCGTATGTTTGACCCAACCCAGGCTGGTACTGACTCCTTGCCTTTGCATTTCTGGTACTAACTCCGTCTTCCCATGAACACCATCATTCCCCTGTACCGGCTTCTGTCCCTCCATCCCTGCTTCCCTATGCCTGATCTGAGTTTAATTTCTTCTGTTCATCCCCCCTTCTCTCAGGACCTGTTCTTGTTACCTATCCAACCAGCATGCTTATATCAGCTCCTACATTTCCACATCCGTACCTTGGCTTACACCTTCTCCTCTTGCCCCCTTCAGTGTCCTGAGCCCAGCATGCCCATATTGCCATTTCAGTTGAAGACCTTCCCTGGTATCATTTCCTGTGCTGTAGCTCTGCGTTGGTACAAGCATAAGGCTCCTCATATCGCCACAGTCCGTATTATCCCCTTCTTAAATGCCTTACCACAGTGGCTTTTTCCTATGCCTCTGACCTAATACAATCTTCCTCCCATATTTATCACCTCTTCATGTAGCAACCAACCCCACATGGGCACTATAGGTTTTGAGGGGCCAATGCCAGCCATGAGGCAGGGCGTGTACAAGCCCACCAAACAGCCTTCTGACCTTGGCCACTTCTGCCAAGATTGAGTTGCAATGCCTTGTAGCGCTATAAATTCAAGGCTTGAAGGCAGGGAGAAAAAGAGCCCTTTTATTCATCCCACAAAGGTCAGACCTCAGAAGTCTTCTCCCCTGTCAGTGATTTCTGCAGCTACCGTTGTCTCTGGAGGCTGAGCCTGTGCCATGGAGGATGCACCACTGGAGTCTCAGTGGCTTTAGGCCTTGGGAGGGCATCATACCAAGTCCTCTCACAACTAAATTGTGCTCTCTTCAGCCACCTGAGTAGCATCCACTGAGGGCTCAGTAATAACTCTACCCAGGTTTGGTGGGGAGACTTGCAGCTCTGCAATTCAGGACTTGAGCATTCAGTGGCCACCAATGTCTTGACGCTGGGTAGCTTCTTTCTTAACAGTTTCCTTGACAAAAAGCTCATCTCTGTCTTTCATACGGAGATCTGAACACACCCCAGCTAATTCTTCCCACACTGAGCAGTTTCCTTAGCCTGGCTCTCCTGTGTAGTCAGCAGAGGAGACTGCAGATCAAGGAGTGACTTGAGACAGTTTTAATTCGGCCAGTTCATGTAGCAATTAGTAAAGGGCAGCATTCCAGGCTTTCTGTTAATGCCAGAGTCCTAAAGTCATAGGAGAACACAACACCCAAATCTAATGTATGGCTTTAGTATCACTGCTGGCAGCTGATTGCTACTGTGCTCCTTAGAAGTTTGGGGAGGTTGTGGATATGGAAGTCTTTCAGCAATCCTGAAGTGACTGGACAAGTTCCTGTAAGAAAAAAAAAGTCTGTCAAGGAGTACAGCTTCTGCTGGCTCAGGATGACTCCAAAGCACCTGAATCAGACTGATATGGTATCAACCTGGCCATGTGCTCCCAGCTGGCCCCCCACTCAGTACCCACAGGGAACAGGACTGAGGGTTAGACAAGACCCTTCAACTGACCCAGTACAGTTGGTTTTGTGATATGCTCCTTTTGGATGCAGACTGTTTTTGGGGAAGAGCGCAGCTCTTGGCTTTGCAATCTTACCATGGTTTGCTGTGAACATAGCACCCTGCTCTTCCTCTCTTTCTCCACCATCTCACCCAAGCCTCACCACCTTTCTTACTCTGTCTTTTCCTACACCTTTCACAGAAGTAGGAGCACTTCATGAGCCATCACACACACATGCAAAAAAAAAAAAAAAAGGCATTACAGCTGTACAATGCAAACTAGCACATATACCAATGTCCTCTATAGCGAAACATGGGCTAATGTAGCTTGCAGACCTCCGGGGAGGAACAGGTGTAGCAAGCCCAGCTGTGCTGTGCTAGTGGTATGGAGAGTGGGGGAGTAAAACCTGTGAAAGGCCAGAACGCAGACCCACGGAGGTGGTCCCAGCAAAGTCATTCAAGATGCGTGAAGTTTGTGGGGACCTCCTCCCCATGGGTGTTGAAGTGAGATAGTTTTGTGTAGCTATTTACCTTTTTCTGGAAGACCTGCACTGTTCCAAGGCTCTGAGCCAAATCATCTGAGCAGAAAAATGTTCTGAGGGACCATCACTGGTTTTCTTTCTTTACAATTAAAATAGACATTTTTTTCCTTCTCAAGGCTTGGTCTTGAACACAGCAGAATTATTTTGGCTGTTGCTCTTCCACTTAAAAGAAAATAAAATCAGCCCAAGGCGGACACCCAGCATGGGTTCACCCCACCTGCCCCATTGATGCTTGTAAAGTGCTATGCAAACAGGACCTTATTATGGGAAAGGTCAGGCAGCCTTAGTAGCAGCAGGTGCCACTGGCTCTGCATAGAATGCTGGCAAAGCTCTCGCAGCACGGACAAAGCAGCAAACTGCTGACGGGAGTGTGAAGCAACTCTTCCACTTCGTGCTATGTGGAAGGGTTTGCCTGCAGGAGGGTCAGACACTGGGTGAAATCAGTGATGTCCCACACTGGAGCGCCCCGCTGCCCCTTCTGCATCCCCACTCAGAAGTATGGAAGTTGTCCCAGAATTGTCAGGAAAAGACCCCTGGAGCCTCTCTGTGCGAGACTAGTGCACAAGGCACTACACGCAGGTGGGCAGGAGCAGTGAGGTCATGGTGGCATGGCTCTGGTTTTCCCATGGTTACATTTAAGGACACAGCTAGGGTTACCCTGCCTTGGGAAGTGGAGTGGGATGGGGACTGTACATGGTTCCCTTCAGCCCTGAGTGAGCTGCAGGTCTCTAGATCTCAGCCAAGCCTACCTTGTGCCGTGACACCAATGCAGATCACTCAGGCTGACTGCATGTCACAGACGAAGCCTCAGAAACGTGGGGCGCAGTGTCCCATGAGGCCGTTGCATAGTTAGTCGCTGTGGCAAGGATCCACCTGCAACTGCACTGGGTATCTAGATGTCTCATTATTTGGAGAAAGGAAGGAAAGTGCATTTGTTTTGCCCTTGCCAAGTTTCAGTCTGATTTGATTAATGTGATCTGACTCGGTCAGCCGCTTGGGGTCTGGGGTCCCTTAAGGGTTTATTTGTGAAACACTGCCAGATATTCATATTGACTCATCATCATCAGAAAGCCAATTTCCTTCGCTGGCTGCACTGGAAGAAAAACCCCTACAAAGCTATTGCGTGGTCGTGAACTTCACAGCGCCGCCAAACTGCAGAGGAATTATTAGCCTGGGAGTTTAGATTGCAGAGAGAACTCCCCGAGCACAAGCTCAAAGTCACATAGGTGGGAGACTGCAGAGAAAGTGTCACTTGTTCACCAAGGACCCTTATGGCCGCTGAAAGGGTCGCTTCTTCGCTTTTAACACCAGCGAGCGCCCACTACACTCAGCGCGGCGGAGCGCTGAGCAGAGGGGCCAGGCGCGGTAACCGGAGTCCGTGCTCAGGACAAGCGGGGCAGGGGAGTGCAGCTGGGTCGCGCTGGGATTTGCTGGGGCTCTTTCTGGAGCTCCCGGGGATGCTCCCTCCCGTGGCGGCGGCGGGAGGCGCGGCCGGTACCGGGCGACTCCGCGGGGCGGCGGGGCGGCCACCAGGGGGCGGCGGAGACCGCGGCGTGGCCGCTGCTGGAGCGGGGGGCGGGGATGCCGGTGCCTGCGGGGGGGATGTACCTGCCTGTCCGTGTCATGGGGCGGCTGCCCGGGGGGTGGGGGGCAAGGGGGTTGTTTGCATGTGTGCGGCGTCGTGTGTGTGTGTGTGTGTGTGTGTGCGCGCGCACTGTGTGTGCACTGTGTTTTCGGGGGTGGGTATGGACGTCCGTACTCACTTGGGCAGGTACATACGAAGGGTCTGGAGCACAAATATTGTGAGAAGCGGCTGGGGCTGTTTAGCCTGGAGAAAAGGAGGCTGAGGGGAGACCTGATCGCTGTCTGCAACTACCTGACAGGAGGTTGTAGCATGGAAGGTGCTGGTCTCTTCTCCCAAGTAGCAAGTGATAGGATCAGAGGAAATGGCCTCAAATTGCACCAGGGAAGGTTCAGATTTGATATTGGGAAAAACTTCTTAACAGAAAGGGTTGTCAGGCATTGGAACAGGCTGCCCAGGGAAATGTTTGAGTCACCCTCCCTGGAGGTGTTTAAAAGACGTGTGGATGAGGTCCTTAGGGATGTGGTGTAGAGGTGGATTTGGCAGCGTTAGGTTAATGATTCGCAGAATCGTAGAATGTCCTGAGGGGATCATCATCATCAAGTCCAACTCCTGTCCCCCCTATGACAACCTCACAGTTCACACCATGTGTCTGAGGACGTTGTCCAGTCTCCTCTTCAATACTGTCAGACTTGGGACCATTACTATGTCCCTGGGGAGCTTTTTCCAGGACTCTGTGATCTTAAAGGTCTTTTCCAACCAAAATTATTCTATGATTCTATGTGGATGCATGCACCTGTGCGACTGGGTGAGTGTGCTTGCAGATGTGCACGGGTGGAATGGTGAATGTGCAGGTGTGTGGCGAGGTTGTGCATGTGCACATGTGGGTGTTGGGCAGCACGCACATGAAAAACGTGCTGCTGCAGGGGGGTGGTGCGCTCCCTCCAGCATGGACATTAACCCTTTGGTGTGTGGGTGCATCAGCTCCTACATCATTGGCGCACACAGTGCACAGCAGCACATACACGCACACACACATCATGCAAACACACACTGTCACAGCCAGCCAGGCCACAGCATGGCTGTTTCGAGGTGTGGCTAGGGAAGAAGACAGAAAGTAGAGAGTGAGTTGAAAACAGATACTCTTTCTAGCACAAAATCTCACTCAAAGATGAATGTTTTATTTTCTGCTAACATTTTCACTCTTTTGATTTTGCTGCAAGACCCAGAGGGTTATGTGCAGGGGCTTGCAGCAGCTTTGAGCCACACCAGGTCCCAGGGCTCCCAATCAGCTTGACACGCTGCCCGGCACCCACGCAGCTACACACAGGCAGTTGATGCAAACAACTGCTGGCATTTGCATGAGCTGTTGTGCACAAGACAATCAGGACTGCAAATGGAACAGCTTCTGTGGCCAGCCCCACCACCTCATTGGCACATGCAGGGAGCTTAGCAGGGAAACACGAGGACATATAGCTCACACCACTTTTCAGCTGTGGAAGTGGGAGTCTTGACTTGTCAAATATCCTCAAGCTTACACAAGCTCAAGCACAGCAGAAAGCTGTGTGACCCTCTCCCAAGTCCTTCATCACACTGTACCTTATGTGTCCTCTCTTATACCTAATTATTGCAGAAGCTCATGTCTTACCGTACCGTACCATACCATACCATACCATACCATACCATACCATACCATACCATACCATACCATACCATACCATACCATACCATACCATACCATACTCCTATCCCACACCACTCCCCACGCACACGAACTACATATGTATGTGTTGCACACAAGTCCATCCATGTGTTAGAAAGTATTATATTTTAGCCAAATAGTAAAAATGTGATGGTGGAAACTTTTTGTGGGCAGCACACCCCGCTTGGTGTGTTCTTGGTTGTTTGTTGGGCCAGAGGAGTCATATTCTGGGACTTCTTCACCATCAAAATGAGATGCAAATGGTCCCAAACATCCTCCCCAAAATCATTTGACCATCAAAGATGCTTTGTCTGACACACAGGTCAGCTAAGTGTAGTAGCTAAACTTGAATTTGTTCCTGAGCTCAGAGAGGGAAATAAGTTCCTGTCACCAAAAAAATAAGTGAAAAAACGGTACTGTAGGATTTGTGTGACAAGCCACAAAAGATGAGCAGGGAATAACAGAAAAAAAAGAAACCATAGATGGAATATAAATTTTCTACACAATTCAAGACATACTTATCTAATAATGAAAGAACAGCACTGAGGCACAAACAGCTGATCTAGTAAATGATGGGCTACATTAGGAAGAAATCACACAAAAGAAAGAGCTACGGAATTTCAGGGGCTCTGGGGACATCCTTCTTGGATTTGCTGCCTCTTAGCCACCAGCTGGAGTTTTAACAGCGATAGTGCTGCTGAGCAAGCTTGTGGCACCCATGCACCCTGCAGAGAGGGGCTTTTTGCCCAGTAAACTCTGCAGGTTGCGAGAGAGCACAACTGCACTTCAGTCCCACAGGGTTCTCCTGGGCAGGGGGCTGCTTTATTTGGCTCTCCCCTGTCATTAGAAATAGCTCTTCTTGGTGGTAAGCACATCTTTGTTCTTCCACAGCAGGATCAGTCCCAACACACAGACTCATCTTCATCTCCACGCTTCAGCATCTTCCTGCACCCCTTGTGCGTAAAGCACTGCATATACATACACCCTTATATATATGTAGACATACATATGCATATAGATGTATGTGTACATACATCTGTACATGCATGTGTACATATAAATGTACATATATGCATACACCTATGTGTACATATACGGGCTTTATTAATAATATATATTATATGCATTCTTATAGATACAGCGTGAATTAATGACACCACAACCATGTATGCCTCCCTTCCCCACTGTAAAGAAAAGGTTGCCAAGGCTTAGTATTGCGGGGTGAATTTAAAACAGCACTGCTGCCTTTAAAGCCGTCCAAAAAAGGGGACCCATAAATGAGGGGATGAATGAGAAGATGTCAAGAGTGTTAGCGCTTAATATTCCTGGAGCAAAGCTGCATTATTTGTTGCTGCGGCAGAGTGCTCCTCCCTGCCCCCTCTGACAGACCCCTGTGCATGCGTGCACACACGCATGCAAGTCCATTTCCCACCCTTATGAAAAATTAACCTCCCCAGCACACCCGGCGCCCTTGCCGCATAGGTGTCATGCCACAGGGCCATAAACGCAACAACGAAGCCTTCCTCTGCCCCAATTAAGAAATAAATAATTGTGGCACAGCTCCTGGGAGGGGAGGCGTCCTCTGGTTGGGTCCATGTTTTATTGATCAGACTGCTGTGATGAATCAGCCCCTGCAGAGCCGGTGTCTGGCTGCAGACAGGCACTGGCCACTGCACAGAATTACAACGAGCCCTGGAGTCCAGGGCCACCGCCTGGCAGTGGAGCCGGGAGGTGCGGGGCTGATGGCTGGGGCTGCCCCACGTGGAGGTGTGAGCCATGCCCCCATGCCAAGTGGCCAGCGGCTCCCAGCCAGAGGCACAGTGAGGGATGGGATGTGGTCAGCAGCCAGGGTTGAGCCTTCCTGCTTGCTCCAGGGCCTGTTTCTCCAGCCTGGGTGTTGCCCAGGGAGAGGCGCACACCATCAGAACGTTGGGCAGGAGAGCAGGATGCTGAGGAGCTGGGGGCAGGAGGCTGCAGCTGGCCTGGACAGAGGCTCACCTGAGTGGGAAGGTGGCTGTAGTCTGTGCAGCCCTGGCACCCTGCTGCAGGAGCAGCCCAGGGGCAAAACGTCGTGTTCCTCTGTTACCCCCATCTCACCCAGCCGCGTGTAATCTTGTCCTCTCATCTGTGTGTAATCTTGTCCTCTTTTCTCTCCCTTCTCGCACTCTGCAGGACCCGGCACAGGGAGAGTAGACAACGGCTCCATGAGTTTGGCCGTCCCACTGTGGCTGCTGGCAGCGTCCCTGCTCTGCCTACTCAGCAAATGTTAATACAAATCAGAATTAAAAATAATAATAATAATAATTAATAATTAAAAAAGAAACCCGACACGACAACAACACCACACAAAACAAACGCATTATACAGGAGACAGAGCGAAGAGAGGGGAGAGAGAAAAAAGGGGCGGGGGGAGAGAGATAGAGGACTGTTTCTTTCACAACTTTTGTGTGTTCAGGAGAGAAGAGGGGGGAGAGGAAAAATTACAGCAAAGAAGAATCAGCAACATTTAATCCGAAATCTTACAAGCCAGCTGTCAAGTCACCAACCATCTAGGAGGCAACATGAAGCAAGGGAGAAAATGGGGACCAGCAAGGAACGTGTCACCGGAGGATGGTGCAACATAAACAATCCAACAAAACCTGCAAAGCCAATCAAACAGATGCTTTTTCTTTTCTCTCCTCTTTCCTCTTTTCCATACTCCCTCACCTTCCTTCCTTCCTTCCTCCTCTTTCTTTCTTTTGTGGAAAGAGGTCTTTGCTTCGGTGTCTACAGCCACTTATCTTTTTTGGATGCCCTGGGTCATTTTTGTGAGCCGATGCTCAGACAATTCATACTTCTGAAAACAAAACAACAACAAAAAAGCCACAAACCAGAGCAAGTCACCTGAAGCTCTCTGCACACTGGTGTCCTGTGAAGAACCCCTTCCTCTCTTCACTTTACCCTGTGCTCCTGTGCACCCAGCCCTTGCTGAACACCTTCTTTCCTGTCCCCTCCTTCATGCAACATCACGCTCACTGGCCTGAACTAAAGCTGTGTCAAGTCTATTGAAAAAATACTTTTATTTTAATCCTCTTCCTCTCCTCCCTCAATTCGACCAGGTGTCTTTCTCCCGTATATGCCTGTGTGTGTGCGTGCATGCGTGTATGTGTGGCTCTCGCTCCGTCTTCTCTCTCTTTCTCTCTTTTTCTTGCTCTCTCTTAAGCATGCAAAAGGAACAGTCCATGTGTACATATGCTCATCCTGCTGTAGATAATGTCCTGGCTTGTAAGTGTGAGACAAGATGCTGAGAGATCACTTGAGCAGAGAAGAGGGGTGAGGAGACAGGGGCAGATGCAACACAGGTTCCCATGGTGTCTCCTCTTCAGTGGCCTCACTGGCTTTTTGACTCCTGGCCACCTAGCTTGCAAGAGGCAGTCTGCAGCCTTGTTTAGCTTTTTTTTTTTCTCTTCCACCTGCAACTTGTCTGGCTGTCAGCCTTCAAGTACCAGCACAGCAGCCCCTGTTACGCATGAGTGCTTGCACACGTGCATGGGGGTGTGCACGTATGTGCATTTGTCCAAACAAGCAGAAGAAACCAGGACTGGCCTGCAGCACTACGGAGTACAGAGTGTGACCGTCACTCTTCCTGGGGAGGGGAGGGTGGACCGGTGAGATGTGAGTGATGAGACCTTGGACATCACAGAGCAGGCATTCCTGTAGGTATAGTGCTTGTGTAGGAATGATGCCTCAACATGAAATCCACAATCTGGTTGTTCCTAACCATTTTGGTAGTCATGTTGTTCTTACTGTCCTCCATGTTATAAAATGCTCTGTAAGAGTGAGTGTGTTTGTGTGTGTGCACGTGTATGTGTGTATTGTATGCCACTGCTACTACAAAGCTCACTTTGCAAATTCCACGTTTGAAAGAAGTTGGGTCAGAAAATGTCCAGGACCTGTGAATGTAAGAAGAAAAACAAATATCAGGTCCAAAATCCTGGGCTTGTAAAGAAGGAGCTTCAAGTATGCAGCAAAGAAGTAGGCAGCATGATTCCCCTTGCTCTTCTCTTTTCTCATATGAACGGTGCTGATCTTGCTGGAGAGGGCTGTCACTTGCCATCACCCTTCCCATGGCAGAATCACATGCAGAGGTGCCAACAGGAGATGCTCCAGTGGCTCCTGAGCAGGGAGAAGGTGAGGGAGAGAACAGGCTGTGAGAAACAGGGTTAAGAAAATGCTGGTTGGTGGTTGGAAATTGCTGCACCAGCACCAGGCCTGCTGCAGGAGCCAGAGAGAGCAGTGGGAGGGGGCAAGCCAACAGTGGGATGCTGCAGCGGCTGCAAGGCAGGGGCAGTGGGGAGCAGACTCCTGTGTTTCCTGGCCAGACGCAAGCCCCAGCACCCACAGCAGCAAATACGATAAAACACAGGGTTCATCAGGTAGCCACTTGTTTTTTTTTTTCTGGGAGAACTTGAGTTAGTCCACACAATTTGAGTGACCAACCCGCAACAGTACAGTGCTTTACAGGTGCTTAGCACTACTGATCTTTCAAGCACCAGCAAGCTTGCTTTTCTGTCTTTGCCCTGTGAACTGGTGCAGTAGCAGCACTCTTGGTAGCCATGCTCGCTCGCTCTCGACGTCAAGGGGGAAAATACTTGGGCTTGCAGCCCTGTGGCTTGCAGGAGAGGAGATACCCACCGAGTGGTCCCTTGCCAGGAAGGAAAGTCTGTGAGCCCCATCCCCATCTGCACAGGGCTGGGGCACGCTCTGCCAAGGCCTCTCCCTGCTGCTCAGCGCAGCACTTTCACCTTGCGCTGCGGCACTGCGGGCGCCTGCGTCCTCTCTGCTGAGCTCAGCTGTTCTGGGCAGTGTCGGGCAGGCAATTAAGGAAAGCAGTCAAGGGCTCCTCACAGGCAGCCAGAGTGAGCGAGGAAAATATTAGAGACAGGAGAGTCTGAAGTTTGGGTGACGGCAGACTTGCTATAAATCTGCTGTGGATTTGGGTAGTGGTAAGTTGTGCTCCTCCCACTCCTACAGGCCCCAAAACCATTCCTGGAGGTGTTTGTGCCTTGGTGCAAGAGGGGAGAGCGGGAAAGTGGTGCTTGAAATCCACCCAAGGCATCCAGGGACAGCTTCCCTCTTCTGAAATGAGGCAGCTGTTGGTGGGACTTGTGCATCTCCTTTGGAGACTGGCGTGCTGTACCCCAGCAAAAAACATGCCCTGTATGCTTGGACACCCCAGTCCTCATGCCTGCTTCTCAATAAGGAGGGTGGTGTCATTTGATGTCTTAGTAGCAACTCCACATTTTCTACTTCAGCAGGGCTCCTCATCCCCCGGTACAGCTGCGAGCTGATGCTGGTCCCAGAAGCTGGGGCTGGGAGCTGCCCCCTCTCCAGCACACCGGCATGAGGGAAAACACCGCATGGCTGGCAGTTCTCAGTCTCGGGGCTGTACCTACAGCTGTATTTGTTGTCACAGGTGGGCTGCCTGCAGTGACTTGCTGTCACAGGCTGTTTCTAAGGGCTGGGTCAAGCCCACAATTTTCTTCAGGTTGAGGCTTCTCTTTGATGTCAACCTGGTTGCTATTGTAAGCTCTGTCCCGCGTGTTGTCCTCTACATGTGTTTTTATCACTGTGGGGTCACTCCTAGGCAGAAGGTTCACACACATCAGAGCCCTGTGGTGTGGTGGTGGTCACAAGTCCTGGCACTTCATTGCCTCACATCTCTTTTGGTTTTGAAGGAGTTTTGAGGGGATATTTTTTTAGATGTCAAGGCACAGAGGCTTATGGGTAAAGGCAAATATATTACTAAGAACAGGACACTTGTTTTTTGGAGCCATCTCCCTGTTAGCCAGAGGAAACAGCCACAACCTCGAGACTGGGATCTGGTCTTGCCTGCAGGATCTGGGCAGATCTGTGTCTCCATCACCCTGCTGTGAAACAGGGTTAAAGCCAGTTATTTGCAGAGCTGTCTGAGAAAATCCACAATGAGCAGGTATGCCTGTTGTCTGCAGCAGTGCTGGGAGCCCCACTCGTGCCAATGTCTGTTCCTAGCAAGGCTGTGGGAGTCACAGATGGTCTGAAGCTTGATTTACTCCAAGAAGCTAATCCTGAGAGCTGCCACATGTGTCATGGGATGCTGTGAACATCCCCCTCTTTCTCCTGAACTCCAGCAGGGATCATTCAAAGCATTTGTCAAGAGGAGAGCCCAGGTGAACATAGGAAACACAGGCAAGGTCAGCTGCTTTTCCCCATTCTGTTTCCCCCTCTGCCCTTTGACAGAGATGTTGCAAAGGGTTTTCTCATGTCTCAGGCCCTTTTCTCTGGTGCTTTTTTTCCTTCTTCCCTCTACTCCATGCTCATGTTGCTGTCTTCCCCATCCCCTCCCAAAAATCTGTGTTCTTGCTTCCTGCTGCCTCTCAGCTGGTTGGGGACTGAGGGAGATGGGAGTTTGGAATGGGACACCAGTTTCTTGAGCTTGTCAGTGTAATTGTGTTTGATCAATGGAGATTTAACATTTAATGTTATAGAAAGAAACAAAATGTGAAAGGAAAAAAAAAAAAGAAAAAAAAGAAAAAAATCGTATTTCTTCTACTGGTTTGTAAATATTATGAGAGTCACATGAGATGTCTGGTAATGTCCAAGCAGAGGAACAAAGACTTAGATTTAATATATGGCCCCATACTTCCTAGCAGATTTCTAACCCTTTCCAGATGACCGAGAGGAAGGGTGAGGGCAAGTCTTTCTGAAAGGAACTGGACAGGGGGAATGCAGCCACCCCGAGCCACATGAACTCCATGCATGACTGCAGCACGTTGCTTGGAGCGTGTGTCTAGTCAGATGGAAAACGAATCAGATGCTTGTCTCTGAACGGCTGGGAAGGGCGACGTGGGACGACGCTCCAGCCGACACCTGTATCTTGGCAGTTGTGTTCATTTTTGTTTGTTTGCAGCCCCGCAGCTTGCGGGCATGTTGCTCAGTGATGCACTTCCCTCCTCCGCCCTTCCTGCTTTCTTCACCAGTGAAGTTGTGTCGCCCCATGCTAGCACCAAGTGCATGTAAACGTGCCATTCACGAAGATTTCATTGGTGACATGCATTGTGTCGAGAGTTAGTCTTTGTCTGCGCACCTTTCTCACGCCACTGACTGTTCACCGCTTGGGCAGATCTCTTGTGTACTGCTGCCTGCCTCACTTTAGCTCAAAAGTATACCCAAGCCCCACCAGTACGTCTTAGCTCCGGGTGCATCCAGACCATGCCCCCAAGCCACCTGTTTGAGCAACCCCATTTTGAAAGTCCAAGCTCACAGCATGGACAAAGTCACCATCAATAGCCACATGGTCTCCAGGCTGAGTGAAACCTGCACATCTGGAAGAAATTTGGGTGAGCAAAGAGTGATGATTCAAGAGCATTTGGGGAAGAGGATCTGGGAAGTGGGAGGAGCCACTTTAGAGCCCTTCACAGCTCCACCAGCAGTTGATGTTTCAGCTCAATCTTTCTGCGGTGCTTGATCACTTCGCCTCTCCCTGATGAGGGTATCTATGGGCACAGGGAAACAGCCAACCCCTCTCACACCTCTGCTTCCTCGCCTTCAGTCACACTGACCCGCAGCCCAAATCATCGTGGTGCTTGATGTGATGTAGCAACTGACACTGAGGATGGCTAAACAAGACAGTCCTGCAGAGAGATGCTTGGGGGATGAGCAGTTCTCTCTCTCTCTTTTGATGATGCAAAAATCTTACTGCTTATCTGACTCAAGTACACAAAACTTCTTGAGTTAGGGATGCTGGGAGCAAACTGTTCCATGGAAAGAGCAGAACATCAGGCAGGGAAGTGATGGAGAAAGTGGATGGTAATTTCCAAGATGTGATGTCAGTGGAAAAGGATAGGGATGAGTGCTGTCCATCAATCATGCACAGTACTCCCAGGTTAGCCACTGAGGAGACCATGGCCTCTCAACACTGGTCTTCAAGGGGCTTCATTTTCAGTGGGATGCCCAGAATATTTTTTTCTAATTGCATGATTGCTGCTGACTAAGAGCTGTGTCACATCATTAAAACTTCTTTCTCTTCTCCTTCTTTTAACTTGCTAGAACGATGTTCAGGCAGCTCCTACAGCCCCCTCCTCCCCCCAGATTTTGCCTGATTGTTGGCTCCCATTAGGGCAATATGTGGTACTTGCTTATTGATTCACTCACCATAACAGGAAAGCAGAAGTCAGCTTGGTGAGGATATGTTGGCATGGTCCTCTGGATTTCAGTGGCTTGGGGCAGCATGTGTAAGGCAGGGAGACCAACCAAGGCAGGGCTTGGTAAAGAGGAGCAGCTCTCCTAATTAGCCCAGACAGGTGGCAAGCAAAGGGTCCCTCACTTGTTGCAGAGTCGGGTTAGCTGGTGCCACAGTGACTCAGCCTTCCCTGCAAGCCTTCTAGACGTGCCCAGGCAGCAGAGGAGGAAAGGGCACTGCAAGCCAGGAGGACATGACAGCAGCAGAGGTCGCAGGGCTGCATGCGCAGCTAGGCTCCTTAGACAGCACGGCTGGGGAAGAAGCAGAGATCATATCCACTAAGGGCTGATCCCAGATAGAGAAGGATCTTCCTTCCCTGCCTGTGCTCCTGGTGCATGAGGCACTCACCTCCCATTCCCCGGGGTGTGCACACCACACTGCAACAAGCCTTGGTGAGCAACACCATGTGAGACCATGGTGGCTCCAGCCATCCCCTCAGAACAGGTGTGTGGATGTTTCTGTACGTAAGATACGAGCCATGGTTGGAGACGAGAAGCAAGACCACTTAGGAGCCAGCCAACAAGGAGAGCACCTCCCAAGCAGGGCTGTCCTTCTCCAAAATTCTGACGTTTGCTCCCCATTTCAGCCATGCACAGGCACACACACGCACACCCTGTGACTTCTACTGCACGCACACCACAGACATCCTCATGGCTGCCATCCAGGCGCTCCCCTCTCCCACGCTCTCCATCCCACAGGCAGCCAGACGTGGGCTCCTCCAATTGCTCCCAGCAGTGGCTCTGTCTGCCCACACGGCCACATGGTGACCTCCTGAGAAGACCAGGAGAAAGCCCACCTGTCCCTGTGCCTCTGTGGAAGCACACGCCTGTGCCAGGACAGGGAGGAGGGGGCAAAGAGCGGGAACCTGCCTCCACGGAGCCACCATCACCTCCCAAAAATCTTTCAACTTTCCCAGCTGGAGCCAAGTTTCATCCTCTAGACCTTGAGAATGAAGGCCAGTCCCTTCTTCTTGCTACACAGTGGGGTGGTTAGAACTCTCCTCATTAACAGTGTTATATACATATAAATATATATATATATCTATATCTTTATATATATTTTTCCCCAGCACTGTAGACATGAGCTGAACTTCTCTTTAATGAAACGAGAAAACGGCCATTTTATTTTTTGCCATTGGTTTGTTTTTTGGAACTAGCTCTGTGAAAAAAAAGATTTTAAAAGCGCAAGTGTGTGTGTAAAAGAACCGATCAAATAAAAAAAAAACCAACCCAACGAATGAACAAAACCCAGTGATGGAAAATAAAAGAAGCTTTTTATTTTTTCTTTTCTCAATGTATTTAACTTCTGTTATCTCGTTTCTGTTTCTTTACATGTATGAATGCTCTGCTCTTCTGTGATCTTAAAAAAATACAAAAAAATACAAAAATGAAATAAACGTGAAAAGGAGGTAATGGTTCTTCATTTCCCCTCCCTTCCTTGCATACCCTGGCTTATCTCCTCACTTACTGTGTCTAGTGATGACTTCCCAGCCCACCCAGGGGATGCAGGCCAGGCTGCCCCTTGCTTCACCTTCCTTGGCAGGGCAAGATGGTGCAGAGCTGCAAGCAGGGCAGGGACAAGTGGCCTGGGGCTGAGGGTGCTGGGTCACCCCTCACAGGCTGGACTCTGGGGTGCGGTGCTGGGCAGAGAAAGGAGCAGCCAGGCTGTAAGTAGGCATGAATTGGGGCTGCCATGAGGAAAGGAGGTGTGCAGAGGCTGTCTGCAGCTGGGCAGTGTGGATGGAGCTGCAGTGCCCAGCCCGAGTGCTCGAAGTCAGCACTTGCCTTTGGCTCTTGCAAATAACCACATTCTTTTTAATTTAGTTGCATAGTTTTGGGTGTGTTTGTGTATACGTGTGTGTGCGTGTACAGGTTGGGATCAGGGTTGCAGTCTCAGGAAGGGAAGAGGGAGGAAGCAGATGGGAGGGATGGACTGAGGCTGAGCAGCCCAGGCGAGCATGAAAGAAGAGCACCAAAATACAGGGCATGACAGTGGAGATGGAGGAGACCAGTGAGGAAGTGGGCAGGAAATTCTGGCCAAGAGAGAAGGACACAGCAGTGGAGAGGCCAGGTTCTATGCTGAGGAGGGAGAGGGGAGACAGCAGAATAGAGAAGTCCTGAGGCTTGGAGCAAGGGCAGCCAGGACAACAGGGAGAGGCTCAGGAGTCTTGTACTAGGGGCACAAGCATAAAAAGAATAGGTTGAAGAAAGAGAGCAGAAGGGAGGGGCCAGCAGAGCAGCTAGGGCAAGTTTATAAGAAAGCACAGCCAAAGGGGTGAAGAAACCAAGAAGTGGGTCCAGGGAGTCTGGTGAAAGGAGAAAGCAGCACGTGGGGTATCTCAGCATGGTAAGTGAGAAGGAAGGAGAGCCCAGGGTGTCTACAGCTAGATCAGTCCAGTGGCGGGATCTGACCAGCACGTAAGAGCCACCTGGATGTCACAGCCTTGCAACACCTTCCTTGTCCCAGTGGGAGAACTTGCTTTTCCTGGCAGGCCCTGGGGACACAGTCAATATGCTACAGCCCAAGACAGCGGCGTGGGTGGGATCCAGGCCCTGGCCATGCAGCAGGACTAGGGCAGCACAGGGCTACAGCCCATGGGGGAACGGAGGAGTGTGTGCCCGCACCTGGGGAAAGGGAACTGCAATGCTGGAGCAACAACACAAGGCTGCACCTGGCCCAGCTCAGCTCACACCGAAGCCACAGCTCTGAAAGCAAGGTGGTCTTGTCCTCACACGACTGCAGGAACCCAAAAAAACAGGGCTTCTTGTTTCTGGGTTTGTTCTGCCCAGCATCTGCGTGATGCCTATGAAAAGGTTTACCAAATTTTGTTTCTGGAACAGAACACATAGGACAATGAAAGCCCAGTTTTCAGTAGAGTACTGACTTGTTTCTTAAATTGCTTGAAATTAAATAAAACCTGCTGTCAGAGACTAAGCACAAACAGAGGTACATCAGTAAGCACTAGGCGTAAGCAGAACTGTGAACGTGAACACGACTAGCGCTTCCCACACCTTTCCTATTTGAGACCGAGAAGAAGCAGTTGATTATGAACCCTCCTCTGTTGCTATCATTCTCTCCCATGGCACTGGGAGACCTGAGGAGTTAGGGGACAAGGGGTGAACCCCAGTGAGAGCCGGTGGGAGGACCGCCAAGCTGGGGTATCAGTGTGCTCTATGGATTATGAAGGTCAGTACTGAGCTTTATTGGCCAGCCGCTGAGGTGGAAACAAACCATGCTTCTTGGTGCTGTACATGGATGTCCTCAGCACTACCAGGGCTCCACCTCAATGTCTGCTCTGAACACACCTGGAAAAGCTGTCTGTGCCATTTCACCTGCACCACCCTAAAGCTGAGACTAAAAAGAAGATAAGCAAAACCCAGGCAAGCAGAGTGTCTCTTTTCATTAACATTTTAAATGGTTATTTTAATGGTACATTTAACTAACACTAACTTATCCATGGGAAGAGAATTTGGCTGTTAGCACTGGCATCTGCTTAACAAACTGAAGCTTTGCATTTGGTGAGGCGTGAGCATAACACCAATAGTATTACTTGCTAACAGCAGACTCATTAGCATTAATTGCTGCATTTACTATCACCAAGAGCTTTCTGTGTCTGTAACATCAGTTATTAGATGTAACCTATTCTCACTGCAAAAGGTACATAGGAAATTATTAGCAATGATGATGACCTACTGGTAAATGAGGATCTAAATTCATGGCACTTACCATAACTCAAAACTTCCAAAAGGGTAAGAAAAGTGATGAGACATTCTGCGAACTCATTTTTTCTCACTGAAGAATGGTCTTCAAACACAGCTAAATTGCCATTGGAAATGAGTTTAAGGGTTATGGTGCTCAAAGGCCACAATAAAATGTGTGTCCATAAAAATATCTTGCAATTCAGCCAAGACTGGCTTTTGCTATCCAAAGCAGGCATTGTCAGAATAAGCAAAGAGCTGGGTTTAGGGTGATAAGCTGTGATGGATAAAACACCTGCTCAGATTTGCCACAAGTGTGCACCGGTTGGCCCTATTAAAATTGACAGGACTTGTCAGTTGTACTCATCAGCAGCTGGAATCCCAAGGCAGTGTATTTGTCTTACAGACGCTATATTTTGATGCTCAGGACTTTTCCATAAGATTTCTCAAAATGTGACACTTCAGGCTGGGTTATAAGTCAGGACACGAATGTCACAACTTCCCACAAAATTCAGATCCAAGCACACCAGAAGCATGGGGGCACCGTTGAGTGGCTGTGACATGGGATACATATTAGACCTGGAAATTTCAATTCCTTGCTTCCAGAGACTTACCTGTACCTAACATCTGTTACTGGTCTGTTGTCTGTGTTACAAATTCTGTCCATACATGGCAGGTGTGGTCTCTGTAAAAGCTTGAGAACACACTGGAGAGTATGAGTGTTACAGAATGTTTTCTGATGATTAATGCTTTCATACCATATGGTTTATAGAATATTTACTACTTCTTCTTCAAAAGTGCTGCCTTTTCAGCTTAGCTTTGTGTTGGTTTGTCTGAAAATGGGCTAATTTTCTTTGTGCAGTTAGAAACTTTTCTTTTTCATAGCTAGCACTATTATTTGGACTTAGTTTGAGAACAAGAGATAACATCCCAGCACAGAGTTAATGTTTTTAATTGCTCTGGTCTGAGAGCCAAGGACGTTCTGAGCTCTGCCCACAGGTGTGAGGCATCAAGGAAGGGGGGCAGAGATGGGGCAGAGCTTGACTGACATCCAGACTGATCAATAAGTGTATTCCATTCCATTAGTGTGATGCTTCAGATTTAAGGAGAGTTGGGAGCTTTGAGTCTCTCTGTCTCTGGGGCACTTTCACTCGAGTTGGGAGAGTTCGGTTGGGACGTTTAGTTTGGCTTTTGCCATTTTGCGGAGGCCTCTGGGCCTTTCTGCCTTTTTCCTCTCTTTTCTTTCTCTGGGATTGGCTTTGGGACCAGGTGCTGTTTCCTGGGCCTGGCTGCTCAGCGTGTTTGTGAGGAATTGCCTTGAGTATCCTTTATTTCTATTTTATATATATATATTTACTAGTAGTGTATTAGTATTTTGTTATTTTATTAAACTGTGTTTGTTTCTCCTTTCCCTTTTGATTCTCTCCCATGCTGGGGGTGGAGAGGGAGAAGTGAGTGAGCAGCTATTGTGGTTGTATTGCTAGCTTGGGTTAAACCCTGACAAGCTTAAAAATAGTGCAATGACCAGGAAGCTAGAGGAATGAATGTTTTAACCGTTTTTCACAGAGAGGAAGGTGCTAATTGAAATGCAGAATAGAGTGGTCTTACATTCCAACAACCTTGGTGATAAATTCAATTTTAAATCTTTCAAAATATTACAATTAAAATGCAAATCGCTGGGAAGGAATAACACTACTCTGCCAGATGAGAATTGCTCCAAAATTGTTACAGGGTAGCAAGGCAGCCTTTAGACTTGTTTTGGAAATCACACCTCTGCATTGATCTGCTATTGCCCCTTCCTTGGGTGCTGATTTTTTTTCCATCCAGCTCTGTGCCTGGGACTTGAGTGTCACAGTCCCCTGATGCCTGTGGTGACAAGCAGCAGTACTAGCAATGAGAAAGTTTGTGGAAGTCATTGCTAGAAGTGGACGGTCCCACCTTCTTCTGCCAGCTCAACACCTGGATCTGGGTTTTCCATCTCTTGGAACCCAGCCTCCAAGACTTTTTCTTTAGCTTGCAACGCATTTTGCAGCCCAGTCCTCCCAGTTGGAGAAATCACCCCTGGGCCTGAGCTGCTCAAAGATGCCTGTTACTGACAATTGATCTGGCAGCCAGTGACTGCTGTCACCCCAAGGATGATATAGGCGGGCATCTCTGTAGGGAGCTGCACCTCCTGATGTTCTTGGGGACCCCAGAGATATGGAGAAGACATGGGGATTTGTGCTGCTGGCTGCAGAGAAGGATTTACTTCCTGGGGGACACAGCTGAGCGCCTCTTTGTAAGGAGCGGGCAGCTCCAAGTGAACCCTGAATCAGCATGAGGGCAAGGATGACAAGCTCAGAGGGCATTTGCAATGCTACCCAAGGCCTTCCTGCTCTGTCCTTGTTACCCCTACTAGCTAACTGAAATGGAAATAAGGAAAGAGATCAAAGGTCTCTGGAAAGCGGGTGTAACACTTGCAAATGAAGGTTTGCAATTGCTCTAAAGCACTTCCCTGGCCCCCTGCCCCAGGCAGCTACCGCAGGGAGTGATGTGTCCTTGGGCAGTGGAGGGATGTGGCATCCTGAGGCAGCCAGATCAGACTAACAGGAGCCCATTGCAGCTGAGTGATAGCAGAGTTAACAAGCCAGGAGGCACTAAGAAGATTGACTGAAGAAAGAGGGGAAAAAAAAAAAAGACAGTGGAGGCACTTTGTGCCTCTAATGATGGCTGTGATGTGGCAAATGAGGGAAAATTAGCACCAGACAGACAAATGGAAACTCATTTCAAGAGGCACTGAATGAGGCAAAATTGCAAATAGAAGCTCAGGAGATTAATTCAGTAGCAATGAAGCTTTATCTCCCAAGGAATCCAGTGCTCCTTCACACTCCCTTGCTCACTGTCTGTACCCTCAGAGCACACCTTCCCTGCCCTTTAGTGATCCCTCACTCTTATATGAATACTAGAGCCAAGAAAACATTTATTCAGAGCAGGAGAGTGAATTTGCTTTGATGCCCTTCTCCCTCACACCTTTTTAAATCTGTATCTGCAGCAAAGGTGGGAAGTCATCACTACTGCAGTGGCCAAAAGCTGACCTTGTGCTCAGCTTCACATGACAGACTGAGAAACTGGGATGGCTTGATCATGGTTAGGGTCAGGGAGGTTTTAGCTCAGGACATAAGGACAGCAGCTGTGTGAGATGATTTTTGCTTGTATACCAGAGGGAATAGTCCCCTTCCACAGCCGGCTGGGCAATTTCACTTAATGAATTGCTGAATTCTGTCACTGTCCATCTCTGAAACACTGGCAATGCTATTGTGTTCTCCTAGTCTGTCTCTGTGACATGTGGTTGTTTTTTAGCCGTGTACCCTTTTGCCCTAGGAGACATAAGCTTGTCAATGGTGGGAAGAGGTGTGTGTCATGGAGAGAGGGCCTGTGCACCACTCTGTGCATCCTTCTACACCTGGTGCCCACTCCAGGGTCACCTGTGACAGAGGAACAAGACTTGACAGCCACACCTGTATGTAGAACCTATCAAATAGGAGGGATTCACCCATGTCATATAGTGATGAGACTCTGTGCTTGACAAGTGCCACAGAGATGAAGAACAGGTATATGTGGCATCTATGATAGGACAAGGGGTAGTGGTTTTAAACTAAAGAAGAGGAGGTTCAGGCTGGACATGAGGAAGAAATTTTGTACAATGAGGGTGGTGAAACACTGGCACATGTTGCCCAGAGGGTGCCCCATCCCTGGAGACATTCAAGGCCAGGCTGGATGGGGCTCTGAGTAACCTGATCTAGTTGAATATGTCCCTGCTCATGGCAGAGGGGTTGGACTAGATGACCTTTCAAAGTCCCTTCCAACCCAAACTGTTCTATAATTCTATGATTCTATGATCTACTTGGGAGCCTTGAAGCCATGCTGTCCCCTAATAGCAATCTTGCTCTACAAATTTAGTCTGCTGGACAGGCTATTTAACTGAGCTGCTTTCCTACAGGAGAGGCAGCCCTCAAGAAGGGCTGCCTGGGCTGTGACTCCTCTGTGTGCACTCTGTGCCTGCAACAGGACCTCTGACGCTGGGCTCACTGGTCCCTCTGATGCTGGATGGACACCAACATCCCCCCAGTGCCAGCAAATGACCGTGGGCAAATCCATCAGAGGCACAGGCAGTGGGACCCTGCTGAGCGGGGCAGAACTGCAAAGGCTGAGTCTCACACAGGGCTGGAGTGCACTGGTAGGTACCAGGCTGCTCTAATAATTTCCTTGTAATGAGCAAATTAGCTAAAATTGAAGCCAGTCTCCAGACACTTTATGAACAGATGAAAGAAGTGTGCTGCCTAGGGAGGTGTTTGATGAGTGCTCAGCTCCTGTGTTTTTACTTATTCTCGTGCTTCTCCACTATTCAAGTCTCCTTTCCACCTTTATTGCTGCTAGATAGTAAAGCTTCTTGCAGGTTTAGTGTTTGTCTCTTCCATTTCTGTTTCGAGTGCATGATTCTGTTGAGCAAGCACGAGACATTTGGCCCACATCGATTATTTATGAAGGTGGGAACCTTTTTTCTCAGCAGCTTAGTAACTTAACGGTGGTGTAGAAAGAGGCTTTCTGGAAGTAGCTGCATGTCTTGCAAGAGCTGGGAGACAGGGAAGGAGGTTGAGAGGTGCTGCAGTACCTGATAGTGAGGGAGTGGAGAAGAGAGACAAGTCAGGCTGAACTCACTGTAAAGGGTGATTTATCTATTATGCCACCAGAAAGCAGGGGTAAAATTATACCCTCGGGAATTGATAGAACTTTACATTCACCTTGCAGAGGTGCTAAGAAAACACCAGTAGAGAGTGAGGCCCATTAGTATAATTTCCAACAGAAGGGATGAGATTTTCAGGGGTGAGTGCAACAAGATCATTGTACCTCTGCTTGTGATGGGCTGGAAGCTCATCCCTCAGCATCGTGTGCAGGCAGATGCTTCGCAGTTGCCTGGGTGCCGGCTGTACAGCCTGACTGTGGGTGAGGGCAGAGCTGAAGAGAACAAAGGATTTCTAGCTCAAGCCAGGCTTAGTGGGAGAGGCATTGCAGCCCTCCGGTGAGACTGCATACCGTGATTTCTGCAAAATCGGGCAAGTCACGCACATGTAATGGGTCACTGGGACCTGGTCAGGTGGAAACAGAAGATGAGTTTCCCTCCACAGCCCCTGCCCTTCCACACCCAGCCTTTTGTATTTTCTCTCTTTCTATTGCCTATCTGCTCACATTGCCCTTTACTAGTCCAGAAGATAGGAAAAGAAACACAGCTGACCAAGTGTTCACAAAATAAATTTGCAGAAGGACACCCATATGAAATAACACACCATTGAAAGAATATGTTCTCAGGACCCCACACCCAAATACAAGGCTGGTAGCCTGCAAAGGTGTTATCCCTTTCTTATCACAAGTATGCAGGAAGGGAAATCCATTGCTTATTGAAAACTGCTCTAGAGCAAAACAAATAGATCAACACTAAAGGACAGGAGCTGAACTGTTTTATGAATGAAGATGCTATTAGCATGTGCTGCAAACAAGATAATGGAATATCAGTTCAAATTTCACTTTGTTGTTACTACTAAATTGGAATCCTACACAGAGTTTTAGTTTTCCTAAAAAACTCTCATCGCTTCTGCTCTTCCCTTCATCTAGTGACAGCTGCACCTGTTAGATTCCAATCTGTCCCACGGCTTATGAAAAAAATATTTTATGGAAAAAAATATTTTATGGGAACATAAATTTAAATGCTGCTCCAGCATCAGTGCCTTACAGACAGAAAATGTTACAGGAGCTGCCTTTGAGGTGACAAGCCAGGTTAATGAGAGCAAAGGAGGAGGGCAGTCTGCTTCCTTCTTTAGCTGCATGGTGTCAGGATGTGCCATGACATTCTCCCATGGGACAAAAATGGGACAAGGGCAGGACATAGCTGGGAGCATCTGCAGTCAGCCAAGGAAGCACAAGCAGGCACCATGGATCTTGAGACTGGTTTAGCAAAGGACGGATCACAGGGATCTCGGCCATCATTTAAAAGTACAGCTTTCTCCACCACAAGCAGGGCATCAGGGATAGCTGCTGAGGGAGACCGATGTCTCTGTGTCACGGATGCAGAGTCTCTACACCACCATGACCTATCAGAGCCAGCCAGGAGAGGAGAAAGTACAACTCTTGGGGTCCCTCTCAACTGAGCCAATACCCGAGTGCATTCGCCATGAGCGGGTTCTGCTTTTCAACCAGCTGCGGGGCTGAGGCTTTCCGTGAGGATTGCTGAACAAGAGGCAAATCTAATTTTCCCCTTCAGCAGTCTCAACAGCAGCAGAAAGCAGGGCTGATCTGTTTCGAGCAGCACAGGGACGCTTTACTGTGGCTGCCATGGCTCGCTGGCTGCTCTGCCTCCAAACCCTGCAGCAGTAGTGCTGCCGCCCCTGACTCCCCTCTTCATTGACACGGTGCAAGGGGGACACCCCCAGTCACTGACACAGTAGTGCTTTGCCTTCCTTATGCCAAGGCCTCCTAAAATCCTCATCATTCTCTTTCCCTGTCATATCAGCTACCATGTCAGCACATGGCAAAGGCTGCCCAGTTCAGGTGGCCATTGCTGCACTGCTGGCTGAATGACAGTGGCATTTAAACCTGGATACCAAGAGAAGCATGAAGGGTGGCTGACTGTGCTTGTCTGCAAGCAGAGACCTGTGTCCATGTGTAGTGCCAAGACTCCATGCGCAGCTCAGCAGGCACAGAGAGGTTACTGGTGAGCAGCCGAGTGAGCTAAGAAGTTTGTTAGGAAATGGACTGCCTTAGCTTATTGAATGATTTGGTATACTGCTCCTTACATGGTTTAGAAACTCACTCAGCATAAGTTTGCTTAGCATAACTTCTACAAGCTGTAAACCTTTGAAACTTTCTTCGTCATAAAGTAAAAGAGGCCTCCGAGTCTTCAAACTATAGAAGATAAGGAGAGCTGTGTCCCTGGAGATAAGTAAATGAACAGAATTGTGTCTAACAAGACAAAACAGAAGAGTGTTTTGGATACTGTCAAGAACTTGTTTTCTTCAGCTGCAGGTGGAAAATAGCAACTGAAGGTCAGAACTATAATTGACAGCCTGTCTGACAAAAATGAAGCGATCCAATGAAGAATGGAAAGATCCCAAACTCTAATTTTACAGTTGACCTGGAGTGACGCAAGGGCAGTGGGAGTGTAATTGTCCAAGTTTTTTCTATTGAGGGTCCCTCTTCAGTTGGCACCCAGGTCAAGCTGCTCTATGCCATACCTTTCAAATGAATTGTTTATTTTAGAAGAATTTCTGGAATCCTTGCCTGAGTCTCTGCTGTGTGAAACCCAGAGAAAAGAAACTTTGTTAACAAAGGTGTTTCTAGTTTAAAATTTGATCTTATGAGTTTAATAAAGATGAGCTAAAAGAAAGCACACATGTGCAAACTTTTCTGTGATTACGGTAGGCTTATTCAGAGCCATGAGGCTGGGAAACACTATTCAGGGAAAGACAGAGGTAGGCAGTGCACTGAGTGGGTACATGCTCTCCTGAGGCATTTCACTTAGCAAAGCGTTCACCTACAGAGATGGTCCCAAGAAGCCTATTCCTTGCTGGGTGTTTTGCTTACAGAGGAGTTCCCCAGAGATCATCCCTGGAGATGCTTTTACCCTTAGAAGACAGATGTCTTCATGGTATGTATTTTTAACAAGGCTTAAAGGTATGTTTTATTCCCCTACTCTTCCCTGCAGAATAAATACTTCGGAGCAGAGCAGTTATTGATCTGATCTGCACAAAATCCTGAGAGACGAGCTCAGTTGTGTGCATTGACACAGCCTCTCCCCGCACCCCTGGGCAAGCAGCAGAGCCCTGCTGCAAAATCAGGGGGTAAGTGTCGCAAAATATCTTGAGGGTCTAAGCTTTCACAGCCCTGTGCTGTAACCATCATCCTTTGCGTGGCGCTCCATGGGTTGTGGGGATAACGTTGTACCCAGGAGTACTGACAGCTCCCAGGTAGAGCATGGTAGAAATACCATGATGCTAAGGCTGGCAGAGTAATGAGGTCTGGAGCCATCACCAGCGATATGAGACAGTCTTTTCATCTTGGTATTGCTAACACCAAATTTGAATGGCTAGAACTGGCCAGCCATTTGGGCACCCAGATTTTGCTGGAGCATCTTATTTACTTGTGATGGCAACCAAAAGCCAAGTGCCTGTGTAAGCAATGGCCTGCTCATGCAAAGGCCCTTGAATAAATAAAAAATTGGAACCTGGAAGATTTGGGGAAAAGGTTTCTGACCATTTTACTATTTTCTTGTATTAACAGAGAGGAGAAGTCACATCTCCCATGTGTAAATGTGCCTGGGTGGAGAAGTAAACCTCTGTTTGTGAGCTTCTCCCTTGCTTCAGATGAAAATGCAGGTTTGATCATATGTCTCTTTCAGGGTACATCTGACAGCAGGTTTTGCATTTTAAACAAAGGGACACTTCTTGCCATGTAATGGCAAACACAGTAGAGATGGAAAGGGGTTCCCGGTTTCTGGGCCCAGTGATCCCCAAGCTCCACAAGAAAGCAACAAACCAGAGAAGCATGACCTTAATGGCCTTAAATGCTTCCAGTCTGTGTAATATTGTGACAGGATCATCATGTGGATTTTGCTAGTGCAGTGTCACAGGTAAGGAAATGACAGCTACAGTAGTGTGAAGCATCCAAACCTCGTCAGGCTAACAGAGGCAGACGGTAACTACTGAGGGATGAGGAGGAACCTGAATCCTTCTTCCACCTGTGCCCAGTACCTCTGTGAAATCACTGGAGAAGTTCTATGAGGGATTGTTTGCTGTGGGGCTGATAGAAAGCACACCGATAGAAAGTGAAGGTACGACCATGATCTTTGCAGATGCCCACAGCCTCATTCCAGAAGATCCTTCAGAAAAGTTCTGATGAGCCATGAATGGTGCTCTTCCTTACAAGACATGCACTTTGATACCTCAGAGAATGCTTTCTGTTCTTACCTCAGCAGTATGTTTTCTGACTGTCTCAGCTAAACCAAGTAGTTTGATTCTTTTGCAAGTGCCTGTCTGCTGCTTTATAATTTCACACTTACTGGTGCTTAGAGTCTTGATTTGTGCTTTTTCTACAGAGAGAGAGTTAATTGCCAGACTCTGGACTTGGCATGTTTAAACTTCTGATCTGACTTGTTTAAAGCTGGGACCATTCAGGTCTTTATCCTGCCTGGAAAGAGAGTTGGAAAAAAAGGTGTAGATAGCCAAGTCTCACCCTGAGACACTCTGTATCTGCTCATGTGCTGTTGCTGCTGCTGCTTTACAAACTCCTCTCTCCTTTCCTGGAAACAAATAAATAACCAGACAACCCAACAGCTCAGATGTAAGGGCTTGAGCTCTTCATCATGAGTGGGGTTTGGCAGTGGGGTGAAAACATGCAGATTCATTCATAGAGATGCTGTGTGGAGCTGCCATGGAAGAGCCTGTGGGTGTATGATGAATTAAGCTGATTCTGGGCACGTTGATTATAATTTCAGGGAGATGTGGAACATCCTGCAAATACTTACATAAACATCTGATTCCTGGGCCACACACACGTGTTTGTGTGTGTATGGGAGGGAAGGGGAAGTAGCCTGACAACTGTTTTGAGAATAAGAATAAATAGGTGCTGTTGCATCTGTGACATTGTTCTGGTTTTTAATCTAGCAGGAGGAACCACAGGAATTAGTACATTTATAATCCTTATTTCTTTCTCTGCCAGACAGAGTGAACAACTCATTAGCATGAAGATTTTGCTCTTTTTGTTCATCCAAATACTAATGTGGAGAGAAGCCACGTGGACTTCGGTGTCACTTGCTGAGCACCTCTTGCATTTTCTGCTGTGATAGCACTAGTGCAGGAACAATCTTTTTTCTTAGGGCACTATCCAGGTCCTACTGTAGTTCATGCAGTCCTTGATAAAAACTTACTTAGGACTTTAAACTGCAAGCTTTAGGAGCGTGTCTGATGTAAATGATGTTTAAATCCAGAGCAGAATGTTGCTCTTCTCCCCACCCACCCAACATCTCAGAGATATTTGGTTCTGGGACTTTGTTGGGGGCATATCTGTTAGTTAGACTATTTAAGCCCTGATTTAGTACCTAAAAAGTCTGGGAAATGTCAAGCTGGAGAGAAAGAAAACAGGAAAATGGAAATCAGTATGTCTGAGAAGGATCTATTTTTGTATCATGGTGGTATGTGCCACAAGTCCAGTTGCTCTTGTTTTGTACAAGGTGGGGATGATGCAGATGATGCTCTGAGATCCCACCTGGCCCTGATCTTTTGGGATACTTCCTACAGCAGAGTGCAATGGCACTATTTATTACACCCTTTCTCCACACTTCCCAGCACTGCCTCATCAAAGCTCTGGACTTTCTCTGTACCCTAGCACAGCATTAGTGCTGAGGTAAGGAGGAAACTAATTGCCTACAGGCAGTTTTCATCAGCCTGTGCAACTCTTACAGAGTTTCTAGCTTTGCAGATGATGAAGACAGGCAGGGAGACAGACATGGGGGGATGGTTGTGTGTGATGGGGGGGGGTGGGCAGTAACTTCAGATAGCACTCGCTGCTTAATTGATTTCCTTCTTTCCCGACTGTATTAATCAGCTCCCTGTGTGTGCTGCCCAGGGCTCATTTCAAGCCATTTTGTGGACCTGGTGAGAGGGATGGGGAGTGGATCTCTTCCCAGCATCCTCTGGTCAGAGCCACAGGTCCCTTTATCTGTCTTCCTGGCTCCACAGCAGTGTACTTTCCACCAAGTCCCTCTTCAATGCTCTCTAATGTAGGAGGAGGTGAGCATGAAATGGACTGCTAAAACCCATGAATATTTCAGAGGAAAAAGTCAAGGGACTCCATTAAATTCTCTTCAGTGTCTGCAAATGGAGCTGGGGGGCGGGTGTGCTGGCTAATGGGGAATTCCAGTGGCATTCAGGCAACGTCAGGAATGCACCTAGCAACTTCCAGGCTGGTGTGACTGTATGATGCTATCTAAAGCTTTGCTTTTGGACCATCCCTGTAGAGCCACCCAGCGCTGCTGCTATCCTCTTCTTCCCCAGACAAGCCCAAACAACTCTGCCACCAGTTGTGCCTTCTGCTGCCACAGCCTGTCCCTACATACCTACCCAGTATTTACCACTCAGCTTACCCCAATTGTCCTCAGAGGTACCTCTTTCCTACTACCACACTGACAGCATGCCAGACTCCGCCCCTGATATGCCCAGCAGACCTTTGGCTGTTTTTTTAACACAACGCACTCCTATAGTAGCCTGTCACCAACCAGCACATTGTTTACTAGCATCCCTCCCAGCTCACCTACCATCTTCACCCAGCCCCTTAACCAAGCCCTCATCCTCATCACAGACTCCTCAAGACATCTTTTACCCCCGCATGTCCCCCCATCAGCAAACAGCTAGAGCAGCGGCAGCTTTCAGAGCAACAGCCAGACAGAGCCTGACAGCCCCATATGTTTCAGCAGAGACAGTTCCTCCCTCTAATGGGCCCAGAGGAGCGCAGCTTTCAAAGGATTCAGCATGGAACTGACAGGCTGGAAAGCCTTATTAATGGGTTCTCTGCCGGCGAGGGGCTGGGAGACAGAGAGTGCCAACAGCCCTGCAGCCCCGGCATGGTGAGGCAGAGCCAGCCCTCCCCAGCTGCCAATGTCCCACACTCTGGTGCTCCGCAGAGGTGAGTGAGCCTTCCTCTCCTTCCTCTCAGACATGAGACATGGTGGTGATGCCCCCAGGGTCTTCAGCTTTTTCCTAGGGACCAGTCAGCATGCAAGGTCTTTTAAATCTGTGTACCCTTCATCGCACTTTGCTCTTCTAGACCTAACTCCCAAACAGGCCCTGTGGGATGTCTGGCACGAGGCTTGGCTGTCACAAGTGGAGAGGAGCCTGGACGTGGCAACCCATGGCTGTAGGTCTCCTCTGTCTTTGCTACTGAGAAGTGGTGGGGTCAGGAAGCCGAAATGTCGGTGCTCAGAAACTACTCACCCCTTTGCTAGTGCAGGCATGGCACATGAATTGTCTTCTGGTCTTTAACTGTCTTCTAAAGAAGGTGACCCATCACCACTCACGGGGCTGCTCCTCATGGATTTCTTCTCCTTGGTTTCTAAGAACATTAGTCCTTCATATCAAAAGCCACCACTGTCTCCTTTGTTAGACATCAGCCTCCTCTTAGGCCACCATTAAATCTGGCAGTTTCTTAGCTTTTGCTGTGTTGTTCTTAAATCACTCAGGTCCACCTCAAAATTAAAGACACCCAGGAAGGAAAGCCTCAAGCCCCAGGCAAACACAAGGAAGAGGAATCTGCCCCACAGCATCTGCAGTGAAATCGTCCCTCCAGTTATTCATGAGCTGCTGCACAGGCAGGAATCAAATCAGACTCATCAAAATTTAAACCACTGACTGACTGTGCTTAGATAAGGGGCCAAGGATGGGAACACTTGGTGTAGCGGGTGAAAGTTGAACCTACTCCATTAGACCTCTTCTCTAATGAGACAAACTGTTTTCCCTTCTTTGGGTCAGGGTCCTTAGGATAGCCACAAAACCTTTCAGAAGATGACTGTCTCAAGACATAAAAAAGGGCCTAATCATGGCCTCAGTAGAGAGACACCTCAGAAGCATCTTTCAGTTCACCCTAATTAACCCTTCACTGTTATCCAGCCAGTGATGACCTGTGTCACTCTTCCTCTCTCCTGACCCAGATAATGAGTCTTATGGCTCGCTCTCTCTCAGCTTAGCATCTACCCATTGCTCCCAAAATGCTAATTACATTTTACTCATAACTGGCTTAATCAACTGCCATAATTAAATTAAGTGCAAAGCGGTGCCTTTCTACCTGAACTCAGCTTGTAGTTCGGGTTGTAGGCTGATGCATTTGCAGGGATTGAAGTTCCCCAAGCCTGTTTCTGCAGCTATGGGAGTCTGTCTTACACAAGCTACCACCTCTCTGCATCCCTGCCTCTCAGATACAGAGTCAGTGGTGCTCCTCTGAGAGAAATGGGCTTTCACTTCCTTACCTCTCTTATTATTCTTGTTCACTGTTCCATGCCAAGCTAAATGAAAATTATTTCCTCTTTAATAAACAAAAGTGGACCTACATTGAGAAAAATATTTTCATTTTTAATAAACAAAAATGGTTTTAGGTACAGAAGTGTGTAATTTCCTTTGGCTTTTTCTGCTCAAATTCAGAGGGCAGCAGCCCCTGTCAGTCTGGGTGCCAGTTCTGCATACAATGGTAAAACATGGCAAAATGTAGCAGATTAGGAGATTGTAAATGTATATTACAGAGTACTTCATGCTGCCTGCAGGGTAAAGGATAGCAGGCTTAGAAATCTGAATGATAGTATGAGAAACACTGGTCTTTTGCCAGTGACCTCAGCAGAGCAATGAAGATGACAAGTCTGCTGTTGGCTTTGCGAAAGACTATGAAAACCCAAAGCTCCTGTTGTGGTTTCCCCAAGAAGAGGTCTCACCCAACCTCTTGTGGGCTAAGCTGGGGACCACCACAGGAATCAGAAACACATCACTCACATCTGACAGAAGCTGGGGAAAGCCTGTCAGTGCAGTCCATGAGTGTAAACAGCAATCTGAAGGGAGTTCATGTGGGCAGAACAGCAATTGGAGGGTGAACACTCAAGGTGAGTCACAGGTTATTTTTTGATGATTTGGGCAGTTTATTTCCAGGTCACAGTGGCAAGAGCATGACACTGGAAATCATACACAAAGAGCTTTGTATGCCCTGTTAGAAAGTCTCTGGTGGAGATTTACATTAGGCTGTTCCAGCTGACACATGCGCCATGTGTGCCAGCCTCCTGCCCCCCTCTCTTGTGTAGAAGATAAAAGAGTGCAAGGCAGCCTTGCTAGCCCAAGACAACCACTTATTTGGAGGGAAGTTCTTGGCTGCCCCTTTACAGGTGTTTTACCCCACTGAAGCAAAGCAAATCTGCCAGGGTTGAGCCCTGCAATCTAATGATGTGGCTAATTGAAACTACTTGATTTTGAATGCTAAATATTTGTTTGCACACAAGCTGGAGTCCACGCCTTTTTTGGAGAAGCCATGGGGCAACCGATGATTACATGCAAGAATACAAACATCTAATTGCGTCATTTTCATTTGTAAATTGGCACTTTATGCAGAACCCGTGTGAGGTGCTGAGGTCTGCTCTCTTTCCCAGGCAGCTCCTTGGAGCCTCATCAGGAATTTTCCTGGGCCTTTGCTAAGCCAGCTGCTGTATTTCAAAGATGAGTTGCAAGTGATTTCTAAGTGGTGGTTGCAAAGCTTCCTGGGATGAATAGATGTGATAAAAATGCTTGATTTCAGCTCTGCTCTTGAGCTGCTGACAGATACAACACAGCATGAAGTCAGCAGCATAGCACAGCTTGGGCAGCAATGGCTGCTCTGCTCATATTTCCTTGCACTTGGCACAAAGTTGATGCTGAGGGAAAGAATTTGGTGGGACTTCTTAGGTGCTGAAATATATATTCCTATCTCAAAAACTTCTGGACTTTCCCAGTGAACTACTGAAGCTTTAAATCTGATGACAAATTTGATACCTTTTAGATACATTTGCACAAGATTGCCTGGTTGTCTGAAAAAAATTTATTCCATTTTGTACTCACTTTTCCATAAACATGCTGAGTGCTTTACTGCATGGTGACCCACATCACCATTTCTGCACCCCAGCGGGTGTACTACTCGGAACACCCCAGGCCCAGCATTTTGCCATGGATATTTTGCAGACATGTGGTGCCAGGGCACAGTTTTCCTCAGTTCAGCCTGGTTTCAGGCTAGACAGCCACACACCATCTTTTCCTGGGTCAAGAGTCTCTACAGCAATGTCTGTTTCTTATTATATAAATACCCACTAATTTCACACAGAGAGACCACATCTTCCACCAGGCCTGTATCTTCTACCTCAATAGATATTTAACAACAGGAAAAACATAGCAGGCCTTTTACTTCACCTTTTCATTTTAACATAGCTTTTTACCCAGACAGAATAAGTAGGAAGTATTTCTTTCTGCAGTAATAGGACTCACAAGTAGAAAGTATTTCTTTCCACAGTAATAAGACTTGTCTGAGAAGGTCAAGGGAGAACGGAATGAGATTTTTCGTAAAAGCATTGAAATCCTATACAAGGGTGAAATTTCTATTCCAGAAGCAAATAATTGCACACAACTACATATATCTATAAGTGAGAGACTTTATTTGAACCAATTTTTCAAGTACAGACATCTGTATTATTCTCACTTCTCGGGAATGTTTTCTGCTCATTTTTGAAGCTTGCAACCTTAGGACAATATTCAGGACATATGTGTACATTAGATCTCTGCAGATGGACACATTCATAATGCACAAGTACAATGAGTGAGAGACTCTTTCCAGATCCTCACACAAGAGCATCGGAAATGGGCCGCTCTAATTGTCAAGTTCTGCTCTTATTAGCTTCCAGACACGTCACAGTTCTTGATACTCTCTAGGCTGTAGCCGCCTTCTTCAGGCCCCAATTTACTACCATGTTACTTCAGCTGTATGCCAGTGTAACTCCTCAAAATAGGGCTTAGGTGATGCACAGGGATGTGTTTTGTTCATTGGGAACAGGAATGAGCAGAAAAAACAAGCTATTGGATGAACAGTTCACCTAGGATTTTCTTTTGTGAGAGTAGTCTAGGTCTCAGGCTGGGATTTATTTTTTGGAAGTGACCAGTGGTTCTGGGTGTGTAATAAATGAATCTTGATGGTCAGAGTATACAGGGGACCTGTGGATTGGATCCCAGCAAGATGTCTCTCAAGTTGGGCACTCCAGACATGAGCCACTGAGGTCACTAGCCTGTTCTACAAATCTCGACCTTCTTCTTCCAAGTATTGCTCAACAGAGGAATGTAGTAATAAAGCATTGTAAGTAAGAATGCAGGCTCGCACATGACCTGAGATCAACACCCTGAAAAATGGATAGAGGGTAGTGCTTTCAGGACCACCTAAATGACTCATGATCTTCAGTTCCATTTTGGAAAATGACTGCAGAATTTTAGGCCTGAGACCCCAAATTCGATGCAGAGAGGAGTTTGGACATCCTTCAGCATCTGGGCCTTAGGAGCTTATGTCTTTTTGAAAGCCAGTGAATTGTGTGCTCTTAAGTGCCCATGTCACTTAGGTTATTCTGAAAACTGTACCCTATATACATATGGGTAGATAAGGGGCAGACTTTCACAGGCACAAGTGGCAGTTAGACATGTAACTCCCATTGATTTTTTTTTCCCCCTCGGGGACCTGGAAAATCCCCCCCCCGAGGAGTTGAATCCTCCTCTCGCATTATTTTCACACTAGATTAACACCACTGGTTCCAGTGGAGTGACTCCTGAGTTACCCCAGTGTGAGCGAGAGGAGAACCAGTCCTGAGGTGCTCTAAATATCCAGTGAAAGTGCTATTGTGGCAATGTGGAAAAGCAGGGAATCTAAGCACAGGCCTGGAAGAGGACTCTCACCACCACTCCCCACGTCGCTGAGCTGCAGGTGACCACTGAACGGACTTCTTAGCCAAGAAGGGCCACAAAAACATTCATTCAGGCCCTTCCTTCCACCTCTGCAAACCACAGCTGCTCTCCTTCCTTCCTAAGACACCTGTGACAAACACCAGACCTTCAGTACAAGAAGTCTCACATGCTAGTTTGCCATTCAGAGACCACAGATAAAAAGAAAATCTCCTGTGGGAAGTTTGGTATGAACACCCTCTTTCTTGTTTTCTTCTTTCTTTCTAACCCTCTCTCCTCCAGTCATGGCCATTTCTTTCATTTAGCATGACATGGTCCCCAAGCAATGATGTTTACATTGTCACCATAGGTGAGCTACTTCTAGCTAAGGCCTCTCATGGGGCTGCATTAGGGTTTGGGGTTGGAAAACACTGGGTCTGAAGGGATCTCAGCAGGATGCCTTTCCCCTCCCTTTGGAATGTGGCTCATGGTGGAGCTTCTTGGCTGATGCAACTATTGCAAGGGTTGTGGGCTTTCATATGCTATCAATGTGGATAGTCTGTGGATGCCACAAGCATTGCAAAGCAAGTCCAAATTCACGTGAATGATCTGCTGCATTGACGGGGGTATTAGGTTGGGATTTTTATACTTTTCCAAGGCTTAGTCTAGATGAGGTGAAATGTCAAGATGTGGCCTACATCTGGTACAAGCATTCAGTATAGGTGTGGATCACTAGCATATCTTACTACAGAGGCATGGAAAAAGCCCCTCCTGGACTCTGAATTTCCACAGCACTGTACATGAGGTCAGGCACCATATTCCCAGTGTGAGTCATCCTAACATGACCTTCCCTCTTCATATATAGAGTAACAACCACAGACACCTCCTGGCAAAGCTATATCCTCTTCAGGGAGAGAGGATTAGATATATAGTCCCTGGGGAATTCGTGTTGGCTGTTGCATCAGGAGTAGTGGAAAAGCTCCAACTACTCTGTTGGGCACTCTTTGCTACACTCTTTACTCCTGGGACCTCCTGCCTCTTGTGCTGCTCTCAGCTCACTTAAAATCCTGCTAGAGAAATCATTCCCCAAACACCCCCGTTCTCCTTCCAGTTTCCATCCTATTCTACATCCTTTATACTGTTTCCTTTCAGCCTTTTAATATCTGGCTGAAGAGGCAACTTAAGGAAATCCAAATGCTTTTCTCTGCTTTCTTCCTGTACCCTGAAGACAGCCCAGCTTCCTATACAAATCTTGTGTATTACACATCAAACCACTGCCTGCTCAAGACAGGGTTTTTCTGTGTGCGCTCTCTCACGCTCTCTTTGCCCTGACTCTCTGGCAAGATCAGGACACAGTACAATAAGAAAGATAGGGGGTGCTTGGTTACAGCTTGTAATTTTAAACTGGAACCAAGGGAGAGGAATTAGTGTTTAAATTACTTAGGTTTGCAGTTGGTAACCACATACCCCATTCTCTTTGTGGGGGAAGAAAAACCAAAACACAAACCCCAACCCTTTGTTCTCTAAGCAACATGGCAAAGTGCGTTTTACAAATGGTGACAAAACACACGTGATGCCCCAACCATCAGCCAAGGGGGAGGCACTACGCGAAATATAAAGATAAAACATCCCTGGGGAGAGAAAAATGTTTCTGATTTTTGAGGAGGGAGGAAGGCCTATGTCCAGACATGAGGCAGTTTTATTTTCCTTATAAAGTTAAAAATAGTAATAGTAAAGTGGAGGCAAGATGAAAAATTTGGAGTTTGAAGTCAGAAAAGGAGGGAGACCATGCGGTCTTTGCAGAAACAGGCAAGACAGTCCTTAAAACTCTTGTAAATGGTCATGACAGGAGATGAGGCTAGACATAAACTGTGCTCTCTTCTTCCCGCCTCCTGTCAAACACCTCTCCCACAAATCCTGAGCGCTGAACCTCAGTTCTCTCGACTCAGTACTAGAGACACGGGGCACCTGCAATGTCTGATCTGGGCTGGGCACCTGGTGTGCTACAAACAGCAAACATACTCTGTACCTCTCCTTCCTACGCCTCGGCCCCCTGTGTCCATCAGAGCGCTCTCCCTCCCCAAACACCATCCACCCTCCTGCTGCTTCCATGGCAGAAACGGGCAGGGTGGTGAGACCTGACATACGGTCCAAGCAATGCCTGATGTCCGCGCTACATCTGCTGAATTGAGGTCAGGCTGGAAGGTGTCTCAGGGTTTACCACCCATCATGACATGGGAATATTAGCATATATATCGTTTATGAAGTATGACACAATACCTATCTGTCAGTCAGCCCATCTTTCTATCTATTTATTCTGTCTAATCTACTTTAGCTAGCTACATTTCACTATCTCTATCAATCGTCTATTGCTCCATATTATCTAATTTCTTCCTGTCTCTCTCTCATCTTTTTCACTCTAGTCTTTCTTACTCTAGCTATACTCCCCTCTCTCTCCCTATCATCCATCTATCCACTCAGAAATCTTTTCCCCCTCTTCTCTCTAACCCCTGTTTAAAAAAATCTCTGTTCAATCTCTCTCCCACTCTCTCTTTCCCTCTCTTTTTTAAAATCCTCCCACTCTTTCTCTCTCCTATTTCTACACAATGCCAGGAAGCACATGGACATGAATCCTGACGCATTTGGATGGCACTTCCAGTGAGCGGTCTACGTTCAAACCGATCATCTCTGAGGAGACACCGTTCATCTTTTCTCCCTATTTCCAACAAAGAGATGGAGGAGAACAAAGGAGAAGGGCAAGGGAGGGCCAGCTAACCCTCTGAAGGCTGTGGGGCTGACAGTTCAAGTGTCAACCACCAAGGGACGTTGGGGCTGTCAGCAGACCCATCTTTGAGGGATTACTGCTGTGAGGCCAATTTAATTGTGGCCCTGCAGCGCCGTACAGCAATCCTGCAGGCTACGCTGGCTGCCGTTGCCAATGCGGCCAGGGAACCATACACAAGCTGGGGGGGAAAGCACATGATAATAATCACGGCAGTGAAGTAGCAATAACTAGGATTTCATGAAAGCCCGGTTGTGAATACATTTTAACTGTTCACTCTTGCAGCTCATAAACAGAGCAGCAGGCCCCGTCGCTGTTCACACTCAGGCCTGGATGTCCGTCAGCCATCCACTGGGACAGGGCTGGGTCAAGCAGGCATGCGGTTGGCACATACCAGGGAATACCCTGCACCCCATGGTAATGGAGATTGACAGGGTGGTGCTCTGCCCACAGCACTAAGCCTGAACCATGATTTTAGCTGGCTGTGGGGGACAGCCGTAAGTGACAGCTAGAAGCCTTGACCCTTGTTAGAGCTAGGTGAACTAACCTGCGTTTCACCAGGGAGCAGGACTGAGATATTCCTCAAAGTGCTCTCAACTGGCTGTTATGCTACTAGACCTTGTCATCCCCATGTGCCTATTTGCTCAATGTATTGGCCCAATTTATTTTGCCAAACAGAACATTTTTGAAGGGCCACACTACATTACTCAATAACTTCTCCAACCCCAGCCGGGTGGGGTGAGCATCACCCTGCCGATGGGGGAGCCCAGGCCCAAGAACCCTGTCCCATCCTGGCCCTCGGTGCTGCCCTCAGCAGGGGCTGGACCTTCAGCATGGACCAAAGCTGATCCCTCTGCTGGAACCCAAGTGGGCTGCCTGGGCTGATACCTCCAAGGTCACCATGCTTCTCTGAATGCGGGCCTAGAGGTCTCCTAGAGGGCCACTTATTTTCTTCTTTTCTAAAGCTGATTTTGCTACTTTCATTATTTATGTCAGAGCTAATGCCTCACTCAAAATCCAAGCCTGCCTCCCTTACAGCTTCTCTCAGCAGTGCCAGGGAGAGTGGTTGGTCACTGACTGGTGGCCAAGGAGGACAGCAGAGCCACGCAAGAAGTGGCCCACCAAAGACCGCAGGCCAGCAGGATGTACGGCAGCATAGAAATGCGACACGGTGGTATTAATGATCATTATTCTCATTTATTATAATTATTGTTCAGTTTGAAAAAGGAGCCTGGAGCCAAGTATTACGCTAATTGGCACATTTTTTTGTTTTTGTTTTAGTTCTGAAAACAAACTGGGGTTCAGTATGATTTTTCTTTTCATTTGTTTGTTGGGTTTGGTCTTTTTTTTTTCTTTCGTTCATTCCATCACATTGAAAAAGGAAGAAAAGGATTTTTTTTTTTTTCCTCTTTTTTTTTAACTCACTCGGTAAGTCTGGACTCCTCGGATGAACGTAACATTGCACACACACACACTTGGAGAGGAGAGAGAGGGGAGAGAGAGAGAGAGAGAGAGCGCGCTCGCGGTGGGCAGACAGACACACGCACGCGCCAGGTCAAAGAACTCTGATACAGTGCAAGAATTTTCCCAAAATGATTGGATCATCATTACCAAAAAACTCGCCATAACAACACCAAGAAACAAAGAAATGTTTAAGCCACACTGTTTGACTGGGATTTTTCCTGCTTTTTTTTTTTTTTTTTTTTCCTTTAAATGTTTGCCACACAGAGAGAAAAAGGGTTTAAGTGGGAATGGGAGAGGGATGGACAGGCTCACAGATGTGAGCAGGAAGCGGGGAGATCGAGATTGGGGTGGGAAGGAAGGATAGAGGATAGGGGGAGGGAGGGAGGGGCAATGGGGAGTCATTTCTTAATGTTCAGGCATTTTCTTGGTCCGCCTTGCTCTCTTCTTCTTTCACTTCTTCCTGCTGGGCACTTTCAGTAGGTTTGGTTTCTTCTACAGCATCTAGTGGGGAAAGAGATGGTCCAGGGTTAGTGAGCCATTTATCTAGAGCATCCTGCACATGCACACAGCCATCACACGATGGACTGCATGGCTTCAGGCTTCTCTCTCCCCAGAGTGACCCAGGTCTCAAAGTTCCTGGCACTTCTGCAGCATGGAAAGAACATGCCAGGGTTCAGCCCGGCAGATGAGTGTATAGCTCTCATGGAACACCTCCAGCCTTGCCAGAAAGCACATGCAACTGGAAGGAGCTGGCTAGCGCGCTGCTGATGTGACAGGCAACTGTCGTTCATTTAATCAGGTGCGCTGATTAGACTCTGGGCTTACCACCTAGATGAGACTCCTGTATTACCTTTTTACTGAACCCAACGACTGTGCCAACCATTGTTGAATTGTTGCCCCCTAATTAGTTCTACAGATTCTTCCAACTGAGTCTCAAAGAGGTCATGAAGAGAAAATTCTACATGCACTTGAAGCTTGCAAGACCCAGAGGGAAAAAATTTATAACCTGTAACTCAGACTTCTCTTAGACAGAACAGAGATCTAGAGAGATGTCTCTAAGCCTTCAAGAACAGGAGCCTTCAGCTGGGACATTGTCACATCTCTCCAGTTTTCTAGGCTTTCCTTTCGAAGGTAGAGCTGCCCCAGGGGCAAACAATGAGTGTAACTGGAGTCTGGGTCTGCCTGTCAACCAGAAATCTTGTTCTGACACACCATTCACACAAGAAATTAAAATGAATGCCAGGAGCAATCCCACAAAAATGAACTAGACAGGAGATCAGAACTGAGGAGAAGGCAGAGGCAGCCAGGAGGGACAAGGTAAATGAAAGGAGCACCCCTCAAACTGGAGTGATCTTGCTGGATCAATCCACCCTGAGATAACAAGCCCCTCTCATTGCAGCAGGACAAATTTAATTGTCTCTGAGTTCCTGCTGACCAGCTTTCATCATCTCTAGATCATGATATGCTAACATGTTCCTGGGCCTCTTTCAGAGGTCCTGCTAAGGTCTGTGCACCATGTGGACTTCTTTTTAGAGGTGAAGGTGATGGTTCACCCAGGGCTGCAGGTCTCTAAGGTAGAAGAACGCACAAGGGTCTTAGTGCACTGTAGTGATCACTCTGCTCCATTCCCATCTCTCTCCATTCCTCATTGACTTCCCCCACCCCCTTGGCCCCCGACACATACTCACAGACCATGGAGAGGCCAAGCAAGGAGTATCACCCCAGATTTGGGATAAAGAACAGGGAAAGATATACTGAAGAGCTGAGTGGTGTGGGACAGACCAGAAGATTGGTATGCCACATACCTCAGTGCTGGCACTTGACATACCTCCATAGCATCACTGTGTCTCTGGTGGTCATTCACAGAGGACTGTGGGGTCCCTTTGAACTGGATGGTTCCTGGTTTCTCTGATGGGCTATCAGATTGCATTACACAAGCAAATAAAATGGGCCAGGGACTGCTCTCTGGCCCTGAGACCAGCTGGTATCACACAGCTCATGTCCATATGGCTAAAATCTCTCTCTCTCCAGAACAGGGTGGCTGTGTCTGGGAGCTGTCTGGGGAAAAGCTAGCTGGCTTATTCAAAAAACACACCATGGTCCATGCTGTCATCTTAACAATACAGATGTTCACAAGCCAATATTTAGTTTGTGGGGACCAGCATCCTCATACCCATGTTTAGCATTAGTGAGAATGCTAATCAGGATGTGAACCTTTCTTTACTGACACCATTAATGCATATTGGCCTGGTCCATTCAATGCCATCAGATGGCAGACTTGTATTTGCTTCCAACACTGGCAGTAGGTGCTGCATTCTCACTTCTCTCTCCCCCTCAGCTATTTAGCCTCTTTTTTAGATTACTTCCTACCCACCATTTCCATATGGATCATCTTTAACTTGTGTGCAACTTCCCATCCTGAATCATCTTCATTAAAGGCTCTGCTTCTGGACCTTCAAATACTTTTTGTCTTAGTAAACACTGACTGCTGCTTTTCCAAAAGCAAAAAGTCTGTGGGAACAACCAACCCCATTGCTCAGTTCCACAGCCTGAACCCCTGCACCTGCAAAGCTCCTGTCAGCAAAAACATCTGTGGACTTGTTTCCCCTGGACACTGAACAGCTAAATAAAGTGCTACACAAGTACTCCTATATATGGTACAGCCACAGTCATGAACTAAAGACAGAATAGGCTACTGATTAAAATACGATGCAAGTATTATCAGAAGGCAAAGCAGGCCAGCTTGCCCTAGTTTTTTTAATTTTCCTGAAAGACTTGATCACACTTCACTGGGGAGGGAGGGGAGTCCTTTTAATCCTGCTCTTCTCCAAGGCGTTCACAGCAGGAGACACACTGAATTATGGACCCAAAAGCAGAATCCCAATGAACAACCATCTACCCCTAAATTTAAGCCAAAAGACTATCGTTACCCAGCAGCAAACAATGCTTTGCTCTAAGGCTCTGATAGATCCTATTAAAGCAGAATTTCTGTTTTGTCTGCATGTAAATGCAAGATGAATGAAAGAGCAACAAACGGTAGGCAATGCTTCAAGAACACAAGCCCTGATGCTATATTGCATTATGTTTAAAACTTTTTGTGTGTTCCTGATGAAAATATGCAGAGATTTTAGCTGGCAGTCCCCACAGCATCCTCAGGACAGCACAAAACACACCAAGCACAGGGACAGACCCTGGGAGGCCCTGCATACCTGTTGCAATACTGAGTGCCAAGACATACCAGATGCCCCCGTTACATCGGCAGCTGAAAGTGGGGTCCAGCTCCTACAGTGGTAAGCTCTTGACAATGGTCCTAGTGGGATGGGCAGGAAATCTGGTTGCCCTCAAAGTGGCGGAGCTGACAACTCTGGTGACACAGGGTAGCTCACAATGTTTCCTGTGGTGTTCTCGGCCTTAGGACAAACAGACAGGTTGAAACACAATTTTCTGTCGTGTTTTGTTCCCTTTTGGCTCACCACAGTAGCAAATCTAATTTCCAGGGAGAGCTTGTGGCACCCAGAGATCCCTGTCTGGCAGAGGAATTGCACAGGGGTGCCTCGCTGCCCACGTTGCCCATCTCTGGGGAGCAGTTAATCATAGGCAGGTGACTCTGATGAAGCAGCCCAGAGACTGCACTGATTTCTGCCATGGCTGAAATAGCCTGGACTGAGTCTGAGGTCATGGAGCAGCAGAAAGGATTTAAAGTCAGTTCACCACATATTCAGGTCAGCAGAGATGAATCATACAAACCAAATGCTGGACATGGCAAACTAGAGCAAATTTTCCTGATTGTGTATGTCCTAACTATAAACAAGAGGTCTACATTTTTGAATAAGAGTTATCACAGAAAATTCAGTCAACCACTCTCCCTCCTTTTTCTTGCATAGTATTGAAGCAATAAGTGGAAATACCCTGTGCACTGTTACACCCTACTAAGCTATGTCTTATTTTGTAATAGCTTTAGCAGGATTTCACTGATCTTTGAGATGAGGTAAAAGAAGCAACCTGGTGTTATTATACAGTAATAAAATTTAGCAAGAAGTAATATCACAAAGGATAAAAAATTCAGCACAAAAAATAAAGTTCAAGCTGTGGCACTGCTAAACCACAGCAGTGAAAAGAACAGGATTCTCTCTGTGCAATGGGAGCAAAGTAGCACAACCCTACTGACATTAGGGCTGGTTAATAGCAGTTTCTGATTCACAAAGGAGAGGCGAGACAGTTTGTCTGACTCACCCTTCACCAGTTTGTTTGATGCAGGTTATTTCTGCAGCATGTTCTCTGGGGTTTTCTCCAGCCTAGTTTTCAGTGTTCCTCCTTTTGGATGGCAAGGTATCCCCGGAGAGATAAGTAGATAGCTATCCTCAGGATTTCATACATCAGAGAGGATATTTCTTGCATTGCTTTTTTACCCAATACTAGTCTTGATTTCCCACTTCCTTGAACTCTGGGCTGTTGCACCTGTTGGTTTCTAGTGGACAGATATGGCTATACAGACAGAACTGCACAGCCTTGGCATTTTACATTAAGTTTGCACTTCTTTGGAATAGGTGTAAAAGGTGACAAAAAAGCAGCTGAGAATTCAGGACATTTAGGCAAAATGTTCCATTTCCTGCTTGAGGGAAAAAATATTTCATTCTGGGTGGTCAAATTTCTACCTGTCTAAAATTATTTCCCTTTTGACCATGATAACACTGTGAGATCTCCTCCTGCAAGATTGGAGTCCGCTGTGTCCACTTGCAAGGAAGAGAACAAGCAGGAGGCAGTGAGATATTTCTTAAGATGGACCTGGACTGAGGCAGCACCAAGATGCACGTGAAGAGATCATGAAACGGGAAAGCTGAAGTGGGAGTGGATGGACGTATCACTTCACTCCAGACATCCACAGAGACTTCTCCAGCTGATCTTCTCACATGCTCCTTTTCTAATTAGTGGAAATAACCACGACATTTCTAGAACTCTATGAACTTGACCTATTTGGTTGCCTGCTTTAGGACAAGAGTAGTTGCAGCCTGTGAACACCTACACCTTTAGCAAGCCAAGGTGGAAACATCCACATTTGTTGTAGAGCACTTCAGCCACAGACCAAAAAGAAGGGTCCAAACTACACAACGAGAATAAAACACATGTATGCATGGAGGAAACAGAACAGAAGGGGAGGCTGAACTGTAATATGAAGCTTGAAAAGGGGCCGGAAGTAAAATCTGTCCTGAAGGATAAAGCAGGAATGGATAGGTCCAAAAGCTAATGCCTCCTCTATCCCCCACAAACAAGACCACCAGCAAAACCCACCTAGTTTGTGCTTGCAATCATGAGCCTCACTGTTTTTTTAATGCACACTAGTCATCACTTGCACTGTTCCTGGTTATTCCAGGCCCATGATTGCCCCTAGACACAGCTTTGAGATTTTAGTTTGTTCTGCAGCTTTGCCTTTTCTTTCAGTCTTCTGAAGTTTATACTGCAGTCCAAACCATTCTATAGCATGACATAATTTTGCCAAAGAGACGAGCATTTGTGAGCTGAGCTGCCACCAACCTCACTTCAATCTAGCACCCTGGATGGGGAAGCCAAGTTGAGAAAAATTTTGGGCAGCCAAGTTTAGAAAAGTTTTGGGCAGCCTCAGACAAACCTTAAGCTGCAGAATTGCTTAAGCAATAGAGCTGCATGGTGGAGGGGCTAAAGTGCATCTGCTTCCCAGCTGAAGGGCCCGTGTTAAAGACATGCTTCATACCTACAGCTCCAACTGGTACCTGCTAGGGAACTGCTTTGCCCATGGAAAGGAAAAAACATGGAAGTGAACTACAGATCCTTGCTGAAATAGCGTCTTAGCTCCTCTTCCCCCTCAGCACCCCATTTATTTCCTGGAAAGGGTGAGAGTCACCTCTGTGAGCCCCGTTGGGAAGCAAACACCTTGGACATATGCCACTCTGGTTGCTGTGAAGCTGAAGCAGGCACACAAGCAGCAGTTTTTTGCTGGATGGTGGTACTTAGAGCTGCCTTTGCCTATGCTGTGCTCTAATGGCTGAGTGTGCAGGCTCCTCTCCAAGTCTCTCCACTGCCCTACATTAGTGAAATTAGGTTGAGTGGATTTCCGGGTAAAACACTGTCTCTTGGGACCTGCCCAGCTCCCGTTTGACTTGCCAAGATTAATTAAATCAGAGCAGACATCAGCTTATGACCACAGTAGCAGCAACCTCTCTGCTGATAATTTCTTTTGTGGCTGGTGGCTTGGGTTTTGTTTTCCTTTTTGTGTCTGTTCCACTGCAGATCTTTAAATTACCACTGCTGATGCCAGGAGAAGAGAAACTGCACAAACACTCTGGGATTTTGCTTTTGCTGCTTTCCCATTGTTTGCATAATTATTGCTGATATTGATTGTGCAGCTAGAACTCTCCCATGCCTTCATGCTAAAGTATTGCCCAGATCTACTCAGCCATGGCTCTTCCTTTAGCATTTGTCATGCTCACTCCTTTCTCCCTCTGTTGTCTGCCAACTACAGCTTGGTCAGAGGTGGAACAGAAAACCTGTGCCTCGTCTGGTCTCCTCTTTGCTCCCAAATACTAATCTGGGTTTTCCTACCCTGTTATAAGCAGAGCTTATCTGCCCCAGAGACAACTCTGTTTAGAGACATTTTTTGGGGAGGGTGAGGAGCACTGGAAGGCCCCATTTAAAATCCCTGACCTGAGCCTCTCCTAGTTTTAATGACATTTGGATCCAGATTTGGATCCAAGCTTCACAGCTTGATTCATCTGTCCCGATCCATCTGTCCTTCTAGCCAGCCAGACGCTGATTCCAGGCAGGCGATGGTAGGTCTGAGACTGCTGAAACAAGATGCACTTCAGGTTCAGAGCTATTGTTTATACAGTTCTCTTCACAATCCAAGTTAGCCCATTGCAGTCAGCCCTATGATGCATCATATGCAGTGCTAAAATCCTACGCCCTCCCAACTCACCACTTCTGAAAACTGCCAGATTTATCCTGGCCCAGCAAAACACTGTGAAATGAAGGAACTGGGTATTTCAGGTGAGTGGCTGTGTCGGGTCTAGGGGATTGACTTGCATGATTTCTCCCAAACTCCTGGTGAACCCTCACTCACTACAGACAGACCTGGGGTATCACCTGGTTCCTGCGAGCCCTCCGAGTCTTGGTGGGCACATGGGACCTGGGGGATCTGCATACCCTTGGTAAACCCTGTAACAAGGTGGTGGGGAGGGATGATCCTACTGCAAGCAGCATGCAGGACATCCAGGGAAGTTGCCCAGTAACTACTGGAAATAAGCAGGCAAAGCCACCTGTTAAGGTTAAAATAAAAAGGTGAATATGACCACAATATAAGGTAGTTTGGGCCGCCTACTCCTGGACTGCTTCCTCTTTGTTTCAGCACCATGTATGTCAGCCTCATTTGCTCCAGCAGAGAGGAAAAAAATAACAACTTCTGCCAGTCCCATGGCTGATGACTCTGGTCCAAGCTTGGATGGCTGCCTCATCTTCTGATCCTGCAAAATCCTCAGAGGACAGTCAGCCCCAGTTCTGTCGCCCCAGCTGCCTTTGCGCTTTGTCAGGCCCAAGATCCAGTGGCCTAGGGATTTCTTCTCCCTGTCCTCCTGCCCAGTGCCTTTCTTCCCCCAGCACCACCAGGGAAATCCCACCCTGCATCAGCATCTGTGCGTGCAGTAGATGGAAAAGAAGGGAGCAGTGGGAGAGATGCTCAGGGTGCACAGCTGTGGGGAGGGGGTGCGGAGGTGAGTCAAGCTTGCAGCTCCACTGCAAAGCATCTTTCACAGTGTCTAGACACCAGCTGCTTTGTTGCCATGGAAACTCCCCAACTTTGGCTGATGGGAGAGAGCAGTGAGGTCTCCAGAGAAATGGGAGTGGTGCAGGAAGAGGGTGGAGAGAGAAAAGGGAAGATGTTCCTTGTGAATGTGAGGTGTTAACCCTGTTACAGTGACATTGGCAGATATTTTTGCTTCCTGGAAAATGCGAAAAAAGTGTCTCTTCTTTCTTCTACTGCCATTTCCTTCCCACACCCATGGAGGCAGCCAGGCCTGAAGGCTGAGACAAATGACGTGCTTACTTTTGGCTGGTAATTTATTCCTGCGTATTACCAGCACTTTTGGCACAAATTTCCTGTTTACAATGCTTATAACTGGGCAATTACAATCCAGCTAGGGCTGGAAGAAGCCTACCAGAATGGTTAGGTTTTCAGACTGTAAGATCTCCTTTAACAATGCCATTCTCTTGGCTAGCATCATTGCTACAAGCAACCGTAGCTCCAGGGAAGATGAGCTGCTCCCACCTGGCAGCAGTGAGATCTGTTGTGGTGTTTCTGTAGGGATGCCTTCTTGCACCAGAAAGTGGTGGGCAAGTGGGAGGCTGTGTAGTACAGTGGCTGAAAAGGAGGTAAAAGAGCCCTTTTGGGATGAGGCTGCCTTGGAGGTAGATATTTTGTACTGGTATTGAGCGGCCTCCTGCCAAACAGCATCAAAGGTGCTGACCTCAACAGACTCCTACCAAGGCTTCATGGTCTTTACAGCCAGGGAACGTGAAGTGGAGAAATGGGAAGTGACTTATGCAGGGTGTCCCCAGCCATCAGCTGGGATCAGAGTTAATCTGATTCCAAATCAGTTGCTCAGCTGCCCTGATGGAGCAGAAAGGCTCCCTTCAGGCGAGGTTCCAAGCTACCCATCTCTCCATCTCCCCAAAAAAGGGTAAGCCAGAGACAAAGACACCTCTGCAGACACTCAGACCACAGTTCTTCATTATCCACTACTTGACTTTCCAGCAAGGTAGCGTACTGGTCTTTTTAGGTACAATATCCAGACCGTAACAGATATATAAGGTAAAACAGGGTATAATATCCAGATCATACATTCATTATGAACCCAGATCTTTGTGAATGTCAAGAGCTGTCTTCTACTGTGACCTTCCCAAATTGCTACAGGCAACCAGCAATGTAAGTATTTATCCGGTCTTTGTCACCACAACAATGGCCTGACTCACAGACATGGAGATATTTTATTCTTGTGGCATCCCAGTGAAGAAAGCGAAGGCTTTTATCTGCATTTTAGAGTGAGCAAAGCATGAAGAATTGGGCTGTGGCCACACAAAAGCTTGTAGTGTACCCAGGAGGTTGAGTCCCCTTGGCTTTTCATTCCAGCATCTCAACCAGCCACTCTGCACACAGCAACACTTAAAAATGTGTGATGCCTTGGTCCTGTGATTTCTGAAATTCCACAAAGTCCTAATTTGAGCCCAAAACTGGAGGTGTAGCAATCTCAGCAATACTCACCCTCCCAACTATCACAGGAAGGTGGGTAGAAGAAAGGCATTCATTACTTCACCTGAGGAAAAGCTAAGAAGAAATTATCCACAAGCTGTTAATTTCTCTTCCCATGCCCCTGTTTATTTCACACAGGTCCTGCAGACCAGAAAGGCTACTCTTTTTAATTCCTTAAATAACTTGTGATTCGAACAGCTTGAACATAGAGGTTTTTACTTGTTTCCAGCTGTAGAATGTAACAGTTGGCAGCTATTCTTGGCATACATGTTGGAAAACAGGATGTCACCATCTCATGCAATGGTATTATTTTGTGTAATCCATCTTTTCCCCCTTTCTGGGTTAAGTTCTGGAGGATGGCTTAGAAACAGGGAGCATGTGTGGGAACAGAAGAACAAGCACTTGATACACCATATTCATTTATTCTTCAGCCTTTCTAGCGTGGCTGCCCTGTGAGATCATAAGGGAGAAATCAGAGGAAAGATAAGAAGAACTGGAAGTACTCTGTGGAGATCATGGCCAAGTGAGCAAAATGAAGACTTATTGAAGCAAATGATAGTGATTCCTGTACAGCCAGGACATTTCTAGTGAATTCAGGGAGTGAAGCTTAGAGCCCTTTGGGGATGGAGGTTTGGTTTTGGAGAGGCCTGGCAGATGCACGGAGAATAGCACAGCAAGTGACAGAAGTTTGATAGACAGATCAGAGCCTCAGAGGTCTGCCCGTCTTACAGCTCCACTGATCAGCTTGGCCATCGTGGTAGAATCAGTAGGGGGATGAAAATGAATCCAAAATTGTGGCAGACTGCTGGCATTCATGCACCACTGATCCTGAAATAAAGAGGGTTAAGGAGGGGAAGGAAACATGCAGAGTGCTAGAGCCTTTGGGTTCTCCATGTACAGCTCCTACCTCATCACACAGGACTGGCTGTGAGGCTGGTCTCCTCCCCTGCCCCAGCAAAGGTGGCCAGGGAAAAGAGGTCAGAGGAGGAAATCTTCTGTAATTGCAGCAAAAAGGTCTAAAAATTCCTTCAGTGCATCCAGAATTAATGCACTGCTCCTCCCTTCATACTTCTCCGCCTTCAGCTGTCGGTGGCAGCAAAACAAATTGCTGCAGCCCTTACTACAAACTACGCTCCCATTTCCCTTCCCCCAGCCCAAAAGACATGTGCCATTCATAAGCTGCCTGACTGCTGGTCTCCATTATTAAAGCCTAGAAGGCTGATAAATTGGGGATTCACGGAGCCTGCAAGCCTCCAGCAACCAGATTGCCATGGAAACCGGAGGCAGCCTCCATCTCCAGCAGAAATGATATTGATCTAGCTGAGGGCAGGGAATTGCAATCAAGAAGAGGATATAAAATACCACTTTTCCCTTCGCTATCCTCCCATTTTGTGTTTAAATGAAGGAGAAATTTCATTTAGAGATCATTAGTTTGTTTCTGTCCATCTTCACACACCAAAGGTCTGTAAATTGGATGCTAAAATGAATTAAGTGCCCGTTGTCAGGCCTTCCACAGCCATCTTGTTGATAACTGTCCCCAGCAGCTGCAACACCAACACCACCAGCTCTTTGCATTAAAGATATTACGACTATTTCCCATACGCACAGCTAGTGTGCACACCTGTAGTGTGTTTTATGCAGAGTGGGCACTGAGATACAGCCGCTGCTCTCTAGGAGGCAGTTGAGGCCTGATGCTGTACCCACTGAAGCTCCTGGGAGTCTTTGCTTTTCATTTCCATGAGAGGACGTCATCACATGTGTGACAGCCTGGACATAGGAAGAGGCATTTCAAACTATAACCGCTTCTGTGGAAATCCATATTTCAAGACAATGCAGAGTGGCATGGCAGAGCAACCCTCCCCTCTGCCCAAAATCCCTTGTCTGCTACTGCTTAATCACAGCCCTCCAGGGATGGAAAGATCAGGAGTCATAGCACCTGTCCTGCAAAACTGCGTGGGCAGCTGGGCACTTTGCCCAGCTTACACTGCAAAATCCAGATTCTCCTCGGTCTGTCACCTCATCCCGTGGGTGCCCATGAGAAAGACTAAGGGTTGGGAGGCAAAAAGCCACAGCTTATCTTCAGGTGGGAGTTCAGACTGCATAGTTGACTCTTCTGCCCAAGAAACCCCTGTGACCAGAGGTGTGGTGATGCTGATGCTCAGCCCTAGGGGCAAGGAGGGTGTAGGGCAGCCCTATGGCTGGCACAGGCTGCTTTCAGAGAGCCGAGCTGCACTGTGGGAGCTGCCTGGAAAATCTTTCATCAGCACTCTCATTGCCAGTGGCAGTCTTCTCTGTGAAGGTGGCAGCAGTTAGCATCAGCGATTCTCTTTTTAATTCAAATTTGGGACTTTTTTTTTTAACTCAACCTTCTCCCAGTTTGAGAGGGACTTTTCAGCCTCTGAACTTTCTCAGTGCTGCACTAAGTGAACAGGCACAGTTGTCCCACAGTAGCCATCTCAGTTTAATTGGCTTTTCACAATAACAATTCAATCAGGAGGGTAATGAATTCAGTTTTGGCACGGGGGCATCTGGTGGGGCAGCTGCAAATGCTGGCGAGACCTCATAGGGGCACAGCGAGGCAGCCATACCCAGCCAACCATGTCACAGCAACACAAGGCCAGGTTGCTTCACCTAACACCCCAGAGCACCAGGTATGTCCAGGTTGTCAATGGCAAAGTCAAAGCTCCTCAGTACTGTCCACTGTGGTGGAAAAAGTACACTTACAGGGTGCTAAACCAGCCCTTTGCGGAGCTAGCCTGCAATGATGAGGCTTCTCTCTCACATCAAAGGACATTTCAGCACTGCTAGCCCAAGATGGCCCTGTCTCAGCTGTGGGGCCAAGCAGTAGCACTCCTCCAATATCTCATGTGTACTCAAAGTCTGTGTGAAGCCCAGCTCTGCACAGGTCACAGAGGCTGTAAATTACCACAGCTCTCACTTGAAGAGTTTCTAGATTTTTGGTCAAGGTGGAGCAGCCCATACTTGTGGCTTGGTCACCATCATTTTGACAACAGCTGTCACAGAAGAGGACCTTTTCTGAGGCCTGAGCTGCTCTGAAATTGCACTGAGGCATAAGAAGTGGCACCCCACTGTTTCGTGCTCGTGTTGTCTCCCCTGGTCCTCCCGCTGATTTTATTTGCTGTAAAGGTCCTTGGCTCAGGTCTTGCCTGCTGGCTGCAGAGTGATGTCATGAGATATCCACATGAATGAACACGTCTCTCTTATTCTTCCTCTCCTGCTGGAGCTGTTCCACTTCCACAAATCATTAAATATTCATTGGGCCAGAGGAAAACATTGACTCTGTAGGCCAGTGGTGAAGGCACTCATCTGCAGTGGGGGAGACCAAACTCCACATACTGGCTCCAGCAAATCATAAATAATTTATACAAAGTGGAACAGCTCCAGAAGGAGGGATCAGGAGAAACTTCATTCAACAGCCCAATGGTTTGCTTGCAAAGCTCACTGGATTTCAGTCTCCTAGGGTAAGCCATGGGCATATTTTGTGTTTTGTCTCATCCAGGGAGTACCTGACCCTCACATGCTAGGAGGCAAAGTTTTCTCTCACTACTTTAATCTAGGCTTGACTTCCTCGTTTTGTAGAAACACGTGTATGTGTTTTGCTAGAAATGAGGACAAGAAGTTGTTGTATGCTACATCAGTTGGGAAAGGCTGGAATTTTCTCCTTGTTCCCTGATGTGAAAATCAGTGACTTCATCCATCTTTCTCACACTCATTTGGCTTCAGCCATGAAGAAGGTTTCCAGCTTGAGGCACAAAGAAACATTTTCTTTGTAATTTTGTGTCTCTTTATTGAGTGCAGTGAACAGTTCTGGATTAGTATCTCTTGAGACTGAAGTCTGCTGTTCATCCAGAGAAGCGGGGCTGCTCGGCAGCAGCGCTGTACATTTCTTGCCCCTGCCTTCCTGCTAGGTCTCTGCTGTGTTTGGGAGAGGTTGTGTCATGGACAAGAGGTCAAGTTCAGTCCCTGTGCCTGGCACCATGTTTGGCCACACTGATAAGCCTCCCAATGAAGTCCTGGAAGTAGTGCTGGGACAGGTTTGTGCAAATAGTACCTTCATCCCCAAAGATAAGCTTAAAGGCATGTGCCAAAGCTGTTTACACTGCTGAATGATGTCTCAAACACCCACCAGTCCCTCTGACTTGCAAACCTGCAGCATCATGAATGTCCACCCCAAACTCTAGGAACTGTACTGTGGTACGGGTGCAAGACTGAGCAGGTGTGGTGCAGGGCTAGGAGATCATATAGGTGACAGTCATGCCTGCTTGCTGTTTGGCAATAAAGAAGTTACTTCCTTTCACTGTGCTTTCACCATCTGGATCCCTGGTGTTCCAGGTGAATAATAGACTGTGAACGCAGACAAAGGGCCAGACAGAATTGCCGCTCGTATAAATTGCAGCATCCCTACTGAAGATAACCTCACAGCAGCCCTTTAATCAGATTCTCTGAATAGAGGGCATTTCCATCCCTTCTAAGCACAAGGGAAAGCAGAAGACTAATATTACAATATTGCACTGAGTCCCTGACAGGGGAAGAAACGTACAGACCATTCATGAGCAGGTCTAAAATCAAGACCACAGACTCCTTTAACTCACACGTCCTTCTGAAGTGCAGCAGGGTAGTCTCCACCCAGGGCTTGGTCTTCTGTGGCATGACTGAAGATTACTCTGAATTACTTACAACATTGGCTTAGATTCAACCCTGTAGCTACAGCTGGGGAGTGTTGCCTCCAAGCAGGCTGTAAAAGATGGCAAGAAGGAGGGAAGAAGAAGGGGATCTTGGAAGAGAAATTTTAGGATAGGTAACACAGAATGTCTAAGCTGCAATACATATTCCCATATTTCTAAGCTCACACCCTGAGGGGGTGGAGTCCTATTCTCATCTGAAAATTAGATAGTTGTGGACTTAGTCCACATGAACTTACATTCACACCTTCCTCTTAGAGGCTCATGTCATTTCCAAATCAACAGGTGCTCAAAGCCTTAAGAACAGCAAAGGAGTTTTTAAAAGTACTTTCCACCTCTCCAACTCTAAATCACTTTTACTTTATCCCATTGTCCACCTCTTCAAATGGTTATCCAGTAAGATCTTTGAAACATTTTTCACAATTGCTAAGACAGTTCTGCCAAAGTCAGCAGCACTGGGGAATGCTCCTGCAAACTGGTCACAGTCCTGCCCCCCCACCCCTTTCCCTGTACGTGCCATGCACTGTCAGCTATGGTTCTGCAGCACTGCACCACTTTAGCATTGGCATTTGGATGCTCTTCCAAATGTCAAAGAGATTTTCTTCTTCATTAAGCCCTGTAGGTTACAGGTAATGTCCAGTTATCATTACTAGCATTCCCAATTACTGTGTTTTGTTGAAGGAAGATGGAGAGGTTGAATAGTGTCTTCTACCTTCTGCTTTCTTTCATAATGAAAAGAGGACTTATTTGCTGTTGCCTCAAGGTACACCTGGAAAGTATGTGGTCCTTTGAACACTGGATAATTGGGACCTTATGACCTTTATCTAAGACTTATTTGTATGAAGCCTTGAGTCTCACTTTTCCTGTCATTAGGAGAAGTGCATTTTCATTTACATCTCTGGGCCGGGCCCTGCCCAGGTTTCCATAGTTCTTTTCCTGACTGCTCTGCAGCCCTGCAAAGGGCAAATGTCCAACATGGGCTCCTGGCTACCAGGACATCAGCTGAGATTTTCAGCTCCATTTCAGTGTCCCATGCTGACAGTGATATAGCTAAGGACACAGAAAGAAAAAAGAAACACTTCCACAGATCCCATTCACGTTTGGTGATGATAAAGCCAAGGTTCTTTATCTTGTATAGGTTATTAAAGCTAAGAGATATGCAAAGGAGGTCTTAGCAGGGAATCTAGAACTAGGAAGAAAGTCACAGTTCCAGTAACCTGCAAAAACAGACCACAATCCCCTTCAGAGAACAGCTAAGCACACAATAGCAGCACTCTCCACCATTTAGTTTTCCCTCATACATCGTCATTAAGTGTCTCCTCTTTTTTCTGCCTGGAAGACATTCAACACTGACAGAGAGGAAAGCTAGGGAATGAGGGAGCCCTCCTTTAAGTCAAGCTTGCAGTACTAATGTAGTATTGAGAAAAATATTGTGGTTAGAGACCTGTTCAAATGGAGCTTGCATAAATTGGTTTTTCACAGATCTATTGGAGGTCCAGAACTGGAGGTGAAACCTATCCCACTGATGACAGTGGCTTGATCTGAAAGGCTCCTGTTACTGCTTACATCTTCTTTGGCTCTCTTGGCTCCTGGCCTGTCTCGCAGACCATCATATGCCTGAATAAAATATTCACGCAGTACCTTTACAAATATGAAAACTCCCAAGTCCAAAATGGATGTGGATGTCACTGCAGTCATCAGTGCTCATTGGGTAGCTGTCTTCAAAAAGCAAAGATGTTGGTGTGCATAAGGACTGGGATGAGAAGCAAACCAGAAGAAATATTGCCTTTCTGGAAACAGGTGTATACAAATACAACCTTTTCTGGACTAATTTATACAGTGTTGGTTATCCCATCTCACAAAAGATATTTGCAGATTTAAAGGCTGTACAGAAAAAAGCAAAGATGCTAAAAGGCATGGGAATAATTTCATATAAAAAGCAATTGAAAGCACTGCTTGTGTTTTCTTCAGGAAAGGCAAGGGCTATGGTACTATGCCCTCTGTGCATACTATATGATGCTATATAGAATAATCAATGGCATGAAGTGGGGCTATCGGAAGCTTTTGCTCTTTCTGTGACATAACGTAAGTACAGAAAGATATTTAAGGCAATGGTGGCCAATTCATTGCTGAAATTTCCGGCTATTGTACGGTTGGTTGGAGTTGGGGAAGCTATTGACACTTTGTCAATTGGATAATGCGCATTTATATATGCCATATAAAGCCACAGCTATGATTAGTATCAAAAGAAATAATACATCATGTTTCACTGTTAAACCAAATCCTAGGCAGAAGAGGACAAGGAAGAGTCCTAGTCATAGAGAGGCAGTTTACCCCAAATCTGTCCATGGCAGTATTTGGTGCTAGCCACTGTGAGAAGTACAGTAAATGGACGCTAGATATTACCAATCCAGGGCCTCTAGCAGTTATTTTTATGGACTCTTGGGAGTACAACTTCACCTTATCAGAGTCCATGGAGTTGCCACAGAGACTGGAAGTGATCACTGAACTGACACTGATAATCCAGTATTAATGCACATATTATACGGCTCTCAAGGAATGTCTAACTAATCTGATCATGCTGACCTGGTGAAATTCCCCAATCTCTTTCCTTTGCATGTGGCAGTCATCTGTATCACAGAGTCAGTACTGATACTGTTAAAGTACTGCTTTTTGGAGCTGTAAATCCCAGCTGATTCTCTCCAAGCTTATATCTATCTGAAAAGTTCAACCTACTTGATCCTAGTGTAAAGAGATGACACTAGTCATAGGAGCAGAACACTGCTGGCAGCTACAGCAAACAGCTGACACTTAAATTTCATTGTCTGTCTATTCTGTCCACTGATCTGCTGTTTGAGCCCTTCTCGGAAGAAAATTTGTTTATCATTTACGGCAGAAAGCCTTCCTCCCATGTGGGGACTTCAGAGCATTTTCTCAAGATGATCAGAGTGCAACTGTAGCTGGCCACTGTGGCAAACCTTGTGATAAGGAGACAGTGATTTTGAACAAAATCTAGTTGGAGTTTAACCATCAGTCTTGGCTATAGAGAGCCACATGTAAGCAAGAGCAACAACTATACACCCTGACGAGCTCACACCATGACATTAGTATGCACTGCCTTAATGCCACCTGTATGTACTGCTTATAAGAGCTCCTTCCATGGAGACGCGCAAGAGCATAACGCTCTCAACAAACCTTGGTATAGCATCTAGAAAGTTCACTATTGTACAGATTCACAACCAATTACTTTGTTCAGTAGGAAGAATACTATAAAGATGTAATTGAAGAGTGAGGCTTGCCAATTTCCCCATGAACAGGAACTCCGCAGCATGTTACGATCAATGAGGAGGGGCTCAGCCTATACCACAACAGCTGTGGTTCCCAATATCAGAAAAAGTGAAAGATTGCTGTCACCTTTCCTATAACTTCCATCCTTGACAAAAAAAATGAGTTAACCATCCTTGAACATTTACGCATTTCTTACCGAGGTCCCAAAAGAACTGGTACCTCCTTGGTGCAAAACAGTGGTTAACCTGCTCTTTGAAAGAGACCTTTCCAGAGTCAACCATCACCTTGTCATCAGTAAAAATGCTTAATGTGACCTCAGATTTCACTAGGACAGGTCTTGCTTCACCACTAGTGCAGTTCCCACCTACATGGGGTAAGTTGCATCTTGTTGGAAAGTAGTAGACCTGAGGCACACCTCAGACCAGAGAATGTATTTCACTGCAATAGAGGCAGAAATCCTGTAGCAAGTAGTGTGTAGGTTTCCTGTTCTCCGGAAAATACTGACATTCCACTTAGCTCACCCTACCTCTCACATAGCTATTTGCACCAGTGCAAAGCAAGCTGTGAAATACATATGCTTATGCTCATATAGACACAGTGCAAAGACTAAAAATTTCAGAGCAACTGAGGACTAGACACATACTTTTACACCTTTGAGCATGTTGCAGGTAACCTAAATTGCATTTATAGTCTTACTTTTTTTGCTGGAGTAGCACTACAGGCAAGAAAATGCTGGCACACATGCTTAGAGATGTTCCCTCTGGGACAGTCAAGGGAAGACTACTGTATTTGCATTGCTTTCCTCAACTGCCAGGTGTAGCAGCAGAGATAAGCTCCCATGAAATAGGAATGGCAATGAAGGTGTTCTGCCTCATGCCAGCTACCCATGGGCCAAAACTAAAATTCCAGTTATACAGCTGCAATTTGCTTGCATAATGCAGGCTGTACCTTCTAGCTGCTACATGACAATAGGCAGTCTCTGCTTCCAAATCTTTATACAGCCAGGGCTCCCTAGGTGCAGGAAGTATTGTCCTTCCATCAATGCACTGACTGAACCGAAAACAAAGAACTGATTCAACTTTAAGCCATGAAAAAGGATCCATAGGGACTTGCTCCCTCTGAGGAAATGAAGAGAAGATGGTGCCTCCCAATGCTCCTTGCTTGCAGGATATAGAGCCCTGGGGGAACTGCTGGCCTGCTTACATGCAAAGCAATTGTCATCTGGCTGATTTTTCATTTCAGCTGTGAAACTGCTCCATTGTAAAGCTATTTCAGCGAGTGGGAGAAAGCATTCTTCATTTCCCAACAAAAGAAGATCCATTTGTTTCCTTAGGCACAATTTACTCTTTCACATTTCTGGCCTTTGTTGTATTCTTACCTGACAATCTGAGAGTGCTTTTGATGTAAGAGCTAGCCAAAGTTGGAGGTGAGACTCAAAAATCTGGGAAAGTACAAAGAGAATCTAACATCGTGTGACATTCATCTCCTCTCCTCCCTTTAGGCACACAGTAGCCCATCTTCTTCTACAGTCTGCTGTGCTGGATGCTGATCTCACTTCAAAGCTGTGCTAATGTAGACTCTTTACAGTAACTTTGATGGAGACTCTCTGGATTTAAGCCAACAGAACCTAGATTAAAATAAGTCTCACCTCCTCATGCATATGTAATGTATAAATTCCCTCCTACCACTTTTGAATTTTGTCCTGTTGAGTAGGTTGGCATCTAAGGGAGCCTCTCCAAGCATAATACCAAAGAGGCAAAACTTGGATCATAACAAGAAAGCCTGTAAACATAAATCTTGTCGAGGATGTTCAGATAAGAGAACACTTTCTTGGCATACAAGTCGCCCACCAAAAGACAAGATGACAACTAAGAGATTGCCCCTCTTACGTCGATCCCTCATTGTCACTGAACAAAGCCCATCGACTCATTTCATGCCTGAGCTAGGTTGAATCCATCTACTTTTTCTATCTACTTTTTGATATATTGAGGATTGCTTAGAAACTACCCTGCCATACAACTTGGAATGCCTGGGGTTCCAGATCAGCTAATAGTGGACACAAGATGGTTGTTTGGAGACATTTCCTAAGGCATTACCAACAGACAGGTAGAGTACATGGAACTGAATAACAGTGAGAGCTGAAGGCTGTCAGGGGAACTAGTGATTGGTATGAAAAATCACCCAGCCTTTCCCCCACTCCAGAAACATTAAATGTAAGTATTAAAAATCATGCACTTGTTTTAGTCTGGTTAGTTATTCCTTTCCGCTCTTCCTGGCTTTTTTTTTTTTTTTTTTGCGCTGCCCTTAGATGAAGGCAAAAATCTCTTCTGGATATAAATGAAATGTCATTGACTTCTGCTTGTGTTTGCATCAGGGAAGATACCTACAAATAGCATGTTACAGCTATTGTAGTAAAATTCAAGGCAGATGAACATCAACGCACAAATGTAGCATGGTCGGCACGCCTCATGGTAGTAACAGCCAAGCATACAATGGCAACCGGCCAACTGATGACACTGGCTAGGAGCCAATTTGATTTATTTTTGGCAGCCTGACACCACATACTACTGTGCCAGTCTTCAATCACAGAAACAATAAGAGATGACCTTTGAAAGCCATTGGGATGACTTCTGGGAGAAGGGGACTGATGAAGCTGAAAGAGGATCTGTCCCCAGGCTGGAGGAGGACTGGAGTGGCAGATGTTTGGTAGCCCTCCCTCCTTCATGAATGACCAAGACACTACAGCCGTGCCAGCAATCACCAGTGCTGTGTTTGCTGGGTGATGACTGGGAGAAAGGTCAGGACACAGAATATGTCTTTAAGTCTATGGAAAGAGTAAGTACCAAGAGAAACAGAGAGGTTTAAAGGGATGAGAGGGAGTAATAGGATGGAGATAGGAAAAAGAAAGCATAGGTTTTCTGTCAGGAAATCTTTCCTGTCTATGGGAACTTTTATACTGTGATGATGCCCTTTTATGGAAAGTTCTTTAGGGAGAAAGCAGCTCCTTACTACTCTGGATATCGTGCTATAGAGTGTATTGCAGAACACAACCCATGGATGTGGACAACCCAGGAGATGGACAAGAAGGCTTATTTAATATTTTTTGCATTTGTTTCTTGGATGGCTCTGAGGGCACCTACCCAGCTGTTGGAATTTGTGAAGGCTGATATCATATCTATATTCCTTAGCATTTTAAAGAGACTATCAGTTTGACTGTGGCCACACAGCTTCCACATTTGCTTTCTGCAAACATTGGTAAGCTTGAGTATTACTGCATACATACTGAATAAGTGTAAATAGATGCACATACCACCCTTAAACACTCAGACAATCACTGAAAACTCTTTTTTAAATACATATTTGATTGTAGATTTTTCCAACTTACCCTGTTTGCTAGATACTTACATAAGTAACAGTATCATGTGCAAATGCATATTAAATAATGCATTTAAATGCCTACTTCAAATCATGTGGCCATGAATGGTTGTACACTTCAAATTATATTAAAGCCAACAAGACCCTGGGAAGATATCTGCAAATAACATAGAACACTACATAGGAATAAAATATTCTTTGATAACGGGTGACTCAAAACAGGTAAAATTAAGCAAATGGAATAGCCTACTACTATGAATTTCCTACCTCTATCCATTAGAGCAGATTCATCTGAGTAAAAATAGAATGTTATTTCAAAGCAGGATCACTAGTCCTGTTTAGGAAAAAGGCATCCCAAGTTTTAAATAAGAGTTAATTGGTACACATTATCCTATGTACAGAGGATCCCAAAACACTGATTCACTCTGTCGTGTTTTTGCCATTGATGTTTATACTTTTGCCCAAGTATAAAAACAATGCAAGTACAGCATGCAACATAACAAATTAGCTTTCAGATATCACATGACATTTATTTTGCCACTCAACTTATCATGGAAAGTAAGTGCAAAGGGACCTAAAAATATTTACATGAAAGAAGGTAAAACTAGCAACCCTTTGTTGTGTACGTTCAGTTTAGACTCACACTCTTGAAAGCCACTCCTCTTGTCCATTTCTTAAATCATAAATGTTCTGCATGAGCTTCTCTGTCCTTTTGGATGTCTGCTCTTTCCTATCTGTCCACTTTGTTGGACAGAAACAAAGTCACCTGAAGCACTGAGTTAGCTATGAAGCTTGGAAATCTAATTAGAGAGTGGGAGTTGTAATTTGTGGAAGAAAAGTAGTAGACCAAATGAAATGAGAGAGAAATACCAGCAAGTGGGCTCAGCAGATTGGGTGCTGAGGCTCTGTAAAATTTACATCAGGCTGTTTATGAACATCAGAGTGATATGCTACCTTTTTACCCCAACATGCTAATGAATGCAGAATGCCCTGTACAACTGAATGTCTAATGAATGCAAAGGCTGGTTATGCTTGGCACTGCCTCTTGATTGAATTTCATGTGGTGCCTACCTCTGATGTTATTTAAAAAAAAAAAAAAAAATTATGCTCTCTTTCTTTGATAACATAAGAAAGGTAAAGAACAAGAGCAAAAGTATCCTCAGGTCTTTGATGCATTTTCTACCCAGCTCAGTATCGCAATTCAAAACCTGCTCTTCTTTATGGTTTGGAAGCACTACGCCTCTGTCAAAAATGCTCACTCTCAAAACTTTTCACCTCTTCCCAGGGGAACTAGTTAAGCGGAGCTGCACTTGGTCAAGAGCAAAGAATTGAAAACACCTCCTAGAGCGACTGTTTGCATTCAACCCTCTCTTCTGTCCGCATTCACTGAATTGTCAGGGCCTTTAATCTTTCCTTTCCCTACCTGATTCTCTTACCATGTGGGTCTGACCCAGCTGACATATCTAAAAGCTTCATGCAAGCATGACCATCACGGGCTACTCCTAGTACAGAGGCTAGAAGTATTGGTGTGGATGAAACTACAAGCAATGCTGACAGCAAGATGTTCCTGACAATGATTGGATTGTATCAGGAATCTCATCCATTCACAAGCAGATGGTAAAAAGACCCCTTTTTGCTCCTTCTTGACCATTCCCACTAGCAAAGATAAATGGCCTCCTGCAGTATGAGAGCGCTTTTGTCTTCTGAGATTTTTCAGCTCAAGCTGGCAGCTTCCAGTGAGCTGGTATCAGGTCAGGCTGTTTTGTTGCCCCAGTGCAGCTGCCTGTGCTAGCGTGACTGGCAAGGTTCACCTCCCTCTTTAGCATATGCAGAGCTCAGGGAGCTCTCCCAGGCTTCTCCAAGCTTCCCAGTTCACTGACGCTCTCCCGCTGCCATGGAAAAAGCAGCTGGATGGTGCCTCCACCTAGAGGAACAGGAGCCTTGAGAGGAGGTGCAGTACCTCCAACAGCTGCCAGGAAGCAGGGAAGAGGCTGTTACCAAGAACATGCAATTGCCCCTACCCCCAAAACCCAGCAAGGCGATTCCCTTGTTAACCCTCAGCCTAACCTCCACACAAGTTCTTGCTGGCTAGCCTCACATATGTCCCCAAGAGTCCGAAGAGGCATACATTTCTGGAGAGGCCCACTACCCAGAGAGGCATTCACTCACCTGTCTTCTCTTCAGTTTGGCTGCTCTCCACTGTCTCCATTTGGGGTTGCGCTGTTGCCTTGGCAGTAGCATCCTCTGCAGGGGTGGTGGTGGCAGTGGTGTCAGCAGCAGGCACGTCGGCTTGTTTAGGCTCCTCTTTGTCTTGGGCTTCGTCAGCCTTCAAGGACGGCGAGTTATCAGTGGAAGCTTTAGTGGCACTTTCCGTTTCAGCAGCAGCAGCGGGCTTTTCCTCCGAGGAGGCGGCAGGAGTGGCAGCCTGTGGGGCTGGCTGCTCTGAGCCCGTGTCGGCGGCTCCATCCCCTTTCTTCTCCTCTGCTGGCGCGCTGCTGTCTTTGCTGCCTTCCTCCAGCTGGGCACTGTCAGTGGCGGCTGCTTCTGTGGCGGCAGGAGCCTCGCTCTCTTTGTTCTCGGCCGCTTCACCAGCAGGGCCATCCTCTTTCTTGTCGGCAGCATCAGACTCAGATGCCGGGGCATCTCCCTTCTTCTCCCCCTTGAGCTTTTTCCTTGTTATGTGTCCGCGGAAGCTGGCCTGGATTTTGGTGGCTGCCTTATGAGCTTTATCTTCTGGTTTGATGCCATCTTGCTCGATCTTTTGGTCTCCATCCTCATTTTTTTCAACCTTTGAAGAAGAAAAAGGGAGGAAGGAAAAGGAGAAAACAGAGACATAAGTTAAGATTTCTCCAGGTGCAGCCCAGGCTCTGGTTTTACTGAGAATGCCCCACCTTCCCTTCCTGCTAACCGATGACAGCTTTCAGAGCAGCCTTTCCATTTGGTATGGGTTTGAAGCCAGGTGGCTTCAATTTCATCCTAAGGCTGGACAGACATGGGGAGTTTGTAAAAGGAATTTGAAGCACCTCCTCATCTCTGTCAGCAACGCTGAGAGCACCTTGGCTGTGTGGAGAGGATTACACCAGCTGGGTTGTCTCTATTCTCATGATTTATTTTCCCATCTATTTTGAAAGATACCATTTTTTTTCCCCTACTCATTTTCAAAACATTCTCCCAAGGGGGACTTTCACAGTCCTTCCAAATCCACCTTTGCCTTCAAGTCTTTGTTTCTTTTTAATGACACCTTGTTTCACAGGTGCATTACTCTAATGACACAAAGTGTTTTGTCCTTTACAGCTTTTTGGCTCAGGATTGCCAATGGAGAATAGAATTGCTGCTCGCCCCACAACAGATGTGTGCTGTCAGACATGCACAGATACTCACAGGATATACTCCTCACAAGTACCCTGCCTGCACACGCTCCAAGCACTTTGCCTCCGCTCTCCACTCATTGTTTCAATGAAGGAATAATAAGCAGATAGGTATCAGTCTTTCCAATTTCAACAGAGTATTGTTATTTCTCTGACTATTGGGGGGAACTGAGCCTTGCAACAAAGAGCAGGCATTCCCCATGTTTTTTAGACTTAAGCCATGCATTAGAGTCTTAACAGGAACCAAAACAGAGCCTGTACACCATGTTTGTCTGCTGCAGACAGATAATGCTCAGCTTATAAACCCCCACTGAGTCTACAGAACATACCATAGACTCATAGAACAGTTTGGGTTGGAAGGGACCTTCAGAGGTCATCTAGTCCAACCCCCCTTGCCATGAGCAGGGACATCTTCAACTAGATCAGGTTGCTCAGAGCCCTATTCGCCTGGCCTTGAATGTCTCCAGGGATGGGGCATCTGCCACCCCTCTGGGCAACCTGTTCTGGTGCTTTACCACCTGCATTGTAAAATATTTCTTCCTTGTGTCTAGCCCGAATCTCCCCTCTTTTAGCTTAAAACCATTATTTCTTGTCCTATCACAACAGATCTTGCTAAAAAGTCTGTCCCCATCTTTCTCGTAGGCCCCTTTGAAGTACTGAAAGGCCACAATAAGGTGTCCCTGGAGCCTTCTCTTCTCCAGGCTGAACAACCCCAACTCTCTCAGCCTGTCCAAACAGCAGAGCTGTTCCAGCCCTCTGATTATTTCTGTGGTCTCCGCTGGCCCCTCTCCAACAGATCTATGTCTTTCCTGTGCTGAGGGCTCCAGAGCTGGATGTAGTACTCCAGGTGGGGTCTCAGCCCAATAATTTAGCAGACCTTGGTCTAGTAACAGCTCAACTGTATATTGGTGAAAGGACACTGTTCTATTAATATTCTCTTCGGGTAGTATTCAAAAGAGCTACTCAGAAGCACAGCCACCAGCCTCTTTTTTGTCTGCACCTGGTTTCCCTCACTGGCTCAGGTCATAAAAGAAAGAAAACAAGCTGGCTGAGATAGATAGCAAGCATTTATTCCTGGGTGGGAAGAGAAAACCACTCCCTAGACCGTTGCAACTGAGAAGTACCATCTGAGGAAAGGCCCAGGACCAGAAGAGAAGAGAGAGGTGACAGACTATAAATACATTCAAAAAGAGAGCAGCAGGAATAAGGGAGAAGAAGCCACTGCAGCATGCACATGTGGCACTGGAAACACTGTGCCTGTGAAGAAAATTAGAAAGGACTGGCCACACTGGCAGCAGTCACCAGGAAACAGACTGGAAGGCATCATTTTCACGGTGTGAGACAGGGTCAGGCACACACATGTGAGCAAGGCTGTGCCAGTGAACCAAATGCTTGGCCACTGGCATGGCAAGCGTGGTATCCACCATCTCCTCCTGGGTCCCCAGAGAGCACAGAATAGAATCATAGAATCAATTTGATCAGAAGAGACTCTCAGGATCATTGAGTCCAACCATAACCTAACTCTGGCACTAAACCATGTCCCTAAGAACCTCATCTATATGTTTTTCAAACACCTCCAGGGATGGTGACTCCACTACTTCCCTGGGCAGCCTGTTCCAATGCCTGACAACCCTTCCTGTGAATAAATTTTTCCTAATATCCAATCTGAACCTTCCCTGGTGTAACTTCAGGTCATTTCCTCTCGTCCTATCACTTGCTACTTGGGAGAAGAGACCAACACCCTCCATGCTACAACCTCCTTTCAGGTAGTTGTAGAGAGTGATAAGGTCTCCCCTCCTTTTCTCCAGGATCCTCCATCCTAGCACTGGTGCCTGCCTGAGGTCATTCCCCAGGTAAGCAGCCTGAGCGGGTGTTGTGCCCAAGGAATGAGCAGCCCCAAATCATCAATGAAAAGAGCCTCTTCACATGGCTGTGCAGAGTCTGTATACAGCTTGAAATGTCTGGCATTGAGACAAGGCACCAGGATGCTTATATAGGGGGTGAAAGAAAAAGCCTGTGAATGAATATACAACTGATATTAATACAGAGAATGCAGCACAAGGAGTTTTTGTGCTCCTGACTATGCCCAGGAACAAAATCGTTGTTGTAGCTGTCACAGAGGCACAGCTGAGCAGTTACATCTACATTTCCCCAAGTGCATTAAGTGATGTGGTATGGAAAGCGAGTTTTCATGTTCATCTCAACTTGTCAAAGAGCAGGTGATGGTTATGTGTAAAGACGGTGCAGACATTAACATGCTGTAACTGCTCATGCACGTCTTTTGCTTGCATAGCTACCTCTGCACTGTGTTATGCAGCATCTGGGATAAGCTTTTCCACCTATTGCAGCACAAGGGGATGGAGACAAATTGGAGGTACCTTTAAACAAGCATGTTCACAGAACAGCTGTGATCCAGCCAGGGTAGTACAGAACTCTGCACAGTGTCATCCATCCTGCTCCTTAGGCAAGTTTTTCAGCTTGAAGTAAGACTTGTGTTGCTGTGGCAACATAACTACTAATACCTGGACTAGCTGTTTTAAGGAGAGGTTGAGTAAGCCTGCATTACACTGTAGCCACAGCAACATGAATATTGACTGGGTATTCCTTTACAGCAGTGTGTAACACTTAGATGACCTAGCTTTCACTCTCTTTCCCAACTTCAAACAGCAGCAGGGCTGAGAGACTGGAAAGACAATTTAGAAATAACTACAAGACCTTAAAGGTCCAGTCCCATATGCCTGATTCCTGCAAAACCATTAGTGAATGTGACAAAATGTTTAATCTCTGGACAAATATGAAAACCATTGACTGAAGGGAGATATCTCTTGCGACTGGCCTTGCTGCTCTCACATCCCACATACCTCCTGCACCAACCAGGACAGCTATTATGAAGCATGGCCTGCTGCACACGTGCCTCTCTGGCTCCAGAGTTGTTACCCTGTTACCTCGGCTACGCAGCCCTGCCAAGGCTTATCTCCTTCCCACTGCTAGCAGGAGGTTAGCGAACCGCAGGGTTGGCTCTCCTGCTATTCTGACAGGTGAACTCATGGAGAGCTGTGACTGACAGCCAGCCCTGTACCTAGCAGGGAATGGGAGAGCACATCTTCTGTCCGGGGAGGTCAGACTGAAACCTCTCATCCACACCTACCACGTTACAGTGTTAAAAGCCTCTTTCGCTATTCTGATGACATCACTGTCCTCTTATACCAGTTCGGATGACATCAGTTTGAGTCCTTGCCAGAACACAACATTTGTAACTGCAAAACATATTTCCAACAGGGTGCTTTCAGCATAATTTCAGATACAAAAGGTAAGAAACAAGAGGCTGGAGTAGAGGTAGAGTTTAAGGTCATGGATGAAAGAAATGTACTAATAGTTTGTCTGTGCCAACTGTGGCCTTTAGGAATCCTATTTCTATTCAGTCCTTCCCCACTGAAGCGTTCCAGGCATCTGAAATGCCTTATTCTCAGGCTACTGGCCTGCAGCTACTTCTGGGGTAGGACATGGTGTCCGTACAGTATCACATGTTGTATCATGTTGTATCACAATGGGTCAGATGAGAAACAGATTGTTCAGAGGTAAACTTCTGTTCACACACAAAAAAAAGACAAGGGCTCTTCATCTGTGGATTACGCACACAGCAGATAAGCCTTAATTAAGAAAGCTGCTCAAAAATAACCTGTATACAGTGAAGCTCCTGGAAAGCAATTTATATTCCTCAGAAGGCTAAAAGGGTGAGTCAGCCATGCCAGAATGTATTCAAAAGCATTTCAGTAAAAAACAAGAAATCTGTCTGTCTTATTTATCTGCCATGTGCATACGACATCTTGGTTGTAGTATTGTGGCTGGAATAAGGTAACTATTATTACAGTGTTTGTACAGAATCTAGAGCTCCCAGCCAGGAATCAGGTTTGGTAAGGACCGGTTTCATATATTAGTATTCCATCACACCCCCCCTCCATTTACACATTTATGTGTAAAGTAAATCAATACTAGTACTTAATGTTGACATTTTCATGATATTTCAAGTGTGCATGCAATGTATTGTCATTTTACACAGAGTAAATGTCCTCTGTTTCATTTAGTGTGAGACAAATCATAGATCCTTCAATGGCAGAAGGACTTCTAATCAGTGAGACTGGTGCACACATAGCTATATGGATGCATAAAGGACATAGATAATTAAAAATGCCCTTTTTTTAATTCAGACCATACCCACATACCCAGTGAAACCAGTGTGCAAAGCTTTGCCTTTATGAAACACACTGTTAAGCTTTTATGTCTCTAACTAAACAATCCATGGCATCTTCCAAACCCAGAGAGATGATCCTCTCACCACCCCCATCTGCTTGTCTGCCACACCTCCAGGTTTCTAGGACATCCCTTCCCAGGCAGTCTGTTCCTGTAAGTGAGACTTTCCTTGCTGTCACATAACTGAGAAAGCAGGAGATAAGGAATTAGTGTTTAAGACACAGGTAGGGCAGAGGTTGGTCCTTAGGTATCAGGAATGTGGAAATTGCATGGAACCATAACCTCTAGAAGATTTCTAATCTCTGGCCACCTTTCCATTTTCCATCTCTAAACCTGCAGCTTACAGACGGGTCAAAATATGGCAAAGAATGAAGAAGTCTTACTATAACCTCCAGGCCCTTCTAAATGTCCCACATGCTGGTAGGTCAGGAAAGGAGAAATGGAGAAACTAGATGTTTTTCAAATATTCCATATGTTTGCAGCCACATGTAGGCAAAGACAAAGAAAGAAGGGGTGTGAGCACTTTGGTCCTTTCTTGCTGTTTGTCCACTTGTCTCTCGTGTATCTCATTGCCTGGCCTTGGAAAAATAATCACATAGTTTTGTAATCTGGATGCTGGGATGGAGAGATCACTAAAGAACTTACTTTTCCATTAAAATACTTTCAACACTATATGGCCTCCTCTTTATAGCTATCCCTTTGCTGGCATTTCTCTGCCCACCAACATATAACATGTGCCAGTCTCTTTAATGTTCATCCTAGGATCAGGCTGCTATACACTCAGTCATCACTCTGGTATCCTACTCCTTTCTGTCCTTAGGTAGGAGCTCCTCTTTAACGCGACATGAAATCTCAGAGCCTTTTGATTCTTGATGCTGTGTCCTGGTATTCTGAAAGCCCTGTGCCACAAGTCCAGAGAAGGCATCTATAGGACCAGTGACACTCGTCAATAATCTGCTTCACAACCAAAGGGAAATATGATACCTGATTATTAAGAAAAAAATCAACTCATATTCTCCATGTAACAATATAGGGACCTCAAGTCATTCCTTTCTTATGACACACACACTAAGGTGTGTGTGGAAATCTTTTGCTAGGTGAAGTAGTGGTGAATCAACTAATCACTTATGGTACTTGTGGGGTTAAGGTCAGTCCATGCCCTAATCTTGATTAGAGCACAATGCATGTTCCTACTGATGTTATTCAAGGTCACTCAGGGCCAGACTTACAAAGATATTTAGGCACCTAATTCCCATTGATTTCACAGGATTGAGTCACCTCAGTGCTTCTGTGGGCCTGGCTCTACCTGACCTGATTTGTCTCAGAGACGGCATTTAAGGAGCAGAATTCATTTGAAAAAAAAAAAGACCAGCTGTCTCCCCAGAAGAAGGGAAGCATGGACACATGAGAGAGAGAAAAGGCTTTCACAGCTTGTGAAGTGAGGAAGCAATTTAGCACAGAGAACAGCTTTTTTTAACCCAGTTAAATGGTGTGAAGACACCTGGCTAGAGGATGGCACTTCTCAGCATAACTTGTCTGCAAGGCAAGGAAACAACTAGAGTTCCTTTTTTTCCCAGGATGACTATGGTGATGGTGGGTAAAACACCCTTGAGAGAGAAAAGGTTAATTCATCTCTCTGAAGGCTTATGAAGGATAGTTCCCCAGGGTATAACTAGCAGGGTTTCAGCTCTCCAGTTTCAAATCCTCTAACAATGGAGTTTTCATCCTTTCCTGCACAAGATCCTCTCACATATAGGAAGTGTTCCCTCTTTTCTATGGTGCCTGGAATAGAATAAGCTAATGATGGTCAGACAGACAAATGGATGTTATTCACTTGTGTACAGTGACTAAGAAGATAAGTAGAAAATAATCTAAGCTAGACCTATTTAGATATTTTCAGTGTACCTTTTCAGTAAATCCAGTATAGTCTCCTCACCTGTTTTGTGACTCTCCCTTCTGTTTTTCACCCTGTTTCTGTTAGGCTGAATCATAGAATGTCCTGAGTTGGTAGTGACCAACAAGTTCAACTCCTGACCCTGCATATGACAACCCCACAGTTCAAACCAATGTGTCTGAGGGTGTTGTCCAGTCTCTTCTTGAACACTGTCAGGCTTGGGGCCGTGACACCTCCCTGGGGAGCCTGTTCCAGTGCTCCACCACCCTCTGAGGGAAGAAACTTTTCTTAATGTCCAACCTAAATCTCACACGGCACATCTTCCTGCCATTCCCTCAGGTTCTGTCATTGGTCACCAGAGAGAAGAGATCAGTGCCTGCTCCTCCTCCTCCAGTTGTGAGGAAGTTGTAGCTGACATGAGGTCTCCCCTCAGTCTCCTCTTCTCCAGGCTGAACAAACCACGTGACTTTAGCTGCTCTTCACACGGCTTCCCCTCTAAACTCTTCACCATCTTGGTAGCCCTCCTCTGGACATTCTCTAGTAGCATTATATCCTGCCTTCTTGGCTGCCAGGGACACTATTGGCTCATGTTCAACTTGCTGTCGACCAGAACCCCCAGATGCCTCTCTGTGGAGCTGCTTTCCAGCATCTCATTCCCCAGTCTGTACATACAGCCAAGGTTGCTGTGTCCCAGCTGCAAAATCTGGCACTTGCCCTTGTTAAACTTCATGCCATTGGTGATTGCCCAGTTTTCCAATTTGTCTAGATCCTTCTGCAGGGCCTTCCTGTCCTGGAAAGTGTCAACATGTGGACCACCGTTGTGTCATGTACCACCTTGAAGTTCCAATAGCTCCAGTGGTTAAATGGAGAAAGGCACTCAGTACTGCTTATGTCACCTTTGCAAGCTGGGTTAAAGAAAGAAGAGCCTTGTCCTTGAAGCTGATAAAAAGTGGTTGATGTCAGGACTCATACTCTGTGGAGCAGAGTGGCTCATGGATGTCACTGGGAAAAATGACTTGCCTTGGGTCTGATCTGGGCTCCGTGGAGCACTTTGGTGGTTGTACGGCACGGGAGGCATTCACTCATCTTTCAATTCAAAGCACCCAAAGTCTCAGAGATGAGACTGAGTTGCAGCTTGCCAAAGCAGTGCTTTTACAGTTACTATCAAGGGCATGTGTATATCCTGGGATGTGGCTTAAGTGTGTGAGGGCAAAAGGTCTACATGGACTGTGTTGAAGGCCCTGGGTGTCTGGCACGATCTACATCTATGCTTCTGGTTGGATCCTGGCATATACTGTGCTGTCAGTTGTGCCTGGTCTCCCTTGTGTCACTCCAGAAGGAGACAGCCAGCAGGCATTTAGATCAAAGAACCAAAGCCAGGAAATAAAGCAGGAAAGTATCCAAGCTGACAGTGTAAATCCACTCCCAAAGCAGTCCATGTTAAAGAAATTCAGCAAAAGGACCAGGTGAAAAATTTCCCTTGAACTATGCTTTGATTAGAAAAGTCTATTCAAAGAATATGTGACTTCTGCTGCAGATGGACTTAGACAAAAACACAAGCTTGGATGTCACTGGACTAAAAAGAAATTTTATCCAGGCTCAAACTATGTGGTTTGTGTGGTCCTGTTCAGGACAGTTTGGGCAAGAATGGTTGCTGCTATGTGAATTATTTTAAAGTAACACCTTCAGACTCTGAATCTCATGGTCTGCTGACTTCAAGCAGGTAATGAAACCCTGAATTATCGATCTCTTAACCTCCTCACCTTTTCTCTCTCTTTTTTTTCCTTGCTTGCTTTAGTTTTGGACTACACCAACATTTTCAGGGAATTGTTATTAACCTCTGGTGGCTCAGAGTGCCTGCCCCCATGAGGGCTGGATACATTTGCTTCTGCTCTAGCTGCACCCAAGGGCCAGAGGCTATAATTTACAGCTCAGACTTGCTTCCCTGAGATCTAGGGTGGGCAGCTGCTGAGCCTCCCCAGAGTCCAGGGTTATGTAGGGTCTCTAGAGCCATTTCCACAAGAAGCAGCTTCTTCCTGCAGCTTCTACCCCACTCCCTCCATGGCAACACAGGGCTGCACCCAGCTCTGGTGATAGCAAGTATCCCTGCTTCTTCCCAATCTGAGTAAATCACAGGCAGGGATATTACAAGCCTTTTCACTGCTGGTCTCTGTGGTTACCTTGACCTTTCTTGGTTGCACCTAGAAATTGTGAGGAATTTTGTGCTGGGACCATCAGTCCATGGGCAACTAGATTGAGGTCCTGTCACTATCTCAGCACCTGCTTGTGCTTCTTGCTGGTTTGCCCAGGGTTTTTGCAGCCAGCAGAATAACAATGAAAGGCTCAAGCCTGAAGTTCATCTGGCCTCTGAACCTTCTCTTTAACCTGCTTGTTAACTTTGAATCTCCTCTTGCACCTCCTTCTGGCAGTGACTGCCAACACTATGAAATCTCTCAACCTAGTGATGAGAAAGTGGCAAGCATCAAGTAGCTCCCTCCCTGCTTGATGGTAAGCTCAGGGCTGTATTAGTTCTATTATTTTTTTATTATTATTGTTTTAGTTTATGTCACTGGAAGTGGGGGCAATTGTCTTCTGAGAAAGCATTTTTAAGTTCATTAAGCTCAAACAAACATCCCCAGAAATTAGGGAAAGCAAGGCATGGACTAATTGTCAGTATCTCGGGAAGCTACTTAGAGGATGGGCTCTGCCATTGCAGCAGTGACCTTCCCCCCAGCACAGCCCCAGGCTTTGCCACTGCAGGGGTGGGCAGGGAAAGGGGGTAGGTGTGGGGCTGGAACCCAGGGTGGGTAGAAGAGGCACTGTGAGGAGCTGGGCTGATAAAGCAGAAGGCTAGGGGAGGGAGAAGAGCTCAAGGCAGGGAAGGAAAAGAATGAGAGTAGGGGAGAGGGAAGAACAAAGGAACCAAATGGAGAGGAGAAAAGGAAAGGTGGTGAGAGAGGTAAAACCTGTTCAGTGCCAAGGCACTGAATGGAAAAGAGGCAAACAAGAGCCTCAATGACAGAAGTGTGGCACAGAGGAAGGGAGACTGCAAGGAAGGCAGTGAGAAAATCACTGATCCACATCCAAAGGACATGACAGCGGGAAATACCAAGAAAAAACAGGCAGATAAATAGCTGAGCAGGGTCTCCTGGAGCAGATCTGCATGACTGAGTGTGCCACAGCTGAAAGAGTTGTTGGCAATGCTCTCTCTGGCCCAAACCACCTTACTGCACAACCCTGGCTGTAATTTCCATGAGCACTGGGCTAGTAGTGGTCCCAAGCACTCTGTGTCAGCCTCTTGACAGTGCCCTGCTGGGGAGCTGGCCCTGTCAGTAAGCAGGCTGATTTGGACATGGGTGAATTCATGTGTGACAGTGCTGGCCTGAGTGTTTCCTGCTCCTTCCCCATCCTGGACAGTGGAGGTGGGAAGTGAGATGGAGCAGCTTCCCCAAGGCAGCAGGGAGATATGAGGGAGGAAATCCAGGTGCAGAATAAAGGTTGTTCAGTCCTTTGCTTGTAGCTCTGTGTCACCCCGCTTGTAAAATGTAAGACGTGATGATGCTTACTCCGCCCTTGAAACATGCAGTTTTGCTGTGGTGCTCCAGGGGAGGCAAGTTGCTCTCACGAATATCCTATTCAATCATCACAGACCATCCCATCAGCCATGCTCATTCAGCTAAGGCTTCAATGAAGAAAACACTTTGGCTGTGCACCAGCCTCATCTGTCTTCCTATACTGCTCTACAATGGACTTCTGCTCCACACAGCATCTGGACAGTGATGTTTCTACAGCACCCCACTGCTTTACACCTTGCACCTGCACAAAGAAGAAAAGGTCTCTTTCCTCCTGCACTGCAGCTACTACTGGGTTGAAACTCTGTAGCTGTTACCTCTGTCCACAGAGTTGACAGCAGTTGAACTTCAGGGGGGAGAGGGATGTGTATCCCACCAGAAATGACAGGGTGACATGAAAAAGGTAGCCACCTGGATTCTTGATCAGGATCTCACAAGCACAGTGAAGTCCATACTGCCTTTCTTATGGTTCACCATCTTCCTGGTCTGAGCTTTGTCTTTTGTTTTTGTAATCTCCTGAAAGAGAGCCTAACCCACAGCACCACCCTTAGCCAACAGCTTCCCCATTCCCCACGGAGCAGAGTACAATCTTTTAAATCGCCAGAGCTGCCCCCAACAAAACCCAAGTAACCAGAGTTGCAGGTCTAAAACAGCTCCGCCTAAGATAGCCTCTCTCATGACCTCTTCAGCTTCTATTCAAGATAGACCAATCCCACATCCTCACTGCAGAGCTGAACTGTGTGTGTACCAGGATTTTGTTTGTATTCCCAAAGAGCAGGAATCCATAGCAAAGGCTTCTGCATAGACTCCATCTCCTCACTGGGACAGCTGGCTTTTTCTCAGTTTCTGGTTCTGATGGGTTCAATGGGTCTCAGTGGCATGGCCTCTCCTTACCAGCCAGTACTGGCTCTGCTTCTTGCTCCATGGGATTGCCTGACCCTGCTAACACCAGCTCCAGCTCCACTAGGACAGGGTGTCAGCCTTGCTGCTGGAGGCAGAGAATGATAGTGTTGAGTGCTGGCTCTAATCTTCACGGAAGCTTGGTTTATTGATTTGTGTTGTGGATCTTCATGCCCAGATCAGAGATTGCCCTCATGTGTTCACATGTACATTTTCCTCTGGCTTGCTCTGGCCATTCTCTCCACCCACCTTCAGTGGTACCAATCTTCGGCAAGGTGGCTGATAGGGCTGTCATGACACAGAATGTGTATAAACTCAGCATGAGCAATAGGTAAGACATGGACCTCTCTTATGGATCTGATTTCTTCACAGCAACAGCTTGTGTTGGATGCCAGAGACCTTATAAACGTCCTGTGAAATCACTCTTGGCCTACATTTTTTTCTCATTCCTTTTATATGTTTAAAGTGAAGCAGAGAAAGGAGAGAGATCCTCTGCCTCCTCCCTCCTTAGTCACTAGTTCAGGTGAGAATGGGAAGAGTTAAAGCTACTCTTAAGATAACAAATATAGGAGACGGGTCACTGGTCCCCCTATGAGCTCTTAGAAATTGCTGACTTGCAGCAAAGTTTGAGAAGACCTAGACCATCTCTCTCTATTCCTCCTATCCCAAAGTTTATACAGCTTATTAACAAACAGCTGTACTGAAATTTTATTGGAAGTTCAATGCCAAATGCAATATTGGATGGTGAAAGTGGAGTGTAATTTGATTGATTTCAATGATATTTTCACTAGTGATAATTTTTACAGGACCTCTGTGGTCTGCTGCTCCAATCAACTTGGAAGAGGAGACATTGCTATGTCCTAGAAGGACTCTGAACCTAAGTGAATTGCTATTTGTAGTGTTGCAAGAGCATAAAATGCATGTCATTGTAGCAAGGTAAAGCCTTGTGCAGTATTTAAGCTGTGGTCTTACCTATTCCTTCCTGTCAGTGCAGGATGAGAACATCCTGAAAGGAGGCAAGAACCTCAAAATGTCTCCAGAGCTGACCTGTATGACACAGCTTCTTTCACCCAGGAACCTTGGTTTGACTGCCTCAGACCATGCTCAGTTTATGTAACTTCAGTGCTTTCCAAGGTCCGTAAAACTGATGAATCAGGCCTATGATTGCAGCTGTCACTCCTGAGCGGCACAGTGCTGAAGACATAATGTTGTGCCATACCCCTCTCCCATCCTTCAGATAGAGCTGGCACCAGAGAACAGACGTGGCTTTGACTGAGAAGATCCATTGGGGGGACAGGCAGCTGAATGCAAGATACAGTAGCCTCAGGGCTTAATCACTTATTCTAGAGACTGGCACTAAGTTATGGGAAATGCACATGTGGCTTAGAGCCATTTTGTTTCCTACTTTGCTCCTCTACTGTTTACAGCCCTATTGGAAAAGGGGGAGGAGGAGGCAAGCCTGCAGTGCATGCTGTGATAAACCCTTTGTGGGCACTGGTAAGTTAGTGCTGTAAAGACCTCCAGCCAAAAGGAACATGTTGAATAGGTGTGCTAGGGAAAAAAAAAAAAGCCACAAGTGTTTAGATTCACCACTTTTAAGGGCTAGTATATCACAGCCACATTTAAGTTGTCACCCGGAGCGTCTCCTAAGTTTCCTGCTGTAGGAGATCTGTTCTTTCTTTCATTTTTTTTTACTCTCTGGGCTTCCCATCTTTAAGTTGTTATTAAAAAAGGGCTTCAATAAGCTTTAAACATGTTGGTCCTAAAGTCTTCTGGCTTTTTTCCATTCTTCAGTCAGGAATCATGGCAGTAGCCTCAAAGCACTGGGCATTGTGAAGTGTTTTCCCCAGGCACACACTTCAATTCATTCTGTATCTGGTGCATCAGTAGCACAACCATATTGTCATCCAGGCACACCTGTAGCCCACTCTGTGGAGGGCTTTACTCAGCAGCCCTGCTGGCAGAGGAGCTGAGGGAAAAGGGACCCCTGGCAAGGATGAGGAGATGGCTGGACAGGTTGGGTGCACAAAGCTCCTTCCATTCCTTCCTGCTCTGCTGCAGATGTGATATGGAAAGTGAGTTTTCTTCTTGAGAAGGACTTGGTGAGGTTTTGGAATAGAAACCTTCTTCCCTCTGGAACCCATGCAAAGCCAGGCAGAAAGCATTGGGAAGTGTGCACAGAGAGAGGATCTAGTGCCAGAAAATGTGCAGAGTTTCCTCTTCTGTTAGTAAGGGCCAGTTGACACTGCACAGCTTTGTCACACACTGAAGAGCAAACAATCAGAAATCTCTGTGGTGCTCTAGGCTCTCCCTGTGCACTGCAGCAGGGCAGATCTTCTTCATCTTTAAACCACCCTGAAAGGGCAATGTTTCTTACCAGTTTTTGGACATTTCACCCAAAGATGATTCTCTGGGTTTCTCTGGCAGTTTATTCCTTTGGTGGACTAAGGAGTTCCTCCCACAGTTTCGGCCATCCCTCTGCATCTTGTCCACATTGAGAATAGCTTTCCACTTTCTTAGCAACATTCTTTGGCATATCAATAGCTCTCATCTGTCGTACCACCCTTTTTTGCCAGATCACTCTTCCTAGCCTTCTTCAGCCCTACTCAGAGATCTTACTTTGGTTACTGAATTCACATTTGTTCTGCTGAGAAATTACTAAAATGTCTCCCCAGCTTTAATGAATAATGAAACACTATACTCATGAAAATAATAATTAGCAATACAACTAAAAATAAATCAATGTGTGGATGAGACTCTCAAAGGCAGTAGGAAAAGCTGCAACCATGAACGTACTGCTGAAAATAGCTAAACACATAGGGAAAAAAAAAAAAAAGGCAGCTTAGGAGAACAATGATAGTAATCCATGTCGACTGTTAAACACAGTCCTGAGTCTGATGGCTTCGTTTCCTGTCAGCCTCGCCCAAATGCTATGCAGCACATTTAGGAGTTTTCTAAGTATGTCAAGAAGCTGGGTGGCTGGAGCAGGCTAGGACAAGTATGATGGAGTGGAAGAATGTCAAACACTTTTCGGAGGTTCTCCAAGTGTTTCCATCTGGGCTCCTGCTGTCCTAATGTTGAGCCTCCAGATGAAGGAAGAGGTGCCCACTGTGAGAAGAGTCAAATCACAGAATCACAGAATGTTAGGGATTGGAAGGCTGAGGGAGCTGGGTCTCTTTAGCTTGGAGAAGAGGAGACTGAGGGGTGACTTCATTAATGTTTACAGATATATAAAGGGTGAGTGTCACGAGATTGGAGCCAGGCCCTTCTTGGTGACAACGAATGAATAGGACAAGGGGTAATGGGTTCAAACTGGAACACAAAAGGTTCCACTTAAAATTGAGAAGAAACTTCTTCTCAGTGAGGGTGACAGAGCACTGGAACAGGCTGCTCAGGGGGTTGTGGAGTCTCCTACTCTGGAGACATTCAAAACCCGCCTGGATGCCTTCCTGTGTAACCTCATCTTGGTGTTCCTGCTCCGGCAGGGGGATTGGACTAGATGAGCTTTTGAGGTCCCTTCCAATGCATGAGGATTAATGATTATGACAACCATTATGATTTCTACATCCTTGGAATATATCTCCCTTGTGGTGTCAGGAAAGGAAGCAATGAATCAAGCAACAGGAGTCAAGACAATGTGAGTGTGCTGAACACAAGAAAGGGCATGAGCGGCATACTGGTTTACAGAGGAAAAACAATTCAGATACTAGAGGAACCAGCTTGCTTTCTCCTAGCACCATCTAAAATATAGAGCCATTTCTTGGCAGAAAGACATCATTCCCACTTCTTCAGGAAGTCACGGGACAAGGCTGATCCAGTCCAATCTATTGACCCATTAACAATAACAAGTCCTTCATAAGACACGTCACTGGAGTTCAGCAAACTATAGGTCTTCTCAAATGAAGCAAAGATTATGGTATGCATATGTCTATATTATGTGGCCAGATTGTGTCATTACTTTTCAGATAAACTGGTCCTTCAGCCACGAAAATAGACACAAAATCATGCAAATTCCACTATAGTGAATGATTACCTATCTAAAATTTTAGCCCAAGAGTGCGACCTATGTTTTTTCTTTCCAGTTACTCTTTCTTTGTCCTCCTTCCCAGTCAGAGAGAGGAAATCGTATCATAAAACTATCACAAGCTGCATGTCATAAACACATACACATATATATAAACATAGTAAAGTGAGTAATTAGCAAGAAATCCACTGCCTGAAGTCAGTTTGCATAACCAATTCACTAAATCGTGCTGAAATGAAATCAGAAATGAAGCGTAGATATGGAATATTTTCAAACAAATTAAATTCAACAAAAGTCATTTGATCCCTTCAAGAAAGAATGCACATACACTTTCTGTACTCTTTCAAACCAGTCACTAACTCGAGGTTTTGGGATCTGCCTAATCCTTGGTAATATCTGAGAGTACTCAGTGTAGAATTGGAGCACCTGTTGGAGCTTTCAGGTAACTAATATTTTTTATATCAGTGCAAAGCAGAGCAAAGAGTTTCCACTTGTATTTTGCTTTGGTTGTAGGAGCAATTATTTTGAAGCCTGAAGAAAATATAACACATCCCCCCAAGATGCCTGTTTTCCAAGTTGTACTCTCACAACACTTTACAAACAGTCATGAATTATTAACATTTTAGTGTACATTCCTATGCTCTAGCTCTAGCATGTCAACATAAACTTGATTGAAAGAAGAATTAAAGGTTTTAAAGAACGAATGGTGAGATCTTGACAAATGCGTGCTTGCCTTAATCCTATTGAAACCAGTGAGAATTGGGCACCAAGGCTCTTTGAAAATCCTGCTAGGCTCCTGACTATATAAATCTTATTTGTTAGGACAGTTCTGTAAATTACCTGATACCACCCTGCCACTGTTTGGAACTAGGCTTGTAAATATCTGCTGAAAGATTGCAAAGTAAAACAAAGGAGCTTAAAGAAGACTTAAAGCGTTAGCAGGAAATCTGGATATTTGAAGCTTAGGAAACTCAGGGGTATAAAAGGATTACACTAAAATCTTGGTCCTATTTTTTGCCGTTGGAAGTTGGAAAGTTAAAATGCAGGAGACAGAGGCTTGGCAAAGGAGAACAGAGGATCTTGGAGTTAGTGCAGCCAACAGACGGGTGTCCTACAGCACTGCCCTACCTTTGCTGCTGAATTCCTCTGTTATCCTGGCCCACACTTTTCACGGGGTGATTCCTAGTGGCATGTTCTGCATCTCTGAGTAGCTGGCTTCAGACACCTTGAGTCTGATTTGGAGCAGTGCTGAGCACTCAGAGCTGCAGATGACAGTAATGGGAAATGTTTTCAGATATGTGCAACTGAAACTAAAAACTGCGAGTAAAAGTCAGGTCCTCTGTTTTTCAAATTCAATACAAAGAATTAGGGAGTCCTGCTAAACAAAATCTCTCTTTGTGCCTCAGCTGTCCAACTGCAAAAATGAAGTAAAAATACTCAGTTGTTTCACGTGGGTGCTGTAGAGATTTATTAAGTAATGTTAGAGATGTGCTCAGAATCACAAGACAGCCAAGGAGAAAATTAGCATTTTTTATTTCAGAGAAGACTTTGAATAGTATTTATTGAGCAAAGCTGTGGGGTCACACGCTGACTTATTATGAGAGAACAAAATATTGACTAACTGCTCATTAAGTGAGCACTGTCTATTCAGTGACCTGAATGTGGTAGGAATCCCCGGAAACAAAAATATGATGTGTTCCTGTTATTAGAAGTGTACTGAAATACATTCACAAGAGGAGACCATGGTGAGGTTGCACAGGCAACTGCATTTCCAATAATGGTTAATTTTTTAATACTTGACTTAACAGCCTTATTAAGTTTCTTCTAACCTAGTTTCTCTGTGGTCTTTTTCACACATATACTAGCTCATGTGGCAGCTGAAGACTAAAACTATTTCCACTCCTAGTAATGTGGGATAATTCAACTTGTAGTCAAATTTAACTTTCTAAAATGCAACTAAAATCATGAAAACTCAAAACTCTTGGCCTCAGGAGCATCTTCAAAACAAAATAAAACAAAACTTCCAGTGTCCAAGAGGTGTCAAACCCCTACCCAGTACTTTAGGTAAGGTGAGGGATTTTTCAACAAGTAGCTCCCAGGCAGAAAACAGCAATAGGTCCCTGGGGGTCCCAGCACCCAGCATGGGAAGGGGTGAGGCTGGGTGCTCAGTTGAGTCCCAAAGCTTGTAGGGAGCTGTTGACCTCAGAAGCCCCTGAGAGCTTCCACCCACATGGAGGTACTGATAAAAAAGTAATCCTAACTCCAGCAGTGTGGTATCAGTAATATGATGTATTTCCATTGCGGGAGTCTACTTCAATCACTCAGTATCTCCCTGTAGCTTTAAAGCCACAAGTTGGCCTTCCTTGAATTAGGTGAGGCAGGATGATCAATGGAAAATGTAACATTTTTCTTAGCAAAAATAAATTAATAGAAAGTCTGATCTGACAATTTAATGAGTGCACAATTACTGCATGAGGGAAAAGCCGCCCAAAGATCTAATAATTTCATATATACAAAAAGCTACTGAACAGATAATTACTTTGTTCAAAGGATCAGTTATGCCCTTGCCTAGTTTTCAGCAACTCAACAGATAGCCTGCAACATCAGAGCTAGAATAGCAGGGGTGCTGCAGGGCAGAAGTGCAGGGTGTCGATAAAAGTGGAGCAAAAGAATGACAGAAATACGGTTCAGCATTTTCCTGTGCTCTGTATAACTGAGTGCTATTTCACCGCCACTGGCAGCAAAGTGACCTCCTGTTTACACCACAGTACTTGAAACTTGTGTTTTTTAAAGATCTGCGCCCATCTCCAATTCTGATTACTTTCTCCAGGCATTTCTGTGACACTCAGAGTTTTCACAAACAAATTTCCGAGCAGCAGAATTGTTCTGTATGGTACCCCCCAGAGCTACTCAGTATACTCTGTTGTCTGCTGCGCCTGACAGCAGGGCAAGCTTAGAGGCAAGTACTCAAGACAGAAGTTGCAAAATTACAGGCTGGCGATATCAGCACCGATGATACCATACTGTGTGAAGCTGAGATGCAATGAATCATATGTGAAAGATGGAACTGAATGGGGTCGGATATAAGCAAGCAGAGCAACAAGGAGCACGTTTTGCTTTCTGCGGAGACAGGTCAGAACCACAGAAGAGAAAGAGAAGAAAGCAAGCCCTGCCAGTGGGGCCACTTTACTGCACTTCGTGAGATGGGAAGGCTGACCTTATCTTGGTAAGGCCCCCTCAGTTCTGCAGTGGGTGCTTACAAGTTGCAGTATTATCTGCTGTTGTCAGTGCATCTCCTTCTATGGGGAGAAGAAGCCAGTGGAGCCGCACAATTGTAAATCTTTCAACAAAATTATCTCCTGACATAGTCCAGTGCCTTTTCTGCTTCTACCTTAACTTCTGTTCTGTGGCAGTGAACACTGTTTCTTTGATAAAGCCAGAAGCATGTGTTGCCCCAGGGGTAAGGTGAAGCCCCATCTGATTTGGGAGTAGTAGGGACTACAAAACCCGCACTACATCACAAATACTAACAGAAGACTTACATTTCCACTACCTTCTTGGCAAACATGGATCAGTTTAAGCCCAGAGAGACAACCAAACATGCACTTTGCAACATGGCTCTTTCTTCTCTTCACTGACAGTGTCTCCACTTCCATTCTTAACTGGAAGAAGGACAGTGTCCTTCCTCCAGACCTTCCAATGGGACCTTCTCTTCTGGCTACCTGCACTGCCTCCATGAGGTACCTCTCTGGATCACTCCGCCTTGACCATCAACCCTGCATCAGTCCTGATCGCCACAGATTTAACTCCAGAGGAGGAGGAGAGTCTCTTAAGCTGTCATAGAGGACAATCTCAGCAGAAGTTCCCCAAAATAAGAGACAGGGTTTCCTCATAAGGCACAGGCTTCAAGCCATAACCGGTGGTTAGATTTGGTGGGTTTATAGTGTCATGCCATGCTAGCATGTCTCAGGCCAACAGACATGGACACAAATCTTCTCCCATGCTTTATGGAGTGTCAGTAAATTGCTTTTTTTTCCCAAGACTTCTGAATTTCTGTACTGGGATTTCTGTATTTCCGTTTCAGTCTCTGCTAGGAAAAACTCTCCCTTGAGCACATTATGCTGCTTTGTTCCCTCCTGGGACAAGTAAACTTTCTTCTGGAGATAATTCATGGACACAGAGGCCTGGAAGGCAACATACCAGTTCATCAGCAGCCAGCATAGGTAGTAATGGTGGGAAAAATTCCCACCTATGCCTGACCAGAAAATTGCGTCCCATCTTATGCACCAGAGATTTGAGGAAGGCAATACAGACACTCATAGTCCCCACAATAACAACAGCCTATTCAGACTAGGGAGAAACCCCAGGCAGGCTCTCATTAATAAAAATGTACAACTGTGTATCACCAATGTTCCTGTCCCTTCCTGGGCTCCCTGTTAAGCCCAGTTTGAAGGCTCTGACCTCTTTCTTAAGCCCATCCTGGTCTGGAGCTTACAGTCCAAACTGCCTGTCCTGGTGGAAGCACAACCTCCCCACCTGGAGATCCTCCACGGCAGCAAGTAAGAGCCTGAACTTCATGATAACAGCAACAAGGTTGGGAGGACATACGACCTGTGATATCACAGACCTGCTTGTTTCCTCAGTTCTCCAGGCCAGCCTTTCCTCAGGAGATCCTCCCGTGGTACCCCCCCCCGCCCCCAAACACAAATACAAAGCAACTGGCAAATAAAGCAAACAAATTATTTGTGTTACTCAAGTTATTTCTTCCAGGTGAGGAAAAGGGAGGGGGAGAGGAAGAAAACCATACTTTTTCTGTAATTTATAGATAATTCATGCAAGCCATGTGAATACTAGTTTAAAAGCTATTGGTTTTATATAGAGAAAACAGGCAGAATGAATTCAGCAGATAATTCCACTATCTTCTGTGCTTCAGTTTCCTCACATGCAAAGGGAGTAATAGAGTGTTCCAGGCTGATTTGTTAAGGACAAGTTTCAAAACCAGTGAAAAGTGTAGTACCAGTTTTAGTGATAACACATTTGGCCCATTTTAGCCCAATTATTCTGCAGTCCATTATTCACAGGCACAGGTACAAAGTAATGTGACTCATATATTACATAAAAAGCCTGTCCTACAAGCATCTTTCTGGGCACATAGTAAAGGCTGAAGCACAAAATGTAAAATAGAGACTACCTCTGAAATCTCATGTGGAATCCCTTGTGCTTTTGATAGTCTTTATCATATCTTTTTATTTATGTTTTTTTTCCTTGCAAGTCTCCCCCAGCACAGCTACTACAAAGAAGAGACAAAGCTCACTGAGTGGGTAGCAATTCAGTATTTTCCCGTTATTCTAATTTCAGACATGGCAAAGTGCCTTATTTGCCACACATCGTTCAAACCTATCACTGAATGCAGAATACTAATTTCCTCATGGTCTTTTTCTGTGGTGCTATTTTGCCATAATATCTCAGTGCTTTTAATAGACATTCTCCCAGGGTGGAAGGTGGGGTTGTTATCTCTAACAGCAGTGAACTCAGACACAAAGAGGTTAATGTCAAAATGGCCAGAGCACTCACTAATTTTGGGTCCCTAATTTGCAATGCCTTGAATTAGCATTTCCCCAGCTCTGTGCATGTTGAGACCAGAATTCCACACAAAACCGGCCCTGCACTTCTGCAAGTCGGACCTCAGGTGTCTCAGACTAAGACCCCAGAAAATGAGAACACACCAATTAGTGGCCACCCATGGAAATACTCATTTATATGTTTTTTTTCATATCACATAGGAACTTGTGGCAAAAGGCAGGAAAAAGCCTAATTATTCAGAGCAGTATTCAATTGCCAAAACATGAGACCATTCTTCTGTTTTTGAACAGCCCCCTGCCCAATTCAATACTTAACCTTCATCACTGGCAGTAAAGGAAACAGGAGACCTATAGAAAACACCTTTGTTTATGGCAAAACTCATTCAGTCCCTAGGTGCACTTCATTCTGTGCACTGAATGAGACAGGAATCCTAACAAAAAAATAGGTACCAGTATTTGATCTTATAATTAAGGACCTCATCATTCTGCCCACACGTGAAATGGATAGGCAACCCTTTTAATTAATTCTCTATATTCTAAGTGTTTGACTTTGAAAACTCAATGTATGCTCAACAAAGGTGTTTAATATCTTATTTTTAAAATGTAAACTAAAAAGGAAGAAAATAGGAAGTTTCATCATTTGAAATCATAATGGCATTTTCTTTCCTTATATTGTAAAGGCACAATTGTTGCTTATTAAATGGCTGCAAAACTACACTTTCAAAACTTTATTCCTCTAATCTCAACAGATACATCCAAATAACAATTTTTTAAAAACACAGTGTCTTTTTGAAGAAGACCCCTACCAAGAAAATTCTTATCCAAACAGGAAAATCTCATCAAAATTTTATATAGTTGAAAAGATTGTCTTTGACTGTTACAATTTATCTCATCCCCCAGAAGCTGGGTAATCCTGACTATACGCAGGGTCCCTAGTTCATCCTCTTGCGTTGTGTAAAGGCTTTGGAATAAGTGAAGAAAGGATTTCTTCCTGGTGATTGTATGGACTCAGCACGTGATAAAGGAAGATACTACTGGTCAGCTTTAGTTCTTCTATATTCTCATGCAGCAGTAGCTCTTCTGCTGCATGATAATATATCCAGTGAAGGTGAATATTATATCTCAGCATGTTTTATTCAGTATTCTCAGCAACCGCTGGGACACATCATAATGGGAGCAGTGGGGATTAAGCACTGAAGGTGAGTGCTAGTAGGGGTACAACACTCCAGTTGGGAATTTCTGAGTGACTGCCATATGAATGCTACGAGACAATTCATATCAGGCAGGTAGAAGAAGCCACCAGCTGATAAATCCCTTGTAATAACTCTCTCCTGAGAATGATGAAAAGAGAACCTCAGTGTGGAGTTCTAGCAGATGTCCGTGTTCAAAAGACATATGTTGGAGCTAAGTCTAGGAAGAAGGTGAGATGCCTTGCAGAAACCATAGTCTTAAGTCCACTAGAAAATATGGGGAGAAGTAGGCACATCAGTATCACAGTATACCAAATAAACACCTTTTGAATCTGCCTGTAACAAATGCTGCAGACAGAGCAACAACAAAACTGTCTGGGTTTAGGTGTCTTGCCCTGGTTATCAGGGAGGCATCTTCAGTTTTGTATCCCAAGCCCTGAACCCCTGCCCAGAAAGAAACAACTATATCTCCTCTCCAACAGCATGCAGTAGATAGATATTTCTCTAGTATCTCAATGGAGGGACTAGTTTCCCTAAATGACAGGAGATATTGATTCAACTCTCTACTATACCTGAAAAGATCTCAAGTCTTACCTTCCTCCTACAGAAGACTGTTTAGAGTAAGCTGCCCCTGGCTTTTCCTGCTTAGGCACTTAGGCTTTTTTTTTTTTTTTTTTTTTTTAAATGGAAGAATAAAATAAGCATGAGGCCAGAGACAGAGAGAGCACAGAAGTAAATATAGCTTTATAGCCTACTGGTTAAGCACTCTTCTGCAAGAGGACAGACTGGGTCCAGTTCCTGCTTCAGTGAATATTTGATACTGATAACACAAAATAGTGTTGAGAGAGCACAAGAGATCATTTAGTCCGTTCTCTGGCCCAGATGTACCTCCTACAGCCCCTCAGTGATTGGAGCTGCCATAGTTTTCTCCATCTATTCCAGTGCATCACAATCTTTTTGGCCTCTTCCTAAAGTCTAGTCTGAATCACTCTAACAGGCCATTAAAGACCATTACTCCTTGTTTCATCCATCCTGAACAGGAAGAACAGATTATTCCCATTTTTCTTGCACTTGCCAGACTAGCACCAGCCTTATTCCTTTTAGGTTAAACGACCCTAATTATTTCAGTCTTGCCTCACAAATTGTATTTCCCTTGACCACCAGCAATTCTTACTATCACAGTCTGCACTCTCTGTCAGTGGACCACACTTTCTTAGAGTGCAGTACAAGACCAAGGCATGACATTTCAGCTGAGCCTTATTATACATGTGCTTATCAGAGCTGAAGACTTAGTAGATGTGTCTTACAGCCTGTACTCCCATTTGCACAACCTTGTAGGATGATGTTTTCCTTTTTGACGATAGAATGATGTCCTAGACTAACGTTGGACTTGTGGTCATCTAGAGACTCCATCTTGCCTCCTGGAGGATGCCTGTTGGCTCCCATGGACAGCTGATTGCAGTTAATTAATCATTCCCACAGAGAGCACTTTATATTAGCTCTGATGCTGTTCAAACCAGGTCCTTGGTTTGACAAGTTTGTCTTGAACTCCAGTAATTTCCACTAGTCTGGGCTCATTCCTACCATTTGCAGATTTTAAAACCCACTTCCTCTACACAGTCATCCAGGTTGAAATTAAAATAGTAAGTACAATACATTGAATGAAAACACAAAGCATTAGCAGGCCACACCTCAAGCTTTTGGCAATCCCCTTGGTAGAGTCTTTGTTTCAACAGGAAATCAGGAAGAAATGCTCATGGAGTAGGATTATCTATATCAGTTCTGCATCCCTGCTGTAATGTTTCCCTTTGGATCATGTTTCTTTGCTTCACTTACGATAAAAGCCTGTTAGATAATGTCAAAATCCTTATAAATGACAAGGTATGACAACTACTTCCCCTGTATCCACAAGGCTTGTTACAGAAGAAAGCAAAATTAGTTTGACATGATCTGTTCTTGACAGATCTGTGCTGGCTCTTAATAATCTCCTTTATTTGATTATTTCCACCATTTTTTTTTTCTAGGAATGAAGTTAAACTGAGTAGTCTGTCATTTCTTATCTTCTCATTCTTTTTTATCCTTCTGACACTTCATCCAGCCCTTGTGATTCTTCAAAGCATTCAAAGCTCATGGTTCAGAGACTGCTTCCATCAGCTGTGTAAATAAGCTAGAATGACTTGAAACAATCATCTTACATCAGTACATCCTGACTTGTTCAGCTTTTCCTAGATCCTGATATTCCTTCTTTGTGGCTCCTATTAATTATTTTAGCCATCAGCTTGCAGGTGACCATGTTACTGGAGACATACAAATTGGGCATAAAATGCTTTGGCCTTATTGACAATGTATGATGTAAAGCTTTAACCAAAGCTCTTCCCTCCCATCCACGAGCATCATGAACACTAAGGCAGAGAGTCAGGATGATATTCTTCCACCCTCTCACTCTGGCCCAATTCATATTTTATTTGTGCAAAATAGATCAGCTTCTTCAGGAAACACTGGTCCTAGTATATTCTGCAGTCTAACAGCACATTCTCCTGGGAGATGGGGTACGGACATATCCAGACAGAGATCATATATTCACCACATCTCTGGGTAAATACTTAAACCAAAGTGTTTCTGGATAAAAGGAAGGCAGTACGTTCCTTTCCTCCTGAATGCATTCTGTGCAGACACTTGACCTGTGTGCTCTGACAAACTTACCCATTTTGGCTGTGCAAGAAAAATAACTGGAAGAATACTTCGTTTGTAGAGCCCATGGTAGCTTAGCTGTTAAGTAAGTATTAGAGTTGATTATTGCTTATAAAACTAAGGATCATCTAGGCATGCCTTTAAATGTTTAGAGGACTTTACAGATGTAAGTGTAATTATCTTAGGACTTCAGGCACTTCCACAGTTAGAAAGGAAGGAAGCTCTAAAGTTCTACAGCCTATGACAGACACCTCTAAGAGGGTAGTTCAACTTAAAACAATCTCTTCTGTCTCATTTTGGAAGAATGGTAAAATACTGTGACACATTTCAGACTCCTCTTGTCAGCCACTCCCTAATTAAAAAGTAATGAAATTCTTCAAGATAAGGCACTGTCTTATGGCATCTCCTCCTGAATCTCCTCTCAATCATATGACTCAAAATAAGAGAGCAAGGAACCTAGGGATAAATGAACTGATTTTTAAAGGAAGACTTGCTCAAAGTTCCTATAAGCCATTAGGGATCATTTTTTTACTAATTTGTCAATTCTTTTGTCTTCCACAGAGTCTTGTACACTGGCATCATAATGGAGGGTTCTTTTTGTTCCATATAAGCTCCATAAGGTTCTTTTTTACCATATAAGAGGGAGCTTCCGGTATTGATTCATATATTAACTTAGCTAAGTATCCTCTGGAAGCTATTCAACTTCTGTTTGCTTCATGGAGGTTCCAGTTAGCTTCAGTTCTTCATTTATTTTGGGGGGAGATCTTTTTTTTCTTGCTCCATATATCCTTTCCTTAGGATGTAATCTCTTCTAGTTGGTATTCTGACTGGAATTTAGAATACAAGGCAAAAGCCATTTGCTAGATCCTGTTCTTTAGGTGGGACTGGTTGCATCCTTCTCAAACTTTTGATTGCAATTTTAACAGTCAACATTAAACATCAATTTTCTGTTCTGGGTCTCTGTCCTCAAACCTCTATATAGGGCTTGAAGTTCCTCTGGGTCTTCCACTGGAAATGCAAAGGGCAGGAAGGGTTAAAACCACTGTTTTTCATCTTTGATCAAGGAAGGTCTCCATTCCAACAAATTCTAACTCAGCCTTTGCAAGGTGCTAGACTGACTACTCCAACATAACAAGCTAAGAATGAAAATCTTCACCCTAAGAAAGGTGACGCCAGTCGGAGGAATCACGGAATCATTTGGGTTGTAAGGGGCTTTTCAAAGGTCATCTGGTCCAACCCCCCTGCAATGAGCAGGGACATCTTCAACTAAATCAGGTTACTCAGAACCCCATCCAGCCTGGCCTGGAATGTCTCCAGGGACGGGGCATCTACCATCTCTCTGGGAAACCTGTGCCAGTGTTTTGCCACCCTCAGTGTAAAAATTCTCTTCCTCACGTCCAGCTTGAATCACCCCTCCTTTAGTTTAAAACCATTACCTCTTGTTCTACCACAACAGGCCCTGCTAAAAAGTCTGTCCCCATCTTTCTCATAGGCCCCTTTGAAGTACTGAGAGACTGCAATAAGGTCTCTCCAGAGCCTTCTCTTCTCCAGGCTGAACAACCCCAGCTCTCTCAGCCTGTCCTCACAGCAGAGCTCTTCCAGCCCTCTGATCATTTTTGTGGCCACCTCTGGCCCCTCTCCAACAGGTCTATGTCTTTCCTGTACTGAGGGTTCCAGAGCTGGATGCAGCACTCCAGGTGGGGTCTCACCAGAATGGAGTAGAGGAGGAGAATCACACATTTCAGTGTAACTCTCCAATCTACAGTGAAGTGTCCCTGCTGAGGATAAACTTTTGGTCCAGCTTCTAAAAGCCCCTTTGCTTCAGTTCCCCATTGTTCCAGTTCCCTGTTGTTCCAGTTCCCTGTTGTTCCAATACCACCTCCCAGAGGCACCAGGTGCTTCTCAGGCACAGTCAAGCAGGTGATGCTCTCCTTGCATTTTCTCAGTGGGTTACTTCCAGCAGTGGACTTCACTCTTACATGAAACTAAATGGCTGCAAATTTTACTGCCAGCAAATCAGCAAGTGATACTTGTTCCTTTATGTCTGTCCTTCCAAACCTAGATGATTTTTGTTATTTATAAATCCACCACCAAATACCTTACTCCTAAAGCTGTGGGCAGACAGAAGGAATGATACAGGATGAACAATGGTCAGTTCAAAACCACTGCAGTTTACATCGTGCTGGTTTCAGGCTGAGCTGCAATAAATGACTGTCCTTGTGTGCAAAAAAGCAAAGCATGCCACCATGCCACCCAAGCCATGAGTACTTAACATTGCAGATTTATAAGGTCGTTTGATACTATTAATAAAATAAATGGATTAGACTCTATTCAATAGTCTGATGAACTGGATGCCAATTGATAATAGTCTTAAAAATTGTAAGAGTAATCGAAGCTGTAAATTATTCTGGTGATGACCAATTATTAGAAATCATCCCAATTCATAAAAAGCCTGAAGTTACTGAGACCGCACTTTCACTCCTAGGCAATTATAAGAAAAGTGGGAACAGATTATCTTCAGAGCTAGGTTCAGATCCAAACACACTGCCCTGCACTCCTAAATCTTAGGGGCATTCAAACAAAGTGAGTAGGATTCTTTTAAAGCCTTTAGCTTTACTAATTACTAGCCCTTACAGAAAGGTGTCTCCAACAGAGAGAATGTTTAAATATTGTGAGATGTCCCAGCTTTCTATAAATAGAGATATACTGTGATTATGGCTGGAATTAATTCAAGAAACTTCAGAAATAAGATGAGTAATGAATGGGACTGACATTTATTGGTTATAATTTAAAAGAATTTAAGTACATCCTGGCTTCCCTTTTGAGGCATCAAAGCCAAACGAACCTGGTGGGAGGAAGGCAGGCTCAGGACATCTTTCTTGGGTCAACAAGACAGCTGGAGCACAGCCTGCCACCCAGCAGCAGTATTAATAGCCAAGGGGCAAGCCCAGAAGAAGAATGAACTCCCAAGAAAGCAGGGATGGTGACACTAGTTTGTACTGTATGCATTGCTCTGATGGCAGTCATACCCTTTCCCAGCAGCCTGCTGGAGGCGGGCAACTTTTTACCTATGCTGACAGCAACGTGACAGGTGAAGACGCAGCACTTTGCTGTCTCTGTCCATAGGTGCTCGTTTGCAGTCGCTGTGACAGCTGCACCAGTGGAGGAGAACTGGGGAAGCTGCGAAAGCAACTGGAAACACAAAGGAAGAACCCACGTAGTTTTCCCTCCCACCAGCTTCCCTTCTGATACCAGTGCCAGGCAGGGTGAAGGGAATAAGACCCTGATGGTAGTGGCTGATGCTGCCAGCAGGAGTCCCCAAGAAGCACAGCCTAATGGAGGGTTGGTACCCAGCTGGAGGAGAGAAGCAGCAGCAGGAGGACTGCATGGTCAAGAGAGCAGGAGGAAGGCGAGTGGCAGAACAGATGGGGAGAGGAGACAAAATGAATAACAGGCGGAGACAGCGGGATCAGTGTAACTCCAAAAGCACAAGTTCCTTTTGTTATATTAAAAACAAGTCACTGTTTTCACTACACTATTCCTCCACCCCGTACACTTGTAGGTTGCTACAGGCTAGATCATTATAGTGGTAGGGGAGCAGCTAGCACACTGGTGAATAGCGGGGAGAAAACTAAGTTGTAGCGCTACTCTCAGACTCTGACCCATAGGAATAAAGCCTGGGTCTGGGATGAAAATCAATGGTTTGTGTTAAAGGAACACAAGTGGCTAATAAACATTCCAGCACTGCAGGAGTGACTGAGGACAGCTAAAGTAATGCTTTGCCTCTCTAAAGTACCTCTCACCTGAGAGCTACTGAATCCTTTTTTTTTCCTACACACTAGTTATTTTGTTTCCAAATTAAAAAGGCATCTTGCAGAGACGGCCATGACAGGCAGAGAAACTGTGCTTAGATCAATTCAGAAAGCAGGTTAATAGCACTGCTAGGAAGAGAAACCAGCTCTCCTGAAACAAATTCCTATATACTAACTACTGGCCTGTGGTGCTTGAAACCTTGAAAAGCCATGGAGTTTTACATACACACTCAGCAGGTGATAGAGAGAGCCCTAAGGAAATATAAACACCTTCTCCACTTGATGCCATCAGAGCTCTGAGGTTACATGTCACCTCCCAGTGTGCTCAGGAGGATCTTGGAATTATAGATGAAATTAATGTGGATGGATTCCAGACTTTGACTTCAGACTTCAGGTTTTGAGAGGTCTTTCACCCAGATACCTGCTCTGGTATTCCCACAGCAAGGCATTCTGGTATTTCCACCAGCAAGGCACATACACCTTCCACTGAGCCTTTCTGGATGGCAAATCTCCCCTTACCAGCCCAGCATTCCCCTGTGTAAAGTTACTGGGCTATGGCTGTTGCCTTACAGCTGGTCACTGCGCCTTCAAAACTCAGATGCAGCCGGGTGTGGACTGCTGCTAAATCTATCCCTGAGACTTGTCAGACTCACAACACACAGGGGAATCATATAGCGACTTCCAAAGGGCATCCACAAAGAGAGCTGCCATCAAAAGGTTTCCCATCTCCAGGTGCCTTTAGCCTGGAACTGTCATCAGAGCTATCATTCATTCTCAAATCCAAATAAAGCCCTCCCTGTGTAGGGAGGAAGCCCAAAGCAACAGAAGAGATGCAAGTCATTGACGTGCAGGAGGAGGGGACAACAGGAGAGTTGTACAGAAAGAAGGACGCATGGGCCAGCAATGCATGGACTGAGCAAGCAGTAGTCAGTGATGCACCACCAGTCTACTGGAAGCATGCAGAGGTCCTGTATTATACTTGGTGCTTTTGCTTCATACTACCTCAGCCGAAAACAGAGGCAATCTTCAGGCTATGCCAGCTGTTTTACCTGTTGATACACCAGTCCCTCAGCCTATACATACCTGCTTGGTACAGACTAGGCTGTTCCTACTCATGCCCCACATCCTCTGCACATGGAGCAGACAAGATTCATTGAGGGGAACACATGCCCCACATCACGAGGCCAGTGGATGCAAGCAAGTATACACATCCTTGATCTATGTCTTGCAAGACTATCAGCCTGCTTTCATCTTGCAATGGGCAAATGGGCCAGTTCACCTTCCCACTAGCACAAGAAGGCCTTGCAACTTGTCCACTGCCAGCAGTGGGGAATTCCTGCTCTCTGGGAAATGAGGAGGGAGAAATATAATGTCTGTGCAGGGAGGCTACTAGATGCTGGGATGGTGTCACACAATCCATGACAGTTGGCTTGAAATAGAGCAGACTTGAGGTAAAACCTCTTTGCACTTTCTCCTTCCAGTCAGTCCCTCTCATCCCTCAACCCCAAGTGATTCCCACCCTCTCAGCATGGCATGGGCAGATGCTGGAGCTACAGCCCATTTTCTTATCCTCAGGCAGGGAGCAACTTTGAGATCATTCGGTCACCCTCCACATTAGGCCAGGACAAGCCCTCAGAAAATATGTCATTTGCTCAGGTTGCACACGTGTACCCAGCCTGGCACAGATAGATAGAAGATTCAACACAGCCCTTTCAGTCGGGATGCATCTATGTACCAGTGGGTACTGCCTGACTGTTTTTTTGCTGGGACTATCATTCAGGCACAAGCGGCAATAGGCAATTTGGATCAACAGACTGGTTTCTTTCCCTCTAAGCATTACCATTCTTCTTCTCCCCCTGGAAACTCTGCCTGCAATTAGTTCCCTAGGAGGGGGCTTGTCTGTGCCATTAAGAACAGTTACATTATGTGATCTAGGAGAAATCAATGTCTCTAATAGTCAGCAAAGGCAGTGGAGAAGGACAGGGTGATGGGAGGGGTGCTTCTCTGGAGACACTCTTGTCAGGAGAAATCCCAGGGGTATCGCCGCAGGAAAAGAAGTAGTAAGGACCTGGAGTAATTAAACTCAGCCATTGTTTACCGGAAGAAGCACAGAAACTACACGGTGTCTCTCAGAAAGGCAGAGGCTAGCCTCTCCCCAGGTGCAGATGAAATGCCTCTGCCCTGAAGTCAATGGTCTGTGGTGATTTACATCATGCTGGCAAGCAGAGGGAGGAGGGGCGTGGATGGACAGACACCTTTCCTTTAAAATACCTCTTTTCCTTTCTCCACGTTAGTGTTTCAGGGTAAGACAGTGCCTTGCAAGTTTTGAAGAATCTGGATTGTGCGGCATAATTGAGTTATTCTAAATGAGGTCCAAGGCATTTTAATATCATGAGGCTAGAAAACCTTAACTCTGTGTGCATCTTCCTCTCTCTCTTTTTCTCGATTTCCTCCTTCCTGCACACCTCTGCAGTTCCTTGAATGACAAGACACCTCACCAGCTGGCTGTAATTGCTAGAACAGTTCCCTAATGTTTTCTGCTTCTCCAATTGCATTAAGCTGCATCTTCGGAGGTACAACCCTGTTTATTCATGCTGCTCGTGTGGATGGGGAAAGAAATGCAGACTGGCTCTTCCCCCCTCCCTTCTTTGATTTGATGGGTGTGGCAGGCTTAAACCTTTGCAGCCGCTGGCTCTCCAGCACAGGGGCGAGGAGGAGAGGACGGAATGGGAGGGAAGCCGTCAGATATGGCTGGTGATGAATGAGACTCATCTCACCCACAAGTGGGAAACCTGCTTGCGGGTTATTGTTTAATCACTCATGCAATCCAATACTGAGCAGATACCCCCATAATGTCCATCTGTTCTAGTATGCGGTACATGCAACACTTGCATTTCTAGCCACCTACCTAACTATCCAGCCCTATGTACTACTGACTTCATCTCTTGCTGGCAGTAAAGGTTGAGCTCAATTTTTCAGAAATTGCTTGACCCAGCCTTTCGGTTATGCCACCTTTCAGCTGAATATTTTATGGACACAGATTCAGTGCTGCAATCAGCTGTAGGCAGAAATGACAACACCAAGCTATCTACATCTCTCATGGGTGGGCACAGTCAGTCAGATACTTCACTCTTCACATTGGCATCGTATTCAAAAGGAAGAATAATCTGCAAGGTACCAGTGTGTGAACATATTTGTCTTTGAGGGGTGGGAGGACAGACACATACTGGCACACCTAGACACATACGTGAAGAGATTTCTTCCACGCCCAAGCCTGTAATTTCAACATTTTGCTCTTTAGCTGCCAGAAAGGCGAGACACCAGGGGCTTCCCCTGAAAAATAATTTGAGGAGAGCTGTCGTTATTTTGGGAAGGAAACTCTTGCCTGCACACATTGAACACATTGCATCTTCTTCTCTCTCAGAAAGGTCTGGGTGGGGACAGAGGAAGAGCAAAAGCTGAAAACCGACACCTTTTTCTTCTCCAAATTAAAGATTCCTCTGGTGTGTCACCAGCTTTGCTGAGCACATTACTATATTGCCATTTTAGCTATGATGGTGTGTATTCAGGTATAGAAGCAGGAGTTGGGCTCTGAGCCCAGGAACATCCACCAAATACGTATGGGCAGGCACATTCAGGTTGTATGGCTGCAAAAGGATCAGAAAGCATGTGCGAACGAGTGCATGTGTGCTTGTGCATGTATGTGTAGTACAGATGCAAGTGACCGGAGAGCGGAGATGTGTGCTGCACATGCACACGCATAGGGGTGTGTACCATGCGGTGGATTAATGCACAGAGTGGGAAGAGAGGACTATGTGCGATCAAGACACCTGCATGCCATGCATTTCTAAATATGTCAGAATACAAAATGACAGAAGTAAACCCATAGAGATGTAAAGAACAGATGCATCGGAATATTATTCAGGAGCTTTAATGCCCAAGCTGTGATAGCATGGGCAAAATTATCCTCTTCCCCTAACAAGTCTCTTCTGACTCCAAAGAATCCCAAAGCTACCTACTTTATTTTAAAATTGGCTGTGCACCTTCGCCCACTGCTCTGTCACTCTGCCTCTCTGTCTGCCTTCCTTCTCCTCCTCTGCTCTTTTTATCCCATATTTGCCAGCTGAATGTGCTCTGTTGGCTGGCTGCAACATGTCCCCCCCCAGCCACTACCACCTCCCTCCAGATTTTAGTGAACGTATCATTAATTGCAAAGCATTTGAAAAAACCTGCATGGGAAAAAACACTGGATGACGCAGGGTCTCTTTCTATCCTGTTCACCTGCCCCTCCCCATTATTCTACAAAATTGCGCCTTCATTTTATAGCACACACATCTCCATTCAGAAACACATTTTAACCTGGATTTTCTTTCAACACTGTGCAGTTCTACAGTAACCGGGGTTATTCACATTAGTGTGTTAGGCTATTGCTCCAGAATACTGCAGTGCTATATCGTAAGAGATATATAAATGTATGCATATATAAAGAAAGTAACCGGTATGGTGCCATACCTAAGATTGAGTTGAATTGTGTGCTCAGAACGAGCACCAAAGCTCCTTGTTGCTACCTACAAATCCAATATTCAGAGAAGTTTCAAAAATGCTTTACAAAGATATCTGGGGCCAGTTACTGCCTCAAAGTTCCAACTGCATAAATCCAGCATCCTCCCAAGGAAGTCCAAGAGGTTCAGCCAAAATAGGCTCTCTTGATCAGTAGCACATTTGGGCTTTCACACAAAATAAAAAGGGGAAGGGAGAGGGAGGCATGATCTAACTAGTGGGGTTTTTTTCAATTTCATTATCATTTTGGACATAAAAAATTTGGCACTGAAAACTAGCCACCACCCAAACCTTCTCATCATCCCAGTGCCCTTATAGGAAAAGACAGGTGGTACCAGTAAAGAGAATGAACTGGTTTCCAACAGGTTCACACTGTGAGCTTCTCTTATCCCACCCGAGTTCGGAGCTGACAGAGGCGTGGTCCTCTGTCTCTTTACCAGCTGGTGCACAGTTGTCTAACTGGTTGTACTATGAAGGGTATTGCAAAGAGGGTGATTCTCCTCCTCCCCTGGTTAATGCTTTTATTATTAATTAATTGCATTTTTCACTATAGCATAGGTTGAAAAAAAAGCTTCAGGTTGCTCTTGCTCAGATTGTTGTAACACAAAAAAATGAATGCACCTGTCCTCCGAGCCACCTCACAGCACATGCACATAAAGCATTTTCCATTCATTGGAGCCAGGAGCAATAGAGAGTGTTCTGACCAGGGATCAAGGCTCACTGGGCATCCTTTCTTTTTTTGGCATAAGATGAAGAATTGCTTCCTTTATCTCCAAGGTAGAGCCAGATCTCACCACGTTTCCTGCTAGCCGCACCGCCCCCCCCACCCCCCATCCACACCCTCAGAACCACCGACACAAAATCCTAGGCAAGACATCTGCCCACTATTAAAAAATAATAAGAATAGAGGGGAGATTCTTGTAGCTCCCAAAATGTGGATGTAGGCCACCCCCCTTCCCCACATTACCAGCCCCAGAAAGGCAAAACAGTCGAGTGGCAGGGTGTGAAAAGACCCTTCAGTCACAACATGCTGAAGAATCGCAAAAGAGACGTCTGCTGAAAACAGCTGAAATTTCCTCCCCCCTACCCTAGCCCCTACCCCAGCCCCTCACACACTCAGCCAGACACGCACCCCACGGACACCCAGTAACCTGGGAGATCTCTTAACAAGAAGAAATATATACATAAAAATCTTCAGCTCTACCTGTTTTGTTCTTCTCATACAGCACAGCATGATCGTATTGTCCCCTTCCTTCCTTCTTCTTCCTTCCTTCTCCTCTCTCCTTTTCCTCTTCTCTCTCTTATCTCTCCCCCCCACCCTCTCCACTCCCTCCCTCCCTCCCTCTCTCTCTCTCCCTCTCTCTCCCTCGCTCTCTCGCACACTGCTCAAACACACACGCACACACACACGCACACACCAGGGCAGTTAGCAGCAACTGGAAGGTCCACAGCTACTGCTCATCACACATGCACACGCTGCCTCTCCCTGCCTCCCTCCCTTACCCTTCCCAGAATTGTTCACCAGCTCTCCCCGACTCGTCACCTCCCCACCCCACCCCCACCCCAGCAGCCACCCCCCCAAGTCCCTTGCCAGCCTCATGAATAATTAAAATCTTCAATCTGGACCCAATTACCCAACGACTTTCCCACTGCACGGAAGCGACAGGGGAGCGGGGACACTGCAGACTACGGAGGGGGTGGCAAGGGTGGGGTGGGGTGTGTCTGGGAGGCACCGGGCGAGAAGAGGAGCCCCCAGTCCTACTCCCACCCGAGCAGGCGAAAATCCCAGCACCCGGCCATGGCCAGGAGTGCGATTTACGGGTGAAGAAAGAATGGGGTGGGGTAGGCACGTAGGAGAGAAGAGGGGAGCGGGGGTATTGCTGTGGCAGGCGGTATATGCCATGCACAGGTGACGTACCGTAGGTGGGAGCTGCGAGCTGCATGGGAATCTGAAAGTATAGTAAAATGGCTGTTAAAAATCCCCCTCCCCCTCACCAGCACACTCGCAAACATATATGTACATGCTGCCTTCTTCATATATGCAGGCGTAAACCCTGCATGGTGACATCCTGCAGCACTGAATGGGACAACTTTCCCCCTCATTTCCTCAGTCCATCCTATAGACCTTCTATAGGCACAGAAAACGATACTTCTGCAACAGATATATTTTTTTTTTCAATAATAGATTCAAAACCTACAGAAATCATCCTTTCCCTTCTATAGAGATCTCAATTAATTTCAGTGCCTAAGTAATTTCTACATCTATTGATCTCTGCCTGCAAATTGCTGTAAACTGTTATGAGGAAGATGTGCATGTTCACACACCCAGCCAACCCCCACGCACGTGTGGGGACAAAAATGTATGGGTTTGCATACATAGAAGATCATGGCGATGTGTGAGCCTGAGTGAACATTAATGCATGCACACACCCCCCAAAGTACACATCTTGGAAGTTACAACAGCCTGTTTTCTCAGAATATATGAGCAGGGTAGCTATATCTCTCATTCTGAAAAAATATTCCAAGAAAGAGTTAAACCAAAGTATGACAATGTTGAGCATGTTAAAAATATAAAAAGACTGCTGGAGTTTTGGGATTTCATCTACCAAAATTCAAGTTTAGCTTATTTTATTTAGTGTGTCTGGGAGGCACAGTCAGATGCTGTTCTCTTTTTTAGCACTAATGTCACTACATCAACTTCTCTGCCACACCATGGAATTACTTGTAATTTATTTTTAATGTAGAACTGCCTTGTCTTAAGTTATTATTAAGGCCTTTGCTCTTTAAATATATCTAAATACATTAGTAACACAAAGATTCACATACAAGTGTTCGCTTGTGTCAATAAACACATGCATATATAGACACAGTTTCTGGAATACCCCTCAGCGCAGACTCCTACATAATCATATTCAGTTCATATGACATCATTGCAGTTCCCAGTATTCCATATTTTTTAAAGGAAAGTAAACAGCATTTCAAAGAGAATCTATCTAGCTGTCTACATCTGTTGTAATTTAAGAGAAGTGCCTTTTAGGGTCAAGCAGGTATCAGTGTCAGTCCTGGTTTTGCAGTCTAGAAAAAGGAAATAATGGTATGATAATGGCATTCAGAGAAGATACTAAGCTGAGAAGAGTTGCAAACACCAGCTGACACAGAAGTAGACCAAAGGATTAAATAACAAAAATCAGATTCAGCTTCAGAAAATGCATGCAGAGAAATAGAAGGCAAACTACGCAGTCATAAAAGAAAACAGTAAGAAGTGAAGCAGCAGAAAGCAATGGGCATCAAATTCAAGGAAGGGGTGTCTGTGACATACACCATGGCTGGTAACACCATACCAAGGCACTGAGGAACAGTGTAATGGCATCTTGAAATATGTCTATGGGATTTAGGAGCCTCTATCCCAGCCCTAGAAGTTGCTGAGGGCTCATCTCCACAATGAAGTTCGTGTGTCACGAGTTTGTGGGCATTTGCTAACCCACACAACTGCTCCCAGTGCCCCTGGGAGATTGGACTCCCCCAGTCAAGCATGCATGTTGTCCCCGTCTGAGAGAATCAGCCTGGACTTCCTTTGGTGACAATGAAGAGAAATGGGAACTTTGAGGGTGTGATTCAGATCACCCTAAAGCAGGAGCCTAAACTAGGTCAGACGAATCATGCTTCAGAAGTGTTTCAGAGGCTTGTTTTCCTCCCACTAACGAGTCCTTTTTAGGGAACTTCCCTGCTGTAGGGAGCCCTGCTGAGGAAAGCCTTCTCAGCCCCCATCTTTCCCAGACACCTGCCTGGAGGAGGGCAGGCTGGCAGCAAAAGGGCTGTGTTGGTTCAGCCAGCTAGGGCCAAGCCACCTCCCTGTGCACACCCGGGGCAGTCTCTCGTCACCTTAAGTCAGAGCTGCCTCTCTTCATGCCCAGTCCCATGGGCACTCTACACTCTAGCTTGTTGCAAACCACTTTTGCCATGTAGACAAAAAACCCTTAATACGCTCCCTGTGTGTGTAGGGTTAGGGGTGAGTTGCCGTTTTACTACAAGTAACATCTGAGTTTCCACTGAATTAATCTTCTTATGTAGAAGAGCCATAAGCTGAGACCTAAATTTTCAGGGAATGTCAGTTCCTAACACCTCTTTCTTTCCGATCAAGACCCCATAAGACTTTAAATTCTTTAGCCAATTATATGTTTCTGAAAATCATATCCCCAGCATCCCTTGCCTTGCCATTTTGGCTATGTCATCACTTCAACCTGTAAGGTAAATTATCTGGTAACACAGATGGAAAACAAGAACAAGTCCACAGCAATGAAAAGGCCAAAGGGAATGAGAGGGAATTAAAGGCGCAAACTTCAGCCAGGGTATTAACAAACACCAGAAGCAAAAGTCAAGTGAAGGAGAGGAGGTGAATTTCCATTTCTTGAAGTCACCAAGTCAAGATGGGATGCTTTCATCCAAATGACACTTTTGTGTCTCCACTGCACTGCCAGCACTGGCTCATTCAGCACTCCTTCAGAGTTTCTGAATAACACTGCATCGTGCAGGACAGACATGCCCTGAAAGACCCCTCTGACCTTGGCTTTTGAATCTACACAAATGAAAGGAAGAACAGTTCCAAAGAATAACATGAATGGGGGGGCTGGGGAAGGGGGCTGGCAGGAGGGAATGAACAATGACCATAGATTTTAAAAGCTTCATCTGTGAGACTTGACTAAATGACAGCTAAGGAGGTGGAGAAGAGTGATATTTTCAAAAGGCAGAAGCCTCAAGTAGTGGAAGAAATAATCTGGAGTGATATATTAACCCACTTTTGGTGTATACTTCACGTTCCTTCACTGTGAAGAAGGGTATGGTTTGCGTAGAGTAATTATTAAGACGCCTCCTTTAATTCAAAGCCATGTCTTCTATTTAAAAGGGTCCAGATCATTTCAAAGTAATGAAAAATATCAGTGGTTGCTACAACATAGGGTGGCTGGAGTGAGAGATTAAAACGAGTGCTTTTTCCCTGTTCATTTCTGCTGCAATATTCAGCAGTCCCTGAAGTCACCCCAGCAGCTCAAGGTTCATACTGGTTCAAGGAAAAAGCATTTCATTCCAGCTGCTAGTTTAGGTTTAATAGTAACAGCTTAGATTCAGTTCTAGTTTGAAGAACCACATAATTTCAACCTGCTTCTGGGACTGTAATCGGGCCGATTCCCTGGCCAGACCAAGTTAAATAAAACCAAGAAGAAGGGAGGTAGTTTGACTATAAGAGCTGTCCCAGTGGTAAGTATGCTAAACTGAAGAGGCGTCTCTTTGAGAGAAGTACTGTGAAAGTCCTGTTACTAGGGATATTTAAAGCTTCAGTAAAAACAGCACTGAAGTGAGTGACTTGCTTTCACTGGGAGATAGACTGGGTTTTCTTTTTATTCATGTGTTCCACATATAGTGGTAGCCTCGCCTTTTGTTAGCCAACTTTCATGCTGAAGGGAAAAAAGCCAATTTTATAAAGATTTTTTAGGATCCTCATTTGAATAGGCATTCCTGAAAACATCACTGTTGGCCCACTTGCATTTTTCGTCTTCTCAGCAGCTTTGCAATTCTGGTCTCATTTGGTCTCACTTTCAGTTATCTATGGCTTAATGACACAAAATAGTGCAGTACAACACTATGACCAAACTCCTTTTCTAAATGATTTAGACATAGTCATGAATTTTCTTGGAGGAGTACCCATTTTTCAGTTTAAGGATCACTTATGTTAATTTACCTTGAATTTCAGTTAATCTTGAATTATTAATAATAGAAAAGGAGACCCTAGTTTATTTTGACCGTAAAACTGCCCGTATGCCACAGGCTGAAATGAGTGGCTTTAAACCCATGATTTTCAAAAGCCACAATGCCACTTACTCTTGCAGAGAAGGCTTTAGAAAATGCCAGTCCAGGAATGTTCCAATTCATTTAGTGCCTTTAATGACTGTTCAATTGCTTATCCTCCATGACGCTGAACACACAATGACATTAGCACCTGTTGCCATCATGCTAGTCAAAGAGATATGCACAGGTGCTCTGTATTTATTCCCTGTGATTTCTATTTTTCTTCCCATGCCTGCACAGCTGGGCTCACAGCACTGAAGACACCTGACTTTACAATGGGAAACATAATAAGAAATGGCCTCAATAATTTCCCTGTTGTTATCATTCTTAGAAAAAATGTGTTTTCTGTAAATTGCGTGGTGTATACAAACTGGAATATCTGAGAGGGAGCAAGGGTAGAAAGACTTTCAACATGCACAAAGAATGGTCTGTATGACCCCCAGGTCAATATTAATTATTATTCTTCGGAATTATCAAAAATGCAAACACAACAGTTAAATCCTAGCACAGCGTAGTGCTAAAGACTGTAACTCTTCAATAAAAGGAAATCTCATCTGCTTGTCTGTCAAAAAGAAAAATGTAATCACAGAACCATCAGCTATTATTCTCAGTGTAGTTTCAATCTGCCATGGGGGAATGTGATACTTTACAAACCAAACCAAATAGGAGACAGGATGACCCAGGAAGGCCTTTCCTGCTTCTCCAAGGACTCTCCCATATGTGCTGTTGGGTATATGCAGCAGTCCCTTCAGCTGTAGCACAGGCTTAGCAAAGCAAGCTTTGATTGAGAACCAGTAGTAACCTGGAGCTCAGCATGGACCAGTTTACCTCACTTTTGAGGCTGGTTCAATCACTTACTCTGAGTCCTGCAGTGCCATGGCAAGTTGCTGTCAGCACCAAGGCTGGCCACCTTACATTGCTACATGGTGGATATCTATGCTGCTCCATGCTGCGGGGTGTGATGGGACTGGCATGGAGACAAATGCCAAGATGTGAGTCCTGCACACCAACTTCATGGCATGATTGGAGAAGAAGAGTCCACCTTGGTGTTCTTTTACTCTCCTCCTGGCTTCTTCAGTGATATAATATACTGCCATTCCCCTAACACTGCCCTGTGATACCAGAATGATGACATGACAGTATTATGGTGCAAATGACAATTTCCTGAGCCTTCTTTGGACCTCTTGGCCCTGCTCCACACCTGCCCACAACACCCCTTATTCAAGTCAGAGTGGGGGTGATGATCTGGCTGCTCCAGGACTTGGAACATGGGAGGGCATAGACCGGTTCCTCATTCTTCCTTTCTGTCCTCTCAGCTGATAGGACTCCTCCTTCTCTCCAGCAAAACAGATGAGCTGAACAGATCCACTCTGCATGAGGGAAGGTACATGGGGCATCCTGAACCCAAGAAATGGACAAGAAGAAAGAAAAGCTGAAGAAGACCTTCCTATGCCTGTACTTGGCACTGCAGTGTTAGCTACGGGGTTAAGCTTCCAGGGACAAAGAGCACCCAACAGATCAAATCTGCCCTAGCATTCAGCCCTTCAGAAAAGGGCATTCAGAAATTCTAACTGTGGCCAGGCTTCACTCACAGGCATATGGTGACCAGGCAATGCATTGATCAGGATCACAGCAGTAGACCCCACAAACCACAGAGATGGTTTAAGGATGTGGGAAGACTATTTGTATTGGAGAAGTGTGAGGTGGTGGAGTGAACTGACAGGACCCTTTCACTTATCCAGAGCTGTACATGAAGGAGTTAGAACAGTAAAGATCTACTAGGAATTAAATGGGCAGGAAAACTGTAAACATCCACCTGCCTTAAGGCTCCAAAAAGCATTTATCCCTGCCTTGGCTTAATTTAGATTAGCCATGAGATACACATTGAGAAGACAGCCCATACCCCTCAGTCTGTCAGGCAGGGATGATATATGAAGATGTTTGTTCCTTTGCAGTGGGATCCTTAACACAAAACTCACTGCATCCATTAAAGTGGAAGAGCTCCCCAATCCAAAATGCAGAGCAGAAGGCTTGGGTAGGCAATGGGTCTGTAGTCCAGTCCCACCATGGCCAAAATCCTGTTGCAGTTCCTTTTAAGTAGACTACTGCTAGAAGTAGGGAGATGGACCCATAATGATTTTGATGCGATTCAGTATCAAACCTCCATGAATTGCAGGTAGGGACTGCAACACTTACAAACTAAAAAGTGCTCTATTTGGTCCATAAAAGCATCAATACTGGAGAACGAATTTCATAGTTAGGATTCCAATAGCTCTGATTATCATCACGTCACTCCAGCAGCATCAGACCCATGCTTTGGTGGGCATTAGCATTAAAAAATAGTTCTCCTACATTGCCAGAACCACACCATGCCCAGCCTTCATAATAGTGCCTTAGTACAGCAATTATTATTTATTTTCCAAGACTCCACTGTTAACCCAAGGAATTCACCTCGGAAGGCAGGAAACACAGATGGAATTTTATTAAGAGTCCAGGACTGCGCAGGTTGGAATCCAAACCTGCTGGCCCGTGCATGGAAATCGCATTGCAGCGAAAGGCCCTGTTTTAGCTCAGCTCCACAAGATACAGAGCTGTGTTTCTGGAGCATGTTTTTCCGAAGGTTTAGAAGCTTCTCCAAGCATAACAGTGAATTTTATCACTGTGTAAATCTGGGGGATTAGCTCCCTTCCCAAGTGATTCTGGTGGCAAGGAGAAAGAGAAGCTTTCTGGCGAGGGGCAACCTAAACTCCCCAGGTTGTTACACAGTCCCGCTCGCTACTTGACAGACCTGTATTATACAACATGAGTGGCATATACCATGCCTGCCTGGCACTGCAACATGGTAGAGAAGGCAGTCCTCTTTCACGCCTGCTGCACCCTATTCTTTGCCTTACAACCTGCATGCACAATTCACCCAGCTTGTCCCATCCTCACAGAATCAGAGAACGTTAGGGATTGGAAAGGACCTCAAAAGATCATCCAGTCCAATCCCCCCATCGGACCAGGAACACTGAGATGAGGTTACACAGGAATGTGTCCAGGCAGGTTTTGAATGTCTCCAGAGCAGGAGACTCCACAACCCCCCTGGGCAGCCTGTTCCAATGTTCTGTCACTCTCACTGAGAAGAAGTTTCTTCTCAAATTTAAGTGGAACCTCTTGTGTTCCAGTTAGTACCCATTGCCCCTTGTCCTATCATTGGTTGTCACCGAGAAGAGCCTGGCTCCATCCTTGTGACACTCACCCTTTACATATTTATAAACATTAATGAGGTCACCCCCCAGTCTCCTCCAAGCTAAAGAGACCCAGCTCCCTCAGCCTTTCCTCATAAGGGAGATGCTCCACTCCCTTAATCATCTTTGTGGCTCTGCGCTGGACTGTCTCCAGCAGTTCCCTGTCCTTCTTGAACTGAGGGGCCCAGAACTGGACACAATATTCCAGATGCGGTCTCACCAGGGCAGAGTAGAGGGGGAGGAGAACCTCTCTCGACCTACTAACCACCCCCCTTCTCATATACCCCAGGATGCCATTGGCCTCCTGGTGTAGTTGCCACCCACAGCTGCCTGTCCCCTCTATCCAGCAGATGAGGCACAATCTGACACAAGCACAGGCCAGAGGAAGTTTCTGAGCCTGAAGAAGGCAGCGGGAAACAGCAAGGGAGGTGACAGGCACCTGCAGTCAAGCGCTCGGGGAGCTTTATGCCTACTCGGGTAATGGCACAGGAGATGCAGTGCTCAGTGGAGCTGGAAAGGTCTCCTTCAGCTTGGGAGAGAAAGGAGGAAAAAGGCATTCATTTACCACCTACATCAAGGAAGACAAGTATGCCAGTCCTGATGGTCCTCTCATATGTGTTCATCTCAATGGGATCAAGTTAAAATTTATTTTAATATTGTATAGTATAAAATGTAAAGGGTAATTCTTCCTTGTTACCCTGATTTATCCAGCCAGAGTGGAGGAGAAATAAGTTCGCTCTTTGTTTGTTACGAAAGCTAAGCTCAAGTATGAACAATGTCCACAGGAAATGATGGAGAGTTTGACAATCTTATCTGTATCGTATGATCATATATTGAAAGGCTATATTGTTAAGAGTAGGTACAAGAGAACACAATTTCAGCTGCTTCAGGAACAGTAATTCTGAGCTTCCTCAATTTAGAGTTCTTTTCAAGTCAGGGGGCTGTGTTTCCTCAGCATAGCTTTAGCATGCTATTTCCTTGGGTACTTTCTATAATGGAAATAAGTCTTTATAATGTTAGAAGAGCAAACTATTGATGTCTGGCTTTCTCAAAGTTAGTCACAGTACAAAGAAGACTGGCATGGCCCTTCTGTTCAAGAACAGTTCTGTGTTCTGCTTAAAACTTTAAATGTCATTAATTCCCTTCTTAAGGATAAAAGAAAAAAACAAAACACAGAGTCCTCAGGCAGCATCAAGCACAAAGAGGTAACAACCCAACAGTGTCAGGTAATCTCCATATTACACATGATATATGCCAGCCCTCCCATCCCACTTAGCTCTTAGCCACTGATGTTGAATAGAGAGCAGCATGGTCATTTTGGTTCTTGCATTAACCTCAAGAGTTACCCAGCTATGGTTTGAGGCAGTGTGACACCCTCAAGGTCCTCCAGCATTTCCTGCAACCACTGGGAATTAATAGGCTAAAACTGAGTCTGTCAGGGAAAGGAACATTGCTGAAACACAGCGCTCATTTAGTATTGTTGCCTGGAAGCCAGGGAAGGTTATTAATTCTTAGATCTTTGGTGAATACTGCCTCCCTTGTATGTTTATTCATCCAAGAAGTCAAAATGGTCTCCCAAGGGATGCTGAGCTACTGTGTCTGACTTAATTTTGATCATACTGTGCCCACTGAAAATGGGACTTCACTGCATCTGCTTTTTTACCATCTCGTCAAACTCCTGCAAGCTCTTATTAGATCTTCTTCACACGCAGTCTAACCTCACTGGCCAGAAATTTGCCTTGTTATTTCCCAGAACACCTACGGGTCCTTTCTGTGCAAGTACAGTAGGGTCACGTCCCAGGAAAACTTTGAAAACTTGAGTCATGTTCAGCATTAGAGTAGAGCTCTATTCCTCTTCACACAAAAAAATTAAGGAAGCATTGCTTTACCTTCATTGTTCTCAAAATGGATCTTAAATCCTATCGTACTGTCATTTCCTCCAGCTTTCTATTGTACACAACTTTCTGTCTGTCTTGTAGCAGTGAGGTCACTTACATATCAAAGTTGTTTGTGCTGGACATGTTATTTCACCTAATCCCGAGAATTTCACAACAATTTTTACAAAGACATTATTAAAAGCCATAAGATACAGTTAATGTTTCTGCCCTCTCCTGCAATGCTATTAAGTGGAACAGAAAGTCTACTCTGTAGTCACATTCTGCTTTTTGAACTACAAAGGAAAAATTGCTCTAGCTTAATAACTTAACTGAAGATTTAAAATGCTTTTATTATATCCAGTGCAATCTTGTGTTTTTGTAAAACCTATCCAAGCATTCTCATGTCCTTTTTTTTTTTTTTTTTCCTGGTAAAGTATTGTATTTGTTGTGAAATCTGTCTTTCTGAGATCCTTATTTCTTCTTCCTAGGGGTTAAGTCTATAGAAGGATCAAAGCTAGGTTTTCTTAGACTGCCAAAAAGATGCCTTGATAAACATTAGATTACAAGTCTTTTTCAAATTTTGATGCAGAACCACTTCCTCTCAGTTTTTCAAATTTCTTTGCAACATCCTACTAAGCACGATCCACTTAAACTACGCCTGATTTTGAGCACATTTCTTTCTCTCCTTCATCACCCAGTCAGGGATCTAACAGGCTCTGTTGCTTTCTTATGGTCCCAATGTTCAATCGGTCTTAAGTAAAGCTTAAAGCAACACCACCTCCTGAAACAAATAGACATTTTAATAGACTTTAGGAAACAATTCTTTAACAGGGAGATGTATAAATGTGAGCAACAAACAACCCTTTCTCAATGTATATACACTTTTGCCCCAACAACAGCATTTTCTATTTTTCTAAGGTTCAGCCTAGAGTTCATATTATTTAAAAGCTATATATATTTGCTGCAGTGTTTAGAAAGCATTTGCTCTTTTCTTTTATAATTTCAAATAGTTGCACATCTGTTTTTCACTGTGGTGAGATGTTTACTGCTCCTAACATGCTTTGGGACCCTGATAAATTTACTTCAGTTTCTCAATTACCACATTGCTAAAGGAGAAAAAAAAAAAGTTCTCACCCATCTTTCTTCAAGTTCCTTTGAAATACATCATAGTTCATATTTATTATTAGCCACTGCTGAACACATCCATGGTTAAGGTAATTAACATTACTGTATGTGATGAAGACACTTTGAAATGTCTCAAAACTGATCCTTTTTAAGTCACATGAGGCAAAACTCTTTTTCTTATTCTAAGACACTGTGGCACACAGTATCCCAAAATCTACCTCATGTTCTTAGAACTACCTGTCTACTTTGTGTAAACTGCCCCTGACACAGCCATCTCTTTGAACCTACATGGTCCCCTCACTTGACTCCTGTAGCCTCTAATAACTTTTTTCTGACCTAGCCATAGGGGAAGAAACAGAACTTGCCATAGCTCTCTCAGAACTAAATGTCTGCTGATTCGTCAGACACTCTCTACCTCAGAGCTGCAAACTGTTTGGAAGAGGCTGAAAGAGTGTCTGCGGCAACATCAGGCTAGATGTGAGGAAGAAATTTTTTACAATGAGGGTGGTGAAATACAGGAGATGTTGTCCAGAGAGGTGGGAGATGCCCCATCCCTGGAAACATTCCAAGCCAGGCTGGATGGGACTCTGAGCAACCTGATCTAATTGAAGATGTCGCTACTGATTGCAGGGGGGTTGGACTAGATGACCTTTGAAGGTCCCTTCCAACCCAAACTATTCTATGATCCTATGATCTTTGCTGTTTCTTTTGTTGCTGCTCTCTGTCCCTGGTTTTGGCTTCTGAATAAAGGGAGTGGACTAGATGGACCTTTGGTCTACCCAAGGATGGTCATTCTTAAGCTGCCAAACTGAGTAATGCCTGACTTTTCCTTTCCTTCACTAATTTGAATCTTTCTCTGTCCTTCACCCAAAGACAATATTCAGGAAACTCCTGGAGACTGAGCTATCTTTGTGGCTACCACCTCGTTGTCAAACACAGGTGGGATGAAACAGTGAGTTGAAGACTCCACATGACAGGGACAGACTGACATCCTGAGCCAGCAGAACCACCAGCATATTGGGTAGGATTCTTTGCTACTGTAGTGCCTTTTTAACACAACTTGCTCCAGAGGTAGGTTTCCAAATCAATGAATACAGCATTTCAGACCCATCAGAAGCTTCTCCTACAGCAGCTGGCTGCAAACGTATTTCTCCTGCAAATTCTGGACCTCCCAACTGTTGTTGGGCAGCAATATTTAACCAAATGCTGTGGTGTAGGGCTCATTTAGCCAGTGACGTGTGTGATGCCTGTGGCGCCAATGAACTGCTTTGAGCAGCAGCAGTGTTAGGGCTAACAACACTCTTCCAGGCTTTCCTACTCAGCAGGAAGCAGTCACACAATCATACAAGTAAATTACAGGCTTATCATTCCTCATTCAAGCATCAGCACAGTCACTCAGCAGAATCCCCACGTCCCTACAGCAAAACCATAGAAAAATAGTGGCTTGAACTGTACTGTGTATTTGTGCTTCACATTATTTATTGCCCCTGCTCAGTAACTTTGCTGCATGGTTATTCGACATGTGCCCTTTGAATAAGGAGCACTGGCACAGAGATGACTGGAAGATGAGGCCGTAGAAAAGAGCAGCCTAGGAAGCAGCTGTGCAAGGCTTATTATAAAGGGCAGCTAACTGATTCATCAATGCACTCCCCAGCAAACCATGCCATACAACTCTATATTGAAATTAGCCTTGTGAAGTAAGGATTAGTTGGCAACGGTGTGCATGCTTGAAGTGTGAATATGTAATGTCTCCCCTCCCTAAAAGATGATAGGTGATTTTTTTTCCCTGCAACTGCATGGTGCATGGTTTCAACTCAATCTATGACGTGTGCCCCAAGGCCATTCTTGCAGTCAATTCTAATTTAAGAGAATTAGTGGGATTTTCATTTTCTAGCATTGGACTGGTATTCTGGCGCTGATTCTCACCTGACACTGGAGGAAGAAAGCAAAAGAAATAATGTTATAAACCAGAGTAACAAGATACTGCAATAGGAAGATATAGGAACCAGGACTGTCTCCTTTTGCAGGTCTTGCAAGGAAAAACAGCAAATCTGCCAGGTTACAGATTGCTGTGCTAGCACGCCGTGAGGTTGAAAGAGCATATGGCAGAAATGGCTGCCTGGCTGCAGTGCACCTATTGCCAGCCCCGTCATTCAGGGCTGTGGAGAAGAGATAAAGGTTTATTTTAGTGCCCTGACAGCTGACAGGAACTTGTCATATTGCAGAAGCTGCTAAGTCTCAGTGAGGGGAATGAGGGGAAGAGAAATCGAAGCAATCACATACTCAGTGCATGCTTGTCTAATCTCCTGGGGGGCAAGAGATAGGGTGAGGTCTCTTATGTATTCTGTGCATACAGAACATTGCATAAAGAGGTGCTAACAAACACAAGAAGTAGACGGCAGAAGAAGATGCCAGAAGAATTTGTACTGAACTTCATTTCATGTTGTACCCGCTTGCAAGTGACATGGGGAAAGCTATTGCTGTTGGGTATGGGGAAAGCTGCTCTGGGATTTTCCTGTGACTTCCCAAAATGGAGAAGAACCTGAGATGGTAGCATCTTCCTTGCAGTGTTCCTGATAACTGTAGGATTCATTCCCACAGCTCCAGAGATGGGAGATGAGGAAGAGTGGGAGGAAGAAAGGTTTTTTTTCTTTAGGGAAAATTTTGACTCAGCCTGCAAAATCAGTAAAAATTCTTGGGCTGGAAACATAGGCACTGCAATGTTTTAATCAAAATTCTCTGCAGAGAGCAGACACTTTCTGTTAGTGCATCTAGGAAAAAAAGAAAAAAATTTCCCATAGAATAGTTTTGTCTAAGATTTTGAATTCTTCTTCCTCTCTAAATCATTTTAGTCACATGATTTTAGGCACATTCCCTCTACCAAGTCTTCCAACAGCTTCCCTACCCTTACTGGTGATTCCAGGTAATTCATCACATAATAGGTTTTAAGCTGCGGGCACTGCTGTGTCACTTCCACTCCCAGTAAACATGCAGCCTTTTTCCCCATCAAAGTTAGTTAGTGTCTCTTGCACAGTGTTCTGCATCTCATCAAATCACACCTACGGGCTGCTAGTTCCTTGAGGCAGGAGACCTCCTTTAGACAACATTAGATACAATGCTGAGCATACTGCCGGAGCTAGACAGATGTGTCAGCTTCTTTCATCTGTTAAGACAAGTGCAAATAAAAAGAAAAATCTGACCTGGATTTCAGTGGCAGTTGGGAATAAACTCTGGATTCAGATTCAACAAGCAAGGCATTTGAATTGGATTTATAGGCCTGCCTTGGAACATAATGTCCCTAAAACCAGAACCTGGATTCACTCCTTCTCATTCACATAATGTGTCAATGACACATCTTCTTAATGTGCCTCTGGTGTCTGATTGTTCCTCATGTTTTCCTCTGGCTTCACACAATAAAACACCTTTTGAACAAGCACCTGGTCATCTTGGAAGCTGAATAAACCAAGGCTGTGCCTGAATCGCTGAAGAAGAGTAGGAAAGAAGGCAACAGAAATCTGCCAGCATGGCTTGAAGAGAAGCTTATCGTGCCTTGGCTGGCTTCACTTTGGTTTCCCTCTCCAGCTTCTTTCCGTCAGTCGCCGTACTAATGTATCCCCAAGGGTGCTGATCCCAGAACAATATGCTGCAAAGATGATTACAGTCTAAAAAAGAAAAGAAAACCCTGTCACCATGGATGTTATGGGTTTCAGCTTTTCACATTTAATCCTTTAATTGGTCTTTCTGGCAAGAAGAATTCAATACTTGGCTTTATTGCTGCATGGATGAGCCCTATTGCAAATCCCATTGGGATGAAGTTACAGTCATTTGGCAGAAAGAAGATCCTTAGCAACCTCTCAAAAGCCTACCCAGAGGGTTCCTTGTTGACATCACAGTTTCAATGTGATGTCATGAAGCCTCCTAGGAAATGAAAAAAGCAGTAATACCTCTGGATATTTGATGAGACTGGGGCTAGCCCTTACTCTGCTGTTGCATGTTTCAAGAGCTAAGTCAAAGGACAACTTGGGTCTTGGCTTGCAGCCAGGACATTGATGAATGCAGAATAAAGAATAACAAGGCTGAACAGGCTGTATGCACAATAAAAACAAATATTGTAATGATATTGAGTGTGCGGGACAAGAGGGAAAGAGAGCACTATACCAAGGTGTTTGGGAAGGTCTAGTCTAAGATGTCCTCAGAACTTACTATTGCTTTATGAACAGTTCTATAGACTACCTGCGTGCTGTTGGGCAGACCTAAAAAATGGTTAAGCAATCTCAGCATCAGCCTCTTTGGAGGAGACAGTTTTATCTTATGGGAGTACCTAAGTAAATCGCCTTGGAACCTCCCAGCTAAACCTCTCAATAAAATTTAATTTCTCGTGCCCCAAGCCAAGGGCGACAGCAGCTTCTTTGTGTTCCAAATGAGCAGCCCTTGAGGTATGAAAGGGAGAAATGGCTTCATTTAGAATAAAATTAGACACAGGAGCTCTGGTGCACAGTCCTGTTCATTAATGACTGGTAACTCTTCTCTAAGAGAAGGAGAAAGACATAAGTCATTGCAATGAATGACCCTCCAAGATAGGAGTGTACTTTCTTCTAAGTTAAGAAGTTCCTGAATTCAAACCTGAAGATTTGGCCCTCCTCAAGTCAGTCAGCTTGTGCTGATGTAACTAATGAGGCATCTGGATCTTCTGACACATCGTCATGGTTTATGTGAATTGAAAAGAGAGCAGATTAACACCTATGAAGCTAAAAATAAAAGCGTCACCTCCGAGGTTGGGCCTATTGTGCTTATTGCAAGCGGTTGAGGTAGGATTGGTAGAGCTGTGCGTCCATCGTGGATGTCACCATGGCACACCCACGCCAACATCTCCACGGAGACACAGCACATTTCTAGCTCCTGCATCACCAACTTGTTGCCAAGGAAACAAGAGGATGCAAAAAAAAAAAAAAATCTCAATTACATTCAATTTTGAGACAGTCGAGAAACCCCTGAAAGGGATTTTAAAAGTGCCTGAGAAGGAAATGGAAATTTGGCTTCTAATTACAGATTCTCAACCAACTCCTTTTTATTCCCCGGTTATTCTGTCTGCTCACGTCACTGTCTTCCTGCCATTCTCTGTCTACAGAGGTACAAATGCCAGACATCAGTGAAAAGAGAATCAGAAAGAGCTTTCCTGGAGTGAAGGAGAGGAGGGAGGTAGGGAGGGAGGGAGAGTGGGGGAGAAGGTTACTCAGTAGAAGTTACAGTGGAGATTCCATAACTCAGAGAAAGGTGGTGGACAGAAGCTGCAGAAGGGGAAACGTGGAAGAAAGGCAGAATGGGAGTGAAGGTTTCTGTGAGAAGGTGATGTGTGCAGTTGGCAGGTGTGGTTGTACACATGCATATCTACACCCAAATGCATGTGTGTTTTTATATATGCAGCTGAGAAGGCACATGTGTATAGAAAGGTATATCTAAATCCGCACTGGATAGTCAAAAACCTGAGCTGTGCACCCCACTCTCCCTTCCCGCCAAATCCTTAAGTTGACTTAGAAATAAAGCAATTAAACAAGAAAAAGTTCATATTTTCATTGTTTCTTTTGATGCATTATAGTGCTACATTTACAAGCTCTCTCCTCAACCACAAGAGCTACAAATTTGTATCCTTTTTTAAATTACAGCCAGCATTTTCATGCAACCACCTGACTCTAGGAGCTCTAGCTTTGCAGAAAAGTAGCAAATATAAGGAGAATCACAAGAAGGTGCTGAGCGTTGGCAAGCTTGGCAGTGCACATAGAAGTGAGAGCGCACAAGACAGCCAGCGAATGAACCTGCTACAACATACATGAGAGAGTAAAACGGGGAGGATTTGTTGGGTGTTTCTGTGCAGAGAGACATGACCACCAAGGCAAGGTGTACAGCTGTTGTCAAAGCGTAGCAGAGCCAGATTCCACCAGCTGTTAAACCAGCGTGGTCCAGAATTAGATGCGCTAGCTATCTTGGAGATGAGCATAGAGAAGATTAACTGTTTGAGTAAAAGTCTGCCTATCATCTTGCTTATGCATGGGAGACAGGGAAGGTTTCATTATATGATAGCACAAAGTGGCACAGATGTTTAATGGCTACCCTGCATGGTTTGCGGTATGGCTTGCATTTGGGTTAGTGCTGAAAACAGATGAAAGAGCTCTGTCTTCACTTTCTTCTCTTCAGTATTCACAGAATCTCACCCTTCTTCACGCCTCAAGCCTGTCATCAAGATTGCAGCCAGAGGTGAGATGGCTGTTGGCCAAAAAGGCAAACTTACAGACAGAAGTTAACTGTTGCTGAATTGCAATGAGGGTCTTATAGAATGAAACTGAGGGATTCCCATTAATACCAAAGGAGTTTGTCCAGGCTGAACAACCATGAAATTAATCATTTATGGCTGTTGACGGTAAAAGGTTGCCAACAGAAAAGTTTGGATTCCATCCCTGGTAGAGAAAAACCAGTGCTGGCCAAACAAGAATATCCCTTCTTGCTCCCTACCACCTTCTCCCGGTCCCTTGCACATGCCTTTGCAGGACTGAGATGTCTCTACCCGTTTTGATGCAGATTTTCTTCCCATTGCTAGAAGCAGGTGTGAAGGAGGATGCCAAGTGTTTCTCTCCAAACCTGTGGGGTGAAAGTCCTGGCAGTCTGACAGCTTTTCCTAAGTTTGCCATGACATGGAAGTGATGGGTATATGAATCATGGTTGTGGAGAACACCAACCTACATGCAGATGCTGTGTTTGGATGAGCAGAAGCAAGTCCTAACCATCCCGTTCTCCACTGCTTACTGCATAATTTGCAGTATCCAGTCACCTCAGGGACTGTAAACAGGAGGGAACAAGGAGACCAGCTCTGACAGGTATGCAGCAATATGGAACCACAGGAACACAAGCAGCCTATATCATCTAAATGATGAAGCCAAGGTCAGATTAAAACATTTCAAGCAGTTCACAGTGGTCCAGTTCAACTTTGTTCCTGAGTAAGGTGACAAGAGCTAGAGTGATTTAACTGAAGGCCATGGAAAGGGGTCTCTGCTTTGTCCCAATGCCAAGCTGCCTAGCAGGCTCAGCCCTTGTTCATGGAAGTAGAACACAGAGTAGGCCCATCTGAAGATGTCACCTTACCCCAGCAGAGATACAAAGACAGGGGGTGCCTGGTGCTGAAACTAAATAAGATATAAGGAAGTGGAGGCATTGCTGTCAAGATGGAGCGGAGGTCAGAGCTGGGGAGACGACAGAAGTCTTTTTACTCTCTTCAGCATATAAAAAGGAGTATCTTACTTCTCCATCACATGTCTCAGTTATACTTTCTCTCTAACATATCCAAAATGTCACCTTTTCTCAGCACAGATAAAAACACCATCCAAGTGACTACTTTCTGAATAAAAAAGGAGTGCTTTTAGCAGGCAGTTCAGATTCACAAATTACTCGTGAAAAATGATATAATGCATTCCTTTAAAAAAAAGTATGTTTATATCACAACTTTCAGCTTCTGAATCACCAGTACATTTTCATGTTTCCTGGAGGGAAGGATGTTTTTCTAGTAACTTACTGTTTTGAATGAATTTATCATGAAATACCCAACAAGTGTCATTAAAATTTGCTTTGGGCAAAATACAAGTTCTGATCGGTTTTGATTTTTCTGTTTTCTACCAGTGCTGTTCATCAATTAAATGAACACTTATTCCAATTGACTCCTTTTTTTCAGGGGAGGGATTTTATAAGTCGTATTTCCCTAGATATAATTTTGCATCCTCAACAAATATTTTAAGAGCAAATTTTAAAAGCCTCAGTGCTTTGAGTGAAAAAGTATTAAAAGCTCTAGGCAATTCCAGAATTTTGGAAAAATGTTAGTTTACAAATTACCTAAAATACCCACAGACACATGCATACATATAAACATCCATGCGGTGTTATTTTTAAACTTAAATTTTCATTTTGTGAAGTAGACATACATTGTGACTTCATCTTTCTTCGAGGAGACACAGTATGACATTCTTCTCTTTAACATACACAATGTAGGCTCTCTCATTCATATGCATGCATACACATGCATACATACTATAACACACTGCATCCTTAAAATGCATATACACCATAATCTCACCCCCTAAACACAGACAAACAAATCTGCTCTTTAGCATAAGCACAGCTACACACACACACACCTGCACAATGAAATCTTCCTAACACAGAGGCCCTGGAAACACAATTTTATCTCTCTTTAATACATACTGTCACTCCTTTTTCTAACACAATGTAATCTCTCTCTCGTTCACTCTCCTTCGTACACACAGACACACAAACAGACACATACAGCAATCTTATCTCTCTCAGATTCAACTACAGTATCTACATTATTTTCAAAATTGCATAAACACTTTCTGCCTGACATTTTCATTTGTAGACTCCATCACTCACAACTACACAAATGCTTGCAGAGATGTGAGGATGCAGAGAGAAGTCCTTGATCACACAAATGCCTGTGTGCTCAGGTAAAGAGGCCTTTTCTGGCAAGAAATTTTTCCAATGAAGATGATGTTATAAGCAGTGTTTTTACTTTGGTTGCAGTATTAGTTACACAGTGCTTCTTGTTATGATATTACACCACCAACAATTCATAAGGGACTTAAATAGCGTGATAAAAAATGTCTGATAGATCATAAAAACAGATTATTTCTGTATTGCTATCATTGTCAAACACTTCACTGATACATTCCATAATATGTGCTGCGAGCAAATTACAATGTGCAGTTACACCGATATTTCCTGTGACATATAATATGCTGTAGACCCTGAGATTTCAAAAGAAAAAAAAAAGAAAGATGTATAGAGGAGGTTCCACCTCCACTTAAGCTATTATTTCTACAACAAAAGTCTATGCTTAAATCACTTGTATTAGCAGGATTGTTCTAATGGGAATATTAGATGAGTGTCTGCCTCTGCAAGCTTCTTTACACAATGGAGAGTTGTAACAGTAAGAATTAGAGAATGTGACACAGAGCTCTTTTGCACATCATGGATTTGGAGCCAGGGTACTTAGCTGATAGTTTCAGGGGGGACCTCTGCAAAAGTGAGTTTCACGTCCTCACTCAGATTTCAAGTATCCAAATTACTTCACAATAGAAACAAATATCAAAATGAAAAGGACTTGCAGTTGATCAATGGTGTTCCAGATTAGCTAAAGGGGAAGCTTTTGCAGGGCCATGTTGGGCTACAAGGATTTTTACTAACTCCATAGAGGGAGCTTTATAGAAAAACTGCAGAGGAAAAAGTTATTTTAAAAAAATCTCAGGAAACCAGCTTCAAAGGTATTGTCTTAAGTCTAAACAAGCACCCTTGGCTAAACACAACTAAAGTTACTAAGAGGGAATAACTTGATACAGTCTCTGGGAAAATGCTAGTTTTAGGTCATAAGGGGGATTTCACCCAACAATTTGAGCCAAAGGATCAATATGCCTTTCAGAGCCCTTGGAGACATGAGAAAGGGAATACTTTTTCAGAGCCCAAACTCACAAAAAAATTGATCCAGTGAGGGCCTGGAAAAGTGAAAGCAGCTGTTCTGCTACCAGAAGGGACTCAAAGAAATGTTTTCCTTTAATGTCCTGTGATACTGCTCTGATTAACA